>NC_138204.1:31342695-32827842 GCF_964194415.1 Vipera berus
ATTAATTTCATTCCTTCAAAGTCAATTTCATGTCCTGTTGCTTTAAGGTGCTGGAAAAGGGAGGAAGTTTTTTCTTCTTTTCTGACTGCATTCTTGTGTTCTGCGATACGTGCATTTATTCTCCTATTAGTTTGTCCAATGTATGTGACTGGGCAGATTTTGCATGGTATTTTATAGACTCCTTGGTTTTCAAGCTGGAACTTGTCTTTGGGGTTTCTTAAGATGTTGGCTATTTTTTGGTCAGTGCCGAAGGCTGTTTTGATATTGTGTTTGTGGAGAATTTTGCTGATTTTATCTGTGGTGCCTTTAATGTAGGGGAAGAGGGCGATGCTATTGTCCTGTTCTGTGTCTTGGTTCTTGGGGGGTGTCTCCCTTTGGATTAGGTTGGTAATAGTGTTTCTTTGGAATCCGTTGGAAATTAATACGTTTGTGAGAGTGTGTAATTTGGTTTTTAGGTGGTCTTTGTAGGCTAGGCATTTGGTTATGGAGATGAGGGTCTTCACTACGGAGTTGATCTGTGCCAGGTGGTGATGGGATTTTGCGTTTAAGTAGTGGTTGGTGTGTGTTTTTTTCCAGTAGATGGTGTGTCCTAGGGAACCATTGGGTTTTTTGTAGATTAGGATGTCCAGAAAGGGGAGTTGGTTGTTGGCTTCTATTTCCATAGTAAATTGTATTTTGGGGTGTAGGCTGTTGAGATGTGTGAGGAAGTTGTCTAGTTTTTCTTTCCCATGTGGCCAAATTACGAAAGTGTCATCTACATACATCTAAGCCACAGTTTGGGTTTGTGTTCAGATTTGTCTAAGGCGTTGGTTTCAAAGTGTTCCATGTATAGGTTTGTGATGATGGGTGAGAGAGGTGATCCCATAGGTGCTCTTTCTATCTGTTTGTATCTTTGTCCATTGTGGCTGAAGTATGTGTTGGTTAGGCAGTGTATACCCTTGACCGAAGATCGGTACACTCCTTCTATCTGGGATGGTCGTCCTCTTCCACCGAGCGCGCAGTTTCGGGAGGGACGCACATGGAGCGGTGAGGGAGGAAGGGGACACCCGCCTAGCCAGCCAGATCAGCCGAATCAACCCTGGCGATCAATGGGGTGACAGATGTCACAGCCAGATCGCCCTCACATCCGGTTAGGCATTGGTTGGTCAGCCAGCACCACACACAACTCCACCAATATTTATAGAGAGACGGCAGCTCCGATCATGCTTTGCTCGCACAAGCATGAAGCCGAA
This sequence comes from Vipera berus, assembly GCF_964194415.1. NCBI lineage: Eukaryota > Metazoa > Chordata > Lepidosauria > Squamata > Viperidae > Vipera > Vipera berus. Next base: position 31,343,928 of record NC_138204.1, read on the forward strand.
GACACCAGCCTGAAGATGACGAGTGGGACCTTGTCGAAACGTCGCCAAGACACTCTCAATTGTACACGGAAAAAGACCCGAATACGCCAAGACCTACATACCTGTACCCGTGAAAATCTATGAAAACCTTACCTATATATGTATATGTATATGTATACAGTATGTATATGTATATGTATGTATGTATATATGTATATATGTATATGTATATATATTCAAATAAAGTGAGCTAACTCCTGCTGCACACCCAATACTAAGAGTCAAAAGAAGTTAAATGCCACTATCACAAATGCCTGCTTTATTTTGCTGTTCTGTTCTTAGTCTAAATGCTTCTCAAATTTGAATGGAGCCCAAACAATGATATTTACAAAAGTTTAAATCTCTGGCCAGTTGGCTGTGCCTGTAAACAACAATATTATTATTGCCAGTATGTTAAGCTATGATTTGGAAGCCTGTGGCCACAAACCCATTTAAAGCCACACAAAGTAAGAAGCAAAGCAGATTGGTGATTCACTCCCCCAGAGAAGGATTTGGTCACTGACAACGATCAGTTATGAAAAGACTGGACCAGTTCAGAAAACTGTATTAATGATTTTTAGGTTTTCTCTATATCTTTTTTCCTTTTCCTTCTTTCCTTTTCCTTATTACAGATAGTCCTTGACTTACAACAGTTCACTTAGTGATTGTTCAAAGTTACAACTTCACTGAAAAAAGTGACATGACCATTTTTCACACTTATGACTGTTGCAGCATCCCCATGGTCACATCACTTACATTCGGATGCTTGACAACTGACTCACATTTATGACAGTTGCAGTATCTGGGGGTCATGTGATCACCTTTTGCTCCCTTCTGACGAGTAAAGTGAATGTGGAAACCAGATTCATTTAACAACCAAGTTACTAATTTAACAACTGAAGTGACTCACTTAACAAATGTGGCAAGAAAGTCATAAGATGGGGCAAAACTCACTTAACAAATTTCTCACTTAGCAACATAATTTTGGGGATCAATTATGGTTGTAAGTTGAGCACTACCTGTATTCTGATTGTTAATTTGGAAAATACATTGTTTTGTTAGCGATAAAAAATACTTCATGAACCTATAGAGTTGGCCAGAGCTGTATAAGCATATCTAAGGTTAAAGCATCCCCAACAGATGGTGTATAGTCTTGGCTGAAAACGCCAGTAAGAGAGGATGCATATCCTCTTTAGATGATGGATTCCATCATTATACTTCTCTTGCCATCAGAAATCTCTCCTCATATCTTACTTGAACTAATCCATATTCTTCCATTAGGCTCAGAAAAAAAAGCTCCAGGTTTTTGAATAGTACTAGTATGCTACGTCTTCCTCCATCTGAAATTTACTTCCTTTAGCCATGCAACTATATGACCTCAGACTACTAGGATTTTGCCATAACTTCCTGCCAAGCTAAATAATATGGATATACTTATATTAGTTATTGGCTGTTTGTACATCCAGGAAATGTTTGATTGTTTTCAACTTTGTAGCAATGGAAACTCTGTCCTCTTTCAATGTCATGTACCAGAAAGTCTGTTTATATGGTTATAAAACTACAGAACCCATGATGCATTAGAAAATAGGAATGATATTTATGTCTGTGTAAGCACAAAACAGAAAACTGCTAATATAGGAAGTATGACATATGTAGGATTGACTGAAATTGGAATGTGAACTGGGAAAATTACTTAACTGTTTTCACACATAGTTCTTTCATCAAATCCTGTTTTTTGTTTTTTACCAAGGGGTAAGAGGGTGAATCCCCCCTTTCTGGCACATAGTGCAGAAGGTTTTTAGTGTGAGAGAAAAACAAGTTTCACTACTTTTTACACTACTTATTCCCCCTTAGCTAGCATTAAGCCTTTGTTTACTAATTGATGGTTCTCATGATTGCATTGTAGTACCTGAGAATATTTCATGCAAATTAATGTTGACATCATATCAACTGCACTGTGTTCTTATTCCTTTCATATCATAAATGAATGCATTCTTGGGAAATGTGCAGCATGGCATTCAAGTCCTTTTCTTCCTAGTAAATTGCATCAAACTAAGAGGAGATGCACTATAAAGAAGAGAATTGGGAACATGACTTCCGTGTGACTGAAAGCCTAATATCTCATGTAGAGGTATAAAGTACTGGAAAGAAATAAACTTAAAAAAAACCCAGGAGTGCTTAAATACAACACTTTAGTCTCCTTTTGTTCTGGACACAGAAACGCTGCCTATATTTTATTTGTTGCAAAGACAGATTATAGTTTCCTCACTTAAGAGCAAGAGCAAATTCATACAACTCATTTCTTCATGATTTGCTGACTCTGTAAACCGCTTTGTGGTGGGGGGGCGGCAGCTGTAAAGCACTATGAAATGGTATATAAGTCTAAGTACTATTACTATTAGGGACGCGGTGGCTCAGTGGGTTAGGACGCTGAGCTTGTCGATCAGAAGGTCGGCAGTTTGGCGGCTCGAATCCCGAGTGCTGCGTAGCAGAGTGAGCGCCTGTTACTCGTCCCAGCTTCTGCCAACCTAGCAGTTCGAAAGCACGTAAAAATGCAAGTAGAAAAATAGGGACCACTACGGTGGGAAGGTAACAGCGTTCCGTGCGCCTTTGGCGTCTAGTCATGCCAGCCACATGACCACGGAGACATCCTCGGACAAGCGCTGGCTCTTCGGCTTTGAAACAGAGATGAGCACCGGCCCCTAGAGTCGGAAACGACTAGCACGCACGTGCGGGGGAACCTTTACCTTTACCTTTTACTATTACTACTAACAGGTAACCCTCCTGATCTGGATTTGCTAAACAGGTTTAAATAAACCATGGTTAGCTAGTTCTTGGTTCAGTTTTCCACACAAAAATATTTCCCATTTCCAGCCTTATGAAGACTAGTTATGAGACCTATCAGACAGCCTACCCAACAAAGGGAAAAATTTTGCAAGTAGAACTATTAAGACAACCTGCATAGATATTGCTTGATCCATTCACTCTTCTCTCAGACTAACTTCCTTCCAAAAATAATCTACTGTAATTCTCATCTTTCCAAAAAGCTTGTACTTAGATGTGAGAACCTCATTATATTGATGCTATCTTAATCCCTACCAATTACAGTCTGGTTGTGTTTGAGACTGAAACATTTGCTTTTTTGAAATGCAGGGCTAGAAAATCGAAAGTTTAATACCTTAAACTGAGAGAAGTATATATATCATTCAAATTTTTGCAGCTTAGATCTGATTGCAGATCTTAACTCAAAGGCTTTTCCTAGTTTGCACAGCCATCACAAAAGTCTAGAAAAAAGACACAGCTTCTGTAAGAAGGTACCGACAGGTATGCCATATGTACCCATATCATCTCTGATGTACTTTTTGGGTTCTAGATTCAAACTTCAATTCTTTCCAATTCTTAGAGAGTTTAAGAATAGGATTGCTTGCATAATGTGGATTATTTATGGTTAATTTAAGTGTGGTAATTTAGTTAATTTGTCTATGTTTGCATGATTTTTTGTTTGCAGAAACTAATCACATAACATGCCAGGGTAAGATATGATTGACTGTTTGATTTCTGAATGGTATGGGAACACAGACCTTCCAGGGGTATTTGGATTTGGCAGTAGCTATTTCTGAATTACTGAAAGCTGGGATTTTAATTTTTGTCTAATTTTCAAGAAAGATAAAGAGGTACAGCATCTTTTTATTGAAAATGACTACCCAATCTCTCTGCAGAGCTAATTGTGTTTAAAATGAATAAGGTAATTAGACATCTAGGCATTCCAATCCATTCTCATATTTAGATCAAAGCTGTACCAGGGAGATAAAGCAGAAAGAAAAACATTTTTTTTCTTCATCATCCTGCACATACTATTACACTTCTTAGTAGGACAAAACTAAAGAACTCTGGTTCCATTTTTCAAATTAAAGGAAAGAGAATCTTACATAAAACCCATATGGTAAGTTCAGCATGCATTAATCAACTCCTCAGCTTGCTAAAAACTCAACCTTTTATGAATTTCTCAAATATAAATCTGCATCCTTCCCCTTTACAGACATTTGTTAAAAGTGAATTGTTATATTTTATTTCTAGCAATGTGCTAGTGCAAAGATTAGATTAATATATGTTTTATCTGAATTAGTGTTTTTGCTATAATTTTGGCAATGATTCCTATTTTATGATGAAATCATTTTATCTTTTATCTTGATTCTATTAAGAAATCAGCCTGTTTTTAGAATGGTTTGTAATGGTTCCCTAATTGGTAGTATATATTGCACCTGAGCTGCTATTGTAGTAGCTACTTCTGAAGCATTCTGAAGAGCTTTAGCCCTCTAGGTTAAGAAACAACAAGGAAGCATAGAACAAGGATAGACAATAACTACTATCCTCGTCTCAATATTTTTTCATTAAACAGAAGCTTCATATAATAAAAGTGATGATACAAAAGAAGACTGAAAGGAACCTGTGTCCCAGAAAATTGTTCCCAACAAGAACTGTTGCTACTGCAGCATCCAGAATTCACTTACTGGCATGGAAGACTATCTTCAAAATACACTTGCCATCTTCTATAATCCAAAATTCAAGGCTTTGTTGTGCTGCATAATAAAATGCCGACGTATGTGCATTTGTGTGTGTGTGTGTGTCAAAAAGTCAGAATGGTAGCTAGTAAAGCCACCCATCTATTTATGTAAAAAGAGGATATAGCTCTCATCACATGCATGCTTTGCTCCCATACCCTTGACCTTTACACCCTCCTATGCCCTTGGAAAATATTAATTTAATTTAGATTTGCATCTTTTAAAGGATCAAAGAATTCTGATATATTTGTCATTTCAGAATTGAAGGAAGCCACCAAAATGATTGGTAACCTCCACTGGCTGCGTGAGCATATATTAAATACGCTATGCAGGAGAAAGGGAGGGAATATAGTTTGATCAGTTATTTTTTGATGCAATAGGAAAGTTGTTATAACTGACTTACTTTGAACTACTGTGGCAGGGATGGGCAGCATTTTAGTAACTATTCATTTGTGGACCATATTCCCTTATTTTTTGCAGATGGTACTGTATGTGTGATTTGAGAGGGCAAACCTTTAACTTTTTAAAGACTGAAGCATGGTGTGTGTGTGTGTGTGTGTGTGTGTCTGGAAAGATTTCAATGTCACAAAGCATTTAATACTTCATAAAGTAAAAGAAATCTGGACACCACCACTTAAGAGAATAGGAGACGGCCTCATTTATTTTTGAATGTTTTTCCATTTAAAAGGCTCCTCCATGAAACAACCTGGCACATCACAAGAACTTTCTATTATTTTTTGATGGGATTAATGTAACAGGGTATGAGTGTACTTAAAAGATAGACCCATTTGATTATGTGCCATTAAGTTGTTTTCAACTCCTAGCAACTACATAGATTTTCTTGGATATATTGGATTATTATTAAACTTACTTCTGAGAAGTCATGTATGAGATTGCCCTATCAGAGAGTTTTTAAAGCAGACAAAGTTTATATCTTTCCTTTAAAAAACCCAATTGTACTCTGAAAAAGATATAATTCAGAGTTCTGCCATTGCAGCTTTCAATAACACCCAACCTGACATTTTTCAAATGTTTCAGAGTTCCCAGCCAGCACTGCAGTCCAACAAATATCGAGGCTACCAAGTTTGGGAAGCTTGTTGCATAATGTTTAGGAAGGTTTGAGAGACATTTCTGTAGCTTAGTACCATGCTGGCATCCTGTAAAATTATTGATGTTTCCTGCTCTAATGGCCTAAGGCCAGAGCTGGTTTATTTGATAAGCTATTTTCCTTCCTAGCATTAAGTGTTTTGCAGTACAGATTAGCTCTTTAATTGAGTGCCAGGTGTTTTGGAGTCCCCAGAGGCTTCAGTCTTAGTGATGAACTGTCAGAGAAGAAGACAAGAGACTCTGCTTCTCCCTTTTTGTGGAAAGATCTGGTTATATCAGTGAAAATACAACACATGGCCAGCTGTTATTTCCTTCTTATCATGGTTGTTCACAAATGGGAATTCCTCCACCCCCCCCCCCGTACCTTACTTCAATATTCTCAGAAGTTTCTAAAAAGTCAGGTAATTAATTGACTAAAAGAAATCCCAAAATTATGTATTGTAAAACAGAATCCCTAATTACAAGAATTTGCTTCTGCATTCTCCCAGCAGATATATTTACTGGCTTAATGTTCTGGTATCTGCGTTTAGAGTACAAAAATTCACAGACAGATCTTTCCTCTGTGTTGCTGAATGTATGAGGTTTCAGTGCAATCTCAAACTCTCTGTGTAAAAAACATTTTTTGTGTGAAAGTTCTACCTCAAACACAGTAAGTGTCCCACCCTTAAATACCAGGGAAGCAGTGCTAGGCTACATGAATTTGCTTCCATCCTGTGTATTGGGAGTACTCTTACTAAATTTCTAAATTGGGCCACTGAAGACCTCTGTTGTTTCCTGATCTCCTGCTCTGGAGAGCAGGATACGTCTGTAAAAACTATAATTAATGTCAGAGTTTGCCCCTGAGATCTAAAATTACAGATGCTTACAAAACTACAGATTTTTTTTTTGAGAACTATAATCACTACAGCCCTTCTCCAGTCTGGTGCTCACTAATTGTCATGGAGCACTAGGAATCATAATCAGAACATACTTGGAAGAAATCAGAGAGCACCATGTAAACAGTCAAAAGTTGAATTATGTGTATATTATTTTTAATTTTGTAAATTGCTCATATTTTGGAAGGGTTTTATAAATTTTTTCATATAAATAGCAATGTAGACTTGATTTTATCTAGCATCTACCACATAACATGTTATAAATATCAAAGTTCTCCTGTTTGAAATCTGGATAATGATAATAATGTATATGTAGATGATAAAACAGAAACTCAAACTCAAACCTATCACAGAAAGTCCCTAATCCCTTATATATTTGGGAGTAGTGGAGACACTATTCAGATCAGAGGACATGGTATGCAATGCTGATTTTAACTTTGTATATCTCTCTTTCCTCAGTCATTGAGAAAGAACTATTGGCCTTTGTTGTTCCTTTTGTTATCTCAGGCAAAGCAGCAAATGATGTCACTTTCCCTTACACCAATGAATGGTACCCAAGACCGATCAAGCTATGTCAGCATCTAAGGCAGTTAAACCTGTAAAATATTTTCTCTTGGCCCTTTCTGGTGATAAAACTAAAACAATTGTGAATTTAAAATGTAATGATTGGCTACCTTTTCATATCACCAAAAAATCAGCTGCCTGAAGCCACTGCTTTTTTTCTGCTTGTTTATAGGTAGAACAAGACTCACCAGTGCTCTGATGAAACTGAGAATGCAGCCCACAATTTATCTCAAAATTCCTACATCATGCAGGGGTTACACAGGAGGTATAGCAATATAAAATATGTAGGAATGTTTTTATATACCATAGAAACAGACACAGTATTAAAAAATCAGCACACACATACCGTATTAATATATTGAATTAAAAATTACTAGCTCTACCCATTTCTGTAAAAAGAACTTGGGAAAATTTACAAAGTAATTCTCATATGGCATTTTAATTTTTTTTCTCCTTCTGGTCAATTGTGCCCAATTCTCAGAGACTGCCAAGATACATCCCTCCAGTTTTCTTGGCAAGGTTTTTCAGAAGTAGCCATTGTTTCCTTCCTAGGACTGAGAGAAAGTGACTGGCTCAAGGACAACCAGCTGGCTTCATGCCTAAAAATGGAGCACAACTGTTTCTAGCCTGATGCCTTAACCACTATACCAAACTGACACTCTTGAATAATTACCCCATTCCTATTTGACTCCTTCTCAAAAGATGAATGAAAAACTGTGGTCTGAACTGCCTAAATATGTTCAATGAACTGAATTTCAGAAAGGGATGAAAAAAATCTATTAGTCTGCAGAGAATTTAGTTCTGATACATAAGTTGTTTGGTGAGAAAGCTATTGAGAGAATGGAAAGTTACTTTAACACAAAGAGAGAAAAAATATTATTGAATCAAGTAAAACTGGGATTTTTTTTAAAAAATAAAATCCTGAAGCTCTCAAGGGAACAAATCCTAAAACAACTAATTTTTAAAATTGACATTTTTAAAATGTTTATTTTTTTCAAATCTGATAGGCAACCCACAGCCTGGAGCAGGACTGTGATGATTCCACGTTTAGGCTGTCCACATTAGCAGTATTTCTGCACTGTGTATGTATATATAGCGTGTAGATCAGGTGACCTTGACTACATGGTTTAAGTAAAAAAAAAATCCCACCATTGTGTGTGTGTGTGTGACTGCTAAATTTGGATTGAATTAGAAGTGGGCGGTTCTGGCATGAATAGAGAGGGCTGATGGTAAAATTTTCATGTGAAGGATGATGAGCATGTCTTGTAAATAGTGATTGCAAGAAAGAAGCATGGGACCGAGTCATGTAACTAATAAAATCCTGTTCAAATTTATGGGGTGTGAAACTCACCCATGGATCCAGACCTCCCGAATCCAGCACCAGGTCCATAAACTGGCATGTAAATTAATATTTTGCCAAATAAAAAGAGGTGTAGGTTTAATGGATAATAAAATCTCATCTTTCTCCTCTGTAACCTTCAAGTCATCTAACTGGATGGAAAAGATTTCCTTTCTATGGGTTGTTAAAGGGTGTTTAGGAAGCAAATTGGGTCCTATATGCTGGAGAAAGGTGTCTGCTGAACCCCTTAGGAATAGAAATGAATTGCACCTTTGCCCCCACCACACCCCATTTGTGTGTGTGTGTGTATTAATTTAATAAATGAAACAGCTACTTTAAGACTGTAAGGCTTAAGGAAACCAGGTTGCCTCTTAAATAAAATAAAATAAATCACAGTTCTACTCCTTCAACTTTTTTGTTTGCTTTCTATTTAAAAAGGACAAAAAAAACCTGAAATATTTTCTTTATCAGTAGAGGGAGTACAGTACTGAAAATGAGTTTGGGAGTTTATTGATGAAAGCTGTAGCTGATTTGGGGGGTTGAGAAAGACGATTTTGTCTTTATCTGCTGCCTACCCTAAATAAAATTTAGAAATTGATAACTGAAATAAAATTTGAAACAACACTTTGGTTTTTTTTTTAAAGGCAGATTTAAAGAGGAAAGAAGTTGCCCAGCCAAAAGTTGAATTGTGGCTTACTTGTGATCTCCTATATAGACAATGACAGATATCCCTCAAGCCACTGCTTCAGGTGGACTTCTGGAAGTCTGCCATTCAACATCTGGTCTGCTCCTATGAGAGTCATCATCTTCCTCTTGCTGCTTTCCTTCTTCCCCAGTGCCATGGTATTTAGCAGCAGCCTCTCAAACATATATTTAAAGAAATCTGTTCTTTAATGAAGGTGGGAGGCAAGGAAATCTGTGTTGATGCATGTGCTTGCAAGATGTATATATCTAGCCTTCAACCCATCTGCACTGTAGTTATTAGAATATATGATTGGAGCTGTCTTACTCAGCCATGAAGCTAAGGTGCCTTGGGCTTTTCCTTAATCAGCTGTGAATGATTGCTTTATACTTCAAAATCCTTTTATATCTCTCTGTTTAGCTTAAGGTCGGTAATTGCCTGACAGAGTTTTTGATGTATATTCTTGGAGGTTTAAAAGTTTATAGCTTGTTGGGGTCTTAAAGACATAGCATTTAGCCTTTAAATCATTCAGACATAAAGCACCTTTCTTTTTAAAGAAACAAAAGATAACATAGTTTGTTTAGCATGAAACAGCATTCACACAATAAAATTGTAATTTCATCCTAAGGCTTGTAAAGAAAGGCTAAGCTACTAACAGACAATACAGGCAACTGAACTGTCCATTTCTGACAGATTGAATGGTTCGTATTTCAGGTTCTGTTCCACTCTTACTATTTATTAAAAAATTCACTTATCATGCTATGAGCAGCAAACCAGAGATAACATTGCTTTTCCTTTTAAAACGTATCAAACGGCTGTAGTAATGTATATATTTATTTATATATTTATTTATTTAAGGAAATATATATAACTGCCCAACTCACTCTCAGCGATTCTGCTATGGCTTACAAGGATAAGAACCCTATACATATATAAACAATAAAAAATGTGTACTGTATGTAAATGTCTGCCTGTATGTCTCTCTGTGTGTATGTACATACATACACAAACACATACATATATACATTCTCTGTGGGCGCGCCAGACCTTTGGAACCGTTTACCGGTTGAGCTCCGGATGGCTCCTGACCTTCACTCCTTCCGCCGTGACCTAAAAAATTATTTATTTGAACAAGCCGGCCTGGTCTGATGGGTTTGGGGTATTTTAATATTAATTTTAATTAATTTTATTGTAATTGGGCTTTAATATTTAATTCTTTCTTAACTTTTGTACACTGTATTTTTATTGTATTTATTGCCCTGTACACTGCCCTGAGTCCTTCGGGAGAAGGGCGGTATAGAAATTAAATTATTATTATTATTATTATTATTATTATTATTATTATTATGTACATGTGTGTGTATATGTGTGTGTGTGTGTGTGTGTGTATGTTCCTTAATTAAGTTAAAAATATGAATCCCAGGCATGTTTATTTATTTAGATTTAGATTTATATACCGCCCTTTCCCGAAGGACTCAGGGCGGTTTACAGGGCATTTAAAAAACAGTCAATACAAACATTAAAACAAATTAAAAGAGATTAAATAGAAATGTTGAAATTGATGAAAGTACGAACACCGGGATGAGATAGAAAACCAAAGCAGTTTTAATAAAATCGAGCTTTCATTGGCCAACTGCTAACGTCATCAGGATAAAATTGCTGGAAGGGTGAAACTACATTTATATCATTGATGCTTTTGCGTTCCACTCACTGGTCTGAATGATGCAAAGCAGCTCGAGAGAATACAGCCAATGGAAACAAACAGACCAGTGATGCTCTACATGAGTGGAGCACATGTTAATAAGCCCAGGTTCGAATCTCAGAAGGATGTGGCTGACTGATGAAAACAAATAAGTTTGAAATAGCTATATTAGTCTCCCTTTAATTCTTTGTTACCAATCCAAAATTTACGCAAATAATGATTGTCGCAGTTGCGACTGCCGTCTGTGGACGGCCCAAGTTTGGGCTGATAAAGGCAAAAAGATTTGGCCCGTATTTGGGCCGACAAGGTGTTCAAAATACTCAAGTCAATATATATACACATATACATATACATATACATACATACATACATACATACATACATACATACATACATACATACATACATACATATATATATATATATATATATATATATATATATATATATATATATATATATATATATATATATATATATGTTTTCTGAGGTTTTCGCGGGTGCCTGTATGTGGATCCTTGGTTTTTCGGGTTTTTCCCCGCGTAGAACTAAAGGTGTAGGCGCAACGTTTCGACGGAATCCCATCCGTCATCATCAGGCTTTAGCTTCCTTCTTCCTCCCAGAAGAAGGAAGCTAAAGCCTGATGATGACGGATGGGATTCCGTCGAAACGTTGCGCCTACACCTTTAGTTCTACGCGGGGAAAAACCCGAAAAACCAAGGATCCATATATATATATATATATATATATATATATATATATATATATATATATATATATATATATATATATATATATATATATATATATATATATATATATATATATATATATATATATATAATGTATATATGTATATGTGTGTGTGTGTATGTGTGTGTGTGTGTGTGTGTGTGTGTGTGTGTGTTGGGTGGAGCACCAACTACCAAATAATGAAGGCTACTGCTAAGCTTGTAAGCCGCCCTGAGTCTTCGGAGAAGGGCGGGATATAAATGGAATTAAAATAAAAATAAAATAAAATAAATAAATCAGTCTGTTCTGAATTTGTCAGTCACAAAATTTTATATGTATGTATGTATCTATCTATATATGTATCTATATATCAATAACTCTGCCTCATCCCACTTGCAACATTCTAATAAACCACTCTGGGATCCCTGAATCCATTGGCAAAATCAGGTTTTCAGGGTCTTGTGAAAGAGTATCAAAGTTGGGGCCAATCTTATCTCCACAGGGATGATGCTCCACTGGCTAGGCGCCACTACAGAGAAGGCCCTTAGTCCTGGTAGGTGGGTCTTCTTCGAAGGGAGTTGCAACATTCTATGCTTCCTTGCTCTGGTGGGTACGGTAGATGTAACTTGGAAATGAGGGTCATTCAAGTAATCAAGTTGCAAGCCATATAGGGCTTTGAAGGTGATAACCAGCACCTTGAATTGGACCCAGAAGCAAATTGGTAGCCAGTGCAGTTCTCACAAAGGAGATGGCACATGTGCACGTCTAGGTCTGCTCAAAGCCATTTTGAACCAATTGAAGTTTCTGGATACTTTTCAAGGGCAGCCCCACATAGAGGACATTACAATAGTTCAGATGGGAGGTGGCTAGAACGTGTGAGCAGGAATTGTTGCAGGAAAGAGCTTAACTGGTGTACAACCCTCAGTTGCGCAAAAACCTTCCAGGCCATGACTGCTAACTGCTCCTCAAACAAAAGTGATGAGTCAAGAAGAACCCTCAGATTACACACTGTGTCTGTCTGGGGCAGTGCCACCCAGACTAAGACCAAAGGTGGCAATTCTCCTTGATTCAAAGAATCCCAAACCTAGTTCCAATGCATCTTGCCAGCGTTCAGTTTCAAACTGTTGCTTCCCATCCAGCCTTTAACAGTCTCCAAGCACTGCAAGAGTGAAGTCACAGCATGTCTTAACTATGGGATGTGACATATATCTAGGTGTCATCAGCATAATGATGATATCTCAGCCCATATTGGTGGATGATCTTACCCATCAGCTTCATGCAGATGTTAAACAGAAGTGGAGAAAGTATTGAGCCTTGTAGGACCCCGCAAAGCAGGGACCTAGGTTGGACTTCTTGCTTCCTATCAAGCAGAGATCATAATAAAGTGCCACCAATGCCTTTTCCATTCCATATCAAGGCCTGCATCCTGGCTGGAAAGGGTCTAGAGATAATCCATGTCAGTCAGGAACTTCTGGAGCTGCTGCACAACTACTTTCTCAACAACCTTCCCCAGAAAGGGAAGATTAGAAACAGGACAAAAATTATCCAATAGAGAGGAGTCTAGAGATAGTTGCTTAAGAAGGGGCCCACAGCCTCCTTAAAATACTGGGGCACCCTCCTCTCCCACAGGAAAGCATTAATCACCACTAGTACCCACCTGCATGCCACTTCCTGGGGAGTTGTTACAAGCTACAAGGGGCATGTATCTAACAGGTGCTTGCACTCATACTCCCTAGGATCCTGGCTACTTCCTCAGGCAACAGAGGCAAACCATCCCAGATAACTGGCAAGAACCTGCCACAGGTGACTCAGCCAGACCAGCAACCGTATCTAATTGGGAATGAATTCGAGTGATTTTGTCTTTCAGAAAATCAGCAAATTCCTCAGTGCGCCCCTTCATGTAGACTTCTGTATCCTCCTTTCCAGGAGGAGATGGCTCACTTTAAAGAGAGTTGTTGGCTGATTATCCGCAGATGCAATTAGTGTGGAGAAGTACTCATGCTTCAATGCCTGAATCGCCCTGAGGTAGTGTTCTGTACCAGCCTGCTACCAGCCTTGCAGAAAGGCAACCCCTGTACAAACGGCAGAGGCTGGAAAACGTCTGAGGCTGGAAAACGTCTGCCAAGTTTATTACACAAACAAACAACAAAACATGAAACAAGATACCGGAGCTTTGATCCTCAAACGGAGCGGTTGCTTTCAGCAACCAGCCCTTCCCCAAACACTCCCTTTATTAGAGTTCAGGGCGTGGCCTCCCTGTGCCTCCTTCCGAGAAGTCCCACAGCCTTTCTCTGCTTGCTCCTACTTGACTGCCTCCTGCGTCGGGCGTCCTTGAACAGGGCCAGCTGTGGGTCATCATCATCCGCACTGTCGGGCTCGCGCAGCTGAGTTTCCACCAAGTAAGAGGGGCCTGGCTGGGGGCTCTGCGGAGCCTCCAAGCCATCATCAGCAAGTTCGTCTTCAACACCCCGCTCCTCCCCCTCGTCTGAGTCATCCGAGTCATCTGACCCAGCTGCCGAACCCACAGGCTGACCCTGAATCACAACAGGTAGGCCTTAATAACAGCTCTTACCCATATTCATTCTAGTTCATCTTTTGTCTTCTGCCAGCAATGTTGTAGATATCTCTTCATCTATTTCAAATTCCTGGGTATATTGCATGAATGTATGTATGTATATATGAGATACCATGGTCAGAGTTAGCATAAAGAATATGAGTCGCTTTTTAATACATTGGGAGTTGTTTTGTTAGAATACTTTTTGTTTGATTAGCCTGGGTGGCTAAATGCTTTGCCTTGAGTCCCAGTTTAACAGTGGCATCTGGGACTATCAAAATTGTTGTAACTAAGTCATGTGAAATCACACTTTATGACCACGTTCCTTAGTAATGGAGTGCCAGGTCCAGTGGTGGGATTCTAATATGTGAACAACCGGTTGTCTGTGTGGATGCCGCTTCTGGAAGTCCATTCTGGGGCTGGGAAACAAAAAATTAGCTACCGGTTCTGCTGGAGTGGTGTGAACTGGCTGAATCCCACCACTGGCCAGGTCTCAATTGCGGTTGTAACCTGAGGACTACCTATATAGTGAAGGCAACAAATTCAAGGATTGGCCACAAGTTTAGTTTTTTATTACTGTCATAACTGCAAATAGTTATTAAATAAAGCAGGTGCTAAACAGAACTATCTGTAGTAAATAATCCATAGTAATAGAAACCCTGGCCAGGGTATGGAAAGGCAAATTCAGTGTCAGATTTCCTTCTGTGGATTGACTACAATGAGATTTCCTCACTAAAATGAAGCAAATGAAACAGCCTTTGCAACGTCTTGAAAACCAGCCTTGGAAAAAAAAGGCAAATTTAGGCATGCCCAGCTAATACCAATATAAGAACACAGTATTACTTTTCATATAATTTAAGATGTCATAGTCTCATAGTTCATATTTTAAAATCTAGGAATATAAACCTAAGTGTAACAAAATGATCTAGGAACAGAGTCCTTTTGTAGCAGACAATGAGGCAGAAAGAAAATCCCATATGCGACTTCAGCAGGGCAAAGGTTTAAGGCAAGCCTGGCTCAGTTCATTGTCACTAGCAATGATAACAAGAGGAAGTATGGAATCCAGCAAGATTAAAGGTGGAATGCCATGCGTTATCTGATGTTAAGATTGCAAAATATTCAGAGGCTGGTCTCCTCCTCCTCAAATACCAACTGTCTTACCTGTTTCTGGAAGAGGATGCATGTCAGTCTAAGGCAATTTTTTTTCAAACTTGGCAACTCTAAGATGTGTGCCCTTCAACTCCTAGATTCATCAGTTAGCATGCTGGCTGGGGAATTCTGAGAATTGAAGTCCACACATTGCCAAGTTTGAAAAATAATGATCTGAGACAATAGTGTGTCTCTTCTCTTGCAGATCAGATGCCAATTCACCACTCAGACTAATCAGTCCCACAAAGCTAGTTTTTTTGACAATTTACGAGAAAATAAACATTTACTCAACTGTTCTTTAACAAGGCATCAGCTTAATCCCCAGTTACTGTCATGGCAGCAATAATTCTGCTCCCTATGTTGCACTGCTGAGCAGATGATAAAATTCTTCATTTGTTTGTTTTGCATCCTGAGGTGGAACACGATTTTAGACTGTTGATTAAGTAACCGTCATCAGCAGAGCAGGAGATTAGAAAGAAAGAGTTGACATAATTGAAGAACTGCCAAGGCTTTATTATGGAGAAAGTAGCAATTTACTATGCAATCCCATTCATGTTTATTCATAAGTTAGTTCTAGGATTCTAAATCCCCCTCCTCTGTGTATGTGTATATATAAATAATTCAAGGTGCAAAGGAGAGGTGGTGGTGGAGGGTGGAAACAGTGTTTGATTTGTCTGTCCTCAATTAATAGACCAGCGAAATGCTGTGGATATAGTATACTTAGATTTCAGTTAAGCATTTGACAAAGTAGACCACAAACTGCTGCTTAGTAAGCTAGAAAAAGATGGGATAGACAATATCACCACCAGATGGATCTGTAGCTGGCTGACAAACCATACTCAGCGAGTAGTCCTCAATGGTATTACATCCATGTGGAGAGAAGTAAGCAGTGGGATACCACAAGGCTCCGTCTTAGGCCCAGTACTCTTCAATATCTTTATAAATGACTATTTGCAGATGACACTAAAGTGGCAGGAATAGCCAACACCCCAGAAGACAAGCTCAGGATCCAAAAAGATCTTGACAAACTTGAACAATGAACCCTATCCAGCAAAATGAATTTTAATGTGGAGAAAAGCAAAGTTTTATATTTAGGCAGGAAAAATCAAAGGTATAAGTACAGATTAGGTGAGAGCTGGCTCAAAAACAGTAACTGTGAGAGGGACCTTGGAGTCCTAGTGAACGATCACTTGCCTAGGAGCCAGTAGTGTGCAGCAGCAGCCAAAAAAGCTAACATAATCCTTGGTTGTATAAACAGAGGCATAGAATCAAGATCACACTAAGTACTAGTATTGTGTTATAAAACCCTAGTAAGACCACACCTGGAATACTGTAGCCAGGGCTTTTTTTCTCATAGAATGCTCAGAACGGAGTTCCGGCACCTTTTTTGGATGGAACCTTGTAGGGTAGGCAAGGCGGGTTATATGATATGTGTGAGTTCTGGCACCTTTTTCTTTTACAAAAAAAGCACTGACTGTAGCCAATTTTGGTCACCATACCACAAAAAAGATGTTGAGATTTTGGAAAAAGTTCAGGGAAGAGCAACTAAAATGATCAAAGGCCTGGAGACTAAAACACATGAAGAACGGCTGCAGGACTTGGGTTTGGCTAGTCTAAAGAAAAGAAGAAACAGGGGTGACAAAGAGGAGGGCATAAACTATTCTCCAAAGCACCAGAGGGCAGGACAAGAAACAATGGTTGGAAACTGATCAAAAAGAGAAGCAACCTGGAATTAAGGAGAAACTTCCTAACAGTGAGGACAATTAACCAGTGGAACAGCTTGCCTTCAGAAATCGTGGGTGCTCCATCACTGGAGGTTTTCAAAAAGAGACTAGACAGTCACTTGTCTGAAATGGTATAGGTTCTCCTGCTGGAGCAGGGGACTGGACTAGAAGATCTCCATGGTCCAGATTCTATTCTATTCTATTCTATTCTATTCTATTCTATTCTATTCTATTCTATTCTATTCTATTCTATTCTATTCTATTCTATTCTATTCTATTCTATTCTATTCTATTCTATTCTATTCTATTCTATTCTATTCTATTCTATTCTATTCTATTTATTTGCTCTCATCACAATGACTTGGAAGGCAGAAAATTTAAGTTGAAGAGCCAAAATTGTGGTTGGAGAAGTGGTTCAAATGCTAAAGTAGATTGGAGAATATGCTAGAAAAATACATGAACAGAAGGTACGATAGTTATTTTGGTTGGTTAGAGTTACATTCTTGAATCAGAGGCATGAAAAAGAAACTTTAAATATCCAAACTCAGAAATACAATTCAAACACATGTAAAAATAAAGGAAATAAAGGTTTTAACACTACGTTCAAAAGAAGATGGAAAAACTTTCTAAAATCTTTTACAATTGAATTGTGGAATGAATGAAAACTTTGTACAGAAAGAACACATTCAGGAGTCAATTTTCTTTAGAAAATCAGATATTATAGGCTATAGACCTACTGTAAAATTCACAAGCTTCTGATACAGGTGAAATGCCCACTGAATTGTGTAAAGTTGCAGAAGTAATTATATCAGTAACAGGTTTGGGTCAACAGATATTGAACAAAAATGCGTAGCATAGAAATTAGAAAAGATAAGAGTGTATACTTATATTGAACTTATGCATTAATTAGTCACATAATCAGTGTTTTGCGTAAACACTTTTAAAAAATAATAGAAGCATATATGGAAAAAATGCCAAATACACAGCCTTTGGAAAAGGCAAAGGGATATGAGATCAAATAACTAATGTATAGATGTATAATAGAACAGTATGTGGACCGAGAACTACCAGAAATACAGGCAGGATTTCGAAGAGGCAGAGGAACTAGAGATCAAATTGCCAACATACGCTGGATCATGGAGAAAGCTAGGGAGTTCCAGAAAAACATCTACTTCTGCTTCATTGACTATGATAAAGCCTTTGATTGTGTGGATCATAACAAACTCTGGCAAGTCCTTAAAGAGATGGGCATACCAGACCATCTTATTTGTCTCTTGAGAAATCTATATGCGGACCAAGAAGCAACAGTGAGAACTGGACACGGAACCACTGATTGGTTCAAAATTGGGAAAGGAGTCCGGCAAGGCTGTATACTGACGCCCTGCCTATTTAACTTATATGCAGAGCACATCATGAGAAAGGCAGGGCTAGATGAATCAAAAGTTGGAATTAAGATTGCCGGAAGAAACATCAACAACCTAAGATATGCAGATGATACCACTCTAATGGCAGAAAGTGAATAAGAACTAAAGAGCCTCTTGTTGTGGGTGAAGAAGGAGAGTGCAAAACTTGGGTTGAAACTAAACATTAAGAAAACCAAGATCATGGCATCTGGCCCTCTCAATTCCTGGCAAATAGATGGGGAAGAAATGGAGGTAGTGACAGATTTTATTTTCCTGGGCTCCAAGATCACTGCAGATGGGGACTGTAGCCAAGAAATTAAAAGACGCTTGCTCCTTGGGAGGAAAGCCATGGCAAATCTAGACAGCACACTAAAAAGCAGAGACATCACCCTGTCAACAAAAGTGCGTATAGTCAAGGCTATGGTCTTCCCAGTTGCAATGTATGGCAGTGAAAGCTGGACCATAAGAAAGGCTGAGCGCCAAAGAATTGAAGCCTTTGAACTATGGTGCTGGAGAAGACTCCTGCGAGTTCCTTGGACTGCAAGGCGATCAAACCGGTCAGTCCTAGAGGAGATCAACCCTGACTGCTCTTTAGAAGGCCAGATCCTGAAGCTAAAACTCAAATACTTTGGCCACCTAATGAGAAGGAAGGACTCACTGGAGAAGAGCCTAATGCTGGGAAAGATTGAGGGCAATAGAAGAAGGGGACGACAGAGAATGCGGTGGCTGGATGGAGTCACTGAAGCATTAGGCGTGAGCTTAGATGGACTCCAGAAGATGGTAGAGGTCAGGAAGGCCTGGAGGAACATTGTCCATAGGGTCGCGATGGGTCGGACACGACTTCGCAACTAACAACAACAACATAATAGCACAAGATAATATGAGAAGGAAGTTTACCTCTGCTTCAGCAAGATTACAGCAAAATTTTGTGTAAATCAGGCCAGAAAGTGGGGCATATTAAAGCTAAGGGCAATTTCAGAACATCTGATTATTTTTCTCAGGAATCTAATAAAGTGATTTATTATAAGACTGGAAAGATTCAGAGAGATGACACCTGGAATATAAATAGGACATGAGAAAACAATTTTGAGTTATGTAAATGACATCATTGTTAACCAAAAGTAAAAATGATTTACTTAATCATTTTGAATTAAAGTAATTATGAAAGTAAAAAAATGTTTACCTTAATAATTTTAATATTAAATGTCAATTTATTTACAGCTTCTATAAGCCATATTTCAAGTATGACTATTAAGAAGATAACATAAATCCTGGCCTGCATATTTAGGAAACTTTAAGTAAAAAACTGAAAACAATAGATGGTTTTGTTTTTGAGGGGTTCAAGAATAAAAACGAGCCATGTTCTACTAAAAAGGAGATTAATCCTTGTGAAGAAGGCAGTGAAAAACCTAGACAAAATCATGAAACATAAGGACAATTAAATGACAGGTCACAACACAAACAAATGGTATTTCCAAATGAAAAAGTATGTATGGCTATGAAAAGTAAATACTAAGAAAGAAAACAGAAAAAAATGTCTTCAAGTAATGGATTTGGAATCCATTACTAAGAACTTCATGGACTGCAAGGCAAACCAATCAGCTATTCTGGATTAAATTGAAAAGTTATGTATTTTTGGCAAGTGATGAGAGCACTTTATAGAATCAGGAAAAAAAATCATGAACTTGAAAAGATGGGGGGAACAGAAGGAGAAAACAATGGAGTGATTTGATGAATGGAATTAAAGAAAGTAAGCACAAATCCTTGGAAGACCTGAGATATTACCAAAGGTAGCTGAAGATGAGTAGTATTTATCCATATAGTCACTAGGAATCAGATTTGACCATGGCACCTAATTAAATGATTTAGAAACAACCAGAGCCAATTTGGCGTAGAATGCTGGCTTAGAAATTGGAATACCATGGATTTTAGTATGAATCTGTATGAATCTGAAACATAATTTCCTTGTGGCATAAGGAACAACTTTCATTAAAAATGCCCTAGGGTATTTTAGCTACCTGATCTTAGTTGGGAATGCTTCAGGACTTGCCTATGTTCCCTAGCAAAACACTGGATCAATGTAATGATGCCTGCAAGAGAAACATAACTCTGTAGGGATTGGGAAATCAGTCAGATATTTGCATCTATCTATACACTTATGGATGCTACATTTTTAATTTAATGAATGAAAGACCAATTGAGCCAATTAGATACTACAGTACTTGCACCTTCTCAATACTATCCAAGTTTGTCTCATTCCTGACAACCTTCAACCCCTTTAAAATCTTTACAGAATGGGATAGAATCCTAGTGTGATATCAATAAAACCACAAAGCAACAGTAAGGAGATCCACTAAATCTAAGCTTCTCCATAACAATGTAGAAGAGCTGCTATCATATGTGTGTGTGAATTACCCCAAATGTTGACTCTCACCTGGCTAAATTCAGATTTTACATCTCTAGCTGAAGCTTATTAAGGGCTCTAAATGAACTCTGTTTAACAATAGAGTTCATATGAATCTTTTATAGCTTCTTGATACTGTCTTTTAAGTACCTTATTAAAATTCTTTTCATTCCCCCCCTTTGGTTAAACAAAATGAAGGAAGGAGAGCATGCATCTCATGTTCTGTAGATAAATGTAACAAGTAAATTTTTCTATAGTTTCCTTTCCTAATCACTGGGAATCTCATATGTCAGCTAACATGTTTTTTGACAGCTGCAAAATAAATTTTAAAGGTCAGCTGAATCAGATAAAGCCCCTGTTGGCAGTCTTTGCATCCTTAGAATTTTATGGCTAACATTTAGCTTATGCTAGGCTGCTGGTGAGGATTCTTTAGAGGAAAGAGAACCTCAGAAGAAAAATTGATAAAATAAAGAGCAATTAAGCTAGAATGTCTTAAACAGTCCCACTGGTGTGCATGATTATACAATGGACAGCAGATGATTCTACAAGCATTCATCTCATTTTAAAAAGGACTCTTTCCTGTGATGTTTTGTATCCAGCTTGTTAAAAACCTTGGACTTCCATGAATGGATGCTGTGACTAATTTCTCTTGAATTACTGTGTAATTCTTTATCAGTCATGTCCTAATAGGCAAATAGAATGCTATCTTCTCTCTGCATCTTACACTCATACCCACCCCATTGCTTTTCTCAGCAATGTATTGATGAGGTTTTAGTTAATGAACAAATGTGCCAGGAGTGCTAATTATTTGCTAAGTGAGAGTGATTTAAAACAAAACTGAATCCTTATCAAGTGACCTACCTTGCCAACAGCTGTGAAAATGGCTTAATAGCTTCCTGAATGAAACTTGGTCAGATCTGAAGATATAGATCTCATTTACAATAGCTGGGAATTCACCATGATCTGGTTCACATATACTAATCACAGATAAGAAAAAAAATGGAACTACAAGGAGATCCACAAAAGAAAACTCTTAAAAAGAAAATGGAAATAATAAAACACAAACCTACCAGAGGCTGAAAAAATGGCCCAACAAATTAGAGACAAAACTTTTTTAAAAACACTAATAAACTGGATAGGTGGTTAGCATACAAGTTGAAAAAAAGAGAGAAAAAATTGATAAACAAACTGCAAGATTCAAAAGGCGATTTGCGATTCCAAAATGATATAATAAAAAAAAAATCAAAGTCTTTTACGAGACACTTTACGACACAGAAGAAATTTCTCAAGAAAAAATAAAGCAATACATAAAAAAGCCGACTTATCAAAAAACTCAGAGAATATCCAAAATATGCTAAATGAAAAAATATCAATGACAGAGGTAACGGAGGCCATAAAAAGGCAAAGAAATGATAAGACCCCTGGTCCAGATGGGCTATCTGCAGTTTTATAAATGCCTAAAAGATACATTAAGCCCATTAATGAAAGAACTATGTAACGAGGTACCAGACAGAAGCCAATATTACTTTAATACCCAAAGAAGACTCAGACTTGACATAGATAAAAATTATAGACCAATATCTCTATTAAATGTGGATTATAAAATTTTTGCTTCAATAATAGCATAAAGATTAAAGAGATTTTTGACTGAATTTACACACACAGACCAAAATGGATTTTTACCTAAGAGACAAATAAAAAACAATTTAAGAATCAGTAGGTTTAGCTTGCCAAGTTGTATTTTTTTAGATATTGTGGGAGATAAAAGAGACAAATTAAGTAAAATATTCATTTTTTTGTCTCCCACACTTTAATGATTCTCCAGATAGTGCTTTAATCTATTTTATTAAATCTTTTTTGTCTTCAATTTTGTTTTGAAGCCCTGGAAGGTAAAACATCTTTTTTATTTCCTTTAGTGTAGCAAAATTTTGTGGATTTTCTTTTGTTTGTATTAAGTTGTAGTTCTCTTTATTTGTAGCTTCCATATTTACAGTGTCATTTTCCTCTGATTTGTATTTTATTGTCTGATTTATTTGTTCATTCTTTATCGTCATTTTTTGAGCATTGTTAGTTTATGTTAGAGATATGTTCATTTATGTTATCAAAATTATTTTTAATCTTGTCATGATTTAAGACAACTCTCGTTTGAATCTGTCACAGCATTGCATATATTTTCTCCTGGAATGTATTTGCTTTGTCTTGAGTCATTGTTCCTGCAGATCTCTGATGTTCCACACTGCAGTCTTCAGCAGGAGGTGTTAGATGTGGTTTTCTGTCACTTTTAGATAAATATACAACATCCATTTTGTCTCCCTCCTCTATGTAGTTTTTCACCAGTACCATAGTCTCTTTAATTAGCTTTATCAAACCAGCCCATCTTAAAATCCAAACAACAAACTCTTGTGTAATTCTTATCTTTATATATGGTTTTTGTAATCCAATATGTTTCCAATTATTAATGCACCACTGAAAACAGTATATTGTAACTGTTGTGTACTGGGTTCGTTGTGCAGGAATGAAGACGAGGTGAGTGAGTTCAGCAAAGATCATGGTTTATTGCTTGCAGGATCTGAACTAGAGAACAGGGCTGCAGATGCAGCAATTTATACCCTGGCCCCTAGGTAGCAGCCAATAGATTTGAAGCAACCTATTGCCGCCTAGGGGCAACCAATGGCAGCACTTGAGACAGGTTGTCTGAGAAGCTGGGAGCCGTTAGCTAGCTCCCTGCTCTAGCAGCCTACCAGCCATTACCACGTGGTGTCAACAAGCAAGCCCAAATACATTACACCCCTCCCCCCCTTAGAACGAACAACACTATAGCAACAATAGAAGGTAATTACAGCAGTACTCTTTACAAAGACTTAACACTGGTGTGAATAGGTTCCACTTAGCAGCACAATAAAGTACTTACAACATTATAGCTCCATTGTCCATTACAATCTTGTAGGTCAGCATTAAATATAAGGGTACATACAACATTATAGCTTTATTATTACAGAACAAAATCTTTCAGATAAGCAGGAGGTTTGCATGGCCTTGTGGAACACCTGAGGGACCCAGGCATGTCCTGGCCTACCAGCTTGCCTGCTGGGCTGGGTAGACCAGTGTCTCTTAGTTCCAGTGATTTGGAGTGGCTCAGTGCTCTCTGGTTGGCCTTTCCAGGTTGGCCCACCCGAGAGTCAGTTTGTTCAGCAGAGTTAGCACAGCGGCTGTAGCCATCAGGTTGGTTTTCTCCATCTGGGAACCCATGTTGCACGTCCGGGTTCCCCTCCTCTATGGCCAACTCCTTGTTGCTTGGGCTGTGTGAGCCTTCAGTTTCTATGCATGGGCTGGCTTAGCTGCCAGTTTGTGGACCGTGGTAAGGACTTGTGATGAAGTCCTTGCTTTGTGGCCATTCTGGGAAACGCTTTCTAAGCTGATCGATGTGGCGCTGGACAACTCACCCGCCCTCCAGCCCCACTTCATAAGAGAGGGGGCCTGATGTTTCAGTAATTTTTCCAGGCACCCACAAATTCCCATGCCCATAGTTCCTGGCTCACACCCCATTGCCCACTTGCAGCCCCCTTGGGGGTTTTGGGTGTGAAGCTTCTGCTGCCATCCTATCTGGATGCAACCTGTCCAGTTTTGTGATCAGTTGCCTCCCCCAGCGCAGCTCTGCTGGGCTTTTCCCTGTAGCCGTGCAGGGCGTGGAATGCTGGCAAAGTAAAAAAAAATCTGCCAATCTGTGATGCCAGTCCCCAGTCACTATATGCTTCAGTGACTCTTTTGTGGTCTGGACCATGCATTCAGCTTGACCATTAGAAGAAGGGTGAAATGGGGCTGATGTTGCATGCCTGATGAGGTTTGCTCTCAGGAATGCCTGAAATTCTGCCGCTGTAAATTGGGCTCCATTGTCGGCTACTATGACGTCTGGCAGCCCATGTGTGGCAAAGAGTTTCCTAAGCACCTGGATGGTCCTAGCAGTAGTCATGTTAGCAACTGGAATTACTTCAAGCCATTTAGAGTGGCTGTCGACCACTATAAGGAAGAGCTGTCCCTGAAAGGGCCCAGTGAAGTCTATGTGAATGCTAGAACAGGGAGTGTGAGTCTCCTCCCACCTGTGAACTGCAGTGTGCATCATTTCAGGCCTTGATTGTTGGCATGTGTAACATCCATGCACCTGGGCTTCAATGGCCTTGTCTAAACCTGGCCACCATAAGTAGCTTCTAGCTAAAGCTTTCATATGGACAATACCCGGATGACCTTCATGCAGTGATTGTAAGACCCTGTCTCTTAGTGAGGTGGGGACTATGACCCTGTTCCCCCATAGGATACAACCCTTGTGAGCTGATAGCTCATGTCTTCTAGTAAAATAACTCTGAAATTCAGGGCCTGGGCTCTTATCTAGCCACCCTGTGTGCACCCAAGAAAGCACTCTACTTAGTGTCTTATCAGCTGTTGTTTCTGCAGCTATGTCCCCAGCGTGGAGGGGAAACTCTGGCAAGTCCTGAATGGACAATATGCAGGCTGCTGGGGCTGGATCTGGTTCGATTTGTGACAGTGGAAGCCTACTCAGGCCGTCTGCATGGCCCATTTCTTTGCCGGGTTTGTGAATCAGCTTAAACGTGTATGCTGATAAAAAAGTAGACCATCTCAGCATTCTAGGGGATAATATATGGGGTGTCTGTTTGTCTGTGGTGAATACCCCCAGTAGCGGTTTGTGGTCTGTGAAGACCGTGAAGTCCCTGCCATACAAGTAGTCATGGAATTTTTTTAACTCCAGCTACCATGGCCAATGCCTCTTTGTCAATTTGAGCATAGTTACGCTTAGCAGAGGACAGTGTCCTCAAATAAAATGCAATGGGAACTTGGGTTCCATCTTTCTCTAAGTGACTCAAGACTGCACCCACCCTGTATGGGGATGCGTCACATGCTAAGCAGACTGGTTTAGACTCCCGGAAATGAGTGATAGTGGAACTGACTGACAGAAGTGACTTCAGGTCCTGAAACCTTTTTTAGTGAATGCTGGTCCACTTCCAAGAAGCTTTTTTATCTAAGAGCCTATGAAGTGGCTCTACCACTGCGGCCTTGTTAGGAAGGAACGCATGGTAAAAGTTGAGGGGGCCCAAGAATGCTTGCAGCTCTCCTTTTGTTTTAGGGCTAGGTGCCATCTGAATGGCCTTTACTTTGGACTCAGCTGGGTGGATGCCATTAGCATCAATGCAAAAGCCCAAAAATTCAGTTGATGGAACCCCAATACTGCATTTGCTCTTTTTTTAGTTTGAGGCCTGCTTCACACAGCCTCTGCAGGACGTCTCTGAGCCTCCTTGCTAGTACTTCTGTGGATTCTCCGGCAATAAGCACATCGTCAAAATAGGGTCAAACCCCTGGAATGCCTTTGAGCGTGCGTTCCATGATTCCCTGAAAAATGCCCGGGCCTACACTGACCCCAAATTGCAAGTGCTTTACTCTGAAAGCCCCCCTGTGGGTCACAATTGTCTGTGCTGTGGCTGTGGCCTCATCAACAGGTAGTTGCTGATAGGCCTGCACCAAATCTAATTTTGCAAAAGTGGTGCCACCCTGAAAAGATGCCAGGATGTGGCTCACCACTGGGACTGGGTATGCGTGCTGTTTAAGGGCCTGGTTAATTGTGCATTTGTAGTCTGTGCATATTCTGACTTCTCCGTTGGCTTTAAGTGGTGTTACAATAGGAGTTTCCCACTCCCCACCATCTACTGGTTGCAAAATGCCCTGTTCCACAAGCTTGTCTATTTCGTGCTTGAGGGCAAAGGGGACCCTGCGAGGCTTAATCCTGATGGGAACCACGTTTGGGTCTAGTTTGAATGCTATTGACAGGCCCGTGTAAGTTCCTAGAGCTGAATCAAATACGTCTGTGAAGTCCTCGCAAACTGACGTTAGACTCGTGACTTGTGTCCGGTTGATACTGGTTACTTGGATGCCTAGTGCATCAAACCAATCAAGCCCAATTAGGCTCGTTCTCTGACCCCCTACTACAACAACATCCAGGTGCCCTGAAAAACCCTTAAATTTAACGGCCAAGATGGCTTCACCCTTGACTACGACTTTTGTGTTCTGAAAATCTGTTAAAAGTATGTCAGAGGGCCTCAGCTTGGTCCATCTCCTACTGCAACTGCACACAAAATTAAATGTGTCCAGAGAAATAATGGAAATGGCGGAGCCTGTGTCCAGCTCCATCTTACAGGGGACCCCTTGCAGCTTCACCTGAAGTCTGTACTTGGGTTTAAGGGGGTGTCGGGCCTCGGTATGGCAGACACTTCTACGGCTTGAGCAAAACCTCATGCTGAATGGCCCCGGTACCTCTCCTGGTCGGCTCTTCCAACTTCCGATTCGATGGCCAGTCCCTCTGGCAACCTCTGCAAATGGATGTGATGTGGCTGGTTTTTCCGCAGGCACGGCACATGGCTGTCTGGAACCTGCAGTCCGAGTGTTGGTGGTGGCCGCCACAACCTGGACATCTAGGCAAGAGATCTGCCTTGTAAGTAATCTCTTGCCGCTTGCTGCTGCGGAGCTGTTGTTCAGGTTGTCTGTGCAACTTGTCGACTTTGGCGTCTTCTTTGGAGTCCTTGCTGAGTTCTGCGTCCTCATGGTGGATGGCTTCTTTGTGTTGTGTCGTTCTGGTGGGTCGGATCGTTCGGATGGCTCCACCAGCAGCTTTGTCTGCCATGACTTTGTTCTGGGCATCTGCGAACGCTAGGACCTCTCTGGCAAAAAGTTTATGCTGCAGCTCTCTGTTGTGGAGGCTGCAGACAAGCCAGTCTCGAAGTTGCTCTTTGACGTCTGAAAATCGACACAGGCGTGCTGCCTGCCTCAAGGCCACAATGTACTCGGATGCGGTCTCTCCCGGCTGCTGTATTCATTGTTTGAAGGCGTAGTGCCATGCAATCACCGACATCTTGGGTTGGAAGTGTTCTCCGAGCTTCTTCTTCAGTTTGGCGTAGGAGATGGATTCCAACGGTGTGGGCGCAAATAGGTTTTTGGCCAGATCGAATGTCACTGGGCTGCACACACAAAGCAGTGTGGCATCCTTCAGTCCATCCTCTGTGACCTGGTTCACCCAAAGGTAGTTCTTGACCT
Source organism: Vipera berus (assembly GCF_964194415.1). Lineage (NCBI taxonomy): Eukaryota > Metazoa > Chordata > Lepidosauria > Squamata > Viperidae > Vipera > Vipera berus. The sequence continues at coordinate 31,371,838 of NC_138204.1, forward strand.
GGGACAGGTACGAGGGCCATCCTTCTGGCTGCTTGATGTCAAATTCTTACAGCCTCCCGACCTTGGGCATTCTGCTGGTATTTGCAGCTGGATCTCAGCGTCTTCAACTCCTGCCTCTCCGTTGCCCAGGGACTGGTTCTCTGAGTGCGTGGTCACTAGCGTGGCTTAGCTAGCTGACTGTAGGGGGGATTTGCTTTTCCCACCAGGCGTGCGCTGCCTCTCCCCTAGTGACTTTCAGCTTCGATGGAGAAGCAGGATCCCACCTTCGTTGCCAGTGTTGTGTACTTGGTTCATTGTGCAGGAATGAAGATGAGGCAAGTGAGTTCAGCAAAGATCATGGTTTATTGCTTGCAGGATCTGAACTAGAGAACAGAGCCGCAAATGCAGCAAATTATAACTTGGCCCCTAGGCGGCGGCCAATAGGTTTGAAGCAACTTATTGCCGCCTAGGGGCAACCAATGGCAGCGCTGGAGATGGGTTGTCTGAGAAGCTGGGAGCTGTTAGTTAGCTCCCTGCTCTAGCAGCCTACCAGCCATTACCACGTGGTGTTAACAAGCAAGCCCAATACATTACAGTAACAGTTCTTCTTTTCAGGAGTCTTATAATTATCAGCCAGCCAAGATTTCAGTCCAAAGTGTTTAACTACCTGAAAGCTTTCCAGTAACTTCCCCTTTAGAAGATTAACCAAAGGCCAAGGTTTTTCTTTCTCTGCAAACAGTTCTTAAACTTAAAAATACATCTCAGTGTGTTTATAATCCAAGAAGGTCAACAGTTTCTAAACATATATAATTTCACTCTGTAGTAGATAGCCCAATGCTTTGTTCCCAGCTGTTTTTTGCTATTTCTGGGTGTCTTGCCAAATTCTGAATCAATGCAGCTATAGTTTTCTCTAATCCTCCACTAGGTGTCAGTAGCTGTTCATTTTCCAGCTTTTAAAGCAAAGAGTTATTATTATTATTATTTATAATTTCATCAATACTTTTTCAGATATGGAATTTTAACAGCTTTCTTAGTTTTCAAATTTATGTAGACTATAGTATTTTTAACCTCATTTCAATATATTTTTGTTCCCCATAAGAGTTTAATTCGCTGCTTCCGTCTATGGGAGGGTGGAGGTGTAGTCTGCTCCCTTCTCACTTTGGGAGGAGTTTTGCTTCTTGGAATCTTTTCCAGGAAATCAGATACAAAATAGGAGAGAGAAGATCTAATTCCTCACCCAGTTTCAAGTACGTTGTTCACATTGTTATGGTTAGTGCCTTTGGACTTCGGCTGCAAGTAGCTTGGGTTGGTCACTGAGATGTGGCCAGCCTTTCTCCTGTTGGATTATAGGGCTTCTCCCAGATTGAATGGGATGACCATCACCATTCTGCAATCATCGGAGTGCCCCTCTTTCTTCGTCACCTCTCCAGTGTCGGGCCTCGGGAGCCCGACACTCAAAGGGGGGTCCCTCCACCCCCTCGGCACACCCTGCCTCCCTCCCGCCGATCCTACCCGGCACCAAAACGGCTCGGAAGGCCCCGGGATCCACGCCGCCACTCCCGCCGCCTCCGGACGCGCCGCGGCTGCTGGCCTCGCCCGGCGGCGCGTCAGCTCACGGCTCCCCGGCTTGGAGGGCTCCGAGATCCGCGCCGCCTCTTCTGCCGCCTCCGGACGCGCCGCGGCTGCTGGCTTCGCTCGGCGGCGCGTCGGCGCAGGGTTCCCCGGCTTCGGAGGCTCCGGGGCCCGCGCCGCCTCATCTACCGCCTCCGGACGCGCCGCGGCTGCTGCCCTCGCCCGGCGGCGCGTCGGCGCAGGGTTCCCTGGCCTGCGGCCTGCCCGGTGGAGGCTCGGGCCGGCTCAGCGTCCCAGCGGCCTGGGAGGCTTCGGGAGCCTCGGCCTCGCGGCGGATTGTTACAGAGGCTCCGCCGTTGCAGTCGCCTTCTCTGGCCGACGTCATGCCTGCACGGGACTGTGTGGATTGGGAGCCGGCGCTGCCATTAGGGGATGGGACCTTCCCCGCTGCGGTGACCGGGTGGCTGGGGGCCTCGGGCGTGAACAACGACAGGGGGGCACGGAGTTGGGCGCGGCAGGGAGTGGGTGAGGGGGAGGAGCACGGTGGCGGAAACACACGGGAGGGGGCTTACCTGTCAGGCCGACGGGCGAAAGGCCTTGTAGGGGAGGGGTGGGGAAGATATAGAGAGTGGGAGGGCGGGGGCGTGTTTGGGTGGAGTATGGGTGGGGTTTTTGGGTGTGTATATAGTAGCGTTGGCTGCAAGTAGCGGCCAACGCTGGCTTTGTTCCCTGTTGTGGCTGCTGCCTTGAAGAATAAAGTGTTTGCAGATCGCATCGGTTGTCTCCCGTTCCTGTGTTCAGCATACTGCCCTGCTTGCTGCAGGACGGGTTTTGACAGAAAGCCAGCGTGCCTGACTGCCCTTCTGCTGTGTTCCGTTAATGCGCCATGGCAGAGGGCACGCAAGGGGCTGCTTTGGAGACTGTATCGGAGGAGGCTGGCGTGGCCGGGGCGGAGGCGACAGCCCCTGCGGAGAGGGGCGTGGAGGACGTCCAGCCTGCTGTGAGGCCTAAAGTGCGGGATGTACCACCAGCAGACCCCGTGGTGGAATCCCTGGGTGCTGGTAGCCAGTCCCAGGGGGGGGAGTGGTGGCTGAGCTCGATCCTGGGGCGCACAGGGGTCGAGCAAGGACGAACGGGCCGGCCCAGTGGGGCTCCACTGGGCTGGAGGGAGCGTCGGCTGACTGACGAAGACGGAGAGGATTACAGTTATTCAACCGCACCCGGGAGCCAAACCATGGACATGCTGCGCGATAGGTTCGGAGAAGTCGGGGCTCGTGACGGCGGTTCCTGGGTGGCCATGGGCCCCGACGATGACACGGGACAGTGGTCTCTTGGGGGGGCTCCCAGTCAGCCAGCAACGTCCCGTTTCCGACTGGCCAGCCCAAAGTTCAAGGTGCCTGGGGAGGGTGGCGTTCGGGCCCCATCCACACGAGCACAAGGAGGGCGTGATGTCTGGCCAACGCCTGATCGAGGCCCTGGCCGTCCGGCACCCAGATCGGTGGGGGTGTCCCAGGCTCAGACCCGTCCACCTGTTGGACATTGGGGTCCGGGTGTGGTGTGGGGACCCCCACCGCTTACCACAACCTATGACGGGCATCCCGACCGCCTGGCCATGTTCCTAGGGCAGGTGATTAACCATCTGGACGGGTATGCCCATGCCTATCCATCACAGTGGGCGATGGTGGTGGCGGTCACCGCGTGCCTTCAGGGAGAGGCTGCAACCTGGGCAGCGGACCTTTACAGTGACCACGCCCGTGAACTCGGGGACGTGGGGCTGTTCTTGGAAGCTCTGCGCGTCCGCTTTGAAGATGTGTCCCGCTTACATCGCGCGGAGGCTGAAGTGTTAGCCATCAGGCAGCGAGGACGACCGGCAGAGGAGTATGTGCTCGAGTTCCGAAGGGTTGCGGGCAGGTTACGCTCGTGGCCCGAGCGCTTGTTGGTGCACCACTTCCGGGCCGGTCTGGATGGGGCTCTCCGACGGGCATGTGTGGTGCGGGGGGTTCCTGCACGGCTTCAGGATTGGTTCCGGGTGGCGGTGGAGCTAGATATTGGGTTGCAGGACACCCGGGGCAGGCCAGTAGTGGGTCCTGGAACCTGGAGGGCCCCGGAGGGGCCGAAGACCGGGAGCCGGAAGCCCGAGCCGGTGGCGACACAACCCGGCCCCCTACCAGCATCCCGTCCAACGATCCGCTGTTTCCGCTGTGACCAACCGGGCCATCGGGCGGTGGACTGCCCGTTACCTCCGCTACGACCAAGCTCCAACCCTCCGGTGGCGCGGGTCCCGACCCCCAGGAGGGCTGCGGAACGCTCCAGAACGGCGTACCAGGTGGCCGACAAGACACCCCGAACATCAACACCGGTGCGTCCAGTGGGCCCGGCGGACGGACGGACTGACACATCCGATGGGTCTGAGGATCACGAGTACGAAGAGGACCCGATGGTAAGCGCTCCGGTGTGCCCTTTTGTGCTGCCTGTGGTGTTGATAAGCCCACGAACGGGTGAGAGGAGGGAGTGTAAGGCCTTGGTTGATACAGGCAGCACGCGCTGCCTCATTAGCCTGGTGATGGCAAGGGAGGCCGGTATCCCCCTTCAACGGCTCCCCAAACCTATCCGATTTCAGCAGGTAGACGGGTCCCTTTTGGGTGGAGCACCTATTACGCATGTAACGGCACCGGTGAGAATGGAATTGGGTACACACTGGGAGACTCTCCGGTTTGTCGTGGTGCCGTCTATGACGGAGGCGGTTATCTTGGGGCTCACGTGGTTGGACAGGTGGGGCCCCACGGTTTGGTGGGAGGGGGGATGCCGACACCTCCGTCTCGGGACAGGGCCCCAGCCTCCTGCAAAGCATTCCTTCATGGGTCCGGAGGGGATTGGTGGGCCAGAGGGGGCCGCTGGGGTGGGGACTGAGTTTGAGACACAGGTGCCACGGGAGTACAGCGATCTCGCAGATGTGTTCAACGAGAAGGAGTGCGATGTTTTGCCACCCCACCGCCCGACGGACTGCGCTATTGAACTGGAGCCGGGGGCAAAACTGCCGAAACCCCGTATGTACGCAATGGCACCCCGGGAGATGCAGGAGCTCCGTCAATACATTGACAAGAACCTGCGGAGGGGGTTCATCCAGCCCGCTCGGTCTAAGATGGCGGCCCCTGTCTTGTTCAGGGAGAAGAAAGATGGGACTCTAAGACTGTGTGTTGATTATCGGGGGGTCAACGCGGTATGTGTAGAGCACTTGTACCCCCTCCCTTTGGTGAAGGACCTTTTAGCTCATTTGGCTACGGGCCGGGTGTTCACCAAGTTAGACCTCAGAGAGGCGTACTACCGTGTTCGGATTAAAGCTGGTGACGAATGGAAGACGGCTTTCAACTGCCCGCTGGGGAGCTTTCAGTTTAGGGTAATGCCGTTTGGACTGCAAGGAGCCCCCGCGGTCTTCATGCAGTTGATCAACCAAGTCCTGCATGACCATTTGTACCGGGGGGTCCTAGTTTATCTTGACGACATCCTCATATATTCGTCAACGTTGGAGGAGCATGTCGCCTTAGTCCGGAGTGTGCTGACCAAGCTGAGGGACGCCCAGTTATATGTGAAGCTCTCTAAATGTGAGTTTCACAAACCCCGGCTGGACTATTTGGGATATCGGGTGTCCTCCAACGGGGTGGAGATGGACCCGGGGAAGGTGGAGGCTATCCAACAGTGGCAGGCCCCACGGACCCGGAAACAATTGCAGAGCTTTCTAGGCTTTGCTAACTTTTATCGACAATTTATTCCACACTTCGCTTCCATCGCCCTACCGCTCACGGATCTACTACGGACTAAACAGTTGGCAACGTTGCCGCGGCCAGGGCAGAAGCTTGTATGGACCACTACATGCCAGCGGGCTTTCGAGGCGCTCAAGGCGCAATTTGCTAAGGAGCCCGTCCTACAACACCCGAACCCTGACCTGCCCTACGTAGTACAGGCTGACGCAAGCGATGTGGCTGTTGGAGCTGTCCTTTTGCAACGGCATGCAATGGGAGGATTACGGCCCTGCGCTTACGCCTCCAAGAAGCTAACAACCGCGGAGAGGGCTTGGGCTATCTGGGAGAAAGAAGCCTTCGCGGTCCGCTGGGCCTTGGGGACTTGGAGACATCTTCTGGAGGGGGCTAGTCAGGAGTTCGAGGTTTGGACGGACCATAAAAACTTAGAAGCCCTGCAGACACCCCGCCGTCTGTCTCCGAAACACGTACGGTGGGCCCAATATTTCCACCGCTTCCGGTTCCGCCTCAAGTATGTGCCCGGGGGTAGAAATTTTCTGGCGGATGCCTTATCTCGGCTACCACAGTACGATTGTCGAAAAGAGGAGGTAGTACAGGCACTGGTACCACCGCCCCGCCCGGTAGAGGAAACGGAGCACAAGGCCAATGTTGTGACAGACGGGTTTCTGCGGACCTGTAAGGGGGTTTTGGCGACTGATGAATGGGCACAGGCGCACCCCGACACCCTCTCGTTGCGGGATGGCTTAGCTTGGCACGGGGCCAGGCTGTATGTGCCTGCGGCGGCACGGGACCAGGCGCTCTATCAATGCCATGATGCCAGGCAGGCGGGTCATTACGGGTTCGTGAAGACCCTGCATCTGGCCCGCCGCCAGTTCTGGTGGCCGACCATGAGACGAGACATCGAGAGCTATGTGCAGAAGTGCCGCATTTGCGCAACCACCAAGCCCTCTACTAAGAAACCGGCGGGCCTGCTACAACAGGTGGCAGATCCCGTACGACCTTGGCAGGACATCGCCATGGACTTTGTGGTCGAGCTACCGGAAAGCAGGGGATATAACGTTTTGTGGACGGTAGTGGACCTGTTCTCGAAACAAGCCCACTTTATCCCGTGCAAGGGATTGCCTTCAGCCCGTCGGCTGGCCTGGTTGTTTGTTCAACACATTTATCGTCTCCACGGGGTGCCACGACGTATCATCTCCGACCGTGGAGTACAGTTCACGGCCCGGTTCTGGAGGGACTTCGTGCGTTGTATCGGAGCAACACAGGGCCTGAGCTCGGCGTACCACCCAAGCACAAATGGAGCCGCGGAACGTGCAAATGCGGCGGTGGAGCGATACCTGCGTTGTTATGTTTCATACCAACAGTCTGAATGGGTAGACCTGCTATCCCTCGCGGAAGTAGCCTACAACAACGCAGTGCATAGCAGTACCGGGTTCTCCCCCTTTAAAGTGGTCTCTGGTTACGAGTTCGTTCCTATCGCGGGATGTGACCAGGGGGCCCCGGCTTCCTGCACACCTGGGGAGTGGATGCACCGGTTGGAGGGGGTGTGGGGGATAGCTAAGAAGGCGCTAGAGCGAGCTGCAGGGTCATACAAAGAGCAGGCGGACAGGAAGAGACGGCCGTTTGCACCTCCCAAAGTAGGTGATCTTGTCTACCTCTCCACGAAATACCTGCGGCTACAGGTGCCGTGTAGAAAGCTAGGGCCCAAATACCTCGGGCCCTTCCGGGTTATACAGGTAATAAATCCTGTCACCGTCAGACTTCGGCTACCCCCCCTACTTGGAAAGATACACCCCGTCTTCCACAGTAGCCTGCTGAAGCCTGCTACAACCGCCTCTGTGGCGGTGGGGGAGGGCGGCCCGGGGCCTATACACGGCAACCACTATGAGATACAGGAGATCCTGGACTCCCGGAAACGGAGGGGGCGGGTGCAATACTTGGTGCTCTGGAAGGGGTACCCCATGGAGGAGGCCACCTGGGTACGGGATGGGGATGTGTGCGCACCACGCCTTCTCCGTGCTTTCCACCGGAAACACCCGGGGAAGCCGGGGGGGACCCAGGGGGGGATTGCTGGTCATGTTACAGACTGCTCACCTCTCTCTCCTTGCATTCCAGGTGGACCCCTGGTAGAGGGGGCAGCATGTCGGGCCTCGGGAGCCCGACACTCAAAGGGGGGTCCCTCCACCCCCTCGGCACACCCTGCCTCCCTCCCGCCGATCCTACCCGGCACCAAAACGGCTCGGAAGGCCCCGGGATCCACGCCGCCACTCCCGCCGCCTCCGGACGCGCCGCGGCTGCTGGCCTCGCCCGGCGGCGCGTCAGCTCACGGCTCCCCGGCTTGGAGGGCTCCGAGATCCGCGCCGCCTCTTCTGCCGCCTCCGGACGCGCCGCGGCTGCTGGCTTCGCTCGGCGGCGCGTCGGCGCAGGGTTCCCCGGCTTCGGAGGCTCCGGGGCCCGCGCCGCCTCATCTACCGCCTCCGGACGCGCCGCGGCTGCTGCCCTCGCCCGGCGGCGCGTCGGCGCAGGGTTCCCTGGCCTGCGGCCTGCCCGGTGGAGGCTCGGGCCGGCTCAGCGTCCCAGCGGCCTGGGAGGCTTCGGGAGCCTCGGCCTCGCGGCGGATTGTTACAGAGGCTCCGCCGTTGCAGTCGCCTTCTCTGGCCGACGTCATGCCTGCACGGGACTGTGTGGATTGGGAGCCGGCGCTGCCATTAGGGGATGGGACCTTCCCCGCTGCGGTGACCGGGTGGCTGGGGGCCTCGGGCGTGAACAACGACAGGGGGGCACGGAGTTGGGCGCGGCAGGGAGTGGGTGAGGGGGAGGAGCACGGTGGCGGAAACACACGGGAGGGGGCTTACCTGTCAGGCCGACGGGCGAAAGGCCTTGTAGGGGAGGGGTGGGGAAGATATAGAGAGTGGGAGGGCGGGGGCGTGTTTGGGTGGAGTATGGGTGGGGTTTTTGGGTGTGTATATAGTAGCGTTGGCTGCAAGTAGCGGCCAACGCTGGCTTTGTTCCCTGTTGTGGCTGCTGCCTTGAAGAATAAAGTGTTTGCAGATCGCATCGGTTGTCTCCCGTTCCTGTGTTCAGCATACTGCCCTGCTTGCTGCAGGACGGGTTTTGACATCCAGGGTGACTTTAGACTCATTTAGGGTCCTCTGGCAGGGTGAAACTAGCTGTGGGGTCCAGAGCTCCCCAATTCCTCAGCTGTGCTCTATGGTGCAAAACTGGAAGTCTCCCGTTGGGATGTTTAATTTTTATCACGCCCCCCATAGCCCAGATTTGGCACTGAGCAACTACTACCAAGGAATTTCAAACCTTGTAAGACATTATGACAAGTGCCTCAATTTGAATGGCGATTATGTCAAAAAGTAATGTAATGTTGTAGTTTTCTAATGTGTATAATAAAAGTTCTGCATCTGTGAGTGTCTGTCATTGATAACCAAGCGGAGTTTTATTTCTGAATTGCCTTTGTACTTAGTGATATATTTAGCAATGTATTTGGGGTTGCTTTCTGTCAAACTATCTTGTTGATCTAGCAGGAAGAAATAGCAATCTTATTTGCTATTTCTCTAAATAGCTTAGAGAAGATATTCAAAAACATATTAACTGGCCTTAGAATTGCACTTTCTGATTTTATGTACACACTGAACTGAGGAATAAAATGGTTTATTGATTTTTACTTATGATATTTTATGAAGCTAACCATAAACCATAGCACAATATTTTTCCAACTGTCATGCCTCTTCAAATAATCCATGGTTAGAACAAACCCTGTTGTGTGGGTACATGCTGAAACTGCAACAAGGTGGCCAGTGGTTTTGAAAAACTTTGGTCCGTTCGCTGAAGAATTTAAGGCAGAATCCAGTAACCTGTTTTTCAAATGCTTAACACATTAATTCTAATCCCTATTTTTGCTGAAGGCAATATGCAAATTTATATGTATAGTTCCAACAGCTGCCTTTCACACATGAGGATTTTATCTGGGATCATCTAGATGGTGGGGGCATAGAAGAGGTTATTTTATTAGGGGAAGATAGAATGCAAATGCAATAATAGAGAAAAATATGAGAAAGGGATAGAGAGATTTTACTGTAATCCTCATAGAAAGTATGTGGCACATAGTCACGGTGGCTATATTTACAATATGCTCTAAACGATGCCTTAAAAATTCAATCTGAAAAAATATTTGAGAAGGTGGCAGAATTTATTGGAAAGGAGAGCAAGAAAATAAGGGAGGATACTTTGATGGCACTTCAAGTGTTTTCAGGCTGTATTGAGAATCTGGATGAATGTGTGATAGAAGTGAAAGAAAATAATCTTATGCTGGAGGCTAAAATGGGTGAAGTGGAGAATAAAATGGAAAAACTTGAAGATGAAATGATGATGATGATGCAATATAGAGATATGGAATTCACCCTGAGGATCAGAGGTTTGAAAGAAAATTTGCAGGAGAATCTGGAAGAGATGTTGGTGGATGCCCTGGCGCCTATTTTGGGATTTCAACTTGAGGATTTTTTTGGGAAGATAGATAAAGTATTTTGTGTTAATTCTTGGATTGCTAAACAAAGGAAACTGCCAAGGGATGTGGTTGTGTATTTTACAAAGAGAAAGATTAGAAATGAGATCATTCAAATCTCTTATAATAAAAGACTTAAAGTGGCTAATCAGGAGGTTTTGATTCTGAAAGAGATTCCTCCAAGAATTTTGAGAAAAAGGAAAGATTTTTTCTTTCTGACAGATGAATTAAAGAAACAACAGCTTCGGTTTAGGTGGGAGATACCAGTGGGGATTGTGGTGAATTATTCTGGAGAAAGATATTGTCTTAACACAGTAGAGAAGGCACGTGATTTTTATTCTAATGTATTGAAAGCAGGCTTACTGTCATCCTCAGAAGAAAAAAAAGGAAAGGAAGAAGGAGAGCGACAGTTACAAGAAATAGTTTCGGAGGCTGTGCAATCCTTGGCTTTATTTAAAGATCTTAAAATTCAAAGAATGACACGGGCTGCATTTAGATTTAAGGAATAATAATAATAATAATAGTAGAGATTAATGGAGGACTTTGATAGAAATAAAATTTAGAAATGGAACTTGTTAAAGATCATAGGATAATCAAGATCTAATAATGGTGGATATTTGGGGATGGTATTTACAGTAGATCTTAAAAATTTGTATGTATGTATTTAAACTGTTAGTCTAAATGTTGAAGATGTGGCTGTGATGATGCAATGTATTATTATGTATGGTTGAATTGTAAAAGATTATAATTTTAAAAGTTAAAGTAATTTAGTGGAATATGTAAGATCTTTAAGAAAAAGATATTTATAACTAATAACTATAGTAGAATTTTTGGTACTGTTATATTGGAAGAAGGCTGATTTGTTTATTATAGAAGAATGGATTTTGAAAGTTTTGAATTAGATAGAAATGGTAGAATTTGGAATATGTGAAGAATATTTGTAACTGGATCTAAAGTGTAATTATAGTTAGTTAGTATATTTTAGATTAAGATTGTGAAAATAATACCCTGTATTCTGCTTTGGGAAGTCGGGGGGGGGGGGGCTGGGGGAGGTTGGGGTATTGGGTGGGTTAGGGTATGGGTTAGGGGTAGGGGGGGCTGGGGTTTATGGTCAAAAATGTACTTTAAAACTTTTTAATAAAACAAAACAAAAAACAAAACATTTTGGAATCTTAAATAATAATCAGCTCTATCCATCTCTAAAGCAATAATCATTTTCTCCTGGTTTCTGTCTGTTAATGTAAGTTGGTTATCAATCTCCTCTAGTCTCTTATCTGTTAATTCAATTCTTTCTTCCACTTGTTGCAATCTTTGTTCATTTTTCTCCATCAGTTCTTTGACCTCTTTTAGGTCCTCTTCTAGTTTGCCAATCCCTTCTTTGAAGTCTGTGTGTAGAGCCAGTATCATATTTTTCAATTCCATGTTGGATCTATCTTGCTGCGTTGTGTTGTCCAGTGATTTCTGTGCCACCGGACTCTGTGATATTAGGGCAGCTGTTGCTGGGTGTGTTGTGCTCTTCTTCATTTTCTCCAGTAGTTTGTAATCCAAATGTTGATGAGGTATTATAATCCAAATTTACTCCAAAAAAAAAGTACAAAAAATTTCAGCGACAAGTAAAGGTGAGTACAAAGGGAAAAGGAAAGAAAAAGAGAAGGAAAAGCCAAATATCCTTATATCTAAAAAAAAGAAAGAAATTAATCCATACAGGTTACGCTCTTTGTTCGTTTCAGAGTCTCTGTGCTTTAGTCCAAAAGAAAAAAAAATCAAAGTAAAAAACAATCCACCATTCCGCAAACTAAAAAAAACCAACAGACTCTGTAAACTTCTTATCAGTGAGTTCAGCAGCTGTCATTCAAGGTCACTTACTCTCCCTTTTTTTCCTTAAGCTTCAAGGGTATTCTCAGCCAAGATACTTGATTCATTGCCTTCTTTTGCCTTCCATTGTTATCCGCCGCTGCAGTTCCAGGAGAGGAGCAGTTTAAAAATCCGCTCCCCTCCCCCACTTCTCCACAGCTTCAAATTCTTCTTATTTCCCCTCCCCCCAGTTTCCAGCATTTAAGGATTCTCAATCTTCTCACCCAGGCAATCCTCCAAACTTACTTTCAAGATCTTCCAAGTGGCCGCCCTGGTGTGTGACGGCTCGCAATGGCTGTCTGACAGCTGCTGGTCCTGGAAGCTTCTGTCGGCTCTCCAGGAGGTTGCGATCTCTCCTGTGTTGCCAAAACTGTGCCTCCCTTCTTCACCGTCCCTACAGGACAGCTCTGATCTGTCTGAAACTCAGACAGATCCCCCAAACAGCTGAAAAGCGACAATCCTTCGGGAGCTTCGAAAGAATGTCATCCCGCCATGGCACTGGCACTCAAAAAAATGTCCAAATAGTTAAAAAAGTTAAGTACTTGGGAATTTATCTAATAGCAAGATGTGTAACAGTAAAGGAAGATAACTATGTACGACTGCTAAAACAAATAAAATTGGATTTGGAAAAGTGGAAAAACTTCCAACTTTCAATGTTGGGGAGAATAACAACAGTGAAAATGAATATCTTACCAAAAAACTTTTTATTTCAAACGATCCCTGTAAGGCTGGGAAAAGTCTTTTTTGATGAACTGAATACAATAATATTGAAATTTATCTGGCAAGGAAAAAAAGCTAGGATTAAAGTGAAAATGCTACAAGAAGCAAAAGACAGAGGATTTGGACTGCTGGACTGGAGGTTATACTACCAAGCAACCATTCTAACATTGCTTAAAGAATGGATAATGCTTAGAGATAAAAGACTATTGTACCTAGAGGGGCATGACTTACAAATTGGTTGGCATGCCTTTCTGTGGTATGGAAAGAATAAAATACATAGATACTTTCAAAACCATTTTATAAGGAATGCACTTCTTTCAGAATGGGAAAAAAATAAAAGAAAAAAATTATATTAAGATACCTGAATGGCTTTCAACAATGGAAGCTTTTGCTTACCCAGATTTAATTAACTATGATAAAGTTGTGACATATAAAGATATTTTGGACAATGAAGGAAAATTGAAAGACAGACAAGATTTACAAGAACAAGGTATTGATCTAGCATGGTAGCTGTAATGTATTGGGATTTTTACTTGAACTGTTTCATGTGTCTGTTTGAATGCTGCTTAAGGTTGCTCAATGGTGTGTCTGTGTAACAGTAACTGACTAAGCCAGACTTGTTGTCTCCAAGAAGATCATTGGATGATTTGGGGCAGGAATGGGTTCCTTTAAACCTATTGGCCACCACCTAGTGGCCAACCATATAAGTAGCTGTGCAGCAGCCTTTGTTTTAGTTCTGTTCGTGTTTGCCTCAATAAAGCAATGTTCCTGTTTGCAACCTTCTGTCTCGCTTATTGCCTGCAAAGAACTGGCTACACAGCAGTGGCCATATCTGCAAATTCAAACAAGAACAATGGGATTTTATAAAGAACAGACAGAATTTGATCAGATACTGCTAAAAACAGATGAAAAGTTGATTAAGAAACTCTATAGATTTCTGTTAAACTTAAAGATGGAGGAAGAACAAGTAAAAGAAACAATGATAATATGGGCAAAGAATTTTGGATATAATATAGAATTAGAAGATTGGCAAAAGTTATAGGAAAGAAATATTAAATTAACTAAAGCAGTGTCATACTGTATAAAGAAAACTTATATAAAATGTTTTCCAGATGGCATATGACACCAGTGAGATTAGCAAAAATGTTTAAAAATACTTCAAACAACTGTTGGAAATGCAAACAAAGACCAGGTACTTATTATCATACCTGGTGGACATGCCCTAAAGCAAAAAGATTTTGGGTTAAAATACATTTATGGTTGGAGAAAATGACTAAAAAACAAATAGACTTTAAACTAGAATTATTTTTGTTAGGAATAACAGGAGCTATTAATGGCAGCAAGAACTGTATTTGCCCAACATTGGAAAAATGAAAACTTAACAACAGAAGTATTAATTAAGAAAATTTTAGAGTGTGCAGAAATGGATAGATTGACTTTAAAGATTAAAGAGAAAGAAGACTCAGTGTATTTTAGAACATGGGATAATTTCTATCAATGGCTAGAAAAATGAGTCAGAGAGAAAGGAACGTGATATGTAATTTTATTAGCATTAATTAGCATTAATATATGAATATATATTAGCATTAATTAACATAGTGTTTATGATAATTAACTATATTATTGTTAGTTAAATACATGTACCCAGAAATGTTATTTGGAAAACCCCCAACCCCAACCCTCACCCTAACCCTAACCCAAATCCAACCCTAGTCCTAACCCCACCTTATCCCTAACCTAAAAACTAATAAAATCTATATATATAAAAATAACATGACTCTTGGCAAAAGAGATCTATGGTCAGTTCATATTCCATATCATAATTACATTCCTCATTGGAAAACTGAATGAAACTTAACATGACTTAAATAGGAGCAAAGACTTTCGATCTCTGATCACCATTGAGAGCATCTACAATGTTTTTTTTTGTTATACAGTTACTAAGTTGTGACCCTTCACAACCCGTGTCATTCTCTATCATCCCATTCTCCTTTTGGATTTACAAATTCTTTTGAGACTTGCATTTGTTTTAGGAAGTTCTCTGTACTATCCAACATTATTCTTATCTATGATGACAACTAGACCAGCTCCATGAAATGTCTTTGTTACTACTTTTTTATCTTGCTCTTTCACCTTCAAGCTTGTATGTCTTAATAAGCCACATCTCTTTTTATTAGCCAGTTCTTTAGGCTTTTTAAGATAAAAAATAACTTTACAGCAGCACATATATTGTCACCAGCTTGATAAATTATACAGCCTTTCTGGGTTTCAGTTTCACCAATTCATACTGGCAGTTGATCTGGTATGTCCCTGAAATATCACTTACAATACTGTGTTTTGCTGCCTTCAATAATAATTCTCTGGAATACAGGAGGATCATAAAATAATCTCCACTGAAGGTTGAAATTTGTGCCTTTTGATTTATTGGTGTTTTTGTGTTTTCCACAAGGAATATTATATGATCCAGCTAGATGAAGCCCAGCACTTGATTTGAGGACAACAAATGGTTGTCACAGAATTTCCAGAGATAATAGAGGTCTTCAGGCACCTTGAACTAATAACAACTTTCTACTTGCTGGTGAACACAATCAGGAATATCTGCTTTGCTAGCCTGCACATTTTTTAGTTCTTTAATTTTTTTCCATCTTGGTTTTGTATGTCTGCATGGTGTCGCTGCCTCTCGCCTCTCATCTTTTTGGTACCTGTTGACATTGCTACATCCTGCCTTTTGTGGTGTAACAGTTTCCAAATTTTCCTTGTGGTGTCATTGCACAAAGACCTGACATCAAAACAGTGACAGTGTGTTCCAATTCCGACTTTGCTCATCAAGCAAAACCAAGAAAAACTTTACAAAGGAACATATTTTAATAAAAAAATATCTAAAATCAAACAGCGTATGTAAATTTATTTTAAAAAGAGAACCAGTTTGGTCTAGTAGTTAAGGTTTCAGGCTAGAAAACAGAAGACCAGGAACTCAAGTTCCACTGTAACCATGAAAGCCAGATGGGTGACTTTGGGCCAACCACTCTCATTCAGCCCAACTCACCTCACGTGGTTGTGGTTCTGTGGAAAATAGGAGGGGGAAGGTGTGTTGGATATATTTGCTGCTTTGAGTTACTTGTATAAATAATATACAATATAAATAATAAAGATGGGTTAAATAATTCAGTTTCCATTCTTTTTACATGAATGTGAAAGTCTGTGCCTTAAGCGGTACCATTTATTTTATATGGTAAACATTAAATGACCAAAATAAAGGACAAAACTGAGTTTTTGAAAAATAAATACTTTTAAAGGACAGATTTTTGAAATAAAGGAGCGTCCTTTACAACAAGGAATGTATGTCACTGTATTCATAGTACATGTTGGTTTATGTGTACACAGCTGTGGTGGGAGAATATTAGTTTTTCTGCAGAGCTGATGAATGCATCTGATATATGCACACGGAGGTGTGGAGATCAATCACATGCATTAAGAATATTGTAGGAGAATATAAATGGTATATTTTAAATAACAGCCATCTTTCATCAACTTTAAGTCCCTTAAAGCCTTTTATTTTTCTTAAAAACTCTTGACAGTCATTTTGGCAATCTAAACTCTATAATAGATTAACTCTTTTTGGTTCATATGCAAGTCATAAACATTGCACCAGAATTTCCCTGAGGTAAATCTAGTTCCCAGCCAGAATGGCTAGAAGCGCTGAGACACACTCTAGGAAAGTGGAAACTAAGAGACATAAAGTTCCTAGTGATAACCCTGAACCACAAAGATCATAATGATGCACAGCTGGTTGGAATAAGATTCCAACCAAGAGCAAGAGACAAACCCATCACTCAGTTAACAGCAGGTGATATTTACATATTAAAGGATCAGGAATGTTAGAAGCTGCACTTTTGTTGAGAGAACAACAGCCAACATCAATAATAGCAATTGCACTATGACAACTGGCAGCATCTCCTCAGGAACTATATGGCAGAGAGAAGAGATTAAATTTATCTAACAATGAGTCACAAAGCACTGCTGAGAAGAAATGACATTTTCTTGGAGAGTGCCTACACATACTGCTGGCTAAAGAAAATATGTAGGCTTCTGCAGCCATTCATTGAAATTTCAGTCTGTTCCATAGTTCAGTACAATTTCTTTAAAGATTGCTCATGTTTGCATATCAAACAAGGTCATGCTTTGGTATGTCCACAAGGGACAGTATAATATAACCTTCTGGAATATCAGCTTTCCAACATTTGGTATTTTCAGATATGACTATAATGCTATTTTCTCCATCCACTTAGTTGTGTTAGTCAGGTACAATGGGTGCTGCAGTCTGACATATGAGGAAAACACTAGATTTGATAGCATGGTACCATTCAGTTCACCAGTCACTTCCCTCTCCCTCCCTCCCTCCCTCCCTCTCCCCTCTCCCCTCTCTCCATCTCCATCTCCCTCCCAAGGTTTGCTGAGTGGAGCTGGAACTCTGGGAATGAAAGGCCACATTCTTAAAAGTTGCTGATGGTGAGAAACACTGACACAGAGGAAAAATCCAGCTCCAAGTACAAGACACCAAAACGTGTGTGTTTTTTTTTACTAGTGTGCAGCAGATACTAAAAGAATGCACGTAGATATACTTTTATATGTAAAGCCGAGAGAATTCCTGAAAATTTTAATTTCCTGTGCTTCATTAAATTATCTATGCAGAAACATCCAGCAATAAAATGAAATGCACTAAAATGTCCCCTGATGTTGCTTTGGCAAATATCTGAAATACAAAGCTTGCTATTTTTATGTTTTCAAAGCAACCATGAGATCTGTTAAGTTGAAGTAATCAGGATGTACAAAAACAAAAATCTTAAAGTATTAAAACAAGATTAAAAAAATTAAAAATGGAAAAGACAATGGAAAGACAGATGCAGGGAAAAAAACAGATCATAAAGTTTGCCTTCTTGTCCCCAGCAGGTCATCCAGCATTTGAAGATATGGACAGAATTGTACAGTACTAACAGAAAGGAGGCTGATCCATAATTCATCTCTGAAACAACAGTCTCTGTGTTGTCCAAAGACGGATAGCTATGTTTTTATGAGGTTGAAGTTCACTTCACTAAATTCAATCCTCCTATAAGTGGCTTCTGGGCCTCAAATGATTTTCATTTATAATACTTGACATCCATGCAATGGAAAGTAGTACTAAATGTGGGGAAAAGATGAGATCTCTACCTAAAATACTGTTTCTGAAAGTAAAAATAAGACTATGCATGCCAGAAGAGAAGACTACATAGTGATAGAGGTTCTTCTATTTTTGGTCTTTCAATGATAAATTGTACTCATTCTTTTGATTTCCACATGACATTTTTTCCTGAATATAGGTCGTGCTTTATTTTTTTAAGTTGGTAAGCTCACATATAACTGCAATGTTGTGTTTATCTTTTTCTAGATTTATTGGGATGGGACTGAGGTTCTTTTGGAAAACCATGCAAAATCAATTTTAGAAGTCATGCCTTAGTTTCTTTGTTTCCCACATCACCTTCCGGAGTGGAGGGTGGGGTTGCGGATCCCCACGACGATTGGGAATGGCAGCAGGTGGCTGCATGGCTGCATATCAACATTCGGGAGCGCGCCCCCGCTGTCTTCAAGCGGTGGCGCACTCCGACCCCCCGGATTTGACCCGTGTTTCTGGGAGCGGGATGAGCAGGCCCCTGAGCTCAGGCTTGTGTACTTTAATGCCAGATCAGTAGTTAATAAGGCACCTCTTATTCGAGAGTTGGTTGAAGAGGAGCATGCGGATCTGGCTTGCATTACAGAGACCTGGTTGGGTCCAGAGGGAGGTGTCCCTCTGACTGAACTTTGCCCACCAGGTTTCCGTGTGCTTCACCAGCCCCAGGCTCAGGGAAGGGGTGGGGGTGTTGCGGTGGTTGTAAGGGAGACCTTATGCCTGTGGGAGGCTACCGTTGTTCAGATACTCGGGTGTGAGTCGCTCCTCCTGAGATGTGGCCCTGGGGCTCAGTTGGGTTTGTTGCTGGCGTATTTCTCGCCTATCTGCGTAGCAGCAGCCCTGCCCAAGCTCCTCGACATCCTCTCTGGGCTGGTGGTTGAGTTCCCCAGACTTATGGTTCTGGGGGACTTCAACCTGCCGTCCCTGGGAGGCTCGTCAGGGTTGGCTCGGGAGTTCATGTCCTCCATGACGGCCATGGACCTGACCCAAGTAATTCAGGGCCTGACTCATGAGGGGGGGTCACACACTCAATCTTATCTTTTTATCTGGACGGTGGCTTGATGATCTGGGAGGGGGATCTCCAGTTATTACACCCCTGTCATGGACTGATCATCACCTCCTGCGGCTGGCCTTCCATTTCGCCACCCCCCGTCGCTGGGTTGCAGAACCGACCAGGTGGTTCTGCCCCAGGTGCCTAATGGATCCTGAATGGTTCCAGGTGGCACTTGGACCTGTGCCTGCCATCTTCGCTCACAGCCCGGTCGATGCCTTAGTGGAAGCCTGGGAAAGGGCAGCCATGGAGGCACTTGACCACGTTTTGCCCATGCAGCTCCTGTCTTGGCGCAGATCCCAGCTGGCTCCATGGTTTTCTATGGAGCTCTGAGAGATGAAGCGTTGGAGACGGAGTCTAGAGAGCTGTTGGAGATCCAGCCGGTCTGAATCTGACCGATTGCGGTTAAGAACCTTTACGAGGTCTTATCTCGCTGCGATGGAGGCAGCGAAGTCCAACTACTTCACTGCCCTCATCGTGTCTGCAGATAATC
Source organism: Vipera berus (assembly GCF_964194415.1). NCBI lineage: Eukaryota > Metazoa > Chordata > Lepidosauria > Squamata > Viperidae > Vipera > Vipera berus. Next base: position 31,390,981 of record NC_138204.1, read on the forward strand.
GCCTGGCCGCCCTGTTTAGGGTGACTCGCTCCCTCCTTAATCAGGAGGTGAGGGAGGAGCCCTTGCAGGGTCGTGCCAAGGAGTTTAGTCAACATCTGGCGGACAAAATCGCTCAGATTCGGGCTGGTCTGGACTCTGACTGGGCGGAGTCTGATGGGGGGAGATGAGCAGTCTTGGGAACGTTATCTGGGAAGAATTCGACTCTGTGACTCCAGAAGAGGTGGACAGGATCATGGGGAGGCTGAGTTCCACCAAGTGTTTATTGGACCCATGCCCCTCCTGGCTGGTATATGCAGCTCGGGAGGGGACACGAGGCTGGCTCCAGGCAGTGATAACTGTTTCTTTGAGGGAGGGTAGCTTCCTTGCTGCCTTGAAGGAGGCGGTGGTGAGGCCCCTCCTCAAGAAGCCTGCCCTGGACCTGGCTATTTTGAACAACTATCGTCCGGTCTCCAACCTTGGTTTTCTAGCGAAGGTTGTTGAGAGTGTGGTGGCACATCAGCTCCCTCTGTTCCTGGAGGAAGCGGATTATCTGGACCCCTACCAATCGGGTTTTAGGCCCGGGTACAGCACGGAGACGGCATTGGTCATGTTGGTGAATGATCTCTGGCGGGCTCGGGACAGGGATTGTTCCTCTGTCCTAGTCCTATTAGACCTCTCAGCGGCTTTTGATACCATTGACCATGGTATCTTACTGCGGCGCCTCAGGGGGTTGGGAGTGGGTGGCACTGTTTTACAGTGGTTCTCCTCCTACCTCCTGGGTCGTTCGCAGTCGGTGTTGGCAGGGGGGCAGAGGTCGGCCTTGAGGCCTCTCGTTTGTGGAGTCCCTCAGGGGTTGGTCCTCTTGCCCCTTCTGTTCAACATCTATATGAAGCCGCTGGGTGAGATCATTCATGGTTTTGGGGTGGGGTATCATCAGTACGCTGATGATACCCAGCTTTTTATTTCCACCCCACTGTTTTACAGTGGTTCTCCTCCTACCTCCTGGGTCGTTCGCAGTCGGTGTTGGTAGGGGGGCAGAGGTTGGCCTCGAGGCCTCTCGTTTGTGGAGTCCCTCAGGGGTTGGTCCTCTCGCCTTTCCTGTTCAACATCTATATGAAGCTGCTGGGTGAGATCATTCATGGTTTGGGAGTGGGGTATCATCAGTATGCTTTTTATTTCCACCCCAAATCAACCCAGTGATGCCCTTGCCGTGATGTCCCGGTGCCTGGAGGCGGTGAGGTTCTGGATGGGGAGGAACAGGCTTTGTCTTAATCCCGACAAGACCGAGTGGCTGTACATACCGGGATCTCGGGTTACCCAGTTTATTCCATCTTTAACTATGGGGGGGTGAGATGTTACCCCCCCGTAGATAGGGCTCGCAACTTGGGTGTCCTCCTTGATTCACAGCTCAGTTTAGAAGATCATATAGGAGCTGTGACCAGGGGGGCTTTTGCCCAGGTTCGCCTGGTGCACCAGTTGCAGCCCTATTTGGACCGAGATGCCCTACGTACAGTCACTCATGCACTGGTGACCTCTCGGATTGACTACTGCAATGCTCTCTACATGGGGCTGCCCTTGAGGACCACTAGGAGGCTCCAACTGGTGCAGAATGCGGCTGCGCGAGTGGTGATGGAGGTCTCCCGATACTCCCATATAACACCTCTGCTCCACGAGCTGCATTGGCTTCCAGTTGCCCTCTGGGTGAGATTCAAGGTGCTGGTGATGACCTATAAAGCCCTAAATGGCATGGGTCTGGATTATTTACGGGAGCACCTTTTGCCGGCGTTAACTTCCCATCATCATGTGCGCTCCCAGAGAGAGGTCCTCCTCAGGGTGCCGTCGGCCAGGGGGAGAGCATTCTCTGTGGGCGCACCTGCCCTCTGGAACCAGCTCCCTGTTGAGCTCCGGACGGCTCCAAGACCTTCGCTCCTTTCGCCACAACCTGAAAACTTGGTTATTTGAGCTTGCCGGCCTGGACTGAGGGATTGGAATTTTAAATTTTTAGAATGTGATTTATTTGTTGGGGCTAATTTAATTTAATTTAATTTTAACTTTGTTTTAACTGCCCTGTACACCGCCCCGAGTCCTTCGGGAGAAGGGCGGTATATAAATCCAATAAAATAAATAAATAAATAAATAAAAGAAGGCTGTTTGTTCATTTATTTGTGGAATGTCTTTGTCAATCTTTGCCACATATCAATCTGTGTCAATACATGATGCACTGAATGTCCAATCATCCAGTTGGTAGTCTGCAGTGATTTGTTGGAATTGCTTCAATTATTAAGGATTGTTAAGCTGTGGTAGAGCAATGGTTAGAATGCAGTATTATAGGCTAACTCTGCCCACATGTTGGAGTATGATCTTGAAGGGCTTGAGGTTGACTCAGCTTTCATCCTTTTGAGGTCGGTAAAATGAGGAGCCAGATTGTTGGGGGCAACATTGTAAACTGCTCAAAGAATGCTGTAAAGCTCTATGGAGCAATATATATGTTTAGGTGCTATTGCTATTATGAAATTATGTAAGGGCAGAATTGATCAGACAATATATTGAATATGAGGCCAATGTGAAATGGGCAGTCATCCCTAGTGTACTGTTTTTCATCATCAGTGCAACATAGTCTGCTTCAGTGAGATGATTGGCACCCTGCAGGTGACATTCTCTACCTCAGTGCTCTGATTAAAAGTGCTTGAACACTTGTTGAAACAAAGAAAAGATGCTTGTGTTAAACTTTGAAGGAAGTAGAGAGCTTCTCAGTTTTAATGACCTTCGATCATTCCGCCGGGGCCTGAAGACCTGGCTCTTTGAGCTCTCGGGCCCAGACTGAGGAGGAATTTTTAATTTGGGGTTCTTTTTAACTGACTACAGGGTTAATTTAATATTTTTTAATTTGGTTCTTAATTTTTGTATTTTGGATTTTTAATTCCCTGTAAACCGCCCTGAGTCCTCAGGGAATAGGGCGGTATATAAATATAACTAAATAAAATAAATAAATAAATAATTGTATGGATGTTGGTTGTGTAGCAATAACTTGGTTTCTTTTAAGTATATTTTTATATTTTGGTATGTAAAAGCTAGATATAGTCTAGCACTATATTATTGTAATTATGGTAAACAAGAATCAAGATCAAGTGAAGTGTTAGTACCATTTTATAGTGACCTGGTAAGACCACACTTGGAACATTGCATCCAGTTTTGTTCACTACAATATAAAAAAAAACATTGCAACTTTAGAAAGTGTGCAGAGAAGAGCAACAAAGATGATTAGGGGATTGGAGGCTAAAACATATGAAGAATGGTTGCAGGAATTGGGTACATCTTGTTTAATAACAAGAAGTACCACGGATGATATGATAGCAGTGTTCCAATATCTTAGGGGCTGCTACAAAGAGGAGGGGGTCAACAAATTCTCCAAAGAACCTGAAGGCAAGTCAAGAAACAATAGATGGAAACTAAGCAAGGAGAGAACCAAACTAGAACTAAGGAAAAATTTCGTGATACTTAGAACAATTAATCAGTGGAAAGACTTGCCTCCAGAAGTTGTGGGTGTTCCAACATTGCAGGTTTTTAAGAAGAGATTGGACCATTAGTGTGAAATAGTATAGGGTTTCCTGCTTGAGCAGAAGGTTAGATTATTTTGTTTTCCTGTCATTATTAGATGGCTTCAGTTGAAGATCTTATGAACTGGATAACACAAGACAATCAAGAACAGTATGAATGGTACCCTCAAAATCTGTAAGGAAGTGACGGAGTCTATTATTTCTATATTTTCAGCTTTCATTTTGTTTTTAAAAACTAGCTTGATAGAAGACGATTTTAGAAGTAGAGATTTAAGGTAAAACATAGTCTCTCTTCTGCCCATTTTATAAGAAAAGTCTGTTCTTGCTTTAGATTGTTTTTAATCCAATGAAGAAACAAGCAATGCTTGGCAGATAATGTGTTTTTTCCCTTAAATCTTTTCTGGTGGGAAACAACTGTTGCTTCATAAGAAACAATTTAGAAATCAAGGCTTTTGATGTTGTTATGATTAGACAATAATGTGTCTGTCCAAAATGAAAAGATAGAAATAAAAATTGGAACTTATAAGAGCTCTAACATATACATACATACATACATACATACATACATACATACATACATACATACATACATATATACACACACACAAACACACATACACATTATTGAACATCTAAACATTTTAAAATGTTATCCTCCAAATATATATATAAAATAAAACTGATCATTGTTTTATCCACACCTGAGGGACTGGCATAATCATTCTGTGCAGGCACAACAAGGATGGACTGCAGACGTACTTTAATATAGCAGTTGAAAATAAAACACCAAATGGAATTCAAGTTATTTTTAGAGTTTTATAGAGATTTGGGGGACACAGCACTTGAATGAAACCCTGACTTAACTTGGGTTAATTGTACTATTTTGTAAATTGGTGTTCTCTGAATGTGTTGACAATGATATTAAGATCAATTTCCTATGAGACACAGCCTGGGATTGAATATGGCATGAATAATGTTTGGTTGTAAAAATGCTTATCCTAGAAAGATCTGGAGAATATCTCATATTCAGGATGAGAATAATCAGGGCTATTTCAATCATTTTTATCAATTGTTTTTGGCAGCAACTGTCCTAGAGTGATTTCCTTTTCCCAAAAAGATCAGCATCCTGATCTTTTTGGGAAAAAGAAGCTTAATATTTTAAATTGTGTTTCTTAGCAATGTCCATTATTATATCATGGTGAAGTTGTGGTTGAAAAGCATCCATATTACTTCCGTAAAAGTATGCAATGTATGTGCTATCAGCTATCCTATTCTGGAAAAATTTTCAATCTCACTCATGTGTTAACATCCTTCAGAAAGATAGCAATAGTATAAACTATTACTACTCATAGACAAATGTCCACAGAACACATTTTGTAATATTCTTTAGGAAATTCAAATGGACGAGACTCCTATTGAACATTACTACACAGAGGCAACCTTTTTGCTCCTAGGAAGACTTGAATGCTATATTTTCAATTGTCCCCATTGATTCAAAATTGTTCCATACTTTCTTTTCCTTGGCAGAAGATAAAGGAGATGCCTGATGAAATTGCATACAATCTTTTTATAGAGTTGTGTTTAGGAAATCTAATCAAAGAGAAACACCAATAAAAATGCAGTGTAAAGTAGATTTCTGCAAATTCCATATATGTTTATTTATCTTTGCTGCAGGATATTTTGTTTCTTGAGAATACAGGTCTTCAAGGAATTCAATCAACTCCCTGTAATTACAAGCTGTTGACTGTAGGGAAACTATTCTCAAAGACTTCCTTGTGGGGCAACACGGTCACAGATTTATGTTGCCCTGTCATTGTCAAAAATCCTTCAACCAGGGAAGACATTTTGGGGAATATCTGATGAAGTTGAATTGGGTCAGATATTTCACTCAGAACATTTCCACACTTATTGTTTCTTGATATATCTTGTTATGAAATGTGTTCGCATTATCTATTGTATAGTGAATACACTGGACCTGTGGTGCCTCTTCCTTTACAAGAGTCTCTAATACACTGAAATGTCTAGCAACTTTAGATATTCCCCGATAATATTGGTTGCAAGACTGACTCAAAGGGAGGTTGAAGTGGCAGAAAATAATATTTCAAGTTAACAGAAATTGTGCAGTTGGATAACAACATCTACTATCCAATCTCTGTTTCTTTCCCCCACAAACAGTCCTTAACAGACATATCCTTGGTAGCAATGCAAAATACAAATGAAAGCTCTTCTACTATACTGATATCTGCAGTTTCAGTCATACTTGATACTACAATACATTACTGTCCTGATCTCAGAGAAATATATGAAGACCTATGGTCTCAAACATCTTATTCATCATCTCAGATGATATCCATTTGTAACTTATATAGTTCAGCTGTGGAATATTATCTGGATGTATCATCATGAGCTAATTCAGGTCCCCTCGCCCCCGTTTTTCTCAAAAAGGCCACAAACAACAACATAGATCAGTTATCAGATTGGTATGATGACCAGCAGTACTGTTTTAGCCTCTTACACCTGACTCCAGTTTGCTTTCTGAAAAACTGGAGCAAATGTTTAACATGGTTTTATTAGCCATACAATGTAGGAGCTGAACAATGCAATTAAATACTGATGGCTGTTAATTTCTCCAGTACTTTTTTCCATGAATGAAGGCTTGGTACACATTCTGCTTCTTGTGTTTGGAAAAGGAACATTCATCTGACTGAGCAGTAAATGCTGCAATAAACTGCCCAGTTTTAAACAAATATGCAGCCACTCATATGTTTGTTTCCAAGTCACAAAATACTTATGTTCCTGGTTTCCACTTTGTCATTCCTTTCAAAGCCTTAACCAGTGAGTGCATTCCTACCCTATTACATTCCTAGTTGAGCAATGTGTGGTGTAAGTACATTAAAAGTATCGATAGCTGTTTGTTCCTCCCTAATGCCACAGTACTCTTCCCATAATGGAGTAACAGTTACAGCTCATGGATTCAACTCAGTCTCAGGACGACTATTGAACTTTTTGATCAGAAAACTTTTCATGGTGATGGAGAAACTGACATCTCCCAAATTGAAGCTGGCCATGCCAGGTTCAGACTAACCCAGATCAGCACTGTAGTGAAGAGGCACAGAACTGGAGGCGGCAGTATAGAGGCAAGAAAGAGAGACATTCAAGCACCTCCCCTCCTCCCACTCTCTAGTGCTTCCTGATGTGACTATTAGTTAATAATAATAATACAAACAACAGCAACTGGAGAAGATAACAAAATACAAAGACCTGCAAATAGAAATAGAATGACTGTGGCAAAAGCAAGCAAAGTAATATCAATAGTAATAGGTATCTTGGGAGCAATCTCCAAACAACTGGAGCACCACTTGAACACCATTGGCATTGACAAATTCACCCTCAGTCAATCACAAAATGTGGCTTTACTTGGGACAGCTTACGTTCTGTGACGATAACTGTAATACCATCAAACATCCAGATCTGCCTATCCCAGGTCCTTGGAAAGGACTTGATAGATAGACAAAAATGCCAAATCTAGTCTAAACATCTGGCTAACTGTGCTACAACTCATAATAATAATAAAAAACCAACACAGCAGGAGACTGAAAAACACCAGACTATTCCATAGAGTTGCCCTATGCCATTCTCCCCACCGCCACAAATGGATTACCTGGCAAGACTGGCATAAATCACAGTTTCTAAAACTCTAAACTTTAGGAGGACTAATGAGCCTCTGTTCTGAACAGGAATATGAAGTCATTTGGGCCATCAGACTTGCAAGACGAGACACAGTGATTGCAAGAGATGGCAACATCATTTGGGGCTCAGGCTCCTGAGGCTATGGCAATTCACTCTCCAGGTCTAAACAAGTTTTCTCTGAAGCTTATATTAAAACTTTCCAAATGGTTAATAAGTGCACAATAACACACATATATGTAGCTCCAAAAGTATTGGCATAGTTTAAAATTCAAATAACGAGGAAAGTATATTATGTTTATTTATGAAACTTTTTATCAACACTGTGAAGCTGTATCTTCCCAGCTATAAATATGAAAATCAGTGTGGTAACCTATCCTTTGTGGCAACATAGGTATTTTAAGGGTGGGTGGGAAGCACTGATTTCTCTCTCACCCTTAAAAGACCTATGTTACCACAAAGGAAGGAAGGGCCAGAGCTCAGCAACAGAGCCTCTGCTTGGCAGGCACAACATCTGAGCTTTAGCATAAGGACTCTCAGGTCTGGGAAATATTCCAGTCTGAAAGCCGGAGAAGTGTCGAACAAAGTTTTAAATCAGTTATTCAGTCCATCAATAAATCAGAAGGATATTAAGATCAGAATTCAAAAATTACCGACTTACATTGTTTACTCTGAAATATTCAGCAATTGAAATTTAGCACAAAAAACCCCCTATTGAATTCAGCTGCTGTCAAGTTTTGTCTAATACATATCTGTTATTTTAGTTAGTACATAAAACTGGCTTTTAAAGCAGATACCAAACTCTCTGTAGCTAAAGCAATAAAAGAGGGGGGGATATTTTTCATGAAAAGGTCTGTCTCTGCGAAACGTGTCTATACGTTTTGACAATAATGTGCATTTGGATGATAATGTGGAGTCCTTATGGAGTTGGGAAAAATGTTTTTTTGTTCTACATTTGATAAGTGATGATGCGATATTAATTCCTGATATTTTCCTCTATCTTTTCTCTCCTCTCCTCCCTCCCACCATGCACTTTTCTTATACTACATCCACTTTTCATAACTATCTATATAGGACAAGCTTCCAATTCCAAACATTTTTGGAACTGCAGAATACATACCTTCTCTTGTATTATAACTCAGGAGTTACAAGATACTAACAACATTTCAAAATAGACAAATGCACAAGTCACAACACAGAGACCTATCCAAATTCAATTCAGGCCTGGTTGCTAATCAAACATCTATCATGTAGTTGCACCAAAGAATATTTAGAAAATATTCAACATTCATAGAAAAGTAATATACAGCACATAATATATGTATTTGGTTCTATTATATGTGATTATTAAATACATTTAAAAGAGAAGGACATTTTTACATGAAGCAATGTGTATGAACAGAAAGTACAAAGGTGAGCACGATGTAACAATAAACACAAATGTAATGCAATAAACTGTAAGAGTGTGGAGCCTTTATAAGATTGCCCAAGGATGAATTCAGCCTGTTAAGCAATTCATCCTTGCATAATGGGTGTCATGGTTCCAACAGATGAAACTCTTCAAAAGAACTTCGAGGCATTGTTTACCTTAAAGAATCTTTTATTTGAGAAACAAAGTATTGACATGACATAGTTAAAGCCAAAAACTGATTTTCCCTCCCCTGGGCACAAAATAGCAAAGCACAATTCCCTCCTCCAATTAACAGTCATAAATCACATCTCCCAATTACCGGTAGCTTGAAGATGGGCTTTCTCCCTGGCTCTCCAGCCCGCCAAATCTTTATCAACTCTGGGCGTAATAACCTTGGATTCCCATGCCTGAGTTATTATTGTTATGACTAGCTGGACTCTCATCCACATTCCCCCTCCCAGCATCAACAAACTCTAAAAGCGATAGAGAAAAGATGGCTGCATTTCCATCTGTTGTGAAAGCAAGAACATCCGATGTTAGCAGTGTTGACAATGGGACTCAAACAGAAGACGTTTTACCAATGAAAACATTATAGTCCTCAGTAGTCTCCTTTTTGAAGTCTTTGTAGGCTACTAGGAAATTTGATACCTGTTTTATTTTCATGGCCACAAAGTGCATATTTTATTACTGTCAAGGAGCTACAAGTAAAACTAGGCCTGTCTTGACACAGCTGCTGTGCAATTATTCACTCTAACAGTAACTGTTGGGAAGCAAAAGAAGAATAATTTTGGTTTCCTAACCTTGAGTTCTCTGTGCCCTTTTTGGGCAAGAAAACAATGCACTCATGTAACTTTCATTGTCATGATTGAATGGATCAAATTTCAGAAAGGGCATTGTGGCACCCCATCCATTAACAGCCAGGCTTTGCTAAACATCAAGAAGGATGCATTCTCCCTCTCCCTGCTTTAATGCAGAAACAATGATGAATCAACAGCTTTGTAAGCCCCTCCACTATATGGGATATAGTAATAATTTTAGCCCTTCAATTTAAGTTGACAAAGGGAAGGGCCTAAGTCATGTACAAGCTGCTTGATGCATGGGAATGCTGCATGCTAAATATAGCATGGTTAAGATGGCAGGATGGTGATGACAGGATGACAGGATCTTGGGAAGAGGAAGTGCAGTACAGTACAGTACAGTAATGATAGAACTATATTGGTTGTGTGATCCCTTCAGTGTATAACCTAGCAAAATGTAATCCTTCAATCAGGATTCAGTCTTTTATAATGGTTTATTATATAATGGGGACTAACAAGACTTTAAAATAGATATCTGGCAATGGTAAAAGGTGTTTTAAAATGAAAAAGAAACCCCCAAATTCTTCTAACAGCTTTCTCAATTCTTCTCTGTAGAAGAATTTGGGGATTTCGTTTTGTGGTATTTTGGAGTTTATTATGCTGAAAATAGTAATGGACAAGGACCACCTGGTTGTCTCCTTTTTTCATCTCAAGAAGCCCCATCAAAGGATTGCTGTAGATGTTTATCTTGGAGATGTAGCTGAAATTTGGGAAGCCAAGGAGACTAATGGGTATTGAATGGGATTGTATAATAAAAGAGAGTTGTACATCTTGATTAATGTCAGTCTTTTGAGGCAGACCAGGTGAATAAACAGAGGTTTGCAGAGTACAATAATAGAATTTTGAGAGCCTGACAAAATTTATCTCCTGGTCTTTTTTTATATCAAAGAGAATTGAGGAGAAGCAATCTTGAGCTTCTTTTCTGCTCTGCCCTCTCTATGTTGGTCTGTTCCCTTGGATTCTTTCTTCAATATTATCTTTTTACTTATCTATAGTTAAGGCAATGAGAATTTAGGCATAAAAAAATCAGTCAGCTACTAGATGGCAACAAAAGGATACAGAACCTTCCAATTCTTTGTTGCCGTTTGGTTGTCCTGATTTTTATAGACATTTCATAGGTCTGGTAACCCAGCTTACTACTGCCCCACCATAAATATTTTAGTTAGTTTTTAAAAACTAAATATTTTAGTTTAGTTTTTTCAGAATATTTTAAAAATCCCAAACCCTAAAACAACAGAATTTTCCTCAAATTGAATGTGAATTGTAAAAAAAATTGTTGGATACCTGTAGCATAGATGCATGGTGTTCTTGAATCACAAGGAGGCAGTCAGGAATTTGATGAAAGGGAGTTGTTGTGTAGCGGGGTCTTTGGTGGAGGAATGAAGATGAGACAACTGAATACAGGAAAACTCATGGTTTATTTCGTGCAGAGTCAGAACTGGGGAAATGGTTGCAACTAGCTGCAATATATAGTCTAGCCCCTAGGCAGTAGCCAATAGGTTTGAAGCAACCACTGCCGCCTAGGGGTAGCTAATAGCAGCACTGGAGACTTGTAGTCTGGGTTGCTGGAGAGCAGTTAGCTGCTCTAGCAACCCACGTGGTATTACTAATGAGCCCAGTACATAACAGGAGTTATAGAACAAAATCAGCTTAATTTTGCTGCAAGAAAAATGGCATCTTTGCTTTTACCATCTTTGTCAGTAAAAAGCAGGGTGCATCCATGGATACTAACCAAGAGTGAATTTGGCTTAATTTAGTCTATACTTCTCACCTTTTGTTATGTTCTCTTCAATTATAACAATAATTTTCCCTGACAGATCAGAAAGGGAAGCTAAGTCTCCCTCCTATGTGAAATGGCATAAGATACTTCCTGTTAGTTATGGCTACTCTGGCCAGCTGAAAAATGCCTTTACTCCCATTCTCTCTTAATACCTGTACTTATGTATATCAGCCTAATTCTCTTTGTTAGAGGAGGTCTAGTAGCCCGTGTCCAGCCTTTAATAAAGCAAAGTGATTATATGTGATAATAAACCATTATATGATTTGTTTGTGACTTACTCTATAGTGCAAATATAAAAACTGTGGTTTATAAACTGTTTTACAGCTTAGCTTATTTTGTGGTCAAAGGCCATTTCAGTTAATTGAACAAAAATATGATTTTTAGAAACAGATAATCACTCTGTTAATATAGTCAGAATTTTGGTCAAGTCAGGAATGCACTAAAGATTTATATTCCATCCAAGAATGAACAGAGATTAAATCTTGGAAACCCTCTTCTACTGCAAAGTCCCTCTCTTCCCTTGTGATACAAACAGCAGATACTTGTCCCTAGCTTATGAGATCTCATATTTATGTATTTTACACGCAAATATTAAATTTGCTGAACAGATGCTATAGTTTTATTGTTTTTTCCCCAGAAGAAGTAATTCTATTACTTCTTACTCCCTTACCACCCAGTTTCTTCTCCCCAAACCTGCCTGGAGAACTTAATGGTTGCTCTTCCATTTATATTAAGAAACAAAGATGGTTGCTTATTCATTTACTCAGTTCCAACTCTCCTTCAGGAATTCAAGTTGTTTTATGTAGTACTCCCTCTCCTAATTTTTCCCCCCACCGGAACAACCCTTTAAATACATTTAGACAAGAGAAAGTGATTGGTCCAAAGCCACTCATTGGGAACTCTATTTGCCTTAGGTATATCTCAGTGGGTAGTGACTTGATTGAATAAGTTCTCTAAAACTCAAGATTAATTTTGCTTTTTCCTCTACCTACAGATTACATCATGTTTAAAATAAGGATACCTAAAGAAAAGAAGGGCTAAAAAAAGCAAATTTTCTCTGCTCAAAAACAGGCATTCTATTAAAATTTGAACCCTGCCTGCATAAGTTTGGATTTTGAATTGGGCCCTGAATCCAGTTTCTGCTATATGTGCCCTTTTTAAGCAACACCACTTAATTTGTGAAGAAAAAGAAGACAATATTTGTAAAACAAAGATGAATGTGAGCTAGAAGGCTGTGTGTGTATGCATGTGTGCATGAGGTGTTATAAAAGGTGCCTTTATTTCATCCTGTGTCCCAACTTCCTAGTGCAGGGGTGTCAAACTCACAACGTCACGTGATGTGTCATGACATGTTGTGACTTTTTCCCCATTGCCAGAGCTGGGGTGGGTGTGGTTTTGTCATGACGTATCTGGCCCATGGGATGGCAGTTTGACACCCCTGTCCTAGTGGGTTGTTCAGCACTTCTATTTATACATTTATAAAATTACAATTCCAGAAAGTGCTATTTTAGTATGGAGTGCTTCAAAAGAGTATATTCCAACCATATAGTATTGTGTAGAAAACCTACATTTAATGTGATAAATAGTATGTTCTTCTTCAAGTCAATCTTGACTTCTGTGGCTTCACTGAGCTGCCTGTGCATCCTCAAAAGGTGTTATGTCTGACCTCTTACAGTAACTTATTTGTTTTTATATAGTAAGTTTTATCAAGTAAAACGTTGCAGCCAAAACAGTTTTTGTTGCCATGGAGATGGCTTTTTTGTTGTGAATCATACCTGAAATATAGCCAATCTGCAGCCTTTGAGGTGCTTGTACTGCAAAATATGATGGCACAAAATGATTGTCTTGATCTATCCTTATTAAGGGAGTTCTCCTGTATGAAGTTTTATTTTAAAAGGCTTACATTATTTGCAGCCTTTTTTAAAAAAAAGAACCACACTTAGGTAGTGTAAACGTAAGAAGTGAATTTAAGAAAATCTAGGGTAGTATATTATCAACAACCATTATTCCTATTAATAGCAATCTTTGGGAATTTGGGCTAATTATTATGGTATCAAGGCAGCAGCATCTGTAAGCAAGAGAGAAGTATCTACATGCACACACAAACCCCAAGTTTCATATGAGTACACATTTAGTTTTCACTGGGAAAACTCTCAATTTCTCATCCTCATATAGGGATGCTTTGAAAATTTGAACATCCTGCACTCTGTCCTTTAATGTAAATACTGCACTAAACCATAAATTGATTTGGTTTGGTTTAGTGTGATGTGTAAAACCATTTGTTGTAGTTTTCGGAGTAATGTGATGTGTAAACTAGGCCACTATTCCTTATTCAGCAAACCATGTCCAAACAAAACATGGCTTCATTGTGTTATGGACTGAGCTACTGAATTGTTTTTCATAAAGTATTAGAAAAATTTGGCAAGCACTCATAGTGAGGAACAAAACATCCTTTTAAAACTCTTTCCACCAGTATCTAATAAGCCCTATTAGGCTGTTGGATAGCAGACAGCTTTATCTAGTGGAAAGAATCTGTGGGGAAAAAAGAAATTATTCACTGTACTTTTATAAGAAAGTATTCTTAAGGCTGGTCTTTGTGTGAAAGAAAAATAAATCTAAACATTATTTAGGAAATAACATAGTAATAGGAAAACCTGAATTGCTTAAATCTATCCACAGCTAAGAGACTGTAGAATGTTCTCTTCTATTAGAGAGTGAGTCAGACAAATACCTGAAATTCATAGAAGAAAGTCAAAATAGAAAAAAGAGCTGAGAGCAGAGATAAAGTATGTGATGAATATCAGCCCACCAATAGGAGACAACTTACATGGAAATTTTTAGTAGTTTTTTTTTTAGAAAAGGGAAGGAAATCAAAGTGTCAGCCCTCTGCTAACATTACATGTATGGTTCCTAGCAGCCAACAGGTTTATAAGATAAAGGTTAATTAATAGTTAATTTCAAGACAGATGTGGAGCCTGGGGAGTAGCAGGTCAGCACAGTGATAGCTATGTAGGTGTGTTGGTTTTAAACTGGAACTCTGTGTTGGTGTTGGTGTGTCTCTCTGTGTGTGTGTTATTGTGCATCAAAGAGACTAGTAAGTTCAGGAGGAAGAAAGTAGCTAAGATATGAAATGAAAGAAAGGTGAAAGAAGGGCATGGGAATTTAATAAGAGGGGTCGATCTCCCTAGGTTTCTTCCCTGAGGAGAAAAGGCTTTTAAAGAAAGTCTGGTAGATTGTTTATCAATATCTATTCAAGTGTACTTGAAGGTAATTTGATAGATGGAAATAGATTCAGGTAGATAGATAGACTGAAAATAGCTTCAGTGTTTTGTTGCACATCCCTTTTTTATTATTCCTTTATTTTACAAAGGAGATAGGAGCATATTTGCCATGCTGAGAACCACAATGCACACTCCAGATCTTAGTGCTAAATTTGAGCTCCAGTTAAAGGCTTGAACATGTAGAAACTTTTCATTCATTGTTTGGCAGAACATTGGCATGGATGTTGGAAAAGACAGGGCTGCTTTATTTGCTTCTTGTTACCATTTCACTTTAAACATTGTAAATTAAAACAAATTACATTTTGAAAAGGCATTCTGTCTTCACCCATGCTAAGAAGTCAACTGGCAAAGCTCTGAACATCTGCTCTGACTTGGCACAAGGGCAGCCATATTAACTCTCCCTCTGTGTGTCATTATCTCCAGCTACATTGTTTATATCCTTACCTCCTGTAAGGCTACTTTGGCTCACAGCTGTGTTCAGAGAACTAATTAATGTTTGCCAAGTGCTAGTATTTAAGGTGACATATGAATGCTGTTCATGACAATGATAATTTGACCCTAGAATGGGCATGGACAATCTGCAGCATTATGCCAGCCAACTTAAAATAAGAGTTGAACTTAATCATTTAAAGGAGGCACTAATGCCCTAGATATTGTACACCGAGGCCAAAAAAAACTAAATAGACAGATTTTCCCCCCAAATTAATCTTAATTCTTAGTAACTACCTGAATGTGTCCACAGGAAGTGGGTTTTGCTAGTGAATTCCTTCAGGATTTATTTATTATTTACTCTCCAGTCTAGTTTATAACACAGGAATTTCCTGTTCATATCCCATTGAAGTACCAGTCAGGACTGATACAACTTAACTTTTTAAACTCAGCTAAGCTCAGCTAGTTGTTGCCACCTACTGTGAAAGAATAACAAAGGACCTATTTAATGTACATGAGAACATGTGGACCACTGTGAATTGTGGTCATGAATTTATTTTATATCTGATTGTAAGGCTTGCCCCTTCATCTTTATGGTCTTATATGAGTGCATCTCCACACAAATAGGTCCTCTTTTATTTCAAATTACAACATCCAATGTATATGAATACTTCATAGGATACTATGTAATATTAAGTCTCAAATTCTGATAATAATAATAATAATAATAATAATAATAATAATAATAATAATAATAATAATAATAATAATAATAATGAGTTGGAAGGGACCTTGGAGGTCTTCTAGTCCAACCCCCTGCTCAGGCAGGAAACCCTACATATACCATTTCAGACATATGGTTGTACAATCTCTTCTTAAAAACTTCCTGTGTTGGAGCATTCACAACTTCTGGAGACAGGTTGTTCCACTTCGCATAGAGATTGTTTCTTAAAGAACCCAAGAGTAGAATTTCAAGCTCTGGATTTGTCAATTGTGATAGCTTAGATGCAAGCATGTCAAACTCGCAATGTCACGTGACGTCGTGTGACATATTGCGACTTTCCCCCCATTGCTGGCAATGGGGTGGGTGCGGTTTCAGTATGA
This sequence comes from Vipera berus, assembly GCF_964194415.1. Classification (NCBI taxonomy): domain Eukaryota; kingdom Metazoa; phylum Chordata; class Lepidosauria; order Squamata; family Viperidae; genus Vipera; species Vipera berus. The sequence continues at coordinate 31,407,066 of NC_138204.1, forward strand.
TGCATCCGTTTGACATGCCGGGTAGAGGAAGTTATTACACTTGTTATTGATATTTCTATGCTACTAATGCAAGTGTGTTCCTTCATAATAACATTAAACAGCATGATAGCATGAAACTTAATATAGACCAGGAAGCTTCATTGACTAGGAAAGACATCATCAGGTGTTATTTTGAAGTCTATCCATCTTTTTCATTTGAAGACCATTTTAACAAGATTGTTGTATATGTTATCCATGACCTAAATGATCACACATTACCTACCTCTGTGTTAATCCTTATTTGTTAGATTCCTGCCTCCAGGAGCTCAAGCTGGTCTCTGTAGTACCCTATTCTCTTCTTCAGTTTCCTTGGTGAACTTCCATGGCTGAGAATGGACCTTGCCTATGTCTCCCTGGTCCCAAGCCCAACTTCTTATTCACGGTGTATCCAAGTCTCAAATACTGTAATAGCAAAGCCATTAGGGTCTAGGTATCATCACAACTATAGAAATTTGCCCTTCCCATTATATCCCCTGATTAGCAGTAATATCACATCTGCCCATGATGCAGCTCATGAAAATCCTGACTAATTTTTCAAAAATTAATTGGTTGGTTTAATAATAATGTAATGGTTCTAATCTAGGTAAGGCACTGCCACATTTTATTCAGAGAATTTTTTCCGTACAATAACTGGTTGCTTTTAGATATCAGGTGCTGCAAATGAAAATGTAAGATTTATTGGAAAGGAAGCTGAATATTACACTGTTACACTGGCATCTGCCAAATTTTCTCAAGGAATAACCTGAACAGACACACCAATATTCTATCTGTCTGTTTGTCTGCCAGTCTATATATTTATCTCTCAACATAGAATCTACCATATGGTACTTTTCTTCTTAAATAAAAACAAAGGAATGTAGTTCCTTTGCTAACTATTATTATCACATTTTCTATAACAGTATAACCACAAATTTGCACAAAGGATTCTTTATTCCTGAATTACCCTTCTCCTTGGCCTTCAAACTCCCAGTCTGTGTGTGCATTCTAGTTGATACTGCTCCTTTGCTCCCAGGCACTGTTACAAATAAGCTGCTCAGGATCAGCTCTATTTCCTCTCGTCTCTAGTGTGTCATGCAGCCTGTGGCTAGAAAGCACTGACGCAGGAAGTGGAGTCTAGCAGATCTCTATTTTTATTACATACCTTTTATCGAAAAGAATTGGGAATAGTTCACAACTGTTGCTCACAACTGGAATTAAAGGGAAGTACACTTTGGGGCTAAGTGCAAGTTTAACACAGAATAGAAATATCCAGGGCTTTTTTTCTCATAGAACGCCCAGAACGGAGTTCCGGCACCTTTTTTGGATGGAACCTTGTAGGGTAGGCAAGGCGGGTTGTATGACATGTGTGAGTTCCAGCACCTTTTTTGTTTACAAAAAAAGCACTGGAAATATCATATACATTCTTTTCAAACACTCTCTGTGCATTAGGAATCATACCTGATTCCGCTTGTCTAGTTTTCCATCAGACTAAGCTGTTTTCACCTCAATCTTGAGTCAGGAGAAAAGCCCTTTGACACAAATGGTATTCTCCCTACAGCCTAATCTTTTCTGTGCCTCAGGAACAAGACTGGAGAACATTGCTGCCCTCACACAACTTAAGATGAGAAGTTTTGTAGCTGTGATTGGTGGATTCCTTGCCTTTCTTTCCACTCCCTGAAGCCAATTTCCTGTATAATTTTTATGTTAGTATGAATATGTGCTTCATGCATTTTCCCTACTTCTCCCAGCATATACAATATATATGCACATGCACCAAATAGTCGGATTCCTGGCTGAGACCTCTGTTGATCTCCTGGGAATTTGCTCTTCCAGAAAAAAAAAATCCTCTCTCTAATAGCCAAAGGTACAATGGCCATGAAGGTGCATCCACCAAATGAGGAGGCGGTGACTTGCTTGGGTAATTGGAGCTTAGCAAATCATTGTTTCTGACCATGTGATCTCCACATTTCTCCTGGGGATGACTTTCTGACAGGCAGAAAAGGAAAATGCAGCTTCCCAGCTGGAGGAACTAGAGGCATCTGTGAGCTGCTTTCATCATGGGGATGATAAATAATTTTTTTTTATTTTTTTTAAAATTTTAATTCCATTTATATCCCGCCCTTCTCCGAAGACTCAGGGCGGCTTACAAGCTTAGCAGTAGCCTTCATTCTATGTATATGCCTGCTTATTAGGGCTTTCACACCCCCCCAAGCGGCATTATTACAAAGTCAGCTTAATAATAGATTAATAATAATAATAATAATAATAATAATAATAATAATAATAATAATAATAATAAATGATAAATTTTTTTTATTTATTTATTTATTTATTTATTTATTTATTTATTTATTTATTTATTTATTTACTATGTTGACCATCTCCCTTACAAAATAGTATTGGGTGGTGATATAATATGAAGGCAACATCATGAGGATATTTTCCTCAAAAACTATTAGTACTTATTTCTCTCTCTCTCTCTCTCTCTCTCTCTCTCTCTCTCTCTCTCTCTCTCTCTCTCTCCCTTTCTTTCTCTCTCTCTTTCTATGTTTGTATGTGTGTGTGTGCATTTCAATTTAAGATTTTGAGCAGTCAAGTCAGAAGAAAAGTTGGCTACTCTAAGATGACAGCAGCACGGAGCCTTGCTTTGTTCCTTGTTTTACTGCATGGTTAAGTGAGGTACCAGAAAAAGACAATCTCCATTTAATGTGTGATTGTGTGCGATGAAAGGTTAAAAGTGCATGTAATTGTATCATATGAAGTAAAGGCACCCCAGGGGAATGGGGGCCCAGTAGCACTTTCCACCTTTGTTGCACCATCCCTGGAGGATCTTATTATAAAAGCATCTAAAAGTACTCTTAACATGTGAAAATATGTTACACAGAAGAAAGTCAAGTCCTGCTTTCTCTCATTGCAGATGCAGGACACAGGACAATTTATTCGAACTATTGGAAGGCAAATTGAGAATGATTTTTTTAAAAGAAAAATTATAGCAGGAAGATAAATGATAATGCTACGTTGAAGAGTGGAACTGAAACAAATGTTATAATGTTTGTGACTAAGAAAAAAAACACGACAAAAATGTTGAAAAATAATAAGGCTGCAGGTGTAGATGGAGTTACTGGAGAAATGCTTAAATATGGATCCATTGGGCTTTATGGAGAAGCTATGCAATTTTTAAATGTCTGTATTAAGACTGCAATTATGTCAGCAAGGTGCTGTTATTGTTCCTGTAGGCAAAATGACTGAATGCAGAACAACAGTGGGATTAATTTGACTAGCAAAGTTTTTGGCAGAAATCCCATCAAAGAAATATGCAAACGGGCAGTGAGCAAAATTGGGGAAGTTAGTATGGTTTTATGCTGAGTAGGAATGCATTTGAAGAATATTTGTTCTTTGGCAAGTCATTGAGAAATATATGAATATGAAAACATTTACACATGTTGATTTGGAGAAAGATTGTGATAAAAGATAATAGGTTCGAATTATAGAATGTTTTGTGCAAATATAGAGGTTAAGATTGGCTGCTGAATGTGGTAAGCGTGCTTCACAATGGAAGTAAAGCATGCACCAATTTTGTGTGCACATGCTGTGTTTTTGGTTAAGTGATTTGCAGTGAATGTTGGACAGACTGACTATACCGATACAATGAGGAGCTTCACCCAAGTTACAACTGTTTCCTCTACAGTACAAACACAATTAGCACTCAGGAGCTGGCCAGCAGAACAGCCAAGGACAGCTCAATTTGTTTTATTGCAGGCACCAGAAACCCTAATAACAAAGTTCAGCCACTGCAGAATCTAATAATCCAGTTCACTATATAACAGTTCCAGCATTTAAATTGTACATCTTTGTCTTTTTGCTGCTTGTTTTTCAGCCTTCGATGGTAAAGTCACCTGCAGCATGTTTTGATAATGGTCCTATTTGGTCTCAGACTTTTGCTTCTGGTCTTGGTAGCTTTAATCTCCCCAGTTTAGATCTAAAAATTATTGTATTAAAGACCAAGGTACCTGTGTTAGATAGGGAAATGGTTTGAGTGATTACAAATATTGTATGCATTATGAAAACTTAGATTAACTTGTGTACATTGTGGGAATGTTTATTAAGGAACAGAAAATTTGCACTAAGACCTGCAAATGTTGTTAAAAAGATAATAGTTTGCAACAGATGGATATCTGTGGAAATAAATAAAAAAGGCTGTCTATGACAGCGTTTCTGATTATTTGTTATGTGGAAATGAAAGTTTTGGGCATGAGAAGAAACATGAAAGTAAGTTGGATGCCATGGGAATTGGTTATTTAAGAAATAAGTCTGATGAAAAAGAGAAAGGAGCAAGAAGGCATGAGTGCTGAAGGAATTTTTATTGAATGTAAAAGTGAGTGACAAGTATGAAAATATGTTGAGATGGTTGATTTCAAGGAACGGGCAGGTCAAGAGATTGGCAAAGACTGTGAAGTTTGTCATTAAATGGAAATGCTAAAGAATAGAGAGGTCAGAAATTTAAGAGGTTAAAGAAATTTAAGAAACAAAAGGCAACTATGAATTAGTATATCCGTATGATGGAAGCACATCTGATTTGCAAGGACACAAAGGTGTTGAACCCAATATTCAATGATTCGGTATGAACTAGATTTAGCTATATTTCTTTATCTTGTCTCATGCCTTAACTCTTTTGCTTTTCCATTTCTTATACCTTTTCTGTAGTTTGCTTATTGTTTTTTTTACTATGAAAGTGAAGAGTGCAATGGGAATATATGTATGTGAATCCTAGGAACTGCATTTCTATGTGGCAAGCCAGACTTTATTGCCTCCAAGATGTGAATTCCATCCCCAGTATTCTAGGAGTTGCAATGTAAGGGCATATTCCTGTATGGACTGTTGCAGAAATGGGTGATATTGTCTGCCCTCCCACTCCTGGTCCACTGTAAATGTACCCCACATACATTTTGCAGCTGTGAAACTGGGGTTTCCTAATTTGAGCTGTCTTAAACCAGGCATGTCAAACTTGTGACGTCATGGGACATCGCGCGACATATCGGAACTTTTTCCCATTGCCGAAAATGGGATGGGCACGGTTTCTCCGTGACGCTCTGGCCCGCGGGCCGGCAGTTTGACACCCCTGTCTTAAACCCTTCATAAGTTCCATTCTAGTAAATGCCTCAGTTCCAGATTTATTGAATTGCCTGGCATGTTTCCTTCCTTCCAGTAATGATTCACCCTTTACTGTTGATTGGCTATATTCTCTTCTGGTTGATCCTTTCCTTTCCTTTCCTTTCCTTTCCTTTCCTTTCCTTTCCTTTCCTTTCCTTTCCTTTCCTTTCCTTTCCTTTCCTTTCCTTTCCTTTCCTTTCCTTTCCTTTCCTTTCCTTCTTTCCTTTCCTTTCCTTTCCTTTCCTTTCCTTTCCTTTCCTTTCCTTTCCTTTCCTTTCCTTTCCTTTCCTTTCCTTTCCTTTCCTCTCCTCTCCTCTCCTCTCCTCTCCTCTCCTCTCCTCTCCACTCCACTCCACTCCACTCTCCTCCCGTCCCTTCCCCTCCCCTCCCGTCCCTTCCCCTTACCTTTCCCCTTCTCCCCTTTTTGCTTATGGGACTACAAAGCTTCCCTGCCTTTTCTTAAAAAACAAAACAAAAGCAAAATATCTTTAGGTTATAATTAGGAATATTTTACTGTTTATTTGAAGCTGAATTATCAATTCCTCCTTGCTGTAAAGTTTCTAAGCACCTACACAGAGTGGTTTGTTTCCCAATTTGTTTCCCAATGCTTTGATTATTGTTAACATCAGAGAATGTTGCTATCATAATATTAGGGAAAAAAGAAAAAAGAAATTTCTGCATTAGTGTTAACAAGATAAGGTGGGCTGGGGCTAAAGTCAAATATCTGGGAAACAAAGGAAAGGCATAGAGACTAATAAAGAGAGAACAATCCCAAGAAGTAAAAGCTCTGGCAGACCAGTTCCCACAGCCTTGCCTTCTATGCAAGAATAGAAAGTGCAAGACACAGAGGAATGACCAGTCAGGCCTTGCAGTGGCCATTGTCCAGACAGTGCATCGGGCTGTCTCTGTCACTAATCCTCTGCAATTAAGAACAGCCAGGAGACAAGCAGCTTAGGCTGCCACATAGAATTGTTCTAAGTATATTGTTTATATTACCACACTGAATATAGTTGGAGTAAGGTTTTCAGTATTCTCATCAATTGTAAATTATGGATTGTTCAGGGACCTGTGATAGCATTAACATTCTAACATCATTGAAATGTGCCCGTATTGGAGAATGTTCTACTGAAATGGAATATTCTAACAACTAAATGGCATCTTATTTATTTCTCAAATTTATATGTACAAGTAATGTCCAGAAATCCAGAAAAAATATGTCATGATTATACAAGTGTGTACAGCTCATAAATCACCCCTGTTTGGGGTCAGGATGTTCCCATATAGTGAGTTGCCAACACTACTGGAGACACAGAAGGAACCCCAGATTTTCCAACAGATGCGCAGTCATGGAATCATTGAGCTGGAAGGGACAATTTAAACTTCCCTCCTGCTTAATGCAGCGCTCCAAATAAAAGCATTCTTTACAGATGGCTGCCCAGCAATGCTTGAAGACATTCAAGGGAGAGGATGGTCTCACCAGCACCTTCTTTATGTATCTGTAGAATAGTTTCATATCTTCTCAAGGCAAAATATGTAGTTCCTAAAATCTTTCTTTGTAGGAGTTACCTTCCAGGCTCCCGATCCTCTTCTTCCACAGAAGCTAAAGCCAAACATGGTTTGCAATGATTAAATATATTTTAAGGTGCCTGTTAAAAATGCATTGTGTGATCTATCCTTCTAACATGATTTATTCAGGAGATGTGGATGACTGTCATGCTCAGTGCATGTACAGTGATGCAAATTTCATATCAGAAATACTTTGATCAAATCCGTGTGTGTGTGTGTGTGTGTGTGTTTGTGTATGGATTATAACTACAGTGAGAATTATTTTGCATGAAGTTCAAATTATAGTGAATTGTACAAATGTGCATAATGCTGGAAAGAAGGCAGAATGATTCATTAGAGGGGAAGGAAGGAACAACTTATCTGTTTCCTGCAATTCCTCACATAAGTAAGAAAAATGAGCAAGCTTAATAGAAATTATGTGTGACAGCAAAGGACAAACCATTTCAACTGAAGCAACAGCAGTACTGGGAAATCCTGAACAGAATTGTAGGCCAGTGCTTGGTATTTTTTTGAAGGTGGCATCAGTTTGGGATGTATTAGAAAATTGGCCTCAGTTAAAAATCAAATAAACAGAGAAATTGAAATAAAAACAGAGAACAAGATGGCAGACTTTCCAGCCCTAATATTTTATGGATTTGTTGCACATATGCTGGGAGCAAAAACATTATTTAAGTCCAAAAGCAAATATGATAAAACCAAAATTGTATGCCAGAAAGGAAATAGTGGCAAAAAAGGGAGAGAGAAATAAAAGCTGAAACTAATAATGCCAGCCAGACTGAATGCTAGACTAAATCTTAATGGCAAAACTTTCACCCTGGTTCTCCAATTCAATGTTTACTCTATTCCAATGAAATTTGAATTGCAGGGTGAAGAGTGTTTACCTTCAGGGTCTGATTAGTTTACTTAATTTATGACAATTTTCTGTAAGTACTGTTATGATCAAGTTTCAGGCCTGCCAAGATTTTCATTTTCTTCTTTCCTTTTTCCTTTATAATGAAAACAAAATGTTGGAAGTCACTGGTTATCTCCCTCTTTCATACACTAATGGGATCTGAGTATTTGTTTTATCTTTCTACCTATCTACCATAATAAATGTTGCAAAAATACAAAGTATATAACTACTGCATATAAAAAATGCCAGAAAGAAAAGAAACTAAAAAGGTGTCTTGCACAAAATCTCTCTCTCTCTCTCTCTCTCTCTCTCTCTCTCTCTCTCTCTCTCTCTCTCTCTCTCTCTCTCTCTCTCTCTCTCTCTCACACACACACACACACACACTCATCTTTATTATCAGATGGTGACTTGACTTTTAAAAAAACAAATTAAAAATTTCCCATACAGAATTATTCTGATTTTCCATTTTTTAAAGATTATTATTTTTATAAATAATTCAAGGTAGCAAACATGCCTCATGCTCCTTCCTTCTTTTGTTTTTCCACAACAACAGCCCCGTGGGATGTTGGGCTGAGAGAAAATGACTAGTCCCAAGTCACCCAACTGTTTTTTTTTTCATTTCTAAACCCGGACTAGAGCTTGCAGTTTCCTGATTTCTAACCTTGTGCCTTAGCTACTAAACAAAATTGATTAAGGGTAAATCTGTTGGTTAAGGGCAAATTTAAAAGGCTACAGTGAACTATGGTGAAGGGGGGTGGGGGAGATAATCCAAGATGTTCAGAGACTGAAAGAATTATAGGCAAACCGCACCTGCCAACACTGATAAAATAGTAGAGACAAGTGAAGCCAGTGAAAATCAAACTCAAAGGAACCAGTCAGGAATGGGAAGGAACTCTCTTAGGTGGGGATTTAAATGGGGGATAGCCAGCTATATTTTGTCTTTGCCTTTAATCATTGGAGCTCTCTAGGGCTATCTAGAAGTCAGAAAGGAAGCCCTAACTATAATAATCAGGGTTGCAGAGCTTGGAATTATACAGCAAATTAGATTACTGGATTTGTATTACAGAATGTGATTTTACCTGTGTGATTTCTATCCATGTGTGTGGGTGATCTTGGGATGAGGTTGATTTATATCAATGAACTGAATGAAATCAAAGCAATTCTTTATTGCTTCCTTCTCTTTTGTCTTTTATCTTCCTTCCATTTTTTTGACCTTGATATACATAAGGATATGAATTCTTAAATCTGGAATGTTCATTCTAAGGAAAAGAATCATGCATCCTCCTACCATGTCATACTACTGAAGGAAGGATGGTTCTCATTTGTCTCCTCCCAAGGAAATTAGAGCAGACCAAATTTTCTTGAGAAAAGTGACAGGTGAAGCATTATGAAGTCATAATGGAGTTGTAGAGACTTTAGAGTAGGCCCACAGATAGAGTCCACAGAGTGCTGTCCACCTTATTTTGTGATAGTGTGCATACATAGAATTGCTTGATAGTGAGATGGGTAGCATATACTTTTAAGAAATATGTCCACCTGTTTGTAATAATTTCATTTCCTTTGACTTAATGTTGAAGTAAGAACAGTAAAGGAGCAAAGAAAGGGTGGATAACCTTCATTCCTCTGACCACATGTGGCCCCTGGTTTAATCTCATTTCTCCAATTTCCAAGATTATAAAATCAGGGTCATGGTAAAAATGATATGATCCTTCCCTGGAAGTCTGATAGATGACAAGAAAAAGACAGTAAGGACAATGCTAAAAGAGGTCAGAAAATGATAGAATCATGGCTACACTCTTTTGGTTCTTCCACATCCATCATATGCATGCAATGCATCTTCCAAGTGATTAATTCTGTGAAAATTCAATTTTGGTAGTAAAAGTACTGCCCACTCCTGATCTACAGTATAAGGGTCTTAATACTGCAACATTTAAGATCTGTATTAAAATCTGAATTCAACATGGCATAATCTCCAGTCATCTTAGCAACACAGGGCATGTATAAGAGTTTGGATCACCACGAAACAAAAGAAGACCTCTCATTCATCGAAAGAGACAGATAATGTTCCACTGAGTCTTAGGGACACAGACTCTCAAACATAGTGTACACAGACTTTTTGTGAATAAAATCCTGCATGTAAAATCTTGTTATGAATTTTTCTTGGAAGGTCATTGAAACATGGGTGAAATCCTATGAGCTGGCTTTATAATTAATCAGTTTTGACCTCAGTTGTAGAAACAACTACAATTGATACTACCAGTTTTTAAGGGTTACTGCTACTCTTGGTTACTACATTCCTAGCACCTGAACATTTCATTTGGATTTTTGACTTTGATATGAACCTTGTGTGTGAAATTCAGCCTGGCTTTTGAACCTGCTGTAAATCACTGACTTTCCTTATTACCAGTTTGTTAATCAGCTTTTCTAGTCAAAATTTTAGCTACATTACAAAAAAATATAACTATACACAAGATTGATCACTTTCTGGATTAAATGTAGCCACTGGTAACAAACCTGGACAATATGGCTATATTCACATGATACAAACTAAGCACCTACAGTTTATTTTAATCTACTATATTGCACATACTTAGTTGTGTGGTAAATAAAAAACTGGGTAAATGGAATGAACCTTGGTCATGCAAATTACATCAGTGTTCTTATTTGTTATGGTAATTTTCTATAATGATTAAGGAGAACATTTATTCACACACAGAAAAGAGACAGGAACAAAGACATAGTTCTTTCTATTACGTCTCTACTAAAATTTTAAAATGCACAAACCTACATTTCTTTATATAGTTTTGTGTGCTGAAATTGAATTTTATCCATATTTAGGAATAATAGGAAAAGGACCTAAATGGGGTGCATATCTGTGTTTATCCCCCTCAATTGTACAACTGAGCAATGAGTCATTACTACAGTAACAATTACAAGCAATCATGTCATTGTATTGTTGTTGAAATTTGTCAGACTAATCATTGTAACACAAAATCTATGAACAATTATATTCCTTTCCTAGAAGAGATAATTTTATTAGTGAAACAAATACCTACAAGATCATATGCTTCTTGCAATATTAAACTATTTTTAAAATGTCAAGTCTTCCTCACTCTCTGAAATCAGACTGTAATTAGGGAATAAGAAACATAGCAAGTTGCATATATGGCAGTCCAAGAATTGCTCATATTAATGGCAGTGACTCCCTTTTTGGAGATGCTATAGATTGAGTTTGGGACTTTCTCTTTGCAAAGCAGGAGTTTACTCTGCCCTGCCTTGATAACATGAAATTCTTTGGAAAAGGATGTGTGGGAATTCTTTTCAGTGTACTCTGATAAAAAAATTCCCTCATAACTTGGATTGGAAGATTGCCCCCAAGAAAACAACCTCCTCCACAATATTCACAAAAGAAAGAGAAAGAGGCACACTCACCAAAAACCGTACCAATTTAGCTGAATGGTGTGTCTGGGTGCATGTGTCTGCCCAAGCATTTTCAGAAGCAGTTTTCAATTGTTGCAATGAAAGTCTGTGGCAGGTTTAGAAAAACATACATGGCTGCCTTATAACATTCAACATCCCCATCCAGCATGACAAACAGTAAAGAGATTTTATGGAGGACAATCAGCTCACCTACGTCTGCTATGAAAAACTAGGCTAATTTGAAATAAACCTTTAAAAAAGCAATTTTTAATTTATTTATTAAATTTGTTTGCCACTCATCTCACTGTTACTTCTTTCTCCCTTTCCTTTCTCCACCCACCTGTCTGCCTTGCCATTCCCACAAGGTTTGCTGAATTTAGATAAATAAGGGACTTATTTATTTATCAAATTTATTTTGATGCCTATCTTGTGGTTCAGATTTCTCTGAGCAGCTAGCTAGGATAACAAGGAATGCTTGCCATTTGTTCTGAAGTTTTAATTAACTGAACAGAAAAGCAAATAACAACAAAAATCCCACCACTTTCTGTTTACAATTATATTCTGATTTCTTTCTTTCATAAGAAATGAAGTCTCATGGATTGGTGCTTGCTCTTTTGCTCTGTGGTATTGACTAATCACCCTCTATCTGGTTCGTTGGTTTCAGAGTCTATGTTTACAGAACCTATATTTCAAGAGCACCTTGATACCCATTGGTACAAAAGCAACAGATGTAATTCCCAGGCCAAATAAATGATTACAATTACAAACATGAGAACAGGAAGCATACTAATGCTTGCAAATAAATAAACAAATAAAATTAGGCTGTGTCCAGGAATTTGACACTGGATGAACAAACAAAAACTGTACATCAAACAAAAATTATCCTTTGCTTCAAGTAACTTAATCTTTCATGTGGATATATCATGGTCAAGGTCTCACCAAAATCAATGCAAATTCTCATTCAGTTGAACATATATAGGATTTCAAGCATTCAACTGCATACTAAACATATTGAAGCCCCTTAGAACCAACAAAACTCCAATTAATTTCAACTGATTTTGTGTTTTGTCCACATATGATAGGCTTTGATCTAACCACATGCTTTTAATTAATTAGATTTTTAAAGAAAATCAGACTTATTTCAGCTGCTGTGATTTATTCCATTTAATACACTACTCAAACTAATCAACTCTGAATACAAATTAAACCAAATCAACTTTTGTGCAAACATTCTCAAGGGTACCAATTTGATTTTGGATGTTTATTATTCACAACAAACGCATTTGATTTGCAACTGAAAACAAACTATTTGTTCTGATTCTAGTAAACATGCATTGTTATAATATGCATTTGTGGAGGAGTCTGAAGGTAAAATCTGACTTTAAATTCATAAATGCAAACCTTGAAATAAAACTAATATGAGTCCACAAAGGGGAAAACACTATCAACTGTAGTAAGCAGTGTTTTTTTCTTTTTTAAAATAGTAATTATATTAAAGATTATAATTACAACAAAAAGTAATACAAGCTGAAGTTGCAGAAAAAAAGGAAAAATAGAAAAAGAAAAAAAATAAGAATATAGTAAAGAAAAATATATAAATGAGGAACTTCTTACCTTCAACCAAAAAATATACATAATTTTAATAACATCACCTTCTCTTAAAATACAGCAAAGGATTTATTCTCCCATATCCCACCACTTATTTATTAAAGTTGGGGGAAGATGGCCAACTGAAGAAAGACATTTCTGTGAAAAAGTTGAGCCAACATTTTAAGGAGCTGGTTAGTAGATTGGTTCCTTCAATTCTTTCTGGATAAAAGAGAGAGACCTGAGATTGTCCAAACTGTTTCTCCTTATGATTGTTCCCTTTCCTTGGGAAGAATCCACAAGACAGTAATTTCTGATGAGAGTGGGTGGGAATTCACGATAATTGCTCTAGCCACAAATGGATCCCTTCTTTTACTTCTAATAATCTTAATAAATTCAAATAATTTAGAAGTTATTTTCTTTTTATTTTTTCTTTCTCTCGTAACAAAATTCTTCAATACTTTCATAAGCCTCTTTTGTAAATCCAAAATAGGAAAGTTATCTGGGTCACTTTCTTGATTTGTTGTTTGTACATCTATTTTAATTATTAAGACATCCACTCTTTTTTTGTGTGTAGGTCTGGTGTAGGTCTTTTTCCATATCATTCCTGTAGAAATCCACTTTAAACTTAGTCTCACTCTTGTCAGGTAAAACTTGCTCCTCTTCCATAACATCTTTTAGACACAGTTCATCTATTTTAAAATAAACTCTGGGCCCTTTGTTCAAAAATATAATTCAATACATCCAATATTAAAATATTTTCCTACATTCTGTAATTGTAAGTCAATTTTGTGCAATCTCTAGTTCTTTCTAGTTCCCTCTAGTGTTTACATTTTAAAATCTTTTTTTTTTAAAAAAATCAAAATGAAAGCATTTTCTCACTGAAAGGATTTTTAAAGATAATTTCAGATATCTTATTTCAAATTTATCTGCATCCTTAATCTCTTTGTAGCTTTCTAAAATCAAAGTTTTAATGACCCTTTTACTGTTTATTTCTCTTCTATCTCCTAACTTTAAAGTCCTTAAACTTGCTATTAAAACTTTGTTAACTAAGGATTGTAGGATGCATACCCAGTGCTGTCAAACATATTGATCCAACGGTTCCAAAGAGCTGAAATGAAGTGATTAGAAAAGGAAATATGCTAGCTTAATGTCCTTTCAATGATGTTGACCATGGTTTGAGCAAGATTATTATTATTATTATTCTCAGATTTTTTTTTCCATAAGTGGCTTGCCATTGCTTCCTTTCTAGGGCAAAGAGACAATGACTGGTCCAAGATCACAAGGCAGTGCCTAAGGCAGGACTAGAACTCACAGTACCTTGGCTTCTAACCTGGGTGCTTGAAACACTACATCAAACTGGCTCTCTTGTAATTTTATATTGGAGTGAAAAAAAAAGCACAGAATTTCCATCCTCTTGGCCTTCTGTTCTCGTAACTCCCCTCTGTACTTTAAACTCTCTTAGATGGCAAGACTGTGAAGCAGATTTTTTTTTACAGTCAGAAAAGAAATAAATCAGGATAATGGGATTTTAGTTAGAATGCAACTCTCCTCTCTTCTTCCTGCAGTTTCCTTCCCATATTCCTGGGTGGTTAGTAAACCCGTTTTCCCCCCAGAAAGATATTACTTTTTTTTATTTCTAGTGATATATGAGGCTCAAGAATGCTCATATGTCCAATGGGTAACCTCATTCATACGGTTTGAAAAATAGTTGGTATATGAAAAACAATTTTGTGTTGTAGTAGAGTTTTGTCCTCCTTAGTGTCCTTGGTTGTTTGATTAAAAACCTTTTATGGAAAATCAATAGGTTGCCTACTATAGGTCTCTTTCTTCATGTGCTGCTGATGTGGACTACCCAACCTGCCATTTTACCTTTCCTTAAATGTGTACATTCCCTTTAGCACTTTTTTCTTTTTCCCCTTAGCTATATTTCTAGTGAGATAAATCAACTTTTTTTGGTTTATAAATGATAGCAGCAAAATGGCGCTAGATACGTAATTTAACTGAAACATGTACATATGTTTGGACAAGCAGTACTTGTTAAATTGTGGTCAGAGTCTTTGAAAATTAATATAAGTGCATTATTGGGAATGTAGGAAACAAATAGGACATAAGTGGGATATTTTTAAAGTACATTTTTCTCCATCAGTATGGAGGACAGCATCAGTTCAGTTGTAATAAGAAGACATAGTGATCAGTGCTTTCTCCAGGTTTATAAATATGTTTAATGGGCATCTCCCCTTCATGGATTACTGCCTTGTCGTGGCGAAGGGGCTTGCGTAATTCAATGAAGCTATGAGCTATGCCGTGCAGGGCCACCCAAGACGGACAGGTCATAGCCGAGAGTTCTGACAAAACGTGATCCACTGGAGAAGGAAATGGCAACCCACTCCAGTATCTTTGCCATGAAAACCCTATGGACAGTACCAAAAGGCAAAACGATATGACGCTGGAAGATGAGCCCCTCAGGTCGGAAGGCGTCCAATATGCTACTGGGGAAGAGCAGAGGGCTAGTACTAGTAGCGCCAGAAAGAATGAAGCGACTGGGCCAAAGCCGAAAGGACGCTCAGCTGTGGATATGTCTGGTGGTGAAAGGAAAGTCCGATGCTGTAAAGATTTTTTCTCCATAGGAACCTGGAATGTAAGATCCATGAATCAAGGAAAGCTGGACGTGGTCAAACAAGAGATGACAAGACTAAACATTGACATCTTAGGTATCAGCGAACTAAAATGGACAGGAATGGGTGAATTTAATTCAGATGACCATCAGGTATACTACTGCGGGCAAGAATCCCTCAGAAGAAATGGAGTAGCCTTCATAGTCAATAAAAAAATAGGAAAAGCAATACTGGGATACAATCCTCAAAATGACAGAATGATCTCAGTTCGAATCCAAGGCAAACCATTCAATATCACAGTAGTCCAAGTCTATGCCCCAACCACCGGTGCTGAAGAGGATGAAATTGACCGGTTCTACGAAGCCCTACAGCACCTTATAGAACTAACACCAAAAAATGATGTCCTTATCATCATGGGGGATTGGAATGCTAAAGTAGGAGGCCAAAAGATAACTGGAATAACAGGCAAGTTTGGCCTTGGAGTACAAAATGAAGCAGGGCACAGGCTGATAGAATTTTGTCAAGAGAATACGATGGTCATAGCAAACACTCTTTTCCAACAACCCAAGAGATGGCTCTACACATGGACATCACCAGACGGTCAACACAGAAATCAGATTGACTATATGCTCTGCAGCCAAAGATGGAGAAGCTCTATACAGTCAGTAAAAACAAGACCAGGAGCTGACTGTGGCTCAGACCATGAGCTTCTTGTTGCAAAGTTTAGGCTTAAATTAAAGAAAGTAGGGAAAAGCGCTAGGCCAGTCAGGTATGAATTAAATCATATCCCTGTTGAATATACAGTAGAGGTGACAAATAGATTTAAGGAATTAGATCTGATAGACAGAGTGCCTGAAGAACTATGGACAGAGGTTCGTGACATTGTACAACAGGTAGCAACCAAAACCATCCCAAAGAAAAAGAAATGCAAGAAAGCAAAATGGCTGTCTGAGGAAGCTTTGCAAATAGCTGAGGAAAGGAGGGAAGCGAAAGGCAAGGGAGAAAAACATAGATATGCCCAATTGAATGCAGAATTCCAGAGAATAGCTAGAAGAGATAAGAATGCCTTCTTAAATGAACAATGCAAAGAAATAGAAGAAAACAATAGAATAGGGAGGACCAGAGATCTTTTCAAGAAAATTGGAGAGATGAAGGGAACGTTTAATGCAAAAATGGGCATGATAAAGGACCAAAATGGCAGGGACCTAACAGAGGCAGAAGAGATTAAGAAGAGGTGGCAAAATTACACAGAAGAACTATACAAGAATGAGCTTAACGTCCCTGATAATCACAATGAGGTGGTCACTGACCTCGAGCCAGACATCCTAGAATGTGAAGTGAAGTGGGCCTTAGAAAAGCTGAGCAACAACAAAGCTAGTGGAGGTGACAGTATTCCAGCTGAGCTATTCAAAATCTTAAAAGACAGTGCAGTAAAAGTGCTACACTCAATTTGCCAGCAAATTTGGAAAACTCAACAGTGGCCACAGGATTGGAAAAGATCAGTTTACATTCCAATTCCAAAGAAAGGCAGTGCCAAAGAATGTTCAAACTATCGCACCATTGCACTCATTTCTCATGCTAGTAAAGTCATGCTTAAAATCCTACAAGCTAGACTTCAGCAGTATGTGGATCGAGAACTACCAGAAGTACAGGCAGGATTTCGAAGAGGCAGAGGAACTAGAGATCAAATTGCCAACATACGCTGGATCATGGAGAAAGCTAGGGAGTTCCAGAAAAACATCTACTTCTGCTTCATTGACTATGCTAAAGCCTTTGATTGTGTGGATCATAACAAACTGTGGCAAGTTCTTAAAGAGATGGGAGTACCAGACCATCTTATTTGTCTCTTGAGAAACCTATATGCGGGTCAAGAAGCAACAGTGAGAACTGGACACGGAACCACTGATTGGTTCAAAATTGGGAAAGGAGTCCGGCAAGGCTGTATACTGTCGCCCTGCCTATTTAACTTATATGCAGAGCACATCATGAGAAAGGCAGGGCTAGATGAATCAAAAGTTGGAATTAAGATTGCCGGAAGAAATATCAACAACCTAAGATACGCAGATGATACCACTCTAATGGCAGAAAGTGAAGAAGAACTAAAGAACCTCTTGTTGCAGGTGAAGAAGGAGAGTGCAAAACTTGGGTTGAAACTTAACATTAAGAAAACCAAGATCATGGCATCTGGCCCTCTCAATTCCTGGCAAATAGATGGGGAAGAAATGGAAGTAGTGACAGATTTTATTTTCCTGGGCTCCAAGATCACTGCAGATGGGGACTGTAGCCAAGAAATTAAAAGACGCTTGCTCCTGGGGAGGAAAGCCATGGCAAATCTAGACAGCACACTAAAAAGCAGAGACATCACCCTGTCAACAAAAGTGCGTATAGTCAAGGCTATGGTCTTCCCAGTTGCAATGTATGGCAGTGAAAGTTGGACCATAAGAAAGGCTGAGCGCCAAAGAATTGAGGCCTTTGAACTATGGTGCTGGAGAAGACTCCTGCGAGTCCCTTGGACTGCAAGGCGATCAAACCGGTCAGTCCTAGAGGAGATCAATCCTGACTGCTCTTTAGAAGGCCAGATCCTGAAGCTAAAACTCAAATACTTTGGCCACCTAATGAGAAGGAAGGACTCACTGGAGAAGAGCCTAATGCTGGGAAAGATCGAGGGCAATAGAAGAAGGGGACGACAGAGAATGAGGTGGCTGGATGGAGTCACTGAAGCAGTAGGCGTGAGCTTAAATGGACTCCAGAAGATGGTAGAGGACAGGAAGGCCTGGAGGAATGTTGTCCATAGGGTCGCGATGGGTCGGACACGACTTCGCAGCTAACAACAACAAAATGGGCATCTCTGAAGGTTGCCTTTAAATTTTGCTGTTATTGCAGTCACAAGCAGCTCTAAATAAGAAAGTTTCTTTTTCCCAGCAAAAATGAAACATGTCTACTGAATGAGGCCATTTGTGTCTATTTCAGAAAATGTTTTTCACTGTATTTACAAAAACAAAAACCTCAGGACATTTGGCTCTTTCCCCCAATATCCTATTATTAATTGTGAGAATGCTCTCTAAATGCATTCCCTTTGTTTTCCCTTGGAAAAAACCCTGTTCTTCTGGAATTCTGATTATCTAGTGTTGAAACCATGGCAACAGATAGGACGATTCTGTAAGAAAACAGGTAAGTAAAAACAGCACATGATGAAGTTTATATAGCACAATCATATGTAATGGGGGGGAAGGGTGAGAGGCCTATTATGTAGCAGTGACATCGTGAGGCTATGTGAGACAATGTCATGCTTAGGGCTTAAGTTGAGGCAGGCTTTCTTGGGTACAGGTGCTAGAGATAGCAAGGATGACTATAAACTGATGGAGAAATAAATATAAGATAGGATAAACAGGGTAAAGTGAGGGGACGTAAGACAGAGTTGGTCCAAAGGAGCATAAAGGAGCATAAATCTGGTTTGTATAGATAAATAAATAAGGGTGAAAGATGAGCTAATGAGGCCTGCATTTTTTCCTAGTGGAACACATTAGGGTTAAATTACTACACCAAAGTAAAAATAATCTCTTTCTCTCTCTCTAATATGCACACACACATATATTTTGTGGAATGGTACAGGTACTCCTCAACTTACAACACAATTGAGCCCAAAATTTCTGTTAAATGAGAAATTTGTTAAGTGAGTTTTGCCCCATTTTACGATCATTTTTGCCACAATTGTTAAGTGAATCACTGCAGTTGATAAATTTAATAACACGGTTGTTAAGTGAATCTGGCTTTCCCATTGACTTTGCTTGTCAGAAGATCACAAAAAGTGAAGACATGACCTTGGAATATAGCAATGGTCATAAATATGAACCTAGCTGCCAAGCATCTGAATTTTTCTTATATGATCATGGGGATGCTGCAAATATCATAACTGTGAAAAAAGCTCAAAAGTCACATTTTTCAGTGCCGTTTTAACTTTGAACAGTCACTAAATGAACTGTTGTATGTCAAGGACTACCTGTATTTCTTTTCCATAAAATAAACGAATATGGTTTAAAATAAGACAATTTTTCTTGGAGGAGGGCACTGCACTATATGCACAGACTTTATATACAAATATAATTTTTGCTGTATTATATTTAATCTAATTTATTTTCTCTTTTAAAGCTACCTAAAATTAGGGCAATCATTGCAGCTTGTGTAAATAAACAGCAAATTATCTGTCATATAGAAAGCATTTACTTTGATTTATATATGTAGTGACTTTGCTTTGTGACAAGCCACTTGTATGCACCAGTAATAGCATGACAAATCATATTAGAAATTTAAGATGGCATTGGAAAAATTATGGACCTGCATATCCAGCCATGGTGGATGGTTTCTGAAGCAGCCTCTTTTCATTTAGAATAATAAATCATTGGATGCTTATATATGATTCAAATCCATAGTAAACCCTTTGAAGACTACTATATGAAAGTCAGATCTCATAGCTTATCTGGTTTTGCTATCCTCAAAGGATAAGTCTGGCAAAATGGTTCCCAGAATTATTCTTTCAGTGAAGAGAATAATATAGAAAACAAAAAGTGGGCATGCACAAAAGAAATAAGAATTTAATAAAATGCTGGCTAAAGAACCACTTGAATATAAATGATTCTTCAGAGACCATCATACAAACTTAAGGTGCATAATTAGTCTCCCCACAACCCTGTCTTCTTCCTATCATTTTGATTAGGACACCTTAATCTCCTTTTTATTCATCACTATCATCAGATGGCAATGCACAGTTTGGTTATCAAAATGCTTCCTGCTGCTAACCTATTATAAACTCATTTAATTGTTCTTGGATCTCTGTTCCTACTGTGCCATATGTCTTGTTTGTTCATCAGGGCACAAGTTGCTCATCTCAGATCTAGCACTGGTAATATTTGCAAATAGTGAAACTAATCTTTCTGCTTTACATATCAGAACTGATATTGATACCTAAATAGACACAGTTTTGATCATGAGGCTGTAAATACCATCTCAGTTATTTTTAATTTTTTATTGCTTTTTAATTAATAACAAAAAGAGAATTAATTAGAGCAAAACACAAAGATAATGAAAGGATAAACTTTGTCAAAGAGAAGACAAAAAACACATAAAAAGTGCTTTAACAAAAAAGTTAAAAAATACAACATAGAGAAAATATAGAATGATATGGCATTGTAACAGTAAACAGTTATAATTCTATATGTATTTATCTAATGCAAGTATTATTTAGCTACATATGTACAGTATATATTTAGAAGAATAGAATAATAACTTTATTGTCACTTTGAATGTACACTAATCAGCATACATTAAAATGAAATTCCATTGCCTTCAGCTCTCAAAGAGTCACCACCTCTGTTATACACTACATAAACATGACAAAAATAAATAAATGCAGCATTATGTGTGTGTGTGTGTATACATACATACATACATACATACATGTGTGTGTGTGTGTGTGTGTGTGTGTGTGTTAAATGTTTGTTAAGTATTTAGATTACCTTGCTAGGCCCCAAACATGGGACAAATCTTATTTCCTGTTTCAGCCTAACCCAAGGCCATCAACAGGCAGTAGTCACAGTAGTGACAGCTCATATTTGTTAGCAATCCAAAAAATATATATTTGTTTTCTGAGGTTTTCGTGGGTGTTTGTATGTGGATCTTTGGTCATTCGGGTTTTTCCCCACGTAGAATTGAAGGTGTAAGAGCAACGTTTCGACGGAATCCCATCCGTCATCCTCAGGCTGGTGGCTTCTGCTTCCTTCTTCTGGGAGAAGCATATATATATATATATATGCAACTATCAATTTTTAACCTATTATATTCTGTATAAATGTGTCCCATATTTCATTACACTTGTCTACACAAAGTTTAAGTCTATAGGCAAACTTTTTGTAAGTGGTTAGTGCAATCAGGTCTTCAATCCATTGATTAAATGGAGCCATACATTTATCTTTCTAATGCTACAAGTCTGTTAGACATAGTAAAAGCACAGAGAATTCATTTAAGTTATCCGGTTGTCAAATTCTATGTACAGGCATAGAGTTCAAAAGAATATTATCCTCTGAAAATTTCAGCTTTTGTCACACAATCATATTTATATAATTCACTATTTTCTCCCAAAATGTGGTAAGTATAGAAACATGTTTGAAAGAAGCATTACCCTTATTACATCTCCAAGAAAGTGCTATTTTTGACAGTCTTTTTCATACAAATATAATGGAGACAAATAAGTTTTCATTATTAATTTTTGTTGTATGTCATAATTGGAGATCCATTGACACTATTGCTCAGAATATGTCTCAAAACCTGAAAATGCTTCTTCTTCTCCTCCTTCTTTGAGTCTAGATCATACATTAGACTGCCAGAATGAAGCTACCTTCTTGGCTATGTTGTTGGCCAAAAATAAGTTATTTTTCAGTACATGTTTCTAGTAATAGCCAACATACTACCAGACGGGCTTTGCCTGCCTCATTGTTTGATTTGTTTTCTGGGATTTATGATTGGTTTTGGGTTCTCGAGATTCTAAAGATTGGTCATCCTCCCCCCTCAATTTTAGTTTAAAGCACTCCTGATGAGTTGGGCCAGTCTTTTTCTGAGTACATTTTTCCGTTTTCGTGATGTGCAACCCATCCCTTGCCAGGAGTCCTTCACATAAAAAATGCAGTCCATGATCCAGGAAACCAAAGTTTACTTGGTGACAGCGACCCTTTAGCCAATGGTTTATTTCTAGAATTGTTTTCTTCCCTCAATGGGTGTTGGCCTTTCATTGGGAGTACGGATGAGAACACTACTTGTGCTCCTAGCTTCTTAACTTTATTGCCTAGTTGTTTGTAAACTCTCACTATTGTACTCTGGTTCTTTGTTGTGACATTCATCCCAATGTGGGGGAGGAGGAAAGGGTAGTAATCAGTAGACCTAATTATTTTGGTTAGGTTCTCAGCCACATCTTTGATTCTTGCTCCAGGAAGACAACATATCTCCCTGGATTGTATGTCTGGTCTGCAGATGGATGATTCCATTTCTTTGAGGATAGAATCTCCTATTACTAACACTCAGCTTCCATTTTTGGGGGCTGCAGTCTGGGGTGCTTTTCTGTTTATCTCTGGTGTGTTTGTTGATGTGACTTTTTAAGGGATATTTGAAGTGACTTTTAGGGATATTTGAAGTTGTTTCTTTGCTAGGCATCTGCATGTTTCTTTAAGGGGGAGGTTGTGGATCTGTGTGTTTCCATCTAAGGGGAGAAATCAATTGCTGAGTTTTAGTGGGGCTGTTTCTGGTTGGGTTGGATTGGGCAAAAGGGGTTTGTTAGATGTATGATGCTTTTTTCTTTGAGTATTGTGTTTCCTTCTACTGTATGTGTGACATACCTCCACTTGTCTTCCTTCAAGGTTTATCAGTAGGGTCAAATCCTCTGGGAGTTATTTGTTCATTAATTGGTTCAGTTTGGATATAGCTTTCTTTTGTAGATTGGGGTTTGGCTAGAGTTGTCCCTAAGTTCCTCACTTTTTCCTCCAGTAATTTACATAGTTTATATCTAATGCATGTATAGTTTGGGTGTTCTTTGGGCATAAGCACATACATGGAACATGTATTGCATACCACAATAGTATCAGTCACCTGTTCCATGAGTTTGTTGTTTGAAAATCCCTCTTTTTGGTTTTTGCCATGTGCAGGCCCTGGTCTGCTGCTGTCTGTAGGCCCTGGTCTGCTGCCATCTGTAGCACCTGGTTTGCTGCTGGCTGCAGGCCCTGGCCTACCACTGTCCTTAGCACTTGGTATGCTGCTGTCTCTAGGCCATGGTCTACTGTGCTGCAGCATTCCACCACCCTCACCAACAGCTCGATGGCCACGTGGCTCCCATTTGCTGGTCTGTTGTGCCGGTGTTCTCCTTCTTTCAGCAAACAGGGCTGCCTGGATGGTTCACAGTAAGTTCTCCTCTTTTCTCCCTGGCTGGCTCTCCTCCCTTCTTCACTAACTCACTGGCTCTCCTGTTTCTCCTTCTCCTGAACTGCCCTCAGTTGGCTTTCCTCTCTGCCCTGCAGATCCCTCTTCTCTTTTTCTCTTCTTCAGTCTTTTTTATTTTTCTGACTTATCTGCTCACAATCATGGAGTTCAATGGCAACTATAAAATTACTTCTCACCTATTTTGATTAAAATTACCAAAATTTTGATTAAATGTACCAAAAACAAAACCATTAGTTTTTATAATGAGCCTTGGTGGAGCAGTGGGCTAATGCCTCCTTAAGTAACACCAGCTGCCTGCAATTAGTGCAGGTTCGAGTCCCACCAGGCTCAAGGTTGACTCAGCCTTCCATCCTTCCGAGGTAGGTAAAATGAGGACCCAGATTGTTGGGGGCAATAAGCTGACTTTGTAATAATGCTGCTTGGGGCCCCCCGAAAGCCCTAATAAGCAGGCATATACATAGAATGAAGGCTATTGCTAAGCACATTGATTTGTGCTTTAGATTGTAAGCCGCCCTGAGTCTTCAGAGAAGGGCGGGATATAAATGGGATTAAAAAAAACTATTATCCACAAGCCAATTTGACAATTACAGAAATCTTTGGTAATTTTGCAAAACAATTAGGAGCCATTCCAAAAAGTTCTTCAGAAGCTAGATATGGGGCAAATTCTGTAACAGATGAAAATCTCAGCATTACAAGATTTGTTGCTTTGCAGGTGAGAGATCAGTGTGTCTTGTTAGATGAAAGGGTAGTAGCCATTAACCCATTGACCCTCTTCCAAGTTTCTTAGCTTCATTAGCTAACCTACTGGAATCAAGAATGAATGTTTCTCATTTCTCTAGATTGGCTGATGTGTTTTGCTGTTGAATAGCACTTTAACAAGATGAACGTGTTTCTTTAAACAGAGCAGGATAGTTTCTGTGTGGGATAGAGCAAATAAAGCTAGCAGTTACATTCATAATTGATGCTACAATATATATGCAGAAGATAACCTGGGAGATTTGGAAAAAGTCAGAACGGAAACCTAAGACATGATCCAGAATCTAATAATTTAAATGTATCAAGAGTAGCCTGTTTAGCAGCACTGATGAGCAGCTGAAAGAATAACACAGAATATCTGCTTTTCCCCCTTTCTTTCATGTCTGAAATGAGCTTATGTAAACTGGGCTTAATTTGTCATTATATACTGGAAATAGAGTTCTTTTTATAAGACCAAGGGACATTAATGCACCGTATGGAAAGCCACACAAAACATTATGGAGATTTTACAGGTTGGAATTGGATGTCTGGTATTTCTTACTTAACTACTTGTTTATGTTACAAAATTTATTAAACATTTGTGTGCATGAAGCGTGAAAAGCACAGAATAAAAAATGGCTGAGTGGGATATTAAGAACTGGAACTGAATGAAAAACTTTAACTAGAGCAAGCCAAGTTGTTCACTTCTTTGAGGGCAATTTTAATTCACTTGATTTGAAAATTAATGTCCTTGAGACTTTCTATGGCTACTCAATATTTTCTTCTAATATTCACATTATTTTTATGTGTGTCTTTGTGTTAATGTTTTTTATGTTTTCAAGCCAATGTTGACTCTTGGCAACTGCCTTGATAAATTTATCAAATTCATTTTAGTAAAGAGCAAGTGGATACTGTAACCACATTACATTATGGCTCTTTGAGGGCTTCTGGTTTTGCAAAGTAGTGCAGCACCCGAGGGATCACAGGGCTCCACCCCCTACGGCTGATTTCTGCCTGCAAGGGGACCCTAAATGGGCCTGAAGTTGCCCCATAGACACAACACAGAAGGGGGGAAGTCCATCCGATTGCAGAAAGGTGGAGGTTGATCTGATCGGTTTGGCAAAAGCCCTCCAGAAACCGGCAGGAGAAGAGGCTATCTCAACATTTCAAAGGGTAAAAATAATAGGCACATCTTAAGTTATTGATGAGTAAGGAAAACTCACATAAAATGGTGTGGTTTTAAAAGACACACAAAAGATATCACTAGTGGGGTCTTTTTTAAAATACAAATTTATTTTGAAAGCATGAATAAAAAGTAAACAAGCAATAAAATCTAAAATAAAAAAGAATCAGACAAAAAGCAAAATAGAAGTCCAAAAAGGAAAAAAAAATAAAGAAAAAATAGAAAGGATGAATTCCAATTTTTTTTGGTAGACATTAACAATTAACAATTTGGTAGCCATCAACATGCCATTAACCTTACCGGAAATAAGAACTCATTATTTAACCATAATCTGATAAATGAATTTAATATTTTTTTATTCTTTGCTTTCACCAACCTTAATCCCATAAATAAAATTCAGATTCCTGTTTCTCCTAGTATCTTTTCCTCTTTTCTGGAAATTCTTATTATCTTTTAATAAGAATTGTTGTTTCCATTAAGAGATTTCCAATAAATCTTTTACATTTCATCTTTCAAAGTGACTTTTTCAATTTTTAAATGACAATCCAATTGTATTTGTAAATCTAGTGAATCCATCTCAGTTCTCTCCAGAAGGATATGTTCATCTTCAGTAGAAACTTCTGATTCTAGTTAAGAATTAAAAAGTTGATGCTCTTTACAGGCCCATAAAATCAAATATTTCTTTTAAAACTCTGATAATCCACTTTGCAGGTTTTGCTTTACAGCTGATATTGTAAACAAAACAGCTTTCCTACACAAGAGCTTTTTTCCTAAACAACTTTCAAAAAGAAAAAGTAATTTCTTTCCATTTAAATATTTTAACCTCTTTAGGTCTCAGTTTTTTGTGAGGCAAACAAAAATCAGTAAAAAGTCAAATTTTAATTTATAAAAACAAATGAAAATTGCTATTAGCATAAATATGGCATTAAGTAGACTTTCTAAATTAATAAGACATTTTTAGGTAAGGCAAATAGAAATATTAGTTAACAAATATCTGCTATATGCACACTTAATACTTTATAGCTTTGGGTCTGTATTTTAAGTCAGTGCCAAATTAACTTAAATGAAAAACATAATTCAATTTCTTTTGATTAAGTATCAGGATGAATAAACTCTGGATGAATGGCTCACTATTTTAATGAGCCCAACGCCTAATAAAGCATTTTCTTCCTTATGTTAATCAGAGTTTCAGAGACGATTTCTTTGGGGACCAATTTATTAGGAGTGCAAGATCCTTTATTTCACACTCCCAAGGTAATACCTGTAACACACTTGTTCCCTGACTTTATGCCTGTTTGCTTGGCTGTGATTCTGCTTACTCAGATAAGATGCTGAATGCTCCAGCAAATGCTTTCAGGAGTTTATTACTTGCTCTGGCCCATTTTATTTTTGAAGTGAACACTGAAGAAAAGATGAATGTCCCATGAATGCAGTAGTACTCATACCCTAATCTCTCTATTCCTGTACTGTCAGCTGAAAAGAGCAAATTCTAAACACATTTCCTGAACACTACCATCTCCTTTCACCACCATTGATCTTTCATGCCAGTGACCAATACAGAGACATTAAAAAAAGCTTAATGCAATTCTGTTTGCTATCTTCATCCCCACAAAATGAAGCCACTTAGGAGTCAAAGACAGATGAATTCAGTCTTGAAATGACAGAGTGATGAGTAACATCTACCACATATTTTTCTCTCGAATGTACAGTACATTGCATAGGACTATTGTAATGTTAATCTGGAATATATATATCTGCAACAATTTTATATCTTGTCATTTTTAATCATTTTTTGCTTTCCTACATTCACCTGACTGATATGATATCATTGGTATGCAAAGCGATTACCCACGTTTCTTTATACTACACATTTATAGCCCAGAAGTATATTTACTTCCTGGTTACATATATAAAACCAGAAGATCCACAAGCATCCAAGCTAGATGAGGAATTTTTTTTTTAAGTGCTCACTTTCTCACTCTCACTGATTCTGCCTTCCAAAACTGTGAGCTTTTATTATGATGCAGCACAATACAGAATGTCATGTTATATCCTTTTGTAATAAAATTCATGTTTTATTTTTAAATAAACTTTACAATGTGAAATTGTTGGATTACTCTCAGAAACTACAACAAGATTACAGTTTATGTGTTTTTATGATACAATATCCCAAGTGATTCAAATGTGGTTCATAAAATCATTCTGTATCTGGCAGCTGCTGTGCTGACCATGATTTGGGTGAACTACAACATTAACTTTGCTAAGAACAGAAGTTAAACATTTGTGCACATAACTCAATGAATATGCAAATTGAAGGCCAAACAAACATCAGAAACAGATTTGAGGTTTATTTTTTACTTAATTTAAGAATAATTTACTTTTTATTTTTGAATGATAGATTGACTAATATTTTATGTTCCTACCTAAGAATTTCAACAAAAAATTAAAAGCATAAAACAACATCTGGCTAAAACATAAATTACAGCAGTCCACAAAACTTTGACAAAAACGGCAACAGTGATCTTAAAATTCACTCCAACTCTGAACCCTTTAATGAACTACTAGAAGATTTCTGAAAACAGTTCAGTGATTAATTGCATTGAATTGGCTGTTTTTCCCCCCATTTAAATTATTTATATCTTGCTTTTCAAATTATTTTCCAAGAGTAAAATACAGCCACTGAAAAGTTCCTTTAAATAAATGTTAACTCTCAATAACAAATAATTACAATCTACCAGCACCACTATCAAAATGGAGAATGATACATAACTTTCAGAAATTGAGGAAAACTATGTGATTGCATTGTGACATTGCCATAAAGAGGTTTCTGCTATAACTCTTTTAAAAAAAGCATTATAGACAAAATGGATAATTCATGCAATTCCTATTTCAGATTGTGAATAAGGGATCCTTGGTAGTTTCTGAGTCTGGTTGTTTTCTTGCAGTCTTTTCATTACCCAAACTAGGTAACATCATTAGTGCTAGTAAGGAGTGGGGTTTGCTCTCAATTTATATTCCAGTGTCTTTGCCCTGTCAGTATTAGTAAGGATGGTCTTAGAGATTCTTTGTTGGGCTGTTTATTCACATGGTGTAGTAAGATGGAGGGTTTGTTGTCACTGTGTGTTGGGGGGGTGGGAGCACAAAGGGAGGCTCAGCTAATCTCAATGTATACATAGTTGTACTTTGACAATAAAGATTCATTCATTCATTTTTGGCTTGTTTGGCCATTCCTGGATTGGGGTATGGTTTAAATTGATTGTTAGTCTGATGTTAATTTTGGAGTTAAGCTATGCTCATCTGGGTGCTGATTGCTGGTGGGGAGGTGCTTTGTTCTTTTTGTTTCCTTTTTAGCTTGTTTCTTTTGCATAGTATATAGATATTGTTTATGTTTGTATGCCTTTGGATGGCTAATTTGACAGTGCCAGGCTTCTAAAAATAGTGGTTTTGGACTTGGCTTGGCCAAGTTTCCCAATTGAAACTACGGTTAAATCTCTCCATGTGTTGTGACATTACAGAGTTTTCATCATGTCTTCTAACTGTTGGTGTTCATGGATGTGTTCTGCCTGCCTTCTGCCTATTTGTCCTATGTAGTGGTTGTACATTATACTGTATGTTGTAGATGACTCCAGATTGTCAATAGTTGCTTTTCCTTTGGATTTCTCTAGCTTGTGCAATTAGGAGGGGAATTCCAGGGTGAGTAAGTCAATATTTGCATAGCAATGTATTTTAGTAGTTAGTAAAGAGAAAGTAGTGGTATTGTTTTGGTTAAAAGAGGACTGCAGAGTACAAAATGCTGTTTTAGTAAGATGTAATTATCGTTAATACTAAAAGGAAATTCAGGTGGAGTCTAAGATAAACATGGCAGGCCTAGGCTAACACAACCATAAAGTATGCATTGTTTATATACTAAAAGCAATCTTAAGAAAATTATGTAAGCAAAACAGTTAAAGGCTTAATGTGATTATACTGTTAAGCAGAAGTAATCTGTCCATAGCAGCAATAATTGTTCTCAACTAAAGAGTGTCAGTGCATTACTTATGTGGAACTGAAGGATAATGTAGTTGAAAGGTCAAAAAATTACGGTATCTTATTGGGTCAAATGTTAAACTGGTCACAGATCTATCAAACCAATAATTCCATATTTTCTGTCTCCTTATTGCAATTAACTTATATTTCTCTAGAGAATAAGATCACCCTCATTAGAGTTATCTTCAGATATTTGTTGTTTAGATTCTGAAGCAGAGAAAGGGGAACTAGTGGTTAAAAATTTGTAAACTGGAAAAACAAACCTTCTGGAATTCCTGGCCCTGGCATGAAATATTAACTGGATCCCACCCTTTCCATATCTTTGGGCTCTGAACAAATTCCACTTGTCTTGACTTTTAAGAGTCATCAAAGCCATCAACAAACTGAGCACCACAGTGACACAAGGGTGTGAAGCTGAACTATTTCACTTTCCTTACTGCAATTAATAGAGTCTACGATGGGCTCAGCCTACTAGTCCATAATAGTATACATCAGCATATTATTGGAAATAATGTTCACAATCTTCTAACTTATTGCTCCATGTCTACAAACATCAGCCTTGTTTCTAGCACTCAGACTTTGCCTCTAGTCTGCAATTTGCCTGACCCTTTCCAATTATATTGGATATGGGTTTGATTTATGGATTAGATTTGGAATGCTTTCATGCCTAAGCATTGTTTTGTGGAATTAACTGTATTCTTTCAGCCTTGGTAAACCTGATCATTCTTATCTTCTTTGAGTCTGCAGAATAGAAAAATATGTGTAACTGTAACAAATATTTTTACTTAGTATTGTTCCAGAGTTGAATAGCATGTTTTAAACATTTAAGAAGTACTAAAATAAATCAATTATTAGATAGTTCACTACTCTAGTACTTCTTCAACAGTGACTGAACAGTTACCTATGAAAAGAATCATAGATAAACTGTATCTTAGTGCTATAGCAAACTCCATTTTTTAGTTCATGATATTACCATAAAAGTCTGGGACTCTCTTACATCCAGGAGAGTTCTCAGAATATCACTTCTCAGAATATATCACACTATCTATGTGATGCTCTATAGATCATGTTTGGAGCAACCAAATTATTTTTTTCATATGCCTTTAAAATTGAAAAAGATGTTGAACAACTAATACAACAGTTTGGACAAAGACAATATAAAGACAAGTTTTCTTTGTTCTCCTGCAAACACACCACCTGTGATGCCAGTTGTGTAGTAAACTTTATCCTCCGTAAATCCCACTCAATTCTAAATTCCACAATTACTTGAAGAAAAAATCCATAGTTTGTGGAAAACTCTCTTCATTTTGTTTATCTTGATTTTTTTTATTCAGCACTTTGGATGACATTCTTCCCCTATGATGAAAGGGAACTGTTTAGAGAGCTAAGGGAACTAATATTTTTTCTATTTTCTTTCTAGATGCTCAGTGACATAGTAAACATTTTTTCTATATTTTCATATTTCCAATGTGATATGGTGATTAAGGCATCAGTTTACAAACCAGGAGACTGTGACTTCTAGTTCTGCCTTAGGCATGAAAGCTAACTGAGTGACTTTGGGCCACTCACTCTCGGTCCAAGTCACCTCACAGAATTGTTGTTGTGGGAGGAAATAAATATGTTCACCATCTTGAGTTATTTATAAACAATTATAAAGGAGGAATAAAAAAAATCTTTAAAAATCTTCAGGTGAAAACTATTAGAAGCCTGTCCCAACCAATGCTCTCTAGTTGTGTTAAGAGAACATTGAGACAGCTGCCTTTGAAAGCTACCCAGAATCTCTCTCTTATTGTGAACATTTGTGATCAATGATGTTTTAATTAAAACGTTTGTTGGTATTTTCTAGTCCCCTACTCTTTTTTCATCTCTCTAGTTATAACTTTTGGAGAAGATGTGACCCCAAATATAAGCTTTTGGGTTCCCTAGAGCTTGCAGAACTTGTAACATTTCAGCAAATCAATGGTGTGAATTTATCCTACTTTGCTTGCAGAAAAACCCAACAACCATATTTTTAAATGTTCCCAAGCTGCAGAACAAACAAAATCCATAAATTCTCCACTATCAAATATTCCATACAATGACATCCTAGCCATTGTGGTCCTTGAATGTCACCTCAAAATGAAAGAGTAAACCCTGCAGCCACTAAAGGTTTGCTTGCACTTGTTACAATGACTTGGTGAAAAGAAATTGTTTTTGTCTGCTATTCTTTTTACTGCCTTGTGTCAGCTGCCTCAATGCATTTCTCATACTCTATTTGTCCTGATCAGAGTCCTGCTCAGAATCTGCATAGCTAAAGGGCAAGATAGCACATATTCATGAAGTTAGTGGCATTTATAGCTCTACTAATATTTATGCATTGTCTGCTGAATGGTATTTGACAGAGTAAATATTTACACACAATATTGCTGACACTCTTGCTGTCCACAAACAACATTATCTTAGAAAGAATCAATACTTGGCTTCATCTCCAGCTTCCCAGTAGTGCATTTGAAACTATAAAGCAGAACGAGAAGAAATAGCCAGATTTCTTTGATAAGGTAATTGTGCACTAAAGATGATACCTTCATGTTTGGATTATTTTGGTTTAGATAATATGGTCCAGTGTTGATTGTCACTATAAAATTATAAAATGGGGGCAGAAGGAGTGTCTGAGACAATAAGCATCTCTAGATCAAATTCTTCCATTCCCTCTAGAAAAACCTATCTTGTGTTTTCTTTGCAGTATTAGTTATGTTATATATATATATATATATATATATATATATATATATATATATATATATATATATATATATATACACAATATATATATATATATACACAGTATATATACAGTATATATACAGTATATATACAGTATATATACAGTATATATACAGTATATATACAGTATATATACAGTATATATACAGTATATATACAGTGTGCTTCGACTCAACCCGGCCAAGACTGAGTGGCTCTACATACCGTCATCTTGTTTAGTCCAAGAGGTTCCATCTTTGACTATAGGAGGAGAGATGTTACCTCCCATTGATAGAGCACGCAATCTGGGCGTCCTCCTAGATTCACGACTCAGTTTTGAAGATCATATTGGAGTCGTGGCTGGGGGGCATTTGCCCAGATTCACCTAATATACCAATTGCGCCTTTTTCTGGACTGAGATGCCCTACGTACAGTCACCCACGCACTCGTTACCTCCCGTATAGACTACTGTAATGCTCTCTACATGGGGCTGCCCTTGAAGACCACCCGGAGGCTTCAGCTGGTGCAGAGTGCAGCTGCACGGGTAGTGATGGGAGCACCCCGATACTCCCATATTACACCCCTCCTACGTGAGCTGCATTGGCTACCGGTTGCCCTCCGGGTGAGATTTAAGGTGCTGGTACTTACCTTTAAAGCCCTACATGGCTTAGGCCCGGGATACTTGCAGGACCATCTGCTGCCGGGAATGAATTCCCATCGCCCAATACGCTCACACAGAGAAGGCCTCCTCAGGGTACCATCAGCTAGGCAATGTCGGCTGGCGACCCCCAGGGGGAGGGCCTTCTCTGTGGGAGCGCCAGTCCTATGGAATCAGCTCCCCCCTGAGCTTCGGATGGCCCAAAATCTCCAGTCCTTTTGCCGCGGCCTCAAAACACTCCTATTCCACCAGGCTGACCTGGACTGACAGGCATTTTAATTATATTTACAATTTTTAATTTATTTTTAATTTTTAATTTTAATTTATTGCACAGATGATTTCAATTTTATTCTTATCTTAATTTCTGTACTTACTATATGTTTTGTTGTTAGCCGCCCTGAGTCCTATATATATATATATATATATATATATATATATATATATATATATATATATATATATTCTCAAAATGTAAATTTTGAAACAGGAATAGTAGTCTGAATAGAAATCAGGAAAAAAAGAACCTCTTTCCAAATTCCTTCTGGCTCAAACCAATGTGCTGACCAAAATCTATGACAGGATGACAAGAAACTACATGACATTTTTATGAGTTTTCCTTCTGTCGAATGACAGAAATGAAGGAGATGTTACTCCAAATTATGAGTAAAGGAAATTGAAGTCTCCAAGGGACAAAAGCTATAGCTCCTCTCAGCACCTTGAGACAATCTGAACAAAAGATTGGGCACACTTTCGGCCATTGGGAAAACTTGCATTGTTGTATCACCATGGAAACAAGGCAAATGTCTTGAATGTCTTCAAGACAGACAGTATCAAGCATTTAACAAGCTCAGATCTATGAATCTTTGACACCTGTATATGTATGTTTGATCTGTGAATAGGGAAGGGAGATTGTTCAAAGACCAAATCTGTTCCCAGCTTGCCAATTCATCACTGTTGTTTTCTACAGCTAACACAGAGTTTAGTGTTTTTGAAGTTGGGTCCTTTTCCTTGAAACTAAAAGAGTGTAAAAAGAAAAAGGAAGTGTAGGAAAGTAACTCAAATGAACTTATACAGGCCTCTATTAAGGAGCTGAGTTTTAGTGACCTTCTCAGGAAGTGGACCAGCGGATCATCAAGTAGCTGATCAAAACAGGATATATATTTTCACATGGTTATTTCTTTCTGAGGAACAATTTTAATCAATTGCTTTTGTTCAAATCCATATGAGGATTATTAGATATGAGCTGCAAAAATCCAGAGGACCACTAGATGGGAGCAAAGAATCAAGTGATTTCTGTATTTTGCGTAGATTTTTCAGTCTAAATCTCATAATCCTTTATTCTTAATATATTGATCTCATATTGGCCAATTCTCTGAACTGGTATAAAAGACCTTTCAGGATAAGGATGTTAAAGAAATTCTTTTCTTTGGTGAGCTGCATTCTTTAGAGCCTAGGCTGGTACAAAGCACAAAAAACACAACTTCTACTTCTCTTTTTGTTTCTTTCTCTCTCTACTCTGTATTGTTAATTTTTTTCTCCTTCCACATTTTCCTCTACATATGGAACAGAGGAGCTGTAAATTGTTATTGCTAGAAATCTGAATTAATTGCATATACCTGCTTTAAAAATCTAGGTCAGCGCCAGCAATTAGGCCTGCATATTTGCTGTGAAAATGGATGCAGACTTTCTCAAATTCACTGTATTGTGGTTCTGTCTTTTTTCTGGTCAAAGAAAAACAGGCCTTCTTCACACAGTCTGCTAAGCTGTGATTTTTACTTATTGTGCTGTGTGAACACAGCCAAATGTTTATCATTAAGACTTAGTTTAAACAAAAACAAGAAGCAGACTTTTTGTGAAGTAAAGATATTGCTTTGAATGACAAAAGTGCAACCAGTTCTGTGCACACTTATATTTATTTTGAATATGTATATATTTAGTTAGTTCTTTGCTAAAATTAATATATTATAATCTATAATATATTTTTTGCCCAAGATGGCGGCGACCACGGGCGGCGTTCGTTGAGCTCTGCGGTGAGCCTACACAATGGGGATTGGTGAGGTTCACGAAAGCCCAGCCGAAGGGCATATTCGGAGGGGGGGTGTAGGAACAACAGGCTAGCACCGTTTCGCGATGTGGAGCCTTTCCCCCCCCCAGAGAAGTAGAAGCGGCAGCGGCAGCGGCCGGGCGGCCTGTAGCTTGCCGCCGATCAGCTGGTGCTCTGGATCAGCTGTCAGGCGCTGTACTGGCTAGAACCGATTGCTCGCTCTCCCTTCCTCGGGCGTTGGGGAAGCTTCTCAGATTGAGATGACTTCGGCAGCCTAGGATCCTGCTGCGGACCTCTGGATGGATCATCAGGCGCCTGAACTCGGTTGGAGGGCGCCGTCTGCAGCCGTGTGGATCTCTCTGTTCCTGTCTGTTGCTCCTGGCCTTTCCGCTTATAAAATGGCTGCGGATTCCCGTTTCGGCGTGGAGGCTATGGGGGAGACTTTTTTGTCTCCTTTTTCTCAGAGGACGATGGAGATTTGGCTGCTTGAATCTGAGCATTTGACATTTATAACTGAGCTCCCTGCAGCCCTAGAAATGGATTTAGTGTGCTGGATGATCTGCTTGCTACTTTCTAAGATGGACTGGATGCTGGAACAGGATTTGGGACATTTTTTCTCCTGTTCCCGTGACCTCCCTATGATGTTCCGGAAGGAGTCTAGGACAGGCCGTGGTGAGAGGGCGGCTCTGGACTGGCTATCAATCCCCTGCTGGTGTGAGAGACTAGCAAGGTGGACTTTTGCTTCCCCAGCAACGCTGCCCTTATCCATCCCAGGCTGGATTTCATGGCTAGGTGAGAGGACAGTCATGGGCTCTTGTCTGGACCGGCTCAGGTGAGAGCAGAGCCGGATTGGCAGACTGCTGGATGAAGACACGTTCCGGACTTAATGTTTTTTACATCTGAACTAACATCTCATCAGCTTAATAACTTTTGACCCCATTTGTGAACAATGGCTCATATGGACAGTTCCATCTTATGGCTCGCGTACAGTACTCTGGATTGGACTTGTGCGCCCTCAGAGGGGTTTCTCCCTCCTGGATACGACCAGCCTTCTTTTCTAACATTCCCCTTGATGACGGACCCAATTGCCGGGGTTCCGAGAGGTGGCTGGGCTTAACTAGGGGCCTCGAGTGGAGACGTGCTAAGAGGCCCCTGATAAAATTTTTAGCCGGTTATTTTAAAAGGTTAGGGAGGGGGAGGGAGGGGAGGGTAGGGAGGGAATCTTTAACCGGCACTCAGTCTGGACCTGTTAGAGGTCCTGACGGGACGGGGTCGGGGGGGGTGGCTGCTGGTTCTGGGAATGTGGGGGTGGGGCTTCAAATCCCCACGGTGATAGGGAATGGCAGCAGGTGTTTGCGCGGAGGGCCATATCAACACCTGGGATCGCGCCCCCGCTATCTCCGAGCGGTGGCGCGCTCCGACCCTCCGGTTAGCACCCTCTTACCCGGGGATGAGGGTGATCAGGCCCCTGAGCTCAGGTTGGTCTATTTTAACGCTAGATCCGTAGTTAACAAAGCTCCCCTCATCCATGATCTGATCAAGGAGGAAGGTGCGGATCTAGCGTGCATCACGGAAACTTGGTTGGGTTCAGAGAGAGGGGGGCCTCTCACCGAGTTATGCCCGTCAGGTTTCCAGGTGCTGCACCAGCCACGGGCTCAGGGCAGGGGTGGTGGGGTGGCAGTGGTTATTCGGGAGACTTTGTGTCCCCGGGAGGCCACCATTGTCCAGATGGCCGGGAGCGAATCCCTCCTCTTGAGATGTGGTTCTCGGGTTCAGTTGGGTTTGTTGCTTACATACCTGGCGCCCAGCTGTGTGGCAACAGCCCTGCCTGAGCTGCTCGACACCCTCTCAGGGTTGGCGGTGGAGTTCCCCAGGCTTATAGTCCTGGGTGACTTCAACCTGCCGTCACTGGGAGGGTCGTCGGAGTTAGCTCGGGAGTTCATGGCTTCCATGACAGCCATGGGCCTGACCCAGGTTATTGAGGGCCCGACTCACGTGGGGGATCATACTCTCGACCTGGTATTCCTGTCTGGACAGTGGTTGGATGATCTGGGAGGGGGCTCCCCGTCCATCACCCCTCTGTCATGGTCAGATCACCACCTCCTGAGGCTGGTTTTCCGTCATGCCACCCCCCGCCGCTGGGCAGCGGAACCGACCAGGTGGTTCCGCCCCAGGCGCCTAATGGACCCGGATCGATTCCAGAGGGCGCTTGGGCCTATACCTATCACCCTTACCCACAGCCCAGTTGATGCTCTGGTGGAGGCCTGGGAAACGGCTGTCACCAGGGCACTTGACTGCGTTGTACCCATGCGACCTCTGACCCGGCGCAGATCCCGTTGGGCCCCATGGTTCTCTGTGGAGCTCCGGGAGATGAAGCGTCGGAGACGAGGTCTAGAGAGCGGTTGGAGATCCAGCCGATCCGAATCCGACCGATTGCAGTTAAGAACCTTTATAAGGTCTTATCTTGTGGCGATAAGGACGGCAAAGTCTAATTACTTTGCCGCCCTTATCGCGTCCGCAGATAATCGCCCGGCCGCCCTGTTTAGGGTGACTCGCTCCCTCCTTAACCAGGAGGTGAGAGAGGATCCCTTGCAGGGACGAGCCGAGGAGTTTAGTTATCATCTGGCGGACAAAATCGCTCGGATCCGGACCGGCCTGGACTCTGACTGGGCAGAGTCTGATGTGGAGGAATCAGGCGGTCTTGAGCACGTTATCTGGACTGAGTTCGACCCTGTTTCCCCTGATGATGTGGACAGGATCATGGGGAGACTGAGCACCACCACCTGTTTGTTGGATCCGTGCCCCTCCTGGCTAGCTTATGCGGCTCGGGAGGGAACACGAGGCTGGTTCCATGCAGTAATAACTGCTTCTCTGAAGGAGGGTGTCTTCCCTGCCGCCTTGAAGGAGGCGGTGGTGAGACCCCTTCTCAAGAAGCCTGCTCTGGACCCGGCTGCTTTAGACAACTACCGTCCAGTCTCCAACCTTCGCTTCCTGGCGAAGGTTGTTGAGAGTGTGGTGGCGCATCAGCTCCCTCTGTTCCTGGAGGAAACTGATTATCTGGACCCGTACCAATCGGGTTTCAGGCCCGGACACAGCACGGAGACGGCATTGGTCGCGCTGGTGAATGATCTCTGGAGGGCAAGGGACAGGGGTTGCTCCTCTGTCCTGGTCCTATTAGATCTCTCAGCGGCTTTCGATACCATCGACCATGGTATCCTGCTGCGGCGTCTCAGGGGGTTGCGAGTGGGAGGCACCGTTTTACGGTGGTTCTCCTCCTACCTCCAGGGCCGCTCGCAGTCGGTGTTGACGGGAGGGCAGAGATCCGCCCCGAGGCTTCTCATTTGTGGAGTTCCTCAGGGGTCGGTTCTCTCGCCTCTCCTGTTCAACATCTATATGAAGCCGCTGGGCGAGATCATTCGTGGCTTCGGGGTGGGGTATCACCAGTACGCTGATGATACCCAACTTTTTCTTTCCACCCCGAACCAACCCAGCGATGCCCTCTCCATGATGTCCCGGTGCCTGGAGGCGGTTCAGGTCTGGATGGGGAGAAACAGGCTTCGTCTCAATCCCGCCAAGACTGAGTGGCTGTGCATATCGGCATCTCGGGTTAACCAAGTTATTCCACCTCTAACGATGGGGGGTGAGGTGTTACCCCCCGTTGATAGGGCTCGCAACTTGGGCGTCCTCCTGGACTCACGGCTCAATTTTGAAGATCACATAGGAGCCGTGACCAGGGGGGCTTTTGCACAGGTTCGCCTGGTGCGCCAGTTGCGTCCCTATCTGGACCGAGACGCCCTACGCACAATTACTCATGCGCTTGTGACCTCCCGTTTGGACTACTGTAACGCTCTCTACATGGGGCTGCCCTTGAAGACCACTCGGAGGCTTCAACTGGTGCAGAATGCGGCCGCGCGAGTTGTAATGGGGGTCTCCCGATACTCCCATGTAACACCTCTACTCCGCGAGCTGCATTGGCTTTCGGTTGCCCTCCGGGTGAAATTCAAGGTGCTGGTTATCACCTATAAAGCCCTACATGGCCTGGGTCCGGGGTATTTGAGGGAACACCTGCTGCCGGCATCAAACGCCCTTCGCCCAGTGCGCTCCCACAGGGAGGGTCTGCTCAGGGTCCCGCCAGTAAGAGATTGCCGGCGGGTGACACCCAGGGATAGGGCCTTCTCAGTGGGGGCGCCTGCCCTCTGGAACCAGCTGCCGGTGGAGCTGAGGACTGCTCCCGACCTCCGATCATTCCGCCGGGGCCTGAAGACCTGGCTCTTTGAGCTCTCGGGCCCAGGCTGAGGAGATATTCATTTTAATTGGGGGTTTTTAATAGTACAGGGTTGATTTAATATTTTTTAAATTGGGTTTTAACTTTTGTATGGTTGTTTTTTAACTCCCTGTAAACCGCCCTGAGTCCTCAGGGAAAGGGCGGTATATAAATGCAATAAATAAATAAATAAATAAATAAATATTAATTATATGGTTCCAAAATTATTAGAATGTTGAAAGCTTTCTAACCAGTGACTTTTTTTCAGCTTAGTCCTCTCTATTCATCAATAAAATTCATAATAAGGAAACAATTATTTTCATCTCTTCTACCTGGTGAAAATTAAATTTCTATTAACTTGTGTTGATTTCATTGCTATGCAGCTTAATTCAATAAAACAACCTTTGTGAAGAGTGTTGTTTCACACTGAACTACTTGTTCAGTTGAGGTTTTATGGAATATAGATCTGTTTCCCTCATAGCCATGAACTTTGCTGACTCAAAGAAAAGTGATCTTTAACCCAGACAGATTACTTTTCCCATATAAGAGATTAAATTTTTATTTTTATTTATTTAACCAATTTATAAGGCCACCCAGTTGAACAAGTAATTCTAGGCAGTGAACAAAGTTAAAATGAAACAATTACAATAGTTAAAATACATAGCAACTGGGCAATATAACATTTTTTAGCTGTGTGTGCATTAGACATAATATCCCAAAATGTCAATGAAAAGTACTCCTT
The DNA here is from genome assembly GCF_964194415.1 of Vipera berus. Lineage (NCBI taxonomy): Eukaryota > Metazoa > Chordata > Lepidosauria > Squamata > Viperidae > Vipera > Vipera berus. The sequence goes on from NC_138204.1 coordinate 31,446,692, forward strand.
ACATATTGCTTATATGGTCCTATATGGTAAAGGAATATAGAGATAACCTTTGAATAAAGGAACTTTTAAGGTAGAAAAATGGCAATTCAACTCTGGGAAAGTGAGAAGCATGAGAAAGAAACTCAAAGTAGCCTGCCTTGATTCTCTTCAGTACAAAATGGGGCAGAGAGAATCTCTGACAGGCTTTCAAGGTTCTGTTGTTATACTCTATAGCGATAAAGGCTTCTTGTCTTGAAGTGTTACATCCCAGCAAATATATGAGAAGCTCATTTTCAAGCTGTATGTATTTACAAGATACCAAGACTAATTTAGGAGAAGGAATCTGTGCTAGAGTGGCTTCTAGTTTCAGTTGCTGAAGTACATAAACTAATTAAACAATTAAAATTCAGAAAACCCCCACCTCTGGATTTAATCCCCCCTAATCTGATACAAACCTATCCTGAGTGGAGACTACAGTGTTAGCTTCTCTTTTCACTTACATCAGTAACACAGCCTCCATCTCCAGAGACAAGGCATAGCCATAATTACCCACCGGAAAAAGACGAAAAAAGACAGCCCAGCCAATTACCATCCAGTGAGTCTGCTTAGCATAATTAGTAAGGTATATGCTAGACGCCTTTATTAGAAGCTCCTCAACTGGCTGGGAGGAGAAAATCTCCTAGTGCAGGAACAGATGGACTTTATGCTCTGTGTGTGATTAATGATTGATAGTCTCCCATTTGGTTGAAAAAGATAAGCCCACCCTTTTGCCTTGTTTATAGACCTCAAGCAGGCCTTTGACTCCATCTCTAGAGCAACTCCTTGGAAGAAATTCAAAGTACCTACAATTGACTGTTACCCTATTCAATGCACCTCATGAAAACACCACTTTGAAAGTGGAATGCACTATAGCCATATACTTCTCAAATGGAGTGCCAACTAGCAGAGAGGTGAACAAAGGTGTATTTTGGCCCCATTATTTTTTAATTTCTATATTAATGTGATAGTAAGCAAGAAAGCTTGTCACAAATTCCTACCAAAAAGCTGACTAATAAACTACAGGTAGTCTTTGCCTTACAACAATTCATTTAGTGATTCATTTAGCTATGCTGACTCAGGAATTCTGGGAGTTGAAGTCCATGAGTCATACAAGAGCAGTGGTTGCCTACCTCTGCTCTAGATGAACCCAGTATGTACCAGCTGCTTTAAAGCTTTTTAAAGCCAAGATGCTTGCATAGCAATTCTATAGAATACAGTGTCAGCTACGGGAAACTGGAGAAAGTTCAAACAGGTTTCCTAAAAAAGTTATTTTAGGTAGCAAAATGTGTGCCTAATGCTGCTCTGTAATTGGAAGCAGAGTTTATATCAAAACAAGGATAGGGCTCTGTATGCTTCATTAAATATATACAAGATTTGTATAACTTATGCTATCAGTTAATTCTTATTCTTGAAACAAGATAAATGACAGATTACATAAATTGGGATTTTCTCATGAGATGCAGATGGACCTGATGGATCTTGGACAAGATCAGGCAAAGTTAAATCTTAAACAAAGAATTCTTGATATAGAATTACAAACAGGATATACCAAGATGTAACTTAGAAGCAATTGGAGCCCAACAGATTTAATTTTAAAATTTGGCCAAATTTACAAATCAGAAACTGTTGTGATTTTCTATCTTACCATCAGCAGTGTTGGAAGATAAATACTTCAAAATCTCCCACTTTGAGAGGCTTTGTCTTTGCAAAGGTGTGAGCACTGAATCACTGCTGTACTATATTGCAATTTTACCAAGACAAGCACAGTGGGTAACTAACAACTCTTCTTAGCCCATTTCCAACCACCAGAATAATTTTTTGTGCAGCTTCCTTCGGCAGATAAAGATCCCAAGGTAACTCTTGCTGTTAGAAAATGTATATGTGTAGCCTGTAGAATCCATGCCATGTAACAGTAAACTAGGCTGAGCATGACTAGATTTATTTATTTATTCATTTATTATTAACTGTATCTAAGATTTCTATGTTTTGAAAGACATAGTAGGCATAAAGTTTAAAATATTTCAAGTATATACAAATAGTACAAATATATCCATGCATACTAAGAATAAGACTTCTTGAGTTCAATGGTCCTTGGTTGATTGATTATGCCCAAGTTGATATTGACTCTCAGTATCCAGATAGGTAGATTTTCTTTAGAATGATCTGTCCCTCACTTGATATTTCAGGTTTTTCAATGGTATAAGTATCATCATTGTAATTGAGTTCATCCATCTTGGATGTGATTATCCTTTTCTCTCTCTTTCTACTTTTACCAATATTAGAAGCTTCTTGTAAGTACTAGATCTTTGACTTCTGGTTTTGCATGGTAGCGACTGGCTTCTCTGCACCCCTGCGGCTAATTTCGCCCTGCCAGGGAACCCTAAATGGGTCTAAGTCACTGCGGAGAGGTGACAAAGAAAGAAGGGTGCTCCAGTGATTCTGGAATGGTGGCGGCCATTCCGTTCAACTTGGGGAAAGCCTTCTAAGCCAACAGGAGAAAGGCTGGCCATATTGCATCAACCAGCCCAAGTTACTAGCAACTGATGTCCAAAAGTACTAACCAGCACAACTGTGAAGAGTGTGCTTGAAACTGGGTGAGGAATTTGATCTTCTCTTTTCTATTTTGTACCCTTATACTAATTGGAAGCAGCGAATTAATCTTTTTATGGAGGATCAAAATATATGGATGTGGAATAAATATAAAACCTGAAACTTAAAACTTAAATCTGTATAAATCTAAAATTGTTTGAATGGTTAAGACTCTGATTCTAAAGATAATTGTTCATTTTGGAAATTTAAAAACAAATAGTTGCTGATACTTAGTGGCAGATGAAGACTATGACACCTGTAACTTTAACATAAGACTTGGCAAAATCTGGGAAAAGCTAATCTGTGTTTGTGACCTTCAAAGTTTTAACAACAAAGAACAGCTGTGACAAAAGAAGACAATAATCTGGGCTGTAGACAAAAAGAAAATTATAAATTTTAGAAAAAATATTTTTTGAACTATTTGGATTACAAATATCTATCTAATTGGGACTCTAAAGCCATTTGCAGAGAAAAGAAAGGAAGAGAAAAACTCAAATTCTTGGCTATCATGGATCAGACATGTAGAAAGAACATATCAAGAAAACATAAATACTTTGCAAGATATATAGTATACTGCAACCAATTCAAACAAGAATGACTTTAAACCACAAAGAAATCCAAAACAACTTTGAAAATATAAATCAATCTATTTCCAAGTTAACTCTACAACAAAAAAATCCCAGAAAACAACAATAGAGGAGGAGCAGATAAAACAGATAAATTTATATAGAATTGAGAATAGAGACTTAAAGATGGAACTTAACAAAACAAGGTTAACAAAACAAGGTTAACAAAACAAGGTTGACTCAGCCTTCCATCCTTCCGAGGTAGGTAAAATGAGGACCCAGATTGTTGGGGGCAATTAAGCTGACTTTGTAATAATGCCGCTTGGGGTGTGTGTGAAAGCCCTAATAAGCAGGCATATACATAGAATGAAGGCTACTGCTAAGCTTGTAAGCCGCCCTGAGTCTTCGGAGAAGGGCGGGATATAAATGGAATAAAAATAAAAATAAATAAATAAATAAATAAATAATTTAATCCTAGTGGAATTTTTTTTACAAGAATTGGAAAAACAACTTATCCCTTAAGACTACAAAATAAATCTGAGGACAAGAAAACAGATTGGATAAAATGGACTGTCGAGATGTCAGGAACATTGGAGAGAAAGGAAATGATAAGAGAAGTGGAGAGAAAGAAAAAGAAAAAGATTTTCAACAAACATGGAAGGGCAGAAGTACCATACAAAGACACTTCTCCTGATTTACTTTTTATATCTACAGCAACATTTACGAACATACGGAAATTTTTTTTGATTCAGCAAAATACATTGATTAAGAAAGACACTGGGTAAAAGAAAAAGACTAAAGTGGAAACCAAGAAAATAGATGATGGGTCTTACCAGAGAGAATACTTAAAAAAGAAACATTTGTTTGAATATGGTTAAAGAAATAGAAAAGTTTTGGAATTTATATGTCACTCTAAGAGGGATGAATTCTCTAAATATAATATAGAATACTTTTTTCCCTTTTTTGTTCTCTTTCTTGATATGAGTAATATAATAAAGTTGAAATGACTTAAAGGAAATGTTTTAGATAATTAAATGTGATTTGAATTTAAGAAAATTATAATGGTAAAAAATGTTTTGAATAAGAGTTAAAGTACTAGATGACTAGTATTAAATGGAATGTTTAAAGATTAAACATATTTTTAATTATGGTTAAAAAGAATAAGAAATTTAGGAAATAAATATATATTAGCTTAGGAGGGATATATATTTTAAGTAGTATGTTATTTTTTATGTTTCTTTACTCTTGCTTTTCTTTCTTTCTTTCTACTGTTTTATCTATTCCTTAAGAAATGTAAAAGTGTAAGATGTTTCATATGGAAAAATAGTTAAATTCTTAAATGTAATTAATTTTTGAGAAAATCTTAACCAGTAAGAATATCTAGAATTTGGTAGGAGAAACAAATTAAAATAAGGACTGTAACAGGATCTATGATAAGGCAACCAGAATGATTGGATAGAAAAGAAATATTATATTGATGTGATTATTATTTTAGGACTATTGGAAAAAAATTATATATTTAATTATTATCTATCAAAACAATAAGAATTGTATTAACTCAATGTTTGCAAAAGAGGATATTTTGGGAAAAGAGGAAATCAACTAAAACAATTATGTGGATTATGGATTATAGAAATCAATTGTTAGTGACTGTTTTACAAATGTAACCCAGACAACACACTGTTCACCAGTTATTAAGTGATTTATGTTTTTTAAAAATCAATAAAATATATTACAAAAAAAGAAAGTACTAGATCTTTGCAAAATATGTATAAAGTAGGATAATTTGAGGTTGTTCAATTGTGCCTCAAGTATTGTGGCCTTCTGACCTATATATAGATTTTGCATGAGTACAATAAGATGTTCTGGGATCCCTTTTTTTCCTAAGCATGTTCCATGGGTTGATATGATTGATACTATTGATCAGTAATGAACTCATACACCTTCGGAGGAGGACATTCTGATGACTACATGATCTATAGCAGGGGTGTTAAACTCGCAATGTCATGTGACGTGTTGCGACATCACAACTTTTTTTCCATTGCCGGCAGTGGGATAGGCGCAGTTTCAGCATGATGCATCTGGCCCACAGGTTGGTAGTTTGACACCCCTGATCTATAGGATGAGCTGTGGTTGCACAATGGTTAGTATGCAGCATTACAGGCTAACTCTATCCACAGCCTGGAGTTTGATCCTACTGTCTCAAGGTTGACTCAGCCTTCCATCTTTCTCAAGGTTGACTCAACCTTCCATCTTTCCAAGGTCGTAAAATGGGGACCCATATATTGATGTTGTAAACTGCACAGAGAAAAGCACTATGGGGCAATATTTAGCTATTGCTATGAGATTTATTGTGCATCATTAAAAACATCTATTGTTTTTAAAAACTTTTTTTCATGCAAAGGATGACATGGCTCTGGCTATTAAAAGCAGAAGTTTCCTCAAATTCAAGAAGCTATTGCTGATAATTATCTAGCTTCTTGATCAATTTGCAGTCAGTAGGGACACACGTCACAGTCACAGTCACAAAATTTTACAACAAGATTTGTCAAGGACTATAGTAGCCCCTAATTGCCCACTTATTTATACTGCATCAGAAGATAAGCAAGAATGCCATTGGACACAGAGTAACTGCAGTAATAAAACAGCATATTAGGCTAAATACAGATCATTAAACTATGACCTGATACTGATGGAAAAATATTGAGGATATGAAGAATAAATGAGATATTAAAATAAAATCCCCTGCTATTTTAAAAATCTGCTTACTTTAGCACAGACTGATAATATAGGAAGCAAACCAGCTGAAGAGTATTTGAAATAAAAAGAAAAAAAGTCTCACTGGTGGAATAAAAAAAATCATTTTTTTTCTTTCAATATTCAACACGTCCCTTTTTTCCTTCAGTCCAAACAATACTCAGAGCAAAGGAAAACCAAAGCAGAAAAACTTACAATGAAACATTGGGATCTTATTTGTAGTTTAGTGTCTGTTTTTATCATGCATTTTTCATGGTATCAGAATTCATGTTTTCATTCTTGTGTTATTGTATGAGTATGGGAGACCGGAAGGAACCACACTATTACAAGCAAGTGCATTTAGGTTTTCTAAATTACATATCATGAAGTGACAACTGATTCAACTTTCTCTTCATCTACACTTTTACCCCTTTTATGAATATGATTTAGAAAACAAAACAAATCATTTTTCCTGAAGTGGTTTTAGACTATGCAACTGAGATACATAGTCATTTATAGGGAATGAGAAGTGTGTTAATGCAATGCAGGGAGAAAAGAGACATTTCATTAAGGAGCATAGCAGTTGCACACAAATGATCCCAAAATTTGCTGAAACAAACAAAAATTCCTAAATAGTGGTACAGAGATTACATATATTTAGAGAAGGCTCTGCAAGAAACCTGAAGCCTTGGATGCAGCATCTAGAATTTCTTTATAAATTGCTACCCAATTATAAAATTTTATGTTACAGGAAAAAATTACAGTGAGTGGAAGGGGGGGAGTGAATCATATCTATTTACTGCATTTTAATTCTAGTAATTATATTAAACAAAGTACATTAAATCAAAGGTTGTTTTTGTTCTAGCCCTGCCTACTTTTTGAAGTACAGCCCCCAAATAACTGTGGCCACTGTTTCCCACACTTCAAAGTTGTGCATCTGGATGTTAGTAAATCTCGCAGACTTCAGTGTAAAGTAGTTTTGGATAGAAAAATAGAATAGAATAATAACTTTATTGTCACTTTGAATGTACACTAATTGGCATATATTAAAATGAAATTTCATTGCGTACAGCTCTCAAAGAGTCACCACCTCCAATATACACTAAAGATGACAAAAACAAACAAACAAACAAATGAATACAGAATTATGCATATATCCACATATATTATATGACACAGAGAAACAACACTGTCTAGTTCGGATTATGTATGCATGTGCACGGTGAGAAAAATTAATCTTGAGAGAATATGCACTTCCAAAGAAGTTGAGCAAGTTGTTGCAGAAGAGCCTCAATATCTATTTTCATGTTGTCATTTCCTGGAGAACAAACTCCTCCCAAAAGAATAGGATTTCCTTTTATTTTAGACATTCTCTCACCCACACAATGGAAAAGAGCTCAGAATTTTCATTAGGTTTTTAAAATCCTCAATATTTGTCTATCTAGCCTTCTGAGGCTTTAAGACATCCAATATGAGCCAGCTAGATTTTGTGATTTGATTGCATGCATTTTACCTGAACCTGGCTTTATAAGGCTTGAAGTTTTGTTGCCTAGGAACAAAATGCAAGAGAAACATCTGCCAGCCTCAATTAAATTTTGAGTCTGGTTATGGTCTTTACAGTTGTCCTGCATTTGCTGTAGATTGTCAATATGATCCATACCCTCAAATTGATGTGCAAGAGAGCTGCTTGTAGGTACTAAAAAGCTGTCTTTTTGAGGATGTTAAATTAAGACAGGGGAGTCCTGGAAAACAAATTCCAGTTCTGTCACTGCATTGTGGGGTGACCGTGGAGCTGTCACCCTTGCCCATTTTGCAATATTGTTTTGATGATAAGTAGTATAAATTATTTAATGAAAAATCTAAATGGGACAAAGTGTATGTATGCATGTGGCCAGAATGAAATTATAGAGATCTATAACCCTAGTAAAACCACACTTGGAATACTGCAGCCAATTTTGGTCACCATATCACAAAAAGATGTTGAGAGTTTGGAAAAAATTCAGAGAAGAGCAACTAAAATGATCAAAGGCCTGGAGACTAAAACATATGAAAAACAGCTATGGGACTTGGATTTGACTAGTCCAGGGGTAGGCAACCTTGGCTCTTTTATGACTGACTCAGCTGACTCAGGAATTCTGGGAGTTGAAGTCCATGAGTCATAAAAGAGCCAAGGTTGCCTACCCCTGGACTAGTCTAAAGAAAAGAAATAGGAGAGACATTATAGCAATGTTCCAGTATCTGAGGGGCTGCCACAAGGCAGAGGGGGCCAGGTTGTTCACCAGAGCACCAGCGGGAAGGACGAGAAACAATGGTTGGAAATTGATCAAAGAGAAAAGCAACCTGGAAGTAAGGAGACACTGAGGACAATCAACCAGGGGAACAGCTTACCCCCAGAGATTGTGGGCATTCCATCACTGGAGATTTTCAAGAGAAGACTGGACATTCACCTGTCTGAGACAGTATAGGTTCTCCTGCTTAAGCAGGGGGCTGGACTAGAAGACCTCCAAGGTCCCTTCCAGCTGTATTTTATTCTGTTTTATATTTAAGCATGCATATTTAGATAACATTGTGAATAAGCCTTAGCTCTGAACATAAGCCAGAGCACAAGTTCTACAATCAAAAATTCCCAGGTTCAGTTTCTACATCTTCACGTACAGGTTTAGAAATCCTGCCTGAAACTTTGCTGAATCTCTCTTTGGTTATTGTCAACATGAACTGAATTCCATTACACAGCAGTTTCTTAAATTTGATGTGCAACTGCACCTGAACCTAAGAAAATGCAATTTAAGTTTTTACCTTATTTATTTATTAAATTTGTTTGCCACCCATCTCACCAGGAGATGATACTGGGTGACTTGCAATATTAAAATGTATAGAGCAATGCTAATTTATAGAGCAATGCTAGTACAGACCTGTCATATGTGTCAGGATCCTGGCTTAACTGAGCAACCTAGTCCTTACAAACATCTCATTTAGGAACATTAATAATTTTCTGCTGTAATTTTGAATTAAAAAAGGCTCAAAGCAGAAGCTTAGCATCCTGTGTAGAGCTATATCAGTGATAAGTGTGCAATCCAAATATTAATGTCAGCACTCTGAAGTATTTGATGGAAGACTAATAAAACCAGAAAAAGAAGAATTAACAAAGCTACTCTACTTGGGATATGAAATCAGGTGGAAGAAAAATGGACAGGTAAATCTAGGAGATTTGATGAAGAAAACATTGGGAAGAATGGAAGGGGCTCAAATAAGAGGGGGAATCAATAAGAGGGAATGAGAAGCATGGAGAAAAAAAATTAAATATTACCTTGTGGTTATGATGGGCAGGAAGTAACACATTAAAAAAATAGGGCAAGTGGGATTAGCAAGGGAAAAATGATAATTAAAGGAACAGAAGGCAGAACTAGGCTATAAAAGATACAAGAGGAATTGAGATTAGGCAGAAAGCTTACAGGATTGCAGTGAAGTGAGAGGGTGTCAAAGTGATAACAAAATCCCAGGCTGAGAAAGAAAAAGCTCAAAAAATGATGAAGACATGTTTTCAGGTACCTGCAGAGTAAAAGAATATTGAAAGAACCAGGAGGCTATTCAGATGAGAAAGAAAGAGAGAATTGATTGGTGGCAGGAGAGATTGTAAGCAGTGTGTTATAGCTAGCTATCTTCAGATAGAATAAATCTATGCAGACCCAAATGCTTCAACAATGACAGTATGGGTAACTTCTGAAGTCTAACAAGTTTGAGAAATGATATTTCTTCTTTCACCTTGGGTTTCAATTGCAGAAAGCTCACAAATGCCCATATAGCTTCTGGGAAACAGGAAGCAAGGCTGAATTTATTTAATATTCAATGGTCCTCATTCATAAGTGTTTTACCCATATTAAGTGTTTGTTTTGCTATCATGTGATCCTAAAGTGAAGGACTAGGTCAGGGATAGGCAACCTCGGCTCTTTTATGACTTTTATGGCTCTTTTATGAATTCCTGAGTCAGCACTCAGGAATTCTGGGAGTTGAAGTCCATGTGTCATAAAAGAGCTGAGGTTTCCTACCCCTAGACTAGGTGAATACAAGCAATTGGATAATGCAAAGTGCAAGCCAGTAGGAGAAAATAAACATACTTCTTCCACTGTTCTTGTAAAAATGACCTCTTCCTAAAGCTGTTTTGTAGAAGAAGTACCATTTGAATATGTACATTTACATGAAATCTGTTTGACATACATGAACATCTGGATATAGCACATCAGCAGGTTGAACATACAAAACTGTCTGCTGGCTTTACTATGGCTCTTTGAAGCAAATCAATAAAACTCATTATCAGGAGGAAAGTTGCCCTTGCAGAAATGGCAGTTTTTGTAGATATAAGGGGTGGGGATGGAGGAGAAATGGACATATTTGAAGCCCATCAACCATGGCAGAATCCCATTTAAATTAATCATCTGTCTCAGTGTTCACAGAAGAATATGGGAAACAGATGCTTGCAAGAAGATACATATCCTGAAGGGCAAAGTCAGAAAGGCAAGAAGAATTCTATGCCAAGCAGAAACAGGTGATCAAGTAATTAGACTTTCTCCCACATGGCAAAATTAAATTAAGCAGAATTTCTTTAAGCTACAATTCCAGTGTCATTGTAATTCTACCTCAGTACCATTGGGTACCACACCACTTGTACTAAATATCTTCTATTTATTTAGAAATAAGTCCTGTTGTGCCTGATGAAGGCTTTAATTGTGCATAATCAGAGATAATCTGAACAATACAGCAGAAGGTTGTATCAATGCATTTTGAATACCAGCATGCAAATCCCACCAAGTCTGTCACAAGCTGCTGTTTAGAGTCCACTCTTCATTTGTAAATAATAATAATAATAATAATAATAATAATAATAATAATAATAATAATAATAATAATAATAATAATAATAATAATAATAATAATGCTCTAATTAATAGGATTACTGTGATGGGACTGAAATAAAGATACATAAAAACAATGATTACCATTTTAAAAAGTTGTCGTTAATTAATTAAAACCAAACAAATAAAGAAAAAAATTGCAAATTTTAAGAGTTTGGTATGCAATGCCATTATGAGGGATGCGGTGGCTCAGTGGGTTAGGACGCTGAGCTTGTTGATCAGAAGGTTGGCAGTTTGGCGGGTCGAATCCCGAGTGCCGCGTAGCAGAGTGAGCTCCTGTTACTCGTCCCAGCTTCTGCCAACCTAGCAGTTCGAAAGCACGTAAAATGCAAGTAGAAAAATAGGGACCCCTACGGTGGGAAGGTAACAGCGTTCCATGAGCCTTTGGCATCTAGTCATGCCGGCCACATGACCACGGAGACGTCCTCGGACAAGTGCTGGCTCTTCGGCTTTGAAACGGAGATGAGCACCAGCCCCTAGAGTTGGAAACGACTAGCACGCATGTGCGGGGGAACCTTTACCTTTACCTATGCAATGCCATAAAACACATTTCCTTTGCAGAAAATAATGTATTGAGTCCACCATTTTATGTATTTTTCACAGTGTACATTATTCTGCATATACTCAGTTCCTGAGAGACTATAATTCATGAATGCTTGTTGGGACAGTTCTATTTAGGGATCTTAGCCCTTCTGAGATAATATATATAAATGCACTGAGCAATGGGACAACAGCTTAAGGTTCTTCATTATATGGGAACGGCCTTTGTACATACAGTTTGCAACAAAGTGCTAGGAGTCAAATACATACAGTTCAGTATAATCCATGTAGTGTTTATAACTTGTCTTAAAAAGGATTAGTGCATATATTGGGTTGTTAAGAAACTTATAAGGGAAACATAATGAGAAACACATAGGGATTTTGAAGAATTTGATCTTTGAAAAATCTGATTTGAAACAACCTATTTTGCATATCACATTAATTTGCAACTCAGATGCTATGGTTCTCTTACTTAAAGGAATGCAGAAAGGAGGGTAGGAAATTATAACTGCCTTTTAAGAGATACCATAACGGTCAGGGCTTTTTTTCCTCATAGAACGCTCAGAACGGAGTTTTGGCACCTTTTTTGGATGGAACCTTGTAGGGTAGGCAAGGTGGTTTGTATGACATGTGTGAGTTCCGGCACCTTTTTCTTTTACAAAAAAGCACTGATAACGGTATGTTGAATAAAAGAATTAAAACCGTAATTTCCTTTTTTGAATATTACATGAGGGCTCGAAATAGCATATTGCAGTGTGGAATGTGTTTGGTCTTCCAGCAGTCTGACAATTCCTTTTTCAAAGACCTCCATTCCATTTGTTTTCTCCCCTACTTCTTGTTTCCTTTTAATAATAATAATAATAATAATAATAATAATAATAATAATAATAATAATAATAATAATAATAATAATAAAGTTGGAAGGGACCTTGGAGGTCATCTAGTCCAACCCCCTGCTCAGGCAGGAAACCTTATACCATTTCAGGCAAATGGCTGTCCAGTCTCTTCTTAAAAACCTCCAGTGTTGGAGCATTCACCACCTCTGGAGGCAGGTTGTTCCACTGGCAGGTTGTTTCTTCCTTTAACAGTCAGTCCGTATTTTATGCCTGTTTAATCTTCACTGAGTTTCCAACTCTTGCAGGTATTTTAAAGTGTTACATGTTGTACTTCTCCCGGGGTTCCTCCAAGTACCACTTTAGGGAAATAATAGTCACTTTGCATTTAAATGCAATAATAAATAAATAAAACTCCTTCAATCAGTTCAATATTTAAATGTATACTTCTGAACAAAAGTAAAATGTTGGGAGATGTAGAGGAATGGGAATTTGAAGAAAAATGCAGAGGATGGTTAAAAAAAAAGCATAGAAGCAACTAACTGGATACCAGTTACCAGAGACAATGTGTAAGGAAACTAGTTAAGACCAGACCCATGTTCAGAAGTGCTCCTCTGAACTGCTATGCAGCCAGTCATATAGCATTCAACAATGGGCTGAGGTGATGTGGAAAGGAATATGCAAATGCTGTTTGCAAGAGATTACTGTAAAAGGAAGGTTGTAAGGGATTTCTGTATTTTTTCATGGTACCATCAGACCTTGCCATGTTGTTTTGCAAGCAAACCTGGCCAATTTGTAATGAGAAAATGTGAGTAAAATTGCCTATGCATGTATATATACGTATACTTAAGCAAACTGTATATAATAAAGTTTTTTTAAGTTAACAGAGAGTCTCTGAGCACTGTGTGTCGCCTGATCCATTTCTGCATTGAATAAAAATTTGAACAAGTCTCTGTTGAATGTATCCACTTATGAATTCCCCCCTGCACCAACCTTCCCAGGGCTATTTGCCATAAATAGAAGCTTGGATACTCCTATTTAGTTTTTGGATTAGAAAGCAGGCAAAGTTGGTGGACTTCAGTAGGATGTCAGAAAATAAAAGAGAATGAATAAAGTATGTATAGAAAAGATTGTTACACCTTAAAACAGGAAGTTCATGCATATTCATTTGACAGAGTCAGTCCTGGTAAATTACCCTGCAGTTCAAATAAATTTTTCTATTATTCTTAATTCATGCAGTTCCCTCATAGCTGCTATTGCCCCACCAAGTTGCTTTCTATGTGTAACTCTTTGGATATTCTTAGAATAAAAGACTTGCTAGCATGATTCTGAGTCCTTCTCAGACTGATAGACAAGTACCTAGTTGAGCTGGCCTACTGAGTGGGCTTGTTGGGTTGAGCGGCAGTGTTGCTGCTGTTAAGGTGTTTACAGCAACAGGGTTACTATTAAAAATTAAATATGTGGGGTAAAATGACATTTCTCATCATGCCTTAAAGTGGAGGGTCCCTTGAACTACTATATGCCATTTCTTCAAACAGAAAAACCTATCTCTAGTGGTACAATGTTCTTACTGGGAGATAGGTTTTATGTACATTTAATAAATAAATACTAATATATTTGGAAATGGAACCCAAACTGTTTTACTTCAGAATTGTCGCTATGAGCCTCTTTATGTTCAACATTAAAATGCAATGTATAGATACTTTCTCTACAATGAAGATTCTTAAAAAATGCTACTACATCTTAAACAATGCCTTAAAACTAGTATGTCATGTAGAGTGAGGGTGTATTATTTTACACAGAAGGCAGCAGAAATGCTGCCCAATTAAGATCATGGTGTGAAGCCACTAGTAGTTTTAGTGAGCTTCACAGTGTTAACATTTCTGTCTTAGTATATAAGCCACACAGTACTTTAATTGCAGTGGTGGAGATATAAACTGGCATTTTTGGCACAATTACTACATGTTTGGAATCCCCTAAATGTTTGCAAGGAGTACAGATGTAAAAAAAAATCTGCTACAAAATTTAATGGGTATGACATAAGGGAATCTGCCAAAACAGATTTTGATGGGTCACAGACAGGCAACAACAAAAATATCAAAGCTTCAATTAATCTCAAAATTACTACAAAAATTGATTTGGGAAAGTTGCAACAAAATGAGATGCCTATAATGGATGATTTTTTGTAAAGATAAATAGATATATTTTTTTTATAAAGCATGCATGTATGTTTCAAATAGTTATTAGGAAGGTTATTTTTTTCAAAAAGCCCACATCAAAGAAACTATATATATGATTAAATATATTAAGGAAATGACAAAATCATTTATGACCATTTTTAATGACTGATTGAATTATGACGGCACTGAATAAAGTGAATTACGACTAGTTCCTCACACTTACAATTGTTGCATGCATCCACTGTCACATGATAAAAAATTGGGTGCTTGGCAACTGGCCTGCATTTATAACAGTTGTAGCATCCCAGGGTCACAAGATCACCATTTGCAAACTTCCCAGGAGGCTTTCGCCAAGCAAAATCAATGGGGGAAACTGAATTCACTTAAAGACCAACATGACTCACTTAACAATCACAGCAAAAAAAGGTAATAAAATCAGGGGTGCCTCTTTTAACGAGTACTTAACAATGGAAATTCTGGTCCCAATTGCGCCCATAAGCAAAGGACTACCTGTAAAGGCAGGTTAGCTATTTATTTAGTACTCTGGATATTCAACCCCCCTCCAAAGCCCTGAATTAAGGATGCAAATCAGGAAGTTATGGACACAAATATTGCCATTCGTTAAAAAGAGATACAGGCTTGTCAAAAATGAAATGCTATTCTAAAAACGTTGCTGCCAAAAGCATCTGTCTGCACATTTCTCATCATTTCTGTCTTTGTATTTCTTGTGCCACATGTCATGCTTGATACATCAGTAAAGTTACTATCAGTCACTTTTTATCAAGTATCTTCTGACAAGTCAGGTGAAAGGCACATATTTAAAAGGATTATTATTTTCACTTCTATTTTCTTTTAAATGTCCATCTGATACTAAACCAGCTGTCCATAAGGTTCTTATTTCTTGCTTTTAATTCATTTTTATCCACAAACGGAGGCTATATGGCTATCTGCAAATGAATTAAATCTGGTAAGTTATTATTCATACATAGCCATGAAAGAAAGCCTGCTCCTCTTCAGATGTTTTGGACTTCAATTCTTATTAGATGCAGACGCTAAGTAGCAAGATGCTATGGGATTTATGTTCTAAACTACACCGATTTAAGCAGTAACATTATCAAATGAAGGCCACAATCTCCTATGCCTTCTAATCCATTTACGTAATGCAGCTGATGGTTGGTCATTTATAGTAAATACCTCTTTGTTTTTTGGTTGGATGATTTTGACAATGCCAGTGAAACCAAGCATTATTCTGGTCTTAGGAATACCTACTTGTTACACATACAGGTAGACCTTGACTTATAGCAATTTGTTAAGAGACTGTTTGAAATTACAAACCCAGCAGTGAAAACTGAATTTATAACCCATGCCTGAATTTACAACCATTGCCAATGGCCCCAGTCTTTCACTACAACCCCAGTGCTGCTCTGCCATTGAGAAATGCCACCTTAAGCCCCATACCATGGCCAGCTATGCTGGCGCTGCAAAGCCTCAATTGAACCCACCATCCTGTGCTTCACAGCCTCTGCCATGCCCTCCTGACTGTCACCATTTTTCCCTGCTGCTGAGAGGCATGCCTGGTTTATGTGAGGCAGCAGCTGGCCACTCCAGGCTATCTTTCTGAGACTGCCTTATGTCACTCTCCAAGTTGTTCACCCCACTCCTTCTGCAAATCATGCCATGCTTCAGAAGCTTCATTCCCCAAATTGTGCCAGTTGGGAGTGAGGCTTCTAAAGCCTCAGGAAGACGATCTAGCACAGTCAGCAGCTTCCTCACATAGGTTGGGTGTGCCTGCCAGCAACGGGAGAAAAGTGGTAGAGGTCAGTGGAGTGCAGTGGGAGCATTTGGATCTTTGCAGATGATGGTGGCATGTCTGGCTGTGATGTAAGGCTTAAGGGGGCACTTCTCAGTGGCAATGTTGGCACTAGGGCTCAATTAGAGGCCTGAGAGCAGTGGTAGGTGTTGTGCAGGGTGGCTAAAAGGGCATTGATTAGGGGAGACATAAGCAGGTGGGTGGAATTGCATCATCCCTGCATAATTGCTGTTGGGCTAGGTGGGTGGCTGAGACTTTCCTGGAGGGGCAGCTTTGCACTACACTGTTGGACTGACTGGAGCAGCTGAAGCTACAAGGAGTGGCTGTGGTTTTGCAACACAGTGCACAAATCCACAACTAGTACATAGCCAGTCAAGCCTCCCACATCCCTCCAAGGCACTCCCCTGTGCTTTATCTGGGACTCTGTTCCTCTTAATGTCCCACAATTCTCATTTAACAATGTCAGCCAGAAGTGCTGTGATTGCAGTCACTAAACAAAGTGTTCACATGACATCTTGCTTAATGACTATATTGTTTAGCAATCAAGATTATGGGCCCAATTGTAGTTGTAAATTGAGGATTACCTGTTATATCCCATCTTTCCAAGTTGCTATAAATGGTTTTTCGAAGCATCATAAATGATTCCTAGTCCAACCTTTCAGCAACCCCATGTAGTATTTAGTTTCATGACTAAATACTAAAGACGCCCTCTTTTATTTTATTTTTAATAAAATAGTCATCTTCTGCCAGATATCTGCATTGTATCTTCACTCCAGTGCAACAGTTTTGTCTTATGGAACTTGCTTGCTAAATGGAATTATCCCTATGGGATTTGTTTTAAATTACAGAGAATAGGTAGATAGGACTTGAGTGAGTTTGACTTGCGTCAAACACTCACGTACAGATTAGCATTTCCTTTGTTTGATCTATTTAATAAACATCAGATTCCCATCCAGGAAGGTAAGATGCTTTTCTTATGAGAGCATTTCTAGTACAGCTGTACCAAAACAGTAATAAAATCCTGGCTAAATCCTTATCAATCAGTCTTTCAGTGCATATTCAAGGAAATATTGACATACAAAGTGTCTTGAAACATAAATTTTCTTGGCAGATCTGATACCTATAAACCAAATTCTATATTCTGTTTTATTTCCTGGCTCTCAAGAGGGCTCTTTCTGCTTTTTTTGATTTTTGATGGCTTAGAAATTCTGCATAACTACTTTGACCTGCAAAATACAGAGGAAAGGAGAGGTCATATTATCTTCCAGCCTTTCTTCTTTCTTCTTCTTATGGTTAAAACACTATATTTTCCCTTTTTGCTTTAATCTTCCTTTCCAACAACACTGATAACATTAATACAATTATTTCTAACTGCTTATATTGTTCTTCCTTTTCTTATCCTGCATGAGAGAACCTTTATATTTTTTTAAAGTTATCAAGCAGATGCTAATGCAAGTGGATGCCCAACAAATGAAGGAGCCATCTGAGAGCATTATTTACTTTACTGACTGAGAATAATGCTGTCTTTTGTTAGCTAATTCTTTGTAGTTAACAAATGACTCAGCAGGTTTATTTATAATTTGGAAGGATTTAGGAATTTTTGTTGGGTCCGGGCAGAATCAAATAAGCTCCTTGCTCCAGCTTGGTGCATGCAATCTTTTAAATAGACAGCTCATTATTGTGAAAATAATTGCTAAATTTAAGGACATTTTCTTATGACTCTGTGTCAAAAATTCCATTTACATAAAGCACCACACCAGAGCAAGCAAACAGTACAGTCACCATGTGTTTTACTGCTCAACTATATAACTGTAACAAGAAACAGGAAATTCTACTTGGAACAAAAGAGCATAGAGTAAACCATACCATAGATTCAGACTTGTAAACACTGTCATTTACTGGCTAAATACAACTGTAGTTGTTGCATAAAAATACATTCCAACAATGAATTTCAACATAATAATCAGTGGTGGGATTCAAATATGTGAACAACCGATTCTCTGTGTGGATACTGCTTCCAGAAGTCCATTCTGGGTCTGGGTAACAAAAAAAAGAAAAGAAAAGCTAACGGTTCTGCTGAAGTGGTGCAAACTGCTTGAATCCCACCACTGATTATAATCCCATACCTGGATGTAAATTTCTCAGAGTAATACCCAAGTCTGCAGTAGCAGTGAGGGTTAGAGTTAGGGAGTCAAAGTACTTGAGAGCATAGCATTACAAGGTAAAGCCTAATTTGGAATTAGGTATTGCTTCTAAATAGTCCTGAAATCTAACAGTTATATACATATGAGCTGGACATGGATATTTTCTATAAACACTTCTGAAGTGTCATTTCTATTCTTGATCACTGGGTGTTATAGGCTCCACATGGTTTGAAAGCTAAACAATGTAGTCCTAAACTTATGAGAACAGAATAATAAGATGCAGATAATAAATGTCTGAGAAAAATAATTAGAGCTTGAATCAATTTGTTATTAGACTGTGTCTGAGTCATAAACAATAAAGGGCATTGCCTGGAGGTCAACCATTCTCCCAGAAATTAGAAATGATTTATAGCTCTGTCTCTCTGAGCCAATTTGGTATATTGGTTAAGGTGCTGGACTGGTAGTTGGGAGAATGTGATTATACTTCTTAGACTTAGAGTCTTGATGGATGACTTTGGATTGGTCATCCTCTCTCAGCTTTAGACTGAGAAGTTGAAAAGCATCTATCTATCAACCTGCACTGGACCAGCATGATAGAAGGCCTTCATCCTGTAGTACACTTTTCCAAACTGGAAGCTTTAAGATTATAGACTTCAGCTCCCAGAATTCCCCAGCCAGCATGCAAAGATCAATTAAATTGTATAAGCATAAAATGTAGAAAACAAGAAAGGCAAGAAGTATACAATTATTAAAAGAGACTTCCCAACATAATAATGGATTTTCTGCCAGGTCATTTTATTTGTATTAACTGTTTTCATTGACTTAAAGAATGGAATTCATTTCATGATATTTCTGTATATTTGTTGCTTTAAATTAATCTTTCAAGCTTCATTTTCCAGTACCAACACGAGGAATTTAAGGTTGCTTTCTTCACTAGAATGTGAAGAAAAAAAATCATAAAACAAACCTCTTGCTTTAAATTAAATCCAGATTATTTGATTGAAAATTATGTAATCTCATGAAGTGCTCATCTGGAATTCAAATATATCTCACAGCGTACCACTGAAATATGATAAATTACTCACCAAGATTGATGTTTTAGATATGAATCCCTCAATCCTCCTTGCCTGCTAGATGAGGAGGCTAAACCGGTGTGGTATTCCTTAATAAATCTAGATTTACCTGTTACAAACAAAAACACAATCTATTACTAATCATTGAATATAATCAAATGTTGTGATCTATAGGTATCTGGTGCATATAAAGTTAAACATATTTTAATTTGATCATTATTGGAATGAATTTACAAGGATAGAATGATCACAGTCACCTGTACCTTTAGAACAAAACAAGGTTTTACCAAACTTCATATAACATGAATCTAGAGCAGGGGTATCAAATTGCCAGCCCACGGGCTGGATGCGTCATGCCAAAACCGCGCCCACCCCATTGCCGGCAATGGAGAAAAAGTCACGATACGTTGCGACATATCACATGACTTTGCAAGTTTGACACCCCTGATGTAGAGGATATGTTTTCCAGAATCAGTATATTTACTAGGATTGATAGCAGACGAGCCATTCACGTGGCTCCAGAGTAATACTAATTTCAGGATCCCCATATAGTATTTAACCTTACAGTTATTTAGATTTAGTATGGAACATCAAGCGGGAAAAAAAAACTTTCTGGCTGACTTTTATTGTCGCAGTGGTAAAAAGATAAAAGTAGCATCACCCATGAATTATCCGATTGTATACCTTGACCACACAAAGGGGGAGATATGGAAGAGGAAATATGGAACAATGGGGAAACAATGTTGTCTACTTTAAAGCTATCTCATCTTTCCATGTGGAGTGTAGTAGCAGGCACAGCCATCCATAAAATGGCAGTGTACAGCAGAATTTAGCATAGTAAAGTACAGGAGAAGAAGAGAAGATATGAACTAGTAGAAAGAGCAGATTTGACAATGGCTTGAGGAGGTTGCAGGAGCAGTGTGGAGGCACAAGGGACAGAAAGGCTAAATGAAACACAGTGGCTGAATGGGGAAGAGGTGAAAAAGCCCAGGGAAATACCAGCCACACCTCTTTCCTTCTCTCAGGGACAGCCACAGTGAAGAAGCCAATCTGGCCAAGCCAGCAGAGACAGCCTAGCTAAGCCAGTGAAGTCAGCTATACCAATCCAACAAAAGTCAGGGCAGTACATGAACTACAGGAAGTAAAAGGGACAGAAACAGCCCAGAAGCTGATATCCTCCACCCATAAGTAGGAAATAAATACAACAGTAGAATAATCCCAGTAACAGCTAGAAACACAAATCATGCAACGGCAGCAACTTTGCAATGCCGGTGATGGTTAAGTGACTCTGCAGAAACATAAAAGGTCAAAAAAGAGGGAACCAAAGATAGATAAGGTGGCTGAAAGCCTCTGAGACTTGGGTAGGGAGGGAAACAAATCATTTCCGTCCCATCCACATAAGCCACAGATATACAGTAAGTGTATAGGAAAAGAATAAAATATATAATACAGGTAGTCCTTGGCACACAACCACGGCTGAGCCCACAATTTCCATTGCTAAGCAAGGCAGCTGTTAAGAGAGCTTTGCCTCATTTCACCTTTATTGCCACAACTGTTAGGTGAATCACTGCAATTGTTAAATGAATCATGTGGTTGTTAAGCAACTCTGGCTTTCCCCATTGACTTTGCTTCTCAGAAGCTGGCTGGGAAAGTTACAAATGGTGATGACATAACCCTGAGGCAGGACAACTGTCATAAATACATGCCAGTTACTAAGCACCGGGATTTTGATCATGTGGCCAGGGGATGCTGCAAAGGTTGTTAAGTGTGAGAACTGGTCCTAAGTCACTCTTTTCAGTGTTGTTGTAACTTCGAATGGTCACTAAACGAATGGTTGTAAGGACTATCAGTACAAGTATATGGGTATGTATGGACTGAACAAATAGGCTTAATAAAATAATATTAGGTAACCAAGAACAAAGGATTAGAAATAGAAAGACAGGGTTCAAGAAGGATAGAAATAAACATGTAGGATAAGAATAAGAAAAAATAAAATAACTAGAATAAAGTAATAATTCTGGAGAATATAGGCTGATTAGAAAGCAAGTAGAAATATACAGTGTGTGCACTGGATCATCTGTAATTTGTTGATACAAGCATATGATGAGAGTGCAGCAGACACCATATTACCAATTCATTGGTTAAGAATCTTAAAGGATATTTCATCTCTTATCATGAGACTAATACAGTAAAGGATGCCTTTCAAGTTTCACAGATGTACTTAGAGTATCTGTATATCACATTATGTTACCAAAGAAGACAGGATGCTTAGAGATTTATTTATTTATTTATTTAAGTATTTTTGTGTTTCTGTACTTACAGACTTCTATACACTAAACACATTTTGGGCAGTTTAGAATATTTCAATTAAAATAAAAAACCAAGTACATAAGACCAATGCAGATGAAGCATTAAATGCTTCAACTACGTAGTCATAAAACCACATTTTCTTGGTATCTTTTCTCCAGCAACAGATTTAAGGATAAAAAGTGATACAAAACAATTCAGTTTTATCTGCTTTCCTGGAGAAAAGAGATAAAAGGAGAGGAAAAAAAAGGATCTTTCCCTTACAACCACACCTGGAAGGGCAATCAAAAGGAGAAATTGGCAACACTTTGCTAGATTCTAGCACATTTAAAAAAAACCCCCAAAGAGTCATGATGTACGCATACATTCTATTTAGTCTATAGATGCCTCCTTTGGCTACTGTTCTAAAGACAGTGGGTACCATCCTGATGGGTCTACTTACCTGCAAAGGTTAGAAATAGTAACAAGCTATAGCCAGATCAATAATAACCTGACTACAATAACCGTTTTGCTCCATCTTCAAATATAAGCTTGTCCTATTATTCCCCTGTTTTGGTTCAAGATTCCTTAATCTGTAAACATGTGTTGGAAAGAGATACAGAATTCAAAGTGTTCATGTTCTTTTGTAATTTTTTTGATATGTAAGCAGAAAATAAAATACAATGAGATATCAAATTATATGTCAAGTATTTGGAATTTATCAATGTATGAAAAACATGATTTTTATTGACCATAGGGGGTAGCTTTGATGCAAAGACAGTGCTACCCCAGATGTTCCATCTCACACTGGTAATATGTGTTCATTCTCTGATTACAGATTGGCTCCCTATTGATATAATGGAAAGATTGACAAGTATTACTCAGAAGGCTTAGATTTTAATGCTGCCCTTAAATTCTGAGATGTTTTCTATACGTCTGATTAAAAACAGCAAAAAAGGGGGGGAGCAATAGAAATCTAGATGACTATCAGACAGCAGCAAAAAAAGAAAAAAGAAAAAAAAAGCATTCAGATTTTTTCCAGCCCAAATATGAAAGTCCAAGAAAGAGAAAGCAGACTGGATTATGCTGTTTTTTAAATTAAATCTTGAAGTGCACGTGCAGTATGTCAGTCTGACAATCAAGGACCTGCCTCCCAATTATTTCAGACTATTCCTTGGAGGATAACATTTTAAATGGAAGAGTGATGAGAGGAACAATGAGATGTGTGTACCTAACACATTTTAGGTACATTTATTTTGTATTCAACCTTGTTACAGATGTATTATAAATGTTATACAATATTAGAATCCCCTTATAAATATACCAAAATGTTCCTTCACTATCTGAATATACAGATAAATAAGCAGAGAAGGAGGTTAGAAATGGCCATATGATCTAGTTTTGTAGGTTGGAAGTTTGGCAGGTTGGAAATGGCCATATGATCTGTTTTTTAGTGATGGTTATTTAAGTGTGTGAAGCATCCACTTGGCTGATTGTCCAGTCTGGTTTAAACTAAGGAACTGTAAAGAGTTAAAACAGAATGCTTAAAGGGGGCAATAATCTGGGAATTCATAAAATATAGATTTTCTGGATCACAGTATTTATATATATTTCGATAGTAGGTCGGGCTACCTGAGGCCTTAAAGACACTTAGAACCTTCAAGTTGTCCTGCAAATAGAGTGAATTCTGAGACCTTATACATCCCTCTGTTCCAACTTTCTGTTGGCAGCAACTGAGAATGTTGCTGACTGCTCCATCCTAAGCCTCCCTTTTCTCTTATTCTCAGACATATAATCCCATATTATTTGTATCCCACCTTTATTATTTTACAAATAACTCAAGGTGGTGAACATATCCAACACATCTTCCTCTTCCAATTTTCCCCACAACAGCCACTCTATTAGGTGAGTCGGGCTGAGAGAGGGTGAGGGCCCAAAGTAACTTTCATAGTTAGGGAGGAATTAGAACTTGTGGTCTCTTATTTCTAGTCTGGTGCCTTAACCACTAGACCAGCAGTCCCCAACCTTTTGGGCACCTGGGACCAGTTCCATGGAGAAAAGGTTTTCCGCTGACTGGAGGGGGTGTGGTTTTGCATGCTGCCTTCATCCAGCGGATAGGCTTCACTTGTTTGTGCAGACTGGTTGCTGACATGTCACAGACCAGTGCTGGTATGTGGACCAGGGATTGGGGACCCCTGCACTAGAGCAAACTGGCTGTACAGTGCACCCTGTACTTCTCTGTAGAAACATGCAGACAAAAGCACAATGATGTAATGTGAGATGACAGCAGAAACACATATGCAGAGCAAACACATATATACCTGCCCAAATTTATGCAGAGACAGTGTATATACACATATTCTGATATAGATGTCTCCTATAACAACTGCTGGTGAAAATTGGGAAGACTTGCAGAAGCCTTGCTCTGCATGCTTTCTCTGCTTTCTTCTAAACATGAGAATCTTTTCTAACCACAATGGAAACATTGTCATGAATCTCCCTTATGCTGAGATAGAAATGATGAAAATTGGGTACCCTGGGCTCAACCAAAAAAATCCCAGAAAAAAAAGATCCTTGGACTCCTATATCCTGCATAATTAGCTCATGGTAATTATCATATCCCCCCCCCAAAAAAACCTAGATGTGCTTTAGTGCTACCAAAATGTTCCCTTCCCAAGATTTATACATTCACTATACAAGACTCTGGCCAGCTATACAGCCTATAGAGGATGTCCTTGACAGAGAGAGGAAAGATCTTTACCAAGGCAGTGAATAGATAAACAGATAGTTGTAGCTATAGGAAGGCAGAGATTTATGAGAATGTCTAAGGCAGGTTCCCCCTTAACTCACGTGAAAATAAAGGAGGAAGGAGAGAAAGTACACTCAGACTTGCAAAATTATGTTACTATAATCATGTTAATAAAAGTATTTTTAAGACTACAAGGTGTCTGTTTCTCAATCTGGTCTACTTGTAGACCAGATTGACACAAAACATCAAAAAGGTTCAGATTAAAATCGGCCATAAATGTAACAATAAACCAAGATAGGGCTCCATAAACACATTAGCCACAGACCAGAGACAGAGTCATCTCTTAAGGCTTTCCAAAGAACTTTCTTCAGGAGACTGTGTCATCTGTTTCTCTGGTAGGAAGCTGTTACAGAGGACAGGGCCACAATAGGAATCTACACTTCCTCCATTGTCATTTTAGATGTTCTTTCTATTGCTTAATTACTTTAAAGAATCAGGCAGTTGCTTGGGAGTAGTGATTAGGAAGAGACCTCACAAGAGCAATCTTGTCCTGCACACTCTCACCACCTCTGAATTCTAGAGCGTGACCAGGAATGTAATAGATCTTCCTACCAAATTGTGGGGGGAATTTCCAAATGCCTTTGGAATTCTTCCAGAAGGGGGTCATTCATTGTAACTGACCCTATATCCTTACAGAAATCCAGTATCCTTAATACAGAAAGGGATTTGACCACAGAAAAGGATAGATGTTCTCTATGTAAGGGATCCCCAAGTCCTGGGCTATAAACCGGTATTGGTCCACAGCCCATTGGGAATTGGGCTACGCAAACAGCAGGTGAGCATGCAAACCCTGATTTGCGCATACATTGATCTAGGTTGCGTGCAAAACCATCCCCTCCCCCCAACCACCGCCACCACTACTTCTGCTGCTGGTCCATTTTTATTTGTTTTACAGAATTTAAATTGAAAGATGTCCAATTCAATAGCTGATTCTCTAATACCCTCATTAATTAATTACAAATTATACTATAGTATTATCCATTATCGAAATACACTCTTATGGTCAGCAAATGTATTGGTAGCACTGTGTTTTCTCGAAAATAAGACCCAACCAGAAAATAAGCCCTAGCATGATTTTTCAGGATGCTTGTAACATAAGACCTATCCCAAAATTAAGCCCCAGGTAAGATTGTCAGCCAGATGGACATATTTAGTACTGTATTTCCCTGAATATAAGCCCTAATTGGAAAATAAGCACTAATGCGTCTTTTGGAGCAAAAATTAATAGAACACCCGGTCTTATTTTTGGGGAAAGATGGTATGTAGGGTTATCAAGCCAGTGACACTGCACAACTTCTAGAACTACTTTCCATTCACTATACAGGTAGTCCTCGACTTATAACAATTATTTTAGTAACCATTTGAAGTTACAACAGCTCTGAAAAAAGTGACTTATGTCCATTTTTCACTCTTATGACTGTTGCAGCATCCTCATGGTCACATAATTTACATTCAGATGCTTGACAACTAATTCACATTTTATGATGGTTGCAGTGTCTTGGAGTCATGTGATCCTCTTTTGAGACCTTCTGACAAGCAAAATCAATGGGGAAGCCAGATTCACTTAACAACCATGTAACTAATTTAAGAATTGCAGTGATTCACTTAACAACTGTGGCGAGAAAAGTTGTACAATCGGGCAAAACTCACTTAAATTTTTCACCTAACAACATAAATGTTGGGCTCAGCTGTGGTCATAAGTTGAATACTATCTGTACTGGCTAGAGTGATTTGAAATTGAAAGTAAAGTCCACAACATCTGGTAACTGATAAATTCTCCATTTTGGGGTTACATTTCTTTCATTTTCCCTTTTCATCCCAGGAGGGAGCACAAGACAATAAACAACACATTTTTCTGCCCTTTTTGCATGCTTTGTAATAAATTATTGTACACATCAGCAGCAACAATAATAATTATGATTAACCAAATTAATTAAGGAAAACATGACACGACTGCCAAAAGTTTAGTGGATTTATTGGTATTGTATAAAAAAGCAACAAGTAAATGGAAGCAGTTGGTAAGAAAACAATTGCCATCAATGCCCTCTAGCCCTTCTTGTAAATGTGATAACATGAATTTTATGCCAGTCAGATCCATTATGGAAGAACTCAATGATATTTCTCCATCAGTACAAAGCTGCAATATTAATTAACTGTTGCACCCATCACAATTAAAAACACATTAGCACTTTATGAACATCCTATTATGCTATGGAATCTTCCATAGAAACCTCATATAGTGGAGGAAAAGAAAATAACTTTTCACTTTCATTACATAATTGAAATTTAGACCACAATGTCTCATTTTCCTTTTCTAACACCATCTTCATTTTGGAGATAAGCATGATTGTTCCCAGTACCAGAAGGGATGCTGTCTCCTCAATAGTAATAAACAGAATGATTTGCTCAGTTTCAGCCAGGAATTTACCACTGCCAATTCAGATATTTCATAAGCTGATGCCAAGTTACAAACTTGGAATCTATTATATTTTGTCACAATCTAAAGGTTGTCTGAAGAAACAAATATTCTAAGCAGGCATTAGATTTGTATAGCACATGCTAGGCTGACTCCATTTGCATTATTCAAAGAAAGGCCAAAGCAGAACTCAGATTAGAGCAAAAATGTGCAAATATTTATATATATTCATGGAAATTTGGTTTATATCTTTTTATTTGTTTGTTTGTTTGCTGCCTATCTTACCGTAGGGTAAGATTTGGTAGCCATCAAGAGAAAAGTTTGAAGGTAAATTGGTAGCCCTATCAGTACATTGGGAACCTAGAATTAGATTAAGAATTTTAAAATTATGACCAAATGGAATATCCAAGATGGAGCAGGAAGCCACGGTGAAATTGATTGCATGACATTAATACTTGAATCCCACAATTTTGAAAAACAAAAAATAATGCCTAAAGTGTAATATCATTGTAATAACAGAAAAACATAAAAATGCAGGAGAAATAGGATTAGACATGAAAGCTGCAATTACCTGACTCATTGTAAGAGAAACAACATATCTTCAACTTAGTTTGAACAACATCTGCATTTCTTGAACACCCTCAGTAATTGCATTGAATCAAACCATTGGTTTGTTACTGACAGTAATTCCCACTGTTCTTTTAGAAAGACCTTATTTCGACATCTGCTTTTTGATCTTTTCAGGTAGTTTGAATTGAAGTCAAAACTAGGGATATTGGAGCACTTGTTTTTTTGACAATTTATGCATGAATTGAAACTGCTGTCAGAATCCATTTATATCACATTCATAAATGTATGTTTAAAATATTGTGCCTCCCCCTGGATTCTGCCATCTTCCGAGGGGGAAGGAGAAGAAGTGTATTCAGCCTGCCTGTAGGCTATCTTCAAAGACCAAGGAAAACCTTTTGAACTGGGGACAACAAGGGGGAGGGTTAGGGAAGAAGGGATCTGGGCTGTATCTCCATTTGAAACTGAAAGGAAGAAAGCAATAGCAATAAAAAGCATGAGAAGATTACCCTTTCCCACGGAAGGGCCTGACACCTAAGTTTAATTAATGTGAGTCTGACCAAATGGGGTTGAAGGGAGGGGGTTGAAACGGGAATCCTTTATATAGTATCCTGGGGGAGCCAATCTTTGTTGACCACAGTCTGGAAGGCCCTAATAATTATGGAACTGAGGGCCTATGGACTGGTGGCCAGTTACAACCTCTAGGAATGACGGGACAACGGGGGACTTGGCCGTTATCAGAATTGACTATGATTGCTTGTTATTTCTGCTTTTACAATCGATTGCGTATTGCCCCTTATACCCCAAAGGATAGAGAACTCTGGGTATTAGCCATTGTGAGAGGATGGCCGAATCTACATCTGCTGCCCCTAGAGGTGAGAGCTCTATGGGGCATGCCATACCCAGTGCGGTTGCTCCAGACTTCCATCCCCCCCGAGAATTGGCTCTGTGGCCGTCGTGAGAGGACGGTGGTAGGCCTGCCCGGGGGGTTTATCCAGCTGAGTGGCAGCGGTTGGACGGAGGCCTGGGACTCCTTCTCTGAATAGATCCTCCTCATGGACTATTATCTATGGACTGCCTGCGATCCGGACTGCTATTTATTTATGCCTTCCTTTAAATATTCTTCCACGGACTTGTGCGCCCTCAGGGGTGCTCCCCCCTCCTGGGTGCGACCCGCCTTGCCAGCCGATTATAACCTCGAGGAAGGGCCCATTTATTGGGACCCTGAGAGTTGGCTGGGCACGGGTAGGGACCTTCGACGTAGACCTAATAAGAGGCCCCTGATTATTTTTTTGTCAAAATTTTTTAGGGGGTTAGGGAGGCGGGAGGGTTCTTTTGGTTGTTTGGATAAGGGGGGCTATCCAACTACCGCTGTTCTGGCTAGGGCCGATGTAGATCGCAGAGGGGAGGAGCGGGGGTCGGTCACCTCCGGGGCTCCAGGGCTGGTCGTGGGGCTACCTATTCCCACGACATCAGGGAATGGCAGCAGATGTAGGAGCAGAGGGCCGTATCAATCTCAGGGAAGGCCTCTCCGCTGCTTACAAGCGGTGAGGCACTCCGACCCTCTGCCTCTACCCCAAGGTCCCGGGAGTGAGGGTGTGCAGCCCCCTGAGCTCCGGCTGGTGTATTTGAATGCCAGGTCTGTCTCTAATAAGGCTCCTCTCGTTCGTGACCTGGTCGAGGGTGAGCAGGCGGACCTGGCTTGCATCACGGAGACTTGGTTGGGCCCAGAGGGCGGGATTCCTCTGGTCGACCTTTGCCCACCAGGTTTCCGGGTGCTGCACCGGCCTCGGGCTCAGGGTAGGGGTGGGGGTGTGGCTGTTGTTATGAGGGAGACCTTGTGTCCGCGGGAGGCCACCGTTCCTCAGATAGTCGGGTGTGAGTCTCTCTTTCTGAGATGCGGCCCTGGTGCGCAGTTGGGCTTGCTGCTGGTGTACCTTTCACCTAGTCACGCAGCAGCAGCCCTGCCTGAGCTGCTCGATGTCCTCTCTGGTCTGGTGGTTGAGTTCCCCAAACTTATAGTTTTGGGGGACTTCAATCTACCATCGCTGGGAGGATCATCTGAGTTGGCTCGGGAGTTCATGGCTTCCATGACGGCCATGGACCTGACGCAAGTAATTTCGGGACCGACTCATGAGGGAGGCCACACCCTTGACCTAGTTTTCTTATCTGGACGGTGGTTAGATGATCTTGGTGGGGGCTCTCCAATTATTATGCCCCTGTCATGGACCGATCATCATCTCCTGCGGCTGGTCTTCCGTTTTGCCACCCCCCGCCGTGGGTGTGTGGAACCAATTAAATGGTACCGCCCCAGACGCTTAATGGATCCCCAGAGGTTCCAGGCAGCGCTGGGGTCCCCACCTGCCTCCCTTGCTCACAGCTCGGCAGACGCCTTAGTGGAAGCCTGGGAAAGGACGGCCACTGAGGCTCTTGACCGAGTTGTACCCCTGCGGCCCCTGACCCGGTACAGATCTCGTCGAGCTCCATGGTTCTCTGCGGAGCTCCGGGAGATGAAGCGTCGGAGACGGGGCCTAGAGAGCGGTTGGAGGTCCAGCCGATCCGAATCCGACCGATTGCGACTAAGAGCCCACATTAGGTCTTATCTTGCTGCGATAAGGGAGGCGAGGTCTAACCACTTCGCCACCCTTATCGCGTCCGCAGATAATCGCCCAGCCGCCCTGTTTAGGGTGACTCGCTCCCTCCTAAATCAGGAGGTGAGGGAGGATCCCTTGCAGGGTCGTGCCGAGGAGTTTAACCAACATCTGTCGGACAAAATCGCTCGGATTCGGACCGGTCTGGACTCTGACTGGGCAGAGTCTGACGATCAGGACACGGGCGGTCTTGTCGATATCACCTGGGAGGAGTTTGATTCTGTGACTCCAGAGGAAGTGGACAGGATCATGGGGAGGCTGAGCACCACCACATGTTTATTGGACCCGTGCCCTTCCTGGCTGGTCTATGCAGCCCGGGAGAGGACACGCAGCTGGTTCCAGGCAGTTATATCGGCTTCTCTGAGTGAGGGTAGCTTCCCCGCCGTCTTGAAAGAGGCGGTGGTGAGGCCTCTCCTCAAGAAGCCTGCCTTGGACCCAGCTGTATGAAACAACTTTCGTCCTGTCTCCAACCTTCGCTTTCTTGCGAAGGTTGTTGAGAGTGTGGTGGCGCATCAGCTCCCTCTGGTCCTGGATGAAGCGGATTATCTAGACCCATACCAATCGGGTTTCAGGCCCGGGCACAGCACGGAGACGGCATTGGTCGCGCTGGTGAATGATCTCTGGAGGGCTCGGGACAGGGGATATTCCTCTGTTCTAGTCCTATTAGACCTCTCGGCGGCTTTCGATACCATCGACCATGGTATCTTGCTGCGGCGTCTCAGGGGACTGGGAGTGGGAGGCACAGTTTTACAGTGGTTCTCCTCCTATCTCCAGGGACGTTCGCAGTCGGTGTTGGCAGGAGGGCAGAGGTCGACCGCGAGGTGTCTCATTTGTGGAGTTCCTCAGGGGTCGGTCCTCTCGCCTCTCCTGTTCAACATCTACATGAAACCGCTGGGTGAGATCATTCGTGGCTTTGGAGTTGGGTATCATCAGTACGCTGATGATACCCAACTTTTCCTTTCGACCCCAAACCACCCCAGTGATGCCCTCAACGTGATGTCCCGGTGCCTGGAGGCGGTTCGGGTCTGGATGGGGAGGAACAGACTTCAACTCAACCCCAACAAGACTGAGTGGCTTTGCATACCTTCATCCCGGGTTTATTCGGATATTCCACCTCTGGCTATGGGGGGTGAACTATTACCCCCCGTAGATAGGGCTCGCAACTTGGGAGTCCTCCTAGATTCACGGCTCACCTTGGAAGACCATGTAGGAGCTGTGACTAGGGGGGCCTTCGCCCAGGTTCGCCTGGTGCGCCAGTTGCGGCCCTATCTTAGCCGGGATGATTTGTGCACGGTCACTCATGCGCTCGTGTCCTCTCGTCTGGACTACTGCAACGCTCTCTACATGGGGCTGCCCTTGAGGACCACCCGGAAGCTCCAACTGGTACAGAATGCAGCCGCGAGAGTTGTGTTGGGAGTCTCCCGATACTCCCACGTTACACCGCTGCTCCGTGAGCTGCATTGGTTGCCAGTTGTCTTCCGGGTGAGATTCAAGGTACTGGTAACGGTGTTCAAAGCACTCCATGGCATGGGGCCGGAGTACCTTAGGGAACATCTGCTGCCGGCATCAAGCTCCCTGCGCCCTGTGCGTTCCCACAGAGAGGGCCTCCTCAGGGTGCCACCGATCAGAGAATGTCGATTGGTGGCCCCCAGGGGGAGATCCTTCTCTGTGGGCGCTCCGGAGCTGTGGAACCAGCTACCGGTAGAGCTCCGGATGGCGCCCGATCTTCGCTCCTTTCGTCGCGATCTCAAGACCTTTCTGTTTGTACAAGCCGGCCTAGCCTGATGGGGATTGGTGGGGTTTTTTATTTTTGGTGGTTTAGTTTTTAACTTGGTGTTTTAGAATTCTATTTTAACTGTTTTAATATGGGCAACTATTTAATCTCTTTTTAACGTTTGTATTTAGTATTTTATTCTGCCCTGTGAACCGCCCTGAGTCCTTAGGGAGAAGGGCGGTATACAAATATTATTAAATTAAATTAAAATTAAAATGTAACACAATGCCAGATCCTGTCTTGTATTCCCACAATCGACTACATCTTAGTAAAATCTTCTTTTTGGGCAAGCCTGGTTCTAAGAGTTCTTTATTTCCTAAGATGTGAATTGGGGTGGGTCCTGACAACTGCAATTATCCTGCAGCTATTGGATACTTGAAAAATGAGTTCTTGAAGGACATTTTAGGTTAAAATAAATGATCAAATTGTACTTTGCGGTATATGTTTAAAAGAAAACTTCCAAAAGCATGTGTTTAAATGAGGATTTTCACATAGGTTATGAAAATATATTACAAT
The DNA here is from genome assembly GCF_964194415.1 of Vipera berus. Taxonomy (NCBI): domain Eukaryota; kingdom Metazoa; phylum Chordata; class Lepidosauria; order Squamata; family Viperidae; genus Vipera; species Vipera berus. The sequence goes on from NC_138204.1 coordinate 31,479,110, forward strand.
AGTGTGGGAGAAAGAAATAGTGTAACCCAGGTTTATGGATGAATAAGTTCATAAATGACAAGGACTAGATATGTTCCTTTTACGCTTCCCTTCACACACAAAAGCATCTACTATATAGCTTTTTTTTTCTAGTCTCCCTTCATAACTTCTTAAATACTGCCAAATATTTCAAAAACATCATGGGAAACAGGACCAGGGTGATCAGCCATCTGGGACAGATTAGATTTCTGCAGACTAACCACTGAAAAGTATTGGATAAACTTTGGTAGTGACATTAGGTCTATTAACTCTGGTTGAGTATTAATAGCTGGCAGCTGCACAAGAGAACGAAGGCAGGAGTGCCTTACATTGAAAGAAGTAATTCATTTACTCTGCAGTTTGTATTAGTTCCAGTCAAGAAACTTGAGGTGAGCTGCAAAGAGATTTCTGCTGACTATAAAAATAGGCATGTGTTTTCCAATCCAATTAGTTCTCTGGGGAGCAAACTCAATTTCCCCATGGAATTCAAACAGAGAGCTTTCAACAATTTAGCTTGCATAATTTAATAGGGAAGGGGAAGGAAAGGTGGGGGACAAAGATTTAGCTAAGAGAAATGAAATTGCACTGATATGCTCAGATTCTTTAGGAGAAAGGAGTATTAAGTCTGTCTCCTTGAGTTATTTATAAAAAACAATATAGGTAGTGTTATGTACTGGGCTTGTGGTAATACACCACGTGCATTGCTGGAGCAGCTAACGGCTCTCCAGTAACCCTCCTGTCCTGCAATTGGCTAGCCCCAGGCGGCAAGAGTGGGTTCAAACCTATTGGCTGCCACCTTGGGGCTAGACTATACTGTATATTGTGGCTGGTTGCAACCAAGTTTCAGTACAGTTCTAGCAAGAATAAAGTATGAATTATCCTGTACTCAGCCTCGTGTCATCATTCCTGCACGCAAGAGCCCACGACTTAGTAGTGGTGACGAGGATGGGATCCTGCTTCGGCAATTAAGAGCTGAAGTCAACGAGGGGTCGGCAGCACACGCCGGAGGGAAGAGGCATTTCCCCCCCCCCCAGGCCGGCTAGTAAGCCACGCTAGCAGCCTCGTGCTCAGCGGACGCATCCCCTGAGCCTAGAAGCAGGATCCGAAGATCGCAGGAATCTGAAGGAAGAATGCCGAAGGTTGGCAAATTAAGAGAATTTGATGTGAAGCATCCGGAAGAATGGCCATCTTACTTTTTGCAAGTAGAAAACTATCTGAGAGCAAATCAGATCACAGAGGAAGGTCTGAAGGCTGCAACGTTGCTTTGCGTGTGTGGCCCAGCAACCTTCAATTTGGCAGAGAATCTTTTCGCGCCGACACCCATCGAAGCAGTCTCATATTCAGACCTTAAAAAGAAGCTAACCGGGCACTTCCAGCCCAAGATGTCGGAGATGGCATGGAGATTCAAATTTGACCAAAGAGTGCAGCTACCCAGGGAGACAGCTTCAGAGTTCATTGCGGGCCTTAGACAGGCTGCACGCCTTTGTAACTTCTCAAACTTAGAAGAACGACTAAGAGACCGGCTTGTCTGTGGCCTGTGGGACAGAACGCTTCAGCAGAGACTGTTTGCTAGACCCAATTTAACGTTTTCCGAGGCACAGGATGAGGTAATGGCCGACGAAGCCGCCGGGGGCACAGTGCAGACAGTTCAGCCCACCAAACCTTCAAAAATCGAAGAATCGGTCCATCTTGAGGTTGCCAAATGTGCCAGAGAATTGTCAGAAGAAGAAGAACCCAAAATCAACAAACTCCAAAGGCAAACCAATGTGCAACACCGCAACAGTCACCAGCGAGAGGATGGTTATAAGGCAGTTCTCTTACCGAGATGTAAGGGGTGTGGAGGCAACCATATTTGCGCCAACTGCAGATTTTGTTCAGCCACGTTTAGAGCTTGTGGTAGAACAGGCCACATCGCAGTGGTTTGCAGAGCCCAACAGAGACCAGCCACCCAAACACCAGTCAGAAGAACTGACTAGGAGAGGTACTGGGGCCCAGGGTCCAGTTAGTGTGGGATTCTTCAGAAGCCGTAGAAGCATATGCCGTACCGGGGCTCGATGCCCCCTCAAACCCAAACTTAAGCTCTTGGTAGAGCTACAAGGAGTTCCATGTAAGATGGAATTGGACTCCGGTTCTGCAGTCTCAATCATTTCGCAAAACACATACAACTTTGTGTGTAGGCACAGTAACAATTGGGCCAAACTAAGACCCTCAGATATCATTTTAACAGATTTTCAAAATGCTCATGTTAAAGTTAATTTTACCGTATTGGTAAAATTTAAAGGGTTTTTGGGGCACCTGGATGTAATAGTAGTAGGGGGCCAGAGAACAAGTCTCATTGGACTTGATTGGTTTGATGTTTTAGGTATTCAGATTACTGGCATAAACCGGACACAAACGGCAGACCTCATGACAGTGTGCAAAGAATACACGGATGTTTTTGATTCAACTCTAGGGATATACACAGGCCCGCCAATTTCTTTCAAGTTAGATCCCAACGTTGTCCCAATCAGGGTTAAACCTTGCAGGGTCCCCTTTGCCTTAAAACATAAAATTGATTGTGAAATTAATAAGCTTGTAGAACAGGTGTGTTACAGCCTGTTGGTGGTGGGGAGTGGGAAACTCCTATTGTCACTCCACTTAAGGCCAATGGGGAAATTTGCATTTGTGCTGATTATAAATGCACATTGAATAAGGCCCTCAAGCAACATGCTTATCCGGTTCTAGTTGTCAACCATATTTTAGCCTCTTTGCAAGGGGGAACCATTTTCGCTAAACTTGATTTAGCACAGGCCTATCAGCAATTGCCGGTTGCTGAGGCCACAGCCGTGGCTCAAACAATTGTGATTCGCAGAGGGGCATTAAAAGTCAAACGCTTACAGTTTGGAGTCAGTGTTGCTCCGGGTATTTTCCAAGGAATTATGGAACGTACACTTAAGGGTATCCAGGGTGTCTGCCCTTATTTTGATGATGTTCTTATTGCTGGGGAATCCCCAGAAGTGTTGGCCAGAAGGATCAGGGCTGTTTTGCAGAGGCTTCACGAAGCAGGCCTCAAATTAAAAAAGAACAAGTGTAGTATTGGGGTTTCATCAACAGAATTCTTGGGTTTCCGCATTGATGCTAGTGGCATTCACCCCGCTGATTCTAAAGTGAAGGCCATTAAAATGGCTCCTAGGCCAAAATCAATAGGAGAGCTGCAAGCATTTTTGGGTCTCCTAAACTTTTATCACACATTCCTACCTCATAAGGCAGCAATAGCAGAGCCTCTCCACAGGCTGCTTGACAAAAAAACTCCTTGGAAATGGACTAACTTACACAAAAAAAGTTTCCAGGATTTGAAAGTACTTCTGTCAGAAAACTCCACTGTAACTCATTACATAGAGTCTAAACCTGTATGTCTTGCATGTGATGCATCTCCCTATGGGGTGGGGGCAGTCTTAAGCCACATAGAGAAAAATGGGAAACAGGTTCCTATTGCATTTTACTGAATGACCTTGTCCTCTGCTGAGTGCAACTATGCCCAGATTGACCAAGAGGCCCTGGCCATAGCTGCTAGAATTAAAAAATTTCATGATTATTTATATGGCAGGGATTTCACTGTCTACACTGACCACAAACCTCTGTTGGGAGTGTTCACAACAGACAAACAAACCCCCCATATACTATCTCCAAGATTGTTGAGATGGTCTATTTTTTTGTCTGCATACAATTTTAAATTAATTCACAAACCGGGCAAGGAAATGGGCCATGCTGATGTCTTCAGCAGACTACCACTGCCACTAATGGATCCAGATCCAGCTCCTGCTGCTAGAATACTGTCCATACAGGACATACGTGAGTTTCCCCTCCGTGCAGGGGACACTGCTGCTGAAACTGCCACAGATAAAATACTTAGTAGAGTGTTGTCATAGGTATGCACGCGCTGGTTGGGAAAAAGTCCAGGCTCTGAATTTCAAAGTTTTTTTTTTGTCAGGAGACATGAGTTGCCTGCACATAAAGGGTGCATTTTATGGGGGGACAGAGTCATAATTCTCACTTCCGTAAGAGACAGGGTTTTACCCTCATTACATGAAGGCCATCCAAGCATTGTCAGAATGAAAGCTTTAGCTAGAAGCTACCTTTGGTGTCCTGGCCTTCATAAGGCCATTGAGAGTCAAGTCCATGGTTGTTATACAGGCCAGCAATCTAGGCCTGAAATGCCACAGGCCCCAGTTCACAGGTGGGAGGAAACGCACACTCCCTGGTCTAGGATTCACATAGACTATGCTGGGCCTTTTCAAGGGCAACTCTTCCTGATAGTAGTGGATAGCCACTCAAAATGGCTGGAAGTAATTCCAGTTCCTAACATGACTACTGCTAGGACCATCCAGGTGTTAAGAAAACTCTTTGCAACACATGGGTTGCCTGAAGTCTTAGTTTCTGACAATGGGGCCCAATTCATTGCTGCTGAATATCAGGCTTTCCTTAGAGCTAATCTCATCAGACATGCAACATCTGCACCCTTTTATCCATCTTCTAATGGTCAAGCTGAACGCATGGTGAGGACAATGAAGAAGTCACTCAAGCACATTGTCACAGGTGACTGGCATCACAGATTGGCAGATTTTTTTTACTCTGCCAGTATTTTACACCCTGCACAGCCACAGGTAAAAGTCCTGCAGAACTATGTTGGGGGAGGTGTTGGGGGAGGTGTTTGATCATTAAACTGGACAGGTTGCCAGAAGCCTCTTGACCAAAACCCCTGAGGGGGCTGCACATGGGCCATTAGGTTTGGGCCAGGAACTATGCTCAAGGGAATTTATGGGTTCCTGGTCAGGTGACCAAGGCATCCGGACCCCTATGTTATGATGTGGGGTTGGAGGGAGGGCGAGTTGTTAGAAGACACATTGATCAACTCAGGAAAAGGTTTCCAGAATGGCCACTAAGGTAGGACTGCATCATAAGTCCCTCCCAAGGTCCTCAAACCTGCGGCCAAGCCAGCCCTCACTTGGACCACCAGGGTTTTTCCTTCTCAGCAGAGATGAAATCTGAGGAAGAACCGGGTAGCATGGGAGTGCAACATGGAACCCCTGACGAAGCAAGCCAGCCGAACTTCAGCAACCGCTGTGCCTACTCTGCCGAACAGACTGACTCTGGGGTGGGCCAACCTGGTGAGGCCAGCCAGAGCGTTTTGATTCCCCTTGACACAGGAGCACAAAGGGACATGGGTCTACCCAGCCCACTGGGTAAGCTGGTAGACCACAAAGTGATGGGAACTCCAAGACATTCCTCTAGGCCACACAAGCCTCCTGCATACCTCACAGATTATATTGTAAAATAAAGTGATGTATAGTGTTGTAAAACTTGTTACCATTAACTACAGAAACTTGTGCATTGTGAAACTGCCATTACTGCAATGTAAGCCTGTTCATTAGACGCTGTTTAATCTTATTGTAGCCACAGTGAATTTATTATTATTTTTATTATTATCTCTACAGTTGTGAGTTGATTAATAAGTCTTGACAGCTGTCAAGATTAATCACGGTTGTCATAGTCTGATCTAAGAGGGGAGGGGTGTTATGTACTGGGCTTGTGGCAATACACCATGTGCGTTGCTGTAGCAGCTAATGGCTCTCCACTAACCCAGACTAGCTGGCTCCTGTCCTGCAATTGGCTAGCCCCAGGTGGCAAGAGTGGGTTCAAACCTATTGGCTGCCACCTTGGGGCTAGACTATATATTGTGGCTGGTTGCAACCAAGTTTCAGTACAGTTCTAGCAAGAATAAAGTATGAGTTATCCTGTACTCAGCCTCGTGTCGTCATTCCTGCATCCAAGAGACCATGACTTAACAGGTAGGATATAAATACATTTCTTTGTTTGAATATACTCTAGCAAAGTGTTAATATAGTAAAACTTTCAGTAGGATTTCATTGCTCAATCAACCATATAGGCTGCATTCTGAGAATCTAAGAGGCTGCAAGCTGGAAACATGTCAATTACAATAGCACTTAGACTTATATATCACTCCATAGTGCTTTACAGCACTCTCTGAGTGGTTTACAAATGTCAGCATATTGGTCTTCATTTTATTGATCTCAGAAGGATGGAAGGCTGAGTCAACCTTGGTCTGGACTGAACTCCTGGCAGTGAGGAGAGTTAGCCTGCAATACTGCATTCTAACCACTGTGCCACCAGGGTCCTTCATATTAATGAACTGAGATTTATTGGACTAATTCCTCTTCAGAGATATCCCACTAAGTTCCTAATCAAGCTACCTAAGTCATTTGGTTGAACTTGATAAACTAAAGAGGTTAGTATTTGGATGGGAGCCCCACCCCCCTGAAATATCAGGGCTATAAATTAGATTGGAAAATAAAATAAAAAAATACAAAAGAAAACAATGCCAAACCATTTTGTAATATTATCAAGAAAATTACATAAGTGTACTCATAGAATTATCAGAAATTTTCAGTTTGAAAGACCCTTCATTTTCTCTAGTTCACAATGACAAAGAAATAGCTGGATCTATAAGACATGCCTTCAAAACTACAAATTTCAGATTTCCTTGGGAAAAAGGAAAGGCTGATAAAACAGTTTAACTCTGATAAACAACTAGAAGTGCAAGATGGAACAGGCAATGTTTATTAGGCTATAGTGCTATCATATAGCCACATTTGAAGTTTGGGAAGCAGTTTGCCAAATGGCTTCAGGGCTAGTTGCATTGTACAGCAGATAACCTATGAAGGAACATTTGTTTGTTTAAACTGGATTCATACTCAACCTTTCAGCCAACAAATGATGCTCAAAGCAGCTTTGGAATGGGTGCTAATGGTATGTTATGATACTTTAACATCTTCCCCTTTCACACTTTTTGTCAATAGACAATTTTTTTTTAACGAAGCCAACAAAATCTAGTATTCCTGCTCTTTTCCTATTAGAAGAGTTCCAATTTCTCCAAACTCCACACATGGAGAATATATGGCTAAAGAACTGTTTCTAATTCGAAGAGCAGCAAATTCATCTCGGACGAGGATTTTTCAGCTCACTAAAGTGAATACACACAGTGGGTGAATCCTATAGAGAGCTATCCTAAATGCAAAAAGCTATCTGCTAATTTTTATTGAGAAAGATCCGCAAACTGAAGAGAGGTGATCATGCAGTACTTGTCTTAAATTTAACATTGGAGGTAATTAGTTTCACTCTATCTCCAACCTCATTGGCTTCACTCTAATTGCCAACCTCATGTGAAGTTTTGAGTGACATTTTGAAATAAACAGGCCCAGTAGTTTTGAGTGACATTTTGAAATAAACAGGCCCAGTTTAGTAAGTACCGTAGATGTATTATTCATTCACAAAATTTCTTCAGACTCTTTGGCTTTCATGTTCTTTGCCACCCTTGCCCCACTAATTCTAGAATCATTGGCAGGGTTCTGACATGAGGAGAAGGCTGACATTTCTGGTTGAGCAATTTGCTGTGGAATTTTCAACAGAGTCAGTTTGGCCTACGTTGTCCACTGTGACATTAATGGTTGTTAAATATTCTTATCTGTTACATACAGTTCTGTTTCAATAAAGGTCAGTGGCTGTGTCCATGACAAGTCTTGTTGTTGCTGTGCAATAGAACTAATCCATCACTCTATGGTTTGTTTGGAGTCCTTCTTTTCCCCCTCATTAATTTCAGCTCAGCAGCTAGATTTTAAAAATGCAAACCATCTCAGCTGCTCAGATGGGTATTATGATATGAAATTATTAGCTCAGCCAGCATTGGAAAGATGTTTAATATTGCCTGTGTGGCTTGAGCTGTAACACCTCATTAAGGGACTATGCAGCTGTACATGGAAAAAAATTATATATTTCTTTAATTAAAAACTTGGTGCTATTGTTGGGGTTGAAGGCTAGGATGTGTCTGTGGAGTTTACACAAGGTGCTCTCATGCCTACTGGTAATAGGAAAACATTAAGCTTGATTATTTTCACTTCTCATAAAACATTTTTTTTTAAAAAATCAAATAATAATGCAAAATCTCTTTAAAACAATAGCAAAGAAAGTGTTGTAGCTACTGCACAGCAGCAAGGCAATACATCTACAGTGCCTTCTTGGCAATAATAATAAATTAATGGCTCCAGAGACAGCACTTTTAGCTTCTTCTTTCCTATTGTAGTAGAAACAATTAGGGGCCACTGCAGATTTTATAATAGTGGTACTCAAAAATAATTCTTTTCAAGCATAACTCCTCAGCTATGATCCTTAGCTTTTTAGGAGAAACGATCATTTCTATAATTATTTGAACTCTAATCTCCCTGTCATCTTCCTGCTGACTTTTGTCTCATCTGGGTTTAATTTCATTATGTTCACCTCATCCAGCACATTATTGAATCCAGACAATGTTCATGGATATTGACAACTTTATTACTTGAGTAATAAGAGCAATAGAGCTGAGAATCCTCACGGCACCTCATTCCAAAATTCCAGAGAATAACTCCCAGCAATAGAGAATAGTATAAATTCCTTTCAGACATTATAGACCAAACCTGGGGTCTCCCAGTTTATAAATTTAATTCAGCTTTTGAAGATTCCATTTCAGCCAATTCTGTTCTCTCTTTCATTCATGTACGCTTCCCATGCCTCTTATCTTCCACACTTTTTGTTTGTATGATAAGGGAGAAAGAGAATCACCTTATCAAAGTGCAACATGAAAAGTAAATTGTTCATTAAATTATTGATTACTGAATTACTGATCTTTACCAATATAGATCATTGCGTTTCTTTCATACTGTGAAGGGAAAACAAGACAGCCTGCAGACTTTCCATTTAGTTTTGGTTCTCACAATGTTACAAGTTCTCACCAGCATTTTGGGGTGTAAGATCCAATATCACAGTTGTCTACATGTGCGACAGGGAGTATTTTCATTTAAACTTCTTTCATTGAATAGAAATGATGCCCTGGTACTGATGTCCTGGTGTTGTTTAAGCTATGTCCTATAAATATTTGTTGGAGTAAAATGATCCAGAATTTAAGGGGTTCAGTGCAATTTGCTATTTTAAAACCAAGGACCTACATTATATTTTTGTATTAAGCTGAGGTCTGTTGATATAAGATTGTGTGACTGTATCCTCCCCTGGGATTGCTTCACAAAAGGTCACATCTCAGGCATCCTTATTGTTTTGCCTCCAGCTCAATAACACATTTGTACTTAATGTATCTGAAAGCAGATACATGTTGTTTATTTCAAAGGGACACACATTTATCTGATATTGATAGATCTTTTTTTAAAAAAAAATACATGGCATGGATTGATACACAACAGCAGAAGCTTTAAAATAGCTATGATCCAGCTCAAGAAATGTTGTGCATGAAGTATTGCAATTCGAACACATTCAAAAAGTTATGCAGCTCTTTAAAATTTGGGCGTATTTTCTATATATAGGAAGTCCTATGCTGGGTTAGACAAATGGTCTGTCCAGCTCAACATTGAATTTATTAGAGAACTGTGTACATTTCTCTTCTGAAAATTATGATTTAGGATATTGGATGAATATATGACATACATACTTAAGGTCTACAGGATCTGGATCTCATTTTTTATGTTCTGAATAACACTGTTTATTTGGGCATCTGATTTTGGACATTGACTGGGATGATATTTTCTAACACTAAAGTAATGGTTTATATTTGGCAACATATTAAGTTTCATTTTAATAAATTCTGGCTATTATATTTATATTATACTATTTTAATCAAGAAGGAAACAGTTCCCTCAAAAGATTATGATGATGCTGATACAAAGTTCTAAATGTTTAAGGAATATATAAAAATATCCATTACTTTTAAAGCAAAAAATCCCCCTGTGGATTCTAAAGTTATAAATTACTCTATTTGTCACAAAGATCACATCTGCATAGATGTCTATGAACCATGTATATACAGTATATAAAAAAGCACTCATATTGAAAGAGAGGGTGATCGTGCTTTTAGGTTGGAGCTGTGACCGTATACTGTATGAGGTTCTGATGCTTTAGATTCCCTGAGATCAAGATCTTCAAAGGAGCTACTTTCTGTACTAGTTCTGACATTATAAAGAAACAGAAAATGAGAATTTTCCAGTCTGTCTTTAGATTTTGAAGATTGCTATGAGATTGGAGTATAGATGGCACTGCTAACCAAGAATGTTGAATCTGGACTTGGAAGATCCAAAGCCAAATTTATTCTCAGACAGTGAAGCTCACTAGGTGACTTTGGGCCAGTCTTTATTTCTCATCCTCATTTACCTCACAGAATTGCTATGGGGAAAAATAATAAGGAACAGAGGAATATGGATATTAATTTTTTGATCTTCAAAGATATTAACTGAAATAATGAATAAAAATACAGCAACTAAATCTAAAAGTCAGAATCATGGACCCTCTACATTCCATTTTTCTATGCAGATTAACAATGACCCCAAATTTATAACTGAGTATATATAACTGATGGAGATCCTAGCTGTTAAATAGCGGGTTCTTTGGCGCAGGAATGAAGACGCGGAACTGAGTACAGGGTAACTCATCGTTTATTACATGCAGAATCTATACTGGGGAAATGGCTGCAACTAGCCGCAATATATAGTCTACCCCCTAGGCAGCAGCCAATAGTTTTGAATCAACCATTGCCGCCTGGAGATAGCCAATTGCAGCACAGGAGACTTGTAGTCTGGGTTGCTGGAGAGCCGTTAGCTGCTTCAGCAACCCATGTGGTATTCCTCAAGAGCCCAGTACATAACACTAGCATTTCCAAGCTCTCTGATGAGTTGATTTTCATGAAAGATATATTTTCTATAATGTAGTTGTCACATTTATATTTTAATAATAATAATAATAATAATAATAATAATAATAATAATAATAATAATAATAATAATAATAATAATAATAATAAAGTTGGAAGGGACCTTGGAGGTTATCTAGTCCAACCCCCTGCTTAGGCAGGAAACTGTATACCATTTCAGACAAATGGCTGTCCAGTCTCTTCTTAAAAACTTCCAGTGTTGGCACATTCACAGCTTCTAGAGGCAGGTTGTTCCACTGATTAATTGTTCTAACTGTCAGAAAATTTCTCCTGAGTTCTAGGTTGCTTCTCTCTTTGGGTAGTTACCCTGACATCAACTGGGACACAAACTCTGCACCAAGTGGAAGATCAAACAGATTCCAGACAAACCTAGCAGACAACTTTGTCTCCCAAAAAGTAGAGAAGGGAACTAGGGAATCAGCCATATTATACATCCTGTATAATTGAATCATCAACCAGAAGGTGGCTTCTCTTTTTGGATGCCTTGTTCTTCTTGCATGACTGGTGTATAATACCTGATTCACACTTTCCCCTGTCCAAAACAAGTTCTTCATCTCGGACCACAATCCCCTGCTTATTTGAGTTATCATCATCCCAACTACCTTGACCTGTCTCCTTAGTGTCCCTAATAAGGTCAGCAAGGGCACTGTATCTGTTATGCAGGGTCACAGCGAAAGCTTTGTGTTTATGGTTCACAGCTCTCACCCTGCCAGATATCATGGTTGTCCATACTGCCCTTCTCCTGCAGGATCTTTGTGGTAGAGGGGGCTGATAGTGTGGCAGCTCAGTAGAGCAGAAGGGCTGAACTGGATGCCTAATTTCTGGCTGAAGAGCACAGATTACAGACCCTATATAATTAATCTGTCCTTGTGGGACAGTATCCAAGTTTAACAAGGGTACTGCAAAAGACAGCTGAAAAACAAGTGTTGCACTGAACTAAGACAGACATTCCAAATTAAAATGTAATCACAATTTCAGGCACACTTGCCCTGTGACTACTACTGCTGTTTTAGATTTTTAGTTAAGATTTGTGCACCATAAGGCATGCGGGCTGCTACCTTTCTGCTCTGCACTCCCTCTTAACTCACAGTTTGCAGCACTTCCCAGCAACCTCTAGGCAGTTCAGATGCAATGGAGAACCAATCAAAAACTCAGCTACCTTTCTGCTCTGCACTCCCTCTTAACTCACAGCTTGCAGATGATGAGGCCTACATTTAAAAATGCTAAATGAATATCTCAAAGAATTAATGGCTTTGATTTTAAGAAATGAAAACAGAATGAGGCTAGCAGGAGGAGACTTTTATATCCTTTGTGTCTGAATTCTATCGATTCTCAAAAAAAAAATTCTTCAAATTTCAAAGGCAGCAAAGAAAGGGGGGGTCATCTAAACATGGACATAAAAACTTTCTAATTGGGGTGCTTTGATTACACACAATTGTCATTTAACAGAAGCTGGAATGCATATAAGCTGAAGTGATTCCTTTATCAGAACACATTCACAGCCTGTCTGAAAAATGATGCTGGGGTCAGGATCACGGAGGAATACCTCTGCACTTAGGACAGGATACTGGTCTAACATTTGGCTAAATCTGAGACAGGTGCATAGGGAGACAAAAATATAGCAGTGAGCATCAGGCATATAAGAAAAAAACTTGAATAAAAAGACACATTTCTTTAGCCAAGATGTTCCAGGAAGGGTGAATAAAAAGTTTTTGCACATGCTGTGCTCATGACTGATAGACTCTCACCAGCTGCACACAACAGGGATCAGATTTCCTTTTTCAAAGCAGGAGGACTTCCTTCTTGCCTTGACTCACCCAAACCCCATGACTTTTAATTATTTTTAGCCCCAGGATATAATGGAAGAATGTCCATGAAAATGAGAAGTGACAGTGGGTGAAAATCAATTATTCTGGATGATTTACCTTACCAAGAGTACTGGTCTGAAGCATCCTGAAATAGTCTGGTTACTTAGCAATGGCTCCTTTGACCTGACTGATATATTCCCTTTTTTAAAATGGAACAGTGTTAAAATAATGTAACAGAAGATTCAGCAACCTGGAGCCTCCAGATATTTCAAATTGCACCTCAAATAATCCTTTATCATAGGCAATGTTGGCTGATGATGGGATATAAAGTCTGTAACATCCAGAAGGAACCTACAATTATGTAGCATGACATTTTCTAGATGAAAAGAAACGGCTATCTTAAGGCGTCTCTAGGAGCTTACCCACATAGCAGCTTTCTTCTTGTACCTCAGTTGGGAGGAAGATCTGTTGACATAAATTGAGATGCCATCACTGATTGATGGGATTCTCTGCCATCCTTCCTCCACCCACCCACATTCATCCATCAGCAAAAAAAACATTGACCAATCACTCTTGTGGATTTGCAGTGGGATGGGGTTGGGAGATTCTACTATCTTTCCAAGATGAAGACTTCATGGTTCAAGATGGAATTTTTCTGTGCAATGTTTTTAGGAAGTCTAAGACATGGGAATATAGTTCCCTTGGTCTTCTGGAATAAGATATGTGAAGAGACACTGGTCCATTCCTCTGTGCAATGTCCCGAATGCCTTCTTCTCTTGTTTATCCACTCCTTTGCCTTATCTGGCCAGCTCCTTCCCTCCTAACAACAACATTTTACTAGGCTATTTTTTTTTTGAAAGGGAGGGAGATTTATACTTAGCTATACACACCTCAACCCATTCCTAAAAAAATATTCCTTACCATTGTATTGTCACTTAGTTGCTTTGAGCGCAGCAATCCTGCCTCTCTGCCACTGCATTTTTTTAAAAAAAACCTGTCAGATTTCAATTATCCTTGGTTGAGGTCAAGGTCAAGTTGACACTTGAGCCTCTAGAAAGACTGCAGAGAAGGGCAACAAAGAAGATAAGGGGACTGGAGGCCGAAACATATGAAGAATGATTGAAGGAATTGGGTATGTCTAGTTTAATGAAAAGAAGGATAAGGGGTGACATGATAGCATTGCTCCAATGTTTAAGGGACTGCCACAAAGATGGGGGTCAATCTTTTTTCCCAAAGTACTTGATGGCAGGACAAGAAGCAATGGATAAAATTAATCAAGGAGAGAACCAACCTAGAACTAAGGAGAAATTTCCTGATAGTTAGAACAGTTATTGTGGGTGTTCCAACACTAGAGGTTTTTAGAAAAGTTTGGACAACCATTTGTCTGAAATGTTATAGGGTTTTCTGCTTGAGCAGGGGGATTAGATTAGAAGACCTCTAAGGTCCCTTTCAACTGTGTTATTATGTTATTCTAAAATCTAGAGTGCTCCCAATCAATATTAAATTGTCATTTGCTAATTTGATTTTGCAGAGGTGCCATTATCTTCTCAAACCTCCAGCAAATCTATTACCTTCTTTAATAACTCTTGAGGTGTGAACTTATTGTTTGTGTACTAAGTAATATATATATATATAGGCAGCATGAGACATTTTAATTAAAATATGCTCACAGAACTAGGAAAAAATGGTATCATATAACAAATGTTTATAACCTACTTTCAGAAATTAGAGAGTTGTTGGAAATCAGGTGGTGTAGAAATCTAAGCAATACAAATTCTTGAGACTCTTAGTTACCAACTGAAAGACTGTGGAAGCTGTTCAATTTGTTGGGCAAAAATAGACCACCAGCATATTTTAGGGACTGCAAGATTGCAAAATCAAAATGAAAACAAAACAAAAACAAAAAAACAAAACCTGAAATAGCTTACAAATTAGCGCCAGGGAAATAAAATCAGCATGACTATATAATTGTTGAAATAAGCTAAACTTCAGGATGATTTTATCTTTAAAGATCATAAAGCTTCAAGAACAGCCCTGCTGGACTACAGATTTATTTGTTCCAGCATTCTGTTTCTATAATGATCATTCAAATGTCCCTGTAAGAAGCACACAGACTGTAGTCCTTTCTGCTGTCACTTACTAGAAACTAATACCTACATACATGTTCCTTACATAATTTTCCCTTTCTTTCATGGACTGTCTTTTCACTTTTGCTCCTTCCTTCCTTCTTTCCTTCCTTCCTAAATTTACAACATAATTTCCTTCTTTCCACATCCCAGAATACATGCTACCCTGCCAATCATCCCAGGCCCAAACCACAAGATCTGATCCAATCTGAACAAATTGGGGAAATTAATGATACAAAATCGATTGTCTAACATCATTTCTACTATTTTTAGAATGCTATTGTTTTAATAAAGCTGAACTACAGCGTTTTGTCAGTTGCTAATGGGAAAGTGCATAACACAGCAATCTGAAAGTAGTAAAAAGGGGCTGATTGAAATCCAGTTGTAGGTTTTCAGAATGACACACACTGCATGTTTTGGATTGCATAGGATTAGTGTGAAGGCCAATTATGTTCAACAGGTAAGCTCTTCAAAGCCAATGCTGTATGTAGGATAATGGTTATTCTGTCTAGGCATTGTACAAACAGCTATTGGTTTCATCACTCCTGATGTCTATATTGTAGATTTTCTTGCTTCCCAGTTTTTATTGCTGTGCTTGATTCTCTACAGATACTTTAAATAAACTAGGATTACTAGACCTATACAGTATCTACCCTGCAAGCACAGCATGAATTCAGGGGTAATTTTAGCATAGGTGCCAGTTGTAACTCATCATCAGCAGCATAAAAAGTGTGTATAGTTAGATATGTCTACATACATACATGCACTGCACACATTCTACAATAACTGCTAATTAATGATATTAATTCCCAAGTAATTGATAAGGGGATTGCTTTTTTCTTAGACCATCAAATCTTTGCCTATCCACAGCCTATTGCAGTGAATATCTCTAAACCAGGTGGAAAAAGTTTGAATAGCTAACTACCTTCAGAAAGCCCTGGGACTAAAGTACAGCCAACTAACCCAGTTAGGTTTGTTTAACTGTTTGCTGATAAGCATTTCTGGGGAACATTGGGCAGTCCCGATGAAATTAGCAGTGTAGCCCCTTCTTTTTTGCTTAAGGTAATTGCTTGAGTTTTTGCCTGAAGGAACTACCTTGAACTGGGGAAAAATGGACTAGATTACATGGAGAAAATGAGATATGTACAGTTTATCATATCCACAAGCTTCAGCCACAATATTTGGTTATCAAAGGATCATTTCATTTAAAACATGGAATTGTACCCCTATCTTCTTGGATTGCTAGGGGTATAATATAGACTTATCCAGACATTCCAAGCCATATACAACTTGTACAATACAGAGCAAATCCATCTGAGGAGTTTTTTTGCTTTTGTTCTGGATCCTTTCCAAATAATTCAGAAGCTGCAAGGTTTTCTTTTAGCTCTATACTTAGGCTCTGCTGAGTCAATGCCAACAGTGTGATATTCCATACACAGATAATGGATGGTGTTGAAAAGAATATTTTCTCTATCCTTTTTTTTAAAAAAAAGATATCAGGAGACAGATGCTGTCTGTAAATGTGTACCGTGTATCCTTGAAAAATTAAATTTTCATGTTTAAAGCACCCTCTCGAAACTAAATAAAATTAACAATTATTTTTAAGTGTTAGCTGAACCCTTTTTTGATAATAGAATTGGTAAAGCACTCATATACATTATCTGAAAAATTTCCAGATAAGAAAAGTGAGCTGAGACTCAAAAATCATGTATTTGTCTCATAAAGTTCTAGACAGCGTATTTCCTCTTTAGACTTTACTAAAAAGTGATGACCAATGTGCAAAGTCTCCAGTTTTTCTGTCATGGTAGTGCACCTCAACTGAACTTTACAATCCTTTTGGAGCCTGACCATTAAAAATGAGATTAAACAAGGTGGATACAGTAGCTTTGTACTATAGAAAGACAAGTGGTACAAGTATTTCTCTATTATGTTTTCTCCTGCTTCTGATAGACAGTAATTGCTAAAAGCAAAGTCATGTATCTTATAGCAGTAGAATGAAATGATTGTAAAGAAGACACTGGCACCATTCTTTTACTACAGTCATTCCCACTGGCAATTTAAATCTGGAACAGATAACCATAGGAAGGCTAATTTGAATGGGGACTAAAAGATCCAGTATGTTTAGATCTGTAAGAAATGATGCCTATAGAGAGAGAGTTGGTGATAGACTAAAGTGAAGCAGCAGTTTCTTAGGAAGGAGGGAGTATATTCCAGAAAGGTGAGACAGTGCAAGCCCAGAGCGGGATAGGAGACAGAGAAATAGAATAAAAGCCTACAAAATGATGCAGAAATAATAACAATGAAAATACTGAAGGAGATTTTTGAAGAATGGAGTCAGAAAATAGCTACAATATCAACAATGTCAGTAATGATGTCTGCTTCTGTGGATAAATTGTGTCCAAAAGACACAACTTAAATAAATGACAGATGTAGAACAACTTTATCTGACAAAATAGAGATGGTATTGAAAGTGGAGTTAGAACTGACCTGGTCAAGAGAATGACTTAGAAAAGGATCTTCCTACAAAATAAACTGGCTAATGTTTTAAAATTTAAAAGGGAAATAGAAATGATACGTCAAGAGAGTGATCTGCATATTTTTTTCTTATTGGATTAAAGGTTTATTAAATTCTATGTGATGGAACAAGAAATAAAACCCAATGACAATATTTCAAAGAATTACAGATTAAGTCTGTCAGAAGCGAAGGAAGGAATATAAAGTTGGTTTATTTAATCCAAGTTAAAATAAGATATGTTGTTACAGCTGGCAACACTTTATGGACTTTCTGCTGACACCAGGACTGAAAAAAAGATGTACAGATTTCTTTATAAAAAAGAGGTGAGATATGGGATGAAGAAATAACTGTTTGTAAGCTTAGAAAGGGTGAAAAGTCACTAATTTGTTTATACTTGCTATGAAGATTGGAAGTCATTTCTTTAGAATCAACTGGCTCAGAAACCACCTGAAGGTCTGTGCCAGATGTTGTGAAACCAAACTATACCTGCACTATAAACTTAATTCCAAGGTTTCTGATCCCTGGTAAATATCAACTTCTAATGCTGTTAAAGGAAATAGGCTACATAAAATAATTTCTGGATGACAATTTGCAGGAGGGACTCAGTCACTGCTTGGTGCCCCCAGTCAGTATTAAAATATTTTTGTCAAAAAGATGGCTTTGGGAGGTTATTCAAAAAGCTGCCCTTCTAAGTTTTGATCATTATGAATTGGTCCTCCCATCATCACGCTTTTGAATTTTTAAAATGGCTACAGAAGGCAAATTTTCTTTAAAGATTTAGAACTCAGAGACCTACAACCTGACTTGGATAAAGCGGGAGAAGGAATATTTAACTGCCTTTGATATGTGTATTATGAATTATATTATTATTATTATGTATTATTATTATTATGGTTTTATGGTTTTGTTAATATGCTACCAATTTTCCTGAGAGTTATGAATTATATTTTTTCACAACATATTGTCCCAAAGATGCTTTTTCAAAGGCAACTGGACTTTGTTTTTCCTTGAAGAAGTTTTGCTTCTCATCCAAGAAACTTCTTCAGTTTTTCTTCAGCCCATTGTTTGCTATGGTACAGTTTTGCTGAAAACAGGAAGTGTCAGTTTTCAGCAAAGCTGTCCTAAAAGAGTCATGTGACTGCAGGATGTTGCCAAGAGTGCTGAAGAAGCTTCTTGGATGAGAAGCAAAATGTATTTAAAGAAAAACAAAACCCAGTTGCCTTTGAAAAAACACCTTTGGGACAACCATGACCTGGATGACTGAGAATCTCCATAGGCACTCCATAAACATTTACAACATATTATACTTTTATCGAATAGCTTTTTTAGAATGAATATTAGTTTATTTCAAAGTTTCTGTTATATCCACTAAGTAGGTCTAAGCTGTACTTGAGCAATGCTGCCAACAGCTTGTTTGCTAAGTTAGAGAAATGTGTTATTGATTTTCCTGTTTTGGATTATCTGAGTACCACCACATCCTTTCCGAGGGCATCAGAAGAATCCTTTCAAAATAGAATGAATTTACTCCTAGTAACCCATCCCACCAAATTGTCAAGGAGGTGAAGTGGTTCTTGGGCTCTATAGCTTTATTGCTAGCTTTGCAGCTCACAGAAAACCTTTAATTTGTTTACTAAGAAAGGGAAGTGGGATTCCAATGCTCAACAAGCCTTTCACTCAAACAAGTCTTTTTTTTAAAGGTTTTTTTTACCTAGTACCTTTTTAAATAGATGGCTGCTACAAGCAGACCAAACAACAACAACAACAACACACACACACACACACACACACACACACACACACACACAAACCTATAGGACTCTTGGCAACTTTTTAATACTGCTAAAACCTTATGCAAAGACATTCCCATCCTTCTGAAGACCAAGAGTGTGGAACATCAATAAACTCACAGAATCACACAATTCCAAAACAGGTGAGGACAATTCTCCTATTTTAGCTTTTATACCACCTATATTCCAAGCTTGCACAAGATGGAAGCTTATATTCTTTTATGCAAGCTTGATTATATTATCTACTCCCTGCCTGGCAACCTGAGAACTTTGACCCACATACTTGACATCAGGATCAATCTGTGAGACTCTGGCAACTGGAAGAAACACTCCTCAGATTGCCAAGCATTGGCAGTGGCTGAAATTATATGTGTGACCTGAAAAGTCCTCCCCTTTATCTTAGGAATTGAGAGAATTGTACTATTATTTATTGAGATTTTTATTGAGATTTTTATACCGCCCTTCTCCCAAAGGGACTCAGGGCGGTTCACAGGGCATAAATATAAACAACAGTACAAACATTAAAAGATAATTAAATTAATGCCCAAGTTAAAACCAGAATAATAAAACAAACCTATAAAAAACCCAAGTACCCCCATCAGGCCAGACCCGCTAGTTCAAATAAATGGGTCTTCAACCCGCGACGGAAGGATCGGAGGTCTGATGCCATCCGGAGCTCAACCGGCAGTTGATTCCATAACGCCGGAGCACCCACAGAGAAGGCCCTCCCCCTGGGGGCCACCAGTCGACATTCCCTGACAGGAGGCACCCTGAGGAGGCCCTCTCTGTGGGCGCGCACAGGGCGGAGGGGAGTCGACGCCGGCAGCAGGTGGTCCTCGAGGTATCGCGGACCCATGCCATGTAGGGACTTAAAGATCATAACCAAAACCTTGAACCTTACCCGGAAGACAACTGGTAACCAATGCAGCTCACGGAGCAAAGGTGTAACATGGGAGTACCGGGAAACTCCCAAGACAATTCTCGTGGCCGCATACTGTACCAGTTGGAGCCTCCGAGTAGTCTTCAAGGGAAGTCCCATGTAGAGAGCGTTACAGTAGTCTAGGCGAGAAGTCACGAGCGCATGAGTGACCGTACACAAGGCCTCCCGGTCCAGATAGGGCCGCAACTGGCGCACCAGGCGAACCTGGGCAAAAGCCCCCCTAGTCACGGCCACTATGTGATCTTCCAAAGTGAGTCGTGAATCTAGGAGGACTCCCAAGTTGCGAGCCCTATCCACAGGGGGTAAAAGCTCACCCCCCATAGAAAGAGGTGGAACATCCCAGGTGTCTCGGGAAGCCGGAATGTACAGCCACTCAGTCTTGTCAGGGTTGAGTTGAAGTCTGTTCCTCCCCATCCAGACCCGAACCGCCTCCAGGCAACGGGACATCACAGCGAGGGCATCACTGGGGTGGTTTGGGGTCGAAATAAAAAGTTGGGTATCATCAGCATATTGATGATACCCAACTCCAAAACCACGAATGATCTCACCCAGCGGTTTCATATAGATGTTGAACAGGAGAGGCGAGAGGACCGACCCCTGAGGAACTCCACAAGCGAGAGTCCTAGGGGTCGACCTCTGCCCCCCTGCCAACACCGACTGCGAGCGTCCCAGGAGATAGGAGGAGAACCACTGAAAAACCGTGCCTCCCACTCCCAATCCCCTGAGACGCTGCAGCAGGATACCATGGTCGATGGTATCGAAAGCCGCCGAGAGGTCTAATAGGACTAGGACAGAGGAATACCCCCTATCCCGAGCCCTCCAGAGATCATTCACCAGAGCGACCAATGCCGTCTCCGTGCTGTGCCCGGGCCTGAAACCCGATTGGTAAGGGTCCAGATAATCCGCTTCATCCAGGACCAGAGGGAGCTGATGCGCCACCACACTCTCAACAACCTTCGCAAGAAAGCGAAGGTTGGAGACTGGACGAAAGTTGTTCAATACAGCTGGGTCCAAGGCAGGCTTCTTGAGGAGAGGTCTCACCACCGCCTCCTTCAAGATGGTGGGGAAACAACCCTCACTCAAAGAAGCAGATATAACCGCCTGGAGCCAGCCTCGTGTCCTCTCCCTAGCTGCATAAACCAGCCAAGAAGGGCACGGGTCCAATAAACATGTGGTGGAACTCAGCTTCCCCATAATCCTGTCCACTTCATCAGGGGTCACAGAATCAAACTCCTCCCAGATAACATTGACAAGACCGCCCGTGTCCTGATCGTCAGACTCTGCCCAGCTGGAGTCCAAACCGGTCCGAATCCGAGCGATTTTATCCGACAGATGTTGACCAAACTCCTCGGCACGACCCTGCAAGGGATCCTCCCTCACCTCCTGATTAAGAAGGGAGCGAGTCACCCTAAACAAGGCGGCCGGGCGATTATCTGCGGACGCGATGAGGGTGGAGAAGTAATTACACCTCGCCTCCCTCATCGCAGCGAGATAAGACCTAATGTAGGTTCTTAACCGCAATCGGTCGGGTTCAGATCGGCTGGACCTCCAGCAGCTCTCTAGGCCCCGTTTCCGACGCTTCATCTCCCGGAGCTCCGTGGAGAACCATGGAGCTCGCTGGGATCTGCGCCGGGTCAGGGGCCGCAAGGGTACAACCCGGTCGAGTGCCTCAGTGGCTGCCCTTTCCCAGGCTTCCACTAAGGCATCTGCCGAGCTGTGAGCAATGGAGGCAGGTGGAGACCCCAGCGCCGCTTGGAATCTCTCAGGATCCATTAGGCGTCTGGGGCGGTACCATCTAGTTGGCTCCGTACCTCCACGGCGGGGGGTGGCAAAATGGAAGACCAGCCGCAGGAGGTGATGATCGGTCCATGACAGGGGCATAATAAATGGAAAGCCCCCACCAAGATCATCCAACCACCGTCCAGATAAGAAAATCAGGTCAAGGGTGTGGCCTCCCTCATGAGTTGGCTCTGAAATTACCTGCGTCAGGTCCATGGCCGTCATGGAAGCCATGAACTCCCGAGCAAGCTCAGATGAACCTCCCAGGGATGGTAGGTTGACGTCTCCCAAAACTATAAGTTTGGGGAACTCAACCACCAACCCTGAGAGGACATCGAGCAGCTCGGGCAGGGCTGCCGCTACGCGACTAGGCGAAATGTACACGAGCAGCAAGCCCAACTGCGCCCCAGAGCCAAATCTCATGAAGAGAGACTCACACCCGACTATCTGAGGAACGGTGGTCTCCCGCGGACATAAGGTCTCCCTAACGATCACCGCCACACCCCCACCCCTACCCTGAGCTCGAGGCTGGTGTAGCACCCGGAAGCCTGGTGGGTAAAGATCAACCAAAGGGACCCCACCCTCTGGGCCCAACCAAGTCTCCGTGATGCAAGCCAGGTCCGCATGCTCACCCTCAACTAAATCCCTAATAAGGGGAGCCTTGTTGACCACGGACCTGGAGTGGAAGTTAATAAGCTATTATGGCTTATTATACCTTCTCTTTTGCTGAGAGCAATTTATTATAGCTACCATAATTTATTATATCCTAATAGCTGTCCAGCTGGGCATTAGTGTTAGACTTGGGGTTAGAATCCACTTTCTGCTCTAGAATCTTGGTGGCTTTGTGTCAGAGCAGGTGCCAAGGTCTAAGTTTTTCTTTGTCACATGTATTGGCATGCCAAGCCTTTAACCTTTAAGCCAGCTGAATTATTCCATCCCCATGGAGGCTGCTTTAGGACATGATTTCCTTGGATTACTGACCTGCTGTGATACCTTTAAATGGCCTGGATGCCAACCTTTTTTTCCCTAAGATGGTTCAATCTCCAGTCAGGTTTCTCTTCCTGTATAACTTCCACTCCATGTCTTCAGAATTGAAGGAAGACCACTTCAAACAGAGTTGTTCCATTAACAAGCCTTTTTTCCCAACTGTTTTTTCAGCTTTGATAGACTAAATTCCATTTTGCTACCACTCTAAATCCAATTGAATGAACAACTACCACCCTGGAGCAATGCCTTCATCACCACATAAGCTATCAACAAGATTGCTGGTTGAACTATTGCTAATGGGTGAGTTCACATATAAAAGTAATCCTCAAGTTATGACTGTAATGGAACCTGTCATAAAGTGAATGCAGCAGTTGTAAAGTTGTGGTGGCTGTTAAGCAAACTCATTGTTTGCTATGGCAAGCTTTTGCTGAAAATGGGAAGGGAAGGGTCAGTTTTCAGCAAAGCTGTCCTAAAACAGTCATGTGACTGCAGGATGTTGCAAAGCGCTGTAAATGCAGCTGTGTTGCAGACTACTAAAGTGCAGCCATGTGACCACTGAAGGCAGGGACCATCAGAACATTGGAAGTAGGTCATAAGTTCCCTTTTTCAGTTCCATTATAACTTCAAACTGTCATTAAGAACTGGTTGTAAGTAGTGGACTACCTGATTATTGAATTGCATGTCACTCTTACAAGCTTCTGATAGAGCACTCCTACCTATCTGATACCTCCACATTCTTCTTTATTCCTTAGTCCCTCCCCACCTTTTATCTTCAGCAAGATGTTTTCCAGGAATACCTTGATTTTGCCCAGACTTTATATAAATTGCTAACTATCATCAACAGGAAGTCCACCTCTCAACTGTTGTTGGGGATCAGATACGGCTCACCATCAAATGCATTATTTATTTTACCTACAACTTCTACAAGAGTAAAATCTTATATGTTATTTTCCCATTCTCACCTAATTCCTGAACATACTCATGCTGTTAACAATCCTTTGATCGCAGAAAGGAGGAGGGATGAATTTGAGGTAGAATGTATGCTGTATTCTTAGTGCAGGAAATCAGTGCAGAAAAGCCAGACTGGAATATCTGATTCACTGGAACAGTTTTTCTCAACTTTAATAGCTTTAAGATTCTGGCTGGGGAATTCTGGGACTTAAAGTCCAGACATCTTAAAATTAGCATGGTTGAGAAACACTGCATTAGGAAATCTATTTAAACACAAATAAATCCTCTAATGCAGCAGACAATGCCCATGTGCTCCACCTTCTTTGATAGTTACGTTTGTAATGCCCATACAAATTCTGGTATCTTCACTAGCCCCATATCAGGCCTCAGCATCATCTTTACAGTTTTGTAGCAATGTAAATTTAATAAATAATAAATACAATTGATATCTTCAACTCTAGTAGGAGTCATATTTGGGGAACAGGATAATGATGATCATATCACTCTCAAGAAGAGATTGGATAGCAATTTGTCTAAAATGGTGTAGGGTTTCCTGCCTGAGCAGGGGTTGGACTAGAAGACCTCCAAGGTCCCTTCCAACTCTGTTATTCTGTTACTCATGAACAAAACTGCAAGAAGGTGGGCAAATGCGTAAATCTGTAACATAAATGAACATTTCTCTCTTGTGAAGTTCTATTGGTATCCAGAATCCTGCCTCCATACTCCTCCCTCATCAACTATTTGTTGTCAGTGCATTTTGGACTGTCCTTTTCTTCTTGGACAGGATGGGTTCTGGGCTATGGAACCTGCATAGGAATTCAGCATGTTTTTTGCTCTGTTCTGTCACCTCCTTGATAGTGGTACAATTTTCTTTCCCCTATTTCTCCAAGGTGAGACAGGGAGAAAAGGTGGAAAATCCTTTTCCTCCTGATTTCCCTGGACAGAAGTGTACAAATTGCATCATGTTTAACCTTTATAATAGTATAAATAGGGTTTGCATTTAATACGTAGGAGGCACTGAAGTTGTTCAGAAACAGCATCATGATGTTTTGCAGTAAACGTATCTCAAGATCCTTGCTTGCACCACTCTCAGTTCTACGATTTGCTGAGAGAAATCAGACAGGGTGTCAGAGAGAATAGAATAGAATAGAATAGAATAGAATTAGAATAGAATAGAATAAAATAGAATAGAATAGAATAGAATAGAATAGAATAGAATAGAATAGAATAGAATAGAATAGAATAGAATAGAATAGAATAGAATAGAATAGAATAGAATTGGAAGGGACCTTGTAGGTCATCTAGTCCAACCCCTCACTTAAGCAGGAGACCCTATGCCATTCCTGACAGATGTCAGTCCAATCTTTTCTTGAAAGCTTCCAGTGATGAAGCTCCCACAACATCTGAAGGCAATCTGTTTCATTGGTTGATTGTTCTCTCACTGTCAGAAAATTTCTCCTTATTTCTAGGTTGAATCTCTCCTTGATCAGTTTTCATCCATTATTTCTTGTCTGGCCTTCAGGTGCTTTAGGTTGATCCCCTCCTCTCTATGACAGAGTTAACACCCCTGCCCTCTTTTGACTTTGATTCTACCCACAGTTCTCTGATTGATTACCCTAGACAAATTACCATTGGTAGAAAAAAAGTTTGCTCTCTCATATATAGATACAGAACCACCACCCTTAGATACAGTATATAATAAGTAAACATGTCCTCAAATTTGACATTTTTGACATGTTCAAATTTAAATACTAATTAGTTTTTTGTTGGCTATCTACCATAGAGTTCAAATAAAAAGTGTAAAATTACAAGACTCTTTAAATAAAGCCCTTGGGATCAGTAATGAAATTTGTCCATGTCTCTTTTCTAAGAAGCACCTGTTCTGCTGTGTTTAATAAGATTGAATATCATGAGCTGCTTACCAGCAGGTGTTGGGAAAACACCAACTGTGCCAGGGAACAGACTGCATTGTGCTCAGTGTTGTGCGAAAAGAAAAGAAAAAACTATGCAAAACATCAGTGTTTCTAAAGACAGGAGCTTGTATTTTCAGAAAAAATGTCACCTCTTTCCAGTTTCCTAGCTGTTTTGACTGCAAAGCAAGAGTTTAATTTGCAAAATAAATATTTGTTCCTTCTTGTCTATTATCACTAAAGCATTTAATGCTACACATATTGAATTTTACTGATAGAGAAGAATATTTCTATCTCAGGGTTGAATTGTAGAGTCCTTGGTGGTCTCTGAGCTGGATTCTTTTCTTACATGTTTCATTACCAAACTAGGTAATATCATCATAACTAGCTCTGATAATGTTACCTAGTACAGTAATGAAATGTCTGCAAGAAAACAATTAAGCTCATACTGATTTTATCTGAGAAGGCTATGCCTTCTTTCTTTCCAGTTACCTACTCAACCAAGGCTCATCAATCACAAAGCAGGCATAATAATTTCTTTACATATTTGTCTATAGAAGAGAATATTTGTAGCTCAGGTTGCCCTTTGGTGTCCTTGCTGCTCTCTGACCTTGATTGTATTCTTGCAGACATTTCATTATCACATGAAGTTAGCTACGGTAGTTGGGTAATAAAACATTTGCAAGAATACAATTAATCTCAGAGAACATTAAGGACCCAACAGCAAATATTGTCTTTTTACTGCCTTCTAGTGGTTGCAGTGGCTCAGTGGGTTAGGACGCTGAGCTTGTCGATCAGGTCAGCAGTTTGACCAGTCGAATCCCGAGTGCCGTGTAGCAGAGTGAGTGCCTGTTATTCGTCCCAGCTTCTGCCAACCTAGCAGTTCAAAAGCATGTAAAAATGCAAGTAGAAAAATAGGGACCGTAGTGGGAAGGTAACAGCATTCCGTGCGCCTTTGACGTCTAGTCATGCCGGCCACATGACCACGGAGACGTCCTCGGACAAGCGCTGGCTCTTCAGCTTTGAAACGGAGATGAGCACCGGCCCCTAGAGTCGGAAATGACTAGCACGCATGTGCGGGGGAACCTTTACCTTTTACCTAGTGGTTGTCCAGAATTTTTGCAGGCAATCAGGTTTGTTGAAAGTAAAGGGCAAGAAGCAGATGTCCAGACTAAGCTGGTTGGTTTCTCTTTGCTGTGGATTCCACAATGGTTACCTTCCTCATTATGAGATAAAGAACTTTCCACAAACTTTCATTTTATAAAGTTATCTAAACTGTGATCATACAAAGAGCCGCTTTCAAAATGTTGCAATGTACTACTGAACAACTATGGGGTGAAGGGTAGGAAATATAATTTAAAATTATTACCATCACAGTTCAAATTAGAACTGTAAGCACTATTCATGGTCCTCTCTTCCATGCAATTGGTTTATGCATGTAGAAATTCTACCTGTGCAAAGCTGCACATACTCTGGAACAGACATGTCAAAGTCGTGACATCAAATGATGTCACGCAATGTATCGGGACAGTTTTGCCAGCTTAACACCCCTGCTCTGGAAGGTCAGGCTTCCTACTTCACATAAACATAGAATAATAGCGGTATAAGAGGATCTGTTAACATCTGAGATTCCATGGTAACCTATGCTTCCCTAAAACTTGGATGTGACTTCCTAAACAACTCCCTCTCCAAAATTGCCACCAAATTGCAATGTTTAATGTGGCAGAAGAGGAAAATATTGAATTCATGGAAAGAACCAGACCAAATGGGTTAGATTGGGAACTTGAAGAAACATTCAGAAAAGAAGCAAAGGGAAATCTCTTCTGTATTGTCAAGAAAATGATAAATCCATGTAGAGTTACAACTTCAAAGAGACTTTATGAATCATCCATATACTTATCAGCAATCAAACTAAAGGATTTTTTTTACCTCTTTTATAATATAATTAAGTTTCATAAGTATAGATTACATTTCATTTTTGTTTTTGCTTCTGCAATTCTTCTGACCTTTTAAATATGGCCTTTCAAAGTGATGATCTTTTGAAGTATAGGATAGAATCTTTATATTACAAGGAATGTATTGGGATTTCAATTTGCATACAAACTTGTTTCCTCTTTAAGGACAGTCATTGATGTAAGATCTAAAATGAATTAAAGTATAAACCAAAGAGTGCACAGCCATAGGAACCCTGAACTACTGAGATTCCAGACACATAAGAGAAAATGGTTAAGTATATTTGTTAGTTATTAGGCCTGGTACAGACTAGTTTCCCTCATTAATTATTTGAGAATTGCTTTTTCTTAAAAGTTATACAAAATGGTCTAATTTAATACGTTGCCATGAAAAAAGGACAGACTTTCCATATTGGGAATTAAAGGTACAGTATCATTATCAATTTAGCTCCTGTACTGTCTGTCTGAAGAGCATCCTAGAAATACAGAGATAACACTATGATTTGTGGCATGTGCTAGCACAGCTATTGGAACCCATTCAAAGCATCAGTACTTTAAATAACAGATTTTCAGACACATCCATATCATTCTCTATACTTGGGCAGTTCTCTTTGCTGTATAGGAGGGATTGGGGAAGGATCTTTGAATATTTTCAACACCACTATTTTCAAAACCAACAGGCCCTGACAGCAAACATCTGGATGACCACTAAATGATAGTCAAGAGTTACAGTTCGAAGTATCTTCTATACTTCTTTGTTGCAATATAGTAATTGTCCAGATTTGTGCAGTTCATGTAGGACAAACCATGAACACCACCAAATCATAATTCTTGGGATTTACAAAGCTGGAATATATATTATAGAAGAGGATCTTTTATTTAAACGGCCGTTACTCCATGTTTGTTTGAAAAGGAGTACCTACAATTTGGTGGTAGATTTCATGCTTTGCATTTAGATGTAATATCTTGTACCTCTGGTCAGACCTCTTTGCTTACACTGAAGGAGTAAGTTTAAAAAGGTTTGAGTTTTAAAAACCCTGAAAGAAATTCTTCAAAGAACTCAAGTGCATTCCAATATCCAGAATCAGAATCAAAATAGAGCTGGAAGGAGGTCTTCTAGTTCAGCCCCCTGCTCAAGCAGGAGACCCTACACTATTTCAGAGAAGTGGCTGTCCAGTCTCTTCTTAAAAACCTCCAGTGATGAAGCACCCACAATGTCTGAAGGCAAGCTGTTCCACAGATTAATTGTCCTCACTGTTAGGAAGTTTCTCCTTAATTCCAGTTTAAGTACAGATTAGGTGAGACCTGGCTCAAAAACAGTAAATGTGAAAGGGACCTTGGAGTCCTAGTGGACAATCACTTGACTATAAGCCACCAGTGTGCTGCAGCAGCCAAGAAAGCTAATATAATCCTGGGTTGTATAAACAGAGGCATAGAATCAAGATCATGCCAAGTACTAGTACTGCGTTAAAGGTAAAGGTTCCCCCGCACATGCGTGCTAGTCGTTTCCGACTCTAGGGGCTGGTGCTCATCTCCGTTTCAAAGCCGAAGAGCCAGCGTTTGTCCAAGGATGTCTCCGTGGTCATGTGGCCGGCATGACTAGATGCCAAAGGCGCACGGAACGCTGTTACCTTCCCACCGTAGTGGTCCCTATTTTTCTACTTGCATTTTTACGTGCTTTAGAACTGCTAGGTGGGCAGAAGCTGGGACGAGTAACAGGCGCTCACTCTGCTACGCAGCACTCGGGATTTGACCTACCAAACTGCCGACCTTCTGATTGACAAGCTCAGCGTCCTAACCCACTGAGCCACCACGTCCCTCACAGTACTGCATTATAAAACCCTAATAAGACCACAACTGGAATACTGCAGCCAATTTTAGTCATGATACTACAAAAAAGATGTTGAGACTTTGGAAAAAGTTCAGAGAAGAGCTACTAAAATGATCAAAGGCCTGGAGACTAAAACATATGAAGAACAGCTGCAGGACTAGGGTTTGGCTAGTCCAAAGAAAAGAAGAAACAGGCATGACATGATAGTAATATTCCAGTATTTGAGGGGCTGCCACAAAGAGGCGGGGGTCAATTTATTTTCCAGAGCACCAGAAGGCAGGACAAGAAACAATGGTTGGAAACTGACCAAAGAGAGAAGCAACCTGGAATTAAGGAGAAACTTCCTAACAGTGAGGACAATTAACCAGTGGACCAGCTTGCCTTTAAAAATCGTGGGTGCTCCATCACTGGAGGTTTTTAAGAAGAGACTAGACAGTCACTTGTTTGAAATGGTATAGGTTCTCCTGCTTGAGCAGGAAGCTGACTAGAATACCTCCAAGGTCCCTTCCAGCTCTACAGATTCTATTCTATTGTATTCTATTGTATTCTATTGTATTCTATTGTATTCTATTGTATTCTATTGTATTCTATTGTATTCTATTCTATTCTATTCTATTCTATTCTATTCTATTCTATTCTATTCTATTCTATTCTATTCTATTCTATTCTATTCTATTCTATTCTATCCTATTCTATTCTAGGTGTGGCCTTACTAAAGCTTTATCCAGATACATGCAAGTCTGTTTCTCAAAGCCTCTATCTATCTATCTATCTATCTATCTATCTATCTATCTATCTATCTATCTATCTATCTATCTATCTATCTATCTATCTATCTATCTATCTATCTATCTATCTATCCCTCACCCTTTGGGGTGAGGTATCACCAATATGCCAATGATACCCAGTTGTTTATCTCCACCCTGAGCCAACCCAGTGATGCCCTTGATGTGATGTCCCAGTGCCTGGAGGCGGTGTGGGTCTGGATGGGAAGGAACAGGCTCAGGCTGAACCCCTCCAAGACCGAGTGGCTGTGGATATCAGCATCTTGTACTGTCCAACAGGTTCCATCTCTTCTTATGGGGGGGAGCTATTGCCCCCCTCAGAAAGGGCCTGCAACCTGGGTGTCCTCCTGGATTCACGGCTTAATTTGGAAGATCATCTAACTGCCGTGACCAGGGGGGCTTTTGCACAGGTTCGCCTGGTACGCCAGTTGCGCCCCTTTTTGGACCGAGATGCCCTATGCATGGTCACCCATGCCCTTGTCACCTCTTGCCTGGATTACTGCAATGCTCTCTACATGGGGCTGCCCTTGAAGTGCGCCCGGAGGCTTCAACTGGTGCAAAATGCGGTCACGCAGGTGCTTATGGGAGTATCTCAATACTCCCATGTTACACCACTCCTGCGCGAGCTGCATTGGCTTCCGGTTGCCCTCCGGGTGCGATTCAAGGTGCTGATAATCACCTTTAAAGCTCTACATGGCTTAGGCCTGGGGTACTTGCGAGACCACCTGCTGCCAATGTCAACTTCCCATCGCCCGGTTCGCTCCCACAGAGTTGGCCTCCTCAGGGTGCCGTCCGCCAGGCAATGCCGGCTGGCGACCCCCAGGGGGAGAACCTTCTCTGTGGGTGCACCGACCCTCTGGAATGAACTGCCCCCGGAGCTGCGGATGGCCCCTGACCTTCGATCCTTCTGCCATGACCTAAAGACCTGGTTATTCCAACAAGCGGGCCTGGACTGATCATGGTTTTTAAATTTGGTTTTTTATTGGTTTAAATTGTTCTTATTTCTTATATTGTTTAACCCTCTTTTAATTTTTGTATTTATATCTTTTAACTTTTTATTGTTGTGAGCCGCCCTGAGTCCTCAGGGAGAAGGGCGGCATATAAATTTAATAAACCTAAACCTAAACCTAAACCTAAACCTAAACTTAAACCTAAACCTAAACCTAAACCTAAACCTAAACCTAAACCTAAACCTAAACCTAAACCTAAACCTAAACCTAAACCAACCTACCTACCTACCCACCCACCCACCCACCCACCCACCTACCTACCTACCTACCTACCTACCTACCTACCTACCTACCTACCTACCTACCTACCTACCTATCTATCTATCTATCTATCTATCTATCTATCTATCTATCTATCTATCTATCTATCTATCTATCTATCTATCTATCTATCTATCTATCTACTACCTCTGGGCGGCTTACAGTATTAAAAAGGTAAAATTATACAACACTGATAAACAATACAAACAAAATACTATAAAAATACTATAAAAATACAAATATTCAATGCTAACTAAAAGATGGGGAGGGAGGAAGTAAGATGAGCAGGGCGGAAGGGCGGTGGGATCTGTTATTAATAAAGCAACCATGCCCAATGTGAACCTCTCCCCTTTAGAGCTAATTATATATTTACTGAAGTCCATGTTCTTCTGTCCAAACACATTTTGTTCAGTGATTGCACACTAAAGATTAACATGCACTGTGTAAAACCTCTGAAGTTTATTTTGGGAGGTTTGTCTAACGTCAACAAAAGCAAAAGCAGGAAATAACCAGCTTAAGCATCATGAAGCAGCAGAAAGGGAACTAATACCAGTAGCAGCATCCAGAGCCAGATAGCTTGTCGCTTGTTTACTAACCAATGGTTAGTTTAAGAAATGGTTTATTGATTCTTCCTATCAGCAGTGATACAGTACCCATTTTTAAAAGCACTCTAGCAACAGACTGATCAGGAGGAAATTGTTTCTTATAGCAGGACACAAACTATGCACCATGAAACAGATTCTGTAGTCTGTGATGGGAACTGATTTACTACCATGCCTGAGTGACACTTTCCATTAATATGGGAGGGAGATTCCCCCCTCCCATTTTGGCAATGTTGTTTGCTTTAAAGTTCTTCCTGCAGAAATTGTGTTGCTTTCCATGTCCTTTGCCCATCGCTTTTCATTTAAACAGGTGAACTCATAAAACCTAGCTGTGCGATGTTTGGAGAGCATCCAACCAAAACCTATTTAGATTTTTTAAACAAAACAAAACAAAACAAAAAAACCTCATTTAGCCAAAACCTAAATACAGGATGAAATTTCAAGATTCCCCTATAGAGTTAAAGCCGAAAGGTAGTTCTGTGTTCAAGGAGATGAGCAAACTTCAATCTGCATTAATTTATATTGTTTTTCTCCAACTTTGAATACAGGTAATCCTTGACTTATGACCGCAATTGAGCCCAACATTTCTGTTGTTGAGTGAGGCATTTGTTAAATGAGTTTTGCCCCATTTTATGACCTTTCTTGACACAGTTGTTCAGTGAATCACTGTAGGTGTTAAATTAGTAACACAGTCGTTAAGTGAATCTGGCTTCCACATTGACTTTGCTTGTCAGAAGGTCTCAAAAAGTGATCACATGACCCTGGGAGACTGCAACTGTCATAAATATGAGTCAGTTGCCAGGCATCTGAATTTTGATCATGTGACTATGGGTCACATAGTTAAAATGGTCGTAACTCTGAATAATAGTCATAAGTCACTTTTTTCAGTACCACTGTAACTTCAAATGGTCACTAAATGAACTATTGTAAGTCAAGGATTACCTGTAGTTATTATAATATCCACTAATTCAGAGGCAGAGTATCCAAAGGATGGTCTAACATTTAGATTTGCATTTATCATGTCTAAAGCAAATTTAGAAGTACTTAATTTAAATAAACTAGAAATACTATGATTTTGCAAATAGAGGGAACATAGAGATGTGAATGCTGAGTCAGTCTTTTGTTCAGCTGCTCTGATTTAAAATACCCTAGGCCACTGGTGTCAAACTCGATCATGTCACATGACGTATCATGACATTTTTTGCTGTTGCAGAGCTGGGGTGGGTGTGGCTTGCGCGTGATGCATCCAGCCCGCAGGGCCCTGCCCTAGGCTTTCTCTTATTGTGTGTGTTGCTTTTTAAATCTTTATAGAGTGGCATATGCTGTGTCAAAACTTTGATTAATTTAGCATAGTATTGTTAATAATGACTGGCAACAACTTTCAAAGTATTTGGGGAGTCATTGCTTGGCACATGTCCAGGTTTGTAGGCAAAGGTCTGCTTGAACCTTTAGGCTTGAGATGCCAGGAATTCAGCCAAGGATCTTCTGCATCCAAAATGCATATTTTACTATTAATTCCTTGATTCTCTGCTGCAACTTCCCCAAAACCACATAGACATGATGGCCAAAAGAACCTTAACAAAGCCTTTGAGAAATTTAGCAGCCATGAGATTAAAAATCAGGCTCTCTTGTGGACTAGAAACCAGCTAAACGATAGATATCAGAAAATATGGATAAATGATTCATTTCAAAGAGAAATACTCAAAATTGGTCTAGGTATTAGTATTGGGAATTACTTTATTGATTATGAGATTAGAGATGAGCAGGTAATTAGCATTGTTGATGACAGCAAACTATTCAGATTTGTAAAATCAAAATGCAATTGTAAAATCTCCAATCTGGATAAAGGGAACATCAAAACAGTAACTGGAGTTCAGTCTAAAAACTTTCATAATGGTGTACATTGAAAAAAATTAAGTATTATATATTCATTAACGGAATTTGAACGGTTTGTAGTAACTGATCAGGAAAGAAGTTCTGGAACCGTGGCCGACTACATAATAAAGAGTATTAATCTGATATGCATTTATTGTAAAAATCCCAGATTTCCCTATGTGGAATCATTAGGAAGGCAATTCAAAATAAAACTGCCAATATAGTACTACCACAATATACATCTATGGTGAGACTTCACATAGAATATTTTGTACACTTCTGTTAACCACATCTGAAACATGATATTATAAAATGTTAAAAAATACCACAATAAATGTCATGCTATAATGATTAGCATGCTATTAGAAGAATCACTTATGATTTTCTTCCTGACTTATTTTTTTTTAAAAAAATCTGGAATCTCTGAAAAGGGATCTAAAAATGATAGCTTGATTAGAGAAAATATCTAAGTAGCTGATCCTAAATCCAGAGAGGCCTGTTTCCTTCCAGTTTAGTATTACAACACTCCCCATGTTCTTCCCAGGGCATTAGATTCCTTTTGATCTTAGCTGCTTCAAGAGTACAATCTAAAACCATCAGTTAGATGAAGTTTCAGTTGACAGAAGCCTAAAACTATCAGTCAAGGTTTATCAGTTGAAACTTTCTTCCCCAATGAATCCTTGCAAAATCTAATGATAATGATGATGATGATGATGATGATGATGATAATAATAATAATAATAATAATAATAATAATAATAATAATAATAATAATAATAATAATAATAATAACAGCAACAACAACAACGTCAGAAGGGACCTTGGAAGTCATCTATTCCAATGCCCTGCTCAGGCATGAAACCCTGTACCATTTCAGACAAATGGCTGTCTACTCTCTTCTTAAAAACCTCCAGTGTTGGAGCATTCACCACCTCTGGAGGCAGGTTGTTCCACTGGTTAATTGTTCTAACTGTCAGGAAGTTTCTCCTTAGTTCTAGGTTGCTTCTCTCCTTGATTAGTTTCCATCTGTTGCTTCTTGTCCTGCCTTCAGGCGCTTTGGAGAATAGCTTGACTCCCTCTTCTTTGTGGCAGCCCCTGAGATATTGGAACACTGCTATCATGTCCCCCCTTGTCCTTCCCTTCATTAAACTAGACATACCCAATTCCAGCAACTGTTCCTTATATGTTTTAGCCTCTAGTCCCCTAATCATCTTTGTTGCTCTTCTCTGTACTCTTTCTAGTGTCTCAACATCTTTTTTACATCATGGTGACTAAAACTGGATGCAGTATTCCAAGTGTGGCCTTATTAAGGCATTGTGAAGTGGTATTAATACTTTACGTCAGACACAAGGCCTGGGGGCCAGATCCGGCCTGCGAAGTGGTTTCATGTGGCCCACGAAGCCATCCTGGAAACAGTGAGGGAACGGCCCCCACTGCCTTGGCCCTGGCCCAGAGACCCTCAGATCTGTCCTACTCCTGCCAAGGCCCCCATAGGCACCCTTGATGCGAACAATGTAGAGCTGGCCATGCCCATCCAGTAGGTCATACACACTTTAGCCATGCCCACCCAGTAGGCCACGCCCACCCAGGCCATACCCACCCAGCCCCCTGAGGGCAACCGCAATGCTGATGCAGCCCTCAATGAAATTGAGTTTGACACCCCTGCTTTACATGATCTTGATTTTATCCCTCTGTTAATGCAGCCTAGCATTGTGTTGGCTTTTTTGGCAGCTGCAGTACACTGCTGGCTCATATTTAAGTGATTGTCCACTAGGACTCCAAGATCCCTCTCACAGTTACTACTATTGAGCAAGGTACCACCTATACTATACCTGTACATTTGGGTTTTTTTTGCCTAAATGTAGAACTTTACTAGGTCAAGATCAGGGAAGCCTGGATCCAGATTTATGAAGCTGAGCTTTAAGTAGACCAGTTTCTTTTAGCCTTATCTTTCTCAGAATGTTCTGCAACAGTATTACAGTATTACAACAGTTCCAAGAAGGTGCCACATCCATTTGCACTATTCAGGTGACCCTGAGGGCACAGATACAGTAAACCTCCAGGTGGCCTCAACGACTCTCAGAAAGAGTGCTAAAAACCAGGTGACTGCAAGAAATATAAATCCTTCCATCCTCCACCATTCAATCAGTATTGAAGAAGCTTCTTGGATGAGAAGCAAAATATCTTCAAGGAAAAACAAAATCCAGTTGCCTTTTGAAAAAGCACCTTTGGGACATTCTGCAAGAGTAAAATGAAGTAACTCTATGCATGCTACCTTGAATTACTTTTCAGAAATGATATAAGTACGAAAACTTTGACTGGTCTGGAGTAAGTTCCTACATAATATGCTGAATTCATACAAGATACTACGGTAAAATGTGGGTTTATTTCTTTGGGATTTATCAAATGTATGAACTAAACCACTGACATTTGCAAACCACTTGTTTTGTTTGTCTTAGCATGTTGTGCAAACCCAGTGAATTTGACTAAATAGTATGAGGTTAAATAAATCTCATTTAGCATGTTGAACAAATACTTTACCTCTACAGGAGCCAGACAAAAATCTATGTTGCAAATATTCAGCCATCTGAACTTAATTTCCAATTAATTAATTTAATACAATTTTCTCTAAGTTTCAAGGGAAAAATTAAGTCCAACAATCCTTTTGCATAGTTACACAAACAATTTGTACAACCAGGTACAATGATTACCATTTTGAATTGTACACCTTTTGAGCAGCATATCGCTTTTACTTGGCAGTAGAATCTATTCTTTCCATTAAGCCCAAGCTTTAAAACTGCCCAATTAATCAACTGGGCTGGACTAAGTATAGGATTCATTAAGAATTTTGCCTTCTTTCAGAGCTATCTGCAATCAATCAATTTAGATTTCTGGCAGCATTTTTAGCATGATTGATTCTATCATTAGATGAAATGAATGATAGCTTGGAATAATGAAGAACTAGTATATAGATGGCCTTGAAGAAGGAATTCAACATGTTGAATTCAATGTTATATTATGCAAGCATCAGCTTACTCAGATGGACAGTAGGGGATGAAAAAGAAACTTAGGATTACTTGATTCTCTTTAGTAGAAGAGATGAGAGAAAGAATCTCAGTCAGGCTTTCAGAATCCAGTTGTTATACTATAACAATAGAATTCCATTAGTTCCTCTGGTGTCTGTTTCCTGATTGGGGTTCAAAGGGTTGACAACCTGAGATACAGGTAGTCCTCGTTCACCAACTGCCTCATTTAGTAACTGTTCAAAGTTACCATAGTATTAATACAGTAGCTTCGCAACCAATCTTTCCATTTATGATAGTCACAACATTCCACGGTTACATGATCGCCATTCAGGCACTTCACAACTGGCATTTATAAATGTTGTGGCATCCCATGGTCGCATGATTGCCATTTGCTTTTCAACAGGCTTGTGACAAGCATAGTTAATAGAGAAGGTGGAAGTAAAATCATAAGTCACAGTCAGAAGATGTTTGTCTTAGTGACTGCAGTGCTTCACTTTAATGACCAGGGGAAGTAAGGTTTATTTATTTATTTATTATTATTTATTTATTATTGGGACTTATATGCCGCCCTATCTCCTGAAGGACTCAGGGCGGCTAACAACAATAAAACACAATAATACAAATGTTAAAAAAAGATTAAACTAACAAGCCCCAGTGATAAAATATTAAAAACATTTTTTTAAAATAAAACCCCTATTATTAGTCCAGGTCAGCCTGATGGAAAAGAAATGTTTTGAGGTCACGACGAAAGGACCGGAGATCCGGGGCCATCTGGAACTCAAGGGGAAGCTGATTCCACAGGGCAGGCGCTCCCACAGAGAAGGCCCTCCCCCTGTGTGAACGCACCGGGCGATGGGAAGTCGTTCCTGGCAGCAGATGGTCCTGCAAATATCCCGGGCCTAAGCCATGTAGGGCTTTATAGGTAAGAACCAGCACCTTAAATCTCACCCGGAGGGCAACCGGTAACCAATGCAGCTCACGCAGGAGGGGTGTAATATGGGAGTATCGGGATACTCCCATCACAACCCGCGTGGCTGCATTCTGCACCAAGGGACTCGCCACCACCCTCCCAGGAAACTCCGCCAGAGGGGAAGGCTCGCCAATCAGCTGTTAGTCGGGCATTCAGCTCTCTGATCAGCTGTTAATCAGGCATTTGGCATTGCAGCATTCAGCGTTGCAGGCCCCAGACGCTTCACCACCACGTCATTGTCCTCCGGCAGCCTCAAAAGGTTGCCGTGGCCCTGGGGGCTCCCGTTGCCCCGCCAATCAGCTGTTAGTTGGGCATTCAGCTCGCTGATCAGCTGTTAGTTGGGTGTTCAGCATTGCAGGCCCCAGCATTGCAACACCAAGGTTGTAAGCAACCATGGTGCTTAGCAAGTTAGTTGCCAGACCCAGTTGTAATGAAGGCTACCTGTAGATCTCTATCTAATGCTGTTTTGACCACAGCAGCTGCGTTTCTTGTTTCTTCAAGGTTCCTTGTGGATGTGTGTGTGTGTGTGGGGGGGCTACAAAGCTCTGCAAACTGAAATACAGCTGGCATGGCTGCCCATCATTGCCTATTGCCTATCTCTGAAGCGATATCTCAATAGCTCAATCAGAGAACATTGTTAGAGTAACAGCTACTAATTTAGTGATGGTGTTATAAGCATGGAAGTCAACATGTGCTGGGAATAAATAGTAAAACAAATGGGTTGCTAGAATTCAGATCCAATAAGTAAAATTTATATCACAACCTACACAAAAAGCTAAAGGAACATTCACCTTTTCACTTTGCTTTTTGAGTAATCAGGGTTCTTTGCCAGAACTATATCTCTTAAACTATCATTGGCATTTTTAACTGACTAATTGGATATCTTTTTCAATAAATTACAAGGATTTTTTTTTCCGTTGTGAGCTTCTTTGGGCAAAATTTCTGGATATAAAGGTTGCAAACTAAGGGATTTTCTACCAATTTTCCAGGCTTAGGACCACTTCAGTTGGCACAAAATGATATTGCATGTACGTGCTAGTATTCTTTATGACATGAATTTCTCTCTGTATATACAGTATCTTTGAATAGATTCACATATTGTGTTAACCTGGTATACCCAATCAGGTTTAGTTCTGCAAATATCTTAGTTTTTGCTAGAATCCTTTGATTTATTTATAGAAAAAAAAACTGCATTAAGGGGAAAATAAATAGGAAGGAAAGAAGAAAGGAAGGAAACACCTCTATCAACATTTTTATATCTAAGAATGTTCTGAATCCCAAATATTTCCTTAAATAATAACAAAAACAACAACAACAATATGATTCTATTACTCAGTGTTTTGTTTGGAAGTTGATCCACCCATCAAGAAAAAAGGCAAACCAAGCAGGGACAGAAATGGCAAAGTTGGGGAGGGGAAATGAAAACTCTTTGGCAGATAATACCATTCCGTGAAAGGGTACTACCCCCCCCCCTAAGAAGCAGTGATTTTGCAAGAATCTTCACCCCTTGTTCATAAAGTTCCAAATGGAAATTCTTGTCATGTCTGAGTCTTCACAAGCCCATGGACCATAGCACACGCCAGTCCCACCCCCCATGGTCCACTGTTTCCTTGCCCAAACCCATGCCATACATCATGATTTATATACTATAATATGGGGGAAACAATTCTATAATGTCCATAACCGATTCTGACTTTCTAGACTCTAAAAAAGTTGCATGAGGAGTTCAGCAGCTCTGTGTCAGATTAAGTGCATGTAGTTTCCTAGAGAGGAGAAACACCTTATTGCAAATTACCATCAAATTTGGACCAGATTCGCTTTGGAAAGCAATCGCCTGATACTAAGACCCCTTTTATCTGCTCTTCACATACCATTCGAGTTATTAAACGAACAGAACTGTAAGATTACTGAAAAACTGTGACCTGGCTCCTTGGAAGTGAGTGTGTTGCTGATACTGAAGCATGCTGGTGTAGTGTTAGAGCCAGTCAAGTGACTGGAAACAAAATAATTGTAACAATGTTCCTGGGTCATAGTGACAGTCAAGCTTTATTGCTGTTATTAATCATTGTCAGATGATAAACCCGCCAGGGCAGGTAGAGGTGCTTCCAACAGATTTTTCATATGCTATATAACCTGCCAGGGTCAATAAAGGAGGGTGGCAGAAGGATTTAGAGATTCAATTTTATGTGATGGCTTTAAAATAATATTGTTTTCTTGGGGAGGATTCAGGCAGTGGAATTTCTCATATTCAGCATCTGGCTGGTTGATAATCTCATTACCACATTATAAAAAAGATGCTGAAACTCTGGAAAAAGTGCAAAGAAGAGCGATTAAGATGACTAAATCATGAAGAATGGCTGTAGACTTGGGTTTGGCTAGACAGGAGAAAAGAAGGACTGGGGGGGACATGATAGTAGTATTCCAGTATTTGAGAGGCTGCCATAAAGAGGCGGAGGGTCACTTTATTTCCCAAAGCACCAGAAGGCAGGACAAGAAACAATGGATGGAAACTAATCAAGGAGAGATGCAACCTGAATGAACTAAAAACTTAACAGTGAGGACAATTAACTAGTGGAACAGCTTGCCTTCAGAAGTTGTGAGTCCTTCATCACTGGAGTTTTTTAAGAAGAGGCTGGACAGTCACTTGACTGAAATGATATAGGGTCACTTTCTTGAGCAGGGGGCTGGACTAGAAGACCTCCAAGGTCCCTTCCAGCTCTATTCTGATTGATAAAATGCCTTAAATAAACAATAGTAAATATGTTTCCAGAACATAGTTCACAATCATGCTAAAATGATGCAACATCACAATGCATGCACCACCCCTTTATATTTGGATTGCAATACCTATTTAATCATTCTCCCCCCATACCTCCAGATGCCCACATTCAAGAGTAGAAACAAAACAATGAGGGATTTTGTGACACATTAAAAATAAAAATTATTATTGAAGAAGTTTTAATGGATGTGATCTATGATAGTAAATAACAACAAATGATAGATTGATAGATAGATAGACAGACAGACAGACAGACAGACACATAGATAGATGCATGGATAGATGCATAGATGGATGGATGCATAGAGAGATGGATGCATAGATGGACGGATGGATGGACGGACGGGCAGGTGGGCGGACGGATGGACAGACAGACAGACAGTTTTAGTATGGCTTTCCAGAAAGGCTATAATGAATAACCAGAAGTCTATTATCTCAGATTTAGGACAAAGTTCAGGTCATATAAAGGAGAAAGGAACCACAGAAAATGCATTTTTCCTCAATAAATTAGTAATTAAATATTTGAAGCGAAGGGGCAACTCATAATGAAAATTCAGGTTATTGTATTTTGAAAAATACTATGAATCCAATGTTATTTTGTCAAGTTTCCTTCTTGACTATTAGTACACTTATGACTTCATCCCCCAAGGAAGATGGGAACGATTAGCTATCACTGTATATATTTGTCTTCTCTAGATTAGATAATTACAACTCACTGAACATAAATTCATGAGAAAGAAAATCTTCATATATGTTCAACAGTTTCCTAACCTAGCAAGCAGCTATCAAAAATAAAGCCCTATATAGAATTTGAAAGTAATGTTACTGCTCTGTTTTTACAACAAGAAGGAATGTGTCCCTACTGGAGCTTAAACCAAAAGGGCCCATTCTGAAAACAGCTGTTGAGATTTTTAAAGTCCAGAATACCTAATGCAAAGTAGTCCCTAACTCATTGTATATACGGCATATGTGATGCAAAGTTTTACATTTTCTAGTACTTTGGAAATGGCTGAATGTGTAGCAGTACCTGGCCATCTTGGGCACAGAAAATGAGAGATTTGGATCTAATTAATGGATTCCATTGAATAGGAGATGAAGAAAGAAAGAAAGAAAGAAAGAAAGAAAGAAAGAAAGAAAGAAAGAAAGAAAGAAAGAAAGAAAGAAAGAGGGAGGGAGGAAAGAAGGAAGGGAGGGAGGGAGGGAGGGAGAGAAAGAAAAAGAAAGAAAGAAAGAAAGAAAGAAAGAGAGAAAGAAAAAAAGAAAGAAAGAAAGAAAGAAAGAAAGAAAGAAAGAAAGAAAGAAAGAAAGAAAGAAAGAAAGAAAGAAAAAAAGAGAAAAAGCTACACATACATGTCTATGAAGTCAATAGGAACTTAGCTCAACTTTAAGAAGACTTTACCTAATTGCAATCATAGAGAAAAAATACTGATGCATATTTATTTTAAACCATCATTTGCATGAATTAGAAGTTAGCCTCTGGACTAGCAATCACATTTTACGAGATGCACTTGATGAAAATAAAATAATGATGAATCATGTTGATGGTACAAAAGCCAAAGATATCCTGCTGCCAAGGCATTTTAATAACTGACAACTTCTGGTAGAAACGTGGACTTGCTAGAGCCTAGAGGAGGACAGGTGGGCACATTCATTTAACTGAATGTTGTCTATGTTATAACTGACCCAACAGACTCATGAACTCTTTTAGAGACAGGGCTATTATTCTTCAGAATAAGAGATTTCAGAAGTAGCTTGCAAAACAGCTGGCAGGGGGCAACAATTTCAAAGCATGATGATAACAGCTTCCACCAGTGCAAAGGAATGGTCCTTTCACTGGCTCCAGGCAACTGGTAGAGAAAATAGCAGATTCATCCAGTGGTGGGATGCAAATATGTGAACAACTGGTTCTCTGTGTGGATACCACTTCCGGAAGTCCATTCTGGGCCTGGGCAACAAAAAATTAGCTACCGGTTCTGCCAAAGTGGTGTGAACTGGCTGAATCCCACCACTGTAAACATCCCATGTCAGTTGATGGAGGGCTTCTTGGAATTGCATACTGCAAAAACTGGTATATACAAAAATCATGTGAATTGGTAGGCTGTGAATCTAAGCACAGTTAAAAATAACAAAATTGACAAAAGGACCTTGCTTATTGTTGAATAGGCATGCTTTAGATCAGGCGTGTCAAACTGCCAGCCCGTGGGCTGGTTTCATCATACCAAAGCCACACCCACCCCATTATCGGCAATGCAAAAAAAGTCACAATACATCACGACATGTCAGGTGACGTGGTGAGTTTGACACCCGTGCTTTAGATAGTGTGATTTGTTATTTGCTTGAGTTACTTAGGCAATAGAATCAATTTTTTACAGGGGAAAAAAGTTCCAAATGCTGAATGACAGATTTCAACAGTATTAGTCAAAATGATCATTTTTTATTTTTTAAATAGACTTATGTTCCATTCTAGGAATTCAGGTTGGTGAACGTAGCACTCCCTCACTTAGTGAGCTTCCATAGCTATATTTGACCAGAGATCTTCCCAGTTTTAATTCAACTAACATCTTAATCATGCTTAAACCCAAACAATGTTCTTGAGTCTTGAAAAGTTTTGCATTCATATATAAATATCAAACCAAATCCATAATTCTGCTTTCTACTTTTTTCTTCTCTCTGATTATTATTTTAAAGGAAAATCCTGTGTAGTGCTTCTTCTGTTTCCATTTCATGAAGGCTCTCAAAGACAATATAATGCATAAATGGACAACACTATTTATGTAAATAAGAAACATTATGAGATAAGATGAAAACTAGGATACAAGTGTTTGCAAGACAAATGTGAGAAACTAGAGACTTGGGTTCCTGTCATCTTTAGCTAATTCTGCATTATTTCTTGGAGAAAATTAGGTTTTATCCTTGTGAAACAGTTCCAGCTGTCTCTTCATAATTCCTGGTATAAAATATTCCAAAAAACCCTTCCTTCCTTCCTTCCTTCCTTCCTTCCTTCCTTCCTTCCTTCCTTCCTTCCTTCCTTCCTTCCTTCCTTCCTTCCTTCCTTCCTTTTTTCTTTTCTTTTCTTTTCTTTTCTTTTCTTTTCTTCTTTTCTTCTTTCTTTCACCCCTACACACTATTTAGTGTTAATCACAAATGGCCTTTTGAAATGGTCCATCACTATTCTGGACAGAAAAATTGGGGAGATGATTTCTCCAAGTTTCAGCATTTTGTTCTTAGTTTCTTAAGAACGGGACCTCAGTGATGAAAAAAGCACCATTACTGAAGAGAAAGAGTTTCTTTTGATGCCTTCCCATGAGATTTAGTAGAATTATGGGAAGTGAAATGAAAGACAGGACACTGACATACATCCCTTGGCCATCACATCAAATACATGCAGTAAATGCATGCACCAAATTCCACAGTGATATTTTGTCTGAGAGTCTTTTGCTGTCCACAATAATATTCGAAGTAAATTCTCTTTCACTGCTGGTAAAGAAAAATCTTTGTTTACCACTGACTGATAAATACACATTCTGTCTGGTATGCCAATAACCCTTATAATTTCTAAGTCCTACAGAGTTTGCTACAATTTATTTTCCAAATGAAAGTCCACAGAAATTCAGCCAAGGCCCACATAAAATGGAAGAGCACAACAAACATTTAATGACAACAAATAGCCTAGATTTGTAAAGAGAGTGTCAGAAAAATGAAAGCTCTTATTGAATTGGTGATTGGAAAGGATGCTAAGAATAGCAAAATAGTTTCTTCAGGTACTGTATGTTCAAAAGAAAAGAAAACATGAATAGTGTATCAGCAATTCAGTGAAGATGGCCAAGTGATAACATTTTTTAAAATCAATAGCTCTTCTCTAAAGTCTATGCATTCCACTGGAATGCACTTTGAAGAGCTGATGAAAGACACGAGTTTGCGTTTGAGCTTGAGACATAATCAAGGAAACCATTTTGCCCTTGAATGAGTTCAGAACTTCAGGACAACATACTTAACTGAAAGAACTGCTTATTTTCTGGCTGAACTTCTATCCATCTAAGAAATTCTGGAGAATGAATGAAGTACTGGATCCCTGGAGAAGATAGATAGATAG
Organism: Vipera berus; assembly: GCF_964194415.1. Taxonomy (NCBI): domain Eukaryota; kingdom Metazoa; phylum Chordata; class Lepidosauria; order Squamata; family Viperidae; genus Vipera; species Vipera berus. The sequence goes on from NC_138204.1 coordinate 31,523,916, forward strand.
ATAGATAGATAGATAGATAGATAGATAGATAGATAGATAGATAGATAGATAGATAGATAGATAGATAGACAGACAGACAGACAGACAGACAGACAGACAGACAGACAGACAGACAGACAGACAGACAGAGCACTTTCCACTTTATTTTGTTATCTAACCTCCTTAAATTATTTTTGGGCAATATCCCTCAATTTCAGCAAAATATTTGACAAAATATTCTGATTAGTAAATAGTTAAGCATAGAGTGAATGGTGTATGCCTTATGTAGATCCACAGCTGACTTCAAAACTGTATTCAAATTGTGTTCATTGAAAATTTGTCATTAAATTATAATGTGATATATTGAATAGGGTATCATAGGATTCTGTTCAGGACCCAGGATTTTTCAATGTTTTTATTAAAGAGATGGAGGGGTTTGTAGTCAAGTAGGAGATTGAAAAAATCCAATCAGGACAGTTAATAACTCAACAGCTAAAAAGAAAAAAAAAGAGAACTTTGCTTTTCTACTGTTATCAGATGAGCTTGATGATGCTATCTAGCTGAAAATTCTCTTTTACTAGTTTTTAACCCTCTTTTTTAATCCCTAAACTTTGTAACCTTTTCCCCATAGTACCCATTCTTACCTAAGAGAATAACAGAGTTGGAAGGGACCCTGGAGGTCTTCTAGTCCAACTCCCTGCTCAGGCAGGTAGCTCTATATCACCTGGACAAGTATTCCAGAGGGCATTTATCATCAACAGTAGAACCATTTTTACAGTAAGTTATCTGCCACCAGCCCAAGATCCTATTCTCATTAAAACATCAGCTCAGATTCCATGGTAAATATGTAAGATTACATCATTTTTGTAGCACTGTGCTTTTCCTTATTGTTATTTACACTGAGCCATACCTGGAGCTTAATTCTCACTCTTCCAGTTTGGAAATATTCTGTGGGAGCTTATCAGAATCCTTTTTTGTTTTTGGTATCCCTTCATCACATATTAGCAATATCTAATTATGTGTGTCCTCACTTAATCCCCTTCCTTAAAGGAAACTTGTTCTCATTTTAAAAAAATATTCCTGGGAATTAAGAAACAATTATCCAGTTCATTGATACAGCCCCCTTTTATTGCAAAAGCAAAATTGGCTACATGTCATGTTTCAGCAGCCACCATTATTTTGCACATTGGCCAATAAATCATTCAGCATCAGAAGCCAAATGGCAGATGGCTGTGCAGACTGCCTATGACTTTCTATAGAATGAAGGACTTGAATTACTCTTCTGTAACTGACATGTTATCATCATCATCCTTGTCCCACTATAGAATATATCAATATTGTTCATTTATATTATAGTGATGGGGATCCCATGGCTCCAAACCTCAGCAATCAATATACCGTATATACTTGAGTATAAGCCGACTCGAGTATAAGCCGAGACCCCCAATTTCACCCCCCAAAACTGGAAAAAGTTGTTGACTCGAGTATAAGCCGATCCGCCATTCTGCAAGCCTCTGCCGCCAGCAGAGGCTCGATCTGCCATTTTGCAAGCCTGAATACACAGGAATACCCTGTGTGGCCGCGGCTCTCGGGGAAGCCCTGGCTGTCAGCTTCCTCGCTCCACGCTGCCATTCGGGGCCCGCGCGTTCCCCGGGCAAATCGCGGCGCCCAGCAGGCGAGGAAACACGCCTGCTCCAGTCGCCCCCCCTTCCCTCAGGAGACGCGAAGCAAGTGACCGCCCGGAGCTTACCGAGGACTTGCTTCGGTGCTTCCAGGATCGCGCGCACCTCTCCCAAGCCGCCGCCATCCGGAGACCTGCCGAAGTTTGGGGAGGTTTGGGGAGGTGCGCGCACACCTCCCCAAACCTCCCCAAACGTCGGCAGGTCTCCGGACCTCTGCGCCCTGCCTGCCTGCTTCTTTCCGCAGCGGAAAGAAGCAGGCAGGCAGGGCGCGGAGGAACGGAGACCCGGCGACGTTTGGGGAGGTTTGGGCGCCTCCCCAAACCTCCGCAAACGTCGCCGGGTCTCCGTTCCTCCGCGCCCTGCCTGCCTGCTTCTTTCCACAGCGGAAAGAAGCAGGCAGGCAGGGCGCGGAGGAACGGACACCTGCCGACGTTTGGGGAGGTTTGGGCGCCTCCCCAAACCTCCCCAAACGTCGCCGGGTCTCCGTTCCTCTGCGCCCTGCCTGCCTGCTTCTTTCCACAGCGGAAAGAAGCAGGCAGGCAGGGCGCGGAGGAATGGACACCTGCCGACGTTTGGGGAGGTTTGGGCGCCTCCCCAAACCTCCCCAAACGTCGCCGGGTCTCCGTTCCTCCGCGCCCTGCCTGCCTGCTTCTTTCCACAGCGGAAAGAAGCAGGCAGGCAGGGCGCGGAGGAACGGACACCTGCCGACGTTTGGGGAGGTTTGGGCGCCTCCCCAAACCTCCCCAAACGTCGCCGGGTCTCCGTTCCTCTGCGCCCTGCCTGCCTGCTTCTTTCCACAGCGGAAAGAAGCAGGCAGGCAGGGCGCGGAGGAACGGACACCTGCCGACGTTTGGGGAGGTTTGGGCGCCTCCCCAAACCTCCCCAAACGTCGCCGGGTCTCTGTTCCTCTGCGCCCTGCCTGCCTGCTTCTTTCCACAGCGGAAAGAAGCAGGCAGGCAGGGCGCGGAGGAACGGACACCTGCCGACGTTTGGGGAGGTTTGGGCGCTTCCCCAAACCTCCCCAAACGTCGCCGGGTCTCCGTTCCTCTGCGCCCTGCCTGCCTGCTTCTTTCCACAGCGGAAAGAAGCAGGCAGGCAGGGCGCGGAGGAACGGACACCTGCCGACGTTTGGGGAGGTTTGGGCGCCTCCCCAAACCTCCCCAAACGTCGCCGGGTCTCTGTTCCTCTGCGCCCTGCCTGCCTGCTTCTTTCCACAGCGGAAAGAAGCAGGCAGGCAGGGCGCGGAGGAACGGACACCTGCCGACGTTTGGGGAGGTTTGGGCGCCTCCCCAAACCTCCTCAAACGTCGCCGGGTCTCCGGACGGCGGTGGCTTGGGAGAGGTGCGCGCGATCCCGGAAGCACCAAAGCCTCGGCCGCTCACAAGTCCTCGGTAAGTTTTTTTTGTTGACTGGAGTATAAGCCGAAGTGGAATTTTTCAGCCCAAAAAGTGGGCTGAAAAATTCGGCTTATACTCAAGTATATACGGTACATTAGTGAGATACTTTACTAATATATTGATATTAGCATGGGAAGAATGGGTTAAATATCCTCTCTCAAGCCATTTTTTTCCCTCCGATCTGCGGCGGAGAAGATCAGGCTACCATAGCATTTTCTAATAAAATTGCTTATATTCACTTGGAATTGGATGGTAACATCTTGTGAAGTTGAGGTGAGAGAATGGTGGTAGTGGTGGCAAATGTCACTTTGAGTGATGGAGTGATAGCTGCCACCTTTAAGGAGACAGTGATATGCCATTTTTTTAAGCAGGTTATCTCTCAGCCCCACAATACTAGGCAACTTCTGCCTTAATCTTTAATCTTTCATTTTAGGAAAGGTCTTCAATAAAGTGATAAGACTTCAAAGCTTGCAAAGGATCATGGATGAAGCTGATTATCTGAATCCCTTTCCTTCAGGATTGAGACCTAAGTGTGTAACTTTAAAAAACCTGGTCATTCTTGTGGGTGACCTCTACCAGGACTACAATAATAGGACTGCAATTTTCTTTGTTGTATTGGAACCTTTAAATGCTTTTGTTACCTTCAAACAGCATATCCTTCTAGGCCTTCTACAACAGTTCTGAGTTGTAATATTAGTGATTCTGTTCCTTCCTGAGTGGGCACTATAAGTCAGTAGTGGGTGAGCTACTGGATCTTTTTAAATGTGGTATTGAGTAACAGAAAACTGACTTGGAAGGGACCTTGGAAGTCTTCTTTTCCAACCCCCTTCTCAGGCAGGAAACCTTATACCATTTCAGACAAATGGTTGTCCAATCTCTTCTCAAAATCTCCAGGGTTAGAGCACCCACAACTTCTGGAGGCAAGCTGTTCCACTGATTAATTGTTCTAATGGTCAGAAAATTTCTCCTTAGTTCTAGGTTGCTTTTTCCTTCATTAGTTTCCATCCATTGTTTCTTGCCTTGCCTTCAGGTTCTTTGGAGAATACATTGACCTGCCCTCTTCTTTGTGTCAGCCCCTGAGATATTGAAACACTGCTATCATGTCAACCCGAGTCCTTCTCGTCATTGAATGTAATGAAGTACTGCAGGACTTGATTCTTTCTCCAATGCTAATTAACATTCCTGCAGCCATTGAGGGGAATTATCTGTCAGTTTGGAATAAAGTATCATCAATATGCTGATGATATCTACTGTAGTTATTCATTTCTACCTAGAACCAGACAGGAGAGATATTTACTTGGACTCTGAATTCTATATAGGTCTAGATGGGGCAAAACAAATTCAGGTTGAATCCTAGCAAAATGGAGTGTCATTTTGTTCAGAAACCACATGTTAGTTGTTGAGTGGCTCTACTATTGGCTTGGGGGCAGGGGGCATCCTTCCTGAGTGACCAGATTCACAACTTTGAGGATGTTTATTGATTCACCACTGCACCTAGATCAAACAGGTTGAAATTATAGCCAAGGTATGGTCAGAATACCAGTTGTAGCTGTTTTTAGAGTTTTTTCTTCACCCAGTGTTCACTCCTGTAAGGCATCTAGAGTTGTCTATAGATGAGATGGGCAGCATAACAAATAAAATAAGTTAAATCCCAAACTCTATGGCAGGGGTCCCCAACCTGTGGGCCATATCCCACTACTGAGCCACGGTCACTTGGCCACCGGGCTGTGTGAAAGAATGGCCAGTGCACATGCATTTTTGCACGCACAGACATGTAGTCCATTTATGCACGTGCCTGCCTCCCTTTCCAGATCGCCAAACCAAAAAGGTTGGAGACCTCTGCTCTATGGGACAAAGACTCTCCATGACCAATCTGATTGGTTCTGTTAATTTTTAAAAAGCAGCTAAAATAGAGCTCTTTGATAACTCTTTGGAGATCTCTGCTCTCTGCCCAGTTTCTGATTGGTAGCACATTATTTTAATTTTGCATTGTTTAAATGAATGTTGTTGGTGTGGTTTTATCAATTTTATTGTTTTAAGATTTATGAGTGGCTTACAGATGGATAATTGTGGTGCTCTCAGTAAATAAATAAATAGGAAAGAGAGAGAAAAAAGAGAGAGAGAGAGAGTGAAAGAAAGAAAGAAGGAAAGAAAGAAAGAAAGAAAAGGAAAGAAAGAAAGAAAGAAAGAAAGAAAGAAAGAAAGAAAGAAAGAAAGAAAGAAAGAAAGAAAGATAAAAAAAGAAAAAAATCTATAGTATTCTTCAAAGTAGCCAAAGCAGAACAAAACTCTGTTGGGAACTACCAACCAAGAATGAATCTAGACTGGCTTTCATTCAAAGAAACGGAAGGTGAAATGATAGGGAGAAGCCAGGGAAGAGTACAAGTTGGTTGATATTTTCTGAATCTCTTGTCATTGTTGTATTTCAGAAGCATATCATGTAGGAGACTATGAGCTCTAGTCCTATATTAGGCACAAAGCCAGCTTCCAAAAATGTTGCCAAGAAAACAGAATAGTAACAGAATAGTAAACTTCAGGGACTAGTCCAGGCAGTTGCCAGGAGTCAAGGCTGACTCAAAGGGATTCCTCCTCCTACCCCACACATGTCCAAAAGTGCCCAAAATGGAGGAAGCAGTCCTTTGAATATCTAGCCAAGCATAAAGTTCATATAATTCACAGAACATATTCCCTTATATGTACAGAATTGCATTATAATCTGCTCCCATCTCCATCTTGCCATATGTCTAAAACTGTAATTCTTTACCTGCATGCTTGTGAATTCAGTGAAGTCTACTGCTTGAAAACTAGGGACATTAACCTCTCATGTCACTGCTTCTTCAGCAGATCCTTTGATAAACCTTCTCCCATGTATATGTCCTTATGTAGCCATGAGCTCTCCTAGAAGTTATATTTCAGTTCTTAAGAGTACAAGAGTACAAGAGTACAAGATAATATCAAAATAATGAAATAGTTGCTCGATGCAAAGACTCCATCAAATGTACTGAGACTACTTTCCCTAGAATTCCCAGCCATTATTTAAACTATTCTGAGAGTTATGTTTCTAAGACCAGGAAGCATTAGACTGGAAAAGCTATTTATTCTGTTGCTCTACTCACCATCTATTAATTTAAGTGGAATTTGTGTAAGTGAGATTTAAAATGGATTATGACAATCTAGCCTTTATTCTGGGTTAAATTAAGTTGGTAAATAACTCCCAAATGTTTAGGACATTTATACTTTCTGGTCAACTAATCCTAGATCATGGAAATACAAAGAAGCACATTTGGAAATACAGTAGCAATTTCATAGTATGTGATTGCAATCCTTTTGCTCAAATATTCCAACACATCTTTATGAATTGGAGATGAAATGGATTAATTTATTGTTATGGCAGGATCAATGATCTAATAACTATATCCAAACTGAAAACATTTCCCACGTGAATCGGCTAAATCAGAGGATTCAAATTCTTTTTTCATATACATTCGCAACCTATTGGGGAATAAAGTCAGCTTTGATTAATGTTTTAAAACCCACCATGTTGCTATTTCAAGCATTTCATGGTTTGTTAAATTCTATGAAGAATCTTTGGTTTATGTTTGGTACTTGCTGAAAAGTCCTACATAAGACGGATCATAATAAATAAACAAATACCTGCAGATAAGTTAAAAGCAGTTTAAGCTCTAAATGGAAAATATATATATACTTCTATTTTTGAGATGCTGCCCATAAATATCCTGTGTTAATTAGTGATTCAGTATATTGTAGTTTTAAAATGTACAAACATATATGGTCTTGATCTTGAATATATGAGTAATAGGCATGAGCAATTTATCTTTATGGTTATTCATTTCACTATTTGGCAGTCTTTCTGAAGTGCTATTCAACTTGTAGATGAAAGGAACATGAATACACACATACACACACACATGTATTAAGTTTAAGAAATAATATTAAATGTACAAAATAGCTCTTTGAAAGGACAATACTTTTGCTGAATCAATTCAGTTAAATGTATTTAGAATTGTCAATTCCCTTTCAGATGATTCAAGAAAAGTGCTATTAAAGGACAAAAAATCTTTCAACTGGGTAATAAAACATTTCAGAAGGGCCTAATGGCATAATTTCTCACTTTTCTATCTATATACTACTAAACATTCTTTTTTGTCTATTTGTTGCCTTCAATTGAGCCAAATGGTGTATCACAGGGCAACAATTTTTGAACCAAGGTACCTCAAATGGGCTAACTTATATAATGTGTCCAAAATACAGTACAAATTTGTGCTGTGGGATTGAAATTTGCAGAAGTGGTGGCTGCTTCAATATTACTGTGCTGCAGTGGTCAGCTGTGATCATGTGATAGTCATTTCCAATGTTCCTGAGAGCATCCCACAAGTCAGTGGGGAAGCCAGCATGCAATCTAAACTTGCCTATGATTGTAGTGCTCGCTGCCAGCTTCCCAACAAGCAAAGACATGGGAAGTTGATTGGAAGTTGCAAGTCCAAGGACAGCAGCCAGGTAAGTGGCTGCTACTGGGGGAAGAAGCAAATGCATGTGGGTACAGGCAGATCAGGGATGGTGCATGAGGGTACAAGTCAGGGAGTGCAATGTGGGTCAGGGGGACGTGGGGGGTTCACAACTGGCCAGCACAGTGCAAGTCCAGGGCAACTGGGGGAGGGTATGTGGGTGGGGGAGATTTACCTGGGCAATTTGTGATTTTTCCTCTGGCTTTCCCATTCACTTTCCCATTGATTGCAAAGTCAGTGGGGAAGTCACTCCCACTTCACTGCTTTTTTGGCTGTTCCTGGTCATTCTGTTTATGTATTCAGTAAGTAAATATGTCTGAAATGATGACAAAACCAAAATGGTTACCCAACAGATCATGGGTTGTCTAGTCTTATCATTAAATGCTAAGGAATGGGGATAAAGTCAGTCCAACTTAGAATAAGTGCACATTCAAGAAATTAATTTGATTATGAGTTTAACAAATGAAGCCAGTTTCATGTTGTTGAATACTTTTTTTACCATTTCTGTATAGGTGATATTTATATTAGGAGAGGAAAAGGGACAGAGAGTATTGGAGTGTGTGTAAATTCTTTTCACTAATGCAGAAAATGTAGATATTGTTAGAACGGAAGAGAGAAACAGGCCTTTGATATAATTATTGGTAAAAAGACAATAGAAAGAATAAAGCAAAATGAAAAGGAGGCAAATTCTGAAGCTTCAGGCCAGTTTCAATGAAATACAGTATCTCAGTGTTAATGCTCTTTAATAATAAAAGAGTGCCATGTCTAATTTTGAAAACTTAGTTTATTATTTTTATTTTCTTGGAGCTTGAATCACTACATTTTGTTGCTTTAATCATTGTTCTCCCTCCCTTTCCCTCTCTCTTTCTACAAACACACAGAGACGGAGACGGAGACGGAGGGGGAGGGGGAGAGAGAGAGAGAGAGAGAGAGAGAGAGAGAGAGAGAGAGAGAGAGAGAGAGAGAGAGAGAGAGAGAGAGAGAGAGAGAGAGAGAGAGACTGTTCTTCCCCCTCCTTTTTTCTCTGTCACTTGTCCTTTATTTCAGCTAACTGAATTTAGGTGCCAAAAATGCCTCTGGAGACTTAAGCAGCTTATTACTATAGGCCCGCAAACAGCCAACTGTTCTGCCCTGGGTACAGATTCAAGCTTTATATTACTGGCAGCTTGGGATACTTAACCCTGTTGTCCTGGCAGGAATCTTCTGAGTTTTATTTCACTGCCCATTAGCTGAATTATTGCCAAGGGAGAACGTTCATGGCTGCTGAAGGCTGAATGCATTTTAGTCATGGAAGTGCTCAGCTGGAGCTGCTTGTTAGAATCTGTCCACCACTAACTTGACTTCAGCATGCTTTCTTCTTACAAAGGATTTTAGGTTCCCTTTTGGCAGAGATCTTCCCCAAAGCAAAGAGGAGTACCATTTGTTTTGCAAGCTTGACAGCCAGAGCTTCTAAGCTGTAATAACAACTTGTGTTGAAGCAGCTCTCCCAAGGACCTCTCTTAATATCTGTGCCCTACAAAGTCCAAATGAAACATAAAGATCAAAAATTGTGAGGGCTCCTTTCACAATTAACCCAGAGACAGAATTTAGACTCATTATTAACTTGCCACCACGAAAAGGAAAGACTTCCTAGATCTACTTTTTAACTTTCCTTTTCAGATCCTGTAGTGTAGAATCTAATTTTTGCTACTTCCCCCACTAGAAGTTATACAACCTAGACGTAAATCTGAGCTTGCTTTTATAAAAACATCACTTCTAGTTTTGGGAGCTGTCATAAATTATGGACAGAGGTATTTACTGTGTGTCTGATTTTAATTTTTTATTCTTTTAAAAATACTGGGCTACTTTACAAAACATCTCTCTGTCTCCATCAATTAATTTGGATTTCTGTAGTTTAATGCATAGCACTGGGCAGTGCTTTTTTGCTAAAAGAAAAAGGTGGCGGAACTCACACATGTCATACAACCCGCCTTGCCTACCCTACAAGGTTCCATCCAAAAAAGGTGCCGGAACTCCGTTCTGAGCGTTCTATGAGAAAAAAAGCCCTGGCACTGGGGCACAAAATAGACCTGCAAGCACTGAAGTTAAGCATAATTCCCAACATTTATGGAACTAAAGCTCCTCTGATCATTAACTGGAAGGAACTGTGGCTGTGCTATAGAAGCATTATTATCTAGCGACTTTATATTTCTGGCAGTATTACAGTAGATAGCTCTATTAGTAGAAGAAGGCAATTGATATTGAAATATACATAGTAGTAAGTTCAATAGAATTTAACATTTCCACCCATGGGTTATCTTCATCTTCCCTGGTGTGGTTACCCTGTGTACTTATGAAAGGGAGGTGCATCACTTTGGTTTTCACTTCAGACAGTAAAATATCTCAGACTGGACCTTCTCTTCAGTTTAGACCAGATTCTGGAGAGACATTAGTATTATTTAAAATTGATCAGGGAACAGATGCCTAACATTCAATCTTGAAATTCATTCATTCATTCATTCATTCATTCATTCATTCATTCATTCATTCATTCATTCATTCATTCATTCTATCTCTCTTCATCCCTCTTACTCAAAAAACCCCACAAAAACAATTTATTAAATGTAGAGTACACAGTTAAGGAGATTTGACTATGCTATCATATACAACTCCTTTCAAGAATAAACTCAGGAGGGGCCTTAAGGAGCTCTATAAAATGCAAGATAACTTATTTTGGATTGGGAGTATTTATTGGACATCAGCATACTGACTAAAAAGAATAGTTCTCAGTATGATAGCATATGAAATTATCAAGAATGAAGTGTAAGAAAAATGAGTCTGGACAGGGGGAAAAAGAAAATCAAATTTAAAAGGTTATTCAGCAAAACGGAAGAAAAGAAACTCTAGTATGACACTAGTTCAGATAGAAACAATCATTTTCCTGCTTGCGGGCCAGATATCTTCTACTCATTCTCCTTTCTAAACCAACAGGATTCACCAATGAATCTGACTTAAGCACCTGCAAACACTTCCCATCCCTAGGACGGCTCTCATAGGATGCTCCAGTATCTTATCATCACCCCACATTGTCTATTTGCACTCTGAGATAACCACCTAATTTGGTTTAATAACCTTGATAAGATTTGAAAAACGTCTTTCATTATTCAAAGAAAATGTCATTTACTCATGCCATGAATTCTTTGGAATATGAGCCCTGGTCAAGGAGAAAGAAATTGCCAAGCTGAGCTAGATAGAATACCAAATCATTTTTCTTCACAGAATCAAGAGGGTTAGAGATTTACAAGAAAAAGCACCTTCAGTGTAGTTGACGTTTTGCAGCTTTGAAGCTCAAGTAAGAAAAAGATTTATGACACCAGAACTAAGGGAGGAAAGAAGGGATTCAGCCAGAGCTGACACAATCACATTTGACGAGCCACCTCAGGCTAGGCTGAGAAACCAAGAAAACTTTGACACTCTTCAAAATGCATGCTGGATTAAGATGTCTTTTTGCTACTTTGCACCACCAGGTCTTGTTTTGCCTGTAGTGCCTCAATTTACAATGTGAAAAATGGAACATAAATCTTGTCCCACTGCTAACCTGCTGCTATATTACAAATTTTATTTTCATCATTTTTCTGATTTTAATTTGCACTAAGGGCAAGAAAATAAAAGATAATGGCTTGTATGACAGGCATTTCAATGCCTTTTTCACACTGATGGAATTCAAGATGCACAATTGCAGTAGCATCTCCTCCACCCTCTGTCTCTGACGATGAAGAGACTATTAACTAGCTGAAGTTCTGCATATACTTTACCACCAAAATATTCTGGTGATAGCTCTATATTGATTGATTTTGATTAAATACTGGAATACGTGGCACTCCAATCATAAGGTTAGCAGAAGATGATTTTCTGGAGAGAATATTTGATGGCCCTTTGGCAACTTTTCAAGTGTACCTTTGGACAATAGTATGGATTTATGCACTTTGTATTGCCTATCCTTTTCTGCCCTGAAGAAAGCAAGTCTTTGAATTGAATTATCACAAAAAAATCAATGGCAGATCAAATTGCTATGGAAATTATAATTGCTTTAATGATCTGCTGACTGGAAAACATGGAGGGAAAAAGCCTACCCATCCCATAGTTCATATTAGGCTCATTCTTTTCCTGGAGGGAGAATTAAAACCTTATAATTATGCATCAGTTTAGTTTTCTATTATTTATCTTTTTAAAATGTTTGTCTTGATTTTTTTTTGCTTACGTTGATTCACATGTCAGTAACATAGAATTCTGAGTTCTAAAAAACTTGATTGTTTATCAAAGGAAAAAGCCATGCCAATGAATTTGAATTTTAAACCTACCAAATGGCTGCTATTTTGATTTAAATATATTAACAGGAGATAAAACAGGAAAGATTCATAAGCCCTCATAAATAATCTAAAATTAGTTATCAGTTGCTACATCTTAAACTACTTAGGGCAGGGGTCGGCAACCTCGGCTCTTTTATGACTCGTGGACTTCAACTCCCAGAATTCCTGAGCCAGCATAGCTGGCTCAGGAATTCTGGGAGTTGAAGTCCACGAGTCATAAAAGAGCCGAGGTTGCCGACCCCTGACTTAGGGTATAATGTATCTGATTCTCATTAGAATTGATATTTTGACATGCTTATATAAAAATACAATACAAAACCACAATACAACATGCGCTACAAAATCTGCAATTATTTCAAACTCAAAATTGGCAGCAGAATAAAAGCATGGAGACTTCAGTTATGATAAAGTACTTTTTGTCCTAAACTTGCAACAGTTCATTTAGTGACTGTTTGAAGATACAACAGCACTGATAAAAGTGACTTATGACCATTTTTCATACTTACGACCACTGCAGCATTCCCATGGTTGTGTGATCAAAATTCAGCTACTTGGCAACTGACCCATATTTAAATGACTTATGAGGGTTGCAGTGTCCTGGGTGTCATGTGATCACCTTTTGTAACCTTCTGACAAGTAAATTTAATAGGGAAGCAGATTCATTTAATAAGCATGTTACTAACTTAACAACTGCAGTGATTCACTTAACAACTGTGGCAAGAAATATCATAAAATGGGAAAAAACTCATTTAACAAATGTCTCACTTAGCAACAGAAATTTTCAGCTCAATTGTGGTCATAAGCCGAGGACTACCTGTATATAAAAATTAACAACAAAAAAAGGAAAAACCCCAGTCATCCTTTTTAACAAATCATATCTGAACAGAACAGTTCAGGATCCAATCCAGAAGCTTCTTTCCAGGGGAATAAATATTTCTGGACTGATTTTGACATTCTATTTATTATGCAGAATGATAACATAAATTAGCATTCTCTTGACTGGACTGCAGTTTTAGAACAGGCAATAATGATATATTCTCAGAGGTGGGATTTTAGATTATTTTCAGATAATAGATCTCAAGGCTGTGGGCAGGATATGTGCAGAGAGAAGCACAATCATCTCCTTATTCATCACTTGCTCTCCCAGTTCAATAAATTGTTCAGGATTGGTTCTGTCAAGCCCTACGGGCTCGACACTACAGGGGGAACCGGGGGAGCACTTCCAACAATGCCCGCGCAGCACCGAAGGCCCAGCCGCGCCTGCACCCCCCAACTGTTCGGCGGGCGAACGCCAGACCCGCTGCCGCACTTACAGCTGTTCGGCGGGCGAACTCCAGACTGGCGGCTGCACCAGCAGCTGATCGGTGGCCGGAGGAGATTACGAGCGGCTGCGGAGGTTCCGCACCGGCACGAACAGCTAACCGGCGGCTGAAGGAGACTGCGAGCGGCTGCAGAGGTTCCGCGGCCGCATCAACAGCTGATCGGCGGCCGGAGGAGATTGTGGACGGGCGCAGAGGGGCCGCGTCGGCACAGACAGCTGATCGGCGGCTAAAGGAGACTGCGAGCGGCTGCGGAGGTTCCGCGCCGACACAAGCAGCTAAGGGGCAGCCGGGGACGTCTACCGGTGGTCACGCAGCGCGATCAGCTGAGCGGCAGCTAGAGTCAGCCGCCGACGGTCGCACGGGCCTCACGGGACTTTGCGGGTCCGATGCCGGCTTGGAGAGTGTGGGTGGCTGCTTCGCAGACCTGGCGGTTGTGGCGGCATGCACGCCTGCGACGAAACAGGGCGCTATTCAGTTGTGCCCGGACTTTGGGGACCGCCAAGGGGCCATGGGTGTGGCGCAGGGGGTTGCTGTGGTGGAGGGGAGCACAACCGGGACTTTAGGAGGGGGGTGGGCTTGTGTCTTTTTCCACGCTGGGAATCACGGTGCCGGTAAAGGGAGCTGGGCGTGGGTTAATGGAGTAGGGGGGTGGAGTATTTACGCAGGCCAGGCGGATGCTGGTCTGCGCGGGGGAGGGGTGGGGCCTAAGGGTGGGGCTGCTACCTAGCATGGGATAAAAGGCGCGTTGGAGCGTGTGGCTCTCAACGCTGACTTTATTCATGTTTAGAGATCCTGCTATTAAAGGTACTCTTTCCCGTCATCCGTACTCCGTCGTGGTTTTTCCCGTGTGCTTGTTGATCCGGCGAAGTCGAGGAGTTGACAGTAAGTCAGCGTTCATTTAGCACAGCACTTCTTCTGCTGGGCTCTGAATTTTGCCTGCTACCATGGCTGAGGGGACCCAGGGTGGTGTGCCTGTGGCAGGAGGGGAGGAGCCAGCTGGGGTTGCTGTGCCCCTTGAGGTGGGGGAATTGGCAGAGGCCCCACCTGTGGTTCGGCCTAAGATCCGAGACCTTGGACCAGCGCCAAAGGGAGCTGAGGCCTCAGAACCAGCCGTCCAGGAGAAGCCTGGGGAATGGTGGCTCAGTCCTGTTTTGAGTCAGCCAGTGGCTGGACAAAACCAACCGTCTAGAGGGAAGGGGTCCCTCTGGGAGTGGAGAGAGCGTCGTGCCACCGATGAAGGCGGAGAGGAGTGGAGCTACACCACGGCTCCTGGCAGTTACACGATGGACGTCCTGAGGGACCATTTTGGAGAACCTCGGCCGTGGACCCCTAGTGACACCGACCTGGAGACCGGTAGATGGACACAAACCAGGGCCGACCCGGAGCGCAGAAGCCAAACCCGGTTCCGTTTGGCAGGTCCCCGCTTCCGGGCCCCGCAGGCCCCTGGTACCCCGCGGGTCCCAGGCCTTCCACCGCCGGGACCGGCGGCTGCTCCTGACTTGGGGCCCCCAGGACCTGGTGGAACAAGACCGGGGGGTGCTGTGCCCGCAGGGGTGCTGGGGTGGCAACAACCAGGGGTTGCACAGAGACTGGGAGGCCCGGCAGGTCCTTGGGGAGGGCCTGCGGTTTGGGGCCCACCACCGCTGCCCGTAACCTTTGACGGCAACCCTGATCGTTTGGCCCTGTTCCTCGGGCAAGCCATCCACCATTTGGACCAGTATGGTCCTTTATATACATCCCAGTGGGGGATGGTGATGGCTGTCACTACGGCATTACAAGGGGAGGCAGCGGCTTGGGTGGCGAACCTCTACTGTGACCGTGACCGTGAATTGGGGGACGTCGGCCTTCTCCTCGAAGCTCTGCGTACACGATTCGAGGATGTGACGCGCACGCATCGAGTGGAGGCTGAGATCGTTGGCCTGCGGCAAAATGGCCGTCCAGCTACAGTCTATGTGCAGGACTTTCGTGAAGTGGCCGGCAGGCTCAGTTCCTAGCCAGAGAGGATGCTGGTTCACCAGTTCCGGGCCGGTCTGGATGATTACCTTCTACGGGCTTGTATCGTCCGGGGAATCCCTTCCAGGCTCCAAGAGTGGCTGCGGGTCGCGGTCGAACTGGATGTGGCCTTACGGGGTTGTCAACGCCGTGTGCGGCCCGTAGGAGACTCCCGTCAGGTCCCGCCAAGGTCGCAGGGCCAGGTGCAGAAGCCGTCAGCATCGTCGCTGGGTCCTACCGTCCAGCCCCCGCGGTCCATTTTGCGTTGCTTCAGGTGCGATCAGCCAGGGCATCGCGTGGCCGCCTGCCCAATACCTGCATCCCGGGTGGTCGCGGCAGCAGCCCCGGCAAGGAGCACAACCCCCGGGCGCTTTGCAGAGCGTTCCCGGGCTTCTCGGCAGGCTGTGGAGTCAACACCAGGAGGAAGTGGCCAGACGGAAGGAGACAGTACCATCGATGTGGACGTGGAGGTGTACGGGCATGGGGATAGACCAGAGGAGGACCCCATGGTAAGTGCCTCGGTTAGCCCATTTGCAGTCCCGGTTACGTTAACAAACCCCGCCACGGGGGAGGTGGTGGAGGTGAAGGCTTTAATTGATTCGGGCAGCACGAGGTGTCTCATTAGCCGGAAGGTGGTGGCTAAACTGGGTATTAGGGTGGTACGGCTAAGGAATCCAATACGCTTCCAGCAGGTGGATGGGTCTCTTCTGGGGGGGGTGCCTATCACCCATGTCACAGAACTCGTGCGGTTGGATATGGGGGAGCACTGGGAACGGTTACGATTCATCGTGGTGCCCTCTATGACGGAGGAGGTGATTCTGGGGCTAACGTGGCTGGACAGGTGGGGCCCGACCATCTGGTGGGAGGGGGGTTGTCGACACCTCCGCCTAGGAATTGGGCCACAGCCCCCTGAACATGAGCAGCCAGGGCTGTCTGGCCCGCTAGGGAAGCCGGGGGAGAGTTGCAGGGCTGGGGCAGAGATACACGTACCGCCAGAGTACGCCGAATACCTCAAGGTGTTCAGTGAGCAAGAATGCGATCTCCTGCCTCCCCATCGTCCGACGGACTGCGCGATCGAGTTGGAGCCTGGGGTCAAACTTCCTAAGCCCCGGATGTATGCCATGACCCCACGGGAGATGACAGAACTCCGGAATTACATTGACAAGAATCTTGCACGGGGGTTCATACAACCAGCTCGCTCGCGGATGGCAGCACCTGTTCTTTTTAGGGAGAAGAAAGACGGGGGCCTGCGTCTTTGTGTGGACTACCGGGGGGTCAACGCAGTGTGTGTTGAACATTTGTATCCACTGCCCTTAATGAAAGACATGCTGTCCCACCTGGCTAAGGGGAGGGTGTTTACCCGTTTGGACTTACACGAAGTCTATTATCGGGTACGTATCAAGAGAGGAGACGAGTGGAAAACAGCATTTAACTGCCCATTGGGCAGCTACCAGTTTCGTGTAATGCCATTTGGACTCCAGGGGGCCCCCGCCGTGTTCATGCAACTAATAAATCAAGTTTTGCATGAGCATTTGTACAGGGGGGTGCTCGTGTATCTTGACGACATCCTTATATATACGGAGACAATGGACCAACACGTTGCCCTTGTGCGCCAGGTTCTGCGGAAACTCCTAGAAGCACGATTGTACGTGAAATTATCAAAATGTGAATTTCACGCGTCTCGACTGGACTATTTAGGCTATCGGGTCTCGGCGGCCGGGATTGCAATGGATCCAAAGAAAGTGGAGGCTATACTGCAGTGGCAAGCTCCGGGGACCAGACGACAACTACAGAGTTTCCTGGGGTTTGCCAATTTTTACCGCCAATTTATACCATCTTTTGCTGCAGTGGCTCTTCCGTTAACAGACTTGCTAAAAACCAAAAAGTTGGCGGTGAAGCCACGGCCAGGGTTGCGTGTAACATGGACCATAGACTGTCAACGGGCCTTCGAGACCCTAAAAGGTTTGTTCACCCGAGAGCCCATACTTTTGCACCCCGACCCAGCAGCGCCATACGTTGTGCAAGTAGATGCTAGCGACGTGGCAGTCGGAGCTGTCCTTTTGCAGCACAACAGTAAAGGCGCATTGCAACCTTGTGCTTACGCGTCCAAAAAACTATCAACCACCGAACGCGCCTGGGCTATCTGGGAAAAGGAGGCCTACGCCGTTCGGTGGGTGTTGGAGACGTGGCGGCATCTCCTAGAGGGGGCAGAAAAGCCCTTCGAAGTATGGACAGACCATAGGAATTTGGAAGCCCTGCAATCCCCACGTAAGTTGGCCCCTAAGCATGTACGGTGGGCCCTGTATTTCAGGCGGTTCAGGTTTACCCTGAAATACGTCCCAGGGGGGAAGAATTTCCTGGCGGATGCCCTCTCGCAGCTTCCGCAGTATGACAATCGGCGGGAGGAGGTGGTGCAAGCTCTTATCCCTCCCCTCAGCCCAGAGATGGTACAGGCCGTACAGGACAGGGTTGCGGACGATCTGGTACAGCGGCTGAAAAAAGCCCTGGAGGGAGATGGCTGGCTACAGCAGCACCCGCGGCTCCTAACCCGATGGGACGACCTGGCCTGGTATGGGAGTAAGATGTATGTGCCGGAAACCCTGCGAGACACTGTGCTTTATAGGTGTCATGATGCCAAGCAGGCCGGACACCTCGGGTTCCTGAAAACCCTGCACCTTGCTAGACATCAGTTCTGGTGGCCCAGGATGAGGCGGCAGGTCAAAGAGTATGTCCAGTGCTGCCGCACTTGTGCTATGGCCAAACCCCAGCCCGGGAAACCAGCAGGGCTGTTACAGACAGTGGCGGACCCCTGCCGGCCATGGCAGGACATCGGGATGGATTTCATCGTAGACCTACCAGAGAGCCGGGGGTACACCGTTATCTGGACCATAGTTGATCTGTTTTCCAAACAGGTCCATTTTGTTCCGTTGAGGGGCTTACCCTCGGCCCGGCGTCTAGCCTGGCTCTTTATTACCCATGTGTACCGCTTACACGGGGCGCCTAGACGTGTTATCTCAGATCGAGGAGTACAGTTTACCGCCAGGTTCTGGCGTGAATTCCTCCAGTTCATCGGGTCATCCCAGGGACTAAGCTCGGGGTATCATCCCTGCACGAACGGTGCGGCTGAACGGGCCAATGCGGCGGTGGAGCAATACCTACGCAGTTATGTCTCGTACCAGCAGGCAGACTGGGCCGACTTACTGGCATTTGCAGAAATCGCCCACAACAACGCTGTGCACAGTAGTACTGGTCTCCCACCGTACACAGTAGTGTCTGGCTACGACTTCCCTCCTGTTCCCGAGTGCGACCAGGGATCGACCTCCCCTTGTCAACCCCAGGAGTGGATGCTACAAGTCAGAAAGGCATGGGCGGCAACCAAGAAGGCTCTGAACAAGCAAGCCAGTGTCGTAAAGGCCCAAGCAGATAAGAAGCGCCAACCGTTCCACACCCCAGGGGTTGGGGACTGGGTGTACTTGTCTACAAAATACTTAAGGTTACAGATACCTAGCAAGAAACTCGGCCCTAAGTATATAGGCCCCTTTCAGGTCACCCACGTCATCAACCCGGTCACGGTGCGCCTCCGGCTGCCTAAATTCCTGGGCAAGGTGCATCCCGTGTTCCACGGGAGTTTGCTAAAACCAGCCCCCGTTCCTGTCCGGGGGGAGTCAGTAGGGCCGGGGCCCGTGGGTGATGGACAATATGAGGTACAGGAGATTCTGGACTCCAGGATTCAGAGAGGGCGGCTGCAATACCTAGTGCTTTGGAAGGGATACCCGGTTACTGAGGCATCCTGGGTGGCGGAATCGAATGTTCAGGCCCCTAGGTTAGTTAAGGCGTTCCACCAAAAGCACCCTGGTAAGCCCTCGGGAGGGAGTCGAAGGGAAACTACTGCTCTCCTTGGTGCATGTATAACCTCTATGTCTTGCCTTCCAGGAGGAGCCTTGGTAGGAGGGGCCGACTGTCAAGCCCTACGGGCTCGACACTACAGGGGGAACCGGGGGAGCACTTCCAACAATGCCCGCGCAGCACCGAAGGCCCAGCCGCGCCCGCACCCCCCCAACTGTTCGGCGGGCGAACGCCAGACCCGCTGCTGCACTTACAGCTGTTCGGCGGGCGAACTCCAGACTGGCGGCTGCACCAGCAGCTGATCGGCGGCCGGAGGAGATTACGAGCGGCTGCGGAGGTTCCGCGCCGGCACGAACAGCTAACCGGCGGCTGAAGGAGACTGCGAGCGGCTGCAGAGGTTCCGCGGCCGCATCAACAGCTGATCGGCGGCCGGAGGAGATTGTGGACGGGCGCAGAGGGGCCGTGTCGGCACAGACAGCTGATCGGCGGCTGAAGGAGACTGCGAGCGGCTGCGGAGGTTCCGCGCCGACACAAGCAGCTAAGGGGCAGCCGGGGACGTCTACCGGTGGTCACGCAGTGCGATCAGCTGAGCGGCAGCTAGAGTCAGCCGCCGACAGTCGCACGGGCCTCACGGGACTTTGCGGGTCCGATGCCGGCTTGGAGAGTGTGGGTGGCTGCTTCGCAGACCTGGCGGTTGTGGCGGCATGCACGCCTGCGATGAAACAGGGCGCTATTCAGTTGTGCCCGGACTTTGGGGACCGCCAAGGGGCCATGGGTGTGGCGCAGGGGGTTGCTGTGGTGGAGGGGAGCACAACCGGGACTTTAGGAGGGGGGTGGGCTTGTGTCTTTTTCCACGCTGGGAATCACGGTGCCGGTAAAGGGAGCTGGGCGTGGGTTAATGGAGTAGGGGGGTGGAGTATTTACGCAGGCCAGGCGGATGCTGGTCTGCGCGGGGGAGGGGTGGGGCCTAAGGGTGGGGCTGCTACCTAGCATGGGATAAAAGGCGCGTTGGAGCGTGTGGCTCTCAACGCTGACTTTATTCATGTTTAGAGATCCTGCTATTAAAGGTACTCTTTCCAGTCATCCGTACTCCGTCGTGGTTTTTCCCGTGTGCTTGTTGATCCGGCGAAGACGAGGAGTTGACAGGTCCAAGGTAAAAGGATGTGCTGTTGTCTCTTGTGGTAGCCTAACCTAAATGAAATGTTTCTTTCCCTGAAAAAGGCTGCTATTTTTTTTCTCCTTCATTCATAGGCAATGTTAAAATACTTTGAATTTCATGTGATGATGTTTTGAGTAAGGCTGATAATATGTTCCATTAGGAGAAATTTCCTAACAGTTAGAACAATTAACCAGTGGAACAACCTGCCTCCAGAAGTGGTGAATGCTCCAACTCTGGAAGTTTATAAGAAGAGACTGGACAGCCATTTGTCTGAAATGGTATAGGGTTTCCTGCCTGAGCAGGGGGTTAGAGTAGATGACCTCCAAGGTCCCTTCCAACTTTGTTGTTGTTGTTGTTGTTGTTGTTGTTGTTGTTGTTATTATTATTATTATTATTATTATTATTATTATTATTATTATTATTATTATTATTATTTATTACTCTATCACTTCTAGTCTAAAACATCACTATGGAAGCAGTTTCTTAAGATTTACTTGGGATTGAATTAAAGCACGGGAACTTGATTTATCAGTGAAGATTATCAGTGAAAGGCAGAATATTCACATGTATCCTTTGGGCCTTTTATAATCATGATCACTGCAGGAATAATGTAATTTACCAATGCATCACTATGGAAGCAGTTTCTTAAGACTTACTTGGGATTAAATTAAAGCATGGGAACTCGGTTTATCAGTGAAGATTATCAGTGAAAGGCAGAATATTCACATGTATCCTTTGGGCCTTTTATAATCATGATCACTGCAGGAATAATATAATTTACCAATGAGATTTTCACATAACATTTCTTCTTATTTAAAAACAAAAAGCAAAATCAATTTCTTTCCAGCACATTACTAACATAAATATCATTTGTTGTTCACCATCTCAAGCCTCAAGGGATTTGAGCAGTCTACAAATATTTTAAAGTAAATAAATACATACTGCACTATAGAGAGAAAGAATTTCAGAAAAACAAATCACCTTACTTTTGCTGACATAGTCTTAATAAGTTCAATTTTTATCAAAGTAGCACTAATGAAGAACAGAGAGGAAGCAGGGATGGTTCTCTTCCATAAGAAAGATTTTAACCACAATTTGCCTTGGATAGCATAACAATAACAATAGCACTTACACTTATATACCGCTTCATAGTGCTTTACAGCCCCCTCTAAGCAGTCTACAGAGTCAGCATATTGCTCCCAACAATCTGGGTCCTCATTTTACCAACCTCAGAAGGATGGAAGGCTGAGTAAACCCGGAGCTGGTCAGGATCAAACTCCTGACAGTGGGCAAAGTTAGCCTGCAATAGTGCATTCTAACCACTGTGCCACTACAGCTCAATAACAAGCATTGTATTTGCTACTTAATTCCACTATGCTATTTTTTTAACCTATGATAACATTTCCAGAGGTTTTTGGTAGCCACCTTTCTTTTCACCCCTTCTTACTTTATATCTAATTTGCTTAGCATTAAAACACAATTTTGTATGCCAATTTCATGAATTCAATCTTCAACTATGTCTATAGAGGTTTGGAAAACTTTTTTCCCCTGGAGCTATGCTGCCAGACAATGTCTGATGGTATTGGCCAAAATGGTCTAATGCCATTATAAGGCAGTTTCTATGTTCCATGGCTTAGTCTTGAGGAAAGATGTACTGAAGCTAATTGTTTCAAATTATTAAGTTAATTATAATTAAGAGTCACTGTTAATACTTTGCATACATTCTATTCAATATCTGTTCTGACATACTGACTTTTTAGGCTTCCATTAAATTTAATTGCCTAATTAAAATGGATGTACCACTGTTTCTCCAAGATAGCTTCAGCAGCTATCTTGGGTCTTTCAACAGCTGCTTTAAATTTAGATATGTTCACATTATAGTTCTCAATTGTTAAATGTCAACATTTTATTCTCTTACCAATTATAGTTACAAAAGAGTAACCACCAAAAACTAAAAAATACTTGCCAATTTCTAGAACTTCCAAAGAAGTGAGAAAACCACAGCTGTTCACAACAAAAGTAGCCAATACATTACATTTCAAAATTATGCTAAAAACAATCACAGGGTTTATGTAGTAATTTTACAACTAAGAAAGTTTAAACATACTGATGAAATAAGAGCTTGTGAACCATCTTCAGGCCTTTGTTTGGATATCTTGAGCAACATCTATTTTGAATGCTTATGCTAAATATTCTGCAAATAATTTTTGGATAGGAAATGTTTCTAGGCCCGTGGTGGCAAACCTATGGCACACGTGCCACAGGTGGCATGCAGATCCCTCTCTGTGGGCATGCTTGCCATCGCCCCAGTCCTAGGCCTTCAGCTGGGTTTTATAAAGTTCAATCAATCAATCAATTTCAACTTCTCATGGGGAAAAAAAAGATCTCACATAGTTGGAATTGATTGATTGAACTTTTTAGTCCCACCCAGTCTACCGTTACCACCGCAGCCACACCCACCCAATGGACCAGGCCCACCCAATGGGCCACACCCACCCAATGGGCCATACCCACCTGGCACCCGACGATACATAAGTGGGTTTTGGGTTGCAGGTTGGGCACTCGGTCTCTAAAAGGTTCGCCAGCACTGTTCTAGGCTATTTGCAAATTGACACCCAATTAAATTTGTGTTTAATTATTAGTATCAGGCAGTCTTTCCAAATTTGATAGTTGGCATGCTGCAAAATGGTGTTTTGAATTTAATGACACTTATAGTAGCTGTGCATTGGTATAATCAGAGACTTATGGGAAGCCAACTTGCAAGACATCAATGTAATAATGGCTGGCAATTGGCATTAAGTATCTGAAATATTAGAGATAATATATATCAAATCATAAGGACTGTAAGAAGCTTCAAATTTGATGCAATCAATAAATCTCAAATAAATCACTCCCATCTAAGCAAATTTACAAATAAAAATGGGGAGCTGTTTTGAAGCAATAAAATAAATTGGTGACTATGAAGCCTTCAGAAACATATTTATTTTTTTTGCTGTTTCTGAGATTCTAATAAACAATACACAATGTTTCAACTTAAATTCATACTTAGCACTGTTCTTTTGAAGTGTAAAGATAATATTGTTTTGATTTGTATTCACTAATTCAGTTCTTGGCTTTTTCATATGGCCAGCCTCAAGCTTTTTACCTTGTTCTTACTTATACTAATGAGACATTCTACTTGTATCCAGGTCCTGCTAAAAAATCCAGGGGTCAGCAAATGCTCCATACACTGAATATAGAGTGAAGGCTGACCTTACTTTTAAATGCTGCACAATAGGGCAGGTTTAAATATCTTGACAAGAGGTTAGTTGAGAATTGTGCTCTAAGATGGAAAGTCATACAAATCTTTTAAATAAAGTCAAAGAAATAAAACACAGTAAGTCAATGTTACACTAACCCAGATACTGTCCCAATCTTTTACTGTTCTAAAGTAGGAGAGGGGTAGCAAGGCAATAAATGACATTTTCTCTGGTCCAGCTTCTTTCTCTGTGGCATTATACTGCCTTCTGCTGCCTTCTACTGCTTCTTCTAACTAGTAAACACAGAGTAAACACCTAACTAGTAAACACCAAGTCACAATCCTGGCACAACTTATTCCTGCTGGTAATGAGAAGGTTCTTTCCAGAGGAAGGACCAGATTTGCTAGTCCCTCATGGCATGCCACAAAACCCAGTGATAGAGGCAGCAGATACCCCACCATCCATGCCCAAATTGAGTCCATTTTCATTCTTTGGGTCACAAAAGATCAAGCTTGCCAAGGTGCCCTGCTTGGCACCCCATAGACGGAGAAGAGAAGCCTTCCCAGAATGGGCCGAGGTTACCAATCAGTTCTGTCAGCCTTCTGGCTCCTAAAAACTAGTTATCAGAAATAACAAAGGACAAACTCATGGTACCCTAAAAACAGTGAGATTTCTATATCCAGAAACATGAAAGGATTTACAGATATATACATTGGAGAAAAGGTTGGTTAAGTGGATTGAGTTGGTGAAGAAGGTGAAATTGATAGCTTTGATTATAGAGACTTTGACTAATTTTTATCTGCTTGGAACCACTTTTGGACTTGTGAGAATCTGAGACAAATAAAAATTTGATACTGGGATTTGATTATTAGAATTATATAGGATTATAGAAATAACGTACACTATTGTTAATTTTAGAGGAAGAGTTTGATGTTCTTTTTTATCTATATCTTTATCAAAGAAAGTCAAAAGTCATTCTTATTCTTTATTTTTTTATTTTTTTCACTTTCATCTTGCTTTATGTCTATTTTTTCCTTCTTTTCAATTCTTTTTCTTCTTACCATTTACTTTTTACTTATTTTTTTAATTAAATAAACTTTCAGAAGAGCAACAAAGATGATTAGGGGACTGGAGGCTAAAACATATAAGGAACGGTTGCTGGAATTGGGTATGTCTAGTTTAATGAAGAGAAGGGCGAGGGGTGACATGATAGCAGTGTTCCAATATCTCAGGGGCTGCCACAAAGAAGAGGGAGTCAAGCTATTCTCCAAAGCGCCCGAAGGCAGGATAAGAAGCAACGGATGGAAACTAGTCAAGGAGAGAAGCAACCTAGAACTAAGGAGAAACTTCCTGACAGTTAGAACAATTAACCAGTGGAACAACCTGCCTCCAGAAGCTGTGAATGCTCCAACACTGGAAGTTTTTAAGAAGAGACTAAACAGCATTTGTCCAAAATGGTATAGGGTTTCCTGCCTGAGCAGGGCATTGGAATAGATGACTTCCAAGGTCCCTTCCAACATTATTATTATTATAAAAGTTTTATTCATAAAACATGAAACTCAGTCAACTGAACACTAAAATTGATTGGCACTAATGATTGATACGGGTTGCTGCCAGCATCCTAGGTATCAACCAGGTATCTCCTTAAAATGTAAGATGTTGCGAGTAGTGCAGTTTTTTGTAGCTTTGCTGGAGTTATTGCAGGAAGCTGCAATTTCTTGATGTATTTTGCAAAGTTTTTGGACATAGTTCCCAGTGCCCCAATGACAATGGGTATCACTGTTACATGTTTCATCCATAACCGCGCAGTATCGATGGCCAGGTCGCGGTATTTCATATTTTTTTCCAGTTCTTTTTCTTCGACTCTGGCATCTCCTGGTACAGCGATATCAATCAACTGTACACTTCGTTTCTCTATGACTGTGATATCTGGCATGTTGTGTTCCAAATGGCGATCTGTCTGTATATACTTCCAACTTTATTATTATTATTATTATTATTATTATTATTATTATTATTATTATTATTATTATTATTACACTATCAGTTAGGCACTTCCCTCAGGCATTATCTAAAGCCCAACGGGTGGTTCAAGAACATTAAACACATTAAAGAAATGAATTACGGTAAGTAATAAAATTAGGAAAACACCACCTAATGGCAGAAAACTTTCACTGACTATATCCACAGAGAATCATGGCCTGCTGAGATCTTTGATGACCTCTTCTCATGTAATATGACTTGAAATTAGATGAAAACAATTTTGTATTGTGGACTGCTTCTATAAGGACAACAAAAAGTTTTTCCACTATTATATCTTTCAAAAATCTACAGAAGCAGAAGCCAGAAGGCTTCATTTCAGAAATAAATGACTCTTGTAGAGAAACTCAAATTACTTCCTTAACTGTACCATAAACAGAAGCTACCATATGATGCTGTATGGGAGAAGATGGATTTTATATGTCACCAAAGATGGCATTTAGATGCAGAGAAGGTTGACAAAGGAGTTTTATTAAGATATTCATTAGGTCAGGATGGCCAAGAAAGTTATATTTGGTAGTTTTTTGTTAGGCATATATCTCATTCTTTCCTCATGCATTTCTCCCAGAGTTCACTCTACATGATTCTAGAAATAATATGTCTATACTCTACCAGCCACAAAGACATATTGTGCTGGAAGCTGTTGAGAGAGAAGGAGAAAGAGATGTCCTGTGCCAGCCTTGCTTACCTATTGTTCCTTGCTTTACCTATTAAGGTAAAGGTTCCCCTGCACATGCGTGCTAGTCGTTTCCAACTCTAGGGGCCGGTGCTCATCTCCGTTTCAAAGCCGAAGAGCCAGCGCTTGTCCGAGGACGTCTCCGTGGTCATGGGGCCGGCATGACTAGATGCCATAGGTGCACGGAACGCTGTTACCTTCCCACCGTAGTGGTCCCTATTTTTCTACTTGCATTTTTATGTGCTTTTGAACTGCTAGGTTGGCAGAAGCTGGGATGAGTAACAGGCGCTCACTCTGTTATGCGGCACTCGGGATTCGACCCACCAAACTGCCGACCTTCTGGTCGACAAGCTCAGCGTCCTAACCCACTGAGCCACCGTGTCCCCTGCTTTACCTATTGTTCCAAGCAATTAAATAACCTTTGGCTTTTCAAGACAAAGCTTTTACCTAATTGTCTTATAAATCAAGGTTTTATTGCACTGTCACTTCCAGTCTTATAACTTCAAATTTGTTTTGAAATATTTCATCTGGTTTAGGAACTCTGTTTGCAATATGCCAGATTAATGTATTTAAAAATAGCCATATTTTAAAAAACAAAAGACAAAAACCTGCATTTTTTAAATTAAATTTGTCCAAGGGTTCTATCTCAGAATCTTCTAAATGTACCTTGCAGTCCTTAGTGAAGGAAATACAATAGAACTATTGCTAAAAAGGGAACCAGGTTTGGCCATGACATCAGAGGGATTGTAAAGACAAATTAAAGTAAAAGTCAGAAAAATGTAAAGAATGTAAAAATTCCATCATCATATAATATCCAAAATTTATACAAAGAAAGCCTGAGGATTTGTCCTTTTCATTAAAAATGTATTAATATTTCACAATCTGCTTAAAAGAACTTAAGGGCATTAGCACAATAAACCTCTTAAGTAAATATATTAATTTTAAAATAATATTTATTTTTACATTTATTTGGCAGAAAGGGGTTCTGGAGGAATTTTGTGGGTGGGTGGTGGGTGGGTGGGTATTTGAAATGTTCTAATCTTAAAACAGGGTTGATTTGAAAAGCAAAGAAGTGTATAAACTCCACCAAAACGTGAACAAAAGTTAACTGAAGTAAAAGTAATTTTACTGAAGTAAAATGGCATTAGGTCTCTTTCTTTTCTTCTTGGACTTGCTGTTCACGATTATGGACAAGATGCAGTTTATTTCTGGGGCTTAATCAGTCTATTTGTCTGGGGCAGTTTGGTTGGAATGGGCCAAATAAGAAGACTTCCAAGGTTCTATACAAATGGCAGAAAAAAGGAGAAAAGTGAAAGTAAATTTTGCAGGATCGAGGAATTTGGGCTGAGAATAAGGCTAATTTGAAATCTAGACAAGGACTGGTCAATCTAACAGACCATTTGTAATCCCTGGAAACTCTCCAGAGTAGGCAAGTTTTCTTCTTTGTCACAGATTGCAGAATTACAACAAAAACCCAACTCCATTTTCAAAATTACCCAATGTGATATTGTGAAATTGCTCTAGTCTGGAGCTAGTCCCAAACCATCTATAATCCTTCTCTGGAGATGCCCTTAGGATTTCAAGCTTGATGCTTAAACTGCCATTAAATGTGCATTGACAGAGTTTTGCTGTGACTCTGCTTTTATGTGATTACCAACGTATTTTCTATTGCCTTAATGTATTTAGGAAACATAATCCTTGGATTCTTTTTTTAGCTTTTTTTTCTACAATGATTTTCATGTAAAGAAGAACAAAGACTCCAGGCTTCAAATGTTTGCTCAATCATAAAAAAAGGAAAGTATAAAAAGGTCTAATGTCTTTTATAATCAGGAACTCTTGAAAGCACACATAGCAGAGCAAATGCTAAAATTCTAAGGCAGTTAGCAATGGCCAAGCTTCCTCCAATTTACATAAAAGTAATAAAGTCCAAGATGGTCAGAGAGAAATGAATTATCCTGAAGTGCTAAATTCACCCTTGTTAAACTCTAGGGGCACTTACCGTTATAGAACTGATCAGATTCCCTTGTCCTGATTGAAGTGGATATTTATTCTGGCTTCTCATCAAGTAGTACAGACTTTAGCAACAACACTGAGAAATAAGCATTTTATGTTCTCTCTATAATTCCCATATACTATGTTGGAAAAATTAAATAATAATTGTGAAATTCTTGTATCACGTTGAACAAAGCATGTTGAAAATTTTCACTCACATCTCATCTTTCATTTTAGCACTTGGGTGGAAATGGGAGATAGAATTTGAGAATGTAATCCAATATGATGTTGGATTACAATCCCATTCTGCCCCAGATAGCATCCAGGATGATGAAAGTAGGAGTTCAGCTAAAATGAATAGGTCTCCATTCCTGGGAACATACCGAATATGTTTGCTCAAGATCACAGTGTAGGAATTGGATCTTAGAGTAGGCTATTCTTTCTATGATTACACAGAAAACCTGCTAAACAAGGGCATCAGTGGATAATTTTGGGGAAAGATGTCAGAAAGTTATTTAAAAACCTAAAGCACTGCAGTTGCAATTTGTTTTAAAAAGCCATTAATCATTTGAAAATGTGCAGATCTATGCAGCTAAAAAGATAATAACTCAAACTAATTGAACAGCTGTTCACAATTCCATATTTTCAGTCACGCAATACAGTGTTTTTTAAATCCCACCAATTTCCTGCCTGCAAACGCCTTGTCTCCATGAGATTTCATAGCAAAATACTAACTTAACTATTTAGAAATTATATTATTGCTCTCATTAATAATACTGAATTTCTCCTTTATCTCCTTGGCTTCTGTTTTCTTCTTTTCTCAGCTGTATACTTCTGTGGCATTTAAAAACACATATGGCTGACACATCTTCACTCCTAGGTAGATTTTGTCTTTGTCCATCCTCAAAGTGATACTGAAACCATTCTCAGCAATAAGACATGCAGCATAAAATTAAAGCCCATTATATTCAGTCATATGTGGAAACCATAGTCATTCAAAAGAACTGTCATAACAGTTGTCTAAAAAGAAAAGGAAATTGGTAAAAATTGGCATCTGGGAAAATGGGTTGGAAAGTACTTTTGTATATCTCTTGAGTGACTCAAATGTCACAATAAAAGGCTGAACTGCTTATGTAGATTGGCTTATGGCTCACTATTTGTTATTATGCATTGATTGGTTTCTTCTCTGCATTCAATACTTTTCATTAAGATATTCAACTGGCTTTGTTCTCACCTATTTTAGAACGCAGCTGGGAAAACCTAGTGTTATATTGTCATTTTACATCATTCATTCCATATATTTACCTCAGTCAATCAATCTGGCTCAGCCTTCTATTTGTCTTTCTACAGTTAAGTATTGATTCTCCGCAAACAGTTGGCTTTTCAAGCTGTAATTACTGATAAAGTTTAAATTTGATTTATCTGAAAGCAAGATCAGATGCAGATTTTGATGACTGTA
This sequence comes from Vipera berus, assembly GCF_964194415.1. Lineage (NCBI taxonomy): Eukaryota > Metazoa > Chordata > Lepidosauria > Squamata > Viperidae > Vipera > Vipera berus. The sequence goes on from NC_138204.1 coordinate 31,553,574, forward strand.
TAGATATACAGGTGACCACATGTGGAATTTAAATACATGTTGGATTTCCTGAATCTCAAGGTTTTTTGAAGCCTAAATAAGATGTGGTAATAGTAACTAATATACTGTGCAGGTGTCAACTAGCTTACTATTTATAGGCAGGAAATATTACAAAAGACCTTTTTTTAAAAAAAAGTAACTAGGAGAGAAACCTAAGTGATGTTTCTGCTGGTAGCAAGGCACAGATGCATTTATTGTTTTTGGCTTGGCAAAGTTAATGCAATGAGAATCTTTTTTAAAAAATCCTGGCTGCACACCACCAATTAATTTTTCATCAAGAAAGTTCATTGTTACTGTCTGAAGTACATGAGAACATGACTGGATTTTACTTGTCTGCACTCTCTTTAGGGCTTCTTTCTTGAGAGTATTCCTTATGGGGACAGCATAATATGTGGTGTTTTACTTCTTTGCACAGCAGACAAATTGTCAGTGTGAGTTTCCATAAAGCAAGTAATACACATCTGACATATATCTTAGAGTTTTAGGCTACAGAATGCTTTATTTTTTTTCTGTTCCACCTATTGCTCCATGGAGGTAAATAGGTATGTGCATGTATGTGGTGGTAGGTGTGAAGCATTTACTAAACCATTCCAATTCCAAAATATCTTGTTTTGTGAATGACCCACTTAAATGTAGTTCTTTTCATAGGAACAATAGTGTTATCATAGATTTAATTCATGACTTTCTATGGTAGGCCTAGATAAAACCTCATTTTGAAACTGTGGAAAAGTATCTGTCAACAATATTTAAAGAATCCTATGGCAAAGATAAATCCCCAAGTAGCCTCAAAAGCTCTCAGAGACCAGTTGACTGCAAAGAAATATAATCTTTCCATTCCCACTCCACCACCATCCTATCATAACCTATCCTTCCATTCCCCCCACCATCCAGTATCAACTATCAGTACCTGTCCTTTCATCTCCCCATCTTCATCAGAACTAATGAAGCTTCTTGGATGAGAAGCAAAATGTTTTCTTCTTCCCCAAGTTGCCTTTTGAAGACGAAAAAAAGCATCTTTGAGAAAACTATGACCTGGATGACTGAGAATCTCCACAGACAAATACTATGGCATCTTTATCAACTGATATAAGGATAGACAGTCAGTCAGGTGTACTTGGTGTGTCAGTGAAAGGAACTGTGTGGATGAGATGCTGCAGAATATTCCTGAAACACTCCAGAGCATTTTGGGAAAAGACGACATTTTCCTCCTGTTTGTCTTGTTGGCTGCTCTTCTATTAATAGAAGATTAGTATTGGATTCTTTCTTATATGTTTTCCATTTTGTGAGATTTAACTGAAAAAATAATATAATAGGAGGAAAAACATGAAGACACTGGGGGGGGAGGAGTCAGAATCTTTCTTTTTTTTTCTTCCTTTTCCTTATTATTTAGGTGTGAAATATGAGAGACAAAGTTTACTACTTTCTATTGGTAAACTGGACTTTTTGCAGCTCAGATTTGCTAACTTTTTATGTAACACTTAAAATAATAATCCGTAATCGAGACTCTGAACATATATTTTTAATTGCCAGTGTTATTATTACTTTTTAACATCCTCCCTAGAAACTCTGGTCTCTTCCGTTATGGCTCTAGAAGTTTCTCTAAGCTGTTTATTAACCTTCTTTACTCCCTAGTTTCATATTTTCATTTTACTATCTTTACTCTGTTTATGTATTCATTTCATTTTTAACATTTCATTGAAAGTTGCATTTTATATGCTTGTTGTAAAAGGTGCAACTAACATATGCAATATGTATAATATTATTTATCACTACCACTTGACTTTAATGCTTGGCAAAAATAACACAGGTGGCTCTTAGCCATTATAAGGTGCATTTCTCTATCTCAGTCATTCCTAGACCATTTCAAATATGTTATGCTTGCAGTTTAATACAAGTTGTGTTCATAACAATGAGGGAAATAGTTCCAGGTGCTTCAGGTAATGTAGTAAAAGTGACAGGTTCTTATATGAATCTTTTCATGATCTAGGGTTCTTTCTAGGGTTATTTTCTAGAAGATTTTGGGGGAAATTCATTATGTCTATGTAGATTGTTAATATTCTAATCATTCTAGATAAAATGACCATTCAGATCCCATCCAGATCTGAATCTACAGAAATAGCTTAGTCAGTTAAAATCAGTTGTCATAAACTGATAATTTCATTAAAGTACAATCATTTGGAGCAGTAAGTGTAGGATCCAATGGTTGAATCTGATGAATGTCATCAAAAGTGGAACTATCTGTAATTATGTATTTTTCCAAAAATCATAGGTGAAGTAGATAGTGTAATGGTATTATCATAAATTCTGACTTCAATGATATAAAAGTGTTTTCTAAATCTATTTATGAGAAGATTGGTCTCAGATGGTGTTATGTATATAGTGGGGTGACTACATTACAGATGGTGTACCCCATATAGGCACCACATATTTCACTGTACATCTTGCCATGTACATCTTTCTTGAACATCCAGTCATCCAGTGCTAGCAGTGTTTCCATCTACTTTGAAATGTTACTCTATTGTGTCTTCACTCATTTGTCATGCAGTTAATACAACTTTGGAAGATATAGCTTTTGCACGTAAACAGTATAATTTCTTGCAAAAAGCATAGCATTTGTATATTGGGACCTGCCAATTCATCAGTATATTTTGAGACTTGCTTTATCTGGATGACTTTGCTTCCTGAGTTTATTTTATTTGGTCACAATAATTTGCAAGAATTTTGAAATAGCTATTGAGAATAAGGAGGAAAAATATCTTTCCTGTACATAGAAAGCCTTAAAGTCTTGTGGAGAAGTAAACAGCAGGAGTGGAAGAACACTGTAATTTATATTTAATGATGAAAACAGCCTTATATGTGAGTATACAGAACCAATGCTCATGGAAAGAAAAGCAAATCTGAGGTACATTGTATAACACCTGCTGACAATACAAGGTAGAAGGGTGCTAAAAGATTATCAGTGTTGTAGAGTGCTGTGGCAGGCAAAGAAAATAAACAAGCAAACAAGGGCACGAAGAGTAGATAAAACTGCATTTTCTCTTTCTAAGCAACTATAATAATTATGGGATGAGCCTGTAGGATCAACATGGCTTGTATATACTATGCCTTCTGGTGGCTACTCCATTAAACCTGGAATGGTTGTTATCTGTCCAAAAGTGTTATTTACAAGCCATTTTGAATGATAATGTGGCCAGAAGAGCAAATATAATTGGGAAACCACTACCTACTTGTGGGCAAGACTTCCTGTAGTTACTACTTAAGCACACCTACATGGATACTGATATCAAATACTTTAGATTAAAGGAGAACATTTACATTTAATTTACTAATATATAATGGAGCAAAATATTTTAACAGTCAATAGATTGAAGGATATTTTTGAACAATGGACCCAGAAATTAATTTTAAGACTAATTGCTTCTATAGATAGACTATGTTTAAAAGATATTATGGAAGAGGCACACGTTTTACTGGATGAAACTGAGGTTTATATAAAAATGGAATTATACATTACAGGCTACAGAAATGACATGGAAAAAAGATTCTATACTGGACATACAACATAAATTGGCTGATGACCATCTAAAATATGGTAAGTCTTAATAATTAAAAGAGATATACAAATACAAGAATGACTTGGACAACTTTCCTATATTGAATCTACAAAACAATCCTGTTAAAGTTTTGGAGATTTTGTGAGAAAAGATAAAGAAAAAAAAAGAAATTAAATTCTAAGACAATATTTGAAGGAACTAAATATTAACATTGTTAAAACTAAAAGAAGGAATATAAAGTTGGTTTATTTGATCAAGTTAAAGTAGCTATGATGTTATCACTGGTAATCTTTTAATATACTTTGCTGATTATGATTGGGCAACAAGGATTTGTTTATATATAATAGATTGGATATGGGAAGAAGCGATGATTTGTTGCATTTTAAGAGAAGGTGATAAGGTACTAAAATTCTTTAGAATAGTGATGAAGGGGGAAGTTATTTCTTTATACTTTTTACTATATTCTTTTTCCTTTTTTCACCTTTTTGTTTCTTGCACTTTCTATTTTTTTAGAACATTAGTTTTTATCTTTTTAATTGTATTGTTTAATAAAATTACTATAAAAACGATCAAGCAACTTTTTCTTGGATATAAAAATGTTAATTCTCATTTAAAATTAAACAATAAAACTCACTTCTGATGTTGCTGCAGTGGCAATTATTATTTATCATATGCTTTTGATGTTTTGCGGTAGAATATTCATGCAGAAGCCTTTTAGTGAATTTTTATTACATATCTTTCCTTTCAACTGAGGCAGATATGTAGGACTTGCTAACAAATTGAATTAAATTGACCCTGATCATTTTGTAAAACAGGAAAACTAAATTCTTAATTTCTCTACAGTGTAGATATTGATTCCAGGAGTGATGGTATGCAAAATTTGTAAGCAATCCCCTGCTTTCCCATTAAGACATTTTTTCTTAAATATAAATGGTTAATAGGATCAGAAGGCAACACCATAGTTTGAAAAGTATTTGGATACTATGTTATCTGTTTAGTAATCTTAAGCATACCAAGCAAATGATTGTTGAAGAACTTTTTTTCTGTCCTTTGCAAGGTCATTTTATAAAGTCACATTGGCTTGTCATGCATTTGTTGGCATTTGGATTGCTAAGTTTTCTATCTTAATCATAGTAATTAGCAGTTGGTGAGATGTGTCTACATTAGTTTTGTCTGCTGACACCTCGTAGCCTTGAATGCATGCATATATCCATACAAACATACAAAATATAATTTGCACAGCCTAAAAGGAACTCTTAATTTTCCAGGCTTCGGGTCCCAGCATCTTGATGGCCAATTCAGAAGACTGCAGGAAAATATCCCATCTTTTTTTTTTTAGTTGGAACACATCAAGCCTGAAAAGCTGGATTCAAAACCTTTTAGTTAAATCTGTGATCAAACAGAATATAGTATAATGATATTTTATTACATATTCTGACATATAATTTTAGTCCAGTTGAACAGTTAAGTGCCCATTCACACTTAGAATTCACAAGGAATGAATATGTCAATAAATTATTCTCTGCTGTCCTAGCAAAAGTATTTTCCTTCAGTTTTTGCTAACAAAACAAGTATCTTTTTCCTAGTTCGGCATTGTTCAAAGATTATAGGAATACAGATATTCCTTCCTTCTATCCTGTGAAGAGCCAGACAATATAACTTTAGTCTCTAGTTCAGCATTTCTTAATTTTGAAAACTCTAAGATGTTTGAACTTCAGCTCACAGAATTGTGCATCAAATAAAACCTTCCAAGTGACTTTTAACTAAGTATATATCTTTTTTTTAAAAAAAAAGTCCAGTTGCAAGATTTATTGATTAAACTGAGATGGATGGAAATATAAGTGGTTTTGAAAACACTTAAGATAATGATAGGTGGCGCTCATATACAAGTAGGCAGAATTAAACAATTTTGGTTCTTATCTACTTAAAAATTAAAAGATTTGCAGAATGACAAGAAGTAGAAGTAGGGCCACCCAAGATGGACAGGTCATAGCAGAGAGTTCTGACAAAACGTGATCCATTGGAGAAGGAAATGGCAAACCACTCCAGTACCTTTGCCATGAAAACCCTATGGACAGTACCAAAAGTCAAAACGATATGATGCTGGAAGATGAGCCTCTCAGGTCGGAAGGCGTCCAATATGCTATTGGGGAAGAGCAGAGGGCTAGTACTAGTAGCGCCAGAAAGAATGAAGTGACTGGGCCAAAGCCAAAAGGACACTCAGCTGTGGATGTATCTGGTAATGAAAGGAAAGTCCGATACTGTAAAGATTTTTCTCCATAGGAACCTAGAATGTAAGATCCATGAATCAATGAAAGCTGGATGTAGTCAAAAAAGAAATGACAAGACTGAACATCAACATCTTAGGAATCAGCAAACTAAAATGGTCAGGAATGGGTGAATTTAATTCAGATGACCATCAGGTATACTACTGCGGGCAAGAATCCCTCAGAAGAAATGGAGTAGCCTTCATAGTCAATAAAACAATAGGAAAAGCAATACTGGGATACAATCCCCAAAATGACAGAATGATCTCAGTTCGAATCCAAGGCAAACCATTCAATATTACAGTAGTCCAAGTCTATGCCCCAACCACCAGTGCTGAAGAGGATGAAATTGACTGGTTCTATGAAGCCCTACAGCACCTTATAGAACTAACACCAAAAAAATGATGTCCTTGTCATCATGGGGGATTGGAATGCTAAAGTAGGAAGCCAAAAGATAACTGGAATAAGAGGCAAGTTTGGCCTTGGAGTACAAAATGAAGCAGGGCACAGGCTGATAGAATTTTGTCAAGAGAATACGATGGTCATAGCAAACACTCTTTTCCAACAACCCAAGAGACGGCTCTACACATGGACATCACCAGACAGTCAACACAGAAATCATATTGACTATGTGCTCTGCAGCCAAAGATGGAGAAGCTCTATACAGTCAGTAAAAACAAGACCAGGAGCTGACTGTGGCTCAGACCATGAGCTTCTCCTTGCAAAGTTTAGGCTTAAACTGAAGAAAGTAGGGAAAAGCACTAGGCCACTCAGGTATGAATTAATTCATATCCCTGTTGAATATACAGTAGAGGTGACAAATAGATTTAAGGAATTAGATCTGATAGACAGAGTGCCTGAAGAACTATGGACAGAGGTTCGCAACATTGTACAAGAGGTAGCAACTAAAACCATCCCAAAGAAAAAGAAATGCAAGAAAGCAAAATGGCTGTCTGAGGAAGCTTTGCAAATAGCTGAGGAAAGGAGGGAAATGAAAGGCAAGGGAGAAAAAAAAGATACACCCAATTGAATGCAGAATTAAAGAGAATAGCTAGAAGAGATAAGAATGCCTTCTTAAATGAACAGTGCAAAAAAATAGAAGAAAACAATAGAATAGGGAGTACCAGAGATCTTTTCAAGAAAATTGGAGAGATGAAGGGAACGTTTAATGCAAAAATGGGCATGATCAAGGACCAAAATGGCAGGGACCTAACAGAGGCAGAAGAGATTAAGAAGAGGTGGCAAAATTACACAGAAGAACTATACAGGAATAAGCTTAACGTCCCTGATAACCATGATGAGGTGGTCACTGAACTCGAGCCAGACATCCTAGAATGTGAAGTGAAGTGGGCCTTAGAAAAACTGAGCAACAACAAAGCTAGTGGAAGTGACAGTATTCCAGCTGAGCTATTCAAAATCTTAAAAGACGATGCTGTAAAAGTGCTACACTCAATTTGCCAGCAAATTTGGAAAACTCAACAGTGGTCACAGGATTGGAAAAGATCAGTTTACATTCCAATTCCAAAGAAAGGCAGTGCCAAAGAATGTTCAAACTATCACACCATTGCACTCATTTCACATGCTAGTAAAGTTATGCTTAAAATCCTACAAGCTAGACTCCAGCAGTATGTGGATCGAGAACTACCAGAAGTACAGGCAGGATTTTGAAGAGGCAGAGGAACTAGAGATCAAATTGCCAACATACACTGGATCATGGAGAAAGCTAGGGAGTTCCAGAAAAACATCTACTTCTGCTTCATTGACTATGCTAAAGCCTTTGATTGTGTGGATCACAACAAACTGTGGCAAGATCTTAAAGAGATGGGAATACCAGACCATCTTATTTGTCTCTTGAGAAACCTATATGTGGGTTCAAGAAGCAACAGTAAGAACTGGACACGGAAGCACTGATTGGTTCAAAATTGGGAAAGGAGTCCAGCAAGGCTTTATACTGTCACCCTGCCTGTTTAACTTTTATGCAGAGCACATCATGAGAAAGGCAGGGCTGGATGAATCAAAAGTTGGAATTAAGATTGCCGGAAGAAATATCAGCAACCTAAGATATGCAGATAATACCACTCTAATGGCAGACAGTGAATAAGAACTAAAGAGCCTCTTGTTGCGGGTGAAGAAGGAGAGTGCAAAAGTTGGGTTGAAACTTAACATTAAGAAAACCAAGATCATGGCATCCGGCCCTCTCAATTCCTGGCAAATAGATGGGGAAGAAATGGAGGTAGTGACAGATTTTATTTTCCTGGGCTCCAAGATCAGTATAGATGAGGACTGTAGCTAAGAAATTAAAAGATGCTTGCTCCTGGGGAGGAAAGCAATGGCAAATCTAGACAGCACATTAAAAAGCAGAGACATCACCCTGTCAACAAAATTGCACATAGTCAAGGTCATGGTTTTCCCAGTTGCAATGTATGGCTGTGAAAGTTGGGCCATAAAAAAGGCTGAGCACAAAAGAATTGAGGCCTTTGAACTATGGTGCTGGAGAAGACTCCTGCGAGTCCCTTGGACTGCAAGGCGATCAAACCGGTCAGTCCTAGAGGAGATCAACCCTCACTGCTCTTTAGAAGGTCAGATCCTGAAGTTGAAACTCAAATACTTTGGCCACCTAATGAGAAGGAAGGACTCACTGGAGAAGAGCCTAATGCTGGGAAAGATTGAGGGCAATAGAAGAAGGGGACAATAGAGAATGATGTGGCTGGATGGAGTCACTGAAGCAGTAGGCGTGAGCCAGAAGATGATAGAGGACAGGAAGGCCTAGAGTAACGTTGCCCATGGGGACGTGATGGGTTGGACATGACTTCGCAGCTAACAACAACAAGAAGAAGAAGATGGAGAGTGTAAGAACTTTTTTACTGATCAGTTCTACAAATGAGTAAAATCAGCTATGCCAACTCAAAACTCTGGGAATTGTAATCCCTGAACATCTGGAAGGTATCAGAGATTATTTTAAGTTGTGCCAATACTGCTAGGAAATATTTATAACACTGGCATACTTGTTTACAAATAGAACATAGGGGTATTTTTGTTGTATAAAATTTCCAAATCCGATGCCCACCATCTTTTTTATATAGTACCAGAAACTGATCATGTCTGCAGTGTAGTGTTACAATGAAGCTTTGAGCTTAGACAGGAAGCAAATAAAATAAAGAAGATAAAAGGAAGAAAACAAGCAATATAATTCTGGAATTAATGCAGAGATGTAAAGCCTTGGTGGTTCTACTTCAGTGAAGCGCGAAAGATCAGTGACAAAGTTTCATACCTTCTTCCAAATATGTACATATTTCAGTGTTCTGCACATCTTGATGTCACTACACTCAACCTACAGTGAACAGAACATGATGTAAGTTGTGCTACATATTATAATGGGCCATATATGGTGGGTCATGATATGCAACCTAAGACTTTCCCCAAACTTTGCATACAGCCCCCAGAGATCTCTAAAAATGTTTAACTGAATTATATTTTATAATACGACAGCAGCAAAAACTAATTAACTAAATAATTTTGGAGCAAGCCTATTAATGATATTTAATTATCCTTAAATGAAATCTAATCCAGTTATTATTCTTTGGCATGAGGTCTCTGGCATGCCATTCAGAGGCATCTTGAGTCTGGGCTGTGAAAATGAAGTTAATAGATTTTGGAGCCTGAATTTGCTCGGGAATGTCATCTTGTTTGCTCAGACCGCTGGCTGACATTTTTCCTTCTGAGTGTGTGATAAACTGTTGTCAAAAATATTGTAGGTCTTTAGTTTCATCTCCTTTCTCCAAAGACTCTCAGTGCAGAAAGATTCCTTTGAACATCCCGTTATGTGGAAAGGGGAAGAGGATGATAATGAGGGTGACTTTTGGCACACATCCCACATTGCTTTCTGTTATATACTGTATCTAAGGACTGAATAAGCAGCAGTGCATAGCCTCCTAGGCTAGGAATATTCCAGTGTCTAAACATTATTTACTATCTCATGTTGCTACATCAATGCTGAGCCCCAGACAGGGCTGACCTTGCATAATATTGGAATATGTCAATTAGAATTTCACCATTGTGTTCTGTATGAAATCTGTCCTTTTTCAACTGGATCACCTTTATGCATTGATGGTTAGCACCAGTGCTTTTTTTGTAAAAGAAAAAGGTGCCGGAACTCACACACGTTATACAACCTGCCTTGCCTACCCTACAAGGTTCCATCCAAAAAAGGTGCCAGAACTCCGTTCTGAGCATTCTATGACAAAAAAAGCCCTGTTTAGCACAAAAGGCAGATATCAATAGCCTTTTACCAGCCACTGAAAACTAACAAGTAATGGTAATCTGAAATGGCATTTTCTACCCATTGGAGGCAAGAAGCAAATAAAAACTGTAATGTACGCCCTAAAATAGGCTTCAGAATATTTAAGAAACATCCCCAAGACAGAAACAAAGAAAACCTAGCCCCACCCATAAACCTATAATGCTCTTGCTCCATTTGATTTTAGCTCTGCCCAATTGCAGTGCTTTGCATTTCAAAAAGCATTACATATAATCCTCAGCTATCAAAAGGATATATGCAGTACTTCGATTTACTCATACCAAAGAATTCATATTGAATTACCACTATCTGCAGGATTGGAAGAGGTTGGATATTCTGAAACTAAGAATAACCATTCGCTGTCTTTCTGAGAGTGTTCTACTATAACACCCACTATTCCTATCATTAAAACACCTGATAGTTCATTGAGATTCTGTTTAGCATGTTACTCCTGAATGTCAGACATTTGCCTTTGCAGTTCCCTTGTGTTCATAATTAGTGTTGTTCTTCTGGAGAAGAAATTGTCAAGAAGATATTCTGCAATGGAACTAAGAGGCTGGAAGCTGTTTTCAGTGGAAATGGCAGTTGCAGCAGATCATTAGATTGCTTCCAAAAAGGGTTCCTTTAACAAGGAAGGAGACAGGTGTGCCAATAAAATTGATAGTGAAAATATTAGCTTGTTGCATTTTGTGGCTACAGCCAAATGCTAAAAGGAAAAGAACAACTTGAATTCCTTTGTCTTCCTGGACAGATAAATTCATTATTCAGTACCATCCTTTACAGTTGACATTCCTTAAGATGGGAAAAATATATATAAAATGACTAAGCTGGCATCATTAAGCAGAGGAACTGATTCTGTACACCTACCCTGCAAATAAACTTCATTTCACTGAGAGTGAATTAACTCCAGGTAGGTTTGTATATAATTTCAGATTTATTTTTTTTGTCATAACTATTATGGATCAGTTAAACATTTCTTAAGAAATAATTTATTTACAATTGATTATGATTTAAAGAATACCCAGGAGAGAAAATGGTAGAAGGTATGATTATAATTGTATTTAATAGGATTTTTATAGTGCTTTAATAAAAAAACTTTAACTAGTACATAATACAGAAATAATTATAATGGTAAAAGAATATGATAATAACTGTCAGTTACTAACTATATATTCTATACTCTGGTGCTGGTTCTACTTAAACTGATCCATCTCCGAAGGCCTTCCCCAAAAGCCAGGTCTTGGCAAGTCTCTTGAAAGTCCTACCATTCTCTGAAGTGAGCTATCCAGAAGAGGGGAGCTTCCACCAATAACGTACATCTCAACACCCTTTCCAGGTGCATTTCTAATAGGTGGGGCACTTTAGCAGACATTCTTTGTTTGCCAGGCAGAATTTACTTGGTACAAGTAGTCCTGAAGTTACTCAGACTCCAAGCTACATAGGGTTTATAGGGACAATGAGAACCTTGAATTGCATTTAGAAACAGATTAGTGACCAATGTAACTGTTGTAGCAATGGTATTAAATGCCAATATTGAGACTGACTAGTAAGCACGTGGACAGCTGTATTTTGCATCAGCTAAAGTTCCCAGGTAAACTTCAAGGGCAGCCCTACATAGAGCAATTTATAGGGATCTGATCAGATTAGAGCATGAATGACCATCCTTAGTGCATTTTTAAGGGTGTTTTTTTTAAAGAAAGCCTGCAATTGCCACATCAACCAAAACTGAGAAAAGGCCCTCATAGTCAAGGTCCAGCAGGAAGAATCCAGGAGGACCTGAATCTTAGAGGGCTGCTTTGTGTTAGGAGTACAATCCAATTAAGACAGTGCAGTGCAGTGCAAAGAAAAAAAATATCAAAGAAATGTTCATTCTGAAATGCAAGTTTCTTTTCCATGCCAGCCTCTCCTTATGCTTCTTGATAAAATGTCATGATCTGGAACGATAATGCCTCTCCCAATGGGAGAGATGTATGATTTCTCAAGAAAGTAATCTTGAGATATAATTCCACCAGACTATTACTCTATTGTGAAGTCTAGCTAGTCATATTACTGTTTTGTTGCATGAAAATCCTCAACAATTTCCTGTGTCTCCCTAGAATGGGCTGAGAAAGTGAGTACTATAGAAGTACTTGATTAAATGGACTACTTATGCTAACATTTGGGCAAGCTATACTTTCCAAACTGAAAAAGAAAACTGGCTGGGTGATTTGGCCCAGTCACTCTCTCTCAGCCAAATTTGCCTCACAAGGTTGTTGTAATGACAAAAATAGGAAGCTCAAGTATTAGATATGTTTGCCACCATGAGTCGACCAAAAATATGTATTAAAAAAGATGAGATAAAAATACAAACCAATAATAAGACATTACAAAGTAGCAACAATGGTGCATTGGAATATCTGCGAAAAATACCATAACTAATGGGACCACAAAATAGACAAAGTAATAGAAACTGAAATTAAAGTGCAATGGGACTTTAGACAACCATCAAACAGACAACCATCTGTCACACAACACCCCAGACATAACAACTGTTGATAAGAAAGACACAATAATCTGGATAATGTACATTGCAGTATCTGGAGAAGCAGAACCAAAAAGAAAGAAATGGATAAAATCATAAAATACAAAGATCTGCAAATATAAGTTATAAGGCTGGTGGCAGATTGTTCCGATAGTAATAGGCACCTTGGATGCAATCCCAAAACATCTGGAGCTTCACTTCAGCACCATCATCACTGACAAAATTATCAGTCAACTGCAAAATGTAGGTTTACTTGGAACATCTTACATCCTGCAAGAATACCTTTAACATAATTAAACATCAATATCAATCCCAGGTCCTTGGGAAGAACTCAATAAGTGAATAAAAGTGCCAAATCATCTAAATATCTGGCTGACCATCCAATCAACAACAACAATAATGACTTAATAGGTAGACAATAAGTAGGCAAAAATGCCAAGTCCAATCTAAACATCTGAGTGTGTGACCAACCTCCCTATAAGGAACAGTTTCTTCCTTGTAGGTTTAATTGAAGTGTGAGAAATGATAGAAATGATTGTATGATCAAACCCAAAATTTACATCCTTTCATTACTAAAGAAGTACAAAACCACCAGGCTCGGCCTGTGAGGAATTCATTGAAAGATTTTTTTAAAAAAAGACATCCTGAAAGCAAATTCTCTTGTATGAAACAGAATGACAACTGGTAGGAAAAAAAACAAGAGTTCTCTTTTTTTTTGGGGGGGGGGGCAAATAAACACCTACATACAGATTAATAATGCAGATGGATTTCTGAAAAGGTGACTGTAAACCAGAGTGGATTTCAATTCCCAGAATTCCTCCAGCCACAAGGTTAAAATCCACACATCTTAAAGTTGCTGAAATTGATAAACACTGGCAATAAATGGATAGGAATGTATGAGTAGGTGTGGAAGGCTTTAGAAAAAAAGCTTAATCAGAGTGCAGCAAACAATTTAGAGATGGGTGAGCAGTCTTGTATTGAGTCCACAAATCTTAAAGTTACTGAGGCCAAGCAACTGTGTTCCAAATGATATATTTGAATGAATGGCCCTGAGAACCTGAACTAAAAAATGAAAGACGTATCTACAAGAAACATACTGCCTATAAAATATAGATCCTTGTTACCTTTATTCTTTAAAAAAACATATTCTTCTTCTTCTGGAAGATAGAAATTCTTTTATTTTTGAAATGCTATTTTCTTTGCTTTCTGCCCTCTGTAATTCTGCAAAATGATTGCTTCTGTTTCAGCTACACAAAGAAAACAATGACAACAATAAAAAAAATCCATAGCCACAAGAGTCCACCTACCTCTAAAGCAATATCTGAGTGTATATTTGTTCTTCCCATCTGTTTCTTTCTTTTAGCCAGTTTCCAATCCACGAGGGGCTCAGCCCTCATAACACACCACAAATCTTACTTAAGTGATTTGTTGAAGGACTTGTCAAAAGCCTTTCCAATGTCCTCACTCTTTCTTCATTTTCCCTCTCCCTCACTTCCTGGGCAAGGCAGGGCAAAGAGCAAATTGGATAACATGAGGAGAGTGTCTGGGCCGCTCACAGGTAACACTAGGTAGGGACAATGGTGGGAGCCCAGAGCAGCTCTTCTCTGTCCTCCCTCCCTCACCCTCCCTCCCTCAGTTCTAATAGACAGAAGGGAGAGATCCTGGCTGGGCAGTGGACAGTGGCAATTAAAAGCTTAGATGGCCATAAATAGACATTGAGGAAGAGATATGATTAAACAAAGGACCATCATGAGAAGTGTGTTTACAACTAAACACATCTCTGGCTACAAACAGTGTCACTACCACCTGTATCAATGAAGCATAATGTTGGATGAATTCACTGAACCTATATAGCTTTCTGATGATATTTCCTGCCCTTTCCTGTCACTCTCCAACAGTTTTCTGTCAACTAGCAAAATACTGCAGAGCATTCTTTTCTTTGCAATTCATGCACACATCCCAATGACACAGGGGCAGAAGGCTTTCTACTTTTTGTTATGAATGTGTGCTCTTTTGAATGTTCTAAATGTAATGAAATATTTCAATTTTGACATTTTGGATAAGTTAACCTGTGCTATTTCTTGCCAAAATTGCTCCAGGATTTCTGGGTAAAATGCTACAATGCACTTCTCTTTTCAGTCAATCTCAGTAAGCAGCACATTATTCTCTGATAAACTACTCTCTGCTTCTTTTCTCTCCACTCTCACTTATACACATAAAGATGAGTTTTAGGTTATTGTGGTGGTTTTAAACTCATTTTACCAAATTTGGGTTGCAAAAATCTGGACAATTTAGAAATGCCTGTATGTTTTTGTTTCCATTTAATAATCTGGAATCCAGCCCATGTCAGGTAGCTGGAGCCTTCAAGTTATGTCCCATCTTGAGACATGGGAAGAGGAGACTCTCCATGTGCTGCCCTTCAAAGGACATATAATCTAGCATGTTGTCAAGAAACAAAGCACTTATTCCATGACACTCAACAATACCCACCAGTTGAGCAGAGCAACAAACCATGATCACGCCAAAATGACAACATCTGTGCAATGATGTAATCATGGTGTCCATATGTACTGGAATTGCTACATACTGGGTCACTGCATATATATCATCACCTGCTCCCCCTTTCCCTCTGTATTCCCTCATGGAGCACAGCATTTTTCTTTCTCAGTCTCTGCAGCAGCCTCCTTGCCATCATTGTTTGCACATCTGCCTGGCTCCTCTTCCATTGCCTGCTTGCTTTCACACATCACAAATAGAGCATGTGCCGAATCAGGAATGGAACAAAGCAGCACAAGAGATTGGCAGAGCAGCAGCAGGCAGGAGATGGTTGAGGTGGAGGGCCAAATGTGAAAAGAGGTGGAATGAGGTTAGGAGAGTCCTTTTTTGGGGGGTGGGGGGTGGGGGGAAGGGTTGGGAATACTTTTTTGATGCTCAATCCAACTGCTTAAACTGAGACTCCCTTGAAATGGGCCTTGACAAACTTAATAAAGGCAAAACAGGGATTGGATTGAGAGCAGCAAATATCATTTGATATAGCATTCTGCAAATTCAAGGATGGATAGAGTGCATTTTAACTCATTTGTGGGAAAAAGTGCTTGATATATTACTCGCCTTCTGCTCATCTGTGAGGAAATGTTGGTATTGGTCACTATATGTCAAGTATGGAAAGATTAGCTTTGATTCCAGTAGAATTGTTGGGTAGAATCATAGAATAAACAGGATGTTTGACAATCTGCATTAATGAGTGCTGCTACATGCATTTTGGACTTAATTTGTAAAAACATTTGGGCACTTTCTACAATGCACTGCTATTTAAGGGAATTCACTAATTAAAGGTGATCCATGTTAAAGGATTCAGTGTGTTTCCTTTCTGATGTGATCTGGTAGAAAGATTCTTGATCTTAAACAATCTAGCATCAGACACCTCAAAAATCAAAGACTATGTGTAATAACTTCATGAAAATGTATATATTTATTTGTATCTTGCATTTATTATTTTTACAAATAACTCAAGGTGAGAAACATATTCCATACACTTTCCTCCTTCTATTTCCCCCACAACAACAACCCTGTGAAGTGAGTTGGGCTGAGAGAGAGTGACAGAAACCCAGCTGGCTTTTATAGCTAAGACAGGACTTGAACTCAGGTCTCCTGGTTTCTAGCTTGGGGCCTTAAACACTAGACCAAATCGTATCTAACCTTTCTTTATTACACTCTACTAAAAAGCATTATATGAAAGCCTCAATTGACCAAAGCTAGAATAAATGGTGGAAATAAATATTATGGGTCCACCTGGTGACAACCATAGTTTGTGGAAGATTGCAACGTGGAATGTAGTAATCAGTAAAGCATGAATGGACAAATAAAAGGGAAAACCTAATGAAATTAACAACAAGGAGAAGGATGTAGGAAATGAAGATGTAAGTTTAATTATGAATGAAAGGCTGAAATGTCTGCTATAAAGTATGTAATAGCATTATCTAAACAGTTGTGGATCCATTATGAATATAGGAATATATTGGATGGTGCTAATTGCATGTTACATATTGGAGATAAAACTGTGCATCTTTCTGAATGAAGTAATAGAGAAGGAAAAGTAATTCTGTTATGTGACATGTGTCAATGCTGCTAACATCGGATGTTCTTGCTTTGACAACAGATGGAAATGTAGCCATCTTTTCTTTTTCACTTTTAGAGTTCGTTGATACTGGGTGGGCGGAATGTGGATGAGAGTCCAGCTAGTCATAACAATAATAACTCAACCGTGGGAATCCAAGGTTATTGTACTCAGAGTTGATAAAGATTTGGCAGGCTGGAGAGCTGGGGAGAAAGCCCGCGCTTCAACCTAATTGGGAGATGTGATTTTGAGGAGGGAATTGTGCTTTGCTACTTTGTGCTCAGGGAAGGGGAATTCAGTTTTTGTAGTGCCAATACTTTGTTTCTTGAATAAAAGATTCTTTAAGGTAAACAATGCCTCAAAGTTCTTTTGAAGAGTGTCATCTGTCGGAACCATGACAACATGAATGGATGATGTGGGAAAGAATAAATGAGAATGGTGACTTGTGAGTATCTGATTAGACAAAAGTATATTTCTTTTAAATATGTCATTTAAGTCTACTCATATGTACAGATGGAAAAATCATATGGATCAAAAAAGTTAAGTGATCATGATAAATGCTGGCATTTGTTCAGTCAACCCAAGAGCTGGAGGGAAGCACATTAATGTGGCCATGAAGAACAGCTGAAAGAGAAAGAAAGAAATAAAAGTAATAGAGAAAAGTGTAGGAATTGCAGAAAAGAAAAGATAAATCCTTTATGAATAAATCCTTTATTAAAAGATAGATTAAATAAGGAGGTGGAAGCTGCTTACAGCAGAGTGAAATCAGTATGTTACAAAGTGCATCAAAGTATGCGGCATTATGCAAATGGGATATAACAAAGCAGGATGCATAGAGAAAATATGAAATAAAAAGTGAGAGATGCATAGCATAATAATGAAATAAAAGAGTGTAGATGAGAATAAATGCTGCAAATACAATTTTCTTACTTTCTTCAAATAAGAAAATGCTGCAACACCTGTGGATGAGACAAACATATGCAACAGGAGAAATATTAAAATATGAACTTGTAAGGTGGCTGTACAACTTAACATATCTGTGTGAAGACTACATATAAAGGAAAAGTGAACAAGTGAGTCAAAAAACATTCAGGGGACTAAAGGAAATTTGGAAATATATAAAGATTTGTGCTGGGCAACAGGTACGCAGATTGGATTTTGGCTGTTCAGCAGGTTATTGAGATATGCATGAATGTGAAAAATAAATGTTATTGTACATTTGTTGAGTTAGAGAGAATGTATGACAAAGTGAATAGGTTTGACTTATGAAAAGGTTTGTGCAAATTAGGAGCTGAATGTTGGTTCCTGAATGCAATAAGAATGGTGTGTGATGAAAGTACAAATCCTTTATCAGAATAAATGTAATAGTGAATGTTTCAATATTGAGCAAGTAGTATGACAAGAATGCATGATGTTGCCTTGGAAGTTTAATGTATTCATGGTTAACTGTATAAGGAATGCTTGTAGTGTAATTTGAGGAATACTGCTCGGGGATAAAAATACACATGCACTTTTGTATGGAGTTAATGCTGTATATTTGCCTGAGAATCTTAATGATTTGCAGTGTATATTAGACTGATTATATAAATGCAACAAAGAGTACAGATTTAAAAATTAATCTCTCAAAGGCTAGGATACTTGTGTTCATTGGAAAAATATATTAAGCAATCACAAATTACAGTATACTGTATATAAAAATTCATGTAGCAACTAGAGAAATGTTTGGGCACTTTGATGGAATATTCCCTAAAGAAGAAAAAAGAATGGATGGAGAAATGTTATGTCATGTATAAGCTGGTAGAAATACTGTACAATAGGTAATATATGCAACTAAAATATGTCTAAAGTTGTCTAAACAAGTGAAATTGGCTATGCATGAGAGTAAACCTCTGTCCTTTATGTATCTATGGAATTGAGAAATATATATATGCTAGGAAAATAAGTTGAACTCAGTGGGAATTGAATAATTAGGTACCCTAACATCATTGTTTTTGCCATCTTTTAATTTTATTTTTAATGAATAATTGATTTTATTGTAAGTTCTTAAACAAAGTTTGTTGTGAGTTGCCCAGAATCATTGACAGTCAGACAGCATTCAAGATTAATAAATTATAAATGTGGATAATCTACAGTTAGATTCACAATCTAATACTGGTGAAATTTAATAATTCAAGTCCTAACCAAAGAGCTAAGAATGATTAATGAAGCATCTAAGAATATAGGCAGTATATTGTTGTTGTTGTTGTTGTTGTTGTTGTTGTTGTTATTATTATTATTATTATTATTATTATTATTATTATTATTATTATTATTATTATTATTATTATTATTGGAGATACAGTCAAGATGGGGGTGATGCACAATGAATATAGGCTGAATGCAAATGTGAGTGACCAGTACAAAGAATATATATATTGATGCAGTTTGGTCATAAAGAGAGAACTAATGATGAGTGGATCGTAAAACAAATGGTTGAAGGAAGAGTGAACAGGTCAAGGAAGATCAAGGAAGTTGTGCTTAGATATTAAGACACTTTTTAAAAAAAGGAAGAAAAGGTAACATATGAACAAGAAGTAAAGATACATTGTAAGAATAGAAATTTTTGAAAGGCATAGGTTGTTGTAAACTAATTTTAACTATGTTTCCTTTTATTACCTCATGTCTTTAATTTTTTGGCTTAATAGTTTTCTTATTCCTTTTCTGCACTCAGCATAATTTTTAGCTTGAAACAGAACACTGTGATGGATATATATGTATTATACTGTATATATTTAGGTAGACGTAGAATTCTCATAAGCTAAACAAAAGTGGTTCATTTCCTCTTCAGGTACAAAATGGTTCTCATTATACTAACCATCCTGATACTACATCTAAATAAATATATGGTATCGCTATCTAAAGTAGGGAAAAATTCTTATCTAGTTCATTAACTTTCTGAAAAATTATATAGAACATTTAACAATATAAGATGCATTCCACAAAAAACCTCCACCCAAATTCGGAATGGATAAAATACTGAATGTTAGTCCTAAGAAGAACCCTGGAGAGTCCTTTGTTGTCATATAGAGGAGAGTAGATGATTCCTTAATGGAATACTAAAGCATTAACTTAAAACTCAAGTTTTATTTGCATGCAGGTTCGCTACTTGATGGCTACAGCATCAATTTGACAGATTGTTTGTGGGAATATCACAGACAAAGCTTTCATATCACTGATTTTCAAAACCAGTACTTTTCCATGGAAATTGTGGATGCACTGAGGTGTGAGTCACAGCATGATGAGACGGTACAGTGTAAGATGTCACATGATGACTGAGCATTAGTGCTTCAGCAACTCAGTGGTAAAATGAATGAGGCTGCCTGCTACTGACAAGCTAAGAGGGTGATTTCAGGACAGTTTTCAGCACTCAATTAATTTACTCCTGAATGGTTGAGTAGACTGCAAATGGACCAAAAGAACAAGCAGTTTTATTATTAAAAAAGTGGGAAGTGTCAATTAATTTTTTTACAAAACTATTTCCATGTCATTTATGTGAATTAGTGTATATCACTTTTGCATCACTGCAACACTAAATACCAATTTCCTAATACTTTGCTAAGACTTGAACATGTAAGAAGTTAACTGCTTAATGAAACTTGCAATGCAATCACCGTATTCCAGCCTTTTGTAAAATGAGGTAAAATTGCATTTTTGAAGAAATTTAGTAATTGGCATTGTAAGCTTCTCATTTAGCTGTAAGTATTATAGTCAAGGGACGCGGTGGCTCAGTGGGTTAGGACGCTGAGCTTGTCAATCAGAAGGTCGGCAGTTTGGCGGGTCGAATCCCGAGTGCCGCGTAGCAGAGTGAGCGCCTGTTACTCGTCCCAGCTTCTGCCAACCTAGCAGTTCGAAAGCACGTAAAAAGGCAAGTAGAAAAATAGGGACCACTCCGGTGGGAAGGTAACAGCGTTCCGTGCGCCTTTGGCGTCTAGTCATGCCGGCCACATGACCACGGACACGTCCTCGGACAAGCGCTGGCTCTTCGGCTTGAAACGGAGATGAGCACCGGCCCCTAGAGTCGGAAACGACTAGCACGCATGTGCGGGGGAACCTTTACCTTTACCTTTACCTTTATTATAGTCAAGGCCTCTGAAATGATCAGTCAGTTTAATCTGTAAGATATTAAGTAATTGAGGAGACGAAATGCAACAGTGAACCATTTCACCAATAGCTCTGTGCTCTTATATAATAGAGAGATCAATTTAATCAAAGAGGGCAACTTCTAAAATAAAAGCTTACCATTGGCATTCTTTGGGGCCAGTTGTAAAGAGAACTTTTGTCTTCTTCAAATGGAGTAGCCTAAGGCAGGGGTGTCAAACTGCCAGCCCACAGGCCGAATGCGTCATGGTGAAACTGCACCTATCCCATTGCCGACAATGGAAAAAAAGTTGTGATACGTCCTGACACATCACGTGATTTTGCAAGTTTGACACTCCTGGCCTAAGGGATTGGTTGGGTGGGGAGCATATAGGGAGAATGACATCTCTTCGGTTTGAGAATATACGTATACCTATTAACATTTCAACAGTTTTCCAAAAAGCTTCTAACATTTAAATAGATTCATATTATGTAAATCAGCATGAATTCAGTAGATTAACTAACTCCTATAAATATAGGTATGAAAAGTGTAGGATTAAGGTTATATTTTAACTATCTTATTACAGCTTTATGAGTTAGAAAATGGTTTGCTATTAACGTACGGCATTTTGCCTAGCATTTTTGTGAAATTAAAGGCCTTTGAGGTAGCAATATGTGCAAAAGCTAGATCTCTTCAGCTCTTTATTGCAGAAGAAACCTACCAATGGAACACACAGCTAGAGGGATTTAAACTATTTAAAAGAAACAGACTAAACAAAAGAGGAGGTGGAGTTGCTCTCTATATAAGAAATAACTTTATCTCTACAGAAATAGAGCACAACAATGATGAAAACTGTAAACTGGAATGCATTTGGGTCAATATAAAAGGGGGAAAAAAATGACATTGCCATAGGTGTATACTATAGGCCGCCCAACCAAGCAGAGGAAATAGATGAACTTTTTGCTAGTCAGCTAACTAAGGTATGTAAGAAGCACATCACAATAGTAATGGGGGACTTTAATTACCCTGATATCAACTGGGAGACAAACTCTGCACGAAGTGGAAGATCAAACAGATTCCTGTCAAACCTAGCAGACAACTTTCTCTCCCCAAAAGTAGAGAAGGGAACTAGGGGATTAGATATTGGATTTAATTCTCACAAACAGAGATGAAATGATAGAAGGTGTCGAAGCCACAGGAACCTGGGGGGGAAGTGATCATGCAATATTGGAATTCAACATTCTGGAGGCACAAGCAATAGAACACAGCCAAACTAGAGTCTTGGACTTTAAAAGAGCTAATTTCAATAAACTTAGAGAGACCATGGGAAGAATCCCATGGATGAGAATCCTAAAGGGGAAAACAACTCAAGAAGCTTGGGAAATTTTGAAAAGTGAGGTAATAAAGGCCCAGAGGGATAGAATCAAGATCAAGTGAAGTACTAATACCACTTTACAATGCTTTGGTAAGGCCACACCTGGAATACTGCATCCAGTTTTGGTCACCATGATGTAAAAAAGATGTCGAGACTCTAGAAAGGGTACAGAGAAGAGCAACAAAGATGATTAGGGGGCTGGAGGCCAAAACATATAGGGAACGGTTGCTGGAATTGGGTATGTGTAGTTTAATGAAGAGAAGAGTGAGGGGTGACATGATAGCAGTGTTCCAATATCTCAGGAGCTACCACAAAGAAGAGGGAGTCAAACTATTCTCCAAAGCACCTGAAAGCAGGAAAAGAAGCAACGGATGGAAACTAGTCAAGGAGAGAAGCAACCTAGAACTAAGGAGAAACTTCCTGACAGCTAGAACAATTAACCAGTGGAACAACCTGCCTCCAGAGGTGGTGAATGCTCCAACACTGGAGGTTTTTAAGAAGAGACTGGACAGCCATTTGCCTGAAATGGTATAAGGTTTCCTGCCTGAGCAGGGGTTTGGACTAGATGACCTCCAAGGTCCCTTCCAACTTCTTCTTCTTCTTCTTCTTCTTCTTCTTCTTCTTCTTCTTCTTCTTCTTCTTCTTCTTCTTCTTCTTCTTCTTATTATTATTATTATTATTATTATTATTATTATTATTATTATTATTATTATTATTATTATTATTATTATTATTATTATTATTATTATTATTATTATTATTATTAAAACCTGTAGATCTGTAGAAATACAGACTGTATTTCAGCCCATTTTAAAAAAGGAACAATCAATTTCTTAGCCTGTATCCCTATATGGGCCTAACTATAGCACAAGTGTAGTCTGGTAACATCTTTTTTTTGTTGTGTTCTCTGACATTGTTCTCATCTACTCCACAGCTCTTGAGTAGGAAAGGCTTAAGTCAGCCTTAGTTATACCAGGATTAAAATAGTGTTGTCTCCTTAATGCTAACTCCACCAAGGCAGTCTCAAGAGGTTTGAAATCTCTTAAGCTTTATTATATTTTATCTTAGAAGGAAGTCAGGTAATTGGCAATGACTCAAAAGGGAGGTCACAGACTGAAGGGAAGGATTGGCAATAAGAATAGCAAAATACCTGCTAGTTATTCTTTTCTGCCTACTTAGAGGTGGGTAAAAAAGCATTCTAATTCAGTAATGAGGTAAAGCCAAATTTGGGGAAAACTCTTGCAGTTATCAGGTTGCTTTCTTGAGAATAAAAATGGGGAAACAATATGAGGCACATATAATTTAAATCTCAATTTTGCCAGGGCAGCTGGAATGAAGCTCATCAACAGATAATCAGAAAAAAATGTCACAGAATTATATGGGTCTTTCCTTCAGGTCTCAAGAACTCTTGTGAAATTTCCCCAATGTCTTAGGTAAAAATTATATGGTTGTGTATATGCCTTGTATTAAGTTATAAAGTGATTGGCTTGGGTTTTATTTAGTATAATCTGTAAACCCAGACAAGTTTTGGTAAACTATGTTTCACATTGTTTTATGAATTCAACCAATTGTGTCTACATAAAGTATATTTAGTACAACTTAGGATCCCAGACTATGTTTGGGATATTTTACTAAGTTTAATTCTAAACAGAATTACCTCCCATTTTAACATTTGGAGCTATCATTAGCCACATTCAAGGGAAAGAAACTCTTCACTTGTGTCTCCACACCTTGTAATCTACATACACCATCTGCCCATCTCATCCTGTGTCTGGTAACAGGAATAATATTGGTCCATTTGACAACAACACTGCATATCTTGAGAAATTCCAACTTTACGAGGAATTACTGTTATTTTATATACAAATACCACACTGTTTTATTACTCTGTCTTTAGATTCAGTTCAAGGTATGAATTTTCCACTTTGGTAAATAAATAACTGAATGATTCAAGGCCTTTGTTATGGTATTTATTTGAGGATCAAATTACAGCACATTTTACTGTCAAATAAAGTGATATTCTCCATCAAAAGTATTAATTTTCCCTTCACATTCTTTGAAGAAAATTAGATTGATGAAACTTAGTTTTGGCTAAAAAATATAATGTATACACATGTACCTGTACCATCCTAATCCTCTTCCCTTCCATTATCATTTGGGAAACATCTCTCACATAGATTCTGATAATCCTCCCTCCCTCCCTCCCTCCCTCCCTCCCTTCCTTCCTTCCTTCCTTCCTTCCTGATACTTGGTCCACTTCCTGATAAATAATTGCTGTGGTTGGCAAACCTTTCCAGCCATTGGATAATATAGCCTAAATGTCTCTGGCTGTTATCATTCTTTTCAAGTGACTGTCTTTATTAGACTAATGCTCTTTATCAATCCCTTAAAATCTGTCTACAACTTTACCTTGAGATGTAGATTGTCAGGTGGCATTTTGCTAGAAAACAGAAAACCATTAGATTAAGCTGTGTGGCTCTTGGAGAAATGCCTTCTATTCTAACCAAGCCCACTTCTTTCTCTGCAACATCAACATCTATCTATAAACATGAATACCAGTGACAAGCCCGCAGATAGCAGCTCCCTACATTTTACAAACATTTCTTAATAAGAATGATCTGACCAAAGTTATTGAAATTAAGCTCCTAGATTTCAGCAGGATGATGTGCCATGTCTTACCTCTTCCTACTAAAATCAATGGAAGTTAAAATACTGAGTATCAACTTCTGGTACCAAAAGGTTTTATTCATTTGTTGCAGTAAAAAAATATTTCAGATTTTTTTTTTAAAAAAAAACACCTTCTGGTTCCTACTCCAAAAAACAGAAGAGTAGGAACAACTCACTAAATCAAACACAACAGCAAAATCTATGCACCTTAAACAAAAATTCATAATTTCATAGCATCTCCTGTATATCCCGGCTTGTAAACTAGCTGGGTTGAAATGTGGGCCATATTTTCACAAGCTATTTTGTTGAATGTACTTAAATCTGGCTCCCAAGGCTGTCATTTCCCCATCAGCAAGTCATGCTTGACAAACCAGGCATATTTAAAAATGGGAGCATAAGCCTATCAATCTTTCATATATTGTTTGGTTTAAGAGTTCATGGGTACTCTTGATGTATTTATGTGATTTTAGATAGCATATTAATTAAAAAGCCTTTTCCTTTATTATGAAATCATGACTGAGAATCACAGTTTTTAACTGCAAGTAAAGCAATATTCTGTTATTGCCCAGTTCCGGAAAGGTAATTGTCAAATGAAAAGTGTTACCAACTGCAAGTAAAGCAATATTCTGTTATTGCCCAGTTCCGGAAAGGTAATTGTCAAATGAAAAGTGTTACCAACTGCAAGTAAAGCAATATTCTGTTATTGCCCAGTTCCGGAAAGGTAATTGTCAAATGAAAAGTGTTGCCAGTTTGAGACAAAGATAGTTTCTATCTGTAAGATACAACATGATGGTGTTCTAATTGGCCATAGGAGTGCTTGCATGTGTAAGGGCTGGAGTGTTGGTTTGACTAAGAGATGCATGTTCAGATGAAGCAGACTATGAAGTGTCTTAGAGCAAATCATTATCTCAGCCTGATCTATATACGAAGTTGTTGTGAGGCTAAAATTATTCTGAATTCCTTAGAAGGTCAATGTTGCTTTAAGCAAAATTTAGTACAGCTCATGTTCTATAATGTTAAATAAACATGTTTTGTTTTTGAAAGACCATATATTCCAAATTTAATTGTGCAAGCTGCACTTGACTGTAAATCTATGATAACATGTACCTGTTGCAATTAGTAAGCCACACATTTCCGAGAAACAAGATGAAACCTTCACATGAAAGGGTAGTGAAGTAATTACTACAAGGCTTGATTAGATGCAAGAGAACAATGTTCGTATATCAGTGCAGGTCACTCTATAACCTTGGGGCAAGGTGCTAATATTTAGTTGCATCATCTCTGAACTTAATGAGGGTTTTTGCCAGTGTGGTGGGTAAATAAAATTTTAACACTTTTTTAAAAATAGTACTAAACAAGTAAAGAAATATTTCCTTTCAAAATAAAGTAGGATAACAAAACAGGCCAGTAATTAAATGCAGGCATAGTATGCAGAACATCTTCAGACCAATCCCTGGCATCTCATGTTTAAATGAGTGATAGAAAAGGAGATACGAAACACTGCCAAATACGGCAGAGAAGGTGAGCCTAAATAGGAGTTTAACCTGCATAACTTTACACCCTCTGACGAAAAGCATGTGTTGCTTACTGGTTGCAATATTTATTCTTAGCATTCAAGCCTTTAAATACAGATCACAGAGCCAGAAATCAGATAATTCAGGGAGAGTGCTAGTAGCACTGGCACAAGAACAATCTAGACTTAGAAATCTTAATAGATTGCACCTTAAAAATCTAATTCTTGCATCCATAA
Organism: Vipera berus; assembly: GCF_964194415.1. Taxonomy (NCBI): domain Eukaryota; kingdom Metazoa; phylum Chordata; class Lepidosauria; order Squamata; family Viperidae; genus Vipera; species Vipera berus. Next base: position 31,580,278 of record NC_138204.1, read on the forward strand.
AGCTGTAAGGTACCAGAAGTGTGCAAGCAATATATTACACAAATAAGTCAACACGTCAACATCAAATGCAGTTTAGTATTCGTACCAATGCATAAAAGGGTTAGGTTTTTTTATTATATTAACTTTGGTGCTTCTCTTATACATAAATTGGTTTATTGCTCTACTTTGGTGCCTCCAAGTCAGTGGAAAACTTTCCCCCTTTCAGTCTCCTGCCTATTTTCTTTTACACAGTAGTATTTTTATTTTCTTTGTCCCTTTGGTGGGACTTAAATCAAGTGGAAAGTATGGACTCCCAACATCATGTAAACATATTTGAAATCCAATTTGTAAGGAGCAATTTAAAAAAAAAGGAAAGGGAAAAAATATTTTTCTGAGAAATGCCTCCAAATTCTTTACAAAAATCAATCCAAGAAATTGCAATGATCATTTGGCAGATACAAGAACTAAAAGACTTTAATGATAAACAAAAAAATTAAAAGTTCAAAGACAAAGAAAGTCACATATGTTAAGTCAAACATTTGAAGAGGGGAAAATATATGGGTGCTTAAAATATGGTAAGACAAGCTTTAAAAACAGTACATCATTTTAAAGTGAGAAAAACAGAATAAGATTAAGCAAAGGAAAAATTAGTTGGGAGGTGGATGTCCAAAAAAGAAGTAAAGTCAGTTGCTTGACTCCACACTGAAGGCAGAGCAAGCAAACCAAAGAACGGGTGGGGGTGGGGGGAGCTAGTCTCTTTTAAAAAAACAAAAAACAAAAAAACACCAAAACCAAAACCAACACAACAAAAAAAAAATTAATATTATCAAGATCACTGGAAAAAGTAAATGGAGGAAAAGCGGTTGGAGAGAGAAGGGAAAAAAACATACTCACCAAGCAAGAAAATTTTCAGAAGTAAAAATGTCAAAGAAGAAGTGAATGAAAGACAGGGAAGGAGGAAAGAGGAAGAGAGCCACCACCAAGATAGACAGTAACAGCCCTGCAGCAGCCCAAGCTACCGCTCTTTGGCCGGGTAAGCAGCTGCCGCCGCCGCCAACTCTACCAAGCCGCGAACACACTGGCAGGGCTGAGACTCCTGGCGCTCAGATGCCTTTCAGCAGAACGCACCATTCCCAAGGCCGGGAGGGGGTCGAGGGAACGCAGACCTCCGCAGCTTCCAGGCTTCTTTGCGGGAGGAAACTCCGCAAAGCAAGCCCGCGAAGGGCTCTTCAAAAAGATGGAGGGAAATTCGCTGGAAGAAACCAGAGGGCCTTGTAGGTGAGCTTCAAAGGTCCTGACTCTGCAAAACACCCCGTCTTCCCCCTATGCCTAATTTTGAAAAAGTCCGTTCCTGAAGATACAAGGCGGTGGGGAGAGAGCCGGGCGGGGAAAAGGAGGCAGAGATGTATTCGCTGAGCGCGGCTTGAGGCGATTCCTCGGACTTAGCAGGGAAGGGGATCGCCGTTCCGGCCTCAAGCCCTGCCAGTTCTTCCGCTGTGTCTTTTCTGTAACACGAGGATTGGTGAAGCGTCGGACCTTGAAGCGGGCGGAGCTGGGGGCCTGACGACCGGGGGACGAAAGGCTGCGATGTCCCCTGCGAAGGCGGGTCTGGTCTTTCGGAGAGCGGGGAGCGATGTCGAACTCCTCGAGATTGTAAAAACGCTGTAAAAGAGCAGCGTTTTAAGTGGTACTGTGCAACACCCGCCCGCCTCCCCCCCAGCAAAAAGTTCCCTACATTTTTCAACCAGTCCTAATTCAAAAAGAAGATAATTTGGGAGAAAGGCTCAGAGGTGGTATTCTTGCTCTTATCATTTGTTACGAGTTGGCAAGAAGGAGGTTGATCCTGAAATGACAAAGGATGTGTTCTAGTACCACGGTATAAACTCCCAACATTTTTTTCTGTAACTGGTGCCACTGCTGGCATATACGCACCCAAGCGAGGAACTTGCCACATGACCTAATCAACTGCTTAGATATAACAGGAGTCGGTAGAAACATCAGAAGCTTTGTGCAGAGATCAATGGAAGATACTGCTGCTGGTCACTGATGAGAGACTGGGAGAAGTTACTATCAAGAGAGGAATCTTTCAAGATGACTCACTATCACCACTGTTTGTTATTGCGCTGATTCCTCTGTCAACAATACTAAACAAGTCAAGCCATGGCTATCAAAAACACCTGCCAGGCTCTCCCACCTTTATATAAGCAATTTGAAAGTATATGGAAAAACACCATCTGAAACAGAATTGCTGCTCAATATTGTGTAACACAATGTGTGTATAAGAGGCAGAGGGAGGGAGGGAGGGAGGGAGGAGAGAGAATGAATTTGGACTGGACAAATGGATCAACCTCACCATCAACAGGAGAAAAATAGTGAAAATTGAAGGAATCAAGATGCCCTATGAAAACAACATCAAGAGTCTGGATGAAGATGATCACTACAAATCCTTGGGCGTCTTTAAGCTGATAACATCAAGCACGCTGAAGTCAAGAAGAAGGCTAGAAGGGAATACCATCATGAAAGTGAAGAATACTTTAAAGTCCAAACTCTGGAGGAAATACCATCAAGGCAGTTAATATCTGGGCAATTCCAGTTTGCACAGACTGACTACAAACAACTGCATGATAAAGCAGCATGGGAAATAACAAGAAATAATGCTCTGGAATAGAAGAGAAAAGAAAGAACTGGAGAAAATCAGTAACTGAAATAAAATGACTGTGGCAAAAGAAAGCAAAGGTAGCACCAATAATAATAGGTGCCTTGGGTGCAATTCCAAAATAATTGGAGCACCACTTGAACACCATCAGCATTAACAAATCACCTCGTCAATTACAAAAAACAGCTTTACCCAGAACAGTTTACTTCCTGTGATGATCCCTTAAACATCACCAAACAACTCCCTCTCCCAGATCCTTGGGAAGGACTGGATAGGTGGGTGAAAATGCCAAATTCAGGCTAAACATTTCTGCTTTGCAAACAATTGTAATAATTCAGTCCTCTCTCTTCAGTCATCTGTAATTTGCCTGGCTTCCTGCACTTCCATTAACTCTTAAGGAAAGACATTGTGAAAAAAGACTTCCAAGGGAGCTTTTTTTGGACCAGGAACTATAGAAAGCCAAGAGACTTAGAGGGATGGAAGAGGCATAACAGAAAACTGCAGCAAAAGCGCTTTCTGCTACCCTAAATAAATAAATAAAAAACATCAAACACTCTGTGAATAAAGAAAAAAATAAATAAAAAGTAGCAGAAGAAAACAAGAAATTTCAAAATAGATTTTTGACACAAATTGCTATTAACTTTGTTTGAAGAAAGTTAATAGATTCAGACTAAGAAGAAGATACAGTAGATTAGAAACAGACATATTTACGGTGTTGGGCTGGACTGGATATTTGGTATTTATGGAACTGTAGATAACTTGGATGAGCAGATTCTTCATCCCAAGAAGACTCCTTGATTATTACACAGACTTGTTCTTCCAGATGGTGGGAGCGGGTGTGTGTTTTGGAATACAGACTTCAAATTCTAAATGTTGTTAAATTTTAGTGAAAAGAATGGAATGGAATAGAATGGAACGGAACAGAATGGAACAGAACAGAATAGAATTCTACAATCTAGAAATCTGCAGTGTTCTTATTTTCTGCTGGAAAAGCAGGCAAAAATATGGTAAATTTCCCCACTAACTAGAATATGTTTAAAGTTGCACAGTTTTCTATATGATTGTATTATATGATTGTGCCATATTTATCGTCATTAGTCTACAAACAAAGGCATTGTTAAGGAAAACTGGAATTGGGTTTCCCCAGCCTAGTGCCTCCCAGATGTATTTCGGTATAATTTTTATCATATCGTTGCCTGTACTTACCATGGATGACGAGAATAAAAATCTATCCTATTTTGAGGAACCAGTTGAGGAAGGCTGGCTTATAAATTGTAAAATCCACAGCTGGCCTGTAATTCTAGATTTACATACATGACAATAAACTCTACTGAAATCAGGAGGTCTTACTTCAGAATACGATTACCTAAAGTGGTGCAATTCAGTGTCAGATGGGAAATTTGGATGGCATTTTGATTTCTTGTCATTTTTTTATTAAGCTCCTTTAACATTGAAGACTGTGAAGTAAATAAAAACAAACGTTTTTAAAACTTTTTTTTCCATCCTAAAAATATTTGGGGCTTCAGTCTCTCTTTACTTTTTCTTTGGTGACACAACAAAGAGGTACTATGTTGATGAAATCCCTTTTCCTTTCTTTTCAATGAATTTCTTATTTTCTTCAGGTGCAGAATGAATAACAATAAACCGAACCTTGTCAAAGAAGAGAAATTCATTCCCAAATGTTACTTAGCAGCAAATTTGCAACACAACAATAAGTTCTTCCATATACTGTAAATATTCATATTCCAATAAAGATTTTATTTTTCAACTTCCAATGCATATTACAATTATTTGTTCTACACAAACAGCGAAGTCACTCTGGGGAGTGAATAAATAAGGACTGTTTTGCACATATGGTTTTTCTAATAAGATAGGAAAGAAAAAATGTCTTGGGGTGCTGTGAAAAAGATAAGGGTGAACTTGGCTTCCAGCATCACAGATTACCTTACAGAACTGTAATAAAATATTGATTTCCATTCCAGAATATTGAATTGGAATCTCCCAGAAGGCACACAAGTGCTTTTGTTAGCTATGGGTATTATTTTAATGCTTAACCAATGAGTCTGCACCCAGTGATGTACTTGTGCTCCACATTTAGGTAACTACAGCACTATATTGACAAACAAATTAATAAAAGTACATTGTCCAACCTTACATTTTCTTGTTGTTAAACATAGATTAAACTTTTATATGGCACAATAATAAAATAGGCTATAGCTTAGGGCAGGGGTCAGCAACCTGAAACAGTGAAAGAGCCACTCGGAACCGGTTCCCTCACAAAAGGAAAAACTGGGAGCCACAAAAAATGTGTGCGCATGCGCATACATGCGCGCATGCGCAGAACAGGGTTTGAAGAGTGGAGCCAAGGTGAGATATGCACCTACCCTGCATTTTGAATTGATTGGTTGAACTTTTTTAGTCCCACTTTTTTTTTTGTACTGCACATGGCAGAGGACTGGGAGCCACAGGAGTCAGCTGAAAGAGCCGCATGCGGCTCCGGAGCCGCGGGTTGCAGACCTGTGGCTTAGGGGGAGAAAAAACTGGTATTATGTGAATGTTATCCTAGCATAATACTTGATGGATAAAGTAAGCAAATGAGAGAAACTACCAGGCAGTTACTGTGTTACATTAGCTTGCTTGGAATTGGATTACAAATTATATACCAAATATATTGTATTCATATTCTGAAATTATTGTCTATGAAATGAGTCAAACTTGTGTACTTTCATGAAACTTTAAGCATGTTTGAAAATGCAACTATGCAGGCAACTATGCAATTTCTAGTTATCCTAATTACTTGAACACCAAATGTGAATGGCTCCCAATTCCAGTATAATGTGATAATCTCAAGATTCCACAACTTCTATGACCAACATTAGGTTAAGTTTAACTGAAATTAAGTCTTCTCACAAAGATGTTGTTATGTGATAGGGTGGAAGCTACAGCTCTCTAAAGAAAACTTTCAGCATCTTCCCCAAATCATGCATCCTTTAATTTCTTACAGTAAGTTAAGCTGTGCCAGTTGAATGGCTACGAGATCTCTTTTTCCCCCCTTTTGGATACTATTTGAATTTTCAATGGAAGTCATCAATGTCATTCAAAGTCATTCCATTTTCATTCAGAGTCATCTTTGATTCCACTGGTATTAGTGTTTTCCTTTACAATAAAATATCCAACGACAGTTGCAAGTGTGTTATGCTTTTCCATCAATATATAACAAATGAAATCAGGAGACCTGCAATGGCTGGAATCAATAAGACAGTTCTCACTGTTGCAGGCTGATAAAGTTACACCCCTCCCAGGCTGTTTTTCTGTTGTTATCCCCCTAAAGAGCTGAAACCAACAGCGCTGGAATATCAGAATTGCACAATAGTGCTAGACTGCTCAGCAGACACTATTATATGTACTTTAGGGATTTTTCTGCTGTAGGGCAAGGTTATAATTGTACAACAGTTTAATGGTAAGACTAGTCTCTGATTCTCAAACATAGCACAAAGGAGGTTCTCGGTCATCCAGCTCATGGTTGTCACAAAGGTGCTTTTTCAAGAGGCAACTGGACTTTCTTGTTTTTGAAACAAGAAAGTCCAGTTGTCTCCTGAAAAAGCACCTTTGGGACAGCACAAAGGATTCTTGAACTTTTCATTTGTTACCCATATAAAGTAAAGGAAGAGCAGAATATTATTTGTGAATCTGATCTCTCTTTTTATAACTTAGATGAATTAATTGGCTCTAGGAGATGGGACAGAAGAAACAGCATTGACATAGTAGGCAAAGTCTTGCAGCTGAACCTGTCCCATATCTGTTTAGTGTTATGATTAGCAAATGTGGATGATATGCAAAAGAAGGAAGACTGCCAAGCTACAGGGTTTGATAAATTGCTATCATAAATTGCTATCATATATACATTTATAATCAGGACATAATTGTGTTTTACCTAGTTTGGGAGACAACAGAGGGATGATAGGGATCAGCTGTGGGGAAAGTACATTTCAAGGCTTTCTGGTTTGGGGCTGAGTCAAGGACTGGTCACAAACACTTCAACTTGGAAGTGGGGAAGGACCATCTTTCTTTTTTCTTCTGGACTAAACCTAGCTAAACTTAACATAATAACAGAATTGGAAGGGACCTTGAAAGTGTTCTAGTCCAATCTCTGCTCAGGCAGGAAATCCTATTTCTCCTTGGTTCCACACTGGTTTTCCCCTTGATTATTTTTGATTATTATTGATGATTGATTACTTCATTGGGCAGGATCAACAAACACAGAAGATATGAATGAGACCTTCCAAAGAGTGATATCATGTAACTACAAATTAAGGAAGTGAAACCTCTGTGGAGCTCAGGCTGTCATGGAGAGGTCTTTGTTTTGACTGCATTAGCTTTTTTCCAACCTGATGCTCTCTTTTGGGACTGTTGGCCACTCCAGCTGGAAATTCTAAAATTTGTAGCCTCAACATACTTAGAACACACCAGCGTTGGGGGAAAGCAGCTCCACATTTACAGAGGTGTATTAAACCTCTGTAAGTGCTTTTAATGAGTACCACGTTTAACAGTAAATGGGGAAAAAAAATCTGGAAATCTACATTTTTATTCCTGCAACAAGTTCTTCTAAGATAGGTAATGTGTGAAAATGTGTATGCATCTGCATGTGTACGGGCATATATACACCCACACCTACATTCCACGCACAAGGATAAATAAAATTATCCCTGATCTGGCAAGAATAAGAATACTTTCAATTTGTGTTTCATAATGAGCTTTCATAGAAATAAACAAAACCGCATCACCAGCAAGAAGAAAAACTGGAGTGGCTTGGAACTGGAAAAAAGCCGCATCCATTAACTGTGGGATAGATGAGAAACAAGCACCAATTTCTTGAGGAAAGCAGGGCTGCTGCTTACACAAACATTTGTCAGTGACCCTTTAGCCTCCTCATTAGGCACACAGCTGCAACCAGATTTACACGCTTTAATTAAAACTGACTTTACGAACTCGCTTGCTCAAGCAGGAAAACATTAGAAGGAATAAACAGGCGAAGGGGGAGGATTACAACTGTGGTATTTATTCTAATGAGCAAGCAGTCTCCAGTGCTTCCTCCCCTCCTCACAGGTAAATGAAAGTAACTTAACCATGCACAGAGCAATTAAAATCTCAAATGAAACAGTTTCTTAAGGTTTCATGTGCATCAGCAAATGCTAGAAAATGGTGCCTGTGTGGCTGCCTCAAAGGAAGCCTCAGAAACTGCTGGCCTCTTAATTCTTGCATTTGGGAAGGAGAGGGAGGAAAGGAAGACAGTTTCCCTGTTGAGACATGATGAAAAATACACAACTCCTTAACGAGGGACATATTGCAGTCACTTTTAGAGTTTTTCCCCAAACCACTAGAAACCTCTCTTACAAGAGAATGGTGAGAAAATAAGAATCACCTTGTGCATTGATGGATCTTGGGTTATTGTCATTGGAAGCAAGCCCCTAGATAATAAGTAAAAAATAAATAAAAACAGCTGCAGTCACAAGGAGGGAAAGAGAAATGCGCAGAATAAGGGAGTTCTGGCAACCCCACAAATCACGGCTGAGAGAGAGGAAAAGAAAAGAGAGGAGAATATGAGACGTCTTGTTCTTCATTTTTACCTGCATGGGGTGCCAGTATTACTTCTTGCAGATCAGTTGGACGGGATATGATCTTCTGTGGGTCAGTTCTTCTTTTACTACTGTAACTGTGTATTAGCTTACATTACACCGTGCAAAAGTACAGGGAGTGCTTGACTTACAATCACAGCTGGGACCAGAGTTTTCATTCCTAACAGTTAAGGCAGTTCTTAAGTGACTTGCACCCACTTTTGCAATCTTTTTTGCCACAATTGACAGGCGAAACCACTGCAGTTGTTAAGTGAATCACAATTGTTAAATGAATCCAGGTTTACCTATTTACTTTGCTTGTCAGAAGCTAGTTGGAAAAGTCACAAATGGTGATTATATCACCATGAGGATGTCACAGCGGTCATAAGTTTGAGAACCTGTCATAGATAATTTTTCCAGTGCTGTTGTAATTTGGAATTATCGCTAAATGAATCATAAGTCAACTGTCTGTAAAATATAAAGGTCCCCTGCTTCTTGCTAGTTTATTACAAAAACCTCCAATTACTCATACCTTGTATCCAGAAATTTTACTTTGGAGGAAGAAGTGGAAATTCTTCCTAGAGATCAAACTTTAATATAGGTTTAGGGGCCTTTGTGTAAAGTTTTACATGTGAGGATTTGCTTATATTTCCTGATTATGTCTAAGTATAGACAGCAGAATTTCTCAACCTTGGCAACTTGAAGATGTGTGGACATTAATTTACAGGATTCCACTATCAGCACTCATCTTCAGGCTGCCAAGTTGAGAAACACTGATATAAGGTGTGCTTATACATATGCATGTGAACATGAATTTGCTAAGAAAATGAAGTACACATATTTTTAGGAAACAATTTTATATAATGACATTTATTTACTATGCTTATATACCAATGCATTTATAAAATAATGGCATGGTATGGTAGGGTAGGATAGGATTGAGTGGAATAAGGTAGGTATGATGTAATTAGCACAAACAACTTATAATTAAGGGAACTCTAACTTTTAAAGGCGCTGCAATGATTTACTCTTGCCAATGTTGCAGAATCGTGACAGGACAGGCATAGATGCCTCTGGGCCCCTACATTTCTTCTATTTGGGAAACAGAAAACATCCCCAACCAGACAAACACATAGGAAAGTGCACCTCTACATGGAGGAGATTGTTCTGAAGATACTAAAGCAAACCATAAAGGCAGTTTTATAGGTTAAATCCATGGCTTTGAATCGTATCCAAAGATTGAACAATTGTTTATCTGAAATATTATAGGCTTGAGCAAGGGGTTGGACTAGAAGACCTCCAAGGTCCTTTCCAACTCTGTTATTCTGTTATATCCCCAAACCTCTTGGTAATCAATACAGTACATGATAAAGTGATTCTCACTTGCAGTGTGGGGGCTGCTGCATTGTGTGCCAGTTGAATTTTCAAGTAGGCTTCAGTAAAATAGCAATTAATCATTAATTAACTATTGTGAATATCCAATAAAATGTCCAATAACCTGATATGAAAATATTAATAAAGTCAATCCTCAATGCAATGTTTGAAGGAGAACATTTCAAATTTGGTGAAAGAACTGTTGGAGGAATACCTTTGAGAAAGGTCTTCCCAAAGAATGTATGGTAGAAAAATGGTATTCATTAAGAGGCATCCAGAAATAGATAGAATAATAAAATAATAGAATAATGGAATAATAAAAGCATACACTGGGAAAACCAGATGTGGGTTACAAAACTTCGAAAACTCAGGAAGTTGACCAAAGCATAAAATTACACCCACGTGGTTTTTTTTACATGTGATGCACATTTGAAAAAAGGATGGGGCTTTGATTGCATGATGGCAGCCAGCATCTTGACTTTTTTGAAATCCCGTCCCTCAGGATTTCTCTGTGGATTCAATAGAAAGTTTCCATGATTCCCTGATCAATTTATTCTGCTTCTTAAAGATACTTGGAAAGAGCATCTGTCATGAGCAGCTGCTTTGAAAGATGGTAGCCATTAAAGAAAATGTACTTCAAATCTTTAATTCAATACATAGTCCAATAATAATAGTATTAAACGTAATCCTCTTTTCTAGATTGCTTCTGATTAAATTCCCAGTTTAAAGATACAGGCCAGGGCAAATAAAAAGGAGTGTTTAATTTTTGAAGAGGTGTCGCCTAAGATATAGTAACAAATGTCTATACTGGCGGTTTAAAGCACAATCCAGTCATTCTTAGGGTCTCATAAAGTCTTTGTGTGGATGGACAAAGCTATAGAAAGTTAGTGTGGAAATGATCTAGGGCAGTGAGATCCTTTATGGAAATAGGTTACCATCTAATATTTCAAAAATATTCTCCATAGAAGAATTTGAAGGGTATCAAGCTTCTCATTTAAATTTCCAAAAGGCAATCTGAAAAAATAATCCCATAGCAAACCTTCACCAAGTCGAATCAATAGGGAAATCTCAGCAGGGGCTTTTACAGCAGTAAATTGAGTTGCTATTAATTTCTTTCCTGGGAGTTTTATAACATTTTTTTCAATTCTGTGCTTTTAGAATGGAGGGTAGCAAATTATGCTTTTAGAATTTTTGCTTCTCCTCTTCTCTGTCCCGCTTGCATTCTAGTTGTAATGCCATAAAGAGTAGAGAACCAACAAATTGAAACATTAGTAAGCATTAATAAAAACAGTGCTCGGATTATGGAAGCAGTCTTTCCTAAGCCCCTCTGAAAGGAATCAAACTTAGAAATGAGACAGATTAGAAAGTTGTTCTTCCTGCCATTACAAATAATAGCAGGAGGTTGTATGTAATATCACAGTTAGTAAGTGGCTTCCACTCTTCTAGATGTGGCAAACTTCCAGCCACCATAAAAACTGCAATAGAAAAATCAATGTTTTCCGCTCCCTTTCTCCATTCTCCACAACTGCTTGGAAGGGGCAAAATGTATGGTTTATCAGTCCTTTTCGAGCAGACATTGCTAGTCAAGAGAGAAAAAAAGCTGGAGAAAAGAGGGTGAACGGCCTCCACTGCTTAGGACTGTCACTAGATTGAAAAACAAAGACAAAAAAGTGCCAACATTTTTCTGGCTGTGTTATGGCAGTTGTAATTTTTTTTTGGCCTTAAATTATATGATTTGACCAATATTTACTCAGAGGTAAGTACAGTCCCAGTGATTTAGAACTATCTATAGGTTTGAAGTCTTAAATTTCCATTCTCAAGAACTGAGACTTCTCTAAGAACTTAATGCTTCATATTTTGGCCTCCCGATCTTCTAGATCAGGGTTAGGCAACCTCGGCTCTTTTATGACTCATGGACTTCAACTCCCAGAATTCCTGGGAGTTGGCTGGCTCAGGAATTCTGGGAGTTGAAGTCCATGAGTCATAAAAGAGCCGAGGTTGCCTACCCCTGTTCTAGATTGAAATAAAAGAAGGCAGTTATCAAGCATACAATTAGGAAGGCTGTTCTACTGTGGTTTCTTTCTTTTTTTCTTCCACACACATACCCATACTTTCTCTCACTGTTTGCTTTTGTAAGCTAAGAATCTGGGTGGTGAGGCTGCCCTTGGACATCAGAACATCCTTTAAATTGTCAGGGTTTTGGCTCAATTAGCCAAGCAGGTGGGATACTTGTGAGTAGATGCATGCATGATCCCATCTCTCAGGTTTCTAGGGTGGTAAGCTTGATACAATCCATTGAGAGAGAGAAAAAAGAGCTCTGTTGAGCCTTGGGGAAATGGGGTGGGAAGCATTTCTACCTGGGTGCAGCTTTTCCCAAGCACAAACAGCAATTCCAGCTTTGTTTCCTCACAATTTCAACATTCTTTCTCTGCTCTGCATATTGCCAGGGCCAGAATGGAATATTATGGTGGAAATATATGTAAGCAATCCTATAGCCAACACCTGGATACATTAGTTCTTTTTTAGATTTCTAACTGGGAACATTCATAGTGTAAAAAATGTTTCTATGTAGGAAATGCCACAATGTATTTTATGCTAAATAAGAAAGATTGTTTTTATAATAGTCTTCTGTTTCAATCATAGTAAGGAGCTAGACTGTGGTTGCTAAGAGGCAATGATTTGATGGCATATAATCAATTTAATCAATCAGTCAATCAAATGTGCTAGATTATGCAGTGAAACTCAAGCAGTGGGAACATTACCTAAAGCAGGGGTGTCAAACTCAATTTCACTGAGGGCCACATCAGCATTGTGGTTGCCCTCAGGGGGCCCCCGGGTGGGTGTGGCTATGATGGGTGTGGCCTACTGGGTGAGCGTGGCTATGATGGGCGTGGCCTACTGGGTGGGCGTGGCCAGCTCGACATCACTTGCTTCAGGGGATCCTGGGTAGAACTGGGGCAGATCTGAGGGTCTCCGGCGGAGAAGGGTGGGACCGGGGCGAGTGCCGGGACATGGTCCCTCCCATCCTCCCTCCATTCCATCCTCTGTTCTTTCCTCCCTCCCACCCTCCATTCCTTCCTCCCTCTGTTCCTTCCTTCTTCCCTTCCTTTCTCTGTTCCTTCCTTCTTCCCTCCCACTTGCCATTCCTTCCTCCCTGCTCCTATCTTCCCTCCTCCCTTTTTCCCTCCCTCCCTCCCTCCCTTTCTTCCTTCACCTTCTCATCTCTTTCCTTCCCCCACACTCAGGAAGGGGTGAGGGGAGGGGGAGGGATTGCCAGCACTAATATGCTGCTGCTGGCCATTCCTATACTATGTGGGTGGGTGGGTGCGGTCCCATTGAAAGGGATGCCTCGTGGCTACAAGGCTGGAGGTGCTGGTGGGGGGGTGGGGTGCTGATCTACAACCTGGTTGCGTCCATCAAAGCCAGAACATACTCAGCCTAAGATCCACTGGAACCAGCAAAGAGCTGTCCCGCCACCTCTGTCCTGACCCCCGGGTGTGCGCACAGGAGACGGCCAGTGCTGGCATCCTGGCTGAAGTCAGCCTGCAGGGCAAGACAGCCAGCAGGGATGCCGGACTCTATTTGTGTCCACACCCAGGGGGGTGGGGTGGGGCTGCCCTGTGGATTTAAGGCTGAGTGTATTCTGGCTTTGATGGATGCAATCAAGTTGTAGATCAGCACCAACATACACACACACCACCAGCACCTCCACCCTCGCAGCCACAAGGCATCACTTTCATTGGCACTGACCCCCCCTCCCCACACAGGATAGCAAGACCAGCAGCAACAAGGCAGCGCTGGCAATCTCTCCCCCTCCCATCACCCCTTCCTGAGCATTGAGGAAGGAAAGATGAGAAGGAGAGAAGGAAGGAAGGAAGTATAGCAGAGAGGGGAATTGGGGGGGGGAATCAGCTCTGCCTGGGAGGCTTTGCCAGAGCTCTGATGTTTCGGCAGAGAGATCAGGAGCTCCAGAGGCCTCCGCGGAGGCTGGGGGCAGGGCGGGGCTCTTGGGGAGGGATTTTTAAAGGGGAAGAGGAGATTGACTGGGGGAAGAAGATTTTAGTTTCTCTTTTCCGGAGAGACAAGCCAAAAGGCGGGAGAGCAAGGTAGGAAGTTTATTCTCTGGATAGAGAATAAAAAACCTTTTTGCCTTGCTACCTCGTTCTCCCTCCTTCTGGCTGGTCTCTCCGGAAAAGAGAAACTAAAATATTCTTCCCCCAGGCAATCTCCTCTTCCCCTTTAAAAATTCCTCCCCAAGAGCCCCACCCCGCCCCCAGCCTCCGCGGAGGCCTCTGGAGCTCCTGACTGCGAAACATCAGCTCTGGCAAAGCCTCCCAGCTAGCGCTGATTCCCACCCCATTTCCCATCTCTGCTACACTTCCTTCCTTCTCTCCTTCTCATCTCTTTCCTTCCTCCATGCTCAGGAAGGGGTGATGGGAAGGGGAGAGATTGCCAGCGCTGCCATGTTGCTGCCGGTCTTATCCCGCATGGGGGGGGGGTCTGTCCCAGTGAAAGGAAAGCCTCATGGCTGCAAGTCTGGAAGTGATGGTGGCAGTGGGGTTTGGCGCTGATCTACAACCTCGTTGCATCCATCATAGCCAGAACGCACTCTGCCTAAGATCCACTGGAATCAGCAAGGAGCTGCCTTGCCACCTCTGCCTCGCCCCGAGTGTATGCACAGCAGACGGCCAGCGCCGGTGTCCTGGATAAAGTCAGCATGTGTGACAAGACAGCCAGCAGGGACACTGGACTCTGCTTGCACGCGCACACAGGGGGCGGGGCTGCCCCATGGATTTAATGCTGAGCGTGTTCTGGCTTTGATGGATGGAATCAGGTTGTAGATCAGTGCCTGGTCGGCCTGGGCCGGGCCGGGCCGAGGTGCAGCGGGCCAGTCCTTCGCTCTTTTCAGAGCAGGTCCCCGGGCCGGATGGAACCATATGTCGGGCTGCATCTGGCCTGCGGGTCTTGTGTTTGACATGTCTGACCTAAGGTCATTGGAGCTACAGCCACTAGCCCATCATTTGGATAGTATTGTTCCTGCCCCTTGCACAGATAAAGGAGATGGGATAGTATGATTTATGTAGCAATGTTGGCCAGCTAGGGCCCAGAGCTCTATATTGTTTACTAGGTGAACCCTAGGTGTAAAAATTTGGGGAAAGGTCTGCAGTAGGAGCAACATATACATGCATTTAAAAGATCGTCCATGTTTATCAATAAAATAAAGCATAGTCTTTCCTGTGTTTGTCTGACTTCTAAACAGTAATTATTTAACTTGGCATTTCTTACTGTTTTGGAAACTTGTTCCATCTGGCTATGAATTATTCCTACTTAAACAAATACCTTATTAAACTCACCCATGTGCTTAGTTCTATTTATATCTCAGTTCTGTACTAATATTTAAGGACATAGAGTATAGAATACCTAAATTTGCCACACAGTTGTCTGCTGTTTCAGATTGTGTTAATGTTGCTCGCCTTAATTATAAAGAATTAGCATGCATGCCATTTTAGATATTTTTTTATATTAAAATGTTCTATCATTTCTCTGTTTTTTTCACATACCTTTTTCATTTTGTGCTTTGCATTGCTACCATGCTTGCAATCAAAAGTAAGCAAAAGTTTGGAACTTACTACCAGTTGTAAACACTATTCCTAGCTTAAGCTCAGTTCTTGATAACAACATGGAGACCTCCATGCTGTTTTTTTGGCAGAAGTACAGAAGTGGTTTGCCATTGCCTTCCTTTGGATCTTTTCCAGATTCCTAATATAGACAACATTCCTTGTTCCCCATATAAATTTGTTCATGACTGATGACGCTTAGCTTAAATAATCAGCTACAATCAGTTTGGTGCTGCTACCTGCTTAAGTAAGCATTTTTTTTCTTCTTAAAATTATGCTCTCAGTGAAAAAAGCAACCTTAGTTTGAACTGAAGCATTGATCCATCTGGACAGGTGGTTGAAGAGAAAGCTACATTGCAAAAAACAAAACAAAACAAAAGATATTGAATAGAGAAATTTAAAGCATCTGTTACCCATTGAAAGTGCAATTTTGGTGCCTTGTTCTATCATTTATATCTTCAAATACAGCTTTGCAATGGTAAGATTAAGTCTACAGAGAAAGTGGTGATTTCTATAAAAACTAAAGCCAGGGACATAGGGGCTTTCAAATTCCCCATCAAATCTGTAATAAAGAAATTGGGGTGATCTTTTTCTGAATTTCTGTAGATAAAGATAAATTCAATAATGATTGTAGAGTGAAGGAGATGACACTTAGAAATGTCTTTTGCCTACCTGCTAAGAAAAGTGCAAAAACAACATATTTCATTGAAATAGATTGAAATCTGGTAGAATTGATTGAAGACTGGTAGAAAAAATGTTAGTTAATACTGATAATAAATCAGTAAGAATTTAACTAAAACAAATGTCCTTAAATTTCACACCGAACATGCCTCTGAAGCAGTGATGGGATTCAAATATGTGAACAACCAGTTCTCTGTGTGGATGCTGCTTCCAAAAGTCCATTTTGGGCCTGGGCAACAAAAAATTATCTACTGGTTCTGCTGAAATGGTGTGAACCAGCTGAATCCCACCACTGTTCTGAAGCATTAACCTTTTGCTCATGGGGGAGCTGATCTTAGCTCCTTATACATGGAATATCTCTTATTTCTTTATTGCTGAATTGTGAGGTCCTAAAATTATTCTTCTCATAATAATAATAATATGATTATTATTCTTTAGTGTCAGCAAAGAATGTAAGTACAGTATGGAACAAAAAGGGAATGTAGGAGAAACAGAGAAAGGGGGGAAATATGCATATATCCAAATTTAACTTTCCAAACAGGCATTAATAATAAGATAAGGAAAGGTTATAATTAAGCAAAATGAGATATCATCAAAGTACCACTGAAGCCAATTAATGATAAATTAAATTAAATTAATTGTATAAATACTCCATACCATATTATTTATCATCTTTTTTTGTCTCCATGCCAATCCCACTGATTATCTGGAAAGAAGAAGGAAGAGGGAATGATACCAAAGCTGATAAAATAATTTTCATTTACATGATAATTTCCCTGTACTGTGGTTAATACTTTGTGGATAACATAACATAGTCTGTGTGCGTATGTTTGTGTGTGACCCACTCTTGAAGAAGCTTCACTATTCTAAATGAAATTAAATTAAACACATTTGTTTGATGTTTTATGTTATTTGAAAAAACATTTCATATTGATATGATTACTGTATATATCCTTATGCTCATGAAAACATTAACCCATACATACACACCTGCATTAGAATTCATATACCCTTTTGCATTTAACACACAGATGACAGGACTGCTGGAGGAACTGTCCAAGGATAACTGTAACTATTCCTTTTGAATATCCATGCATATTCATGGCATATGGCTCAATTAAGTTATCAAACTAAGGTTTACATTTTCAAGCCAGCAGACTAGTAGACTGAAGCCAGTAAAACCTTTCCTATAGGCATTCATCTTGCTTCCAGTGGGAATGGCCACAGGTCTTAGCAAGTGCACAGGGACAGAAAAATTGGACTATTTCTCCAGATTTCATTTGGACAGGTGAAATTCTCTTGACCATTTCTCAGTTCCAGGACTCCTGCTTTGTAGTGACAGTAGCAATGCTACTGAAAAAAGGCCCCTAAAGGACTTCCCTCATGGTATCTTCACTGGGAAAGCCAGAAACACTGCAAATCATTGAAAGCACAATAATACAGTGATGCATAATTTTCAATGACATTTTCAACCATTTCATAACTAAGTTAAGAACACTTGGGTATTTTGAACGCAAATTCTCTTTTATCAAATAGAGATGTCAGAAATTGGTAGAAAAATGATAGAATTTGTCTCTGAGCAACCTCTATACTGCCAGAGATGTTGGAGGGTGGGCACATTATAAAAACAGCATTGTGCCACTGTGACAAAAATTCTGTCTCTTTCATGTGTATTACACACATGTTTGAAAGGGACAGAGCTCATGTCACAACTGTGGGATTTTGCTTGTATCATTTTATGACAGTATTAGATTTTATGTGCATCACCGGTCACTACATCTTCTATTTGATTAGCTAAGACATTCTGCTAAGACACTAAGTCCAGATATTTTGTGTGAGAGAAAGACTGAAGACAGCCCTTCCCAAATAGAGTATATGGTGGATACAGATAGTAGAGTGCTTAGTCTAGAAAGATTCTGTCTATAAGTGTGGAAACAATAAAGAGTTTGGAAGAATCACATGTCATTCTTGGTTTTGGGGCCTGACATCTTCAGAATATGGAAGGCAACTATTACCTCATGTGATGAAGTCCTAGACTGAAAGCCAGAGAATCAAAGCAGATTTTCATTATTTAATAATTTAATTTGTATACCGCCCTTCTCCCGAAGGACTCAGGGCGGTATAAAGAATATACATCATCTTACTCAGATGTTAGATGGTAGTTATGATCTCATCTTCTACATACCAATGTATTAATCAATCTGTCTGTTCACAACTTATGAAAGGCATTAACTTAAGCAAAGACGATAGAGTATATATAAACATGATTTGATTTATGACTGGCCAAAGTCTATATCTCTGTGAAGGGAGTGTATAAGAGTGGGTTCCTTTCAGACCAATCCCAATCACTACTAGGGATGTCATGTTTGGATACTAAGGGTAAGGTTAACAAGACATGCTTCCAGAAGCTCTTTCACATTCTCATTCCAGAGATATTGAATGTCTGAACAGATCGAATGAAACTAAACACTACACTCTTCTACAAAAAATACTCTTCAGTTACTTGAAGATGTTTTGTTAAAACAATGTCTGACAAAAATATAACAATAGCACATAGCAATAGTACACATACTGCTTCATAGTGCTTTACAGGTCTTTCTAGGTGCTTTACAGAGTCAGCATATTGCCCCCAACAATCTGGGTCCTCATTTTACTGACCCTGGAAGGATGCAAGGCTGAGTCAGCCTTGAACCAGTGAGAATTGAACTGCTGAATTAGCCTGCAATATTGCATTCTAACCACTGTGCCACCACGGCTCTTTAATATGCTGTTAAAACAGACTCTGAGCCTTCAGAGTAATAAATGAATCCTTCTATAATGATTTGATATGGAATGATTAGAGGTTGCCCTGATAGTGTTATGTCTTTGTTCTCCATTTTAGGTTTGTATTGGCTTTAATCTTATGTGAGTCACCCAGATTTGCAATTTGAGAGTTTGACAGCCATACAAATTAACTAAACAAAGAAATAGTGTTCTGAAAAAAAAACATATATAAGATGATATTGGTCAAATGTGTTAATATACAATTCACTTGACTTAGCCTTCCATCCTTCTGAGGTCGGTAAAATGAGGATCCAGATTGTTGGTGTCATTATGCTGACTCTGTAAACCGCTTAGTGAGGGCTGTAAAGCATTGTGAAGCGGTATATAAGTCTAAGTGCTAAGTGCTACTGCTGCTACTTGTGCTATACAATAACAACAGGCTTGCTATCTTTAATGCAGCTATGTTAGTTCTTGATAATAAGAACTGATATAGACAAGAATCTTTAACCTGTGATTTACCTTTTTTTCTTTTTTCTTTGTAAAAACAAAAGCTGTTACCAAAGAATTCAGACAGATAGATGAAGGATGGTTGCGAAGGAAGGTTGTCATTTTTGGAGGGGCATTAGATCTTAGCAGAGAAAAAAAACCTTGTATACAGTGGAAATAGTGAGAGAGCATGTCTCTTTCTTATCATCTGACCATAAAAATAATTAGCTTAGTATCTTTTTTAAAAAAGAAACAATTTTACATTGGAGAGCCTTTCACTCTACAATCTAAAAAATTTAAAACAACATCCATTCCTAGTTTTACACATGTCTTAAAAGTAATTAGGGAAGAGGAAAATAATCTGTAAATGCAGGAACCAGAACAGGAATTTCAAAAGTAATATCTGTAATAGCCAGCTAGCATGGAAACAGAAGGAAAGGGCCCAATGAAACTTATCTCACAATCAAAGGATTAAAACAGCCCTGGATCCTAATTAGAAGATTTACCTATTTAATGAAAATAGTTTTCTTCTACTACTTATCTATATACTTTTGTAAATGTCAACTGGCATCACAGCAGACAAAAACATTGTCCTGACCTTAAATGATCTTGGAAACAAATAATCAAAATCAAATATAGTTAATACATGTCTGGGAGATTGAACTTCACTGAGAAGCTGAAAAATATGACCTGGGAAAAGACAAAGGCAAATCTTTTCTTTTCCTTCCAGAAAGACTAAACAACTCTACAGTATGGAGTTATCTTTTTAGGGAGGGATAAATTGCTCCATTTTGTGGCAGGACCAGAAATGAGCTGATAGCAGAGCTTGAACTGGAGTTGATGGGCTTCCCAGGGCCGGTCATCTGTTTCTGATGAGACATATCTGCGTCAGGCAGTGGAACTACATTCTAATTTAGTGCTGTTATTACTCTGCCTTTTGATCTATAATGTTTTGGCCAGGTTTCATTTTCAACTGCATTTCAGAGCTAAGCATATGTATGCACCGCTGATTATTTGATTACTTGATCTATTTCAGTGGCAGGAGGGGGGGGGCTCTAGAGAATTGGCCAGGATAGCAAAGAATCTAATGTTCTGTGCCAGATGAGGCGAAGGGTGAGGGAAGAGGGATTAAGGGATACTGAGGCTTGTAGGTAGGCCAAAAAGATGTTTAGTATTAAATAAGTTTTGCAGGTCACTGTGATCTGAGGAATGAAATTGAAAATTCTACATGAGTTGTACATCATTCAAAGGACAAAAAAGATATTAGTCTTCCCTTCAAAGTATTAAGCAGAGAGGGCTGAGAGAGGCAGCCAGTATCCTTTGGAGATGGTGAACCCATCATTGATTAAGTCCATGGAGAGTTGCTCTCATCTTTATGATAAAATTACCTCAAACCATTGATCTCCTCTGTCTTGTGTGTTTCCAGTGCCCTCCTCACTTGTCTTCTGTTACAAGGAAACACTTCAGGACAATTTATTGCTAGCTGCAATTTTCTTCTTCTTGTCTAGATCAGTAGCAATTTCCTCTTCTTGTCTAACATACTTTGCAAAACTAGCCTTGCCACTTTTCTCATCCTTCCCTCAGTCTATTATGGGCTGTGAACCCAAATGAATTTTGTGAAGCAGGCAAGATGAAAATACAGACTAAGCATCTTGGCTGTTAGAACAATACCATTTAGAACTGAACTTATTGAAGAAGGAGTATATTTGTTCTGTTTTTCTTTATATGTTGGTTTAAATTTGCTAATCATAGTAAAGCAGCCATTGCCAGCTTTTTCTTGGAGTTCCAGGAATGAGCAAACTTCAAACTTGTGAATTTCATGATGTTTGCTTGGCTTTTTACTAGACATCCAGGATTTGCAAATGGGAACCAGTAATCAGAGAAGACAGAAACCAGAAATGAACAGAAATTCACTTTTGCTTACTGCAAGCTTGTTTCAGGGCACTGGAAAAATTCAAGAGGAGGGGGAATTATCCTGTTGTGGATTAATGGGATCAGGGTAAATCCGAAGAAAAAAAATTAATTGTTTCCTTCAATGCAAAAACTCTCAAGAAAATCCAACTTTTGAAGATAGTGTTTGCTTTATAGAAAAATTTTGGTTTCTCTCCAGTTCAGAAGTTTTTCTTTTGTATTGTTTCAATAATTCCAAAGTGTGCCTCACTTGGAAGATGTTAAAGTGGGGTTTCCATTTTGAGTGTCTAGGCTGCAATTTCTTCCAAAATGTCAGAGATGTTGCATTATTTGCTGTAACAACAACCTATGAATTGCTAAATCTGATTTCTGGGTCTTACAGAGAAAATGGGATGTCCTTACTCCTTCTGGACATATTGGCATACCTCCAACATATGTCCCCGATGAATTTCCCTCATTTTGCAAAAAATACTACAGAAAAATCTCCCTATTGCCCCACAGATTAAAAACATACACATATTGTTGAATTTGAGTCAGAAACAGACATCAAATTTCTGAATCCATTTGGTCCCATTTTGCTATTCCTCTTTGACCAATTTTGCTTCATTTAAATCTTCCCAAGCACAACCTAAACGTAAGGATATTACAATATACGGGCAACTGTGGACATTTCAAAATAATGGAAAAAATCTGTAACTAGCAATAGCAGTAACATCCAGCATCTCTGACAGAGTTCAGACACAGTGCCAAGAGAAGTTTGAAATGAAGATTCAAACATGGTGGGGTAAAAGGACAAACTCTAATTTGCAATGGAAAGAAACATTTTCTGAAATGTTTGCCCCTCTTTTGCAGACTTTTGTTGCGCCTCCTGCTCCCCATGGCAAGATGGCAACCTACCTGGTCACATTTATCAGGAGGAGAAGGAACAGCTAAAGACAGTGTTCTTCCTTTTCCTTCTCAGAAAGAGCATGGCCTCATCTGCCAGCTTTTTTAGTATAGCAGAGCTGATGGAAAGCATATAAATATCTACTGGGCAGAGATGCTTGTGGTCTGCTGGGTTCCATACCCCTAAATGGCTTAGGGCACGATTATGGAAGCAACTGCTTCTGCTACTACAAAGTTGTCTAGACAGTGAGACCTGCAGGAAAGATTCTTTTGAAGATGATCTTGTTTTCAAAGGCCCAGAATAAATTCTTTTCATCTGTCACTCTCAAGCTATAAGATGATCTCCATGGGGAACTGCATTTGCCACCCCTTGCTTTAAATTCTAGGCCTTTAAATGTTAATGATTCTACAAGAGTATTTGCATTCTGTTTTCTTTTTAATCACTTGTACTTTTCTATTTTTGTTTGGTTTATGCTGTAAATCAGTTTGAGACTTCCGATTTGAACAGAAAGTCAAGATAAATAAATTGAATAAATAAGACAAAATAAGACAATATATGCACATTCCTTAGGGTTTTTTTCTGCTTTGTTATGGATGTTGCAGTAGTACCTGTTGTTTGTCAGCTAACTGGAGAATAATTTAATTGAAAGGTAAAGGGCCTTTCTCTGCTAACCCTGATACAAATACAGCAGCATCTGTTTGCTTTTTTCAGGTTGTATCTGTGTGACACCTTCATCTCATCCCCTTGCATGTAACAGGTTTCAGTTATTCTTATTTTTCTCCTCCTTCTGATACCATTCTGGCATTTAACATTCATTAAGCTTTGTCACCATAAACTTGTAAGAAGAACAGAATAAAGTTGCCAGCATTTCTAAATAAATAGCTAGCACAAATCTGACAATACTGTAATATCAAATATAAGCACCAAATCACTGCAAGAAACAGACTAATGTACAGCATGGCTGCAGTTATAACTGAATATCTTGGATAGGAAAATCAATAAAAAAGCCAAACAGTGCACCTACAAAATGGAGGATCAGGCTGGAAAATGAATTTAACATACTAAGGTGAAATGCAAGTGAACTAGAACAGATCAAAGAAAACAAACTGAAGAATAAGAGGTCAACGAATACTTGATCAAGAATTATCACTTAGAAAGGATCAAGGAAGCACTGGAAATAAAATAGCAACAAATAACAACTATAGTCAAGAAGATCAGCAGATACAAGTTGAATTGCACATTGTAGACAAAATCTCCAATTTCAGTCAAGTCAGAAATGTTTCTACCAACTCATCAATGAAAAGATTGAAATGAACTAGTCAACATCTGACAAAGAAACAGCAGTTCTGGCTGCAGCTATGGGAATACCCTAAAGAAACATAAGGAGAATGCATCTTGGATAAAGGAAGTAGTTAAAAATAAAAAAAGAAGCTGAAATGAAAGAATGTATATGGAGAAAAGGGAAAGAAAAATCAAGAATTGGTCAGCACCAGGTGAAAACAAACCATGATTTTTAATTGAATCATTTGGCTGGTCTATACCCATTCATTGCCAAGTAGTTTAACAACATATTTCAAGATGGTGAAAATGAAGATTGGTTAACATCTGGCAAAATTTACTTGATAATGAAAAATCCAACAAAGGAGCCAACACTAGCCAATTACAGGTCAATTACCTGCTTACTAATAACTTTCAAATTATAAATTGATGTTGTAGTAAATGCAGTCCAACAGCATCTAGTTGAAAACAAGCTCTTTACACCTGCCCAAAGCAACTGCCCAAACAGTAGAGGAACAAAATATTAGCTGCAAATTGACAAGATGATTCTGGAAAATTGCAAGAGAAGAAAGACCAACTTGAATGTAGCTTAGATTGATTACAAGAAGGCATCTGACCTTTGCCATATGATTGGATAATCAAGTGCCTAAAAATAACAGGAATTTATAGAAACATCAGAAGTTTTGTGCAAAGATCAATGGCACAATTGGTCAGTGATAATAGACTAGAAGAGGTTAATAGAAAAGGAATCTTTCAAGGACACTTACCATCATCACTACTGTTTGTTATCGAATTGATTCCTCTGTCAATACTGAACAAGTCAAACCATGGCTATCAAACATCAAAAATATCTGCCAGGTTATCTCACCTCCTTTACTTAGATGATCTGAAGCTGTATGGAAAAACACCTTCTGAAATAGAATCACTACTTTCTATAGAAATATATGGCCAGGTGTGGTGAATGGGATTGGTGTAAACCAGGTTTAGCTGTATTTCCATTTCTTACCTAAATATCTTTATTGTTTTTGAGCTTTCATTTTTTATTCACATCCTGCCCTTTGCATAATGTTGTTTATCTAAAAGAGTAGTGTGCGACAGGTAAGTATGTATGAGAAACTGTATGAGATGAGACTTTATATCTCAATCAAGGGTGAAAATTAAAACAAGTAGATTACGGAATAATCAGAGTGACTACAAGCATAGTTACCATTTGGAAGAATGTTAAAATTTATAAGTAGATTCAAAGTCATGTTTTCACACATTGAAGAGATGCTGTTGGATAGTTATATAATTCAAGGCAGTGTATGTAAAATTTTCTGCAATCATAGATCACTAAATAAAATTTGGGCACTACCTTCCCTACATTTTCTTCTTTAAGAACATTTGGTGAATAATATAAGGTTTATACTTGTGTTTAAACTATTTCATTTGTATATATAGCAATAGCAATAGTACTTAGCCTGCAATACTGCATTCTAACCACTGTGCCATCATGGCTATACATATACCTTCCTATGTCCTCCATTTTAAAGGTTTTGTTAATGTTAAATTTTGTATTAAAAAAAAGATTATTTATCACTCTAATTATGTTATTTACCCAGTGCTATGTAATATATCTCTTAGCACAAACATGCTCATCAAGAACATTTTTCAGGAGAACACTCTGAATTTAACATCTTTCATACCAATGAGAGAGAAGATGTAATTATTCTGTGCCAATGTACTGTTACCTGGCTTGATGATGGACAGTTAACGGCCTAGGCTAGGAGCCAAGAGAGATCAAAGGTCTGGCAGTTGACTAGAGTGGAGTGGCAAGGGCTGAGGTTGTGAGCAGGCTTTGATTAGTTGACTTGCAAGGTGAACATAGGGAGGTGCAGGTTGAGGCAGTGAATATGTTCTGGCCAGAGGGAATCCCCAAAGCACCTATAACAGAATTATACAGAACATCAATGGTATGCAACTCATAGTTTAAGAATCATTGATTTAAAAACAAGACACTTTCTCTGTCTTATAAATTTCAGAGGTGACGCATACTTGAGAAAAAATGATATGTAGACTGAAACAAGAGCCAATATATATTTCAGTTTCCATTTATACTACTGGTCTTTTAGGGCATAAAAGGTAGTTGCAATATTAAGCAGTATGACAAGATATTATTACCTTCCAGTAATGAGTTTAGTCATACAGTGAATAGGAAAAACAAACAGGAATTTGCTCAAGAAATTTGATGGAAGAATTTAAGTGGAAGTCTGTAATAAATGTTCCCGCTAAGACAGCAGCAATTGAGACTCCAGAATGCCACAAGAAAAAAAATAAAACTCTTCTATTGATACCACCTTAAGAAATAAAACTAAAGATTAACAGAGAGGACTCTACGGTGATGTTCTGCAATGTTTGTGGGATATTTGTGTTCTTACTTGATAGTAACCTGACATATGCCGAGTGCAAGGGAAAGTGTCTTGTGATATCTGAAGAAAAAGCCCTGAGTAACTTGTGTGTAAAGATGATGAATTAAATTTAGTGCTGCATCTTCTGCCAATAGTTCTGCTAACTGATCAGGGTAAGAAACTTCACTGTCACAAGGCTATTGCAATATAAATTTCATTTTATTAAACAGAATGTATTACAAAAGAAAGTAGAATATTAATTGATTGATTGATTGATTGATTGAAAAAATATAATCCAAGAGGAGCATCAAAGAGAGAAAAATGGAGAAAGCCTGAAAGGTGGAATAGAAAGGAAAGGACAATGACCAAGTATATATACTGTGTGTGTATAAACACACACACACACACACACACACACACACACACACACACACACACACAAACAAACGTGCACAATCACCCACACATATATTACAAGAATTTACCACTAATAAATGCTTGTCCATTGCTTATGTTATTATAATACTGGATGAAATCAACTATTATAATGGACAGTATTCCAATTAGATAGTATCCAGTTAGAACATTGGGTGATATCCAAATCACTGTAACCTTTGCTCTTCAAAATCTGTACCAAAGAATCCCACTAATTTCTAGAGAAAATTTGGACATGGCATGGGGATGGGGACAGAGAGGAAGAAGAAGTGCTGAAAATCAGGCTCTTTTCTGTTCCATTAAAAATTGCCTTCTGTTGGCATAGGAACTGGCCATATATCAATATACTGTATTCTAGAAATCTATGTCGGAGGGGGGAAATATATTCTGCTTGTAGTATAACTATCACACCTTCAAACAAAAATAAATTAGTTGTAATACTAATCAAGAATAAAAAAAGCTTCATTCACTCTTGACTAGTTTTTACATGGTTGAAGGTGTCTGATGGCATTTTGAATACACAAATTTGTGAATATACAAATTTAGTGCAGAATCCTTCCCTTCTATGGGGCAGGTGGAGGCAGTGATGTTATGTACATGGGCCAAGGATGGCATTTATTAGGCTTTTCTCTTTTTTTCTGATTCTTCACTCTTCAAAATGTTTAAAATTGTACTATATTTTCCCCATGTGTTTCTTCTACCAAAGGTAAACCATGCTGCTGACTTATTCAGTAGAGCAGGGGTCCCCAACCCCTGGTCCATGGACCGGTACCGGGCTGCAGCATGCCAGCAACCAGTCCACACAAACAAGCAAAGCCCCATCCATGGGATGCAGGCAGCACATAAAACCACACACTCTCTGGTCCATGGAAAAACCTGTCTCCACGGAACCAGTCCCTGGTGCCCAAAAGGTTGGGGACCTCTTCAGTAAAGTGATCAGCTTGATGCTGAAGAATCCAAAGAAGGACAAGGAATATAGGCATCTAACTTTTCGGCTGCTGCCGGCTGTCCACCTACTTTATACTTGTAGATAAAGTGGGGAATGTTAAATTTTGTACCTGCAAGTTGATGGAAAAATAGAATGTCTTCATCTTGGCTTCAGTATATACTCCAGAAGTGCACAGGGACAAACTACATTAAAAGTGCACTATTTTCAGCTCCCATATTTGTAAATGTAGAGTAGATAAAGAGAATCAGTTGTTTTTCAGTAATTGTGGAGTTTTCCTGGGAAAAATTGCCTGCTACTGATGGATAATAGCCAGGGTTAATGAAAGGCTTAATGAGGCTGTTTGTTGAGGGTCAGCAAATCTGCCTATGGCAGCTGATGTAAGGAAACAACTGCCTTGCTTGAGGCTCTAAGTCTCAAGAGTTTCCAGAAGATAAACAAGCAAACATTTAAAGAAGAAAAGTCCATGACATCATTTCTTCTGAATGAACTTTGTGTCCTTTAGAGGGATTTATGAAGTATAATTCTGGTATATTTTTCTCATTATCAGAACACATTTATGGCTAAATGGGACCATAATCCTGTTAGTAATATTACTGTCTGTTGTTATGGAAGTGGATCTGGTGATCCAAATTTAGTACAATAATTATTTTTCTGATCCATATTTCAGAAGGAATGTGTGGTTTTGCATGGCTGTCATAGCTATATCATTACACAAGATACTGTGAAAAACATTTAGAGGTGCATGATTATGAATGGAAACAATAAGCTCTCCTTTGTGCAATAAGAGCACTTATTTGAACTTTGGTCCCTGTTCTGATGCCTAACACATTAATGATAAATATGTGCATAAACAGAAAACAGAAAATTTGTTCTCTTGGGAGCAGGAGCAGTATGCCATCAAATACTAGACCAACTTTTCCAGTCTGTGATAACTTCCAAATATTTGGCTTTTAGTTCTGCTGAATCATTCAGCCCTGCTGAGAGAGGAAGAAATCCAACTCTTTTGGCTTGTGAAAAACCTATATCCCATGTTGGAATAACTGGTTATTTCAAGTTATGATAGATGCTATTACCTATGCTGCAATTCACTGCACTCTAGTAGTTGAAATGTGGGTCAGAAACTAATTTTAGAAAGAGAACCTTCTCTCTCTCTCTCTCTCTGAATATACTGTCTTCTTTCATTTGCTTAAAATGCATTTTGAAGGAGCAAAGCAATACATTTGGTTACACTGCTTAGTACAATAAATTACAGAGAGAAGGAGGAGAGAGAGAGAGAGAGAGAGAGAGAGAGAGAGAGAGAGAGAGAGAGAGAGAGAGAGAGAGAGAGAGAGAGAGAGAGAGAGAGAGAGAGAGACTGCTGTAAGACAGACAGCTATTTCTTTCTAGAATACATTTTGGTTCCATCTGCATTTGGAATGCTAATGTGAAATTAAAAAACTGCTACTGGAAAAACACAGAAGGGTCTAAAAATATGACATTTTCCTGTCACCTCCACCTCCAATCCACAATCCCCTTTTGCTAAGCTTTGCTAAGTTTAGCTGCTGTACTCCCAATAGGAATGTCTCTGCCAAATCCCAGGGCTTTACTTTGAACATGGTAAGAGATGTGTTTCTTGCAGTATCAAAGCCTCATCCTTTATGAATACACTTTTGATTAGAGGAGGAACAAAGATTTGCTGCTTGATTCATTTGGGGATTCATTACACACTTAAAAACTACCATTTTTCATCAGAGCCATGGCTAAAATTTGCATGCCATTTCATGGCCACTTTGATGGTTTGTAGCCCAGGTGCTTGGAAGAAATTAACAGGTTTGGAATTTTAAATCTTCCTAATCAGGTAAAAAAAAATTTATACAAAATATTTTATACAGGATATTTTATACAAAAAATCACCTATAAATTTCCAGAAGAGGAACAAAGAAGGAAACCAATGATCCACTTAGATTGTTATATTCAAAGTTTTATTAGTTTATAATATACGGTATAATCGAAATACAAAGTAAATAGTGGAAAAGATGGGGAAGGGAAAAGGGAGTAGAGAAGTGAGGTAAAGGAGAAAAAAAAGTAAAAAAAGGCATTGACTTCTGACTTCCTTTGGCGCAATAGAGTATCAACTTCAAACCTCAACTTTTTTACTTTTATAAAATAATATAAACTAGCCATTTTAATAACATCAAATTTATCTAATTAGTAAAGCCCACAAATAAAATTACATTGTTTTTCCACCGCAAGCACAAAATCTAGAAGCGGTTTCCACATGGTAATAAAAGTATTTGTATTTTTTTTCTTTAATCAGTACAGTCAATTTAGTCATCCCTGCTCGCTCCATCAGTTTTTGTAACCATTCCTCCATTGTAGGAATCGATGTGGTCTTCCATTTCTGTCCACTTAGATTGTTAACAGGATTCATGGGACTTCCTCAGTGTCAAGAGATTGGAACTTTTTGGTTTTGTTTCCTTAAATGCCCCTTGAAACAAATATATTGAGAATAAATGACTACCTATTTCTGTTAAAAAAATAATCCCTGCTTTTGTTACAAATTATGAATTCTCATTTAGAAGTTATCCATGGATCTTGTAAAGTATATTAAGTGTATCCTTTTAGGAACTGAAGGTATATTTCACCAAGCATACATATCCCTCCACCACCCAGGAAATTTGAATTCAGATTATTTCTACAAGCATAGTGTAGGAAGCATAGGACACAATTCTTTCATCAAAGGAAAACTAGCTTCTGTTTGTTCAGACCAGAGAGGCTGATGATTGCTCCCCTTCATCTGCTAAAACCTCCTCATTCCCTGCAAAACTACAGATAGACCTTGAGTTATGAGCACAATTGGGACCAGAATTTTGGTTGCTAAGAGATGCAGTCATTAAGCAAGTCATTGTGTAATCGTATCTGATTTTGCAACTATTTATACCCCAGTCATTAAGCAAATCACATGATCCTTAAGTGAATAATGCAGATGTTAAGTGAATCCACCTTCCTTGGTTGTTAGAAGCCGGCTGGGAAGGTTGCAAATCAGACCATGTGACTACAAGATGCCACAACCATCATAAATGCAAGCCAGTTGCTAAATGCCCAAATTGTAAGCAAACGACTCTGGGGATGATGTGACAGCTGTAATGTTGAGGACACATCAGAAGTCACTTTTTTCCAAGGCCATGGTAACTTTTAACTCTTCTTAAACAAATAGTTCTAAATTTGAGAACTTCCTGTATTTTGTTGGGAATCTCATGGTGGAATCTCATGCAATAATCCATGCAAAGAGATACATAAAAACAGAGCTGCGTGCTATTAAAAAAATGAAAGCTTTTCAAATTGGTGCTTCAGAAATAAAGCACAAGTTGCAGTTTTATTTTACTACTCATCAAGGTGTAAAACATTAATATAAGTAGCAGTTTTCCATTCATGTCTCTAACTATATCAGGAAAATGCTTACTTTTAATCAAGCTACATTTTATAAAAAGTATGTGTTTTAATTAGCAACTTTTATTATTTTCAAAGTGGATCTCTGGGTTTGGTTAGTTCATTGGTTATAGGAATTAGAATACTTAAATAATTCCTATAAAAGCTATTTAATAGCTTTTAATGAGGACCATTCTGAACTCTGATTACATCAAAATAACAGATTGGGTGTTGTGAGGACATAACACAATCTGCACATTCTTTAAAAGGTGGAGTTTATATTGTAATGTCAAAACACACATTTCTTCACTTAAACCTCCCTCTGTCTTGGTGACTTGATTATAATTTCCTCAGAAACTCTTACAAATCCTAGTGGTCCCATATTAGGCTGAAAGTTATACTGGAGAAAGCTAAAAATCTGAAAAGTATTCCTCTAATACTTTTCCTTTGTTTACAAAGTAGCCCAATTTATATTTCTCAGACAAATACATGGATCAGACCAGTGTTACATTTCAGATTATGCATTGTTTTAAAAATTGCAATGCAGGGTTTTGGGGTTTTTTGGTCAGAAATGTCATATAATTGCATCTATGATGTGAGGAAATATATTAGAAGAAATATCTTAAGAAACTTTATAAAACATTTACTGTATATTAGAGGAAACTCTGTATAAGAATCAATGAAAGTACCCATGGTATCTCCTTCACTGCCTCAAATCACTACACTCATCATAGGCTAATCAAGAAATTGGATGAAACAGATTTTATGCAGAAGATATGAGAAATGGACATTGCTCAACCAATTTAAATTTCAAACATGATCAAGGGATTCCATTTTTTTCCCATTAAACCAGAGATTAGCAACTCCTATTCTCCCATTTCAGAGTCCGCAAATTATCTACCATCTTTTCCTGTTGTAAGGTGCTCTGCTTAGCAACATCCCTTACCAAAAAGTTCTGTTTGTTGCATAGATTCTTGCACAGACTATTTGGGACATTTTCCATTCTGAACTTTGCAATGCCTTAATTGCTGTTTTAAATTGTTCCAGTTCTATGTCAGTTATGTATCATGAAGGATCAGAAGAGTTTTTATAACACCTCCAATGATGTTTTCATTTATCTGTTTCTGTTTTTCCTCATCTAAAGACTCAGGAACGGAGAAACCAACTCAGGTTGGTACTTTATCCTGATCATTTCTGAAAGAAAAATCTCTCTCTCTCTCTCTCTCCCCCATATGTGCTAAGTTTGATGACTATGTTGATTATGTGCCATTAAGTTATTTTTGATTCCTATCAGTCACATAGATAGATGTTCTCCATGACAATCTGTTCTTAACTTGGTCTTTCAGGTCTTCTAACAGTGCACTCATTGCTGCTGGTCATCATCCTCTTCATCTTTCTTTCTATCTTTCCCAGCATTAGTCTTTTAACCAGGTTAAAAGTTCCAAGTCTGAGTTCTAGAGAAATCAAATCAGGTGGCCCAATATGCACAGTACCTTATTTTATGTGACCATTCTGAAATAGTACAGTTCCCATCAATGTTTACCATTTTCAACAAAGTTCCTCCTAAATGCTATTGCCTCCTCTAATATGGGGATCATATCTGGTTTTGAAAACATTTTTTGTTGTTGTTGTTAGCTGAGAAGTTGTGTCCGACCCATCACGACCCTATGGACAACGTTCCTCCAGGCCTTCCTGTCCTCTACCATCTTCTGGAGTCCATTTAAGCTCACGCCTAGTGCTTCAGTGACTCCATCCAGCCACCTCATTCTCCGTCGTCCCCTTCTTCTATTGCCCTCAATCTTTCCCAGCATTAGGCTCTTCTCCAGTGAGTCCTTCCTTCTCATTAGGTGGCCAAAGTATTTGAGTTTTAGCTTTAGGATTCCTTATTCAGTTTTCTTAGAGGTCTCCATTCTAACATTTCCCACATGTTCATTAAATTAAATTTTCCAGAACAAACTATTTTGCTTGAATGGACTATTGTGAGAGGGTTTCATATATGTGCATTTATATATTTACCCAAACACATTGCACAAATGCATTGCATACATACGTAGATGTCTCTCTGTGAACCAAAAAGCTGTACATGATATATGTGATAGCCATCTAGTAGCACTAGAAACAGTACGGAACAATATTGTCTAAAGTTGGAGGTCAATGTAGCATTATAGTAGTGACCCTTCTTGACTTGGACATTGTTAAGATATTGCCTAAAAGCCATGCTGAAGGAAGCTGGAAGACAAGGAGTGGTGAGACACAATATTCTAGTCCACTTATTACACTGATCAATTCAAAAACAATTTCAGTTTGAAAATTAGACATTTCTGACCAAGCCAGACGCCAAAAATGCAAGAGAATTCATATAGGCTTGGCATTCTGACAAATCAGCTATTAACAGATACACTGAAATGCATGCATGAACCATTAAAAAAGAAAGCTATCAAAAGGCAAAGAAATGGGAAAACAGTCCTAAGACCTCTCTCCTTAACACATGCCAGGATCGGTCAAAAAAGAATCAGTGCCCTAGTAGGATAAGCTACAACATATAACCAGCCTCCACTTTCTCCTGCACTGATGATGTTACTTAACCTGGCAGTGAAAGGTCTGCAAGAAAAAAAGCAAGCTTCAGAACACCAAAAATTCAACACGTCCGTTATCTTATATCCTTTTCTGTGGGTGAATTAAAAGGAAATGAAATACTTTATTCTTTAACTTGTTTGTGAATGGTGTCTTTGTCTTTTTTCATGCCTGCTTTCAATAGTGTGCTATTTTTATAATATATGATAGTATCTCCCAAGTATTTCATTCCCCAACAATATTCTGATTGACCTGTTTTTATCTATTGTTTGCATTTTAATGAAAGCTGCAGTTGGAATATATATTACAACTGAAAACACACACCTTTGCCCTGCATAAAATACATCCTTAATTATATCTTCATAAGCATCTCCCTCTTACTCTGGTTTGACATTTAAAAATAACCTAGAAAAATTTGATGAAGAAATGCTAATATTGGAAAATTTTGCTTGATCTAGTTTTTTAAATGAACTGATCTAATTCTATGTACTGTAATTATATTCCAAAAGTTCATTAAATTCTGTACTTCTCTAACTTTTTATAATATAAATCTTAGTTCAAAACATTAAATGGATCAATTATTCCATTAATATATGGAACCCATGGAATTGTGTTTTGGTGTTGCTGGTTTTTTTTCACTTATACAAATTATTACTTTTGGGTGTTTTATTATTTTCCTGAAAGTTTTGGGTGCTTTTCACCTGCTGCTTGGCCATTAGTCTTCTTTATTACAAACCATGTCTGCATTTGGGACATGTGAAAGAATCTTTTGCATGATCCATAACACTAAATCTTATGAATCTAAAAACCTCAATTCCAAGATAAAGAGAGTACCATGTAGGTCTGTGCTTTTACTCCTCCTAAGTCAAGTTCAGTTCACAAATGAAGGCAAATATATGAGTCCAGAAGCTTGGAAGAATAAACATAGAACATACCATAATAGAGTTAGAAGGGCCTCAAGGTTTTTCACCTTTGGTTCTGGTGACTGACTCAGATTGCATCCTGCAAATTCAGTTCCTTTATGTCCTATAATTTTGCTCACCTTTCAAAAACTGGGAGAGGAATAGAGCTGGACAGAGGAATAATGAGAAGGCTTTCTAACCTCTTCAAGCCCATTTCAAATGCAATTTTCCCCCCAAATTCTGCCAAGGCATAGAAAACCTGCAGGTATGTTTGAGAAAGTCCTTGTTTGCACATGTACCTATTCATTTTTTGCAAAGGCATATTCACAGCCAACCATATGCTGTACCTACAAAATTGGAAAGTAGTTCACTAATAAAGTTTCATAGTAATAATAGAATATTAGAAATTAGAAGTTGGGAGTTAAAGTACAGTATAAGAAGAGTGAAGCTGATTGTCTCCCTAATGGGCAGAGCTCAGTCCCTAGAGTTTTCTGATTAACAGGGCCATTGCTGAGAATCCGGGGAGTTGAAAAAATGCTTTTTGTGTTTAGTAACACATAGTGGGCCACAAGAGGGGCAGAACAGATTGATTTAGATCCACATGAAATGTTTGACAAGAAAATCTAATTTTTATTGTGTTAAGAATATTATTAAAATGCAAATTGTATTCCATATTATATTAAGAACATTGTTTGACATAAAAATTAACTACATGCATATTATCCAAATGAGTTAGTTACCTTAACTTAATTGGGGGTGCATTTTAAGCATCAGAGGCTTGTCATTATTCCTAGCAAATAATACAATGTAATAAGATAGTATTTAACAAGATTTTATATGTTATTGCAAGCTTGCATGTCTGTACTATATAATTAGACACATAATTAGAGAGAAAAATAATAATAATGAATTCATCCATACTAACAGAAAACAATCTCTGTATGAATGTTCCAATTACTTACATTTCATCCCAATTATTTTCATTCATTCACAATGGATATTTATATTGGAAGTAAATAACTTCAAGACTCCAAAAATACTTTTTAATTTATTTATTTCTTCATTCATTTGAAATATGCCTAACCCCCTTCCAATACAAATCTAGAAGACATTTGCTCAATATTTACTTCTAATAGGAATAATTTCTCTTTCTCTTTCAGTCCCAGAGCACTTTAGGTTTCTTATTTTCTATTACTTTGTCTATTTTGTGGTCCCACCAGGTTTTGCTTGCAGGCAAATAATATTTCTTGCAGATATTCCAAGTCATCATTTTTGCTACTTTGTCATGCCATTGTTTGTAGTCTGTTTGTACCATTGTCTTGCAGCAGCTAATTAGGTGGTCCATGGTTTCTTCAGCTTCTTTGCAGAGATGACATTTGTTGTCTTTTTCTGTTTTCTTAAATCTGGCTTCGCATGTATTTGTTCTTATTATCCTGGTCTTGTGCAGGGACAATTAGCTCTTCAGTCTCTTTCTTCAACTTCAGCAAGTCATTAATTGTTGTTAATGTCTTTGCCTACTAGTTTTTTTAAAAAATATATTAGTTATGTAATAGTTTGCCTAGCCATGTCTCTTTTCTTTTCTTCATTTGGCCTTTATTGTAGGCCAGTTTGTTCTCTCCAGTATTCAGTAAGTCTTCTTGGTATACTAGTATCAATGCACTTTCCTCACTGTCCTTAGAAATTCTTCCAATATCCTTTTTATTTCTTCTTCTTCAACTGTCTGGTGTACTTGCAACATTCCATACATGCTAATTTTCCTTGGTATGTAGACTCTGTCAACATCGCTGCTGACATCGCTGGATGAAGGGCACAATAGTATATTATCATGATATATATAATATTAATTCAATAATAATTCATTATTGTTTTTTTGTTATTTTTAATATTACGTTATCTTACAAAATGTTAGGCTTCACTAAGCATTAAAATTTGGAAAATAAATTGATGAGATGCTTTCCTTTCATTCACAAGATGTTTCATAATATCTTTTTTCACTGGGCTGGTGTTACTCAGCCATTTTGGTTGTAACTTAGTTTTGGATTTTCCATTTTTAAAACTTAAGATAATCTTAAAAAAAAATTAAAATCAGAGCAGGGAGCAAGTGAGTGCCAAAGGAAGTTCTATCCTTAGATTAGTTCAACCATCCTAGTAAAAAAGAAGGAAAATGAAAAAGGGAAATAGATATTTTTTCTCATAGAAGAAAATCATTTATTTATTTTTTAATTTTTCATGGCTATGGGACAGAAAACAATTTCACCTAAGGTTCCATTGGTACACCGTGATATCTGATGCTTGTAGAACCAATCATTCAAAGTTTCAAATGGTTGGTTTTTAAATTAAATCAGTAGTTCAGGAGAAATGACTTCCTTTGTTCTGTAAGGCGGTTCTTACACAATATATGCTGCTTAAATGAAATGTGTGATAATTAATTGACAAAATGCTTGTTTTTGGAGTCCTGGTGACAATAACAAATGTAACCAAGGCATTCTGAACAAATTGTGCAAGGTGTGTATCTCTCTATCTTCAAATTCACTGTTGCAAACAGGGAATACACACTTCATTTCACTCATCAATATCATCAATGTTTATTGTTTATTTAGGCAGTATTTGTTATAAAAACAATAATAATAATAATGAAAAATAGCAACAAAATGAATTGGGTGAATTTTCTTGATCTCATAGTTACTCAATCTATAAGTACAGCAACTGTGAATAAAGTTCATGGCATAAATACAAGCATAAGAACAATTTCTCTATTGTGATCTGCTCTAGATGCCGTACAGTTCCTGATGGAGACTATACCTATCTCTCTAATCTAATAACTTTCAAATGGTTGCAGAAATGAGCTTAGTTTGCCATATACACTAAATTAAGCAGGACTTTAGTGTAATGTATTTTTTTTTAAAAAACCACATAAACTTGTTTCATCTGTTTAAACACTTCAGATTCTTTTATTTATTTATTTATTGCTTCCTCTGACTTCCTTGTGAATCCAATGACAATCAGATTGATGGCTTCTATAGCATCTCTCATGCTTCTCTGAAAGTCTGGTAGTGAATTGTGCTGTGTGGTGACATCACTGTGATAGATTACACATGCACATACGATATGCTATATTTTTCAAGGTCTCTTGACAGCCTTCTTTGCACTTGGTCCATTAATCCAGTTCAGTGAGCATTTTCCAACAGGAAGTATTTTTAAAAAGTGCCGTGTGAAAGAATTGTAATCCTCCTTCCACCAAACATGAAATTTTCTTCCCTTTAAAAATGATCCTGAACAATGCATCAGGATGCCAGTAATTTCAAACATCATTTTGGATCCTAGCAATTGTAGAAAGGATTTGGAATTACTGTTCCTTTGTGGGATTCTCTATTGGATAAAGGGAATGCATGCATTCCTTAACTGCTGAAGGTAATTCTTTTATGTAGAATCCTAATATGTATTCAATTTTGTAACTAATTTTCTTGCTATTGTTTTAAAATATTCAGCTTAAAGGTTGAAAATCTAACTTTCTTAGATGGGCATTTGATCTGAGTTGGTGGTAACTGTTTAGCTATGTTTAGCTATGCTATGCTAGTGTATGAGAAATGAGTTTCATTTTGCTTAGTTGTTGTGTTAACCACCCAGAGTCAATTGACAGGGGCATGACAATTGAGTAAGTAAATGACCCAATGGGAAAAGTTCCTTCAGCTGTTATCCACTGGAATTTAATTGTAGCACAGAGAGCCCAGGGGACTGCCTACAGCTGGAAATATAATTGTATCATTTCTCCATCTCATAAGTAAATAAATGGAAGAACACCACACGTCACCCACCAGAATATTCTACTAATGTTCTCTTCTTTTTTGAATGAAAACTTGAAAGCAAATTCTCATTCACGAAACTGGTACATTGATAAATGAATGCATTATTTTATACTGTATTTCATTTCTTGTTGTATTTTTTATACTTTAAAGGTTTTGCAGTAAAAAGCTTAGAGAGCTGCAATAATTAGGATGGGAGGGGGTGAGGAAGGAAAGATTCATTATACCTTATGTTTATTTACACTTCTGAATATCTTTCAAGTAATTCACAATCCTTTTTTTGGACCAAAGATAAATTACATACAGAAAAAACAGAATAGTGTGTGAGAAGAAATGAATTATATAGCCTTCAAGTTGCCCGAAATCTTGGATCTGTAATGTTGTTCATTCTGTTATTTTAGATTCCTGGTGCAAATATAGCCACCATTGTTGGGACTAAACTGCTATGAAAATTGCAGAAAATCAATGGGAATTATGTCTCCACTTTATTTAAACTAATGGAGTATTAAAAACTGCTTTGTAATTCCACAAAAATTTACTTGACATATGAAAGAAACTTCCTCTTCTTTTTCCTCAGCTTCTGTTACTCATATCCCTAAAGTATTTGGGAATGTTAATATTTTTCTTGCTATTTTCCCATTACCATTATTATTCAAAGTAGCAGAATGCCCTCTTAGTGCATTACTGTTTCCTGTAACATATTTTAGCCACCCAGAATGTCAAATATGAAAAAGTCCAAAGAAAGAAATTCCCACCTAACGTCTTCCTTGGGAATTAATGGAAGCATAAAAAATCAGGGATGCTGCAGACCACCACAGAGAGGTTCCTAGTATGAAAAATAGGAATTTCACATGCATTCCTTAGCTGCTTTATTTCTAAATAAGTACAAGAAAATCACCCTTTTCTCTTTGGGGGTAAAAAGACTATTTTACTTTCATTCCATTGAATGAAAATGGGTGGGATAGGGGAATGGAGGAAACCATGCCTTCAATAAAGTAAGTTTAGGTGAAAAGCACATTGTTTGCGCCAATATCCAAAAGATCTTTCCAGAATAAAAGGAGAGTGATTTGATCTTATCCCATTTTCTATAGCTGTAAGGAATTATTGTCTTCCCATTAATGACTGCCTGTGCTACCTTGTAGACTATTGGCCTTGTAGCTCAACTAACCTTATAATTGAGTAATTATTATAAATGAGCTTGCATGAGTAGAGCAATTTGTTGAGATGCAGGAGTGCCGAATGCAAAAACAAAACAAAATGCCATTGTGGTACATTTCTCTATAATTTTATGAAGAATTATATTAGACAGATAAAACCAACAAAGAAATCTAATACGAAAGTGTGCGTGCACTGAATGTGTGTATGTGTGTGTGTATTTAAACAAAGTGTGGAAAAAAGCAAAACAATAAATAGTCCCCCCAAAATATCCCTGCAAAAGATAGTAACAAAGAAACTTCTCCCTTCATCCACTGTAAGCATAGTCAACACTGCAGATAGTCCTTGATTTAGAACTGTAATTAGGCCTGGAATTACAATCATAAGTCATTGCAGTTGTAAATTGAGTCAATACCTGACTGGACCTGATTTTTTAACAGTTTTGCAGTGGTTGTTAAACGAACACCACAGTTGTTAAGTAAATCTATTTCTCCTAATTGGCAATTTTTGCAGAAAACTGGGAGCAAACACCAGAAACTGGAAAAATGTTCCAGATCACAGTCACATGACTGGGAGATACTGCAAATGGCCATGAAGGTAAGCCAGATGCCAAGTGTCCAAAACGATCCAATATTTCCAGCTCTCTCTTGTAAGCTGACTTTTTAATGACCGTTAGAGTCCATTACAGTTGTCCAAAAGAGTTCATTTATTTTCAGTAACAACTTTTAGTTCCAGTAAATAGTTAAAAAGCTCATGCACTTCTCATTCCCACAGATCAAAAATTTCCTTTAAAATAGCCATTATGTGCTTTAGTAATCAATCTTCAAAGTCTTGTTTTCCACTGAAATGTACAGATTTTTTCCTCACAGGAGATGGTCTTTCTAATTTGTTTTAAAATCTTTAAATCAGTTTCATAAAGCCTGAGTATTTAATCTGTTTAGAAACAGAATACTTCAGAAAATTCTTCAACTGAAGAAGCTTCTTGGATGAGAAGTGAAACATCTTCAAGGAAAAACAAAGTCCAGTTGCCTTTTGAGAAAGTACCTTTGGGACAACCATGATCCGGATGACTGAGCATCTCCATAGATTTTTTTTCAGACCGTATTTTGACAATCTGGATCTCACATCCACCTGCCTTTTCAGACAATATACTTTCACAATCTGCAGAGTAGAGAAAATATGAACACAAGCTTCCCTTGTCTTACTGGAAGCCTCATTGTTGTA
Source organism: Vipera berus (assembly GCF_964194415.1). Lineage (NCBI taxonomy): Eukaryota > Metazoa > Chordata > Lepidosauria > Squamata > Viperidae > Vipera > Vipera berus. The sequence goes on from NC_138204.1 coordinate 31,620,362, forward strand.
CATCTCTCCATTTGTCCATGTTATTCTCCCTTATTATTGTACTCTTTTTGTTTTATATATTCAAGAACACTCTGGCTTCTACATTTGGTGAGGAAAAGACAGCCAGCAATATTGGGAATAACAAAGTAGGGCTGCAAAACTCCAGGTGGCCATTAGATGGCAGCAAATAATTAAACCTTTCTGTATAACACTTAGCTGCCTTGAAGTGGTCATAAAGATTTTGGCAGCTCAGGTATTGTATTACTGGTGGTAGCACAAATGTTTAACAAATTTTTTGCTGATAAGTCAAATATATTTTATTTTGTTCCTTTTTTCTTCCTCAAAATGTCTATCCAGGTAATGAAATCTGTTATAAAGCTAGAAATTGATTTGGAAAATGACCAATTCCTAAATATATTTGGCTGGAATACTTCCATCCACCCCCTCCTCTTCTTAAAAAGTGGCAAGCTTAACCTATTTGACTAGCAGCAAAGCCAAACCAGGAAAAAATACTTAATATTTTTTATCAAATTGGAGAATATCCATTTTATTGGGGCACAGCCAAAAATATTTACAGAGATACAAATTAAACTTGCAAGGGTTGACAATGAGCACTGATAATTAAAATAGTTCACATGCATAGTTTTCAAATTCTAAAGGCCAAAATAGTGAAGACTGGAGCTAATAATGAGTTTCTGTCCACTATTAAATAAATATTCTTATCTACATTCTTTAATCAGCAGAAAACTACAGCAATATAAAATTTGCCCATCCCTAACTTGCCTGTTTGTTTGTTTTTCTGGTCACTCCTGTCTTATAATTCCATTCAATGAGTGGATTTTGCATACACTGAGGTCTTGAACAGCGTTAGAATAAAGGGGTCAATATTAATTTAATTCTGATACAGCTAAGGACAGCATATAGGCTAGGAAGGAGATGAGACAAACTATGGGATTTGGCAGAAATATATTGCCAGAGAATGTTTACGTTATAGCTAGATGCCAATGGGGACATGATCACAGTCTAAGTGATCTTTATAGACAGGAGAGCCACAAATGATTATAAACTTAAGAAATTATTTGAGGACCTGGACAGCTGGAACATTTAACAGATGATAACATTATTCAGGCCTCAGATTCTTCCTTCCACAGATATATGGAACAGCAGATGGATTTGGGAATGAATGTTCATAATCATCTCAGCTCACAGAATCAGCTCACTGTTGATGTCCACATCTTCTTAATCATCAATCTATAGAACTAATAATACATGAATGAAATATCCTATATTTGACATATGGACCTTATGTCACATGGGGAGAGGCTCCATGATAACTTGCCCCAAATTGCCAATAGTATGCAGGGTCTCTCTCGGAATACATTATACCTACCCACAATTTGTTAAGTTAGTCAGAAATACAAGAAAATCCTTGAACATGTTATGTACATGTTATCCTGCCCCAACTGAATATTGATTAATATATTACTACAATATTGGTTCCCATATCTTGTGAAAAAACTCCTACCATTTTTTTAAACTAGTAAATCTTTTTGAAAATTACTGACCTGTCTTCTATATACTATACTAATGACAAAATAGTTAAAAGGAAGAAGAATAAAACAAGACAAGGTTAAGGTTTCAAAATTCTCTGTTAACAAACTGTTATTGTAATTCATCATAGAAAGTTTGCCATGGCATCTTATCTATCCCAAATCACCCCAAAAGTTAAAAGTAATTTGTCCTGGATCAAATATCCACATTTGTTTCTTAATCCCATTTCTTATCAATCATTGTCTAATTAAATATAATAGATTCAGTCTCCACAGTGAGCCTGTCTTCCCAATAAAGTTTAAATAGATGTAGTTTTCAGTTAGGTATACGGTAATAAATCCATTCTCCAATCTTCCTCAGTCTTTGTAGGAAAAAAGAATTTGTCACTTCCCCATTCAGTCAGACTCCTAGTATTGTAAGGAGTTCTCAGCTATGTTGGTCTGCAACTTTCAGTTCAAAGTCCCTTTGAGAATCTTTATCCAAAACTATCTGCCCCTGCATATTTTCCGCAGCCATTATCATCTCATCAAACTTTTTTTTAAAAAACTTTCAAGTAAAAGCTGTGTGCTACCCAACAGTCTTTTTTCTTAGATTTCAGCCACTGTTGCTTGCCTGTAATCTGATACATTGTTACTCTGGGTAACTTGATCAGGGATCAAAGAACACTGAAGCAGAAGGAAGCAAAATATATTTCCCAGATATTTCAAACTAAGGTGAAAAGAAAAATTCAAAAGAGGTAAAGTCCAAATATTTTGCAAATTCAAAAAGTACAAAAAATGTGTGGTGAGAGTCCAATATTAATGTAAATAAAATGAAAGTATAAAGAACGAAGAAAATGAAAATATTTACAGACCTCTTGCATCCTGGACATAAACTGTTTCAGCTGTTTTCCTCAAAACAATGCTATGGGGCATTGCACACCAAAACAACTAAACACAAGGACAGTTTTTCCCCCCCATACAATCACTCTGCTAAACAACTAATTCCCACAATACTGTCTTATGCCCTACATATCAAACCATGTAGTAGAGCTTTATTATTATCCTTCTCTTTCCTATTAACTATTCCTTTAGCATTTTATGACTATAACTTTGATGTTTGTATCTTATGATTTATGTTGATTGCTTTTATTTAGTATCCTATGTCTATCACTGAGTGTTGTAGTTTGTGATGATTGTATTTTATGATTACAATAATTTATCACTTGTTGCTTGTACGTACACTATGACCTTGTGTGTCCAAATTCCTTGTGTGTCCAATCACACTTGGCCAATAAAGAATTATTCTATTCTATTCTATTCTATTCTATTCTATTCTATTCTATTCTATTCTATTCTATTCTATTCTATTCTATTCTATTCTATTCTAATAAAAGCACTTCACCATCCAGAAATACACTGTGCTTTCTTATGGAGAGAATAACAGTTATTCAGAACAACATAAATCAAAGGGAAAGAAAAAGAAATAAATCAGCATTCAACCTCTGGTCAACTTTTAAGAGCAAAAAACAAAGTAAAGCAATACCTTCAAAATGTGAAAGTTAAAAACCCATGCTGCTTAAGAAAACTAAACTGTTGACAGAAAGATAGATTCACCCAGCCGATGGCTTCCAGGGGGAACTGGAATCTTCAAGACTTCCCTTCTCCACAGCCATCCAAAAGTTGACTTGGATCATTCCTGAGTGTTTCCATTTAAATCCAGGGAGCAGCACTGCCAGAGAACTAGCTTTGGCAGCAGAAAAAGCAGATCATTGGTAAGAGAGAAGAAAGGTTCTTACTGTGCAGCAGCCAACATGGAGAGGAGTCCTCAACAAATGCAATGATTATGTTATGGTCTGATGTAAGTTAAAGCACACCCAGATATTATCAGTGCTGTTTTGGGAAATGTTTCACAAGACTGATCTATGCTAGAGAGACTGAGTTGGCCAGTTGGCTGATTGGGCTTGATACATAGACGAAGCATATTCTGTTAATTTATTGTTATTGGGTTATTTTTACCGCAAGGTGTGGGGACTCACTGTTATTTATTTCCGATTCCAAAATACCTCGGCTGGTATTGGAATATCCTGGGCCAGCCCGACTGTCTCTCCAGAACTGTACTCAAAAAAGAACTGGAAATGGCAGTAAACTGTAAAATTGCTCAGAATTGTTACAGCAGGATTTGCATCTGTAGCTGAGCAGATGACAGTTGTAGTCATTATGTAATTTGGCAGCAAAGAATGCATAATTAAATTTTGCTACATGAATTATTTCCCTGTATAATTATAAAATATTTCATGTATTACAGATGTTTGTCATAAATCTTTTTAGGTATTCAACACTGCTTATATTTAGGAAGCTTGTCAAATTTATGAGAGAATAATTCTGTTACAGTTACATGGATGGAATTGTGCATAGTTTCTGATAGAATGCTATAAAATGTTTGCAAATCAGAACTGGGTTTACTTTAAAAATTATTCAGAAGAAATACTTCAGACCTCATGTGAAACAAACATGGTACCTTTTTTTCACCTTCTACTTCCACACAATAGGCAGAAGATTGCAGAACGCATCCATGAACACCAACTGGCAGTCAAAAGGCCTGACAAAAATTATTTAATTTCACAACATATAGACAGATTTAACCATAGTTTCAATTGGGAAAATGTGACAGTCCTAGACCAGGCCAAATCCAAAAATGCCAAGGGATTTCTAGAAGCCTGCAAAAACAAATTTTTATTTCTGCATGCAACAAAAACATCTTAAACTCCAAAAAAAAATAATTGCTGGGTTGAAAGTTACTTTCAAATAAAATACTCAGTGTCTATTTGAGCCCTCCTCATATTTATGAAATAAAAAGCCAGTGCAAACTATAAAAACTACAAATAGAAAAAAAAAAGAAAAGGACAGGAGAAAGAGGGGAGAAAAAACTTTTCTCTTTCATCCCAACAGGTAAAAACAATTTTAGTAGCTCATCTACCATCTTTAAATACAGCATAATTATCCCCATACCTCATCTCTTAATTAGAAAAACCATCAAAATATTTCATTAAACGTTCTTTACTAAAAGTCCAGTAAGGACAACCACATATACTCATATTCATATTCATATTCATATTCATACTCTCCCTCTCCCCCTCTCTCCCTCCCTCTCTCTCTCTCTCTCCCTCCCTCCCTCCTTCCCTCTCCCTCCCTCCCTCTCTCCCTTCCTCTCTCTCTCTCTCTCCCTCTCCCCCCCTCTTTATGCCCATTCATTCATTAATCCGGTCTGAGCACCCACAAGCGCCCACATGCGCGAGTGCACACACACACAAGTTTTTCTATCTTGCTCTCATGGTGATCGAGAGGAGGAGGAACTGGCCTGAATGGAATGGGACAAGTGAACACGGCTGCCTTAAGACACCCACTGCATCTCAGGCACCCCACCACAGCTGACACACTGCGGACATTCTTATTCGGCTGGCTCTCCACCGGTGCTCCTCTCCTGTCCTTGGTCTGCCGGTCCTCTTCCCCCACTCAGTGTGTCTGTGTGGGGAGAGAGAGACAGAGACAGAGACAAATTTGGAGAAAGCAGAGACGCAGCAGAAAGCAGCTCTGCTCTGAGTTGAAGAAAGCTGCTTTCTGCTGTGTGAGCACCAAGGACCCCTCATTTCAACCCTGAGGAACAAATATTCTCCTTCATTACTTCCACACAAGCATGGAAAAAGAGACAGAGATTCTTGCCATTCATAGCCATAGGATCACAAGTGTGGAGGAGAAACTTATGTTGAAGAGAGAGGTACCCTTTATCCTATTTACTTGCCTACCAAATTCCATATATCTTCCAAAGGGAGAAGTACAGGTGCACGTATGTTAGTGTGGTACCACAAATAACAACTTTGCAGAAGGGGTAATTTGAACTATAAAGAACAATACAGGTATTGGGTAATTTGTACGGGTAATTTTTAGTAGTTTGCACCTGGCACATGCCCATCAATCTCTGTATCTACATCAGGGCAAACAGACATGCCACCCAGTTTGGCTAGCAAAAATGCACTTTGATGTTTATTAAACATCGGTAGTCATGCCGGCCACATGACCACGGAGACGTCCTCGGACAAGCGCTGGCTCTTGGGCTTTGAAACGGAGATGAGCACCGGCCCCTAGAGTCGGAAACGACTAGCACGCATGTGCGGGGGAACCTTTACCTTTACTTTAAACATCAGTAAAGATAAAAAAAATAACTGGCAAGAATGAAACAAAAGGCAGGCAAAAACAGGAAGAGAGAGAGGTATGAACAACAAATAAGAATTTACATTTTTTCTCTCAAAAAGCAAAGAACTTGTCAGAGTTACCAGAAACAATGCAGGCAGGATGGTGGGGGGGATTATATTTCTATGCAGTTATCTGGTCATTGGCACTCTGTAAAAGGTGAGTGCTTAACAACAAGATAACTGCAAAGAAATATACTTACTTCCATTCCCCACTCACCCTCCTGTCAGAACTAATCCTTCCATACCCCATTACCATCCAGACAGAACTGATGAAGCTTCTTGGATGAGAAGCAAAACATCTTCTTCTTCCTGTCCAGTTGCCTTTGGGGGGGGGGGAAAGAAAGAAAAGCACCTTTGAGATACTGTCCCTCATATTGCCAGATAAGAATATAGAGTCTGGAAAGCATCAGCTGTCTCTAAGGAATCCAGAGAGGTGGAAAAATGGATTTTTAGCTAAACTTAATATTGAAACAATTGGGGGAGCACAGAGCTATTGTTAATTTTTCTCTCTCTAAACTCTTATTGTTTGTGTTAAAAACCTGAATACAGGAAGAGATGACACTAAGAACCTGGAGGAGATTGACAAAGTTAAAAGAGTTGGTATGAAGTGTTCCTTTTCTGGCAAAGCATCACTGTCAGATTGCAACCAGGACTCTTTTGAACTAACCTTCATGGTCCAAAATCAACAGCTGCCTGAGAGCTGAAATCCCAAAGGAGGATCCACAGAAAGCAAGGAAGAGCTGGAACTAAGCAGAGCTTGTGAAAGAGACCTTTCTGAATACATACCTTCTCTTTCAAGGAAATAAAAAATACTAGAAATCTGTTCACATGTGCTTTGTGTCTCAGACTTCAACCTTCCCTCCAGCAGGATACCTTTTATTAGCTCTCATCTCAATGTATGGGGAGATTGATGGCCAGAATCTCTCTTTATATCTGGCACTGAACATTATATAGACCTCATTATTTGTTACTTTAATCATTCTTGAACAGGAACTGCTAGGCAGGAAAGTCAGTAAGTGGAAAATGGCTAAGTGAGCAAACCAATTCTTATAAAGAATTGTGTCTTGCTACCAAGAGTGATATACCTGACAGAGGATTGAAGAAAAGGGCAGGATTTACACTCTCCATAAAGGATATTTATTTTATTTATTTATTTTATTACATTTATATCCCACCCTTCTCCAAAGACTCAGGGCGGCTTACAAGCTTAGCAGTAGCCTTCATTCTATGTATATGCCTGCTTGTTAGGGCTTTCACACACACACCCAAGCGGCATTATTACAAAGTCAGCTTATTGCCCCCAACAATCTGGGTCCTCATTTTACCTACCTCGGAAGGATGGAAGGCTGAGTCAACCTTGAGCCTGGTGGGACTCGAACCTGCACTAATTGCAGGCAGCTGGTGTTACTTAAGGAGGCATTAGCCCACTGCTCCACCAAGGATATGAGGTACACATAAGCTTTAAACATTCAGATTTCAGCATGAATTGGATTTCATAAACTGAGTTGTAGGGATGAGGAAAGGCCACATTTGACGTTAGATGATCTATTGTAGTTAGGCTCATTTATCACTGCCCACTCTGGCATTGTATAATAATAATCCAAGGCAGAGTTTCTCAACCTTGGCAACTTGAGAATATTCCCCAGCCAGCCTTAGTCTTCAAGTTACCAAGGTTGACCAACACTGGTCTAAGGGAATTCTGGCAGCCCATCCCTCCAGGGACAATTTACATTCATCCAAGTACCACTGTAATATATACACCATATGGAGTGAGGGTGTGTAAATACTGTATATGAATATGGATATCACTGTTCGATTTGTCAATTTAAGTTGATCTTCTGTGTTCACCCTCTCCTCCACTAATAGGAGCATGCAGCCCTATTAGAACAGGAGTGCAACAAGAAAGTAGAACTAATTAAGACACATCCCTTCCTCTTTATTCCTTTGAGGAAACAGTGTAATTGACTTTGGCTATCTCTGGGAAATTTGTACTGAAATTGAATAGCACACTAAAGAGGCAGGTGTACTGTAACTAGGGATCACTACTATGTAATAGATGCTGAACACTTCCTATTGACTTCTGAGGTTACTGTGCTCACTAGAGACACAAATCCCAAAATAGTCTGAGAGCTGACAGGTCCAACAGTTTCAAAGGGCTTTCTTAAAGAGTTCAATAATATTAAATTCTAAACAGAATTTTCTCATCCTTCCACTGTTCAACTATTTACCACCTGTATTTATTCCAAATATAAGACCATGATGAAAAGTTATAGTGGCAGAAATCTGATCTTTAAATGTTGATGACCCTATTTCAGTTAAGTTTCCAAAGAAGGTGATGGGTCATAACTTAATGATGGGAATTGTGCTTTGGTTAGAAAAGGTCCCAGGTTATAAAAATAGCTGAGAAAGCTCTCTAACTTAAATTTAGAAGAACTGTTGCTGTGTATCTAACCAAAGTACACAATACTGAGGATGGAGAACTTATGGCCTGCAAGAGCTAAAGGTGCCATTTGCACCCATTTTGATTCTTGTAGAAGGTATTTCTCCACTGGATACATAGCCTTGCCCTGTTCCCTCCATAACATGCCATTTTCACCCATATCTTATGTCTCCTGAGGCAGGACAGCAAATCATAGTGTGATCTTGAAGGTGAAAAAAGTTAACTGTTAATCAAGCTAGATGAACCAATAGTCTATTTGATGTAAACCAATATTTCTTTAGAGACATCCACTTCTACCTGGCTGGAAATTGGTTTAGTCACTTCTCCAAGTTGGTATTACAGGGAAGAGGTCGGGAGTCATGTTAAAGATTCATGTCATGTCTCATTTGGGTCTTCAGTTGTGCCTGAAATTCCACAAGGAGTTTAGTCTCATTTGTAAAGGATAACATAAAAATATACACACACTCACACTACTGTATTATAATTTTCCTACAGTTGCTTCAGTGATGCAAAAACATATTTCCTGACGAGTAATCCATAATCTTGTAGTCCTGCAAAACACGATTTGAGATATTTATTTATTACATTTTTATTTCACCTTTTTTAGTTCATAAATAACTCAAGGCAATGAACATACATAGTATTCTTTTTTTTTCATCCTTTCACGACCCCAACAACCCTGTGAAGTGGGTTGGGCCGAGACAGAGAGTGACTGGCATCCAGTCCTCTTTCATGCCTAAAGCGGGACTAGAAGTCATGGTCTTCTGGTTTCTAGGCTCATCCTTAATCGCAACCCCAAAGTGGCATATTGGGGTATACTGCATGTGTGTGTATATGTATGCGTGTGTGTGCATGCATGCATGTGTGTGTTAGGGTCATTTTTCCTAGAGAACATGAAAGCACTCTGCATACAATATCTCAGGGGCTGCCACAAAGAAGAGGGAGTCAAGCTATTCTCCAAAGCACCTGAAAGCAGGACAAGAAGCAACGGATGGAAACTAGTCAAGGAGAGAAGCAACCTAGAACTAAGGAGAAACTTCCTGACAGTGAGAACAATTAACCAGTGGAACAACCTGCCTCCAGAAGTGGTGAATGCTCCAACACTGGAGGTTTTTAAGAAGAGACTAGACAGCCATTTGCCTGAAATGGTATAGGGTTTCCTGCCTGAGCAGGGGGTTGGGCTAGATGACCTCCAAGGTCCCTTCCAACTTTATTATTATTACTATTACTATTATTATTATTATTATTATTATTATTATTATTATTATTATTATTATTATTATTATTACAATCTATAGGATTTTATCCTTTTGCTTATTTTATGACAAAATTTCTAGTTAGTGCTAATATGAAGGTGAATTTGGATTTCTATGTATTTTCTGTTTGCAAGATTTACTTGTAACTGCAGATTAGAAAAGTTGTTTAACTTTGTGTATCTGCTTTTAAGGGTATGGACAAAGATAATGTTTTATTTTAAAAAATCTACTTTCTATGTACTTTGTCTTATATATATTTATGTCATTGCCTTAAAGTGTTCAAGTAGAACATCTTATTCTTCAGTTTTTCACATTGTTTTCCCCTTAAGCAAGTAACCTTAGTGAGATCATGTAGGTTACACGTGAATAAATGGTTTTGCCATCCAATAGGTTTTAATGAACAAAAGGCAATTGATGTTTCTGAGGATACATTTTTAGCTTTGTGCTTTAAAGTTAAAACAGGATCTTTCTGGAATTTTATCAGATAAACCAAAGATTGTTTAATAATTTAATAAACAGCTACATATAATGCATTCATCTCTAAACAGATACAGGAAAGAGCTATGTTGGCAGGCAAGAAAAAAGGAAGCATAAAGAATATGCAAAATACAGGATGTTAGGATTTCGTATTTACTATCATTTTTATAAAGATATGTAATAAATTATAAGCAGCTGTAAATGTTGCATCCCTCCTTATAGTAAATGTTTACAAATGCAAACATACATAAAACACCAGCCACTAAGAATCATTAAATAAGCTGAAAGAAAAGACAATGATGCTATAACTGTCACCAGGAACAGTTGATGGCATGAGCAATGCCATGGGGAAGTTAAGTCCAGATCAGATTAAAGCCTTCACTTGAAAAGCAATCAAAGTGAGCCAAAGGTGGATACTGAGTAATCTAGTGGTATGTATACTTACTGGATTTTTTTTCTTTCAACTGTTACATACCAGTCAGGAATTAAATCAGTGCAGCTTTTTCCACCATCTTTAGAATGTTGCACCTGTTGAATTTTTGCCTAAAAATAAAAAAAAATCTGGCATAATATTCAATACTACTAAGGGATAACACTGAGGGAAACAAATGATATTAGATGAATCAGCAATGACTTTAACTTGACATCAGATATTACAGGTTAATTTAATTTAAATGCTAAGTAGAAAACCACTGATTTCACTGTATTATCTCGATTGCTTCAAGGGAGCTTTAAATACATTAACTGTTGCCCAAAATAGTCAGAATCCTGTTTATTGTTGGGAAGAGAGGAATTAGTTTCCACATTGAGAAGATGGGTTTGGAAGAACAGTGTTTCTTCTTGATACATTGTGGGAAAATAAAGAGGTTTGTGTTTGTTCAGAGTTACGTGCCATTATGAAGACAGAATTGTGGCACAAAGTATCACCTGACACTATCACAGGAGAGATAAGAAATTTATCTTATCTCAAATTGCTTACAGCATACTTGACTAAAATGCAGCACACATATTTATGTTTCCATTACTTCATCTGCATCTGGAGTTGCTTGACACTTTGCCTTGCAAGCAATAATTTGCTTGTAATTTGAGCCCCTTTGCTTTTGAAAAGTAGATAGAGCTATAGTTGGTGATGGGAGGGAGCCTTTCACCTTGGCAGTGCTGCTAACATGACCTTCATATGACTGATCCAAACTATTTGGGGACTGAATATAGGTTTTGTATTGGACTGAGCAGATGAATGGGCTGAGAAAGGAAAGAGGAGTTGCAGATTACTCACGGGTTTTCTCTCTAACATGTATGTATGTGCAGGTGCTTATGAATGTGTGTGTGGCTATAGATGAATATATGTACGTATATATTAGGGCCTGTGGGAAGAACTAAGGAGATGTGGAAAGTAAAGTCCAAAGTGATCTCAGTGGTGCTAAGAGCACTTGGGGCTGTGACTCCGAAACTGAGACAGCATCGCCAACAAATTCCAGGAACCAAATCGGAGCTCTCTGTCCAGAAGACTGAGGATGGTATCTAATAGGATTCCACTAATGGTAATCCTTGGTTTATGTCCGTTTGTTCAGTGACTGTTCAAAGTTATGGCAGCATTGAAAAAAATGAATGTACAACTGGTCCCTGAAATTCCAGTCATCATGGACTTCCACAATTACATGATCGTGCTCAGGTGGATAGGGTGCCAAGTTTGCAATTATGACATCTTAGCCACCTGTGATCATATGATTGCCATTGGTGACTTTTCTTGCCAGTTTCCAACAAGTAAAGTCAAAAGGGAAACTTGTAACAAACCATAAACAGGTAGTCCTCAACTTACGACCACAATTGTGCCCAAAATTTCTGTTGCTAAGTGAAATATTTAAGTGAATTTTGCTCCATTTTATGACAATTTCTTGCCACAATTGTTAAGTGAATCACTGCAGTTGTTAATTTAGTAACAAGGCTCTTAAATGAATCTGGCTTCCTTATTGATTTTGCTTGTCAGATGGTCGCAAAAGGGGATCACGTGACACTGGGACACTGCGATCGTCCTAAGTATGAACCAATTGCCAATCATCTGAATTCTGATCATGTGATTACAGAGATATTACAATGGTTATAAGAAATGTGAAAAACTGTTATAAGCCCCTTTTTTCAGCACTGTTGTAGCTTCAAACAGTCACTGTACAGGTAGTCCTTGACTTACAACAGTTCATTTAGAAATTGTTCAGACTTACAATGGCACAGGAAAAAAGGGATATATGATCATTTTTCACAGTTACAACCTTTGTAGTATCCCCATTATCATGTGATCAAAATTCAGATGCTTGGCAACTGGTTCATATTTACGAATGTTGCTATGTCCCAAGGTCATGTGATCACCTTTTGCAACCTTTTGACAGGCAAAGTCAATGGGGAAGACAGACTCACTTAACAACCAAGTTACTAACTTATCAACTGCAGTGTTTCACTTAACAACCGTGGCAAGAAATGGATGCAACAAAATATATAAAACGGGGCAAAACTCACTTAACAAAGGCCTCACTTAGCAGAAATTTTGGGTTCAACTGTGGTCGTAAATTGAGGACTACCTGTATATATAATGTGTAGAGCTGCTTTATTTGGGAGTCTGCCCCCTGCAATCTGTTGGCAAGGAGCCCACAGATGTATAGTACATTCCTATACGGTAAAATATATATATTGCTGCCTCCAGCACTTTGGTTTGTTGATTAAGTGAGCATTTTCTTACCACAATGTTAATAAAATGTAGCTCTTTGGGGTCTGTATCACATTTTTTTTTATTCATGCAATTTCCTTTATTACTTTTCTTTTGTGCTTGTGTTGTTAATATATCTGTTAAAAGCAGTGTTTGTTAGGGTTTTGAAATCTACCCTGTACATAATAACATTTTATTTGAGCCTTTCAGAAATTCAAATACATTTAAATTTGGCAAAAAAACATTTAATTTTATTGAAAATGATAAAAAATGAATCTCCCACTCATGCCTAAACTCCATTTAGTGGCTAGCTACAAGAAAATGTCTACGCTTATATGGTCCTTCTGTTCTAAAATGCAGATTTTAAACCTGAGTATAATTTTGAGATAGCAAAAGATAAAGTAAAACAAACAGGAAAAGTGCAGTTTTTAAAAAAGTTTAATAATAATAATAATAATAATAATAATAATAATAATAATAATAATAATAATAATAATAATAATAATAATAATAATAATAATAATAATTTTATTTATATACCACCCTTCTCCCGAAGGACTCAGGGCAGTGAACAGGGCAAACATATAAAAATACAAAAATACAAAAGTTAAAAAAGAATTAAACACAATGCCCAAGCTAAAACAATAAATAGATATATTAAAAAACAACAGTAAAAATCCCAACCCATCCCCCATCAGGCCAGGCCGACTTGTTCGAATAAATGAGTCTTCAGATCGCGTCGGAAGGAGCGAAGGTCGGGCGCCATCAGGAGCTCGACCGGCAACCGATTCCATAAATCCGGAGCGCCCACAGAGAAGGACCTCCCCCTGGGGGCCACCAGATGACATTCTCTGACCGGTGGCACCCTGAGGAGGCCCTCTCTGTGGGAACGCACAGGGCGGAGGGAAGTTGATGCCGGCAGCAGGTGATCCCTGAGGTACTCCGGACCCATGCCATGTAGGGCCTTGAACACCATTACCAGTACCTTGAATCTCACCTGGAAGACAACTGGGAGCCAATGCAGCTCACGGAGCAGAGGTGTAACATGGGAGTATCGGGAGACTCCCAACACAACTCTCGCGGCTGCATTCTGTACCAGTTGGAGCCTCCGAGTGATCTTATTTTAATTGGAATTTATATTTTACATCATGCAGAAATACACTGAATGCCAAAACTTTAAGCAAAGTAAACTTTGGGGATCATTACTGAATCATAAAAGGAGACAGAATATATTCCAAGAATGAGCTGAAGTTACATGAGAACAGTAATATGAATACTGTCGCTATATCTTCAACTAATTCATTGAATTACATTGGATTGAAGTTCTTAAACCATCTTAAATTCCAGCTAAAAATGCCAAAAATGTCTATGTGTGTGGGTGTTGTTTTTTTTGTGTGTGTGTGTGTGTGTGTGTGTGTGCGTGCGCACATGTGTACTCACCGACCCACCCTTCACTGAGGATGGTTTAAATAAGGCTTCAGTTTGTACTGAACTGACTTTACTGAGACTTGGCAAAGTTAGAGCATCAAAACATAGAAGTATGACCATTTTTTCCTATTTTTCCTGTTTTTTCCCCTGAAAACGTTTGTTGCTTTTTTCCCCTAGGTATTTCCCAGTGCAATATTTACTTGATATGCATAAAGTCTTCAGTTTGAAACCTAGATTTAATTTTAAAAAATTACTATTTTCCTTTCCTGTAGCTATCTACTTTTCCACAAGGATTTTTAAAAAATAAATATTTACCAATTATTCATCCAGTCACAACTGAAGGATTGCATACCCATCCCTATTTGAGAAGTGGGAGAGAAACCCTTCTACTTCAAGGCCCTGGCAAAATAATAAAATAGCCCACTGGTGAATTTATTTTAAAAAATCCCAGAGGAAAATTTGGTAGCACAGGAGAAAAATACTAATACTAGTAGAAAACATACGAACCTATTATAAAAATAGCAGTAGACTTTCTTCAGGAAAAGCTGTGAAAATAGTTGAGCTGGCATTTTGTGCAGTAGAATCAAAGTACATAAGAATGCCTAGAACAAAGTAGAGTTTAGTAGGCAAATCAGCTATGCTTTTTTGCCATATTGTTTTCAACTTGGAGCAGAAAAACATGGGAGCAATTCACATTCAAAGTGGGTTGTAGGTGAGTTGACTGATTCTTATTGGATCACTGACCCAGTGAGGTCCAGGATCTGGTAAGGACTTCACCATGGAATTTCCACACATTAAAATCTTTATGTTACTCCAGTTTTTCTTTATTTATAGATACCTAACTTTCTATTCTGGTAAGAAGTCAAAATGGCTAACAATCTTTAAAAACAAAGGAACAAATAATGCAAAAATATTGATTAATGATAAACTAAACACCTAACAACTAAAAGCTTAATGAAATAGCTACAGATCTTTAAAGATTAGCATGATAGTTTAGGATTATTGCAAGGAGAAGACCATCTAGGTATGTATCTATTCCCTAGCCTATGGAACATGTTTGGAGTCCTCTTTACTGAAATATTTTTTTTAAATTGATTTTATATACTGCCCTATTTCTGAAGGACTCAGGGCGGTTCACAGGGCGAATTAAAACAATACAAAATAAAGAAAGCTAAAATAGAATTAAATTAATACTAGCCCACAATTAAAACAAAAGTTAAAATTTAAATTAAAAATTAATTTAAAACCCCTCAGTCCAGGCCAGAAAGGTCAAACAACCAGGCTTTTAGGTCCTGGCGAAACGAGCGAAGGTCGGGGGCGGTCCGAAGTTCCACTGGCAGTTCATTCCATAGGACGGGAGCGCCCATAGAGAACGCCCTTCCCCTGGGAATCACCCACTGGCATTCCCCAACTGCCAGAACCCTAAGGAGGCCCTCCCTGTGGGAGCGCACAGGACGATGGGAGGCTGATGCTGGCAGCAGGTGCTCCATTTAGGGCTTTATAGGTCATCACCAGCACCTTGAATCTAACCCGGAGGGCAACTGGAAGCCAATGCAGCTCGTGGAGAAGAGGTGTTACATGAGAGTATCAGGAAACTCCCATTACTACTCATGCGGCTGCATTCTGCACCAGCTGAAGCCTCTGGGTGGTCCTCAAGGGCAGCCCCATGTAGAGAGTGTTGCAGTAGTCTAACCGGGAGGTCACGAGGTCATGAGCGACTGTGCGTAGGGCATCTATGTCCAGATAGGGCCGCAACTGGTGCACCAGGCGAACCTGGGCGAAGGTCCCCCTGGTCACGGCTCCTATGTGATCTTCCAAACTGAGCCGTGAATCCAGGAGGACGCCCAAGTTACGAGCCCTATCAATGGGGGGGTAACACCTCACCCCCCATCGTTAACAATGGACAAAAGTGGTTCACCCGAGATGCCAGTATGCACAGCCACTCAGTCTTGGCAGGATTGAGACGAAGCCTGTTTCTGCCCATCCAAACCCGAACCGCCTCCAGGCAACGGGACATCACGTCGAGGGCATCACTGAGTTGGTTTGGGGTGGAAAGAAAAAGCTGGGTATCATGAGCGTACTGATGATACCCCACCTCAAAACCATGAATGATCTCACCCAGCGGCTTCATATAGATGTTGAACAGGAGGGGAGAGAGGACCGACCCCTGAGGAACTCCACAAACGAGAGGCCTCGGGGCGGACCTCTGCCCTCCCATCAATACTGACTGCGAATGGCCCAGGAGGTAGGAGGAGAACCACCGTAAGACAGTTTGAAACCCACAAGCTCATATATATGCAGAAGTATATTTAAAATTCATTCTTAAAACCCATTTGTAATTTTCCTTTTCCTAGCAGACATTTCATTCTTGACATGTCCTAACATAAGCTGACACAAGAATAATGACTAACCAGTTCTTTGTCAGACACACATTTCCTGCTCTGCTTTGAACTATATCATATGTTTTTGAGCTACTGTATTCTAAGTTATTGGTCAATGAGTTCTGGAGCCCTGGTGGTATATTTAGAATGTGCACAAGAGGAACTGCCTCCAGGACCCCAGTGAAGTGACTTGCAAGAACAAAGCTAACATGGTACATTCTCTTGGCATAACATCTGAGCTACAAGGACAAATGGGGAAAGGTATGGCGCTACTTGCAGCAAATTGTGGTGCCAATGTTCTACTACAAATTACAGAAAGAGAGAACAAGTTAATTAAGGATTGCAGAAGGTGCAAAAATTAAAACCCCTTTTTCATTTATGCCATAGTCTCGGTCCAGCTTGCTCATTTTTATGCCTTCCATACAACATGATGATGAATAGTAGCGACGCTTTCAACTCTAACTCAACTCCTGCTGTAGGCTTACATTTTTCTCACTGCATTGTAGAAGTGATTTGCCATTGCTTTGTCTAGGATTATATTTTAAGTTGTAGTCTAACTCCCAGTCAAGAATTTCTTGATACTGTTACAAGTACTATGGCCAAGCTGCTTTGCTCTTGAAATCATTCTGTATCAGCTAGATGCTACTATCAGCTGTGGCATCATGCTAACTATTTATTAAATAGCAAAACAAAGCCAAACCACATAATTTGATTTGTGGGGTTTTTTTGGAGAAAAAGATTGTTTTGCATTCTCCCTACCTAGGAAAGTGTCAAAACATTTTTTTCCCCAAATAACTTAAGCCAAGTTTGTTTATCCTAATCAGAGTCTATTAACCACATTTGTGACATGCCAATAGTTGGCTTATTTGTTGGCTACAAACCCCACATTCATTAGAACTGATGATGTTACCTACTTGTATAGTAAAACTTCAGCAAGCAAATAATCAGGCTCAAACTCACTGACCACCAAGAGCCTTACAATTTTGCAATGCTGCCCTGGATGCTTCTCCAGATACCTCTTCAGATTTCAGCTTGGAGGAGGATGAACCAGTTCTGGGCACATCAGGAGGGGAGTTGGTCAATGGCTCCAAGTAGACATCTGAAAGTGATTTGGCTGAAGCACAGCTGCAGTAGAACAGCCCTGAGGATTCGCGGGGGGAAAGCATGCAGCTGCAGCCAGTCAGCAATGAAGAGGAACTGCCTTCTGCATCTGATCTAAGAACACATAGGGCATAGAAAAGGCAGGAGCAGTTAAGGTCAGGCTGATTGCTCATGAGGAGGCAGCCTTGCCCCTCGTGATGGTCTGCACCAGAAACTGGCTATTTAACATAGCAGACAGATGAAGATGATGCTGGGAACAATGTGTTCATTTCCTGACTGTGTGTTCTTGCCTTGAATTTCAAATCGCATCTCTTCAGCTGTTGCCTTTGCCTTGCCTTGCCTTGCTTTAACTTGCCTGTGGCCTTGCCTTTGTCTTGGAATATGCCTTTGCCTTGGGAACTTGTTTTGCCCTGTGAACTGGACTTGCTTTTGCTTTGTTGGCTTCATGTGACTAGCCTGTGGAACTCTTTGAGCTGGTGCTGGGACACGAAATTGCTGGGGAATACCAATTCAGGTTTGGAAACCTTAATAAATACTCCTTACACCTGTAGTGTGTGTGTGTGTAAGCGGGACAGCACAAAGGTAGAGTTGTCCCAGGCTTCTTGAAATACACAAGTGTTTTATTTGAGGAAGAAAGGGCATTTCCAAAGTCTGGATAAACTATACAGTTTTATGATCAAGTGGAAAATAATGTTCCCAAAGCATCTGAATTCTATTTGGGTCTGACCATTGCAGACATAAAAAACATTTGATCATATTTGTTCCTTTGCATAATACCACTTCAATTGGATAAATTATATATCATTCTATCTAGATGTGAATCTTGATGTCAACGCTGCAACATCATATTGCAGTGATTGCATGTTCAGATTTCTCTGTCCAGTTTTATTGTTTTTAGTCCAGTTTTAACTTTCTTTGAATCTAATCTTTTGAGGCTATGATCAATAATAGAGAGGATAGGAAAAACATAGAAAGGGACAGAGAAGTTTTTAAAAGGTAATTTAATTTTATCTCCTGGCTCAGATGCATTTCCTCTTTTCTATGAGTTTTAGTATATTTCATCTCCATAATACATCAGGGTTTAGTCCTGCAGAAAAACAAATGTTAAAATAATTTCCTTCTTCTCACCCTCCCTCCCTTTTTATAGTAATAATAGCATTGTGGACAGGTTCCAGGACTGTATCTGCAAACAATCCAGTTGGAGGGAATAGCACTTGATATAATTTTCCCAAAAGCTATTCCCAGCAATGCATCATTGGGTTTGGTAAGGAATTAAGGACTGGAAATGAGCTAAGCTCCTTTAGAAGCATGGAAATATTTGGAAAAATAGCAGAGAAAGCCTCACTTCCTAATGTTGCTTTCCTCCAGCATCTAGCAGAACCTTTGGAATGCAGCACATAATGGAGACAGTGCGCTTTGTATATGCCTGGCCAATGATATAGTTCATGAAGTCATCTTCATATACTGCATATTGTTTCACTTTCTCCACTGCACTGCAGCAGCATATGAGCACCAGGAGACACCATTCCACACTACTTTCCTTAAAGGATATCATGTTATTGCTACACTCAGGTTTCAGAGGTCCTGAGAAAGTTATTGTTAGAGTGTTTACGTTTTATCACCATTAGTGATATTCTGTCCCAGAAGACAGTGTACAAGATAAAAGGAAGATTCTGCTTCATCTTTTACTCTAGGTGCTCCCTGTTTATTTGGAAAGGGAAGTAAACAGTTGGGTTAGCAAGGATAAGAATGAAAGCCTTGCTAGCAGATTTCCAGTAAGAGAGTGATCTCAATGTCAGCCTGACACTGCTTTTTGATCCAGAATTATTTAAAGGAGTATTGTTTTCACTTTAGTTCCTGTCCAGATCTTTGAATCTTCAAGGAGAGAACCAACCTAGAACTAAGGAGAAAGTTCCTAACAGTTAGAACAATTAACCAGTGAAACAACCTGCCTCCAGAAGTTGTGGGTGCTCCAATACTGAAGGTTTTAAAGAAGAGATTGGACAGCCATTTGTCTGAAATGGTGTACGGTCTCCTGCTTGAGCAAGGGGTTGGACTAGAAAACCTCCAAAGTCCCTTCCAACTCTGTTACTCTGTATATCAATTATAAAAATTATGAGAATTCTAGCCCAAAACTTCTGAAGTGCTTTGAATATGTATGCTTGCCTTATAAGATGCTGAAAGAATTTGCAATTGGTAATAGAATTGTATTAGTTATAGCAGGGGTTCTAAAACTTGGTGATGCCATAACCTCCTAACATAAAATATTAGGTGTGAACCTTCTCATAAACAGAACAGACTACTTCCTAAAAAGGCTTCCCACTCAAGTGTGGTCTGTTCACAAATCAGATTTGCACTCACAAACCAGAACCAGCTTTCAGGCTGGGATCTCCATTTATGTCTGTGCACTTCTAGCAGGAGCTTCTACAACAGCCCAATACATTCCTGAGTGGGAATGAGACCTGGTTAAGACTGAGGAACTACTGGCCAGTTTCATCTTCACCAATTGAAAGGGTATTTTTTCCTCTGCTTCTTTCTGAGTGACACATTGGATTCTGGTCGTGAGATTGCATACCATCTCTGGACAACTTAAGTCTTGTGCCTTGTTTTCTTTTTTTTTCTTTTCTTGCAGGAAAAGAATGTATAATAACATATACAGGACATCTTGCAATGGGAAGCCAACATTCCCTGGCTGTCTGAATGTAGTCTAGTGCTCTTTGCATCTATATCTATGTCTTATCAGTCAGAGTATTTCTGAACTGTCTTGAGCTTTTCCCAAAGAACAAAAAGTTATGTCAAAAACAACCTGTCAGCTGACAAGCTGCATGCATAAAAGCAGGTGCAACTTATTTGGGCGATGAAGGTAAGGAAGAATACATAGATAGAATCAAATACAATCAATTTAGGCAAATTAGTACAGAAGCCCTTTGCCCTTAGAAGGAAAAAACGAATAGTAATGTATTCAGTGCAGTGGAGTAATAGCAACAATCATTTTTTTCTTTGATTATTCTTTGTGTTTAAGCCATAGTTTTATTTGTCTTACTACATAAATCTTCCAAATGACTGAATCAATGGAGAACAAAAGAGGAACCATCCAGTTTCTGAAGTAAATCAAGAAGAAATCGAATTTGTCTTCCTTATCTTAAAGGCTGCCTTGCCTATGGCTTGAATTTGTGTGAGTTTAATAAATGTAGATGTAATGATTGTCCCAAAACAAGTGACCACTGCTTAATGTGCTTTTACTTTGAAAAGCAGCCATAGATATTGGCCTTGCTTTCACACAGACAAAAGCAAGAGGGCTAAAGTAAGATCTCAGCTAGTGGCTTAATTACTGTCTTCCATTCACTGTTGAATATACTGAAATAAGAGTAACAAAGACAGTTTTTTATTGCATCATCCATATACTATATCACTTTGTAGACTTTAGATAGCATATATTGTATTGGCTGGGTGATTCTGAGTCATTAATGGGAAAATGGCTGAAGACTCTAGGGTAGCTCTATATGGAGTGTCCTCAGAGTCTTCATGGACATGAACAAACATACACATGTGGCCCTTTTGTTATTTTTCCACTTCTTTGTAGGATGGTAGCTGGATGTAGGCCACATGATAGGGTTACTTTGTTAAGTAATCTGGCAAATGCCAATGACATCATCATCAACATCATAAAATAATTTGGAAGGGACCTTGGAAGTCATCTAGTCCAACCCCCTGGTCAGGTAGGAATATAATTACAAATCAGAATATGTACTGTAGCTATCACTGTAGCTATCTCGTCTGGACTACTGCAACGCTCTCTACATGGGGCTGCCCTTGAGGACCACCCGGAAGCTCCAACTGGTACAGAATGCAGCCGCGAGAGTTGTGTTGGGAGTCTCCCGATACTCCCACGTTACACCTTTGCTCCGTGAGCTGCATTGGTTACCAGTTGCCTTCTGGGTGAGATTCAAGGTACTAGTAATGGTGTTCAAAGCCCTCCATGGCAGGGGGCCGGAGTACCTCAGGGAACACCTGCTGCCGGCATCAAGCTCCCTGCGCCCTGTGCGTTCCCACAGAGAGGACCTCCTCAGGGTGCCACCGATCAGAGAATGTCGATTGGTGGCCCCCAGGGGGAGATCCTTCTCTGTGGGCACTCCGGAACTATGGAATCAGTTACCGGTAGAGCTCCGGATGGCGCCCGATCTTCGCTCCTTTCGTCGCGATCTCAAGACGTTTTTGTTTGTACAAGCCGGCCTAGCCTGATGGGGGATTGGTGGGGTTTTTTATTTTTGTATTCTTAATTTTATCTTTGGGGTTTTATAATTGTATATCAATTGTTTTAAAATTGGGCAATTATTTAATTTCCTTTTAATATTTGTATTTTGTATTTTACTCTTGCCCTGTGAACCGCCCTGAGTCCTCAGGGAGAAGGGCGGTATAGAAATATTATTAAATTAAATTAAATTAAATTATCACAATTACAGTGCTGTTATTACACTACAGGATGGCCTAAATAAGCTTATAAAACAGTTGTGAAGAATATAATTCAAGGGGCATCTCGGGTTAACCAGGTTGTTCCACCACTAATGATGGGGGGTGAGGTGTTACCCCCCGTCGATAGGGCTCGCAACTTGGGCGTCCTCTTGGATTCACGGCTCAATTTTGAAGACCATATAGGAGCCGTGACCAGGGGGGCTTTTGCCCAGCTTCGTCTGGTGCGCCAGTTGCGGCCCTATCTGGACCGAGATGCCCTACGCACAGTCACCTATGCGCTCGTGACCTCCCGGCTAGACTACTGCAACGCTCTCTACATGGGGCTGCCCTTGAGGACCACGCGGAGGCTTCAACTGGTGCAGAATGCAGCCGCGCGAGTTGTTATGGGAGTTTCCCGATACTCCCGTGTAACACCTCTTCTCCGTGAGCTGCATTGGCTTCCGGTTGCCCTCCGGGTGAGATTCAAGGTGCTGGTAATGACCTATAAAGCTCTGAATGGCTTGGGTCCAGATTATCTAAGGGAACACCTGCTGCCGGCATCAACTTCCCATCGTCCTGTGCGCTCCCACAGGGAGGGCCTTCTCAGGGTGCCGACGGTCAAGGAGTGCCGGCGGGTGGCATTCTCTGTGGGCGCGCCTGCCCTTTGGAATGATTTACCGGTGGAACTTCGGACTGCCCCCGATCTGCATACATTTCGCCGGGATCTGAAAACTTGGTTTTTTGATCTATCAGGCCTGGACTGAAGGGGTTTTAGCTTTTAATATTGTTTTAATTGTTGGGCTTATGTAATTTAATCTATTTTAATTTATACTATTTTTATATCATATTTTATGTTTCCCTGTAAACCGCCCTGAGTCCTTCGGGAATAGGGCGGTATAAAAATTTAAATAAATAAATAAATAAATAAATATAGTCAGAGAGAGGGGGGAAAAAACCCTCTTTCTCCCATTTAGAATTGACATCCAAGAAAGAAGAGATAACTTGAATGAAAAATAGGGGCTTTTGTATTCAGTCTCTGACCATAATAATTATATTTCATCTTTATTATTGAACCATTCAAAAAATGAAAGAAATGAATATTTTTCACCAGTCTGTCTTGCGTATTTCTTCACATCTTAGTTTAACTTCAAAATACAGTTCTTTGAATACTACTTTCCAATTCTGTGATCTCAGAACTAAAGTCAATATGAGATGACTTTTTATTAATGTTCCTAAGTGACAGAGAAATCTTCTGAAGGTATCTTCGCACAGTAAGGCCTTATATGTCTTATGTAGTATGTTCTATTTTTTATTTAAATATTATCACTCAGATAATAAATCCATGTCAATGCAATACAGGACCCTGTGTTATACATGATAAAAAATGTAGAAAGTATTATTTAAAATATAAAGCAAAGCAGATTTCAGAAGACTTTGGGGTATATATAACAAATCTCCTTCTGCTGCCCACATTGCCTTCTTCAGCAGTTATTCTTCATGCCCCATCCATTTGCTAATTGTCAACATATTGCATATTGATCTATATTTAAAGAGGTTATCCATCTATCACCCTCTAGGCTCTCGGTAGCACAAAATAAATAATTTGAGGTAAGTGCTGTGGCATGTGAAATTTTAAGCTGTTAAGTACTTTTTAATATCACCTGGTTGCAGGGTTTTGAAGGGCAATGATGTTAAAATGATGCTTATATTTCACCTCACTATTGGAGTATGATTACATTTGTAGCTCTGACCGAAAGCCCACTTGATTCTAGACTTTTTTTTAATGCTATTAAAATTTATAGGTATAAATAGAGTTACAAAACTGTAACTGGGCCAAGCTGGGCCAATTTTTTGAAAGTCCAAAAGTCCAAATCCAACTCAGCAGTGAAAGGGGAATTGGAAGGTTACGATGACTGTAGGGGAAAATGACCAGATTTCTGCAGTCTCTCTCTCTCTCTCTCTCTCTCTCTCTCTCTCTCTCTCTCTCTCTCTCTCTCTCTCTCTCTCTCTCTCTCTCTCTCTCTCTCTCTCTCTCTCTCTCTCTCTCTCTCTCTCTCTCTCTCTCTCTCTCTCTCTCTCTCTCTCTTGGTGGCAATTAGCTTTATCCTCCCAAATTGACAGTCAGAGTGAAACTTAATGGGAAAATTAGTGGAAGATTCCAGTCTAATGACACACTCAGTTATATTTATTATTCTTTTAAAAAATAACTCAGGTGGGCAAAAAATAATATGACCTCAGTTTCAGACTAAGGGATGAAAAACACAACATTGGATGACATTTTGTCCAGACTTGCACACCACATCTCTCTCTCTCATATATGTATATGTATACATACACAAATACATATGTAAATACTGTATATACTAGCAATGGCAAAATAGTCCCGATACATCGTGAGACATCATGTGACATTGCGAGTTTGGCATGTCTGATATATACTGTGTATATTGTTATTTGTATAATCTCCAGATATTTTATCCCAGAAACTGTACTTTTTTCAATGACTATGTGATTAAAGATCTTTGATGTCCTTTGATGTCTTAATTATATGGTCTGAGAACCATAATCCCAAACCTAACTATACTCTCCAGCTGTGTCTCAACTCTGAGTGACACTGTAGATATTGTTGTGATTCAGGGTCAGCCTGTGGGTTCGGCAGTTGGGTCGGATGACTCAGATGAGGGGGAGGAGGGGGGTGTTGAAGAACTTGCTGATGATGGCTTTGAGGCTCCGCAGAGCCCCCAGCCAGGCCCCTCCTACCTGGTGGAGACCCAGCTGTGTGAGCCTGACAGTGTGGATGAAGATGACCCACAGCTGGCCCTGTTCAAGGACGCCCGACGCAGGAGGCAGTCAAGTAGGAGCAAGCAGAGGAAGGCTGTGGGGCTTCTCGGAAGGAGGCAAAGAGAGGCCACGCCCTGAACTCTTTATAAAGGGAATGTTTGGGGGAGGGCTGGTTTGCTGAAAGCAACCGCTCAGATAGTGTTTCAAAGCTCCGGTATCTTGTTTCATGTTTTGTTTGTTTTTGTAATAAATTTGGCAGACGTATTCCAGCCTTTTGCCATCTGTAAAGGGGTTGCCTTTTCTGCAAGGCCGGTAGCAGGCTGGTACAGAACAGATATGGTAGAATAATAGACAAGCTGTGACCCACTGGGTCACTGGTTCATAGATATTTCCTTACCTAAACACAGAAAGAGACCATAGGTGGGCAAACAATTAGGGAACTGTATACCTTCCAGAGTCATTCTCTCAGAGAGAGATGGGCAGTCTCTAAATTTGATAGATAAATGTTAAAAATGAGAATCATGTGACTACAGCTGACTATGGCAATGCAGCGGCACCACTGAATAGCCATTCAATGGCACTGAAGAAGCAAAACATTTCCCAGATTTCATTCCCCCTGGCATTCTGTAAGCTTGCTCATTTGAGGTAGCTTTGTCAACAATGTTTTTCCCCATGATGCAACATTTAACCCAAATGAAGTTTGAAAAGCACCAAACACACACAAGTGTATTAGTAGTATATAGATTCCATAGCAAATGAAAAGTGGGACACAATGAAGTCAATGTTACCGTAGTAAAAGCCCAGACATATTTCCAATCAGTTAGAACTGATTGGGATCCTGCCAAGACAATTTTGTATACAGAAGGAGAAATTTTTGCTTTAGTAGAGTGCAACAAACTCCTGAATAATTATAATCTAGTAATGATACAAATTCATTGTGATAACCTAAATTTTTTTGCTAAAGTTAAGCTTGCTTCAGGTAAATACGTAGAAGTGTTTTCTGGGCAAAAATACAGAAGTAGTTTTCCTTCTTTCAACTGCTGTGACCTAGTAAGGTATTTGGATTTTAAAATGGGTTATTTGTCCTTAAAATAGTGTGTGTGAAAATATGAGCCTCATTTGATCCACCAAGTAAGATTGTATGTTCAGCTCTAGAAAGGTAGGGTAAAAGAAACAGAAATATGTCATCTAGGTCACCTTCAGCTTTGGAAGAAAGTTTAAGTCTGCTGAACATGATTCATTTCTGGGTAGCAAGATGGGTGACATATACATTTAATAAATAAACAACATTAATATTTAGCAAAATGGATGGTATTATAAAAATGATTACTGTATCAGCTAAGTGTTCTTTGTGATGACTTTGTAAAATTTTTATAATTGGATAACTATAATTTTTAAATATACACACACATACAATTATATTTGTATAAAGTAGGCTGCTGGAAAGTAAAGCCACTGTTTTGAGATAACATTAACTATTTCTTTCAATCATGAAAATGTGTAATTTGCTTGAAACTAGTCAAGCTACTACCATACATTATTCTAATATAAAACTGTAATTTAGTGCATCTGGGATTTTTTTCAGAGCCTTTTAAGCTTTTGTTATTCTAATCCAATACAATAACCAGGTGTAAACTAACAAAAGATGATAAATAATAATAATAATAATAATAATAATAATAATAATAATAATAATAATAATAATAATAATAATAATAACAACAACAACAACAACAACAATAACAATAACAATAATGATGATGTTGGAAGGGACCTTGGAGGTCATCTAGTTCACCCCCCTGCTCAGGCAGGAAACCTATACCATTTCAGATAAATGGCTGGCCAGTCTCTTCTTAAAAACTTCCAGTGTTGGAGCATTCACCACTTCTGGAGGCAGGTTGTTCCACTGGTTAATTGTTCTAACTGTCAGGAAGTTTCTCCTTAGTTCTAGGTTGCTTCTCTCCTTGATTAGTTTCCATCCATTGCTTCTTGTCCTGCTTTCAGGTGCTTTGGAGAATAGCTTGACTCCCTCTTCTTTGTGGCATTTCTGTGGTCATGTGGCCAGCATGCCTAAACGCCAAGGTGCATAGAAGCTGTTAACTTCCCACCTAAGTGGTTCCTATTTATCTACTTGCATATGTATGCTTTCAAACCGCTAGTTAGGCAGGAGCTGGTGCAGGTAATGAAGCTCACCTTTTTGTGTAGCTCTTGGGTCTTAAATTCAGGTTGTCAGCTTTCCAGTTGGTAAGCTCAGAGTCTTTAACTGTTTGGCCATCACCCCCCCCCACACACACACTTTTAATGTAGTAATAGCAAAAGCAATAGCCTTAAACTTATATACCACTTCACAGTGCTTTACAACCCTCTCTATTTGGTTTACAGAGTCAACATATTGCCCCCAACAATCTGGGTCCTCATTTAACTGACTTTGGAAGTATGGAAGGCTGAGTCAACCTTGAGCGGGTAAGAATCAAACTACTGGCAGTCAGCAGAGTTAGCCTGCAATACTGCATTCTAACCAGTGTGTCACCACAGCTCTTTTCTATAATGTAATGTGCATTGCATTATAATGTAGATTCAAATATTACATTTTAAAAATATTTTCTCTAAAAAAAAGAAAACCCAGTCAACATTTAGAAATTTTGCCACACAAAATAATTTTCTAGGAAACACAGGTTAATTTTTCTCATTGGTATGTGTATTTGCAGGTTGACATCATGAAAATTTGTATCAGACTTTACTCCCTCTAATATCAGCTACAGAAGGGCTAATGTGAAAATCTGTGCTATGATGACATGACCTTTTTTAGTATACAAATGAAAATGAAATGAAAACCAGGGACAACTGAAAACCTACCAAACTATTGGCTACTGATTCTTTTTTTAAATGTGCTTGATCAATTTATACAAAAAAGATGAAGTAGCTTTGACATTTCAGTCAACTCACCTCTATTCTTCTTTCTTGGTTTATAACTTCAGATGAAGCCTGACATGCTGGCCTGTAAGCAGTGGTGGGATTCTAATATGGGAACAACCAGTTCTCTGTGTGGATGCCACTTCCGGAAGTCCATTCTGGGCCTGGCAACAAAAAATTAGCTACCGGTTCTGCCGAAGTGGTGCAAACTGGCTGAATCCCACCACTACTTGTAAGTACAGACTAAGATCTTACACATCAAATGATTCTGCTTGTAGATATCACCATTCATTCAGTACATTACATGGCAGTAATTATGAAAAATAAATTTTAAAAGTTTTAAAATTGGAGAGATGGTTTGTATTCAAGAGACAATTTGAAACCCATCTGTCCATGAATTCATATCCTCAATTAGAATTTATTTTAAATTGCAATTGTGACCTGATAAGCATCTCATAAATCAAGACAAAATTCTTGAGGTTTTCCTGAGAAAGCGTAGATCTTTTAAAAATAAAAAGGAAGATATATGATTATGTTGATATTTTTGTTATCATGTGGCTTTGCAGCCAGCTTTATAGTCTACTGAAAGATCACATATATAAAGGGATCCTCTTTGTCACCAATTATTAATACACAGAGATGAATACACAGCTTATATTTAATCAGATTATACATGCAGCTTTTGAACAAGTTCATCTAGAGTGTATAAATCTGTAACTAAATCTCAAGGCTGTTGAAATATCAAACTTATGTGCTTATGCAAAACAAAACTAAACCAAGCAAGAGTTTCCTACACTAAAGAATGAATTAATACACTTTGTTTCATGTGATGTGGAAAAGCAGAGTTTCAGTCCCAAACCACAAGACTTATTTACTGTGATAAGGCAGCAACCAGGCAAAATAGAGCTCACCTGAGGGAAATGGTGATTCTGAGTGGCTACCATGCATCTGAGCAAGCAAAGGGACAGGTAGCCAAGACTATAAATAGCTATTAATCCTCCTTGTTCTTTATTTCTTTCTCAGTCCCAGCAGCACATCTTAGCTGCCACATGCATGAGAGCTTCCAGAATACATCTAGTTGGTCATTGTGGGATATAGAATGTTGGAATGGATCAGCCATTGGTCTGATCCAGTAGGTTTTTATGGAATTTTGTTATAAATACTAAAGTAAATATTACCTTACTTGGCATTAACATAACATTAATGGAGCATTAGTAGATGAAGTTTTGAACAAATTAGTATAGGGCTTTTCTAGTTTCATTCAAGCACCTGTTCATTTTTGACCCCATATCCCTTTCTCTTATCACACAATTTATGAGTAGCCAACTTATTACCACATTCCATTTTCTGCTGTTTCTCTTGACATACCCAATTTTCAATTTGCTATCATAAAATTGACAAAAACCCTTACTTCTATTTCTTCCAACAATCATTCCACAGAACAGATCACTTATTATCCATTCTCTTTCTACCAAGGTTGTATGTGTTAAACTGTTGTCTTATAAATAGTCATATTTCTTAACTAGAATCTATTATTTGTGCTTTAACTGATGACTTTCTTTTACCACACACATATGGACTGGATGAATATATGGGAAACTAAGGGTTAAACCGCTCAATATTTGAAGTAGATCAAGACAGCATCAAATAGAATTTGAAATGTTGCCTTGCCAAAGGCTTAGATCTATGTTGGTCTAATAATCTCCCCCCCAATAAACATGGAAAATAATTAGGTCATCCTTTGCAGGAGGAAGAAATGAATGGACATAGGAATAAATTCAAACTAGCACAATTAAGAAATTGCAAAAGTTTTTTTAAGCAAAATACAAGATTGGAATATTGTGGAAGGAAGGAAGGAAGGAAGGAAGGAAGGAAGGAAGGAAGGAAGGAAGGAAGGAAGGAAGGAAGGAAGGAAGGAAGGAAGGAAGGAAGGAAGGAAGGAAGTGACTGAGAGAGGAAAGGAATGTCAGATAAACATTTCAACTGATGCAGAAGCAAAACAATGGTGAGGAGGAAGAAGAACATAAAGAGAGAAAACTTTATCATATAAATAATCTGTCAAACTAAAAAAGGATCTGGACAACAAACAAGTGTGATTATAATGGCAGTCAATATACAGATCTGTCTATCTCTGTTCCTTATTGTCCTACCTCCCATAGAAAAGAAGGCACTTTTCAATATTAGGGTCATTCTGATTTGATAATGGATTTACTATCCATTAATCCAATGCCGTTATTTTATAGCAGTATGTTTAATAACATTTTTGTAACCTCCTTTGTTTTCTAAAGAACATCAGTCCACATACTGAGTTCTCAAACAATGTATTAGAGAACATATTACTTTTTTTTCCTGGAACACAGGATGAGTGAGACCTCTGGCCTGGCTTTAAATAAGTTAAAAATCATTCCAAATTGCCTCATGTCTTGCTGAGACTTTGTGCCAAGCTAAAGCAGAACCCCTATCAGAACTGACATAGTTTGTTCTTGGTTTCATCACATTTCACTTATTTTTATATAAAGCTTTTGCTTCTCTTTTGAATATTATAAGCAGATTTCTATATTATGAAGGAAAGTTGTACAGTAGAGTCATTTCACTTTTAGCTTAATATTTGTTTTAGCCATTCAAGATTCAGCCACTAGTTAATATAATATTTTCCTATTTTCTCTTTCTTATTTTACTAATCTTTGTTTATCCTGATAAGAACATTGTGCCTGTATTTAACTGAACAGTGAAACATAAGAAATTCATTAAATAAAAATATGTTTTGTTTGCTCAGTTGATGTAGCTGATACTTTGAAATCTTGGTCTTTCAAGTAAATGACAAAATAATCTAACACCACTCACAGTCTTGACAGTCTTGTTGTCTTTGACTAATAACACACTTTCAATACATTTATAATTTGAGTAGGGTAGTGTTAAATACAAATATGTTATGGAGGTGTTAAAAGTAACTTACAGAGCTATTACAGAAGACACAAGCATGGAGATGTTATGACACTTACAAGATTATCTATTCCTTCCTTATATTTGCTTGGGTTTTGACATCTCATGCTGTTAAAATCTCTGCATGCAAATCCTATTTTCTTACATATTCTCCTACCCCACCCCTACCCCCACCCCCAGGGGGTACATTGATTTAGAAAGTTAGGGCAGTCTCAAATCTTGACTTAAACAAACCCCAAAGACCTAACTCAATGAGAACAATATTCATTTATTCAATCAGTCAGTCAATCTATACAGCGGTTCACCTCACATACATGATTCTGGACAAATCACAAAATTAAAAACCACAACAAAATATAACCAAAAAGTACAAATAAAGCATAAAACGATGTTTAAAAATATTGAAACCATAAAAACATGGTCAGCGGCATTTGCAATCCATACATCACAGACAGTACAGTCATCCCACAGGCTGTACAAACATTTCATGCTGATTTTCTTAGAAAGATAAATGTAGAGATGGCAGGATATGTAGTTTTAAGTAGATACATGTAAAATACTACAACATGTAAATACACTAATTGACCTATTTGGGGAAAAATATCAAATGTCCTTTACAGATTATTTTTTGTAACTGTTTCATATTCATCACCCATTAACGTTATTAGGAGGACCATTTGGGTCCGGAGTACCTTAGGAATCACCTGCTGCCAGCGTCAACGTCCCTCCGTCCAGTGCGCTCCCACAGAGAGGGCCTCCTAAGGGTGCCGCCATTCAGAGAATGCCGTCTGGTGGCTCCCAGAGGGAGGGCATTCTCTGTGAGCGCGCCTGACCTATGGAACCATTTACCGGTTGAGCTCCGGATGGCTCCCGACCTTCGCTCCTTCCGACGCGACCTAAAAACATATCTGTTTAAGCAATCCGGTCTGGTCTGTTTTAATTATTGTTTTAAGATAACTATTTGTGCATTCTGTTATTTATGTTCACTGTTCACCGCCCTGAGTCCTTAGGGAGAAGGGCGGTATACAAATCAAATAAATAAATAAATAAATAAATAAATAAATAAATAAATAAATAAATAAATTAGAACTCTTTGTTCCAGTTACATTTAATGCTCTCTCTCTCTCTCTCTCTCTCTCTCTCTCCAGCTAATAGACAAAATCTGATTTCTTACATTAGGGCATATATTATTTTCAGACTCATTATGTAAATTGTAATTTTTATATTTATATTAGACATGAAGTAAAGCTACTCAGAATGTTTGGTATTTTTAGTAGTAAGAAGGAAAAAAAACACCTTTTACTTTTGATTTACAATTCATCATATTCTTTTACACTTAATGACATCATTGTGTTGGGAGGCTTGATTGATTACATATTACTATGATTTTATATGATTCATTGTTGGACTGCATATTGCATATTTTCATCCAGTATGACTAATTCAGGAAGAAACAAGAACTGTTGAAGATGGAAAACATGAAAACAAAGCAAAAAACAATTTTTTAAAAACACCAGCATTTATAGTTTGTAGCATTTTTACCTTACTGTTTAACCATAAACATTATTTTCAGATGCTTCCTTCTTACTCTGAATCCTATTTCTAACCTAAAATCTGAAATGGAAAACTATTTTAATGCAGAGGCAAATATGATTGCCTTTAGACAACAACTTAACTTAAATCAACTTAAACTCAATATTTTACAAATTCAAATCTATTTCTTTCCCCTCACCCACCCTCAGTAAAAAGATAAGTTGTATAAGGAAGAGGAGAACAATAATACAACTATGATGTAATTGACAGGAGATGTCTTCTCATGGCGTAATAATAATAATAATAATAATAATAATAATAATAATAATAATAATAATAATAATAATAATAATGATAATAACAATAATAATAATAATAATAATAATAATAATAATAATAATAATAATAATAATAATAATAATAATAATAATAATAATAATAATAATAATAAAGTTGGAAGGGACCTTGGAGGTCATCTAGTCCAACCCCCTGCTCAGGCAGGAAACCTTATACCATTTCAGGCAGTTATAACATTTTTAGAAGAAACGGAGAAAGAAACTCTGATGCCTCAGTGTTTTCATTATTTCCTTGTGAGTGGCAGAAAAGGCAGCAGCAAAATTCAGGGTTTTCCAGTGCAACCATTTTGGGGTCCCATTCAATAAATTAAACTGAGTTTCACTGAATCCACTTAATATGAATAAATGTCCTGCTCTATTTTTCCCCTGTCTGCTAGTATAATAAGGGTGTTGCTGCTAAAAATGATGCTGTCTTTAAATGGAGGAAATATAATAGGAAGATCTACAGCTGGGCTTCTGATGCTCAGAAGCAAAGCTGTGCAGGGAGGAAGAACTGGCTGTGTCCAATTTCATTCCAGCCAAATAAATTCAATTCAAGCCTTTCAGATGAACTCAACTTTTGATGATTTCAAGGGTCTATCCTTGCATCAATACAGAAGTGACTTTTTTCAAGATGCGTTCACCTTCCAGATTTAGTCTACAGCTCTGGAATTCCCTGATGGTTTCTTATTGAAAAAGTAACCAGGCTTGATCCTGCTTAGCTTCCACTGCCATTTGTCAAGGCTCTGACAGCTTAATGTCAAACCACAGTGATGAACCAGCATATTGAATTTTCTTAGTTTGAATGAGATACCTTGCAATATCTGAGAAATGATGTAATGAAGTTTTCAGCTTAATCAGAGCCCTTCTTCCTTTAGCTTGCCCTGAGCAAACTCCCCGCTAAAATCCAAATACTGAATAATTTTAGAGTTATATGGGAGAAAAAGTATTCATATTAAAAGAGGCCCATGTTATGATGGAATAGCTTTTATGAGAAATTCTCCTTTTCTTACTATCTCCTCTTGTAAATGGGATTTTTGCTGAAGGTTAATTCCTATAGGTGTAAGACTTCCATTGTGGGGAGATGGAGCAAACATATAGACAAGGTAGACTGGAGCAGCACCAGCTAAATTGGGTTTCATGGCCTGGTATAGTTAGGCAGATGCTGACTTTCTGAGCTGTTCTGAATCCCTATCCCCACAAATACATATCTTTAGGAAGTCAAGAAGATCACTCAACAGTCCCAACCAAAAAGACTTAGTGAGACACTACTGATTATCTGTAATGCATATTATGTTCACAATAATGCTTGATAACCATTTTGACACATTCATTCATTCATTCATTCATTCATTCATTTTATTATTTATTTATTTATTTATTTATTTATTATATTAGAAACTATGGCTTCTAACAGATCCCTATGATTGCAGCAAACAGTTCCTTAATTTGCTAGAGCAATAAAGGGCAGACAGAAGTATGTGTTGCACATATGCAAGTATAGTAAAAGTAATTACTTTCTGCAGGGAAAAAAATGTTTCAAAAGATTTATTGAAGACAGAATAGAGAAAGTACTGGAGGCTATAATTTATGATTTCCACACCTGCAACTTTTCTTCTATAACCTCCTCAAGTTTCTTTGCCTCTCAGACTATATATTTGGATTCTGATGATAAGGTGGCTCTTGGCTCATCACAAGGAGGTTCAATCTGGAACTAAGGAGGAATTTACCGACAGTAGGAAGCAATAATCAAAGGAACAGTGTGCCTCCCTGAGATGTGGGTGCTCCATTGTTGAAGGTTTTCAAGAAAAAAATAGACAACTATTGTCTGGGATGGTATAAGGACTCCTGCCTTGGTCTAGGGGTTGAACTAGAAGATCTCCAAGACATCCTTTCAGCACTATTATTCTGTGAAATAAAGCTAGACTGTTTAATTGAAGTACTCATAGTGAAACTAAAGCTTAAATAGTTTGGATATATAATGGGAAAGCAAGATTCATTGGAAAATACTGGAAAAAATGAAGGTGACCAAAACAAGCTAACAGAAGACAAGGGGTCTAAATAGTCTAAGTGATGGTGCAAGCATGAATTTACAAGAATAAGAAGCAGTAACTCATAGACAATCCTGCTGAAATGGTATCAGTCAAATCATGGATAATTTGGAAATGACCAAATAACACTAGTGGGACTCAGAAACTATGTCAATGGAACACAAGGTAAGTCACTGAAATATTTATAAAGTCTTAAAAACTTTAAGAATGGAAGCTATTTCCATTTATATTTATCAATGAAAAATATAATAGCAACTTTCTTGTAAACAATGTCTTTAAAAAAATAAAGTTTTGATTCTGCCACATTTGGACCAAATTTCTTAGTAGCGCAACTGATGGATTTAAATTATGTCTATCACATCTGGGCTGCAAAAATCTAGAGAGCCACTAGATGGAAGAAAGAAATACCAGAAAAGTAACTTTCTATACAATCTTTTAGTCATGCATATTTTTTCAGCCCAGATGCAGTAGCCCTTCCCAAGATATGAAAGGATGAAAACCACTGATGTGAGGAAGGAAATGAACTATAAAGGGAAATGTAGTGTGTGTAGGAAAAATGGAAAATTAAGGAAACCACTGTTGAGCAATTTAGAGTTCAGAGCGAATAGGTAGGGGAAAGAGCTGGAATTTAAAATTCAGGAATTAAGAAAAACAAAACCAAGAGACCAGAGGATTACCAGAGAGATATACCAATGTTAATGTTTGACCCAGTTTTATAAAGGCAAACTTGAGTTCATTAGGATCCTTTGCTTTTGAGTTCTACCTTGAAGCTTACTTTATTTAGATAATGCCTCTGTATGTCTGAACAGAATTCTACTTCCACTTGAATGAATTCTAACATATGTCTTCCTCAATTATCATCTTTAAAATATTCTAGATAAATTTGACTATCACTCAGAGCACTAAAGCAAAGGCAGGAGATGTAAACATTACTGATTCAGTTAGGAGTGGGTAGCATGGATAAAAAAATATAATAATCCCTGCTCTCTTTATTATGCAGATACATTTTCAAAGAGGGCAATCTCTGCAGAAACTGCCCTCAGATGAAACCTATTAAATTAATAACAGTTGTTGCTGCAGAACCTGGAATGGCTATTCAGAAAGAAGCATGAGTACCTTAATAGCACATGAATGGATATGCACATACATTTAATCCTTTTTCTGCATTGGGCGTTATAAAACAAAGGCGGCAAAAAAGGAAAAAGTCGCAGCCCTCTGCTAGCCTTCACATCTAGTTGCAGCAATAAAAAAAATAATGATAACACTGGAAAATATGTCCAGAAGATACACTGTTTCTTGGCAAAATGAGAAACTAGTAGTGCAATTTTTCATTCTTCTGTTTTTAAACTTAACATGAAAACCTGCCTCTAATGCCCTTACTTTTACTTGAAATTTCTACACCATCGTAATTGCTACTCTGCAGAGCTATATTGAGGCCCCAAACTAGAAAAGAGTGCATTTATCCACTGTGTTTCATAAAACAGAAACCAGACTTTTAGAATTTGTTCTGGCCAAAACTAATACAAATATTTAATTTGCATGATAGATATATACTGAATAACACTCATGCTATGAAGGTAATACTGAAATGGAATGAAATCTTATGAGAAACATGTACTATTAATTTCTGGAGAGGCTTCTACACCGTGACTATTACTCTTAGCATACTTTTATTAGGAATGGTCTAACAGACTTGAAGATTTCTCTATTTTGTGTAGTACATATGGATACTTTACTGGAATCAATCACCCAGTAGTTTAAATGGCCTTAATTTTTGGGTAGCCTTATAGAGGACTTACCTAGCTACAGTATGTGAGTTGGTAACTTGCCTTTCTCTTCTCAACTCTTCCCTACAATGAATGCTTAACAAATATTTTAATGATAATTAAGTGTAATGAGAAGTAACATAAGTGCTTTAATTCATTTACTCACATGCACTTAGTACATTTAATGCATTTACTCACATGCTCTTAGTACATTTAATTACAAATAAGAAAGTAATGAGTGTTACATTTGTTCCTTCCCATTATTGTTTGTTGTGAATTTATGATTGGACTCTTATTGCTTCGGTATTCATTCAGTCAGATAGCTTTAATGACAGGGGAAAAAAATGCAAGACACTCTATGAAAGTTTCAACTTCCTTGACTTAAGCAAACAAGCAAAGCAAGGTAAGATGTCCAGTGTCAAACACAGCATAGTTCCCACATGTTCTAATAACACAATAAGTAACCCCATACCACCAGTGACCAGCCAGCAGAGAAACAGGAAACAGAGGAATGCTCACAGGGGCTGACTTGAGTCAGCAACATTGAACATAAAGACCCTTTCAAAATATTTAGTCACAAGTGCAGAATTTTTATCTTCTTAAAGGTCCAGATTGCTATGTCTTTCACACTTGTAAGCATTCACCCTTAAGCCATCATCCAATATTTCTAGATTCAAGAATGTTTTTTCCAGCACATGTCTTTAGGTGGTGAGACTTGCAAGTCCATCTGCCTTGTCGTTCCAGTCTCTGTGCCCTTTGTTCGAGGCAGCTTTAAGAGAGCCATATAAACTGTGAAAAAACAATCTTTAGCCTTACTTCAGTTTTTCATTTAAGAATAGAATTAGAATCACATGGAAGTCTCAAGTTCTTCTCTTTTATAATGTTCCTCCATCCTTTCAAGATACCAAAGAGAAGAGCAATAATGGGCACTCAAGCAGAATGGGCTTGCTTTTTTAAAAATATTGACAACTCTTTTTCTAAAATGTGACATCGGCAATTTCAATACACATAAAAATGTGTGTGAGAAACAACACAAATTGTATGTTGAGAGAGATAACCTTTATTTTGCCCTATGCTATTGATTTTCTGATGTTATTTTTGTTGTGGTCATTGAAATTTGTTGCTAGAATTACTCATTATGGACTTGTCTCTTGCATATTAGAAAGTCCCTTTCAAATTAGTAAACAAACCAAAAGCATGTTTAAAAATCACAGGCAATTTCTTCAACATATATAAAACTTCAAATATACGCATATACTGTAGAACAATTGAGAATTGATCCACTAAGCACAATTTCAGATGAATTCTTTGGAACCAGAATTCAATGTTTCACTCAGCAAGAAAACCATGTGGTCATTGCTTGGAAGTCAACAGATAATAATGATAGCAAGATCGGGGGAAATTTAAGTTACATACTCTTAGGCAGTAAAGAAGAAGAAAAACTTTAAAGTGAGGTTCCCATCTTAACAGCAAAAGCAGCTATATTTTTCTTGCTGTTAGATTTTGTAGAAACTTTTTAATCAAGTTTAAATAAGTAAACGACTGAATCTAAAAATCTACTGGTTTGGAAATAACATTTGGAGAAACTATATATGACAACTATCCACTTCTTATAAAAGTGTTTGTCTCCATTTCAGTTTCATTTTATGGAATTCTTATTAAAGTCTGATTCCATGTATGTCCAGCTTTTTTCTGCTTAGGTAGCTACCTGGTTGTATAGCACCATAACTCAAGGTTTTCTTTCATGTTTTGTAGGGAGAAATCATGATATGTCCCAGTGTAACTTAAGAGGAAGGGTAACACTTCCTTCTAATCAGTAATTTTAGAGAAACTTCCAGTGTCACTTGAAGAAATGCAGAACAAAAGCAAAAAAGTGTCACTCTTTAGAAAAGTCCTAGTATTTCATATGCAATGAGAAATTTAATAGGAAACTAGTAAATCACTGCCATGTATATGTTTGCTATGTAAGTTAATATATGATCTACAGTTTGAAACAGCAACATAGTAGTAAGGGTAGCACAGAGATTTTCATATTGCCTCTGCAAAATATCCATTTTTCCCTTTAATCAAATTCTTTCCATCGCAGCCATTTATTTTACTACTAAACCACCAGGTAGCAAAACCTGATGGTTGTTACAGAGCTTAGATGATATAATAAGAGGGCAGCCTCAGATTGGATATACCGTATTTTCCGGCATATAAGACGACTGGGCGTATAAGACGACCCCCTACATTTCCTGTTAAATTATAGGGTTTGGGCTATACTCGCCGTATAAGACTATCCCTCTTCCAACGCACACCAAATAAAAATTAAAAAACATCAGATTTGATTTTAATATGGTAATTTTAATTCAAATGCTTATGACATGCAGGTACTTAGTAGGAAAACTGTCACTTATAAACATAAGGCTGTTTGTCATCAAACATGTAAACATAAAACAGTGCAAGTGGATTAAATTTAATAATAATAATAATAATAATAATAATAATAATAATAATAATAATAATAATAATAATAATAATAATAATAATAATAATAAAGTTGTAAGGGACCTTGGAGGTCATCTA
This sequence comes from Vipera berus, assembly GCF_964194415.1. Taxonomy (NCBI): domain Eukaryota; kingdom Metazoa; phylum Chordata; class Lepidosauria; order Squamata; family Viperidae; genus Vipera; species Vipera berus. Next base: position 31,659,246 of record NC_138204.1, read on the forward strand.
GTCCAACCCCCTGCTAAGGCAGGAAACCCTATACCATTTCAGACAAATGGCTGGCCAGTCTCTTCTTAAAAACTTCCAGTGTTGGAGCATTCACCACTTCTGGAGGCAGGTTGTTCCACTGGTTAATTGTTCTAACTGTCAGGAAGTTTCTCCTTAGTTCTAGGTTGCTTCTCTCCTTGACTAGTTTCCATCCATTGCTTCTTGTCCTGCTTTCAGGTGCTTTGGAGAATAGCTTGGCTCCCTCTTCTTTGTGGCAGCCCCTGAGATCTTGGATCACTGCTATCATGTTACCCCTCACCCTTCTCTTCGTTAAACTACACATACCCAATTCCAGCAACCGTTTCCTATTTTCCTAATTCACTTTTTCACTTTTCCTAATTCACTCTAAAGCTTTCCCTGCGCAGAGCCTTAAGTAACACCAGCTGCCTGCAATTAGTGCAGGTTCTCATCCCACCAGGCTCAAGGTTGAGTCAGCCTTCCATCCTTCCGAGTCAGCCTTCCATCCTAAAATGAGGACTCAGATTGTTGGGCGCAATAAGCTGACTTTATAATAATGCTGCTTGTGTGTGGGGGGGTGAAAGCTCTAATAAGCAGGCATATACATAGAATGAAGGCTATTGCTAAGCACATTGATTTGTGCTTTAAATTGTAAGCCGCCCTGAGTCTTCGGAGAAGGGCGGGATATAAATGGGATTTTTTTAAAAAAAAGACCAAATGGGAGATCCGCTCCAGGTTTTCCAGCCAGCCCGCCCAGTTCCTGAGTCAAATGTGTCCTTAGAGCTAAGCTGCTGCTCTGGCTACGCATTCCCCACCTGCCTTTCAAGTTGCTCTTGCATTCCCCACCTGCCTACAGCTGCTCTTCAACTTTAGAAGGAAAGAAGCCCAGACCCCAGCATGTAAAAAATCACAGACTGCAGCTTCTATTCCAATTGGTCCCGCTTTCCCTGCACAGACTAAATGGAAGATCCGCTCCAGGTTTTCCAGCCAGCCCTGTCCCTAAAGTTTCAGCACCCGGCGTATAAGACGACCCCTGACTTTTGAGAAGATTTTCATGGGTTAAAAAGTCGTCTTATATGCCGGAAACTACGGTAGTTATGCAACCTCTTCCCTCTTGTGATACTGCCACTCTGCATGGATCCCAGAAGAGTTGAGGGAGATAAAACAGGAGAAAAGATATCTAGAGTGCTGTTGGCACTCAACAAGGGATGGACATGACCAAAGAGGAGTTGAGCTGCTATCAAGGCCTATCTTGTGGCAGTAAGGGTGGTGAAACAACACACTTCTCAACTGTTATTGTCTCTGTAGATAGCAACCCCATGGCCCAGTTTCAGGTGTCATGTACCTTCTTGGATAGAGGAGGCTTGGAGTCCCTTTGAAGAGTCATGCAAAAGAGTTTGCTCAGCATCTGTCTGACAAAGTCATTCAAATTCATTAACAGCTGAGTTCTGGCTTTTTTGTAGGCCCAGAAGAGACACCCAAGGTGAAGTCTTACCCTGATAGCTGAAAACAGTTTGAACCTGTTGGATCTGAGTAAGTGGAAAGGGACCTCATGACTCTGAGCTCCATTTGCTCCTTAGATCCATGTCTCTCCTGGCTCACTAAAACTTCCTGGGGAATGTCATTTGAGTTAGTTCTAGTGATGATGAACTTTTCTTTGAGTGGGGGTTGTTCCTTTATCCCTTAAAGAAGCTTAAATAATTAAATAATATAGTATTGCTTTTGATTAGTGATTGTTTTTATATTCTTATTTTAGGTTTTTTTTTAAGTCAGCCAGACTCACAGTCTATGAGATGGGCAGCTGTATAAATACATGCATGCATGCATGCATGCTTACATACATACCCACATATAAAATATTTTAAAAGAGTACCTTCATTTCTATTTCAGATTTTTTTAAAACAACAACAACAGTAAGCATCATCTTATCTTCTATCTTTGACAAAAGATCCAAATATGTACTGTATATTCCTATCAATATCACACTGGGCCCTAAATCTCAGTGAGATGATATATTCTTGTATATCACATGGTATATCACATTACAAATGCTGATCAGTAAGATTATATTTATTTCTTGTAAGGAAGACCTTTCAGTTGTTGAGGGGCCGGGGGAGTTTTTGTAATATGAAGCAGTACAGTCTAGATAAAATTTATCACTTATGGGAGAAGTGATCCAAGTAATCTTTCTAACGGTTGAAAGATGAGGTTTCTTGGTATCTGATATACTATACCTGCCTAACTTTTATTTCCTGAAAAAAACTTTCAAACAGTTCCAGCTTCTGTGCATCAGACAGAACACAATCATTCTTTCAGGTATCTCTGAGAGAGATTTCCTCCTTTCTCTTTTCCTTAGGCAGCTTATAGATGGTGCAGAGGTTCAGGTGTTGGACTAGGACCTGGGAGAGTCAGTCTCTACTCCACCCTCAGCATGGAAACTCTTGAGAAACTTGAGCCACTTGTTCTCTCTCAGCCCAGGTTTCCATAAAATGAAAAATGATCTGATGTAAGATATCTAGGCATGATGGGGCAACATACAAATCAAATAAATAAATATACCTCTAGCAAATAAATAATCACCTAAACAAATGGTCACTATGATAGGTATACACAAAAGGCTTGCCTGCTGACAATCATCTATTTGTGCTTTTCTATCTGCAGTCCGTAAACCAAGAAACAGCAGCCAGAGCTATTTCTTGTAATAAAGACTTTGAGGGACATCAGGTACATTGTGCAGTAGGAAGAACAGCTGAGTCCAAAGGAAAGCTGATTTTGTCACTAGACCAAACTTTATCAAGTTAGGTTTGGTCTGGTGATTAAGGCACCCAGGTAGAAAGTGGGAGACTGTGAGTTCAAGTCTCACCTTAGCCATGAACTTTCACTGGGTGACTTTGGACCAGTCACTCTTTCTCACTCTTATACAACCCACCATTCGGGGTTATTGTTGTGGGGAAAACAGGAGGAGAAAGGTGAGTTGGATATGCTCCAAACTAATAATCAGTGCCTTACCTCATTTATTTTTTGCTCATATCCCCCACTTTAAAATACTTGTGTACTTTTTTACATAAAAATCAAACACAATTTGAGATAAAAGAAAAGGAGAAGAGAATACTATTTTTCCTTCTTGTTATTTTAATTATGTTTCTTCATTTAGCAGGATGTTCCAAACCCAATTATGACCAAGCTCTGATACATGGCTCATAGATTTCCTCAAAAATATGATGTCACATTTGAATGTTATTGAGACAAAAAGAAGAAATTATGAAACAGTATTAATAGTATTAACAGTATTTTTAAAATAAAATTCAAATAAACCAAACAGTTTAAATTAAATTAAATTTAGTTTCTAAGTCTCCCCCGCCAGCCTCGTCTACTTGTTTTGAAAGTTTTTTGAAACGTGACTTCTTCCATTGAGAAGCCAAGTCAACTTCTGATAGAATTGTGGAAGAATTTTTTTCTTATTTAAATAATTATTTAGGCATATCTTTATTGCTTTAATTAGTACCATATTCTTAAGATAGAAGAATAATATTGTTATTGGATTTATATCATTTTGACTTTTTTAATATCTACTGAAACCAGTTTCCAGTTAGAGCTGATCTTTGGGTAGTAAAAATAATGGATTAAGCTAAAAAAAGTAAGACCATACTAATTTTCATTCATGCTTCAAAAAATGAGAAAATAGGAAAATAAGAGTAAGCCTTATCAGAAAGTATAGCATATTTGCTAAGCCTCATATTTATTATTTATTTATTTATTTATTTATTAGTTTTTATAAACCGCCCTTCTCCCGAGGGACTCGGGGCGGTGTACAGAGGAAGGAAGGTATACAGATCGAACAATAAAAATAATAAGAAACACTAATGAACACAAACTGGGACCCCAATTAACGCTATCATGCCAGGCCAGCCTGCTGAAACAGGAAAGTTTTTAAGTCGCGACGGAAGGTACGGAGGTCAGGGGCCATCCGGATTTCTGTTGGTAAGGTGTTCCAGAGGGCTGGCGCACCCACTGAGAATGCCCTCCCCCTGGGGGCCACCAGCCGACATTCCTTGAGCGGTGGCACCCTGAGGAGGCCCTCTCTGTGGGAGCGCACAGGACGGTGGGGTGCTGACATCGGCAGAAGGTGCTCCCGAAGGTAGTCCGGACCCATGCCATGTAGGGCTTTGTAAGTCATCGTTAGCACCTTGAACTTCACACGGAAGGCAGCCGGAAGCCAGTGCAGCGCACGGAGGAGAGGTGTGATATGGGAGTATCGGGAGGCTCCCAAGAGTGTCCGTGCCGCCGCACTTTGCACCAGTTGAAGCTTCCGAGTGGATCTCAAGGGCAGCCCCATGTAGAGAGCGTTACAATAGTCTAGGCGAGATGTCACAAGGGCATGGGTGACTGTACGTAAGGAATCCAGGTCCAGATAAGGCCGTAGTTGGCGAATTAGTCGAACCCGGGAGAAGGCCCCCTTGGTCACAGCTCCAATGTGGTCTTCCAGGGAGAGCTGCGAGTCTAGGAGGACACCCAGGTTGCGGGCCCTATCAACAGGGGGAAGTAACTTGTCCCCAATGTTAAGCAGTGGGACGTTCTGAATCTCCTGGTTTCCCGGTACGTACAGCCATTCAGTCTTGTCCGGGTTCAGTTGAAGCCTGTTTCTCCCCATCCATTCCCGGACCGCTTTCAGGCAGCGGGACATCACGTCTAGGGCATCACTGATATTGTTTGGAGTTGAGATAAAAAGCTGGGTGTCATCAGCATACTGATGGTACCCTACTCCAAAACTGCGAATGATCTCACCCAGCGGTTTCATGTAGATGTTGAACAGGAGAGGCGAGAGGACCGACCCCTGAGGGACTCCGCAAGCGAGAGGCCTCGGGGTCGACCTCTGTCCCCCTGTCAGCACCGACTGCGAGCGACCCTGGAGAAAGGAGGAGAACCAACGCAGAACCGTGCCTCCCACTCCCAGTCCCCTGAGGCATCGCAGCAAGATACCATGGTCGATGGTATCGAAAGCCGCCGAGAGGTCTAATAAGACTAGGACAGAGGAATGGCCCCTGTCCCGGGCTCTCCAGAGATCATTCATCAGAGCGACCAATGCCGTCTCCGTGCTGTAGCCCGGCCTGAAACCCGATTGGTACGGGTCTAGATAAACCGCTTCATCCAGGATCTGAGGAAGTTGGTGCGCCACCACGCTCTCAACAACCTTCGCAAGGAAGCGAAGATTGGAGACTGGACGAAAGTTATTCAAAGAGGATGGGTCCAAGGTGGGCTTCTTGAGGAGAGGTCTCACCACCGCCTCCTTCAAGGCGGTGGGGAAGTGACCCTCACTCAGAGAAGCAGAGATGACCGCTAGGAACCAGCCTCGTGTCGCCTCTCGAGCTGCATAGGCCAGCCAGGAAGGGCACGGGTCCAGTAAGCATGTGGAGGAGCTTAACCTTCTCATAATCCTGTCCACTTCCTTAGGAGTTACAGGATCAAATTCTTCCCAGATGACGTCGACAAGACTGTCCATGTCTTGTTCTTCCATCTCAGCCCAGTTGGAGTCCAGACCAGTTCGAATCCGAGCGATTTTATCCAGCAGATATTGACCAAATTCCTCGGCTCGACCCTGCAAGGGTTCCTCCCTCACCTCTTGGTTTAATAGGGAGCGAGTCACCCTGAACAAGGCAGCTGGGCGATTATCTGCGGACGCGATGAGGGTGGAAAAGTAGTTGGATTTTGCCACCCTTATCGCAGCGAGATAAGACCTGGTGAGGATTCTTAGTCGCAATCGGTCGGATTCGGATCGACTGGACCTCCAACGGCTCTCTAGGCCCCGTCTCCGACGCTTCATCTCCCGGAGCTCCTCGGTGAACCATGGGGCTCGCTGGGATCTGCGCCGGGTCAGAGGCCGCAAGGGTACAACTCGGTCCAGAGCCTCCGTGGCTGCCTTTTCCCAGGCTTCCACTAAGGCTTCCGCCGAGCTGTGAGCAGGGGGTGCATATACTATATATATACTATATATATACATATACTATATATATACTATATATATACTATATATATACAGGGGGTGCATATACTATAATTGTGGAAAAATAAGGATTTCTGTATCTAAAGGGTGAATTGGTCTTTTATGTAATCCTGGAGCTAGATCTCAGTATTTTTTTAAAATTATTGAGAATTTTACATAATTTTACATAAAGTAAAAAGCAAATCTAAGAAAAATATAGAACTTAAAAAGGTGGACAGGGCTTTTAAATCTCATATTCTTAGAAGTGCCTTGCTGCGTGTCTGGAAAAAGTATTATTATAGGTTAAATTATAAAATACCAATTTGGGGAATTCCCGGACACGCGATAGAAGGCGTATCTATGGGAGTGAGTTTGGATATGTTTTCCTATAAGGAATTACTTAGATTGGAAGGGAACAATTGGCAACTTAAATCATTAGATGAGTTAAAACAAGAAAACATAAGTTACTCTTGGTTTCAATATACCCAATTGAAAGCTAGGTGGAAGCTGGATCAGAAGGTTGGCATCACAACTACAGATGAAAACTTAGTAAAACAAATTAGAGATCTAAATCGTGTGCATATAAAGAGGATATATAATGTTTTAATTGAATTGGATTCGGAAACGGAATTAGTTAAAGATTGTATGATAAAGTGGGCACAAAATATCCAGGAACCAATTCTGTTGGATATTTGGGAGGTAATTTGGGTTAGAAATGTTAAATTTACTCAGGCTCAAAATTTAAGAGAAAATTTTTATAAAATGTTTTATAGATGGCATTTGGATCCCAAAAAGTTGTCTAACATGTATCCTAACTTACAGTCTAAATGCTGGAGATGTGGTAGTTTAGATGCCACCTATTTTCATATGTGGTGGACTTGTAGACATATAAAAGCTTTTTGGATTAAAATATGGTGGAACATTCAAAAGATTTTTAAGAGAAAGATAAAGTTTTCTCCACAATTGTTTTTATTGGGTATTGTTGTAGATTGTGATACTAAAGAAACCAATCTGATGTTGAATTTGATAACAGCAGCACAGTTACTGGTGGGACAATACTGGAAGAAGGATAGTTTGCCTACTATAGAAGAATGGGTACTTAAAGTATCGAATCTTGCAGAAATGTCTAAGATTTCTGCCTATTTGAAGGATCATTCACAAGAAAGATATATTTCAGTTTGGAGAAGATGGATAGATTATATTCAGAATAAATATGGGACTAAAAAGTTCCACTTAGCTTATGAGTAGATTTTAGAGGGATATTGTTATTAATTTTAGTATTAGTATTATTTATATTTTTGCTTAAGTTATTATTATTATGTTTTTAATAATTTGAATGTATCTATGTTAAAGGGGAGTTAAAGCACATTATGAATTTGGTTAATTTTATAATAGATAATTTTAGTTAGAATATGATTATTATATCTATAACCCTGTATTCAGCTCTGGGAAGTGTGGGGGGGGGGAAAGGGGGGTGGTTTGGGGTGGGTGGGTTTTGGGGATATGTATCGTAAATTTTTTTTAAAAAACTCTTTAATAAAAAAAAGAAAAATATAGAACAGAAATAAAAAAGAAGTGCAAGAAAAGAAAATAACTTTTCACCTTCTGATATATTAAAACCTGTTTTAACTCTTCCAAAAATCCTTTCAACTTCTTATTTAATTATTGTTTGTTTCAATCATTAAATCCATCAATCATTTCATGTTTTTCTTTTTTTAGCAAAAAAATCATGAAAGGTTTCCAGTCCTTCAAAAAAGCAGTGTTTTTTTTCTTCCTGACCAGTTTTGCCATTTCTACTAGTTCTGACATTTTTATGATTCATTCCTCCAGTATGGAAATGTCAATATTCTTCCATCTTTGTGCATATAATAATCTTTTTTTTTATTGAAAAGTTTTACAATACATTTTTAAATACAAAAAAACCCTCCTCCCCCTCCCCTCTCCCCAACCCCTCCCTCCCCTCCCCTCCCCCCTCCCCGACTTCCCAGAGCTGAATACAGGGTATAAAAATACAAACAAGCATAATCTAGAATATGCTAACAACAATAAAACATTAAGTTCTGTCGCACTTTAACTCTCCATCGTCAAAATATTAATAAAATAACTACTAACTAGTTATACATCATACTTATTCAAATGCTAAATGAAACTTTTTAGTCCCATATTTATTCTGACGTGCATATAATAATCTTGTTTCCAAGAGTTTGGAAAGATTTCTCCAAGCAAACAGTGAGAAGGCACAGTTTCCCAATCACCTGATAGAGATCATTCTAATGAAATTATGCTTAAAAGTACAAAATAAAACATACAAATAGACAGTGTATTAAATACGATGAAAAAAGTTTCTAACTTAAGAATTGGTTGTGTTATTTTAAATACTGAAATCCAGTAAGGGCAGCTTACAAATACAGCAAAGTACATTAATAAAATAATAATAAATTAATGTTGACCCATGAAATAATACTAATAAGGCACATGGGATGGAAGTCTCCATACACAGAAATAAAAGGGTCTAATTAAAGGAGGCAAATATTTCAACATTTAATAATTATTTTTTAAAAAAATGAAATAAACATAATGGTTCGAGTCTTTTGTTAGGTTCCAATAGGGTCAAATTAGCATTGATTATTTTTATCAGTTGCTTTAATGAGCTATTCATTCCTCCAGCAATAAAGCATGCTAGAAAGTTCATTAAGTTTATTGCCAAGCACTAAAATCCGATGTTCCCCCAGACACTGAATTTTTTGCACCCGTTGCTTTCTAATAATCAGGGACAATTTTTCTCCAAAACCTCAGCTACAGATATCAACTCACCACTACGTATATTGACGGTGTGGTTGCCATTATTATTTTTTTACAGCTTGCCACATGAGGAATCATTTGTGTGAGCAGCTAACACAAAAATGGAAAAAAATGTTAAGAAAGGATTAGTTATTTTTTTTAAGAAATGTGGAAGAAAATCCTGGGCATTTTTAAAGGAAATGTTAATAATAAATTATTAAATTTATATGCTACCTAAGTTCCAGCAATATAGTTGACTCATTTCTAAGTATCACACTTTATATTGATGAACCTATAAAAACCTCTCCCTGAAGGAGAAAACAATAAAGTATTTCATTTAAAAAAACCCAGTAACTCAATATTTCCATATTATATCAGAGCAAACATATGTCTTGAAATGCAAAGAAAGAAGATTGGGACTGAAAGTTTAATGAACTTAATTCACAAAAGGTGGTGTATAGAAGCCAGGTTGTGAGCCAAGGCAGTAACAAATCCCTAGCATGTGTAGAAGGTATTAAAACATGTTTAGCAGTGACTTAGTTGAAGGGTTCTTTCTCCCTCTATAACAGACATGTCAAACACAAGGCCCAGGGGCCAGATCCGGCCCGAGAAGTGGTTTCATGCGGCCCGCGAAGCCATCCTGGAAACAGGGAGGGAATGGCCACCACTGCCTTGGCCCTGGCCCAGAGACCCTCCTTCTGCGAGAGATCCTCAGATCTGTCCCACTCCTGCCCAGGCCCCCATAGGCACCATTGATGCGAATGATGTAGAGCTGGCCACGCCCACCCAGTAGGCCATATGCACTCTAGCCATGCCCACCCAATAGGCCACGCCCACCCTGGCCACACCCACCCGGCCCCCTGAGGGCAACCGCAATGCTAATGCGGCCCTCAATGAAATTGAGTTTGACACTCCTGCTCTATAAGATAGCCAGTGAAATGTTGCAGTTAGCCTGCAACAAACTGAAGCAGATGGAAGCCTTGATAAAAAAGAACATAGATGTCTGTACTTTGGGCAGGAAAATTTCCTTGTAGTTGCTTTGAAAAGAAGTTGAGATTTGGAGGGAGATTTCATCTCTTTCTGCCTCTAGCAATGGTTGCCAGCCCATTCTGGCAATAGGTAATTAGGTAGTGCAGATACCTTAATTAACAAATAGAAGGGGAGACCAACCTTGGCAACTTCAAGATCTATGGACTTCTTGCTCGTGGGGAAATTCAGTCCACAAGTCTTAAAGTTGCCAAAGTTGCACACTCCTGACATATAAGGTTTGTGGTGAGGAAATTGATGAGGGAAGGTTGCTAGTTCCCATGGTACTAGTTACCTCTTAGGAGGAAAAGTGAGATAAAAAATAAAAACCAAGATGCTTTAGCATTTCTATGCCCCTAAATATGTGCTCCAGGTAACTTGTTTGAAGGACATTTTCCCTAGACACCTTTTTGTTCAGGTAGCCTGCAAATTACTGTTATCTTCACTGATGTTGTTCCACATCCTCTGCCTAAGTTTCTTCACTTGAAAAAGCCCCATTGGTGGAATTTCTCCTGACATCACTTGAATTTGAATTAAGGTTTAGGTAATCAAAGTTCTCTCTCATGCCCCAAATGACATCACAGATTATTTCCTCTATTTCAAGCACATTATGCAAAGACTTAGCTTTCTGGAGAAGACTGTAATGTTAGGAAAGATGGAAGAAAAGAGAAAAGGAGGTTGATCAACCTCAAGATGGACATACTCAGTTACAATAGTTATGACTGCACCACTAGATTAGAAGACTTGAAAGACCAGGATAGAGACAGATTGTTATCAAGAAAATTTAAGTGGTTGCTAAGAGTTGACAATGATTTGATAACACATAAGCAATCAATCCATCCACCAGTTAAGTCAAGGCAGTTATATTCTATTAGATAGATTATTCTGCAATGGAAATCAGAAATGTACAAATCATGGGAATCTTTCAGATTTGGAGGCACTCCAAATTATTATTGCAATGCTTCAGGTGTAAAAAATAAATACTTTTAATCATTGAAAATAAAGATCTTTGAATTATATATTTTTACCTTTTAATTAATTTTAATAAAAATACCCTATATATCATGCAATCTTATGGAAGGCTACAGAGTTCTTGAAAAAAGTGCATATTTTAATACACAAATATGTGGGGGAAAAACCCGAATGACCAAAGATCCACATACAAACACCCGCGAAAACCTCAGAAAAGATATATATATATATATATATATATATATATATATATATATATATATATATATATATATATATATATATATATATATGTGTGTGTGTGTGTGTGTGTGTGTAAATTACTAACAAAGAATTAAAGGGAAACTGAGATGCATTTCTGACTCCTTAGTCGTCCTCAGCCAGCTATACCCTTCTGAGATTCGAAACTGGGCTGTTTGCATACAAGGCAGTGTTATTTGCCTCTAAGCCACAAGGTCCCTCTCGCTCTGTTAGCTTTTTTTCTGCAAGGGAAGATATGTTTCAAATGTTAACTATTTAGATTACCTTGCTAGGCCCCAAACATGGGGCAAATCTTTATTTCCTGTTTTCAGCCTATCTTGAAGGCTATCAAACAGGCAGTAGTCACACCGGACAATTCATATATTTGTGTAAATTACTAACAAAGAATTAAAGGGAAACTGAGATGCATTTCTGACTCCTTAGTCGTCCTCAGCCAGCTATACCCTTCTGAGATTCGAACCTGGGCTGTTTGCATACAAGGCAGTGTTATTTGCCTCTAAGCCACAAGGTCCCTCTCGCTCTGTTAGCTTTTTTTCTGCAAGGGAAGATATGTTTCAAATGTTAACTATTTAGATTACCTTGCTAGGCCCCAAACATGGGGCAAATCTTTATTTCCTGTTTTCAGCCTATCTTGAAGGCTATCAAACAGGCAGTAGTCACACCGGACAATTCATATATTTGTGTAAATTACTAACAAAGAATTAAAGGGAAACTGAGATGCATTTCTGACTCCTTAGTCGTCCTCAGCCAGCTATACCCTTCTGAGATTCGAACCTGGGCTGTTTGCATACAAGGCAGTGTTATTTGCCTCTAAGCCACAAGGTCCCTCTCGCTCTGTTAGCTTTTTTTCTGCAAGGGAAGATATGTTTCAAATGTTAACTATTTAGATTACCTTGCTAGGCCCCAAACATGGGGCAAATCTTTATTTCCTGTTTTCAGCCTATCTTGAAGGCTATCAAACAGGCAGTAGTCACACCGGACAATTCATATATTTGTGTAAATTACTAACAAAGAATTAAAGGGAAACTGAGATGCATTTCTGACTCCTTAGTCGTCCTCAGCCAGCTATACCCTTCTGAGATTCGAACCTGGGCTGTTTGCATACAAGGCAGTGTTATTTGCCTCTAAGCCACAAGGTCCCTCTCGCTCTGTTAGCTTTTTTTTTTTTTCCTTAGAGGCTTAGAGGCAAATAACACTGCCTTGTATGCAAACAGCCCAGGTTCGAATCTCAGAAGGGTATAGCTGGCTGAGGACGACTAAGGAGTCAGAAATGCATCTCAGTTTCCCTTTAATTCTTTGTTAGTAATTTACACAAATATATGAATTGTCCGGTGTGACTACTGCCTGTTTGATAGCCTTCAAGATAGGCTGAAAACAGGAAATAAAGATTTGCCCCATGTTTGGGGCCTAGCAAGGTAATCTAAATAGTTAACATTTGAAATATATATATATATATCAAATACTTTGGCCACCTAATGAGGAGGAAGGACTCACTGGAGAAGAGCCTAATGCTGGGAAAGATTGAGGGCAATAGAAGAAGGGGACGACAGAGAATGAGGTGGCTGGATGGAGTCACTGAAGCAGTAGGCGTGAGCTTAAATGGACTCCAGAAGATGGCAGAGGACAGGAAAGCCTGGAGGAACATTGTCCATAGGGTCGCGATGGGTCGGACATGACTTCGCAACTAACAACAACAATATATATTTGTTTGCTGAGGTTTTCGCGGGTGTTTGTATGTGGATCTTTGGTCATTCGGGTTTTTCCCCACGTAGAATTGAAGGTGTAAGAGCAACGTTTCGACGAAATCTCATCCGTCATCCTCAGGCTGGTGACTTCAGCTTCGTTCTTCTGGGAGAAGTTCTTCTGGGAGAAGAACGAAGCTGAAGTCACCAGCCTAAGGATGACGGATGAGATTTTGTCGAAACGTTGCTCAAAATCTGGTGAAGTTAAAGTCAATGGTTCAAACATAAAACATATAACATAGATAGAATAATAGAGTCCAACCTCCTACTTGAGCAGGAAAACCTATGCAATTTCAGACAAATGGTTGTCCAGTCTCTTTATGAAAGCCTCCAGTAATGAAAACCACAACTTCTGAAGGCAAGCTATTCCATTGGTTGATTGCTCTCACCATTAGGAATTTTTTCCTTAGATCTAGGTTGCTTCTCTCCTTGGTTAGTTTCTATCCATTGTTTGTTGTCTTGCCTTTTGGTGCTTTGGAAAATAGCTTGACCTTTGTAGAAGCCCCTCAGATATTGGAACAGTGCTATTATGTAACCCCTAGGCAAGTATCTGTAATGCTGGAACCCCAAACAGGCTACTATATTAATCATATATCTGTATAAAGGAAGCTTTTGTTAATAATGAATGGAGGTCAGGTGTGTGTAACTGACTTCCTGATTTCACATGCACAGATAGTAGTGAAAGTAAAGGTGATGATGAAGTACAATGTAGAGGGTTGATAGAGATATCATGGGACTTGCAATTCTTCTGTCATTATTCCTGATAAACAAGTTTTGGGGTGAAAGTCTATTGTCTTAGAAATTTTGGAAATCAATCTGTTCAAAATTAATAATGCAAATTTCTTTAGACTGATGTATATCGAATATGGTTGGCCTAGGTCTCCCATGCTGGATGAAAAACCTAGTAATAACAATTATCCTCTATGTAATGGTGTCTCCATCATGTTAGTTTTATCTTCTAAGCTATTGTCAAATGGAGAGATACTTGCATATGTTTCAGATACTTCTGTTTTATTAAACTTAGAACACTCCACTGTTTGAGCTGAAAAATAAGCTAATCTATTTTGTGAAGAACCCTACACTCATAAATGTAATCCTAAATGAAATTAATGATAAGAATGGAGAAGTGTAATTCAAGGGCATTCACATCTATTTCAGGCATGCTTTTCCATATCTTTATCAGGCTTGCAGAGAGGGCAGCAGATGCATAGAGAAACAAGTAAAGAAAGAAAATAAAAAATGAATACAGAAATAATAAATATCTGCCTATTTGAATGACTATAGTTAAAGGGATTAAGTACTGTACAGGAACACATGAAAACTAATGGCATTGTTTGCTATTTTGTCATTTGTAAGATTTTATCATGTGTTCCAACTATTCAAATAATACATCTGAAGCTGTTCAAAAAGACCTGTTATCAGATGAAATGGCTGATTGAAAGTATCTATCTGTGTCCTATCTTCTCAAAAAGTTAGATAAGATGAAATGCTATCTAGGGTTGCTACTAGGGCAATATAAATCACAGCACTCATCTGTCTATGGGTTACTATCTTTGTACTGATTAGCATGTTGTTGAACTTACCTTCAGAAATACAAATCACAATGGCTAACCCTTCTACTAGCATGAATAGTACTTAATTTCTATTACAAGATCTACTTTGACCATGTCCAGTTTGGGTTTTCATATGCATTACCTAATCCTGCCATAAATAGTTTGATTGCTATTCTGTAGTTGCCTGCATTTTGGACAATTCAAAAATTCTGACAATAAGGAGCAAAAATAATGTCCTCTTCCAAATGACTATAAGACCTGCAGCAACCAAACAAAAGTACTCACTCAATTGTGCATAGTTGAAACATGCTTGATATATTGAATGATGTACAGATACAGTGTTTTCTGGAACAAAATGTGTAAATATCACCATGCTATATCTTGAGGAAAATTTGATTTGCTTGGTTTGCTATTTATTATTCCTTTTAATGCCCCATTATCAACAATATTCACCTTCTTTTTAGTGCATAATTGATTTAATCTTCTATTTCAGGGGTGTCAAACTGCCAGCCCATGGGCCGGATGCATCATGCAGAAGCCGCGCCCACCCTATTGCTGGCAATGGCAAAACCGTCCCAATATGTTGCACGATGTCACATGACGTCACAAGTTTGACATGTCTGTTCTATTTCCTCTTAGCTTCCATTAGAATAATCTAGACAGCTATAACCACTGTCCATTATGACATCACCAATATTTGAATGCCATGAACAAGAAAACTATCCAATCTAATCTATTCATCCCATGCCATTGTCAATATAGTTCAAATGCACATAAGAGAAATTTATGCCTAAAGATTTCAAAGCAATGCTTCCCCAGACAGTAAATTTTATTAATCTTTCCCATCTTGCTTGAAATGCAGAGGAAAGCCTAGCATCATAACAGCCAGAAAAAATAAATTCAAATCCATTAATGCATTAATGGAGGCCTGCAATAATGGATGGCTTCATTTTAAATTTGCTCCCAAATAGCTCACTGGTTATTAACTGAGGCTTCACTGTATCACTGTTTTGATGATGTCCTTTTAAATACTGTGCTGATGGAATACAATGGTAGTAGAATAAAATAAATTGTTCTGTTGGTATGAATGCAGCTTGGCCTGTTATTAATGAATAGCTTCCTCTAACTAGATGTGTGAGAGTGTGTGCCTGTGTGCATTTGAGCCATTAAGCTTTCAGATTGTTTAAGGACAGGGCAGAAAGAATGGAGATGTTTTTCTGTATAGGTAAGAAGGATTTAGCCAACTATCCAGCTCGTCTTTGGGATATTTGGTAGGGTCTATGCATGTCACAGTAAAAAAGACTGCACATTTTATATGGGGGAGACCATATTATTCGCTTATTTTTGAAACCTTCAGACAAACAAAAATCAAATGTCGGTGTTCTCAGTATTTGATGTCTTCATTATGGTTGTGTTTGTCTTTTTTGTTTTTTAAACTCTGTATGATTTGTTTTGCCTTAATATGTATTTGTTGAATAAAAAAGCAAAAATCATGGAAGAACATTTAATGTAATATGGCTGAGGTAGATTCTGAATGGGTAATGTTCATCTACAATTCAGCCTACTCCTGTCTCTTTCTGACTTGGGCTGATACAACCACTCTTTGGAGTCTTTGGTGGTCTCTCTGCTCTCTGCAGTTAACCTTGAGCTACAAATATTCTCTTCTGTTGATACAACCGCTCTTTCTATCGAAGGCTAGCAAAAGTAAGAACTAAATGGTCTAAAGGAGAGCAAATATAATCCTTTCTTAAAATAGAAATATACAGAGTAGTCCCAGAACTATGTAGCTCTCCTTCCTTGAAGAATAATTATTAGGCATTTGTGAGAATGAGATCTTTCCTACAAATTAAGATAGGGTGCTTTCTAAGCATAGGAGTTTTCCACACAAGTGGTACGTTTACCTGATAATTCATAATGGGACTGAAATGGCAAATGTAACTTCTTTCTACATTAATCCATTAAATGCAAGGAACCCTGTAAATTCATGTAATAAAACTAAAAAAAAATTAAAAAAGAAAAAAGTTGTTTTTTTAAGAGAATATTGGTAGTTTGTATATATCTTCTTAACAGACTAAGCCAAAAGGTTGAATTAACAAGTGAACCAGCATCACCATCCTATCTCTTGTTATACTATAGCTCATTAACCAGCATTAGGCTTCATTTCTTATTCAATCAAATGAATTTGCATTTATGGATTTCATGTACAGTATGACCTGGTGATGGTATATATAAATGAGATTTTTCACATAGGGTATCATGTGAATACAGCTTATGTAAGCTGATTACATCTTTCCTATGAGTCTAGTTACATTATTCAGAAATTCTTTTAAAAATATCATAGTGTTCTGATATTAAGAAAGGCTGCTGTCACCTTCCAACATGTTTCCACACTATGAAAAGAAACATAATTCTTAATATTATTAAAACATCAGCTATTCAGCATGCAAGGACACTCTTAATTTCAAAACTAGTAAAATAGCAAGGATTTTTACATTATGCTCTAGATCACCGTTTCTCAGTTTTTGGAAACTTTCACATGTGTGAATTTAAACTGCCAGAATTCAAGCATTGCTGGCTGGAGAATTCTGGGAGTTGAAGTCCCAGAAATTTAAAGTTGCCAAGGTTGAAAAACACTGCTCTGGATCTTATTTTTTGTCATTTCACCTCCATTTCATGATAGACGACATTCATATTTCTTTCCCTGGGGTTTTTCAGTCAGTTTTCAGTTTTACTATCATTTATTGAACATTTCTTCCTCTTTGCAATTTGAGCAATTTGTTGTTGTTGTTAGTTGCGAAGTCGTGTCCGACCCATCGCGACCCTATGGACAATGTTCCTCCAGGCCTTCCTGTCCTCTACCATCTTCTGGAGTCCATCTAGGCTCACACCTACTGCTTCAGTGACTCCATCCAGCCACCTCATTCTCTGTCGTCCCCTTCTTACTATTGCCCTCAATCTTTCCCAGCATTAGGCTCTTCTCCAGTGAGTCCTTCCTTCTCATTAGGTGGCCAAAGTATTTGAGTTTTAGCTTCAGGATCTGGCCTTCTAAAGAGCAGTCAGGGTTGATCTCCTCTAGGACTGACCGGTTTGATCGCCTTGCAGTCCAAGGAACTCGCAGGAGTCTTCTCCAGCACCATAGTTCAAAGGCCTCAATTCTTTGGCGCTCAGCCTTTCTTATGGTCCAGCTTTCACTGCCATACATTGCAACTGGGAAGACCATAGCCTTGACTATACGCACTTTTGTTGACAGGGTGATGTCTCTGCTTTTTAGTGTGCTGTCTAGATTTGCCATGGCTTTCCTCCCAAGGAGCAAGCGTCTTTTAATTTCTTGGCTACAGTCCCCATCTGCGGTGATCTTGGAGCCCAGGAAAATAAAATGTCACTACCTCCATTTCTTCCCCATCTATTTGAGCAATAGCCATGTACTTTTAGATGCAACGTACCATAAAACATTGATTCCTCTTCATATCTACTCTTCTAAGATCTAATCTTAGTAAAATTGTAGCTAGTATTTCTCTCTGCAGACAGATATCTTTCATAATGCATGCACAAAGTATATTTTATTAATTCTGTTTTTTTGTAGATCACTGTTTGCATTTTTTTCTTCTTTCTCAGAGGTGTCTTGCTAGGAAATGTGGCTGATGAAAGATGAAAGAGATGAAAGAAACCTACACTGAGAATACAGGACATGAAAAACAGAAACAGTATTCAGTCTTATGTCTAAGCTGCTCCTTAACAATATTCAAAAAGTTTGATGTGTTATCCAAACGTCCTGCTGCTCGGCAATTAAAGAACCCTTCACGGTAGATTTAATTTTTGTTTTAAAAATGTCTCTATGTTATACTGGACTTGTAGACATTATTTTTCCCATTCAATCATATTTGACTTTTGGGGATTGCTTGAACAAGTCCCTGCATTTTTCTTGGCAAAGTTTTTTTCAGAAGCAGTTTGCCATTCCCTCATTCCTAGGGCTGAGAGAAAAAGGCTGGCCCAAGGTCCCCCCAGATGACTTTATGCCAAGGTAGAAGTAGAACTCATACTTTCTGTTTCTAGCCTGATGCCTTAACCACTACACCAAACTGGCTGTCATTTGTGAGCATTCTTTTTTTTTATTTATAGATTTTGGCTAATAGTGAGAAATGAATTCAGCAAAAAATTAATATGCCAAGACCTTTCTGCTGCAAGCTTTATTCCCAAGAACTTTTCCCAGTAGTCTCAGATGCTCGCTTTATTCCCAAGAAACAAAATAAATGTTAAATCTCTAACACATTAAACACATCTATGATTCCAATTAATGCACAATTTGCAATAAGTGGGCCACTTCTTCAAGTTGTGCTCCAACACACCATTTGACTGATTGAGTGATTGGTTATGTGCCATCATGTTGTTTTAAACTATTAACAACCATACTGACATATTTTCTTCACAACAATCTGTCCCTAAACTCATCCATCAGGCCTTCCGATGATGCACCCATTGTGGCAGTAACTGAGTCCATCTACCCTGCTGCTGGTAATCCAGTTCTCCCTACTTACTTACTTACTTACTTACTTACTTACTTACTTACTTACTTACTGCAAAGTCGCGTGGTCACACAGAGAGACGGACACTGGAGCTGGGTAGTAACTTCTTTATTGGATCAGGAATGAAGCTGGAGCAAAGGGGTTACCTGGCGTCTCTTTATACCTGCCCAGGTGAATCGCGACCAATAGATTCAAACCTGGGCTTCCTGCCAGTGCAGGTGGCCAATGGATTTAAACCCTGGCTTCCCGCCAGAGCTGACCATGCCCTGGGGCTGTCAACGACTTGCTCTATTCAGGCTTTCCTGCCAAAAGTGGTTATAGCCTGGAACTGTCCAGCCCCCTGCTGTGCTGACATTCCGTGTATGCTTTAAGAGCATACACTACACATACTTACTTACTTATTTATTTATTTATTTATTTATTTATTTATTTATTTATTTATTTATTTATTGGGACTTATATGCCGACCTATCTCCCAAAGGACTCAGGGCGGCTAACAACAACTTCCATCTTTTCCACTATTACAGTTGTCTCCAGAGACCTGAGTCTTTGCAAAATGTATCAAACGTAGGATAATTCAAGTCAGGTCCTATATACAGCCTGATTTCAGACATTGTGGGTGCTTCATCACTCAAGGTTTTTAAGAAGAGACTGGACAGCCACTTGTCTGAAATGATCTAGGGACTCCTGCTTGAGCAAGGGGCTGGACTAGAAGACCTCCAAGGTCCCTTTCAGCTCTATTCTGATACTTCGAGTGAGAATATATGAATTAAACCCTACACTATCAGAAATATTCTTCAGGTATCATGATCTTTGAGTTTTTTTATGGTGAATTAAATTTACTATCACTTTGTTTTTACTACATGACTATATATATTATTTCTGCACAACACTGTTCTTTAGTTAAGGCATTCTGTATTTCAATCTAAATCTGGTTTACCTATGATGGAAAAAACACAAAGATTGTTACAACAGGTAATATCTGGAAATCAGATCTATTAGTCACAGATCTGATTAGTATTACATATAATATTATGTATTCAAGCTTATTTTCATGATCAAGGTATTTCCCCTGTCAGGTAAGTAGTTTTTGAATGTGTGCATTAGTTTATTGGTCCTCTTTTGTAAACAAACTGATTCATCCATTTCTTGATCAAGTTACTTGGCTTCCATTTCTTCCCATTGCATTTTGAAGTTCCAGATGGTAGAAAGAAATGTTTTTAGAGATGGCTGACTTTCCTACAGGACAAAAATAGAACTATTATTGATGTCCCACTTTTATATCATTTAGGCAAAACAAACAAAATACAATTATGACACCATTTTAAAAAATCATTAAAGGTCTGGTTGAAGAGACGTACTTCTGTTTTCTAAAAATGAAAAGCAAGGAATATGGGCACTGACAGCTCTGTCTGTTTTAATCAGAATTATGGAGGTGGTGTTATGGTGTTGTGTTGGCAAGCGCCCCTCCCCTTTTTGACACATACAGTAGTGTATATACAAAAGGGGCAGGACTTGCATTGAAACAGCATCTTTGAGAAGGCCTCAGCTATTAAATGGAATGCAATTCTCTTCTTTGGACTATGGCAAACTTATTTCTTCTTCTTGATGCTGTTGTGAAAGCAATTAAATTAATATTAAATTCTTGTAGTGGCAATGGGCAGGAATAGGTGATGATTCTTCTCAGTAAAAAGGCAACCACATGCAATTGACAAATAATGATGATGCAGTTGATCTGTGACATTGTGTGCATGGTGAGGGAGGACAGCAGTTATAAATATATTACTGTGTAGCAGATCACCCTATCCATTAGAATGAACTTAAACATCTCAAAATATATTGCAATTGTTCATTATGTGAAACCTTATTTCCTTTCCTTTTGTTAAGGCTAGTCACACCTACTATGGGTTTGCAGGTCAGATTAATCAGTTTCCTGCTCTTCTATTCCTATTATATAGGTTCAGCACTTGGCTTGGTTCAGAAAGAATGTGCAACAAGAAGAATGATGATGTAACCATCACCAGATGCTATATTATAACTGCCCCAACTTTCTACTAATGAGTATGCAAAACACACACATGATTTCAAAACAATCTTTCCTTTATTTGTGTAAAAATGCTAAAATCAAAACAAGATTAAGTTGACAACATCTTTTAAGAAAATTTAACTCTCTTCCAAATAGTTCAAACCTCTTCACATATTTTTCTCCATAATAGAAATAAAGGGGTGTCATAGACAGACATTTTACTAGTAGGATAAAATATTAACAAAATATACTCTCATCTCTTCTAGTTTTTAGGCCCTAAATCTACTTTCATGAAAAATTACTAGCAAAAGAAATCAGTAGTACGTAATATGGGTAATCCTCAACTTACAACCACAATAGGGACCAAAATTTTGGTTGCTAAGTGATGTGGTTATTAAGTGAATCATCACATAACCAGACCCAATTTTATGACCATTTTTATCATGGTCATTAGGTGAATAATATGATCATTAAGTAAATCACAGTGTCACTAAGCAAACCGGGCTTGCCCAACTGATTCCGCTCGTCAAAAACTTGGGAAGGTCATCAATTTTGATCAGACAACTGCAAAATGTTGTTATTTTAAAGACAAGCTGGTTGCAATCCATAAGGTGTTGGGCTGGTCATTTCAGAAGAAGAAATGATAATAATTTGGCACAGATCCTTCCTTCCAGCCACTAACATCTGTCCTATGACCATAAGGCATGGTTGCCTGCCAGAACAATACGTCATAAGTCTGTATCCATTCACTGTTTGAGGGTAGATGACCAGATTGGTATACATAACAAAAAATCTGATTGGCTGGGCATAAGAGATATTATTCTTTCTAAGATCGGTCCTCATGGGCATCACGTACTTCACAACAGCCGTAACAGTGAGTGCAAACAGGGAGCATAGTGGCAATTATTTGAGAGATATTGGTTGTAGCCAGATATATTGCTCCACAGGTAAGCTGGTTTGAGTAACTACATATGAAGTAGGGCCATAAAATCAAATTAAAGTTACCACTGCTGTACCAAGCACCCTTCTGCAACCCTGACTGAATTTTTGGATTTCATAGCTAAGGTGTTGTATATACGTATGAGATCTGGAGGGGTTAACAGTTTCAAGTCCTCTATAGAAATGGCGGACTTGCCCCAGATAACCTGTGGCCTTATACATATAGGCAGTCATGTGTTAGACCCACTTAAGAAATGAAATCACAGCATTTTAAAACCAGGTTAACAGAAGGGGATCCAAAAATAAATTGGCTCAGTTCTTCAGCATTAGAACTACTTTCCAATGGCACAGAATCCTTGAATACAAGTGTCCTTATCCTTGTTCATCAAGACAGGCTGTGTCCATTTTTTAATCCCTTTGGTGCTTCCCCCCCCCACAACCAATCTTTAAAAGAAAACAGAAAGAATTAGAAATCACCTTTTGATCACTGCAGTTGTTTATAGGATTTTCCAGTTAAATTAATTCATAATTAATTTTCTTTTAACTTCTGTATTATTGTATTTTATTGTTGTTAGCCGCCCTGAGTCCTTCGGGAGATAGGGCGGCATATAAGTCCCAATAATAAATAAATAAATAATTTACCTTTATCCTCCAGTTATTAATTTAATTAAAACTGTTGGAAACAAATTGTGTACTTAGTTGAATTCAAAAGATCTCTAATCTTTTAACTTTTAGGTACATATTGCACTATGTGATTTTTTTAAAAAAATAACTTAATGCACTTAGCTAGAGAGGATTATTGGATATACTGTAAAAAGGGAATCCAGGATTAGTGCGTAGTTTTGTATGGGTAGATATAGACACACATATACTACTAAAAGTCTCCTGTTTGCCAAATCTTCAATTGGGGAAAACAATGCATCATAGGGTCCAATTTTTGAATTAATGTATCTCAAATGGACTAGCTTAAAGAATAGTTTAAAAACACAGAACTCATTACTCTTGTGGAACTGAATTTGGCATGGAGGCATAGCTTCAATGCTGCTGTCTATGGAGATTCACAGTCATCCAGGTCATGGTTGTCCCAAGGGTGCTTTTTCATGAGGCAACTGGACTTTCTTTTTTCTCTTTGAAGATGTTTTATGACAGATAAGCCTCCAGGTGGCATCAACAACTCTCTGAAAGAATGCAAATGACCAGCTGTCTGTAAGGGATATAAATCCTTCCATTCCCCACCATCCAGTCAGAGCTGAAGAAGCTTCTTGGATGAGAAATGAAAGGTCTTCAAAGGAAAACAAAGTCCGGTTGCCTCATGAAAAAGCACCTTTGGGACTTTAGTGCTGCTGCTGCTGCACTGCTGCAATCAACACAGTCAGGTGAATATCAATTCTAACACTCTCCACCACCTCCTGTCATGGCCCAAGCTCTGGACTCAGAATCTGAAGAAGCTGCTTCAGCTGACCCTGTGGAATATCATCCTCAGGAAGGATAAAGGCAGATATCACATTAGGCTGATCAATCACAAACACCACCTGAGAAGCTGGATCTGTCAGAGGAGGATGACATAAGGCCTCCCAGTTCCCAGACTAGACAAGTAGAAATTCTTTAGCCAATTTTATTATATATTCTTTTACTTGTTCTGTTTCAAATTTCAGTAAAAGCTTATAATGATTTAACAATAACATGTTCATCATTTCTGCACAGTTCCATTTCAAATCCAGTCTTACAGTGTTCAAAACCAAATGTTCTTTTATCTACTTCAACTCTTTTTGATAACTATACATAAGAAAACTGAATTCTCTCTTGATTTTATTTTATATTCTGCTTGAAAAAATTTAATAAATCAGAGTAAGTTAACCATTTATGCTTAGGTATAATTTCTCTTCTATAAAATACTTCCATTGCCATGAAGATATTTTCTGGCACATCCTAAGTTTATATCTGATTCATATTCTCAATATGGTATATTTAACAAAATGACTTTTAAAGTCTGCATTAACCTTAGCTTTATGGTACCATAACCTTCCATGCCATCCAATCATAAATCATATTCTGCTAATTGCAAAACTCTTCTGTTTCTCAGCAACAGCCATTCTTTCATCCAATGTACCTTCTGTGAGGTATAAATCAATGTTATTCATTGTATAAAATTCTAAGTTTATATCTCCCAAGATTTTCAATAAAAATGT
This sequence comes from Vipera berus, assembly GCF_964194415.1. NCBI lineage: Eukaryota > Metazoa > Chordata > Lepidosauria > Squamata > Viperidae > Vipera > Vipera berus. The sequence continues at coordinate 31,683,235 of NC_138204.1, forward strand.
CCAGTTCAAATTGTCAAAGGCTTTTTTATATCTAAAAAAATTAATGCTCCAGAAGCCCAAGCTCATTTCATTTAGGGTCTTGATATGTGCTTGATCTTGCTGTAGATTATGTAGGATTTTTAGGCAGGTAGTCTTGATTTATGACCACAATTTTCACTGCTAAGCAAGACAGTTGTTAAGTAAGTCACACCTGATTTTCTATCTTTTGTTACTACAGTTGTTAAATGAGTCACTGCAAAGTTAATTTCTTAGCAAAAATAGGACACAGAAAAATTGTCAATTCAGGATCTGTATTTTAGAGAACTTGACATTTGTTGAATGTAAGTGAATTTTTCTTCCAACTCTTAGTAAACATTCCTTATCTTCTATTCAATATTACAAGGTACTAGAAAAGGGGCACGGTTCGACACAACAAATAATAACAGTAGTTATGCCAACCCCCTCAACGCTTTGCAAAAGTCAGACAGCCATTAGAGACCTGGTTATGGATCAAAATGTCCTGCTTATACAAACAAGATGCTTAATCTTCCTTTTTAATCTTGATTTTGACTTTCAATATAAATTACTTAGTCTCAGGTGTCACCTTAAATTGATTTGTTATGCTAAAAACCTGCCAAATAAATAATGAACTCTTGAATTAGTCTATACTTATAAAACAAAAAATGAGTTATTTCTAAAAATTCCTTTTATCAGGTGGGGATTAAATTATTTTTATGCTGTGATGCTCAGGGCTGGGCCCCTTCTGAGATTCTACTAGAGATACTTAGCAATTCAAGTTTTCTCTGAATACATTTTCTGTTATTAAATGTCACTCACTTCAGCATTTTATCATGTTAGCGTAGCTGCCTAAGTTAGAATAATATACATCAAGAGAGACAAAAGAAATCCCATTATAGGCAGAGAGTTCTCTCTTGGTGTTCCTTTACATTCACTTATGTGCTCTGAGATGACACTATGCAGGCTATGAGAAACTACTTTTTTCTACAGAAAACTCAAGGTTTTCTGATGTAACAGATGAGTAGTAGGACAAAAAGAGAATAGACTTGTTCCCAGACAGTGTTTGTTACATTTTGGAAATGTTAACATAAGATGGTATGCTGCTCTTCATTTAGATGGGTGATTCATGAAGGACAGATCTGTTAATGCCTATTGAAATATTAGACTAAAGTTTTCAGGACAAAAATCATGTCTTCTGTGAGCATCTATCTGTCTATCATCTATTTATCTATCAGCTATATATTTTCACCTCACCCTTTGATGATACTGGATAGCTTACAATAAAAAAGACAAATGACATAGGGGGATGTAAGCAAAAAAGGGATCTTGGTTGATAAGAAAAACAATTCAGCAGACATATCAAATATAACAATATGGAAGCCCCCCCCAATAAATCCCCCTCCCACTTCTGGCTGCCAAACCAAACTATCCCAAAGCCTGGGAAAAAGCAGACATTTAATAGTTTTTTAATATTACAAGATTAAGAACTGCACAAATTTCTGTGGGGAGAAGGCCTGCTTCCTAGGTCCCACAAAATGATGCTGCATAATCAATGGGATTTGGAACATAGGATTTTTGCTAGATTATATTGAATGGACAGGAACAATTGGAGACAGTCTCTCAGAAAAACCAGGTTCTATGCCATGAAGGACTTTTAAAGGTGGTAACTAGCACTTTGAATTGTACCTAGAAGCCAACTGGCAATCAGTGCAGCCTACAAAACAATGGAGTCAAGTGACCATTACACAACACTCCCAACAATTCTGGACCAGCTATAGCTTCCAGATATTCTTCAAGAACAGCCCCACGTAGAGCATATTATAGTAATTCAATTGTGAGATGAATAGAATAATTGAGAGACACTCCATCTCTCATTTAGACAGTTAAATGAAGTGATAACACTGTTTTTCAAAGTTCAGCTATTGTTTGTGGCAGATGAGCACAGTTCAAAGTGGAGCTTGTGTTGATATTACCGTATCTGAATGATCAGGTAGCCTCTGAAAAGCTATGTCACAAGAATTGTCAAAGGGGAAAAGCTAATGAAATTCCACTAGCCAGGGGACAGTACCCAAGACTTCTGAAATATAAGAGATAGTTCATTTCTTAAGAGATAATATGCAAATTAAGAAAATTTACTTCAGTTCCAGGGGCAGGAAGTAACTTAAGAATATATTAGGAAATATATGACATATCCACTTTGTGCATGCCAATCTGTTACCAGGGAGGACGGAGGGAGGGAGGGTCCTTTGGTTACCTCATAATAGAATGCAATCCCAAGAAAAATCAATTTATTTCAGGCTTTAAGTGTGTATCCCACCTGTTCAAAATTACATCTTGCCTTTAAAATCAGGATTTCTGTACTGTCATACCCCATATATCTTTGATAGATAGGCAGATAGATAGATAGATAGATAGATAGATAGATAGATAGATAGATAGATAGATAGATAGATAGATAGACAGACAGACAGACAGACAGACAGACAGACAGACAGACAACCTTTATTATCATTTTTTACTGTGGGCACAATGGCACACATTAAAAATGAAATTTAGTTGCTTGCTCTCAAAGTGTACACATAGATAACACACATTTAAACATAACTATATACCAGGGCTTTTCAACCGGTGGTACGCGTACCACTTGTGGTACTTTGCCACAAGGCAAGTGGTATGTGATTGCTAGCCAAGTGTAGCAGGGGAGGGGAATGAGCCTAAGCGAGCCAAGCCGAGGGAGAGGGAGAGGCAGCTGCAGCTGCAGGACTGTCTGGACTCAGCAGAAGCCCCAGGAACCGTCAGGGCTCCAGATGATTGGTGCTTCCAGAAGCAGCTGGAGCTGGAGGTGAACTGAAGAAAAAAGGGGGGAGAGAGAATGTGGTTTGGGTGTGGGAAGAGGAAAAAAGACAACAGGAAAGGTTTAATTCCTTTAAACAAATGTAATTAGTTTTACCCCCTTTAACTGAGTCTGTCTGTGACTTTTAGAACGTTTTCTTTGAAGATAAACTGGCTTAATTTAAAGCTAAAGCTTTTCGCAATTGCTGGAGCCTTTCTGTCTTTGCTTGCAACATTGTGACACGTGACACACCTGAGGCAGCTTAAAGAGGGGGAAAAATGGAGTTTGTGCTTCTTTATTTTCTTGCTTTGCACTTGATTACTGTGTCTTTAAGGGTACAGGGAAGGGATTGGGTGGGTGCATTCTTACTACACTGTGGAAGAGCTCAGAAGGGCCAACCAGGAGTCTACAAACTTAGAATCCTTAAGACCTGTGGACTTCAACTCCTAGAATTCCTCAACCAGCCATGAGGGCTGAGGAATTCTGGGAGTTGAAGTCCACAAGTCTTAAAAGTGCCAAGTTTGAAGACTCCTAAACTAGCTGTAATGGTGAAGATTAATAAACATGGATAAATTCATCATACATTTGTCAGTGCAAAGGGAAAGTGATTCAGCAAAGGAATTCCCATCGCCCAGTATGCTCACACAGAGAAGGCCTCCTCAGGGTACCGTCAGCTAGGCAATGTCGGCTGGCGACCCCCAGGGGGAGGGCCTTCTCTGTGGGAGCGCCAGTCCTATGGAATCAGCTCCTCCCTGAGCTTCGGATGGCCCAAAATCTCCAATCCTTTCGCCGTGGCCTCAAAACACTCCTATTCCACCAGGCTGACCTGGACTGACAGGCATTTTAATTAATTATATTTACAATTTTTAATTTATTTTTAGTTTTTAATTTTAATTTATTGCACAGATGATTTTAATTTTATTTTTATCTTAATTTCTGTACTTATTATATATTTTGTTGTTAGCCGCCCTGAGTCCTTCGGGAGATAGGGCGGGATATAAATCCCATTAATAAATAAATAAATAAACAGCCACTGAAGAAATTAAAACTGGTACTTTTTTTCTTTTTTCCCCACAGTTTTTAATGGTTTATTAGATTATAGAGTAAAATACAAAAATACCAAAATAATAGTAGGACACAGTGGGAGGAAAAGGTGGGGGAAAGTGAGGGGGAGAAGGGAAAAAGAAGAGTTCCTCTGTTGCAGTAGAAGGAAGCATTAACATTGAACCTCAATGTTCAACTTTTTCCTTTCCATAATATTATAAACTAGCCATTTCTATAACAACAAATGAATCTAATCAGTAAACCCTAAAATCCCTCCCCCCCCTTTTTTAGTCATCAGGTTTTTGACATCTTGCTAGGCACTGGTGGTACTCAAATATTGTCATGTTCTAAAAGTGGTACAATCTGTGAAAAGGTTGAAAAGCCCTGCTATATACAACATATGTATAGTCCTACACCCTTACATATAAGTAACATATAAATATTAATCACTGTCCATCTTGAATATATAACGGAAGGGAGGAAGCTTTAGAGTTCACAAGGTTAATACCGTATAGAACAATCTGTGACTGAATCTGGATGTTCTGCTTTGGATACCCTAAAGTCTCCTCCCAGAAGGTAACAAAAAAACCAAACCAGGTCATGAAGAGGATATGTAGTGTCCCAGGCAATCTTGCGGACCCTGCTCAAGCAACACTTACATGCTATGTCCTGGATGGAAGGGAAGGAACTGCCAATAATCTTTTCAGCCATCCTCACCACTCTCTGCGCTGCCTTCCTGTCTGAAGCAGTGATGCTTCCAAACCAGACTGTGATGCGGTATGACAGGATGCTCTCAATCGTCCCTCTGTAGAAAGAGGTAAGGACAGGGGAAGGATGATGTGCTTTTCTCATGCAACACATAAAATGCAGGTGCTGCTGTGCCTGTTTCACCAGTGTCTCGCTGTTGAGCAACCAAGCCAGCCTATGTGTTAACTACACACCCAGTAATTTGATGCTGGTAACCATCTCCACAGATGAATCATTAATGCACAGAGGAGTGTGGCTGTGCCTGCCTTTTCTGAAATTGACAATGGTCTCTTTGGTTTTTACAGTATTTAAAACTAGGCTGTTTTCCTTACACCAGTTCACCACACCCTCAACCTCCTTGCAGTAAGCACCCTCATTGTCATCTTGAATATGGTTTTATGTTTAATTTTTCTGGTGGCAGAAAGCACATCATAGCTAAATTTCTTTCCAGTCTTTTTTTCTTTTTCTTTTCTGGGGTTTTATATCAGGATTAGAGGCAAACTTCATCTTTTTTTGGGGGGGGAGGCGAACTTAATTTTTATCCCGATTGATCACTATAGAATAAATAACAATAATAGCAGATATTAAGGAGTGATTTGGGGCTAGTCATTCTCTCTGTCAGGCTTGGGCAACAAGCCAGTCAATCATTTCCTGTTGTGACCAATGGATCAACACATGGTTGATTCAAACAAAAAAGCACACTCTGCATTTGCAGGAAAACAGTAGGAAGAAAAAAATAGAGAACATTAAAGGATATCTTTGCAGGGGTGGTGCCTTCAAGGCATTGTTGATTCCTGGAGACTGCCTGATAAGTCCCTGCGATTTCATGGATAGATTTCAGAAGTGGCTTGTCTTCCTAGGGCTGAACGACTGAAACTGGTCCAAGGTTACCCAGCTGGCTTTGTGCCTAAGGTAGGACTAGAATGCACAGTCTCCTTTTCATGGCCTGGTCCTTTAACCATCATATCAAAAAAATATCTCCAAAAGATATCTTTAAAAGATAAATTAACAATGTCTAATCAAAAGAAAATAACAACAGATATGCACATAAGTAGAAGCTATTCAGGAGCAGTCTGAAAAGTGGGGTTGGGAATTGCGTTTGGCGTAGGGTACATATTGTCCACTTTACTTCAAGACATTGATTAGAACAAGAGGATAGGAATAATAAACACATATAAGCAGCAAAGTCCCTTTCAAGTTGAATAGTCTTTCAATACTGTAGCCTCCTTCATTTCTCCACTGTAAGCAGAGTAAAGGATTATTGAACTATTGGTTATTATTATCATTATTACTAACAGTGCTATTGTAATTGTCCTAGTGATCTGTAGTCAGGCATAGCAGCGAGAGGATTACAACTAGAGATGGTTCCAAATGATAAAATCTAACCAGACTGTAAGAGCTCCAAAACATTTTTTTTTCTGAACTGGATGAATTTTTCAGATGACAAATGAGATTCCTTCAAAGTAAAGGCACAGTGGTGAGTATTGGAATAATTGTGGAAGGGTAATTTTTCAAACCAGTAATTCCTGCTGTCACTTTTGTTCTTTGAGTGGATAAGATCAGTGGATGCTCTGTTAAGAACACTTAAAACTTTGGAGAAAGGGTATGAAAACCTGAATTCCATGATCATGTTGTTGGAAAATTTGTATCACCACCCATCTTAAGCAAATAACTCTGGGTAGCTAACAAAACAAATTTACAAAACAAATAAGCAAGTTTAAAAGATTGGGTTGTGGGGTTTTTTGTGACATTGATATTGTGAACCATCCAACAGTTGTTTTAGTATTGGATAATGGCTAAAGACAAAATACAAAATCTGAAGCATCTGTCATATTACTCACAATTGAATAAGAGAGTTGAAAGGGACCTTGGAGGTTTTCTAGTCCAACCTCCTGCTCAAGCAGAAAACCATATGTCATTTCAGATAAATGGTTGTCCGATCTCTTCTTAAAAACCTCCAGTGATGGAGCATCTACAACTTCTGAAGGCAGTTGCTCTCGCTTTCCCCCAAGCTACCCCTCCTCCCATCCACCCACCCCATAGTTCAGGGCATGGTATCAAAGTACAAGTGAGTGTGAGGTGGTAGCTGACACATACTCAATTCCTGAAACCATTCCTGATATGTTTTAACCTCCAGTCCCCTAATCATCTTTGTTGCTCTTCTCTGCACTCTTTCTAGAGAGTCTCAACATCTTTTTTATATTGTGGTGACCAAAACTGGATGGAATATTCGAAGTGTAATCTTAGAATAGAATCTTGATTCTATCCTTCTGTTAATGCAGCTTAGAACTGCATTGACCTTTTTGGCAGCTGCAGCATGCCAGTAGCTCATATTTAAGTGATTGTCAGCTAGGACTCCAAGATTCCTCTCACAATTACTACTACTGAGCCAGGTGAACACACCTGTACTGGGCTCCACTATGAACCAAGCCTTAGCAAAGCAAAAAGCCATAAAATTATCAAAGACTAGTCTTCCAGAAGCCAATAGAGTAAGGGTCATCAAGATCTCCATAGTGATGGGGGATGGAAAGGCACTGTTCCATACTGGAAATCTTTTTTGGATGTTTACTTAATTATTCTTCTGAGTCCTATCCCTCTTCCAAGTGATCTTATTATATTGCTGCCATAGCAATGTATCTCAAAATGGCAATTCTTTATTACTAGATGAGGAAGTAAAATTATATTACTGATTGATAGAATACATTTTGCCTTTTTTCTGGAAGAATGAATTAAAGTTTGATTCTGTAATTTGATCACCCCCATGAGGTAAGTAGGTTCAATTAAAAGACAGTAACTCATTCACTGAGCTGCATGGGTCACTCAATCAAGTTCTCACTGGCAACAAGACTGCCATAGATCAGGTAAGTATCCCAGTGTCCTGAAGCTATATTGTTATTTACTCAATTGATAGCCTGCTAGACTATTTAAGGCAACTTACTTCCCAAAATATGTAGGAAATATAGTTCTTCCCATTGCTTTTATCCTGTGCATTGAATATGAAATACGTTTCATAAAAAACTGGAGAAGGGATTTCTGTATTATCTACTTGGATTGTGCCAAAGGCACACTCAACACTCTAGATCTGGCAGATCTTCACATCTTGAAAGCATAAATATTTAGTGGGTGGTCATGGGAGAAATGTTATTTAATGCCTTCTCAGTTTAATGATTTATGTGTGAGAGAATAGCTACATAATATTTTGAACTACATAGTCACTGAGTTTATCTATCAGATTTATCTTATGCTCTTATAACTTAAGAAGCAATGTGCATCCCCAGAGATTTCTTTAAGTTTCCCGCCAAGCTAGAACTGCAATACTGGTGAATCAGTTATGCCAACAAATCTGCTAATGTAAGAAAAGAAAAAGAGTGTAGAAGATTCTTACATCTTTACCTTGCTTTAAACAGTTCTTGAAATTTTCTATTTTAATTTGGAGTAGGAGATTTGGAGCATTGGTTCTATTCAACATTTTTCTGTGTTTCTTACTAGATAATTTGAACTGTCTAGTAAGACTAAATTATCTGGTTCCTTTTCAGTCAGGATCCAGACCTGGGTACGGTATAGAGATAGCATACTTTTGGATGATCTCTGGCACTGGTGAGATGGAGGTCGTGTGTCCACAACCTTATCTGACTTCTGAACAGGTTTCAATACCATGAAATCCTTCTGGGGTGACTCAGAGGACTAGGGGTGGGTGGCATGGTGGTGTACTGGTTCATTTCCTTTCTATGATGTCAGTCCTGTTAGTGGTGATTGGGGAGGAGAGATGCCCTCTTTGACCCTTATAATGTGTAGTGCAGCATGGATCAATGCTTTCCTCTCTCTGTTTAACATCTAGACGAGACCACTGGGTGACCTCATCTGTTGCCATTGGGTAAACATCATACAATATGATATGGCTGGCTGGCTGGGGAATTCTGGGAGTTGAATTCCACAGGTCTTAAAGTTGCCAAGGTTGGGAACCCCTGTGATAGACTACAACAGGCTTCAACTGAACTCTGGTAAGACTGAGTGGCTTTGTGTTTTGAGCCCCTTTGGTTCTAGTACTTTACCATCTTTGTTACTGTTTGGGATTGCATGGCCCCAAACAGATCCTGTGCGCAATCTGAGGGTCATCATGGACAGATAATTCCTATTCAAAGTATAAAAATTTGTTTTTATACTTTTTAATGTATTTATTAACTACTGGTAGCTCTACTGTATTCCACCCAGAGTTCTATGTGTGAGATAGATAAATTGGTATAATAAATAAATTGGAGGCTGCTCTGTTTTTCCTTATTTTTTTCTTTATCTCTGCAATTTCTATTTTTTAAAAAAATGAAGCCGAAAACCGTATTTCAAAACCCATGAAGATATCTCATTGAAACTTTTTAAGCTTAATTTCCTTTAAAGGATCTATTTACCAGTCCAATTTTTGCATCCCATTATGGCAAATATGCTTCTCTGTTATATCCACTTTCAAAAAAATTTGTCAGATCTACTCTCAATGTGCTTCAAATAAAACCTTGCTACCTTTGAACCATAAGTTTTGATTAAATCCTGCTATTTTGAATTTCAAATTTGAATTGAATCTTTTTTTTTAATCCCATTTATATCCCACCCTTCTCCGAAGACTCAGGGCGGCTTACAATTTAAGCACAAACCAATGTGCTTAGCAATAGCCTTCATTCTATGTATATGGCTGCTTATTAGGGCTTTCAGGGGCCCCCCAAGCGGCATTATTTCAAAGTCAGCTTATTGCCCCCAACAATCTGGGTCCTCATTTTACCTGCCTCGGAAGGATGGAAGGCTGAGTCAACCTTGAGCCTGGTGGGATACGAACCTGCACTAATTGCAGGCAGCTGGTGTTACTTAAGGAGGCATTAGCCTCCTTAAGGCTCATCTTGGATGATTCTCAAACCTGTATCAACTTAAAAAATATCTATAGTTGCTGTTTATTTATTAGTTTTATAATTTCACTGTCCAAAGTCACTCTGTTCTATTTTGGCCAAAATATCCAAAAAGGACTGAAAGAACTTTTATTTACAGAGGGTCCCCATTTGCTTCATGCATATTTCAGTGCATCATTAATAGAACATAACATAGATCAATACTAAACAGAACTATGCCACAATTTAAAGTGCTAGTTTTAACTTATAAAACTTCTATGGCAAGGCATTGGGTTATCTGCAGGATGGCTCAACCCTATTAAAATCAGACTGAGCTGAGTTTTTAAACAGAGCTTTTCCAGAGGTCTTTTGCAGTCTGATACCATGTATTATTCTGGCACATTTTAATGTATTTGTAGATTTTTGTTTATTTGATTGATTATTATTGTGAACCTCTAAGAATCTTCTATGACTGCGGTAGGATATAAATTTCATAAAGAAATAAAGAAACCACATCTGCTCCCTCGTAAAGATGAAATCTTTTATTTTATTAGCAAAGATGATGACAAATAGTTAAAAATTAGGCAGAGAAATTCTGCACTCATAATAGTTGCAGTAAAGGGGTCTAAAAGGTTATTAGGTTCACCGAAGACCAAAACAGTTTCTCAGTAAATTTTAAATGAAACTTGAATGAACCTTGTTTAAGTGTACATTTCTGCATCTATCATGCACAATTTCTCTTGTTTTCCTGACAATCAATATTTTTAATCAAAATTTTATGACAAAAATATTTAAACTTTCCTCTAAGCTATTCATTCTTTATTCTGAGGCATAATAATATCTGAGGACCCAGATTGCTGGGGGCAATTAAGCTGACTTTGTAATAATGCCGCTTGGGGTGTGTGTGAAAGCCCTAATATTTTTAATTTTTAATTTTAACTGGGGTTTTTATTTTCTCTCAGGGTTTCATTTAATCTTTTTTAATTGTTTTAACTTTTGTTTGGATTTTCTTTTAAATACCCTGTAAACTGCCCTGAGTCCTTCGAGAAATGGTGGTATATAAATCTAAATAAATAAATAAATAATAAGCAGGCATATACATAGAATGAAGGCTACTGCTAAGCTTGTAAGCCGCCCTGAGTCTTCGGAGAAGGGCGGGATATAAATGGAATTAAAATAAAAAAAATAAAATAAAAATATTGTTCAAAGCAGAAAAATATATGAATTCTCAAATTTTAATCATAATAGAAATATTATTGCATTCTTTGATCAAAGGAGCTATGGCAGCAAAGCTCTATGTTAATGATATAGACCAGGGGTGTCAAACTCAATTTCATTGAGGGCCGCATCAGCATTGCGGTTGCCCTCAGGGGGCTGGGTGGGTGTGGCCTGGGTGGGCGTGGCCTACTGGGTGGGCGTGGCTAAAGTGTGTATGGCCTACTGGGTGGGCATGGCCAGCTCTACATCGTTTGCATCAAGGGTGCCTATGGGGGCCTGGGCAGGAGTGGGACAGATCTGAGGGTCTCTGGCAGGAGGAGGGTCTCTGGGCCAGGGCCAAGGCAGTGGGGGCCCTTCCCTCACTGTTTCCAGGATGGCTTTGCGGGCCGCATGAAACCACTTCGCGGGCCGGATCTGGTCCCCGGGCCTTGTGTTTGACATGTCTGATATAGACAGAAAGAAATTTGGGTTTTTTAAAAAAAAACAACAACAATGTATTGAAAAAGTATTTTCCAAGTGTATTGAAATATGATTTAAAAATGCTTGAGATCTAATTACATTAATGAGCAGGTCTCTAAATGTAATTGTCTTTCAGAAGTCAGCCTCAAAAGGATTAAGGGAGAAACAAGTGGAATCTTGCTTATTTTCCTTGTTCTCTTAGTGTTGATCTAGAAGTTTGAAGAAACTTTCTGAAACTGCCCCAACATGATGATTGCTCATGTTCAGAACACATACGGATATGTACAGGCAATCTTATATGTTCTTTATGTAAATCATATTGCCTCATTTTTATCTATTAGCAGAATGGATTACAAATAGACAAGATAATTCCCGTCTTTAGGTTTATGACCTAAAATGCATTATATGAAAGAAGAAGGGTTGGGAAGGGAAATGAAAAAAAAAAAGAAGCAGCTTGGATACAGTGGTATCTTATACAGGATGGGAACAAAAAAAATCTAGATGGTAGTTATGGCTGCACAAAGTACCTTGTACTTTGTAGACACATATAAAAAGAGATGATGTTTTGGTCGTCCTTCTTATTTGCCATCTTGATTTATTTTACTCCATCTATTACCTCAGCTGAACTATTCAGGGGCAAAGCTGCAGTTCTTCATATAACTAGTTGGGATGAAAGCAATTCAACTCATATGATGGCTAGCAGAAAACAGAAGCTTCCTTCTCAGAAGAATATGGAAGAAACTGGGTCTTGTTGAGGTACCTGGAGTACAAAGTAGAGGTGGGCACATGACAAATTATGTAATGGATTCCATCAGATGTTGCATTTGTTTTCTGCTCTGCTTTTATGAATCCAATGTTTTGAATTTTTAAATGGAATGTCTGAAACAGTTTTAACTGTATTTGAATATGTCTTAATAGATGTGCTGGTTTTATTCATTCTTTTGCAATTGGGCATTTTGTGAGTGTGTGTATCATATATATATTTTTTATATCCCATTTATGTCCTGCCCTTCTCCAAAGACTCAGGGCGGCTTACAATCTAAGAAGCACAAATCAATGTGCTTGTCAGGACCCACCTCAATCCACATCTTAGGAAATAAGAACTCTTGGATGCAAGTTTAGTCCAAAAGGAAAATGTTTACTAGGATGGAATCGATTGTGGGAATACAAGACGGAATCTGAGAAAAGTTACATTTCAATCCTATATAAACCATTCCCATTCCAGCCCCTCCCCTCATCCATTTGGTCAGGCTGTCGTCAGTTGCTAGGTGTCAGGTCCTTCCATGGGAAAGGGAACTCTCCTTGGTTTTATGGTTATTGCTTTCCTTTTCAGTTGTAAATGAAGATACAATCCAGACCTGTCTGTCCCCCCTCCCTTCCCCAGTAAAACATCCCCTGTTGTTTGAAAATCGCTTTAGTAACCATCCTCTCCCCCCCCTCGGAGAGATGGCAGAATCCCCAGAAATAGCACGTTGTTCTACCTATACAATTATGAAATGTGATATAAATGGATTCTGACATTCGGCTCTCCTTTCAGAAAAAAGATGAGTCCATCTGTGGGGAAAGAAAACATATAAATGTTAGCCTGGTTTGTTTGGATATTCTGTATGAAACCTCTTAAGCAACTTAGGTGCTTTAACATGGAGTTTGTTAACCCACTCATTTTCTGAGGAGGGGAGGTGTTTCCATGCCACTAAATATTGTATCGTTCCATGGTGTTTCCTGGAATCTAAGATTTCTTTCACTTCAAAATGTTGTTCTCCTTCCACCATGATGGGGGGTGGTGGTGGTGGGATTTTTTCTCGTAGTGGTGATTGTTGTTCTCTCTTTAATAGACTGCAGTGGAAGGTTGGGTGTATTCGTCTAAGATTTTTGGGTAGTTCTAATTCAACTGTTACTGGGTTTATGATTCTTTTAATTGGAAAAGGTCCAATATATTTTGGTCCTAGTTTTTTACAGGGTTGGAGTGATTTCAGGTATTTTGTGGATAAATATACCATCTCTCCTACCCTAAATGGTGTGGGATCGGTTCTTTTTTTGTCTGCCTGTGTCTTGTATGCTTTTCTGGCATCTTCCAACACTTTCCTAACGATTGGCCATGTATTTTGTAATTGAGCGATCCATTCCTTCAGATCAGAGATAACCGGTTCTTTTGGGGTTAGTTCTGGTATTGGGTTGAAACTCTGGCCTGTAGCTACTTGAAAAGGAGTGTAACCTGTGCTTGAGTGGACTGCATTATTATATGCTACTTCTGCAAAAGGCAGTAGGTCCGTCCAGTCGGACTGCTGAAAATTAATATAGCATCTCAGATATTGTTCAAGTATATTATTAAGTCTTTCAGAAGCTCCGTCTGTCTGAGGATGGTGACTAGATGACAGTCCTTGGGTGGTTCCTAAGAGGGATAAAAATTCTTTCCAAAATGCCGACGTAAATTGCACCCCTCTGTCAGATATGATGTGTTGTGGTACCCCGTGCAATCTGTAAATATGCTGTACAAAAAGTTTTGCTAATGCTTTTGCAGTCGGGATTTTTTGGCAAGGTATGAAATGTACTTGCTTAGAGAACAGATCTGTGACAGTCCAGACTACGGTGTTTCCATTACTTTCTGGCAGTTCTACGATAAAATCCATGGCTATTTCTTTCCATGGGGCTGAGGGGTTTGCCACCGGTTGTAACAGACCTGGCGGTTTCCCTTGCAGTCTTTTGGCCATCGCGCAAATTTGACAGCTACCCACATAGCTTTCTATGTCCTTTTTCATAGATGGCCACCAAAATTGCCTTTTAGTTAAGTGTAAGGTTTTTACAAAGCCAAAGTGTCCTGCTGATTTTGTATCATGGCACAGTTGCATGAAATTGATTCTCTGTGTGGCAGGTATATATAGCTTCTCCCCCACCCACGGCAGTCCATCTTTAATTGTGCACACATGTTTATTTTTCTGGAACCATTCATCACTTTCCAAAGATTTCCTGAATTCTATTCCAGTTTGGCTATCTACCTTCGGCTTCATTTTTTCTTGTGCCCTGGTGGTGACTGGTGCTGCCAGTTGTTGTTCCGGTACAAGTGGTTTAAAGTCAGTAACTCTTGTGCTGTTATATTGGGGCATGCGGGATAATGCATCTGCCAGGAAGTTCTTTCCCCCCGGTAAGTGTTTGAGAGTGAAATTGAATCGGTGAAAGTGTTGGGACCAGCGGGCTTGCTTAGGAGTGAGCTTCCTGGGCGTTTTTAGTGCTTCCAAATTTTTGTGGTCTGTCCAGACCTGGAAAGGTATTTTATTTCCTTCTAAAAATTGGCGCCATGTTAGTAATGCCCACCTCAACGAGAATGCCTCTTTTTCCCATATTGGCCAGCGTTGTTCTGTTTCTGTGAGTTTTCTGGATGTGTATGCGCATGGTTGCAATGTCCCCCCATCATTTTCTTGTAATAGTACGGCTCCTACCGCTACATCACTCGCATCTGCCTGTATTACAAAAGGTTTGTCGGGATCTGGGTGTTTTAGGACAGGTTCAGCAGAAAAAAGTCTCTTTAGCCTCTCAAATGCTGCTTGACATTCCATTGACCATTTCAGAGGCTGGCTGGGTTTCACGGGTGACCCCCCCTTCGTTTTCAACAAATTTGTGAGGGGCATGGCTATTTGGCCAAATGCGGGGATGAATTGGCGGTAGAAGTTTGCAAACCCCAGGAAACTTTGCAATTGCTTCCGTGTGCGGGGGGGTGCCCACTCTAGTACTGCCCTGACCTTCTCAGGGTCCATTTCGATGCCCTCTGGAGATATGCGATATCCCAGGTAGTCGATTTTTTCCTGATGGAATTCACACTTCGATAATTTAGCATATAAGTGGGCAGCTCGCAACTTCTTCAGGACTGCTCTGACTAGTTTGATATGTTCCTCTTTGGTTTCTGTGAAGATAAGGATGTCATCGAGGTAAACCAGGACCCCCTTATATAGGTGCTCTCTCAGCACGTCATTAATTAATTGCATAAAGACTGCGGGGGCCCCTTGCAGTCCGAATGGCAATACTTTGAATTGATAGCACCCCATTGGGCAGTTGAATGCAGTCTTCCATTCGTCTCCTTCCTTAATCCTAATACGGTAGTATGCTTCCCTCAGGTCTAGTTTGGTAAAAATCTTTCCTTTCGATAGGTGGGATAACATATCCTTCATTAGGGGAAGGGGGTACAGATTACATTCACTAATTGTGTTCAAATTTCTATAGTCCACAACCAAATGAAAGGACCCATCCTTCTTCTCCCTGAACAGAACCGGGGCGGCCACTTTGGGTTTGGCAGGCTCAATAAATCCTCTTTCTAAGTTTTTCTTTATGAATCTCTCCATTTCTGCCATTTCCCTTGGGCTCATGGCATACATCCTGGGTTTTGGGAGTTTTGCCCCAGGTTTGAATTCTATGGTGCAGTCTGTGGGGCGGTGGGGGGGAAGCTCATCTGCTCTTTCCTCACTGCAAACCTCAGTCAGGTCCCTGTATTCCTCCGGTATCTCTGGTAATCCCTTCTCTTTCCCCACTGCTGCTGTCTCCTCCCTCTGGGTTGGGGGGGTGCTTTTGGAGTCTAAGTTCTTCTGCCCCCCCTTTGGGAAATTGAGTTCTTCTGTCCTCCAGTTTATCCCGGGGTTCCATTTCTTCAGCCATTCCAGTCCTAGGATCATTGGGCATTCCATGCCTGGGGCCACTATAAACGTTATGTCCTCCTCATGGGGCCCCAGTGATAGGTGGATTGGTAAAGTGGCTAGGGTGGCTGGTCCTCCCCCTGCTATTGTCCCATCTAATTGACTAAAAGAGATTGGTTGTTTTAGCCTCCTCACTGGGATGCTCAATCTCTCCACCAGCGTTGGGCTGATAAGGCAACGAATGCACCCAGAGTCTATCAGAGCTTTTATTTTGGCTGCTTCAGGCATAGGGGAAGCTAATATAGTCACTGTCTTAATTATGGGTGGAAGGGGTCCACTTACCAATGGTTCTCCCTCTGAGCTGTCTTCCGAGTTGTCCACCGTCCCTGCGGTGCAGGCCAGAGTCCAGTCCCAGTTCCTGGCAGGAATTGTGGACTCTACAGCCTCTGTCCCCTTCATGGAAGATTCTTTTGTGTTGCCTTGGGGCTTCCCTGGCTTCTTGGAGGATGATGCCTCTGGTTTTCGTGGGGGGGCTTTTGAACGACATTCTGCAGCACGGTGGCCCTCTCTCCCGCAGTTGAAGCAACTTGTTGATTTTTTGGCTGTGGCTGGTGGTTTTTCCCCCTCGCGTGTTTGCTCGGGTGGCAGGCGGCCCCATGGTTTTCCTCTGCGGTGTCTCTTCAGTAGGTCTATTTCCACTTCCTCCGCCAGGATGTACCAGTCGTCGAGGTGGGGTGGGTCTCCTCGAGGCAGGCAAGCATCATACAGGTCATAGTTCAGACCGTCTTTGAAGTGGCTAAGGAGGATGTCTTCTGGCCAGTTCAGCTTGCTGGCAATGGCTCGGAATTCTTGGGTATAATCAGCCACTGCTCGCCTGCCCTGCCTCACCGTTTTGATTCTCTCCCAGGCCTTACGGTCAGCCAAAGGATCCTTGAACCGTCGCCTCAAAGATGACATGAATCGGTTGAAGTCGTTGAGTTCTGGGGCGTTGGAGTCATGTAAGTTCACCACCCAGTCTGCAGCCGTCCCGTCCAGGGCAGATTGCACAATTCGGATGCGTGTTTTGTCACTGGGGATGTCCCGTCTGTACTCTTCCATGTAGCTGAGGACTTGGGTTAGGAAAAATCCCAGTCGTGATGGCTCCCCCTTGAATTTGACTTCCAGGGGCGGGAGTCTTTGGCTGGAGTGTTGTCTGCGCCGTGGCCGGTGTCGCTCCTCATCCTGGTCCCCATCTGTGGTTCTGGGGGGGGTGGGTACTGCTGAGGCAGCAATTCCTGTTCCATTGGATGGCCCCGGGGTTTCAGGTGTTGGATCCCCTCCGTTACCTTTCCAGTTGCGTCCCCAGGCGCTGCCTCGGTTGCGATTTTCAGCTCTCTCCTCCCTCAGTGAACTCAGGGTTGCTTTCATCAGATCAATGGCCTTTTCCAGGATCCGCTCCTCCTCGCTGGTGTGCAGGGAAATCTCCATCTCTTGCCTCCATTCCGGTTGGTGGTTACTACGCCTCAGGGTCGTTTCTCCCGAAGCCTTTTCCCACTCACTTTTCCTTCCAACGCCCATCAACCACCGGGGTTTTCGGTCGTACTGCTCCACCGCTTCTTCCCCGGGGGAATATGCTGCTTCAGCTTCCCATTGTCTCTGGGATTCCATTTGGGGGGAAGACTCCCCCTCCATGGGGCTTCCCTCCTCTCTTGCTTCGTCGCCAGACATTTTATTTGTTGCAAAGTCCCCCGGTAAGGTTTTCCCTTCCAGGTTGACTCTTAAAGCAGATTCCGTCTACTGTCAGGACCCACCTCAATCCACATCTTAGGAAATAAGAACTCTTGGATGCAAGTTTAGTCCAAAAGGAAAATGTTTACTAGGATGGAATCGATTTATTTATTTATTTATTTATTTTAATTCCATTTATATCCCGCCCTTCTCCGAAGACTCAGGGCGGCTTACAAGCTTAGCAGTAGCCTTCATTCTATGTATATGCCTGCTTATTAGGGCTTTCACACACACACCCCAAGCAGCATTATTACAAAGTCAGCTTAATTGCCCCCAACAATCTGGGTCCTCAGATTGTGGGAATACAAGACGGAATCTGAGAAAAGTTACATTTCAATCCTATATAAACCATTCCCATTCCAGCCCCTCCCCTCATCCATTTGGTCAGGCTGTCGTCAGTTGCTAGGTGTCAGGTCCTTCCATGGGAAAGGGAACTCTCCTTGGTTTTATGGTTATTGCTTTCCTTTTCAGTTGTAAATGAAGATACAATCCAGACCTGTCTGTCCCCCCTCCCTTCCCCAGTAAAACATCCCCTGTTGTTTGAAAATCGCTTTAGTAACCATCCTCTCCCCCCCCCTCGGAGAGATGGCAGAATCCCCAGAAATAGCACGTTGTTCTACCTATACAATTATGAAATGTGATATAAATGGATTCTGACAGTGCTTAGCAATAACAATGCTGTCTTGTTAATCCACTTTAGTGGAAAGGCAGAATATAAATAGAGTAACAGTAACTGAATGACTGACTAAGCAGGTGTGAAAGTTCATGGTCCTTCCACCTGCCGCTTGAGCACTTACTTTCAGTTATCCTATGGTACTTTTACTCTCTTGTAGCTTTCATGATTAAGGTGGGAAAAGACCCTTAAAGTTTGTGAACTTCATGACCCTCCAAATAAGAGATCTTTCAGAGGAGGTTTGTTTGTTTGTTTTTCTGAGTAGAGAATGTCAGTTTGGAAGAGCTGTCATCTTGTAAATAATAACAATAATAAAAATGCGCAAGAGAGGAAAATGAAACTTTTTTCTTTTTGTTATTTTCTGTTATCATAGATGGAACTTAAGAACATGGGTCAGTGAGTAAGGATGACTTTGGTTGCAAAGAGCTGCTTTTCATTTTGTGTTGTCCTGAAGCCTGAGGCAAGACCAGCTATGTGTACTTAGCTGCTTTCAGAACACTTGATTAGATTGTGCTAATTATGGCACTGGAATGAGGCAAAGAGTCACAGTTAAGCTGCTGTAGTTAAATATCACAGCATTCACCTTCTGCTCTGAAATTCCCAATGAACTTACAAAGCATTAACTGAACTTTATCACTTGCTGAAGGATTAACCACTCATCTTTGATACACCAAAGGAAAACGTACGTGGAAAAGTATAAAGTGGTATTATTTCATATATTAAACAGTAGGAATACTGGTTTGGTTGGGAGATATAAATTGAATCTGTTGTCTATGATCCATCTCTGACAAATACCACCTGTATTTGTTGACACAAGTGGAATAAAAACACTTTCAATAGTTACAAGACCCTCACTTGACACACCCACACCTGACCCATCACAAGACCCACTGACCACATGAAGCCCTTATAAATAGAAGACCACTGGCACTGAAATCCCCTAAACTCCGCTGAAGATGTTACCTAGCCTGGTAATGAAACATTTGGAAACCATCCCACAAGCTCAGAGAACAAACCTTCACCCTCACTTTCAATAATTTTTGAAACTCAGGATTGCAACACAGTTTAGAAAGTTAGTGAACATGTTTATGAACCACCTGTTATTAGTGCTCTTGCATGTTTCAGAGCATTTTCCTTGAAATAAAAAAATGAAGCATTGCACTCCTAAAATATATCAAATGATTGTGTAAGGAATACTATTATTTAATCAAAATACATAGGGGGAAAATTAACCAAGGAGAAACTATAATAATTTAGAAAACTATTGAAGTCCACCCGTATTTATAATGCAATGCCTCGTCTTATTCTTTGTTTGTTATTCTTTACTCTGTTGATTTGCAAAGTTTCTTGAGTTTTATTTACTACAGTAAATAAGCTTAAGAAGAAAGACATCTTGAAAGAATATTTGGACTTTAATCATGTAACTCAGCTGTATCTCATACTATATGAAAACTTGATTTTCTTTTTAAAATCTTATCCCCATGCTTTAGCACCAGAGGTCCAGAACAATGTATAAATATTAATCCTTCCCATCCTGATTTTGGTTAAAATACATAATGTAAAAGGAGGGAGAGACAAGAAAATTCAGACACTATTTTTCAAAATTACACTGCAGTTATAATAAAAATCAGCTGGGACAGAAACAAGTCAGGATGCAGATGTCAAAGCAAGAACATCCAATGTTATATTGCTCTAATAAAGACTTTTAAGGTAAACAATGCCTCAGAGGTCTTTGAAGAGTTTGTCCATTGGAACCTTGACAGCAGATTGGAATGACTGGAACCTTGGAAGCAGACTGGAATGACTCACAGCTATTTTTTTATTTATTTTATTTTAATTCCATTTATATCCCGCCCTTCTCCGAAGATTCAGGGCGGCTTACAAGCTTAGCAGTAGCCTTCATTCTATGTATATGCCTGCTTATTAGGGCTTTCACACACACCACAGCGGCATTATTACAAAGTCAGCTTAATTGCCCCCAACAATCTGGGTCCAGCTAGCTGGAAAGACACCGGCTGATTGAAATGGAATGACCCTGTTCCTCTTTTCTGTCACTGTTGTACAATCTGTTGCAATGGTTACCACTGAATACCAGACAAAAATTTCCTGGCAGATATCAATATCTGGGCTGCTGCCAAAAAAAACCTGTATCCGTGAAGGATTCATCACTAATACTTGCTCCAGTCCCATCTTAATATTTATTTATAATACTTGAATATATAAATAAAATTATAATATTTAATATAATATTAAATTTTTTAACTGAATTTATAATATTTATTTAAGTTTTACAACACACATATCTACAATATGCAGCACTGAGTAGAATAATGTTGCTGCTGTTGTGATTTTGCTCTCTATTTCCTTCCAGATAATATATTTTCCAGGTAAAGCTTTCAGGAGCCACTGATGGAGAAAGGCTTGAGAGAGGCAATATGCTAAATTCTCTTCTGATTGAAAGCCAGCCATATATACATGATGTAAGCTATCACTTATGAAATTCAAAATAAATTGTATGTCTCAAGGCAGAGAACATGTATCTTCTAGATTTTTTTTATTACAATCCCTTCTGGCTATTGTTTGGTGGAAAGAAACTCAGGTTCAGTAAAAACTGGGTGGAACCAGGCTCTTCATATCTAGTTAAAGAAGAAGGAATAGTTAAGAGGAAAAGAGCTAGAGAAATGCAGAGCAATTCTGATGGAAATGAAGAATGGTTTCAGGATTGGGAGAAGAGAATGAAACCAGGTGCCTCCAGCAGAAGGTATGGGACTAATAATGAAAGTGATAAAATAATTCAGAATGAAACTGCTGAGGGAATGCTTGGAGTTGCATTTCTGAGATCAATATGGGAATAGTAGTGATATGTTAAAGAGTAAAATAGAAATGAATCCTATAAATAGAAAAAAACCATGAAAAGGAAGTAAATGGTGGGTTGAGTGTTTCACAATAAATGATAAGAAGTCCAACTGGAGAAATTCTAAAATATATGGGTGGCTTTTTTATGCAGTGAACTTGTTTGAAGACTGCATATTGCATGATGATTAAAAGAATACCAATTTTCATTGCTCATGTAAGATTTTTGATTGAAATGATACAACAGCTGACAGAACAAAAATTGGGAAATGTACTATGGTTTTATGTTGTGCAATTAATGAAGGCAAATATACGTGTCTCAGGATAATGTTGTGGTATCCAATTCACTGGTGAGAGAGAAGTTCCCTGAGGATGGGCTCCAGCACAAGTCCAAAAGCTCAGAAGACCAAACCTCTGGTCATGGAGACCAACCCACATTGAATTATGTTGTGCAAGCTGTTGTTAGTGATATACAGATATTTGCTCTTCAACAGATTAAGAATTGTATAAATATGTGAAAATAAGTTTATTCTGCATTTGTTGGTTTAGAGAAAGTGGATGATGAAGTGGGTGATCATTTTTGTGATAAGGTAAAGCTTTCATTTCATGGTGTATGGAAGAAGAAAGCTTTGGCTTACTATTTCTTCCTCTTTTTCTGTATTCTGCCTAAATAATTCTTACACCAAAAGGGATGAGTTTAGGCTTTAATACAAATAATGATAAGCAGTTGTTATATTATGAACTGCAACTTATAGCATCCTTAGGAAGCAGGGCAACAAACAGACAGCTGCTTGGAAATATTATTCAGCTATATATCAAGAGCCTTCATTTCTACCTCTGATGTGGACTGTCAAATTTGCTATAATTTTAATATACTGTGATGGGAGACAAGTGGAAAAGTCAAGCAGATGTCCAATCCAAAACTCTGGTTTAATGCAAAATTTAATTAGAAGAAAGAAATTAATCCACACAAGTGAGACTTATCATGTTACAAGTATTAATTAGTTTCTTCAGGGCTGGACAGATATTTCTTTAGCTTTTTGGTTGTAGTTATTAGAATTCAGCACCTGCTTAGGTTGGAACCTTACTAAACTATCAACATAAAAAGTTGAGAATGAAAGGTAGGAAAAATACGTAGGTGCCAAGAATACCAGGGAACTGAACTTGATTAGAAAATGTGGCTTTCAAAAGCCCAAAATTTTAAAAAGCACCCTTTATTAAACTATCAGTTAAAGACTAGTTAGAATAAAGACAGTTGCAAGGAAGAGGGGCACTCAACATAGTTGAACAATGCATAATGTTTATGAATGATTTTCAAGTGCATGTTGTTGTGGTAAAGAGACTCTGAAGGTTTCTGTGTTTAGCATCTTTGACATTTTGAAATAGTAATGAGAGTTGGTATCATTTTCTTTTTTTAAAGGGTAACACATTTAAATGGATTGAAAATGGCACCTGTGTGTCATGTGTGCTATGTTTCAAGATATTTAACTGTTGACGGCTCACTTTGCTTTCAGTGCCTTATGAACCATCAGAAAAGTACCCTTCAATAAAGGTTACTCCACAGGTCTTCAAACTTGGTCCTTTTATGACTTGTGGACTTCAACTCCCAGAATTCTTCAGCCAGCAAGGTCTGACTGGTCAGAGCTGAAGAAGCTTCTTAGATGAGAAGTGAAACATCTTCAGAGAGAAAAAAGAAAGTCCAGGTGCCTCACGAAATAGATAAAGGTAAAGGTAAAGTTTCCCCCGCATATGCGTGCTAGTCGTTTCCGACTCTAGGGGCCGGTGCTCATCTCCGTTTCAAAGCCAAAGAGCCAGCGCTTGTCTGAGGACGTCTCCGTGGTCATGTGGTCGGCATGACTAGACGCCAAAGGCGCATGGAACACTGTTACCTTCCCACTGTAGTGGTCCCTATTTTTCTACTTGCATTTTTACGTGCTTTTGAGCTGCTAGGTTGGCAGAAGCTGGGATGAGTAACAGGCGCTCACTCTGTTAAGCGGCACTCGGGATTCGACCTGCCAAACTGCCGACCTTCTGATCGACAAGCTCAGCGTCCTAACCCACTAAGCCACCACGTCCCTTAGAGTGTATAGATACTATATCATAATACCCAAGATATACCCAATGAAGGACTTTTAATATTCTTTCTTAAAATTGGAAACATATTATTTTGACAATTATGATGCTGTCTATCCCACATTTTTTCTAGCTTACCAAGAAGTAGGTTGTGGTCTACTTTGTCAAATGCCTTTCTGAAGTCTAAATATACTATGTCCACAGCATTTTGCTGGTCTACTAATTTAGTCACTTTGTCAAAGAATGAAAAAAGATTGGTTTCGCATGATCTATTTTTAACAAACCATGCTGGTTTCTAGTTATAACTTTATTTGTTTCTAGATGTTCACAGATCTGGTTTTTGACATTTTTTCCCAGTATCTTCCAGTATTGATATTAGGCTGATTGGTCTGTAGTTTCCTAGTTTTGTTTTCCCTTTTTTGAAGATGGGAACCACATCAGCTCTTTTCCAATCCTCTAGTAGTTCCTCAGTGCTCTAAGATTTTTTTAAAGATATGATACAATGGTTCTGAGATAACATCTGCCATCTCTTTCAGAACTCTGAGAAGTAATCCATCAAATCCCGGTGAGTTATATCCATCAAGGTCAGACAGGTATTCTCTAGCCATTTTCTTGCTTATTTTAATTTTTATTTCTATCTCTGGTCAGATAAGTTCAGTGGGAGCTGTGGCTCCCTGTGCACCAAAGTGTGAAAACTAAACAATGGTTTCTTATATAAAAGATCTACAAGCCAGGGAGGTCTCCAAAAGTACAGTTTGGGACCATTGTACAAGGTTATAAGTGAAGACAATGGAGAAGAAAAGGGACAACAGTGAGGTGATTGGCACTGCAAGGCTGCTCTGTTGTGAATATGGACTATCAACTGGTTAAATCAGTCACTTAAAAGGAACCAGGTTTTCACACATACAGCCTCAGTCACTTGAGTACTGTAAATTGATTTTTAAAATAATTTGTATGACATCAGTTTGGTGTTACTCTTAGTGAGCATATGGATTTAAAAGTGTTGATACAACTGTGAACGTCTGGGCTTAATTTAAAAACATAGTGGATAGAAAAACTAATTAAAATAAAAATGTTTTTGCCAAATTTCAAACTAGCAAATTTTATAAGTCTGGCAACTGTAACAACCATACTTTGATTGCAGAACTACTATTAAATATAATTTGACATTAGAGATTAACATGGTGACAACAAAGGGTTGTTGGTTTTTTTAAGCTGGTTGTGTCTGCATATATATTGAATATAGGGGATAACTTTGAAAGACAAAGGGAAGATCTATTCAGGAGAATCCAGCCTCCCTACTTTAGATTATGTTACTATAAAGGTTCTAATAAAAGTAGCTTTAGTTTTACACAGTGTCTGTTTCTTAATCTGGTCTACCTTATGGTGGTGCTAATATCAATCTTGTAAGTCTCACTGTAATTCTCCTTCCCCCTCTTTTATCTTCAAATGAATCAAGTATTGGGGAACTGTCTGAGACATTTTTGAAAACCATTTTCTTGTCCTGGGTTAAGCCCTGTTTTTCTGATCATTGCCTTGGTAGCAGATGAAATTTTTAACAACTGTTATTGAGGTTTTTTACATCTGGATGGGATTTTTTAAGCCACTTTAGAATCAAGTTGACAATATATGAGTAATATAAGAATTCAGTGCAGATATACCCATGACATTATCAACTCGACATTAAAAACTCAATTTTATTATTTTTACAATAAAGTGAAAATACATCTGAGGATAATTTCTAAACAAAAGGGAATATATATTAGATTTTTATCCTGTCTTTCCAGCAGGGCTTTTTTCTTCCATTTTTCCCTCAAACCATAAGATGGGGGGCTGGGAGAGATTCACTGGTCCACAATGTATAGCCCTGTGTAAGTGACACATTATCTTTTTAACAGTTTTCCAAGGTTTGTGTTTGGTTTGAATTGAATAACTTGGGCTTTCTCCCTGCATTTTCCTACAATCTAGTGGATTTGTAGACATTCCTGAGTCCTTCTGTGGGGCAGATGCAGAGTAGAATAAACTAGTGTTTTCCTCCTTAGATCAGCTGTTCTCTGCATATTACAATGAGCCATTTTGAAATTTAAAAATGATTTTTTAAGAGACACAACTTCTGTTCACTGAATGTAGGTAGCTAAATCAAGAGAGATAGAGAGATGGATAGATTGGCCTATCATGGTCATTTGAGACTTACAACTCACTGACTTTTTTTTGCCCTGTATTTTATGAACTGCTAAGATGATGAACACTTTGTTATTCAAGAGGCACATGTTCTGTACATTTTAAGCAAACCTCCATATCATGGCAAATTTGCACTCTATATTATTGTTCTGGTGCAATGATTCAATAATTTATTTAAGCAGTTTTGGCACTTATTTTGCTCATGATTCTGAATATTCTGAGTCAGACTTATTCATTTATTCCCATCCACCACTTTCTCTTTTACAATTACTTAATTTACAATTAATCAATGGAAGTTGCCTCCAGAAGTTGTAAGTGCTCCATCTTTGGAGGTTTTTAAGAAAAGATTGGATAGTAATTTGTCCAAAATATAATAGAGTCTCCTACTTAAGGGGTTGGACTAGAAGATCCCTTCCTACTCCATTATTCTAAGTTCTAATTTTTTTATTGCTGCTTGTGCCTTTGATTTTGCATAGTTCAACTAATGCAGACTCTTACAGACTCAACACATTCTTTCTTCTTTATTATTTATCCCCCAAAAATGGCTGAAATAGGTGCATAGGTAAAAAAACACTGTGTGGAATGTGCTACAAATAGAAAAGAAGAGCTAACTTTTAATGCTCACTGACCAATTATTATATGAGAGAAACTGAATGGAAAAGACAATGTCTAAAGTATAAGGAAGATTTTAATTTAGAGTATTTTAAAGTGTTTTACCCATAATTTAATTATTTGTATTGCTTATGAATAGATGTAAGTTATCCAGAGCAGCAATTAAGTAAAGCAAATTAAATTTTAAAAAACCAAGTTCAATAGCAGAGGTCCAAATCAGACAGAATATGTACTATGAAGACACCAAGTCAACTCTTCTCTGAATATCTGAATTATGATAGCATGATAATTATGAAGGCATATGTAGCAATGTATCCTATAGAACTGAATGCTAAACTGATTGAACAATCTGTAGATGTTCTAATAAGTTTTTTCCTCCAATTATTTGGTATTATCTAATTCTTAACTGATTAATGGAAAAGTATTGAAAAAAGACAAATATTTCTCTAGTTATACCCCATATTCTTAGATAGTTCAGGGTGAGGATGATTAATTGCTATTAAACATATGAAAGATGGTGGCGTATTCACCTCTAAAATAAGCAAAGATTACTTGTTTTTTGATATTTGAATACTTCATGGAAATGGACCACACTAATACAATTTAAATCTTATTAATAAATTGAAAAGAACACAAAAGAAAAACTGTATTTTTCCAAATAGCATAAATATATTTCATTGTCGCTTGTCAAACATTTTCCATTTCTCTGCAATTAAATAGTTCTATGCTAAAAACATTGGCAAAAAAGCATTTCCAAACAGACACAGAGACTAATGCTCTGTAATTAACATTGCAAGTGAGGAACGAAATATGTCAATAGTCCAAAATTCAAGGTTTAAATATAGTTTGTCCAAGATAATTTTCAAAGCCAGCACTGTAAATTAGGGAATTTCCATATAATGACTCTGTGCTTAGTTACAGTTTCCCGTTGCCCTGGTGCCAGAACAGACTAGCAGCCATTTTTGGATATGAGAAACAGAGAACATAATTCTGTACTTACTCGCTCCCATTACAAATGTTGACTCTGGGTTCATTATTGTGTTGTGGGTTTTAAGTAGTTTTATTCTCCCTGAAATAGCACAAAAGGTATAACATTAGGCTATTGGTTTGAAGTCTGGAAGGTTTTTTTTATTAAATTTAAAATTTTCTTTTCCTGAGCTAGCTAATTTTCTTGGGCTTTTTTTTAAAGTGCAGAGGCATACTCATCATTTTTCTGGTCATTCAGCTCATTCATACTGTTTGCTTGCTCTGTCACAAGAACAAGAGGGCAACAGGTTCAGGGCAGACACAGACAAAGTGATGTTTTACTCACTTCTCTCCCAAAGCAAATTTGATTTCAGATATGCTTTTTTGCTGTAGTTTTCCTCTTCTAGTGCCTATCACAACTTTTTTTGCATTACCAGAGCCAGGGTGGGCGCAGCCTCTGTATGATGCAACCGGCCTGTGGGCTGGCAGTTTGAAACCCCTGATCTAGAAGCTCTATAGCTATCTATATCAACACAGACCTTTCCAGAATCTTTGGAGACAATACTTGGGTAATTAAGATGGATTATCCTAGTAGAATATTGGAAGTTTGTTTAATAAATTTTGTGAGATCCAATTTCACAAATAGATTCTAACTCACAATGATCTTGAGCTTGCTGCAAATTATTTTTATAAGTAAATTAAATGAACACCACCCTTTGAACCTTTCCATTGTATCTACTAATGTATAAGCATAGCTATATAGGCAAGGCCTTTTTCTGAACTCAAAACTTTCAAAAAACCCTTTATCAATGTGTCTTAAGCTCAGCTAGATTTTCCCTAGACAAGCAAAATTATCAATTTTCTGAGGCTGTGCCTGACTACAATCCTTTAAAAAAATATCCCCAGTTGTTTAACCTATAATGTTATAGACTTAAAATAAAAATGGTTTATTAAAGTTACAAATCTTCATGGTCTTGATATCTTTAATAAAACATTTATCTGTTAATAATGGATGCTGTTTCTACAAGTACTTTCAACAGGCTTGGTAGGAAGTGGAGAAAATAACCACTAAAAACTACTGATCAAAGCTATTTCATCCTTTTCCCTACAACCTCTCCCCCATCCAAAATCAACACAGAAATATAATTACACTGGTAAATAGATTATCACTGAGACATGTTTAAAAAATTTAACATAATTAAGAAGTTTAGCCTTCAAGGCATGCAGCCAGAAAAAAATATCTCATGAGATTATGAGGAGATATATTATAACTTCCTAGCATATTGCATACAATAAATAGTGAAGCACAGTCTGTGTTTCACCCAAGATGCACACATGTTCTTACCCAAACATACACAAACAGACACCAGAATAATCTCAATGTTTTTAATGTATATCAGGGTAGGCGCAGTGTTAATATTTGTTAGCAAAAATGATCCAAACAGAATAATATTAAAGTATTATGGATGGATGATAGCATTAAAATTTATGCAAAATTATTCAAATCACTGTGAAATTATAGAGTGGTTGTACAGAAACAATTCTCGTCCTCATGACTGAACTATGTCATAACTGCAGATGCCTTCTAAGTATCTTTTCCACTCTGCAATCAAAATCAACCGTATAAAAACAGTGCCAGCACCATCCTCCACTTTTCATGATGGGATTGCTTTCCTTATTATGGTTGCAAGCCTTGAATAATATTTGGAAAGAAATGTAATTTCATAACCAAGTTTCCTTTTCTGAAATGAATAAAGGAGAATATCTGTAGCTCAGAGTTTTAAATGAGGACTCCTTGGTGCTCTCTCTCAGCTAATGAAATGTCTGCAAGAAAACAAGCAAGATCAGAGAGCACCAAGGACTCCTCCTTCTGAAATTATTTGTTGCAATTTCCAGCTAAGGAGCAGACAGCCTCAGTCCCCAAGGCCTTGGGATACAAACAGCAAAGAGAAACAAATCAATAAAAACACACCTCACACGCATAATAAATTTCTTTTAAAGACACTGTGATGTCCTCCATCATTTGGGCCCAAAGAACAAAAGATTAAAACTGTTTTAATAACTTGGAAAACTAAGGGGGTAAAAGCTTCCCATACCACAAGGGAAAGGGACTTAATTACATAAGGGGGGGCTGCACTGGGAAGGTCTGCTGCCTTGTCCACACACCCCCAAGAACTCAGAAGGTGAGGTCTCACAACAAGTCTACCTATAAGATCCAAATTTTGGATCTATTTTTTTCCCTTTTTTGAAGATGGGAACTACATCAGCTCTCTTCCAGTCCTCTGGTAGTTCCCCAGTGCTCCAGGATCTTTGAAAAATATAGCTCAGTGGTTCTGAGATCACGTCTGCCAGTTCCTTGAGAACCTTGGGGTGTAATCCATCTGGTCCTGGTGATTTGAACTCGTCTAGGCTGGACAGGTGCTCACTTACCATTTTCTTGCCTATCTTAACTTGCGTTTCTATTCTGTTTTTTATGGCACCGGGAAGGTTGGGTAGGTTGGGTAGGTTGGACTGTTTTTTCCCTTTGTGTAAAGACAGATGCAAAAAATGAATTAAATAGTTCTGCTTTCTCCCTATTGCTTGTCACCTTCTTGCCACTTTCCTCCCACTAATGGACCAATCATTTTATATGTTGAAAGAAGCATTTTTTGTTATTTTTGACTTTGGTCGCAAGCCTTAGTTCATTTTGAGCCTTAGCTTTCCTCACTTCATCTTTGCAGGCACGGGCTGTTTGCTGATATTCTGCCTTAGTTATGTGCCCCTCTTTCCACTTCTTATACTTGTCCTTTTTATCTTTCAGTTTATCAGAGAATTCTTTATGCAGCCATGCTGGTTTCTTTTGAGAGCTGTTATTTTTCTTCTTTGTTGGTATTGTACTAGACTGGGCCTTTATTATCTCACTTTTCAAAATTTCCCAAGCTTCTTGAGTTGTTTTCCCCTTTAGGATTTTCATCCATGGAATTCTTCCCATGGTCTCTCTAAGTTTATTGAAATTAGCTCTTTTAAAGTCCAAGACTCTAGTTTGGCTGTGTTCTATTGCTTGTGCCTCCAGAATGTTGAATTCAAATATTCCATGATCACTTCCCCCCAAGGTTCCTGTGGCTTCGACACCTTCTATCATTTCATCTCTGTTTGTGAGAATTAAGTCCAATATGGCTAATCCCCTAGTTCCCTTCTCTACTTTTTGGGAGATAAAGTTGTCTGCTAGGTTTGTCATGTGATGTGCTTCTTACATACCTTAGTTAGCTGACTAGCAAAAAGTTCATCTATTTCCTCTGCTTGGTTGGGCGGCCTATAGTATATACCTATGGCAATGTCATTTTCCCCCTTTTATATTGACCCAAATGCTTTCAAGTTTACAGTTTTCATCATTGTTGTGCTCTATTTCTGTAGAGATAAAGTTATTTCTTATATATAGAGCAACTACTCCTCCTCTTTTGTTTAGTCTGTTTCTTTTAAATAGTTTAAATCCCTCTAGCTGTGTGTTCCATTTGTAGGTTTCGTCCCACCATGTTTCCGTAATGGCAACAATATCATATCTGCCCTCATTTACCTGAATTTCTAGTTCACTTCATCACTTTTTTCCTCTTTTTTTTGGTCAAGTTTTTGACACTTTGCTAGGCGACTGGTGGTACTTGGATATTGCCATATCCTAAAAGTGGTACAATGGGTGAAAAGGCCCTGGCCTAACATAATATCCTTCCTATCTCCAGCTTGTGAGAATGTTGGATTTTATAATGTTTTTGTAGTGATTATAGTGGTTTTATAGTGGGAAAGTAAGAAGATTTTTAAAAACCCAAATTTAAATATCTTTGCCCATTCACAATATCTGAGCCTACACAACACATTGTTCACTACTACTGAATCAAAATAAGGCTGTGTTTTTCACACAAAATATCCAGGATATCCATTTGAAGGAAAATTATTTCAGAAAACTAGTTTCTGACCAATTCAATCTATTAGGTGAACTTTGATTAGTGGGACTTGGGTTAAGTCAGATTTTGGAGATATTTTTACACATGCATCTCTATTATTTTTTTTTACAGATGCTTGAAAGTATCAAATGGAACTCCCTTCTTCCTGCTATGGTTAATGCCTTGGAAGCAGAACAGATTAAGATAAATGACAGAAAGATAAATAAAAAAATATTTTGATGATAAAATAATTAAGAACAAACAGATTGTGCATTTAGTGTACAACAAGTACAACAATAAAAACAAGTACTTGCATGGAGTATTTTTATAAGGAATAAAAGGAATAAAAGACATGTTTCCAGACAGCCAATTTATAATACATAACTTGGAAAAGCTTTTAAACTACACTGAATTATTCAGCTTCTAAATTTAATTCTTATAGGGTTAAATAGAGATATCTATAAATGGTTGTACTCGTTACCAATATATATATATATATATATATATATATATATATATATATATATATATATATATATATATATATATATATATATATATATATATATACTGTATATATGGATCTTTGGTTATTCGGGTTATATATATATATATATATATATATATATATATATATATATATATATATATATATATATATATATATATATATATATATATATATGGATCTTTGGTTATTCACATTTGGTTATTCACAAGATCCACATACGAACACCCGCGAAAACCTCAGAAAACATATATATATATATATATATATATATATATATATATATATATATATATATATATATATATATATATATATATATATATATATATATATATATATATATATATATAAAATATCTACCTGCATTTTGCTAAAATTGCCTTAAATGAGATTCCCCATTCTATCTCCATATTTTTCTTGGGCTGATCTATGTTGGGTGGAATAAAATAAAACAAAGGAGAAAAGAAAGCTCAGCTCAAACATAACCGTCTGTTTGTCTTGCAGCTGTCACATCCCAGTGCAAACTAAAAAGTAAATGGCCTTGAGCAAACATTTCCTTTCTATAGGCATAAATGTAATACTTGCACTGAGAAGCAGGACCATTTCCAAAGCTGAGTTTCTCCTAAGCAGCTTTTATCTGGTTTGTATCATGACTTGATCTTTGGATGGGGGGAAGAGAAAGAGCTTGTCCCATTCTGTTATTTTTGGCTGCATGTCTTAGAGGTTTTATCCTGTTAAAATGCTGACAAAATGATGCAATAGTCCTCAGGGTAGCATACTATAACACTAGTAAGATTTAAAAAAAACCCAAAACAAAACAGCCCAATAAAGCAATAACAAAAAAATTGTTAACGTTCAGTAAACAACAGAGGTTAAAACCACTCAAATAAAATTATTCTATTTTCACTCTAGTTTCTTTCACTTCTTTCTTTACCCTCTATGTAAAGTTTCCAAAGGTTTACTCTTGACACTACAAAGAGGTATCCCACATTCAGAATCTCATCGCACTTTTATTCTTCACCAAATATATCAGTCTTCTATTTGCTAACTAATTTCTGATACTTAGGAGATACATCCAGTTAATTTCATTTGAGCAAGCTAGGATCTACAATTGAGAGATAACATTGCATATTAGTATACCATTGCTCATGTTGCACCTAGTAGAAGATCCATGCAATACACTGACACATTCTGAATTTGACTTATAGCATCAAATTCAATGGCTCTTCATCCCAAGAGAAAAACAAGACCTTAATAAAATAGTCTATCTTCTCATTCCACAACTCCATCAGACCATGTGCTGGCTTCTTTAGAGCTTCTAGCTACCGCTTTCCATAGAAACAAGTAAACATATTCTAAAACTTTGGATTCACAGCAAACACACTATGTTTTTTGACAGGTGACACTGCTTTTGTGTCCCCTCCTCTCTAACACAAATGATGTTCACTATTAGCAACTGGTTATTGTCCTAAACAAATGGCAACAGTTTCATAAACAAGATGCCAAAAATGACAAGACATGGATATGCTTTTTACTAATAACTTATTTTTTTCTGAATAAAATCACCTATCTGCTTCCCATCCATATTACATATTCCATTATATCTAGCTAATAGTTGGCATACCTTCCTGTTGAATTTTTTTTGGAAAGGCCACTATAA
Source organism: Vipera berus (assembly GCF_964194415.1). Lineage (NCBI taxonomy): Eukaryota > Metazoa > Chordata > Lepidosauria > Squamata > Viperidae > Vipera > Vipera berus. The sequence goes on from NC_138204.1 coordinate 31,716,233, forward strand.
ATACAGCCCTCCATTTTGTAACTTGTCCTTTACTGTTGCTTTTAATCCCACTTTTCCAAAGCAAGCTTTTACAAGAAGTCTGTTGGGCAATATGAATAGAACCCATCTGTTATGTATTGGCTTTAATTGCTTGTAAACTGTTGAATAATAACTAACGGCTGTGTCTGTTTAAACTCCAGACTGCTTGTGTCCAGAACTGTTAACTTGTGTTTTAGACGGGAAGTGCTCCTTTAATTTCATTGGCCACCACCTAGCAGTGGTCCATATAAATAGTACTTAAGCAACAGTTAGTGCTGCTTCTGTGTTAACTGAATAAACCTTCGCCTCACCGATCCCGAAACATAACACCATCTGTGATGAAAAGCCACTGGAAGCCAAATGTTTTAACTGCAGCATTGCAAGACCATCATGTGATACACTACTGATAATACAATTGCTGTACAGTAATCCACTCAAAATGAAAATGCAGACATTTGTTTGCATTGAAAGCCCCCAAACCTGATAAATAGGAATTAACTCTATAATATTTCAACATGTGACTCTACCTTATTTTTTTGCACACTTCTACAACTCTGTGGATTGAATAGACTGGATACTAAAAAGACCTAAATACTAAAAAACCTAGATTGGCTGATTGTACTTTCCCTAGCTTTTGCAAATATATAGATTTATTGTACTTTCACACTAAGAGCTGCACATGTTGTCCTATGGTAGGAAAAGCAATACACCATATACATAGTACTCCATCATTTCTCTTTCATTCAGTGTGAGACAGGTTTCTTCATACCAATAAATGTGGCTATAGGATTTCAACAATTCCCATTACAACATAGGGATTGCACTTTTGAACGATTCATGGTTTTTTGTTTCTTTAAAAAAAAAAACTTACTGAACTCCAAAAGCTAGCATAGCTGGGATAATTGCAAACCTTTTTCAATTTTTTATCTATATTCATAGTTGTTCATAATGGAAAAATTGTTGGTAGAGGGGAGTCTTTGGCTATATTCATTATCATGTTATTCCATACAGACAAGCTAAAGATACATGCTAATTAGGAATGTCACTAGATGTAAAAGGAAAATGTTCCATAAAATTGGGATGATGACTAAAAAACAGCATCCCCTGGTCTTCCCTCCCTCTAACAGAAGTGATGAAAAGTTGGAAGGAAATGTGATACAGCAATATGGCCTGATTTTTTACATAGTTCCAGTAGAGAGTAAACATATAAAAATTATATAATCTGATAGTACATAAAAATTATACTAAATTTTGATAAAATACAAGTTTCCATAAAAATAATGGCATATTTTCAAATCGAGATTTTCATCCCTGATTTAAAAAGTGATTTGTTTTTTAATGCAATTAATTGTCAAAATAAAAACTACTTGGGAACTGAATTGTATTGAGATTAGGAATATACCTACTGATATTAAGCAGTTTGATCCTCTCTTGTATTAAGGTGTAAGTTATCATTTAGAGATCCATTGGCTTCTGCTCTTCCCAAAATATCCAATCATGATTTAGAAACAGTATTTTTGTATGTAATTTTCTAAATTTTAGTTCATATTTTTCTATCTATAACATAGACATCTTTATCAATAACTTCATAAATCAAAATATAACTCAAGGAACAGGTTTGGTTTAGATGGATCTGATTTGTTAAATTAGCTTTTCCCAGATTATCATACAGGACATACAGGTAGGAAAAGATTGTAATGTATTGGGCTTTGTTTTACTGTGTATACCACGTGGGTTTGAATGCTGGAAGGTTGCTTAAGCAGGGAGCTGGCTAATGGCTCCCAGCTCCTCAGACAACCCATCTCCAGCGCCACCATTGGCTGCCTCTTAGGGCAGCAACAGGTTGCTTTAAACCTATTGGACGCCACCTAGAGGCCAGGGTATAAATAGCTGCATTCACAGCCTTGTTTCCCAGTTAGGTTCCTGCAAGCAAATAAAGTATGTTCCTGACTGAACTCACTCACCTCATCTCTTCTATCAAGCAATGAGCCCAGTACACAACAAAAGTATCTAGGTGCCAATCCAGTTAGTGCTTTGTAAGTTAAAATCGGTGCATTAGTTTGCACTTGGAAACTTGTAACCAATATAAGGGCTGCAACACTGGTGCGATAAATTCCTCTTGGGATATTAACCTCTTGGGAAGATAGACCACAGGAGGGTTTCCACCTTCCCACATTTGTAATAACCCTACTTCTAGCCCTACATCAGAAACATAACTTTGTAATACTCACAGTTAAGGCTGTGCCTCAAGGCTATCTAACCTGAGATAAAGGCAGAAAGCTGCTATGGGATATGTTGTCAGTGAAATGTCTGCATTACCTTCATCTTCAGCTGGAGAATATCTTGAATCACTATTTTATGTAGAGAACTGAAAAGCCATCCACTGTAACTCCTTCTCAAAGGCAGGGCCATTTAACCACAAGAAGACCTGGGGATGTGTGCAAACTAGTATCTACTGCAGTGCTAGCAACTTCAAAAGATTCAAGGTAGTTGTTAAAGCCACATACTTCATGCAGAGGCTAGGATTAATGACTTGGAATGGTGCCTTTGACTCAATGGTGTCTAAGCCATCAAAGCTAAGCCCAAGTGCTAGGTCTGATATATGCAGTTGATTCAAACAATCAAAGGAAAACAAGGAACTATTCTAAATGCAGATTGTTATCTGAGTGTGTTAGAAGAAACTCCAAAATCTGAACTAAAGCAACTTGTGGATAGTTGGCTCTAAAGGCACTCCAGCAATTGCATTTGATTGCATTACAGGCATTTTGATAATAGGCCATGGCTGATGCCACAAATTGCTAATTAATTCTTCTGTAGTCAAATGTGCTGCTTAATTAAAGGGTGCACTGATTTATAAGTACATGTCCCAAAATATTATTCATTCTGCATCTGGTGGGAGAGAAAAGCAGATTGCTGCTGGGTTGCAACATTTCTCTTGAAATTATTTCATTATACCCTGCCACGCTCCTTCAGCACTGATTGTGACAGATTTGAGAATTATGAAGTCATAAATACAAAGAGTATGTCTGGAAAAATGCAGCTAATGGGAAATGTTCACAGAACCTTCAGGGGGAAAAGGGTATTTCTGATTATAGCCAAAGCAAGAGGAGAGGAGAACAAACTGAAAGAATAGATTTATGTGCCATCTATAAGAAATATAGCAAGTGCTTCTAGTTACCAAGGATTTGTTAAGTACAAATCAGGCCAATCCAAACTAAACTCATTCCTTGAGTTATACTTTGATTTATGAAAAGTTATTGATAAAGATGCCTATAATATGTTTGTAGATATAAACATATGAACTAAAATATGAAACTGTGTTTAGAAAATTACATACAAAAATACTGTTTAAAAGACCAATAAAAGCTTGGAAGGAGATGCAGTTCAGAGATATGGCCTGAGTTTTACATAGTTCATAATTTGATTAAAGATATAACCATTTATATAATATACTGCTTCTAAATTCTAATAAATTTTGATAGAATACAAGTTTTCATAAATATAATGACCTATTTTTCATGTTAAGAGTTCCATCCCTGATTTTAAAAACCATTTCAGTTTTTAATTCAATTAATTGTTCAAATTAAAATTTTTGGAGAACTGAGTTATATTGAAACTAGGAATATTCCTGCTGATATGAACTACTTTGATCCTCTCATATTAAAGTGCAAGCCATCACTGAGAGATCCTTTGGCTTCCACACTTCCCAAAGTACCCAATAATATTCAGGGGGGGAAAGCATCAAATTTAGAAATGCATTGATTATTATGTATCTTAATGCAGAAATGTGATGAAATGATCTTATGACTAAAACTATGCATCTCTGAAGCAAACTTGATGGCTTCAGCGCAAGCAATTATTAATGTATTTTTTTTACATGATTCTGCAACTGTACAGCTCAAATATTTCCCAAAGTCATGACATCTCTTTTAATCTGCATTTTACATAATACTACTTTACTTACATTAATGGCAATAAGTACTATCGTAGATGTCCCACCACCATAAGAATTAACATTAAGAATGAAATCAGGCAAAGCAAAAAGTCAGATTTGTTTGTTTGTTTGTTTGAAATGCCTCCCATGTAAATTAGTTTTATATTCAGTCAAGAAATTTTTGTCCTATTATACTAACAAATAAAATGTTTCCCAGCTCCTGGGTCCAAGGCCATTACCTTGTATTATAGCTATAGTAGTAGCTATAGTAGTAAGAAGATGTCCATAAATGGGTAGGTAGGCATTTTTAAGTAAAATATCTTATATTTATGTCGTATCAGCTAGAAATCAAGAGTTAGCATTTGGGCATTTTATTTTTTTAAAAAATGTGAAAGACTCAACTTGTTTCATTTGACATGGGACATTTGGTCCCTTTGATATTAAACTTGAACAGTGTATAACAATGAGTCTGCAATGACCTCATATATACTTGGCAAGCTCCTAATCTAATTCCAGAAAGTGTCAATCAGTTAAAAAAACAACTTAGAATCTGACAGTACATTATACACCTTTCTACTGAGATATATTTTTCCTGACAACAATTGCACCTTTAGTCACAACTGCATTAAGGAACTTATATTTGTGCTTCCATCTCTCTGTCTGTCTCTGTCTCTGTCTCTGTCTCTGTCTCTGTCTCTGTCTCTCTCTCTCTCTCTCTCTCTCTCTCTCTCTCTCTCTCTCTCTCTCTCTCTCTCTCTCTCTCTCTCTCTCTCTCTCTCTCTCTCTCTGTGTGTGTGTGTGTGTTTGGGTTTTGTTGTTCTGTAAAAATCTATTTGTCATAATCAAAGGGTTTTAAGTCTGCCTTTGCTACAAGTACAAAATCCCCTGACACCTAGTCCAGAATATTAGATCAGCAACATCTATAATGGAGATCAGAGTGGGTTAAAAAGCTTCATTAATGGTTTCCTACCTATAATTTGTAAACTTCTACTGGCCCACAAGTCTACTACAGTTGTTCCCTGAGGGTTGTGGAAGATAATACAGATAAAGGTACTTAAGAAGAACAATGAGCCAATACAATATACCCACATTTTTAATATCTTCTGACACAGTCAAAGTTAAAAAGATTTAAAAGATGTGCTTATGTGAGAATCCACAGATGCTTTTGATGGCGATGCAATGGTCTGAATCAAGAAAAAAACTAGGAAGCACTGAACTGGCCCTTTGGGATATTATTAAGCATTTCATTTCATTTATCGCTATAGGGGCTTGGAATCTGTTCTCTTTTACAGTTCTTTAGATTACAAAAGGTATATGCTTTTGCAGTGAGAGACTCAGATCTGTAGGCTTGAAGACATAATTTGATCAAGGCATTACCCCCCATCACTCCTATTTTATTTCCTGACTCAGGTAGCAGCCTATATCGCTGGCAATCTGAGCAATGATGTGAGATTTTGTATAAATGCTAAAGGGATCCATGATAAAGTTGCTTTTTGAATAATTTGGAGTTATGTGCGTTCTGTATCAATCCTGATGCAAATACTCACATACACACTAAGCACAGATGCCCCTCTGCAACTGTGTGCTCGAGTTCTCCAGTGTGTCTATTAGCACAGCCTGAGGCCTACAGAGGAGTGACAAATTTGGTCAATGACAGTCTTGGATTCATAGTTCATTTCAGCATTGTAAAAAGTGAAAGCTTTTCAAATTCTTGAGATAGGTATAAAAGTTGAAATTTAAAATGAGAAAATATACACAAACATACTTTTTCCAACGAGGAAAAATGCTTGGAAAGGAGTTTACAAAATATTCATAGAAATGCTGACAAATTTATAAGTAAAATTTACCTGTTTAAATAATTAATTAATGGCAGGTTTGAACCAAACTTTCACTTGCTAAAATGAAAAATAAAGGCATCCACTCCACCAAAGGTATCATCTTGTATCATCCTGTTCTCCAGTGCTTAGTGATAAAATTTGATAATCCATGAACAATATGTTGTGTGAACTACTGATGTTCAACACAGGTATCCTGCTTGGAAAAACCCTTCCACATATTTTGCAGGGATAGTTTGATCTGGCAGCTAAGATTATGGAGTGCAGGTTTTCACTGAGCAAACAATAAGAGTTTAGTGGTAACTGGTTTTTTATATTTCTGTTCCATGGCACATGCACTGTCCCCTCCAGGAGCATTATGGCATTTCATACATCATTTTGATTCTGATGATTTTTTTTTGCAATCACACTGTGAACACGTGCCATTATGCTAAGAAGCAAATTGAGAATAGAAGGGAAAGGCAGAGGGAAAAATAATAGATTTTTGCTACAGCTGAATAGCAAACTCAAGTTTAATCAAGGTAATGTTGAGAGATGGCTTAAATGTGCTATGCATTCAGAACAAAGAGCTCATTAAAAATTAAAGTAATGAATTTAATGACATAAATCTAGAAATGAATATATCGGATTTTTTTTCCAGTATAGTATAAGCTTCCCAGAGTTTCTTAACAGTGAGATGGGCAGAAAAATAAATAAATAAAAGTAAGTAAATAAATAAATAAGTAAATATTATGTCACTTGATTGCCTTGCCAGTTGTTCTATAATGTACTGGAATTTGGGAACAGACCTTGAGGTCAAACATCAAACGCTACAAAGATGCTGTGAAAGTAACTCTGCCACTGTAAATTCCAGCCAAAGGAACTAAAAGCTATGGTTGCTGAACGAACCTGCTGGTGAGTCCCATGCTATGAAGCTTTCGCCAACTTTGAACACAGGTGCTGCCAAAAACTGATAAAAAACCATGGGTGACATCACAAAAAAACATCCATAGTTACTATAACAATGGACTTTCAGTTCCCCCATTGCATTATATTAGGACCACCGATTTACCTAAATTGTGACCACAGACGAACTGTTCAATAGTGTGTCTTCTTCAAATCCGAAGGTTACAATTATATATATGCTACTTCAGCTCTATGTCTATTTTGTTCAATTTCCACACCAATCTATAATTTTTAAATGGCATGATGAACAAGTTTTGTTAATCCGTACATCTTCTTATGTTTGTTTTGATTTATGTATTTTGTCTGATTCACTTAAAATGCAGACAACAGAAAATTGTTTTCTGTTTGTAGATAAAATAAGTAACTTTGTTAAAGAAGATAATTATAGTGGTAAGTGGTATGGTATTATGTACGATCAGGTGGAAATATTCTAATCAAAGTCATAAGCAGGTCTGGTGTTCAAGAGTACAGAATGTCATTTGTGAAAGAAGCTTTTTGTCAGTTTTTCATGCTATGGAAACACAATCAAATCAAAGTTTACATTCTGTGGGTATTTCTCCACAAGCTCTGATCTATTTTCTCTTCAGACTGGCCCAATTAAACTACTCAATTTTACCTTGCTAATGAAGATAAGAGAATGCTACAATCAGCATGACCTCCAATTTCACCTCTGTACAAGAATTTAGAAATTTAATAGAATGTCAGACTAGGGATAACCAGATGTTTTTAAATTACTTGTAATGAGATGAAGCATTTCCTCTCAACATTTGTTTTGTTTATTTTTCTACTATTTAACTCTAATGCTTCAATCTAACCCTAAATCCATTCCAGTTCATTGGGTGCTATACTTTGGAACTGTTTATAGACCAAATCATAATGCCTGCCCCCAAGAAAGCCCTATGCAAATATCTGGTGACAAACTCACAATTAATTGTTAAATCTCACTATCAGGAACAAAGTCCCCATTCTATGTGTTCTAAAAAAAAGTGCCAGTCTTTAGTTATCAATTTCAAAAGAATTCTAACTACTTAGCCTGGTCATAGCAATACCAGTATTTATCCTATTAATGCAATATGATTAAGTATTATATACTGGATATGTCTCTTACTCTTTTAATGAGATGACTAGAACTGTTGGATATCATAACCTTGTTAATAGTCCATCCACATAAGAAAATGTATTATAATTACTGTTCCCTGAGGGATGTTGATTTTCTGTAAGAAGCTTTATCTGTGTTTATACTTGCTGATATTGATGCTTCAGATCATCTAGATCATCTTTTAGGGAATTCAGACTTGGAATATGGATAAATGTTAGTGAACATTTTGAATGAAATTGATCATGCAGTCCGGAAAAGTTTTTCTATAAAATAGTCTTGCTGTTTATCAGTAAGTACTCATTAACAATTAAGTACTCATTAACAATTAACACAGTTCTTAAATGGTTAAAAAAATAGCTCCACCAGCTAAATATTTCTGAGGGAACTCTTCTCTGCAACAGTACATTTATCAGAGAAAGCAAGACAGAGTCAGTAGTGTATTATGGCTGTGAAATTAGTTTTCTTTTTAATGAAGAGTATATTTAACCTTAGTGCAAAATAAACTAGATCATGCTGGCAAGCTATATTGCTGAACTGCAGAATACAGATTGCTCTCTTTTACATGAAGTATCAGACTTGTATCATCGCAACAGTTCCTCTGTTAAATCTGGCTTAAATTTCATTTCTCCTTGTCAAAGCAGCCTTTTCTCAGATGTTTTGGACCCTAAAATCCATTATCCATAGCTGAAATGAAGTCATACACATATTCTGAATGGATTTGATCTGAGGAAAAGAGAGATTTGATTGGGGAAGGCAAGACTGCAAGGGTGGATGACTTGTAAGTCAGATGTGCGGGCTGCACAATAACGATAAGCAGCCTACAAAAAGTCTAGCTTGTACCTGAATGCAAGATACTACAATGAAGAAATAAAACAGTAGAAATAGTTTTGAATATTTGAAAGCCTGCCAACAACCTTAATTCTAGCAACTCTCATTTAAATTGATGAAAGGTAACTTGTCTCAGAAAATCTCACAAAAAGAACACAATTTCAGAGAAAGGTTTGTTAGTGGAGTGTGATGTTCTGAGGTAGCCAAAGTCACGGCATATAGAATCTCTGGCTTTCCACACATCCATTAAATCCCAAAGAAAGTTACTATGAGGAAACATTTCTGGATAGCAGCAGCACTCTATTCCCCCTAAGAAAGAGTCCTTACTTGAGAAATCCCCCTTGGGTGTTTTCTCCGCTCCTGAATAAACTCAGAGAAACTCCACCCAATTTCTTTGTGCACAGTTTTTTTGTGTGTGTTTGTGTTGTGTGCATGTATATGTGTGTGTGCACACACATGCACACACACACACTTAGTTCTAACACTGAAGGCTCTGGATATAGCAGTTGCTAATACTAATCATCAAATCACTCCTAATAGAGTAACTATGAGTGGGCAATCATAAGGTCATAAGTCATATCTCAGGCAATCTACAGTGGATGGAATTAACCATTCTCTACAATGTGCACGTAGTGATGCTGAGTCCTTCTAGCAGAATTCAAAAAAATCCTTACAGACTCTTGAGATAATTGATAATCAAAGATGGATGCTTTAAGCAATATTTTTTCATGATTTTTGTCATGGAGGCATGTTTTTAACACCAATATCCTCCTATAGTGTAACTCCCCAATTCTAATCACTTGAGAATATTTATAAATAATTGTGGGGGCTAGATAGGTATATGAACATCAAATTGACAAAGTGTGTCTTTCAGTTTCATGCTATCCCTGCAAATGCATTCTTGAGAATCTGCCTCTTAAAATGGCCACTATTAGGAACTCAGATTAACATTCGGATCCCTTTAAAAACCTAGGACTTATTTCATAGAATATTGCAGTTTGGAGTGCTAAATCCAAAGACTCTGCTTTCATGAATTATGTTGCTGAATTTGGCATGGTCTTACTTCAAGAAACCTGGGTAGATAACAGCTTGCTGTAAGTGGCTATAAGTCTTTCTCACTTGCAGCAACTCCTAGAGCAGGACAAAATAGATTTTGTGGTGGCTTAAGTACACAAATCTAAACTAAGCTATATTAAAACATTATACAATGAGACTCAGTGGAGTGCTATGCAATGTCTGTGCTGCTAAAATTTCATAATGCTCTATTATTGTTAGTCAATGTCTGTCTTCCACCTTTGCAAAATAAGTCTCAGTTTAGCAGCTTATGTACCAAATTTGAAGCATACATAATTACCCTTAGAAAATCTAGACAAATGACTCTGACTAAGCAAATTACTATTGGCAGACGGAACGTAGTAAATGTCGGGAATGGATGCACCGAGCTCTTCAATATAAACAGTTCCTTTTCCCATGACCTGAACAGGATGATTTGAAAAAGAGTAAAGTTCACGAAATTCAGGTTCAGGCTCGTGCATCTCTGTGTACAGCTCTTTTCTGTAGGTAACATGTAATGCTGCTCCACTGTCCAAAGTCCAAAGAAGAATTCCATGGATGAGAATCCTAAAGGGGAAAACAACTCAAGAAGCTTGGGAAATTTTGAAAAGTGAGATAATAAAGGCCCAGTCTAGCACAATACCAACAAAGAAGAAAAATAACAGCTTTCAAAAGAAACCAGCATGGCTGCATAAAGAACTCTCTGACAAACTGAAAGATAAAAGGAACAAGTATAGGAAGTGAAAAGAGGGGCACATAACTAAGGCAGAATATCAGCAAACAGCCCGTGCCTGCAAAGATGAAGTGAGGGAAGATAAGGCTCAAAATGAACTAAGGCTTGCGACCAAAGTCAAAAATAACAAAAAAAGCTTCTTTCAACATATAAGAAACAAGAAAAAAGTTAAGGAAATGATTGGTCCATTAGTGGGGGAAAGTGGGAAGAAGGTGACAAGCAACAGGGAGAAAGCAGAACTATTTAATTCATTTTTTGCATCTGTCTTTACACAAAGGGAATAAACAGTCCAACCTACCCAAACCAGTGCCATAAAAAACAGAATAGAAACGCAAGTTAAGATAGGCAAGAAAATGGTAAGTGAGCACCTGTCCAGCCTAGACGAGTTCAAATCACCAGGACCAGATGGATTACACCCCAAGGTTCTCAAGGAACTGGCAGACGTGATCTCAGAACCACTGAGCTATATTTTTCAAAGATCCTGGAGCACTGGGGAACTACCAGAGGACTGGAAGAGAGCTGATGTAGTTCCCATCTTCAAAAAAGGGGGAAAAATAGATCCAGGAAACTACAGACCTATCAGCCTGACCTCAATACCTGGGAAGATTCTGGAAAAGATAATCAAACAGCAAATCAGCGAACACCTTGATGTGAACAAAGTTATCACTAAAAGCCAACATGGGTTTGTCAAAAACAGATCATGCCAGACAAACCTTATCACATTCTTTGACCAAGTGACAAAACTAATGGACCAGAGGAATGCTGTAGATTTAATTTACTTGGATTTCAGTAAGGCATTTGATAAAGTAGATCACAACCTACTACTTGATAAGATAGAAAAATGTGGGTTAGATAGCATCACCACCAGATGGATTCGTAGCTGGCTGACAGGCCGTACTCAGCGTGTGGTCGTCAATGGAACTGCATCTACATGGAAGGAAGTGTGTAGTGGGGTGCCCCAGGGCTCTGTTCTGGGCCCAGTGCTCTTCAACATCTTCATCAACGATTTGGATGAAGGGATAGATGGGGAACTCATCAAATGTCCAGATGACGCCAAGCTGGCAGGAATAGCCAATACTCCAGAAGATAGGCTTAAGATACAGGAGGATCTGGACAGACTCAAACACTGGGCACTATCTAACAAAATGAAATTCAATTGTGAAAAAAGTAAGGTTCTGCATTTAGGCAGGAAAAATCAAATACACAGGTATAGTATAGGTGGTACCTTGCTCGATAGTAGTAACTGTGAGAGGGATCTCGGAGTCCTAGTGGACAATCACTTAAATATGAGCCAGCAGTGTGCTGCAGCTGCCAAAAAAGCCAACACAGTGCTAGGCTGCATTAACAGAGGGATAGAATCATGATCAAGTGAAATACTAATACCACTTTACAATGCTTTGGTAAGGCCACACCTGGAATACTGCATCCAGTTTTGGTCACCACGATGTAAAAATGATGTCAAGACTCTAGAAAGAGTACAGAAAAGAGCAACAAAGATGATTGGGGGACTGGAGGCTAAAGCATATAGGGAACGGTTGCTGGAATTGGGTATGTGTAGTTTAATGAAGAGAAGGGTGAAGGGTGACATGATAGCAGTGTTCCAATATCTCAGGGGCAGCCACAAAGAAGAGGGAGCCAAGCTATTCTCCAAAGCACCTGAAAGCAGGACAAGAAGCAATGGATGGAAACTAGTCAAGGAGAGAAGCAACCTAGAACTAAGGAGAAACTTCCTGACAGCTAGAACAATTAACCAGTGGAACAACCTGCCTCCAGAAGTGGTGAATGCTCCAACACTGGAAGTTTTTAAGAAGAGACTGGACAGCCATTTGTCTGAAATGGTATAGGGTTTCCTGCCTTAGCAGGGGGTTGGACTAGATGACCTCCAAGGTCCCTTCCAACTTAATATTGTTATTATTATTTAAGTCGTCTGTCGTACTCTGGTTGAGGCTGTGGATCGTTGGTTACAACCAATGTGGCAAGTGGAGCTTGTGGATGACGCCTGGGACCACGACCATGACCTTGTCATCCGCCTCTACCTCTGCCTCCTCTGGAATCTGTTCCTCTGGGCTGGTAAGTGACGGGCGCTGGAAATCGTTGGGGACAATCCCAGGTGGCATATCCCACACGATTGCAGATGTAGCATCTTGGCATCCTTGGAACGTAGGCTCTTCCACGGAAGGGACGCCTCACTGGAGCTTTTGATGCAGGTGGTTCCCTTAAATGTGGCGCGGCTTGCATAAGTGCCTCTTCTTCAGTTAAAATCCTGCATACATGATCCACTGTGCGTTGAGCAATAAGCACTTGATTAATCTTAGTAATAGCATCTTTCCACTCGTAATTCAATGAATTGATGATAATGCTGATCATTTGAAAATCATCAATAGGATAACCTTTTTCACCCAGCTCTTTTCTAACTCCTTTCATTTTAGTCAAATGTTCTCCGATACGTTCACCAGGTTTTAATCGGGAACCATGGAACTCAGACAAAAGTAAACATGTTGACTCAATTGACGTAGGCTGATAACATGTCTCTAATTGAGTCCAAATTTGTTGGGCAGTTGCATCTTGTGAAAATGTGAGCTGCAGCTCAGTGTCCATTGACATCAATAATGTTGTACATGCTTTATTATCTAAGTCCCATATGTCAGGAGTCCATGGATGGACAGGAGGATTAAACACCATCATGTGAGTACCTTCTCTGCGTAGCAATAAGCCAACTTCACTGACCCATGCCCTGTAATTCTGTCCTGACCACTTTAATTTTAGGTCACCAGCCAGTGGTACAATAGAGGGTGTCTGTTGAGGAACCTGCAGTTGAGGTACATGCTGTGCAGGTTGTGCAATCCGACCATAACCTGCAGGGGGCATCAGTGGCATCTGTTCCTGTGCCCGGACATGTGGCAGTTGCATTGGAGCTGCCCGTGGTACAGGTGCTGGCTGTGACTGTATTTGAGCCGCCAGTCCACCCTGGCCAGCAGGATGCGCTGGCGCTGGGGCTGGTGTATTAGCATGACCTGTAGAAGGCACTGGCCTTCGCAATTGAGAACCAAGTGGCAATTGCATGTTGGTTAAATATGGATGTACTCTGCCAGGTAGAGGGACTTGCATAGAAGCAATATTAACAGGAATGCTAGCACCATCAGGGGCTGGAGCCTCAGGTAACTGTAGAAACTTTGCATCTCTGAGCAATGATTCCTGCATGGACATTTGTGAGAGTGAGAGCTCCAGGCTTTGCAATTCATGTCTTAATGCAGCTTCACCAGCAGATGGTGCTCTAATTTTAGATTCAGGCATCATTGTGACTCTGTGTGTAGACATTCAACACTGCCCATAGTCATGTGACTGTAATATAGGAGCTTCCAGTTCCCATTCATCTGACATGACACTCAATGGTGGGTGTGACTTTGGCTTTGGAGAAGAAGGAGGAGGTGAAGGCAACATGGCCGACACTGGCCTTTGAATCACAGCAGAGCCCCCCTCATGCTGCTGAATCATTGATACATATTCTTTCGCCTGCTGCAATCGCTTTTCAAAAACACCAATTTGTTTACAGTAGCCTTGCACAGCCCTCTCTCACATAGTTGGCTCAGGGCTTGGAGGAGCATGAGGAATGTTCTCCAGCCTGACTTTAGGTTTCACTCCAAGCCTTTGGAATTCATCATGAGCCCCTGGAGTATGAACATTTTCAAGGGCAGCTGCCAGGGAGCTTGGAAAAGCAGAAAAAAGAGTGACTGACCTTGCATCGGCGACAGGAGCAGGTGCGTCTTCTCCAAGGCATGTGGCTGAAGTGAGTGGAGTCTGTAAACTCAAAGGAAGATGCCCCAGAGACAGGCTCCGAGCCTCCCTTTTTATCTGTGCCTTCCTTCCCGACATGTTTCAGCAGTTAATCACAGCTTCCTCAGTCGCCAGAACTAACCGATAACAGTCTGATAACAGTCTCAGAAACATGCATGTCTAAAAACATAAATCAAACCATCCTCGGCAACCAATGTCAAGGAATAATTCTTCCTATCAGAGGGTGATGGACCATGCTTCAGATGATGCATAATGTGTGTGGGTGAAGGAAAATAAAGCCCGACACATATTCTATTAAAAACCTTTAATCACAAAAGAAATATATATATAAACAAAGAAAGCTAACCAACTACATCCTCTCTCATCAGACAGTAAAAAGAAAAATGTAAAGACAAAAACTATAAAACCTTTTACGCTTGCGCACACAGCAAAACTAACTCATAACATAGCTAGACCACATGACATTCACTATGGTTACCAGATAGGTTATCAACACAGGTGCAGAACAGAAGGAAATGTACAATTAGAATTGAGCTTTTTGGACGAACTAAAAAAAAGTGCAGTGACATAATTCCTCTGTTTATGTAATAGTCCTAAACACAAGGGCTGGGGCAAATTTTGCTCAGTTCACCAATATCCTCCATTACAAGGCCTGTGTTTAAATTAAACTAAATTTCTAACTACTGAATGGATCTATCAGTAGTGATTTCCCTGGTAAATTCTCCCACTGGGCTGGCTCAAGGCCTTTCCTGATTTATTACTTTGATCCCATGGAATTGGTTTGTTTGTTTGTTTGTTTTTAAGAGTTAGGGTGATGCCCCTCTCATGATAAGATGATTCTGGGCAGATTACAGATAATAAAAGATAAATATAGAAACAATTAAAAATTTAAAAATGATATAAAAACTAGAACTAATGACTTGGATGGTATGGGGATGAGATCTTACCCCGTCAACCATCTCCAGCAGCGAGTATCCATTTTGGGGCTCCAAGCTATCCAGCAGAACCAGGTTTTGAAACCATTTTGGAAAATTAACATTTCTCACTTCTGGTATAATGTTTCACAGGACCAGGGCCCTATATTCTTGTAAAAAAATTATCTAGACCAGGGGTGTCAAACTGCCAGCCCATGGGCCAGATGCATCATGAGGAAACTGAGCCCACCCCATTGCCGGTAATGGGGAAAAAGTTCCGATACGTTGCGCGACATCACATGACATCATGAGTTAGACATGTCTGATCTAGACAATCAACGTGATAGTGACCATCTTCTAGGTATCACAATTATAAAAGCAAGCAAAAATTGCTTTCTGAAAACAGAAAGGGCTAGGTTGTGCCAGATGGACTTGGCAATTTAATGAGCAAACTATCTGCTCTAGGTAGAATCTCTCTATTCTAATCTGTATTGGCACAGCTTACTGGATGTTCTCACTCATTGTGAGGCTAAAGAAAAAGTATCTTGTCAGGTATTACTTCATCTCTTGGAGTCAGGAAATCCCTCCTAATGTTTAACTTAAATCTACTTTCCTATAGTTTCTACCCACTAATTCTGGTTTTGCCCTCCAAGTTGATGCTTCCTTCTGTATATACTGTAACCAGTGCTTTTTTTGTAAAAGAAAAAGGTGCCGGGACTCACACATGTCATACAACCTGCCTTGCCTACCCTACAAGGTTCCATCCAAAAAAGGTGCTGGAACTCCGTTCTGGGCGTTCTACGGGAAAAAAAGCCCTGACTGTAACAAACCTGAATACTCTATGGAGAGAACAAGGGAAATAGTTATGTTTAGTTTTCGGAAAGTCAGCTAAAGAAAGGCATGATAATAGTTTTCTAGCACATGAAAGAATGTTGCACAGAAGATCAAAAATCTTTCTCTATCATCACATAGTGCAGGACAGGGAATAATGGAAATTACAGAAAAGAGAAGTAGGAACAATTCAACTGCGGAATCAATTATTAAGGGAAATGGTAAATATTCTTCTTTCCTGGCTGTTGTCAAGCAGAGATTGGATAGTCAGTTGTTCAGGTGGTTTTAATTTGGATTACTACACTGATTTGTGGCCTGAATGACCCTTCCAATGGTTCTGTAATTCTAAGAAAATGCAACCAGTTCAGATTCTTTTATTATATGAGCAGTAACCCCATGGGATTTTATGAAATTACATGCTCTGGTGAATATACTGTATTAGAATGGAGTTTGATTTAATTCATTATTTTTAACTGTTCAGGAAGTGTTCTTTTCCTCTGTTGCACGATATTCCAACAAATGTGCTTAAGGAATTCATCAAAAATTTTTTTTAAAAATAAAATAATTTTATCTGGCAAAATGGAATCTATAAGGTCATTGGGGCTTCTATTTATTTACTAAATAAAATTATATGGCTATTCCTCACACACAGTGACTTTCAACATTAAAAATCCACAGTATAAAACCCCTACCCCCCTCCCAAGCATCCATTTCAAAATATTTGTCAGCCTGGATTGGAGGGAGGGATGGAGAGTTGGATGGATGGGTAAATGAATATTTAGCAAGGGCTTATAGAAAAAAATCTACAGTATATGGTGGAAGTTCTGTGAAGTCTGCTTATTTGTAGAAAGTTGCCCAGCTGTACAAAAAAAATCATATATATATATATATATATATATATATATATATATATATATATATATATATATATATATATATATATATATATATATGTTTCAAATGTTAACTATTTAGATTACCTTGCTAGGCCCCAAACATGGGGCAAATCTTTATTTCCTGTTTTCAGCCTATCTTGAAGGCTATCAAACAGGCAGTAGTCACACCGGACAATTCATATATTTGTGTAAATTACTAACAAAGAATTAAAGGGAAACTGAGATGCATTTCTGACTCCTTAGTCGTCCTCAGTCAGCTATACCCTTCTGAGATTCGAACCTGGGCTGATTGCATACAAAAAAAAGCTAACAGAGCGAGAGGGACCTTGTGGCTTAGAGGCAAATAACACTGCCTTGTATGCAATCAGCCCAGGTTCGAATCTCAGAAGGGTATAGCTGACTGAGGACGACTAAGGAGTCAGAAATGCATCTCAGTTTCCCTTTAATTCTTTGTTAGTAATTTACACAAATATATGAATTGTCCGGTGTGACTACTGCCTGTTTGATAGCCTTCAAGATAGGCTGAAAACAGGAAATAAAGATTTGCCCCATGTTTGGGGCCTAGCAAGGTAATCTAAATAGTTAACATTTGAAACATATCTTCCCTTGCAGAAAAAAAAGCTAACAGAGCAAGAGGGACCTTGTGGCTTAGAGGCAAATAACACTGCCTTGTATGCAATCAGCCCAGGTTCGAATCTCAGAAGGGTATAGCTGACTGAGGACGACTAAGGAGTCAGAAATGCATCTCAGTTTCCCTTTAATTCTTTGTTAGTAATTTACACACACACACACACACACACACACACACACACACACACACACACACACACATATATATATATATATATATATATATATATATATATATATATATATATATATATATATGAATGCAGATAATGTAAACAGGGAACTTCTACGTGCAAGTGTATGTAAGAAACAAAAGTCTAGATTTTCGTTATATAGAGGGATATAAGGCAATAAAAGGTACTAGATATGAGGCAATAAAAGGTACTAGATTTCAGCTCAATCAAGATATCAATTTCAGAATCAATCTAAATGGTTCATTGCATGGATATAGATTGTATTAACAATATTGTTGAATTATGAAAATGATTTAGCGCCCTTGCCATTTCATGTTGAATTCCTGGGAAACTTTAGGAAACTTTCTGCTTCTCTTGGAGGAGCCTAACAAAATATTTGGGAATGTTATTTATAACAATATTTTAAGAAACATTGCAAATGAAAATGTATGCAAATTTAAAAGAACACATGTAGAGAAATATGTAGATCATTAATTGAACGGACTAACAATTAAATACACATAATTGTGATAGGACCAGATACAGACTGAGGCTAATTATTAATATTACCAAGAAATTTCTTCTTTTTCATAACTTCAGTGTCCATCATTTTAACTCATAACATAGGTCTTTTTTAAATAGTTAAAAGTTGCTGATCCTTCAGAGGTGTGCTATTAGTATTCTAGCAGTGCATCATATTTTTCCCATTTATAATTTAACCTGCGCCAAAGGGTTATTTTCATCAAATGTTTAAAAGTGGGCATTATAAAAATGCATAGGTTTTAAATTGCTCAACAGTTGGATTAGCTATAAGAACTTGCCAGGGGAATAAATGTATTTTTTCTAACATCTTTCTCCCCATACAAGTTAAAACCAAAAGCATTTATGCTCCTGTTCTATGGGATTGTTTTACTTCCCGGTATTTAAGTTTCAATCTCTCTCTCTGTCTCTGTCTCTCTCTCTCTTTCTCTCTCTCTCTCTCTCCCCCTCCCTCTCTCTCTCTCCCTCCCTCCCTCTTTCTCTTCCTGTTAAAGTAAAGGCAACCCTATTTGAATATGTTAGGGTTAGCCATCTATTGCCTATGGTTTACTGACATTAAGTGGAAAGCAACTTTTGTTTTATTTGGTAATGAGTAACAATGCTCTGAAAAAATAGTTGCAGTTTCAATTTATATTGATACTGTTTTAGTAGCCTGCTAGGAATCTTGACTTCTCCAAGGAGGAAAGAAACTGGTTGCTCAAACCTTAGCCCACTTCACTTTGAAAACTGAAATCCTACATTCTTTTAAATTCTGAAGGAAGCACTGTTAAACAGAGAGAGACAAAAAATAACCCTCTGAAGAGATGAATTATCTTTATATGTAGATAATTTAAAATTCCACTTGTTCTGCCAGGAGACTTTTCTGCATCACAGCCTTAAAGCTGCTTCATTCTCATGCAAGCTGCTAAAAAAAATTAACTACCAATTCTGCCGAACTGGTGTGAACTGGCTGAATCCCCTCACTGTAGCTGCTGGAAATAAAGTCAATTTAAGAAAGTCCTTTCTAGTTTTCAATCTGTTATTCTGCTTTGGACTAAGGGATGGCCTAATGTTCACCTGGAACATGTTTACCAAAGCCTCTAGCATTGTTTCTTTACCTCTCCCATCCATGTCAGGAAAAGAAGTACCATTCTACTGGATAGCTCTCCTTCAAATAAAAGTGCAGCCATTAATGAGTATTCCTCAGCCAACTGTTATTCAGCCAACTGTGAGTCCATAAGAATTATCTAGCCCATATTTTATAATTTTATAAAGGAAAATAACATGAGACACTTGGTTGAAGACTTTGCTAAGGTGTACAAATGCTAAGGTGTACAAGTGCCACGTAACAGAGTGAGCGCCTGTTACTCGTCCCAGCTTCTGCTAACCTAGCAGTTCGAAAGCATGTAAAAATGCAAGTAGAAAAATAGGGACCACTACAGTGGGAAGGTAACAGCGTTCCGTGCGCCTTTGGCGTCTAGTCATGTCGGCCACATGACCACGGAGACGTCCTCAGACAAACGCTGGCTCTTCGGCTTTGAAACGGAGATGAGCACCAGCTCCTAGAGTCGCAAACGACTAGCACGCATGTGTGGGGGAACCTTTACCTTTACCTTACAAATGCTATGTCTATAGCATCCTTCTGATGTATTAAGTTAGCAACTCTGTTAAAGGAAGAATTAAGGCACAATTTGTTTGTGACAAACCTATGCTGGTTCCTGTTAATTTATAGCCTGCTTTTCCAAATTCTCACAAACATGCTGCTTGATAATCTGTTTAAAGGCCTTGCCCAGTGTAGGTATTCTGGGTCCTCCTTCTTCCCTTTTTTGATGATAGGAATGACAATTGTTCTCTCACAAGAGTTCTCAAAAATTATTGAGATTGGTTCTGTTTTTTGAGTGTATATCTGTATTGAATTTAAAAACAAGAATAAGAGATAAATGAGCAAGAAGAAAAAGAATTGATGAAAGAAAAAGGCAGATAAAAGCAAGATAACATGCAAAAAGAAAAACAAAAAAATAGAGAAAAAAAAGATTTTCAGTTTTCTTTGGTACAGATACACATAATAGATCAAACACGCTAGAGTTCACAATAGTCTACATTATTTCTATAATCCTACATAATTCTAACTATCAAATCCCAAAATCAAAAATTTCATTCAGTTTCTTGCAAAAAGTTCAAAAGTGGTTTCCATGTAGAAATAAAATAAAAATGTAGAAATAAAATTCATCAAAGTCTCTTTTGTTTTAATGAAAGCTGTGAATTTCAGTATCTCCACCAATTCTATCAGCTTCACCACCTATTCTTCCATTGTAAATATTTGTAAGTCCTTCTATGTTGTGTATACGGAAACCTTGTGATTGTTATCATATATATAAGCAAAATTCCATAAAATCTTTCAATCTATTTGTCTATTAATCCCCCAAATTAAAATAAAATACTGAAAATGGGTCTGATCACCTCCACTATCTTCTTCAATATGTGGGGTGTAATCCATCTGGCTCTAAGATTAAAGTTTTTTAAAATAATTAAAGTTCCCACCTCTCTCTCTTTGGCTATATTAAGATACAGCTCTTCTCTTTCCTAAAGGCATAATCATGTTCAGCTACAGTGCCATTTTCCTTTTTTCTTTAATATATTTTATTGATTTTTTAAACAAAGTATAAATCACTCAATAATTGGTAAACAGTGTGTTGCCTGGGTTACATTTGTAGAACAATCTTTAACAATTAATTTCTATAATCTGTATTCCATATGTTAATTTTAGTTGATTTCCTCTTTCCCCAAAATATCCTTTTTTGTAAACATTGAGTTAATACAATTCTTATTGTTTTGATAAATAACAATTGAGTACAGTTTTTCCAATATTCCTAAGGAATAATAATCATATTAGTATAATATTTCCTTTCTTATTAGTCATTTTGGTTGCCTTATCATAAATCCTGTTACAATACTTATTTTAGTTTATTTCCCACCAAATTCTAAATATTCTTACTAGTGAAAATTTTCTCAATGATTAATTACATTTACATTGACAGATTTATATCTATTTTTTCCATATAAGCCATCTCACACTTTTATATTTCTCAAGAAATAAATAAAAGAATGAAAAGAAAAAAGAAAAAAAGAAAGAAAAAAAAGAAGAAGAAAACCAAGAGCAACGAAACATGAGAAATAACATACTACTTAAAATATATATCCCTCCTAGGTTAATATATATTTATTTCCTCAATTTCTTATTCTTTTTAACCATAGCTAAGAATATATTTAATCTTTAAACGTTCCATTCAGTAGATCTAGTCATCTAGTCCCTTGATTCTGATTCAAAACATTTTTTTATACTTTTCTTAAATTCAGTCATGTTTAAGCACCTAAAACATTTGCTTTATTTAAGTCATTTCAGCTTTTTTTTTTACAGAAAAGAAAGAAGCATTTGGAGAATTCATCCCTCTTAAAGTGGTATATTCCAAAGTTTTATCTATTTTTTTAACCATATTCGAACAAATGCTTCTTTTTTAAGTATTCTCTCTGATAGGTCCCATCTTCTATTTTCTTAGTTTCCATTTTAATCTTTTTTCTTTGCCCAGTATCTTTCTTAATCAATGTACTTTGCTGAATCAAATGATTTTTCTCTTTAATCATAGGTATTACTGTAGATAAATAATGTAAATCAGTATCTTTGTTATGGGCATTTGCCCACTCCTTTTTATTAGGAATCTTTTTCCTTCCTTTTCTCTCCATTTCTCTTGTCACTTTTTGTCTCTCCAGTTCTGGTGTTTTTCCTAGTATCTCTGTAGAATGTTTTTTCCAGCCCTTTTTTTTTATCCTCAAATTTGCTTTGAAGTGTTGAAATATAAGCTATCTTTTCTTCCACTTGAATTAAATCATATTCTTTTGTTTTGTAAAATTCCATCTTTAAGTCTCTATTGTCGGATGTATGTTCAGTCATCTCTGCTGTATTTTCCTGAGAGTTTTCTTGGAGTAGAATTAAATTGGAGATAAGTTGATTTATACTTTCAAAGTTGTTCAATATTTCTTTGTAGCTTGAGATCATTGTCCTTTGAATTGGTTGCAGCTTATCATATATTTCCTCTTGTGAAGTATTCATTATTTCTTGATAAGAATTTTCTATAAGTCTCTGATTTTCCATAATGACCAAAAGTCCAGATGTTTTTTTTTCCTTTTCCCCCCTTTGGAAATGGCTTTGAAGTCAGAATTAAATAGATATGTATAGTCCAGTGAGTTCATTAAAAAGGTCTTTTTTCCTTTTTTTCTGTTCCCTTGAATTTGTAACTCTCACGTTATCTAAGCAGCTGTGTTTATTGAGAACTTTGAAGGTCAGAGGCAGAAATTTGTCCCCAAATAATCCTCATCCACCAGTAAGTGTCAGCATTGGTTCATTTTTTCAGATCTTTCTAATCTTTTCCCTCCCTAAAGGGTGAAATTCGCCACTTCCAATAGCCAAAAGGTGGGGGGGAAACCCCTCCTTCTCACTCTCGAAGGTCTTTTGTTTTTTGACTTCCATTGTTTGCAGCTTGGGCTAGACCAGTGATGGTGAACCTTTTAGAGACTGAGTGCCCAAACTGCAACTCAAAACCCACTTATTTATAGCAAAGTGGAAAGGCTGCATCAGCATTGTGGTGCCCTCAGGGGGGTTGGGAGGCATGGCCCACTGGGTGGGCATGGCTGCAGTGGTCACGGCAGACTGGGTGAGCATGGCCAGGGCCAGTCCTTTGCCATGTCCAGGGCATCCCGGGGGGGCCAACGCCGCTTGCTCACTCACTTCCTGCCTTGTTGCATCCAAATGCCATGTGCTCGCTACTCTGGTAAACTTTTCTGGGGCAATGGCATGCATGACCACAGAGAGTGCTCTGAGTGCTGCTCTGAGTGCCGCCCCTGGCATGTGTGCCATAGGTTTGCCATCACTGAGCTAGACAATGGAGTTAGCTAGCCTTTCTTCTGTTGGTTTCTGAAAGGCTTCTCCTGGACCGATCGGGGAGACTGCCATCTGTCCTAGGTACCTGGACTACCTTTCTTTATTGCCACCTCTCCAGGGCGGCTCCTGTCCCATTTAGGATTCCCAAACAGAAAGAAACTCAGCTGAAGGGCTCGGCATTCCGAATCCCTCAACTGCTTTGCTGCTGACAGGAAACTGGAAGTCCTACATTGCCATTTTTCTTCTAGGACAAAAATAACCTAGTTCTGTGTTTTTACCATCACCCATTACCACTTTATCACTTCCTCACTGTAGTCTACTTACCCTTTCTTAGGATTCTATTTTATTTTTAACATACTGTATTTAAAAATATTATTATTATTGTTATTTTTGGAATTTCTAGCCATCTTGTTCATTCTAAACTACAAATTTTCTTCTTAATAGTAATTTTAGTTTTATAATAAAAGCTTATTTTTATAGATATCTCATCAATTCCAGTAGCCTTCTGACTTGATAGTGATCAGAGTGCTGATCCAACTAGTAGCAGAAGTTTTTGTAAATAGGGAATATTATTTAAAATACCTTGGATATAGACATACCTGCTATCCAGATTTTTTAAAATTATTTTTTTTGAGGTGTTAATAGGAGCCATTATGGTGCAGTGGTTAGAATGCAGGATTGCAGTTAACTCTGCCCACTGCCAGGAGTTCGAACCTGACTAGCTGAAGGTTGCATTCCATCCTTCCGAGGTCAGTAAAATGAGGACCCAAATTGTTGGGGACAATATGCTGACTTTGCAAACCATTCAGAGAGTACTTTAAAGCATTATGGAGCAGTATATAAGTTTAAGTGCTATTGCTATTGCTACTAATAACAATAAGAAGAACTAATGAAAATTAAATTAAAACAGAGAAAATGAAAAGTAAACAACAGAAAAAGCTGAAAGTGCAATAAGAAAAAAGTAGAAAAAAGAGAGAGTTATAAAGAAAATTACAAATGTATAAAGAACTAGCTTCTGCTATTCTTTGCAGTACCCTACTATATAGAATTTCATGTCTTCCTTCCATCTTTCTTTCCAATCTCTTAGTCATTACATGTTTAATACTTAACTCTGGGCTCCCTAGATGGTTCTTCTCTTTTACCAAAATTGTCTTAAAAGATCAAGCATAATCAGTGACTTGACTAATACAGTGAGAATGACCCACAACTGCTATTATTATTCTGAATTATAAAATATGTCTTTTTAGGCACATGCTTGGGTGGTTTTGTATTGAATCAGACTAATCCAATAGAATATCCACATCTATTCCTCCATAAATATTGGGATTTCATTTTCCATAATCCCAATAAATTATGGGAAATGTGATTCAACTCATTTTGAAAGCATTAGGTTAAATAAGACTGGTTTGCACCTTCCCAGGTTTCAGGTAGTAATATTCCCAATTCTAGTTGGAAATGATTTAAACAAACCCTTCAAGCAGTGGGTTTTGTCACTGTTCTTTATACTAATGAGCACTGCACTCAAATTATTATGACTACAGCTAAATCTGTAAAAAAACCTGAACAATAAATTATGAGAAACCTTATGTATTGTATAGTGGCATATAAGTTTGTTCAACAATATAATTGCCAATATCCATTACTGAGATGGAGCAAATGATATGTCCATTATCCATGTCTTTCATTTTTTAATCAAGTACAAGGATTATAAAGGAGGAATGTGAAAAAAGTCAACCATTCCAGATTCTATGAAACTATTATACTTAAAAAAAAAAACCTGCCAAATTGACAGAGAATACATAGCACATTTAGCATTCATATCAAAGTTTGTATTGCCCCTGGACTACCTTACAGGATACAATAATATTCAGTGAGTGTCTTTACCTCCATTAAAATATTCTACCTTATGTCTCAAGCATCTAATATATGAGGTGGATTTTTAAAATAAACTATCAGAGTTAATCAGCCACACTCACCTAGTCCTAAATCTGTCAAACTGGCTTGGAAAAAAAAGTACCCTAAGAGAATTAATAAGCCTGGATTCAGGCCTAATTACCGTAGGTGTTCTGACACCATTTGAATTAATAATTATAAATATACATTAGATCCACTCACAATATTATGAATATTTATCACGACTGGAAACCAAAAAGGCAAAAAGTTAGCACCAAAGCAGAAGATGACAGCCATATCTCTCTTCCTCAATTCATTTATTGTAATTAGCCCTTCAAATCACATCTCATAGGATTTATGTACATTCACAATTTTGCATAGGAAGTTATTTTCTACATGTCAACTTTTATTCTGTTCTTTGTTGAATGTTGTACACTTCTAATTTTCAGCAAATAATTAAATTGTAGATAAGCAGTCTAAAAATACTATTTCATGCCAGTTCCTCGGTGAGGGCCAGAAAAAATAATTTTTGGGTAGTTTGTTCAGTCATTGTCTTTCACTTTCATGAAGAACAATTTACTCTCAAAAATGTTTTCGAAGGAGAAAGTCTAAGTGAAAAATGAAATAAAAATAATTTAGTAAATATATACAAAGTGATCATCTATAATCATATATGCTTCATAAACATATGTTAAAAAGTAGAAGGGATGCTTCAGAGATGTATTTGCGATGGTGATTCTTGGGATACTCAAAATTGACATCAGGTACTGTATATCTGCTTTCCCCCATCAAATGCCACTCTCTGATGGGTTTGTTCCCGGTCCAAGCTGTGAAGTTCTGGACTTAGACCTGAGATCCAGCCTGCTGTATATAAGATCAAAACTTGGGGACATGTATGCTTTGTCCTTTATACATTCCAAAAAGACTTAGAAAAAAGGCTCATCTAACCCCAAACTCCTCAGTGTCAGTGCAGATCCATATAGGTTTTAGATAAAATAGGAAGACTTTATTTTGCTATTCAAGTGCTATACTACAGAAGTAAATACATGATAAAACAATAGAATATGATACATAGGATCAAAACTAGATTTGGTATATAAAGGATACTGCCACCCCATCTTTATATGGGCTCTCCTGTCTAAGTACTAGCCAGGACTAATGCTGCTTAGATTCTTGAGATCAGCCAATATCATCTTCTTTTGTAATTAAACAGCAGTGAAAAAGTGTTTTACTTATATCAAGGTTAAAAGGTAAAGGTAAAGGTTCCCCCGCACATGTGTGCTAGTCATTTCCGACTCTAGGGGCCGGTGCTCATCTCCGTTTCATAGCCGAAGAGCCAGCACTTGTCCGAGGACGTCTCCGTGGTCATGTGGCCGGCATGACTAGCACAGAA
Organism: Vipera berus; assembly: GCF_964194415.1. Classification (NCBI taxonomy): domain Eukaryota; kingdom Metazoa; phylum Chordata; class Lepidosauria; order Squamata; family Viperidae; genus Vipera; species Vipera berus. Next base: position 31,742,658 of record NC_138204.1, read on the forward strand.
CGCTGTTACCTTCCCACCGTAGTGGTCCCTATTTTTCTACTTGCATTGTTACGTGCTTTCGAACTGCTAGGTGGGCAGAAGCTGGGATGAGTAACAGGCGCTCACTCTGCTATGCGGCACTCGGGATTCGACCCGCCAAACTGCCGACCTTCCGATCGACAAAGATCCACAGATATTTCATTGCACTCTACTTCAGAAATGATAACAGCTTCTTCCTCAGAGTAAGAGATGCTTCCTTTCATTTAGTAAGGATAGCAAAACTAATAAAATAAACTTTTAAAATAAAGCTATTACTGTGCTTATGCACCACCCAGCAGATGTTGTTCTTACCCAAAGAGAAGCTGTTTCAATTATTAATGGTTTCCAACAGCTCAGCTTGAAACAATTTACCATTTGAAAGAGAAAAGTCACTTTCATTATTCAAACTGCAGAAACATTTCAGTTATTAAAAATATTCTCTCTTTTGGGGGGGAAAAACCTTGCACAATCTATCTTTTTCTTCAGATACCAGCAGGAGGATAAGAGTGGGAGAAACCTGTATATTTGCTGGAGGTTAATTGATAATATACATAGAAGGGATAAGTCTACAAGAGATTTAAACTCAAGATGTACTCACAGGCTCCAATAGAATGTTTACAAGGCATTTTAACATTTGCAATGGAGCATTGCTTAATTTGCCCTGAAATTTGAGACTACAGCTGGTCAGATTTTTCATAGTGAATGAATTATACATTAAAGTAGCACACTAGCAAGATTTGGTCTGGATTTTCTCAGTGGTGGTTGGCTCGCTGGAAAAATCTTATTACCATGAGGGAATATAGCTACACCTTAACTTCACATAATAGCAATTTCTGTTGAACTAACTCCTGTGGAGAGGAGATGCTGACAAGTATTAAAATTCTGCTCCATAAAATTAACGGTCCATTTCCACTAAAGAGAAACTTCTATTGGTAAACATATTAATGAATGAAGTATTAGAATGTGACATGTTCCTATCTTTTTTTTTAATGCTGTCTTGTTCGGCTTAAGGTTGGGTTGGTGTCAATACTATTATTTCTTTTCCCAGCCATATAGCTCTTCTCTCTCCATGTCAACCATTTTCTAGCAAACAGATCTTCTTTTCACTGTTAACTTCTCTGTGTTTCTTTTTAAATTTTAAAAAAGGTATGAATGAAGCTGTGTGATTGTATTCCTATATATACAGCACACTTCCCTAAATTTACTTTGTTAATTGCAGGAACTTACATTTTATTGTCTAGATCAGGGGTGTCAAACTGATGGCCAATGAGCCAGATGCGTCACACACAGGCCATGCCCACCCCACTTGACGTGATCTAATTTGACACCCATGGTCTAGATGTACTTTTGCCATGGTTTTTGAATGAAAGGCTGGTCACTGATGTCCTGGGACAATCACATAGCAAGCATAACAAAAATGTTACCTCAATTAGGTAACAACTGGTTCCAAACCCCAGTTCCAGTTTCTATCTGCTCTCCCCTTTGCAATACTTCACTTAAGTGAGCATCTACACCCCTAATTAAACCTGTTCTTTCTTTTCGTTAAATGCATTACTTAATGTCCTACACATTACAAAGGGATGGAAACTTCTTCTCCATCTAATAAAACCATGATTACTCAAAGTTACACAATTGGTGAGTCTCTCCTTCCATCATCGTAGAAAGCTCAAGGCCCAGGATGCTTGGGATGCCTAAAGAAGGCCTACAGGTTAAATCAACTATATTTTGCTGTTTTACAGACAAAAAAAGCAACCTGGGCTATGATTAGCAGAGGTATATAAAGTATGATTAACACAAATATGTTTCTATCTTTAATGAAAAAAGATCCAGTGATTTTATGTGCTATAATTGACCCAAAACTCTTGGTTGCTAGTAATAGAGTTATAAATTTCAACTGTATGCTTAGGGGAAATATTTTCATGCCTTAGTTGTGAACTGAGTATTGAAATCTCTAGCTGCTCATAGAAAGAGACTGTTGGACTAATTGTATCTGGCTTGATTTATTGGATTCTCAAGATGCTCCCAAGTGATGTAGCACAGAACACATTCTAGGCTTTATAAGACAATCGCAGTCATGCAATCCTCCCTGAGCTATACTGAATTCCACCCTGAATAGAAATATCCCTCATTAATGAGAGTTGCTATGAATATCACCACACTTAGCACAAGAAAGATTTGCTTTGTTCTGTAGACTTACCTATTTGTTCTATGTTGCAACCAATGAAATAGTCATTTTTATTTAGATTTTACAGCTCTTTATAGCTGTAAATGTTCTGATCATTTATTAGGCTGGACATTAAAGTGTTTGATATGCTACACAGGTTTGTCAGGCTCTGCTACTTATTTTTAACCAACTAAACAAGATTGCAAGTTATACCCCGAATGAAGTAAGGGATATATTGCCACTTGCTTGTACTTCACAAAATTAACTAAGAGGAGCTGAGCCAGATAATCTGTGGATAATTAAGATTACTAGCAGCAGATGTTGGGGAAACTAGGTGCTGAGCTGCATGATGCTGCTTTGGGGCAGAAATACCTAGTGAAGGCTGATTGGATTTTATATCATTTGATGCTAGACTGAAGAAGGTATATCTGCATTTGGACTTCTTTTATATTGCTAGGGGTTTTTTTAGGTTCAGCTCTATTGGTATTTTAAAAGTTGTGAATTTTTTAATTAGTAATGGATAGAAGCTTGTCAAAAAGAGATCCCATATAAAATTAAGGAGAAATTTCCTGTCAGTGAGAACAATTAATCAGTAGAATCACTTTTCTTCAGAAGTTGTAGGTGCTCTATCACTGGAGATTTTTAAGAAAAGATTGGACAGCCAATTTGTCCAGAATGGACAAATAGGAGTAAGGGGTTGGACTAGAAGACATCCAAGGTCACTTCCAATTCTGTTATTCTGTTAATTGATAGGCTCCTGTTCCCTCTTACCTTTTGTATTTAAATAAAAGCCAGTATTTAAATACATATTCATAGATGTGGTTTGGGTCTTGAAATGAAATTTAAATCCTATATCCTCTTCAAAAGGATTTGGAAAATGAGCATCTTAAAGTGAATGTATCTTTTTAACTTAAGGGATGATTTGAATACATGGTTGTACTTCTGCACTACTACCAATTGAATTTCTGGCATCATTCTGCTAATTTATTGCAAGCAATCTTTATAGCATATGTACACTAATTTTTCCATGCTTTGAGGCGTGAATTAAGCTCTTTATGTTTTTTACCTGTTTGCATTTATAGTATACTTCACAAGTGTCTCAGATTGCAACAGTCGAGCACTAAATCCACAGAATATTTGAAAGCTGTTAATTGGATATATGCTCTTATGTATGACAGTATTTTTAGAAACTTTCTTTGAATTTATATTATGTGTTTAGAACCTCTTTCAATTAATGTAATCACTTTTTTAAAAAAATCAAGCTCTGTTATTTTTTCAGGCATAAATGAGGCAAATAAAATATTATTACCATTATCAGTGTCTATAAAGAGAAATGTACCTCTGTCCTTGGGTTGCTTATCAGTATTTCTGTATCAAGAACAATTTCCATGGACAGCTGCATAGACACTCAAGTACAAGATGGAAAAAAAAGGAATATCAACATCTCTTTTCATCTGAAAGGTCATTGGCCTTGTCTGGTGCTTGGAAGGGCTAATTCATCTTCCAGAGTAAATGCAGATCTATTCCTCAACATAATCTGTAACATTATCTCCTTCAGTATGTTTTATTTCAGTTCTGCCAATGATAAAATGCCCCAGCTAAAGCATATTTTACTTAACCTTGGTTTGTCTTGCTATCCTTTATTTATTCATTTACTCTTAAAAACTTTTAAAAACTAGATCTTTGTCTCTAAAGGCTCTCAAAGTGGCTCATGTTAACTGCTATAATGAGATGAAAGACGAGAATATGAATTAGAACATGATGGCATGGTTAATTTAGTTTAAAAATGTAAATCTATATTGCAAAGCTTAATTGTAAATGTTCTGAATCACAAGGGAATGAAAGCTAATAAATATTTATTGGACCTATTCTTTCTACCGGACTCCATTGACCTCAGTTCATTTCAGGAGTCAATTTTGCATTGGTCTATGTAATATCTTGGCCAACCTATGAATGTGGATAGAGAAGTTTGCAGATCACCTACATGTAGACCCAGACTGCATTGGGAGTTCTGACTCAATTGTATGTTGGGAAGACAGTCATACAAAGAATGAGCCATCCATATAATCCAGGAGGGCAGTCTCAAACTCCATAGTGTACACGCAACCTTCCAGCACAGTCGGTGTACCCTGAAGTTCACTCACACACAATAAGACAAAAGTAGTAGCAACATCATCACCCTCAAGCTGTCAAGAAAATAAAGCATATGTTTTATGCCCTTGGAGATAGCTAAAGAGCAGCCACCCTCCTAACCCTGGCTGAAGGCAGCCAACAAAATTAGCAAGCTTAGCTCCTGGTTTTTACAGATATGCATAGATCTACATTTAGGTGATGAGCTGATAAGTCCCAGGGCAGTGCTTCAATGAGAAATTAGGAATGAAGAAGTACCTCCACAAGTTGTGGAGTCATTCTTCAAAAGCCATAACAAGGGCAACCTGTGGTGGCAGTGGAGGCCACAGGTCCCTATTGTTGGCTTTGGTCCCTTTTTACTTCCAGATAGTGAACAGTTGTGTGTTTGTTGCCTTCACTTCAGTGCCTCCAGTCTAAGCTGCTTCTACTCTTCCATTTGACATTTTGGAACCAAACCTGGCAATCAGTCATCATGTATTCCCAGGTCACCCCTTACTTTCCTGGCACCTTTGGTGTTCTAACCATTGTCCAAATAAGAGCAATCCATGTTAACTGAACAGCCGTTTTCCTGGCTACTTACCTTAACTGTGACCCTTAGGCTAATAAATTAGTCCCCATGCCATTCCAACAATTTGAGTCTGAAATCCCTGATTTCAAATCTCATTTATTTATTTCTATGTCATGTGACCAATCTTTAGGAAAAGTATACAGAACAGTGCCTGAAGAACAATGAAACCAAAGAACACCATGGAGGGACAAAATCAATCAATCTGCTCTGGTCTCCCTACCATAAGAATCCAGTCATGAGCATGGAGAATACTATGCCAAAATATTTCTTCTATTTCCCAAAACTTTTCTATCCTTTGGAATAAAACTTCTGTTTTCCTACCAAGAAACAAAACAAAACAAAAGTTATTTGGATACTCCTCTAGGATAATTTGATCCAAGAATCAACTTTTGTACCACTGCCTGATGCCTATTTCTTACTTGTCATTCAGTGCTGCTCTTTAGGATTGATTGTTTTCCTGAAGCCTTGAATAATAAATTTTATACACATAGTATATATACCTAATTTTCTAAAGAAAAGAGATCTGAATGCCAATATAGTATTTTATTTAAATATGATTATAGGTTACTATACTTAATAGCAATAATTCATTGAAAGGGTTTACAACAATAACAAAGCTTGAAGAAAAGCAAAAATACTTAATACTGCTTAGTGCAAAAGGCCAGCATTTCTACCCACTGTTACAAATTAAGTAATATTATATTAGTACACTTCAATTTTCCCAATGGGAAAAAATGAGCTTTTTTTCTTTATTGTCTAAATAGGGACAACATTTTCTTCCAAGAAAAAACTTCACAGTACAAAGGTTTATATAGTTGTTTTGAACTTGTACCTAATAGTAGGCCTCTTAACAATTTTATGAAATGTAGCTGTCATATACAATATTGATAATGCATAATATGTAACAAAAGCAATTGTGACTTATCTCAGATAGAGCAAAACTCTAAGATGCATACAAGCAGTACATAAAGGTTCTAGAGATGGCTCATGGCATGCTGAAGTACATTAAAAAACATCCTTCTATAGTATCTTAAAGATGCTGACTTAGCACAGAGGTGGAAATTTATTTCTAACCTCTCTGTGAACTGGGGACATCTGCTTTGTCAGCTATTCTTTCAAACCAATTGGACAGAATTTATTATTATAGTCCTATACAAGCTATAAGTGACCTGCCACCTACAACAAAATTTTCTGGCTTTCTGATGTACTTAGTTCAAAATATGCATTCATCAGCAATACTGAGTCAGGCTTGCTGCTTGGCTGATCAAAGGCACCAGGTATATTGTTCCCAGGTCCTACATTTTAATTGAACTTAAATAGGATTAATTTACCTTTAGGTTCCCTGTAAAAATTAACTTGACATCCTTACTTCCTGACTCAAAGAAGTTCCATAAAGTCTAGCAAAAACAAATAAACAAACAAACAAAAACCACCCGACAATTTAGATATGTTATGCTAAGTTTTCATTTTGAAAAGGTGAAGTGGCATATTTAAAAATGTTGCTGTGGTGGATCCTTGAAGCTATCATGCTGAAATAAATGTTAATCTTAATATTTCATTCCATTCTTCTGAAAAATACCTGTATTTGCAAGTATTTTGCTGCTTCTTCATTATGCCTCATGGTTGACTATTATTCAGAATTTTGAATTAGTTGGAATCGAATCTTGTTTCCTTCATCTCAGATTTATATGCCATTTTATCATCTTTAATTCTAAATTTGATCAGTTAGTGACTGATTTCCTTAAATGCAGCTTAATTAATCAAGTAATAAACACTATCCTAATACTAAACTGTATGCTGGGATATCCTGGAGCACTGCATCAAACTCACAGATGAGCCTCAGGATATTTGTGTATGTGTGTGTGTGTTGTGTTGTGTATGTGTGCACACTTGCATATGCCTACTTTGAATTCATCGCTGAATCCTGGAGACAGCCTAGACAAGTCCCTACAGTTTTCTTGGAAAAAATTTTGAAGTGGTTTTTATTGCCTTCTTCTGTGGACTGAGAGTGAGTGATTTACAGAGTGCTCTAAAATGCTATTGATATTGCTATAGGGCAGGAGTGGGCAATTAATTTTCCCAAAGGGCCACATGAGAAAGTGGAACTAATATGGAGGGCTAAATCAATAGGAATGGAAAGATGCATAGGCATATCACATACACATTTTAAAAAATAGCAGTCGCCTTCAAAATAACAATTGTATTATGAGCTGGACAGGCATAGTCAAATGGCAGGATATGGCCCAGGGTTATAAAATGCCCAGATCTAGTATAGGAGCTCTTATGCTTTTTCAATATTTAAGCTATAGAGTTAAGTATTTTTGGAAGTATCTTCAAGAAACTACTAGCTGAGGGGGGGAAATGGTTTCCTTTCTTTTAAAAATATTTGGCAACTTGGATGCTGCTTTTCCATATTTCAGTTTGCCAAAAAAAAAATTTAGCAAAAGTTTAGAAACAAGACGAAAGATAATCTGTATTTTTTTTTCTGCCCAAGATGGCGACAGCCGCAATCTAAGCTTCGGGCGCTCTACGAGGGCTCCAAATGGACCAGCTCAGGGAGGCCCACGGTACGATGGGGCGACTCCGGGGGTTGGGGGATCTAAAAACAGCTGCTGGGCGCTGTTCTCCGTGGTGCTGAGCCCCCCCCCTCCGAATTTAGCGGTGTTTGAAAATCGCCGGCCTGCCGACCTGCCGAGCACTGTTGCAACGCCGTGAAAGTTCGGGACATCTTGGCCTGCCTTTCCTCTTCTGCCTGCTCGCCGTGGATACCCTCTGCTTGTTCGGAGGGGCAGCGGTGACGATCCCACCGGCTGGAGACCTACTTACGACCATCAGCTGGCTGGCGCCGTTTTCGGCGGCACGGAGCCTTCTTCTCCTCCCGGATGGTGGCAGCGGACTGTGGGCCTGGTCATCGGCCTCGGCGGACATGCTGGCGAATTCCCGGACTCAAGACAGCTGCTGGGAATGCCTCTCTCCGCCGCTGGAAGATCGTTTGGACTGGCGGACGGGCGTTGGGGAGAGAATGCTTCTGCCCTCCCCCCCCAGACTGGCGGCGTTGGCCGGCGACGCGAGGATCGACAGAGGCCTGGCCTGCCTGTTCTTTACTTCTCTGCTGACAGGCAGGCAGTATGGCTAGCTCCATGCCTGATGGGAATTAAGACCCCCCTATTGACAGTCCAGTTTGGCTGGGACTTGACCGTGGTGGGAGGACGGTTTTGGACTGGTCAGCAACCACCTCACTGGTGTGAGAGACCACTTGGGGTGGGCTTGGCTCAGGACCCCCCCTTTTCTCTCTACTCCAGATTGGACTCCTCAGCCGGAGTGAGAGGACGACTGAGGCTGTCCCTTGGATTGCCATCTCAGGTGAGAGCTGAGATGGCCTTGTGGACTAAGAGATATGCCTACTGGACTTCTTTTTCCATCTATATACCATCATTGAGCGACCCTTTGGACATATTTATAACATCTGCCCTAAGAGACTATCCTAGCGCTGTATGGTTTACCTTCGTTACTCCGTAGCGGACTTGTATGCCCTTAGGGGGGTTCCTGCCTCCTGGGCGCGACCTTCCGCCTGTTTCCATACTACCCTTAATGATGAGCCCAAGTGCTGGGACTCCGAGAGGTGGCTGGGCTTAGATAGGGGCCTCGAGTTGAGACGTGCTAAGAGGCCCCTGATAAAATTTTTAGCCGGTTATTTTAAAAGGTTAGGGAGGGGGAGGGAGGGGGGGTAGGGAGGGAATCTTTAACCGGCACTCAGTCTGGACCTGTTAAGGGTCCTGACGGGACGGGGTAGGGGAAGGTGGCTGCTGGCTCTGGGAATGTGGGGGTGGGGCTTCAAATCCCCACGGCGATAGGGAATGGCAGCAGGTGTTTGCACGGAGGGCCATATCAACACCTGGGATCGCGCCCCTGCTATCTCCGAGCGGTGGCGCGCTCCGACCCTCCGGTTAGCACCCTCTTACCCAGGGATGAGGGTGATCAGGTCCCTGAGCTCAGGTTGGTCTATTTTAACGCTAGATCCGTAGTTAACAAAGCTCCCCTCATCCATGATCTGATCGAGGAGGAATGTGCGGATCTAGCGTGCATCACGGAAACTTGGTTGGGTTCGGAGGGAGGGGTGCCTCTCACCGAGTTATGCCCGCCAGGTTTCCGGGTGCTGCACCAGCCACGGGCTCAGGGCAGGGGTGGTGGGGTGGCAGTGGTTATTCGGGAGACTTTGTGTCCCCGGGAGGCCACCATTGTCCAGATGGCCGGGAGTGAATCCCTCCTCTTGAGATGTGGTCCTCGGGCTCAGTTGGGCTTGTTGCTTACATACCTGGCGCCCAGCTGTGTGGCAACAGCCCTGCCTGAGCTGCTCGACACTCTCTCAGGGTTGGCGGTGGAGTTCCCCAGGCTTATAGTCCTGGGTGACTTCAACCTGCCGTCACTGGGAGGGTCGTCGGAGTTAGCTCGGGAGTTCATGGCCTCCATGACGGCCATGGGCCTGACCCATGTTATTGAGGGCCCGACTCATGTGAGGGATCATACTCTCGACCTGGTGTTCCTATCTGGACAGTGGTTGGATGATCTGGGAGGGGGTTTCCCGTCCATCACCCCTCTGTCATGGTCAGATCACCACCTCCTGAGACTGGTTTTCCGCTATGCCACCCCCCGCCGCTGGGCGGCGGAACCGACCAGGTGGTTCCGCCCCAGGCGCCTAATGGACCCGGATCGGTTCCAGAGGGCGCTTGGGCCTATACCTATCACCCTTACCCACAGCCCAGTCGATGCTCTGGTGGAGGCCTGGGAAACGGCTGCCGCCAGGGCACTTGACTGCGTTGTACCCATGTGACCTCTGACCCGGCGCAGATCCCGTTGGGCCCCATGGTTCTCTGTGGAGCTCCGGGAGATGAAGCGTCGGAGATGAGGTCTAGAGAGCGGTTGGAGATCCAGCCGATCCGAATCCGACCGATTGCAGTTAAGAACCTTTATAAGGTCTTATCTTGCGGCGATAAGGACGGCGAAGTCTAACTACTTTGCCACCCTTATCGCGTCCGCAGATAATCGCCCGGCCGCCCTGTTTAGGGTGACTCGCTCCCTCCTTAACCAGGAGGTGAGAGAGGATCCCTTGCGGGGACGAGCCGAGAAGTTTAGTCATCATCTGGCGGACAAAATCGCTCAGATCCGGACCGGCCTGGACTCTGACTGGGCAGAGTCTGATGTGGAGGAATTGGGCGGTCTTGAGCACGTTATCTGGACTGAGTTCGACCCTGTTTCCCCTGATGATGTGGACAGGATCATGGGGAGACTGAGCACCACCACCTGTTTGTTGGATCCGTGCCCCTCCTGGCTAGCTTATGCGGCTCAGGAGGGAACACGAGGCTGGTTCCATGCAGTAATAACTGCTTCTTTGAAGGAGGGTGTCTTCCCTGCCACCTTGAAGGAGGCGGTGGTGAGACCCCTTCTCAAGAAACCTGCTTTGGACCCGGCTGTTTTAAACAACTATCGTCCAGTCTCCAACCTTCGCTTTTTGGCGAAGGTTGTTGAGAGTGTGGTGGCGCATCAGCTCCCTCTGTTCCTGGAGGAAACTGATTATCTGGACCCGTACCAATCGGGTTTCAGGCCCGGACACAGCACGGAGACAGCATTGGTCGCGCTGGTGAATGATCTCTGGAGGGCAAGGGACAGGGGTTGCTCCTCTGTCCTGGTCCTATTAGATCTCTCAGCGGCTTTCGATACCATCGACCATGGTATCCTGCTGCGGCGTCTCAGGGGGTTGGGAGTGGGAGGCACCGTTTTACGGTTGTTCTCCTACCTCCAGGGCCGCTCGCAGTCGGTGTTGACGGGAGGGCAGAGATCCGCCCCGAGGCCTCTCATTTGTGGAGTCCCTCAGGGGTCGGTTCTCTCGCCTCTCCTGTTCAACATCTATATGAAGCCGCTGGGTGAGATCATTCGTGGCTTCAGGGTGGGGTATCATCAGTACGCTGATGATACCCAACTTTTTCTTTCCACCCCAAACCAACCCAGTGATGCCCTCGCCGTGATGTCCCGGTGCCTGGAGGCGGTTCAGGTCTGGATGGGGAGAAACAGGCTTCGTCTCAATCCCGCCAAGACTGAGTGGCTGTGCATATCGGCATCTCGGGCTAACCAGACTATTCCACCTCTAACGATGGGGGGTGAGGTGTTACCCCCCGTTGATAGGGCTCACAACTTGGGCGTCCTCCTGGATTCACGACTCAATTTTGAAGATCACATAGGAGCCGTGACCAGGGGGGCTTTTGCACAGGTTCGCCTGGTGCGCCAGTTGCGTCCCTATCTGGACCGAGACGCCCTACGCACAGTTACTCATGTGCTCGTGACCTCCCGTTTGGACTACTGTAACGCTCTCTACATGGGGCTGCCCTTGAAGACCACTCGGAGGCTTCAACTGGTGCAGAATGCGGCCGCGCGAGTTGTAATGGGGGTCTCCCAATACTCCCATGTTACACCTCTACTCCGCGAGCTGCATTGGCTTCCGGTTGCCCTCCGGGTGAAATTCAAGGTGCTGGTTATCACCTATAAAGCCCTACATGGCCTGGGTCCGGGGTATTTGAGGGAACACCTGCTGCCGGCATCAAATGCCCTTCGCCCAGTGCGCTCCCACAGGGAGGGTCTGCTCAGGGTCCCACCGGTAAGAGATTGCCGGCGGGTGACACCCAGGGATAGGGCCTTCTCGGTGGGGGCGCCTGCCCTCTGGAACCAGCTGCCAGTGGAGCTGAGGACTGCCCCCAACCTCCGATCATTCCGCCGGGGCCTGAAGACCTGGCTCTTCGAGCTCTCGGGCCCAGGCTGAGGAGAAATTTATTTTAATTGGGGTTTTTTTAACTGTATAGGGTTGGTTTAATCTTTTTTAATTGGTTTTTTAACTTTTGTATGGTTGATTTTTAACTCCCTGTAAACCGCCCTGAGTCCTCAGGGAAAGGGCAGTATATAAATGCAATAAAATAAATAAATAATCCTTCTTAACAACCACAATTGGGCCTGCCAACTCTGTCACTAAGTGACACAGTCGTTAACTAAAACATGTGGCTGTGACAGATTTACAACCTCACTTCCACATGGTCATTAAGTGAATTACTCATGGTCATTAAGCGAGACATCATATGATTGTGACTTACAGTTTTACTTCCAGCTACCCATTGACTCTGTTTGTTGGAATAGTGCAAATAGCAATCACATGACCACATGCATGACACTGCAACAGTCATAAATACCTGCTGTTCACAAAACACCAAAATTTCAATCACGTGACTATGGGGATGCTGTGATGGCCCTAAGTCCAAGGACCAGTCATAAAGCTACTTTTTTGCCATGTGATAACTCTGAATGGTTGCTAAACAGGGCAGTTAAGTTATCTGTAATTGGAAAACAGCCAAAGTCAGTTGATCTAGTTTAATATTCCGATCATCAGATCATGTAGTCATAAATAATGCTATATTATTATTATGAAAAATTGAAAACAGACACTATAGATTATCTACTGGTTTTAATCAATATTAGGTCTACACAGAGTGGGTGTAATCTATGCTTCTAGCATCAAGAACTGTGCAATTCACCTCAATACTCAGTGTGAAGCATCAGAAGTGGTGTGCTCTGTTTCATAAGGTTTCCTTTAAATATAATCTTCACTTCAAAACAAGTGGCTTCCATGTACATTGTGCCTTGCCAGAAAAACTGCTGAAAAATTAGAGAAGTGAAATAGTTCTGTTGTTTCAATTTGTATATAAAAATGTTGCTTCATACATCAGGTTTATTAAAGTGATTCCATCAGATCACTTTTCAATTTAATTACCTCAACAAAGTTTTGCATAGTTCTAGTCAATATATTTCAGTAACTGTCAGAATACAGGCTAAAAATAGTGTGAGATCTGTTATTGAAATGCACTAAGGATTCAGAGTGTGCATCATATCTAATAATGGGAAAGTTTCATGTAGACCTTGAACTGATAGTTTTCATTTTGCCAGCTATTTTCTCTGTACATTGGGAACAATCCTTTCAGTTGCCCCCAAGTGTACAAATTAAAACAATGGAATGCTAAAACAGAACCTCCTCAGAGAGATGGGTGTTTGAAATATGTTTGACAGAGAAAGTTTAATGGTTACCTGCCTACTGTTAGATTTAGAGCTCCATTCCAGGCCTTACAAACTATTGCTTTTATATTATTACTCTTTCTATATACCCTGGAAAAAAGGGATGCTTTATCTGTAGAGTGGCAGATGTCCCAATTTTCCCCATTCTGGCCAATCAACTATACTCCAGTGGCCGCTGTTTCCCTGAAATTGTGAAGCTGTGGTAGACATTCAAAGTGGCAGTGGATAGAATATGCTTATCAGGAGGGTTGCCTGCAGATACCCTCTATGAATTAGCATTCAAGCTGTTCCTCTAAAGGAGTGCTACTCTCAGTGCTTTGGAGATTGAGTTACAGAACATTATTCCTTGCCAGTGGTGTGCAGAATTTCCCGAGGCAGAAGACAGACATAAAATAAAAAGACCAGGTGTTCACAGCATGTTCACACCTGCCTTCTGAGCCTAACCTCACAACAAAATTGTCAAATGAACCCGTCAGTCTAATCTTCCCCTGCCTATTCATTCATTCTTGTTCCTACTGCTTTCTCATCCTCTGCGACCTAGGGAAATCTGACAAAGCATCCCATCACTATGGGAAGAAGATTTGTTGCTTTCCCACCTACAAGATATTTCATTCATTCTTGCCAGTAGAGAAGAAGTATTGATTGAATGAGACTTTGGCTGGCAAGCTTTTTATTTTGGTTCAGTAGTGACACCAGACTGAAAAATATGCAATGAACCTTCTTCTTATACTGCATCAATCTTCAACCCTTATATGCTTCTGAAATGAGTCAGTGATTTGTAGAAGGCTGCCCGTATAGAATGCAATTTTGAAATCTCTCATGATAGTCATTGCAATCTACATGGCACCTAAAAACTTCCTCATTGGATTTGAGTCCATCATTCCCTTTCTATTAAAAAAGAATAACAGCCCCCAAACTCCTCTCTTTCTTGATTTCTTCCTAGTGTATGAGAAAAATAATTTGATTCAGAATCTTGATTGTTATGAGAGTATACAATGTACAGTTTGTTCTATAAAATTCAGCATCTCTCGTGGCTACAGCCACATAATTAAGCTAGCCGAGACAATTGAATTCTGAAGAATATGAGGCATTTCACAATGATTTAATGGCAAGAAGTTAATATCAAGTGGTAATATTTTTTCATAAACATATGAAGTGTAGGAAAATCACAATTTAATATAAAGATAATATTATATACACTGGTTTCAGGAGATATGAAGAATGTAAACTACTGTATGAAGTTAAAAAAACAAAAGAAAGTTACTACAATTGCAGGAATTCTGAAAGTTAACATTAAGAACAAGTAGAAAGTGAGATTACTTTCTTCCTAAATACCTGATTACACTATTCTCTAGTCGGTTTCAGTTCTAAGAAGAAATATGGTCTTTCTTCTCCATCATTAATTAAGTCTTTGTTAACAAACCACCCTTATAGAGTAAATTTATCCCCATTGCTATCACATCAGGTTGATTCATGCAGTTTTCTCCATTGAATTCTATCAATACTTTCACATTCTTCAATGGGCTGAAAGATTCCAGTCATAAAATTCCATGCAAGATTTAGAACCCTGGAAGATTAGGCTTGTAAATTGTGTATAGCACTGTTTCTCAACCTCAGTATTTGTGGAACAAAAATATTTGAAGTCATACTAACATTTGAGCCAATTTTAAAAAAATTGCATCCAACAATTTAATGCAAAAATTGAGCCACAGTTATAAAGAGATATTTATGAAACTGACATGGACCAGAAGTAGAATTATTCATTCATTATCAGGGTCTAGTAACAGTGTATAATCAATTTTAGAATATTATTAATGACAAAGCTGTAAAGTGCAATGCAGTATGTACCAGTATTCTAGTATCTCTTTAGAAATTTTCTGAACATTTTTAAACCTTGCATGTTAAGAATCAGAAGACAGGAAAGAGAGAGAGAGAGAGAGAGAGAGAGAGAGAGAGAGAGAGAGAGAGAGAGAGAGAGAGAGAGAGAGAGAGAGAGAGAGAGAGAGAGAGAGAGAGAGAGAGAGAGAGAGAGAGAGAGAGAGAGAGAGAGATTTATGAAACTGACATGGACCAGAAGTAGAATTATTCATTCATTATCAGGGTCTAGTAACAGTGTATAATCAATTTTAGAATATTATTAATGACAAAGCTGTAAAGTGCAATGCAGTATGTACCAGTATTCTAGTATCTCTTTAGAAATTTTCTGAACATTTTTAAACCTTGCATGTTAAGAATCAGAAGACAGGAGAGAGAGAGAGAGAGAGAGAGAGAGAGAGAGAGAGAGAGAGAGAGAGAGAGAGAGAGAGAGAGAGAGAGAGAGAGAGAGAGAGAGAGAGAGAGAAAGAAAGAGAGAGAGAGAGAGAGTATGCACATAATATAAACTCCTTCTCTTTCTTGACAATGTTGGTATATACAATAATAAACACCACAAAATTTCTACACCTGCACATGCTAAAATATTGATCTACTCTTGAACATTTGACAAACACCATTTTGAAGGAACAATTTTGGTTTCTTGACAATTCTTTAGAATTATGATCCAATTTATGCTTTCTGTAATAATCAGCACAGCAGAGCTGTAAAACTGTCCTTGCTGAGTATAGCAGATTTATACTCTATCACTGCAATATGATCAATACAATAAGAAACTAATAACACACTCCCCCCCATCTCAAGACATCTACTCAATGTATTTCTTGGGATCTGTAGCCCCTTATGCTGGTTTTAAAGAAGGTTTATGTACATATTAGCCATTTTTATTACCACTCTATGATGCTGGCTCTCCATCTTCCATTACAGTTTGAAATATCAGCCACTATGCTGTACAGTAATCAAAAAGCATTTTCCGTCCTAGCACTTTTATAGCTAGGGGAAAAGGGATTTTAAGTAAATAAAGAAACCATTAATTCACCTGACTTCACAAAGAAATTGAGAAGTAAACATATAATTGTATATTATTCTACTAATTTACTTTCTTGAACATTAGATCAATAATAACTAATTCTGAAATGTGAGCATCCATGCCTTAAAGATAATGCCTCATTGGATGAGTTTCCTGTGGGATTCGTAAAAGAGGTAGGTGGCAGGGCTTATTTTTAAAGTCTTCCTACTTTCAAGAACTGAATGAAAAAAATCTTGCAATTCTTTCAGGTAGGACTTGATACTGAAAGAATATTCTTTATACAAGGGGTACAGAGCAATTACATGAGTGAAGGAAATGTTCTTCTTTAAATGGTTCTTGTTTTCTCCTAAAATGTAACGGAAGCCTGTTTTATTTTATTTTTTATTTGGGGTTTGGGTGTTATTGATTTTTGTTGTTGTTGTTCCCAGCTCGCTGGGAACGCTTAGCTAATCTTGATTGATCACAGAAGCTCAATCCCAGTTGAATTGATTCATATCTGGATTGGAAAATTCCAGATTGTAGGTTAATTTAGAACAAAAATCTTAGAAGATGTCAGTGGCTAACTTCCTCTTTATTCTTGCCAAGAATATTGCATCAATATATCCCTGATGTCACTAGCAGTTAAATCAAACTCGTAAGTGCCTTGTTGACTTAGAGAAGTATCTCTCAACCTCAGCAACTGGCTAGAGAATTCTGGAAGTTGAACTCCACACAGCTTAAAGTAGCTGATATTGAGAAACACTGGTCTTCAGCGGGGAAGAATCTAAACTCCTTAGAGGTTATACATTTATTAGGTCAAGTGACATTTTACAAAGTCTTAGGCTTTTAGGTGCCAAACTTTTTCATCAGGCAAATTGTTTAGAGGAAAAAGTGGGGTACATAGGCCATCTTAGAATACATTTGAATCAACTTAGTCTCTTAAATGGAGTCCATCTAATTGAATCCATCATCTAATACAGGTAGACCACCAAAGTCAGCCACATTTTTTCCTCTTTTTCAAAAATTCTTTAAAAAAATGCTTTGGTTGATATTTTTTGAATCTACCTTATAATAGTGAGGTAGCTCAAAGTACTGTTGTTTCTTTTCTCATCCATCTCTTTGCAATTTCCTCCACTTCCTAATCTCTCAAAAGTTCAACTTTTGCGATATCTTTCTCTTGAATTTAACTGAAATAAAGGGACGGGAGAGGAAGTGACAGACTGCAAGAGAGATGATTATAACATGAAAGACTGAAAATGGTCAGATGGTGGCTTGTTTGTTAAAATTAAATCAAAATTTAAGAATTAAAGGAAGAATCCTGCCTCCACATCTAAGATACTTTCATTAAAGGTTTAATTCACTTTCTAATTAATTCATTTAAACTTCCTTAATATGTAGAAATGAAACATCTCTACAAGGAGGACTATAGAAATAAAGGCTAGTACTGTGGCTCTGGAGTGGAGACAGACAACTGTCCTTCCTTCCACCGCTTTTAATATTGATTTTAATTAATCTATTGCATTGGGCATAATTATTTAATTTTCTTTTAACTTTTGTATTTTGTATTTTTGATATTTATTGCCCTGTACACCGCCCTGAGTCCTTCGGGAGAAGGGCGGTATATAAATCAAATAAATCAAATCAAATCAAATCAAACAGAATGGCATGAAAGGGGTAAGTATGTGGATACAATAATCACTATAATTTACAGAACAGGATGACATTACCTAGCAGGATAGAATTCTTATAGTATGAAGGATTGCAGAGACATCACACTAGGGTTCCCCCCCAATCTCTTATCAAAATCATTCCAGGGTAAGGGTCATACTGTAATTTAAAAAAATATTTTCTTTATCTTCCCTATGTAGTGCAACAATATATAACATCTGTAACCTTGCTTTGTTTGTAACTCTTCTGAAATTGCTTGGTGAGCAGCCTAGTGATCACTGTAGTTTGTGCATGCCAATAATAGATACTTTCTGCAATTGCTTTGGTTCCTTATTTAAGTAGGCATTTTTCCCCAATAAATCAGTAAATAAAGGCTGTTGCATTTCTATTAAATTAAATGAGAATGATAAAACTCATGCAGAAAAGTGCAGAGGAACAATGAATAAATATTTATTTTGTTCTGCATGGTGATGGCTAGGATGCTTTATTGAATGGGTTGTTTCCAGGTTGTTGTGTTTTTTTTTACACTACTTCGAATGTGATGATATGGCCAGTATATAAATATTGTAAGCAAACAAATAACTCCAAGGAAATAAAAAATAGAAAAAGCTGTAGAGGAAACCAATACAGAGATATACAAAACATACACATAAACCAATAAAAACACAAGAAGATCTGAAAACAACAAACATATAACATAAAGGAAATAGAAGTTCAGTTTATTAAAGAAGCTTGCAGACAGCTGAGGTGATTTTAGTGAAGAATGCTAAGAATAATAAAATAAGGCTTTGTTATATACGTTCAAAAGAAAAAGAAATAGTATATCAGAGGTGCTCCATGATGGTAATAGGATTACAGGTAACAAAGAAAAGGCGGGACTACTTAACTTTTGTTTTTCTAATTAAGAAATGTAATATTTCACAAATAACATATGAAAAACAGGGTGAAGGGGTGGGATTGAAGCTTTAGACAGATTGAAACATGGTCAGGGAATACCTATTTATTTGGAATGAGTTAAAATCTCCAGGATCAAAGAAATCATAAGTCTAGCTATATATTCTCTTTGAGAAATCCTGGAGAAGTATTGAAGTCCCTGATGATCGGAGAACAAATGCTGTCTGTTATCTTCCCAATAAATAAAAGAAAAATTCAGAATAAAAAGAATATATAGTAGATATGGGCCATTCAGTACAGCAGATCCTAAAGACAAACTGTAAGCATTTGACAAGAATCAAGTCATTACAAGTGGTCAGCATAGATTTGTCAAGAACAAATCAGGCCACAGGTATCTTAACTCATAATTCTAGTTCAGATAAATTTTTAAGACAATGTAGAAATGCTATACATGTCATGCATGTTGACCATCAAAGAATTTGAGAAAGTACTCCATGACATGCTCAGTGGCGAGCTAGATAGAGGTGAGTTGGAGGGCCTAAAAATGAAGTGACTATGTAGTGGACTCAAAAAGGATATTCAGAGTGTTCATCAATGGATGTTCATCACATTGGAAAGAATTATCAAGAAACAATGCCACAAGCAACAATCATGAGACTTCTATTTTCCAATATTTTATTAATCACATGAATGAAAAGATGTAAGAAATCAAGACAAAGATGCTGATGGAGGTGTATCAGAACTTAAAAATAAATCCTTTTAATTTAAAAGAGATTTATTTATTTAAAATATTTATATGGTTGCCCATCTTGTGTAGCACAAATCTGGCAGCTGATAACTAATACAATCACAAACAATAAAAATGATTAAACAAAAGTTAAGAAAAACTGTGCACCTAATCCATCATCTGCATCATTCATCCCCAGACTCTAAAGTTACAGCTTTTTACAGCTTTCTGAAAGACTAAGATAGTGTGCTCTTGCCAGATCTCAAGGGGATACTGTTCGACAATGCAGGGCCTGCTATGGAAGTAGGTCCCACTAGATAGTAAGATTTAAGGGAAGGCCCTGAAGCACGTCTACACTCTCTGATCTGGTGGAATGTGCAGATACCCTCAGGGACAGGTGGCTCCACAAATAACTCTGTGCCATGTAAGGCCTAGAAGGTGGAGAACAGAACAGAACAGAACAGAACAGAACAGAACAGAACAGAACAGAATAGAATAGAATAGAATAGAATAGAATAGAATAGAATAGAATAGAATAGAATAGAATCTGGAAGGGACCTTGGAGATCTTCTAGTCCAGCCCCCTGCTCGGGCAGGACAACCTATACCATTTCAGACAAGTGACTGTCTAGTCTCTTCTTAAAAACCTCCAGTGATGGAGGCAAGCTGTTCCACTGGTTAATTGTCCTCACCATTAGGAAGTTTCTCCTTAATTTCAGATTGCTTCTCTGTTTGGTCAGTTTTGGTCATATTGGTATTGGTATTGTTAAAATGTGTACATTGCCTGACTCCCAGTAATTCTGGGCAATTCGCAAGCTAAATGAAAAACAGAAAAAATCAACCACATAACAATTGAAACAAAGGAGCAAAAAAAAAAGCAAAACTGAGCAATAATATAAACCTACACACGCTGGTCAGAAGGGGCTTTAAGTATCCTAATCAAAGATTGAAAATGCTACCTCAGTTTTGCCAAACCATTTTCAGGCTAAGAAACTTAAGTCTGAATTTTCAGTGAAGCTGTCTATACAAAAAGAAAATACTGAAAAAATGTTGAAGGTACACCATAAAAGTGAAGGAATGGCTTGGAATCTGTTACTTTGGTAACAAACTGATCTAATGCTACTTGCAGTAAGAAAGATCAAATTGGAGTCCCAAGAACTATCTCTATGCCTTAGAAATAATATTTCATAGCTAGCCAGTTGTGTTATTTTTTCCACCCTGCTGAAAATATTAAGGATTTGTATATGTCTTTCAAACGAACAATGGGCTAATGAGGCTAGCCTTGATTTTTCAATGTTACTTTCAATTGCACTCTTTAAGCTATTCAAGTAAAATAACCCCAACATTTCAGTTCAACATTAATTGAAATCTGAGACATGTTTAAATACAATTCAGTCCACCAGCCATTTTCCTTTAATTCACAAAAGAGTAACATAGAAGGTAGATTTTAGCTTAGCTGCAGTGCCATGGCAACTGCCTGGAGGAGAAGGGTGCTAAGTGACAGCATACAAATACTGACATCATTCCCCCAAATGATATCATAATATTCATGGCAACAGGATGGCTGATATCAGAAGCCTAGCATGTCACATGGTCTTACAAAATGGGAGGAGCCAGTTTCTTTAGATGTTTGGTTCATATCACCTTTGCATGCCTTTTCCCATAAGCCACTTCCATTTTAATTGTGGTGCATATGTTTAAATTATTTGCTCACAAAATGCACAATTCTAAATGCATTTTTCCTCTATGTTTTATATCTTTGTGGCATGGAAATGTTTGGGAATTGAAGCTAGGGAATCTGGGCAGCAGTAGCACAACATTTCTAGATAACACTAGCTAAGGAATTTATCATTTATTTCCAATCCTGTAGCACTAAAGCTACTCTAACTGAACTGCATATGGTAACCCTGGTAGTAAGAGGTGAAGTAGTGCAGTTAAAATATCCAGTAAGAAAGAAGGGGATAAATTATAAAACATAAAGATCTTAAGTTCAAGAAGCAAAAGAAAAAAAATACTTCACAGGTAGTCCTCGACTCACGACCACAATTGAGCCCAAAATTTATGTTGGTAAGTGAGACATTTGTTAATTGAGTTTTGTCTCATTTTATGACTTTTCTTGTCAGTCATTAAGTGAATCACTGCAGATGTTAAGTTAGTAACACGTTGTTAAGTGAATCTGGCTTCGCCATTGACTTTGCTTGTCAGAAGGTTATAAAAGGTGGTCACATGACCTTGGGACACTGCAACCGTCATAAATATGAACCAGTTCTCAAGTATCTGAGTGTAAATCATGTGACATTGGGGATGCTGCAATGGTTGTAAGTGTGAAAAATGGTCATAAGTCAATTTTTTCGATGTGTTCGTTGACTTTGAACAGTCACCAAATGAACTTTGTAGGTCGAGGACTTACCTCTAACAGCCATTTCACTTTTCCTAGGGATATCATTGTTTTAGCCTGCTTCATTGTAATGAGCAGGGCTTTTTTTCTCATAGAATGCTCAGAACGGAGTTCCGGCACCTTTTTTGGATGGAACCTTGTAGGGTAGACAAGGCAGGTTGTATAACATGTGTGAGTTCCAGCACTTTTTTCTTTTACAAAAAAAGCACTGGTAATGAGCAACAAAGACAGCTGATGAAATTGTGTTAATAGCTCACTGAAAACCAAGTGCGATATATATGCGGCCATATCTCAGAGATGACTGTTCTGCCTCTGTTTCTCTGACTCTCAGAGTTCAGAGCATGTTGGGGAAAGGCTGTCCCTGCTGTGCCATAAGATAAAATGAAATGCTTCAGGCAATACAATGAGCAGGATAATGCATGAAAGTGTGATTTGGTAATTGAACAGTGGAACACTTTCTGAAGTATTGGTCCTACCAAAAAGACAGGTGGGGCTTTTGGAGAGCACAATTTGCATGTTATTGTGCTAGCTTTAAAGGAGTTGATAGCCTATAAGTTGTTTGTATTACATATTATTATAATTACATAAAAATTCTAACAGGGACATCTGTCACCTGACTTGCTAGCAAATAGATAGGAGAAGACTTTATTGAATATTTTCCCATTGTTATAAGGAATTGACTTTTTATTGTATTTTCTGTGGAAGAGGGAAATTTCTGAGGGGCAGGGGAGGGAGAATACCATCTTTCAAGTTCACCCCCAGCTTATATAAAGAGAAAGCCACATTACTGCCAAGAGCCAGGGAAGAAAATGACTGACTTGAAAAATATGGCCACATCACAATACCTGTTTTGACAATGGATGTACCATTTAAACAATAGCAAAAAAACATAGCTAAATGTACATGGCAAGAGGGGAAAAACAAAAATGAAATATAAATTGTTGCAAGATTGAAAGGAAAGAGAACTGGGTTTACTGGAGTTGAAATTGTATTTCACTGCTTGATGTTTGATTTGGATAAAAGAATGGATTTGCTGAGAAATAAGAGACTTTTGCAGTCACAACCTGAGCTTTGGATGGCATGGATATTTAGGGTATGGCAAAGCATGGGAGTGGTTAAAGCATTGGGCTATAAGCTAGGAGACCATGAGATCTAGTCCCACGTTAGACACAAAACCAATTGGGTGAATTTGGGCCAGTCACTTTCTCTCAGCTCTGGGAAGGAGGCAATGACAAATCACTTCTGGAAAACCTTGCCCAGAAAACTACAGGGACTTGTCCAGGTGGTCTCTGAGAATCAGACACAATTGAATAAAAGAATAAAAAATAAAAATACAATTATATACTGATGAACATGTAATTGCTAAAATATTGTTGAAATTTGGAACAAACAGAACCTATGCTAAGGGGTAATTTTTTTGGTTTTAATACAGTATGTAGATGAATCAATGGAAAGATGTAGTTAAAAGAGTTGAAATTTACATAGTGTTATGATCTCAGTGGGAATTAAAATGATGTATTGGTACATGATGCCAGAGAAATTATCTAGAATGTATAAAGGAATTTCAGTATATATTGGAAATGCGATTTTAAAGATCAATATTCAACTGAAGCTGGAACTTTTCTTTTAGAAAGTAATCCATCGAAGATCATTTCAATATATCATGATTGTGACATGATTACTTATGCCCAGAGATGGAAAGATTCAACATTACCCACTATGGAGAAGTGGTTGGTGTAGTTGATAGATGTGGCTGAATTGAATAAAATGCCTTCTTTGATTAGAGAAAAGTTGTTATCTACATTTATTGATGCCTGGAAACCTCTTATGGATTTTTTGCATAAAAATGAGGGGGGGGGAAAATAACGTGATTCATAGTTTTGATAATTAGATACGGTAGTTTACAGAAATAAGAGTAATACAGTGTAACTTTAGAGAGAGGAAATAAAAAGACTTGTGCTTATAACTGCTATAAAGAATATTAGAAGCCACTTTTCTTTGATTACTTTTTCTTTTTTCTTCCTTACTTTATAGCAATAGCACTTAGACTTATATACCACTTTCCAGTGCTTTAGAGTCCTCTCTAAGCAGTTTACAGAGTCAGCATATTGCCCCCAATAATCTGGGTTCTCGTTTTACTGACCTCAGTAGGATGGAAGGCTGAGTCAACCTTGAGCTGGTCAGAATCAAACTGCTGAACTGCTGACAGCCAGCAGTTAGCAGAGGTAGCCTGCAGTACTGCATTCTAACCACTGTACCACCATGGTTCTATTTATATTAGTTTGTATTAGTTTTTTATTTTCTCGTTTAAACATTTTTATAAAAAGTATACAAGAAATATGGCCATATCAATAATGAGAAAATTAACATCTTTCAACCAGCCACAACATCCTTACCAAGACTGCTTACCTTTCTAAATGTTCAATAGCATTCTTTTTTTTAATTACATTTATATCCCGCCCTTCTCCGAAGACTCAGGGCGGCTCAGGTTCAAATCACCAGGACCAGATGGATTACACCCCAAAGTTCTCAAGGAACTGGCAGACGTGATCTCAGAACCACTGAACTATATTTTTCAAAGATCCTGGAGCACTGGGGAACTACCAGAGGACTGGAAGAGAGCTGATGTAGTTCCCATCTTCAAAAAAGGGGGAAAAAATAGATCCAGGAAACTACAGACCTATCAGCCTGACCTCAATACCTGGGAAGATTCTGGAAAAGATAATCAAACAACAAATCAGTGAACACCTTGATGCAAACAAAGTCATCACTAAAAGCCAACGTGGGTTTGTCAAAAACAGATCATGCCAGACAAATCTTATTACATTCTCTGACCAAGTGACAAAACTAGTGGACCAGAGGAATGCTGTAGATATAATTTACTTGGACTTCAGTAAGGCATTTGATAAAGTAGATCACAACCTACTACTTGATAAGATAGAAAAATGTGGGTTAGATAGCATCACCACCAGATGGATTTGTAGCTGGCTGATGGCCGTACTCAGCGTGTGGTCCTCAATGGAACCACTTCTACATGGAAGGAAGTGTGTAGTGGGGTGCCCCAGGGCTCTGTTCTGGGCCCAGTGCTCTTCAATATCTTCATTAACAATTTGGATGAGGGGATAGATGGGGAACTCATCAAATTTGCAGACAACACCAAGCTGGCAGGAATAGCCAATACTCCAGAAGACAGGCTTAAGGTACAGGAGGATCTGGACAGACTCGAACACTGGGCGCTATCTAACAAAATGAAATTCAATGGTGAAAAAAGTAAGGTTCTACATTTAGGCAGGAAAAATCAAATGCACAGGTATAGTATAGGTGTGCTCAATAGTAGTGACTGTGAGAGGGATCTCAGAGTCCTAGTAGACAATCACTTCAATATGAGCCAGCAGTGTGCTGCAGCCACCAAAAAAGCCAACACAGTGCTAGGCTGCATTAACAGAGGGATAGAATCATGATCAAGTGAAATACTAATACCACTTTACAATGCTTTGGTAAGGCCACACCTGGAATACTGCATCCAGTTTTGGTCACCATGATGTAAAAAAGATGTCGAGACTCTAGAAACGGTACAGAGAAGAGCAACAAAGATGATTGGGGGACTGGAGGCTAAAACATATAGGGAACGGTTGCTGGAATTGGGTATGTGTAGTTTTACGAAGAGAAGAGTGAGGGGTGACATGATAGCAGTGTTCCAATATCTCAGGGGCTGCCACAAAGAAGAGGGAGTCAAGCTAATTTCCAAAGCACCTGAAAGCAGGACAAGAAGCAATGGATGGAAACTAGTCAAGGAGAGAAGCAACCTAGAACTAAGGAGAAACTTCCTGACAGTTAGAACAATTAACCAGTGGAACAACCTTCCTCCAGAAGTGGTGAATGCTCCAACACTGGAAGTTTTTAAGAAGAGACTGGACAGCCATTTCCCTGAAATGGTATAGGGTTTCCTGCCTGAGCAGGGGGTTGGACTAGATGACCTCCAAGGTCCCTTCCAACTTCTTCTTGTTGTTGTTGTTGTTGTTGTTATTATTATTATTATTATTATTATTATTATTATTATTATTATTATTATTATTATTATTATTATTATTATTATTATTGCTGTCCATTGTGTCAAGGTTATGTATATTAGCATTTGAAACCCAGGGAACCAGGACTCATTCCTTAAGTACAGAAAGCACAAAATGCCAGAAGCACACAATTGCTTTTGCAGTCCCTACCTGTGAAAAACCTACTAGCAAACATATTAAGTCAATGCCTGGGAGGTTTTTGATTGATCTAGTAGATTTCCACACACACTCAAACTCATTGGAAATTCTGAAATGCAGGTTTTATAGAGCTAAAAAGTATTAAAACGTCAACCTCACATCTTGAATTGTTTGTTTCCAGTTTCACAGGACATTGCTGAAATTTATTCTGCTTTTGCTCTCAGTCATTCTCCCACAGTTTGTCAGGAAAAATGCTTTTAAATAAATCATAAGGAGAAAAATGCAAAGATTTTATGCTCAGTTCATCTGCTTATCTTAATTAGGCTCTGTTTGTGTGTTTCCTTGTTTTCAATATGCAGTCATATGTCTGGTAATCTTCAAACTGCAATTTCCCAGCTTTCCCAGCTTGAATTAATATGCAAAAGAGGATATCATCATATAACTATTTGTCTGGGTCTTTTCCATATCTGAAAACACAGACAATCAGAAAGGCTGAAGAATGTTGGAAAGATGTGTAAGAAAAAGGAAGAAGTGGACCTCTTAAATACCTTCTAATCACAAAGTGAAACTCAAGGACAGATTTCAGCACCCTTGCTTCCTTTCACTTATTAAAGTAATACCAAAGATTCTATGTTAATGTTTGCTTTTATTCTGATTGCATTTCAAAATTAGTAAAAACTATCATTCAATAAAATTGTTTTGCATTAACATCGTAAATATAATTCCATGCATTTTGACTGGAGATGGGATCAGCTTCCAAACCTCATGGACAAGTCCATATACTGTAGCTTACCGAGCAACATTTTCAGAAGAGGACTGCCAATGCCTTCTTCCATGATATTTTGTGATTTTCCATCCTTTTGTTGAGACAGTGACTGATCCAAAGTCACTCAGTGGGCTTCCATACCTCAGGAAAGATTAGAACCCCAGAATGCCCAATCCCAATCAATCTTCTTAATAATTAAATACAGTACCCCACTATGGTTCTCATGGATAAATAATCACATTAAATCAAGTTCTATTTTTTTTTAATCTCCAGAAAGTTGATTGGTATAAATCTAACCATTTTTGCTATAATTTGGCTTCACATAAGTTGCACCAATTTCTTTTACTTTGTGGGAAAGCAGTAATCTCTTCTCAGTGAATCAGCTGAACATGCTGATCATCTGAGTGGCAGCAAAAAGAAAGATTATTCATCCCTGTTCTTGCTGGATTGGGATTATTCAGTATTTACATTTTAGATGCAACCATAGGTTCCTAAGCATCATAAGTCCTCTGATGCGAGCTTTAATTTCAAGTATATTCATTTACACAGTTCAGTTTGTATTAATATCATAGATAGAGACATCCATATTTGGGACAAGGGGGACAGTGTAACCATGCCGATTCCACCCCGTATGTACTTGCTACAGACGTCTCAGAGTGGCACTTTTATAGTAATGTCACAACCCAACTTTTGTCATCTTGATATAGATGCCTATGTGTGTGTATATATGTATATTCATATACATATATGCACATGCACACATACAGACACAAGCAGAGAGAGAGACAAAGAGAGAGAGACAGAGAGAGGAAAAGTCACATCCAGTTCCAACTAGCTAATTCTTGCAACATCCAACAATCTACTGAGGAAAATTCAGTAGAAAAATAAATTGAATATGGTATAAGTCAGGGGTGTCAAACTGCCAGCCCATGGGCTGGATGCATCATGCAGAAGCCATGCCCACCCCATTGCCAGCAATGGCAAAACCATCCCAATATGTTGCATGACATCACGTGACGTCGCGAGTTTGACATGTCTAGTATAAGTGACTTTAGGAGATCTGTTTTTGAAAAACCAGATAAGAAGATCCATTTGTATCAGAAAACAAAATAAGATGGTGGGGATTATTTAGCTACAAAATAGAAAAGAGAAGAAAAATCATATACAGTACACAAATAGAAAAACCTCCTGTTCTAAATTCACCAACAATCTTTTTTTTAAATGGTGAACTTAAACCTGTTTAACAGTAAACTAGATAATTTTCTAGAGAATTCCTTTAGGCATTTGTGTTAAATGAAAATGAGCCATTTGTGCCTGTTTTCTTTTCTTTTCTTTTTTTCATGTCTGCCTGTTTTCTTAAATAAAGTATTATTTAAGAAAAACAAAGCAACTACTTCCTTAAAGGGCTGTGAACAAAATGCTATGGACTTATGCTCTTAATCTAATAACCTGCTTCTCTCTCTCTCTCTCTCTCTTACTCTCTCCTTGTACTAACTAATTGAACTGAGAAGGTTCCTAATTGCTAAGAGATAAGGTAATTGAGTGATCTCTAGGGTTCCATTTTAGTGTAACAAACTTCAATATAGTTGACAAATGTCGATCCATACTGCAGGATTAATATGGTTGTGCTTGGCTTCCTCTTTAGCTATCCATTTGCTCTTTGGGTCTAAGTAACATTTTGATTACTTGGAAAGAACTGATGAAGTTTTGCAGTTAATGAGGCTGTCAGGTAATTTGTCAAATGGGGCTTCCATGTTTGAAGGGAGGAAAGAAAGGTTATGTGCAAGTTAGCAAAGTCTACCTAACTGCTCTGAACTAAAAAAAAAAGTGCACCTCTTGTATGGCTTCTATTTTAACCTAGTAACTGGTCTTGAGTTCTGATGCTTCACATTAGGCAGCTCCTCAGTGAACCATTTTTTTCGGAGAAGGGCGGGATATAAATGGGATTAAAATAAAATAAAAATAAAAAAAATATTGATTATCATTACATTGTGTCTAAGCAATTAACTTGGCACCCAGTGTACTATCTGCCAGATTGTTGGTAAACTTTCCAAATGACCACAGGGAACCCATAGCATCTCACAGGCTCCTGGGAAGGATCATTGTGGAGTAGCCTGCTTAAATAAATGTAACTTAGAAATCTTGGGGTAGATTTGCATATGAAATACTCTGAGATCAGACCTGCTATTAAGCCTTCACTTGGCATAGACAGTAAAATTCAAGGTTCTTGTAAAATAAGCACTAACCACAAACTTTGCTTCAGCTCAGCAATTGATCAGAGTGCATAGCGCTGTAAACATTCCACTGTATTCATAAGGTATACAAGTTTGAATGTATCTGCTCTCTACAGCTGCACATTATAAAAATTTGATTCTTTCCGGAACAAAATTAAATAGCGAGAATTGCAGGTGGCAGTAAGATGGCAGTTTCATGGACAAATTATTGCCATTGTTGGATTTTTCACATAGAAATACAAGTATGGGATGTTTGCAAGCCTCTCTGTACTTCATATGTCTAATAATTTTATTAACCATACAAAAATATAAATTACAAATGAAAATGAAAATAGTGGCAAAATGGGGAAGGGAAAAGTGGAGAGAGAGAAGTGCTGGGTAAAGAGGAAAAAAGAAAGAAAAGCATTGACCTCTGACTCCTTTTAGCAGTAGAATAAAATAATAACATTTTATTTTTATATGAAATATTATTATTCAATCTATAATACTTTTTTTACTTTTACATATTTAATATGTACTAGCCATTTCTATAACAAACTTATCTAATCAGCAAAATCCAAACTCAAAGCTCTGGATTTTTTCCCCATCTCAGGCACAAAATTTAGAAACAGTTTCAAAATCGAAACAAAGTTGGATGTATTTTTTTATTATTATTAAAGAAATTAATTTGGTTCTTTCTATCCTTTTTTCCAGCCATTCCTCCATTATGGAAATTTAAAGTATCTTTCAATTTTTGTGTATAAAGAATTCTTGATACTGTCAACATAAACAGATTTTTTTCAGGGTCTTTAGCCATTAAATCTAAAAAAAATTATCTTGTTTAATTTTTATATTCTCTTTAAGAATCTTATGTATTAAAATATGAATCTCACCCCAGTATTTCTTTATCACAAGTCCTTCAAACACTCCCTGAACTTTAGCAAAGGATCACATGTCTTCCTGGAGTGTTGAATTACACATCTGACTGATGGTCAAATATTCCCATAAATCTCTACTTCAGGTTGAGGATTAGAAAAGTGCTAGTTTTATTTGTTCAGTTTAAACTACTCATCCTACTACAGGTCCAGAAATATAGCTTCCTCACTTGAAACAGATTTATGAATTCTATGAAATAAAGAAAGAAATCCCTGTCTCACTAAAAGGTGGGGGAGGGGCTATAAATATTGAATAGGGTGAAGCCTTCCAGTCTAAAACTCATATTAATCATAGGAAAGAGAAGATAGGTCAGACAGAACTTTATTTCAGTCATTGACCAATAATGTTAGGCCATTCCTCAATTTTCAGATAAAACCATCAAATGTCTTACACTTTTCATTTAAAAGTTCTGATAGATAATCATGAGGCCATCTGCCATCAACAAATCCAAAAGTAGGAACTGGAACATAATAGTATACGTGCCGAAATTGTATCATTTAATAGGACAAGATTAAATAGACCAGGGGTGTCAAACTCAATTTCATTGAGGGCCGCATCAGCATTGCGGTTGCCCTCAAGGGGCTGGGTGGGTATGGCCAGGGTGGGCATGGCCTACTGGGCAGGTGTGGCTAGAGTGCATATGGCCTACTGGGTGGGCATGGCCAGCTCTACATCGTTCGCATCAAGGGTGCCTATGGGGGCCTGGGCAGGAGTGGGACAGATCTGAGGGTCTCTGGCAGAAGGAGGGTCTCTGGGTCAGGGCCAAGGCAGTGGGGGCCATTCCCTCACTGTTTCCAGGATGGCTTCGCAGGCCACATGAAACCACTTCGCGGGCCGGATCTGGCCCCCGGGCCTTGTGTTTGACATGTCTGAAATAGACATATAATTATGTCTCTTATTAGACTGTACTTTACAGATATATGAAGCAGCTAAATATGAATATATTGTTCCACAACCTTTATGACAGACTCTATTTCTCAGTCAAAAAAACGCTGCATGGGAAAAATTTTGAGAGTTAACTTATAGAGTGGCATCTAAGAATGCTGCAGTTCACAGAAGAGGAACATCAGACCCGAAGTACATTAGACCCATTTTATTGTTTATTTTTAGAGAATGATTCCATCAAATTCTGTTTTTTCTCTAAATTTTTAATTTACAGCCCAGGCAAATTGGCCAGACGAAAATGGTGGCAGACAATTTAACTTCTGAAATGGAAGAAAGGTCCTTTTCATTTGTTTTTTCTAGTAAAGGAAAGACAAATAACTAGAAATCATTCTACTTAAGGTCCTTGCATCCCAAGATCAATTATAAATGAAATACTCAAATTTACTTTCACCAGCATTCCTGGAAAAAAATGTTTTAATTAATATTGTTAGGGTGTTACTGCTGAGTCAGATCACCCTTAGCCTTTCTGCATCCTCTTTCACTTGAGAGGGCATAAAAATGGATGGCCTAGAATTTTTTCAGGGAAAAGAAAATTTGTCCTACAGTTTCTCAGTTAACAGAGCTCACCTTTAAGTGCTGATGGTCGGACAAGTACTGGGAAAGCCCCATTTGGTGTTTTTTTTTTTTAAAAAAAATGTCTTTAGACCAAAAAAAGTCAAGAAGGCTGCAAACCTCTGAGCTTATTATTATAGGGTTTGAAATCTGACCTGGAAAAAATCCAAATGAACATTTAAATGGAATCAAATAATTTTCATATCTGTTTGCTCTAATCAAGTGATCATTCAGCTTTTTGCAGCTCAGATATAATAGAGAATAGAGGATAGAGAAGATATTCATACATATTTCTTGGCCACCTCATGCTCTGCCCATGAGAATTTAATTGAACTTGTGTTCTTTGAAAGAAAAAATGAAAATAAATTGTCTTGTATCAAAGTCAATGAAAACTAGTATAATGGGAAAAAGATGATTTTTTAAAATCTGACATTAATACTCCATCTCATGATCACTTCGTAAAAAATAAGATATGAAGAAGAATCCTCACTCCAAGAAATTTTATCTAGATTTTATTTTCTTTTGGAGGGGAAAAAAATAAACCACTTTTCCACCAAGTTGAAGGAGAATTGCAAATACTCAAACCCAAATGCTATAGACAGTAGCAGCATTATCTCAGATAGTGGCTATAGTCATAAATTCTTCAATGGTCTACTCTAGCACTCTCTTTTTATTCCAGTGGAATCCAACTCTTGAAGGTTTTAGCACTTATTGGTTTTTATGGATTCTTTGCATGACAAAAGTCCATAGCAATTGGGAGGTTAAATAGTCATCATCATCATTATCAGGACCAACTGATCTGGAATTCTGGGAATTGCAGTTCTAACCACATATGGAGGCCCTGGATGGGAATGCTAGCCTATTTTATCACACAGAAAGAATTATTGTGAAAATAAAACTGAAGGGAGCAAGGCCATTTATAGGAAAGTTAGGACATAAATGCAGTTAATAATGAATGACATATTTTTCCTCCCTAATTTATTTTGCAGTAAAAAAAATTGCAGTTGAAAATATTTCTAATATATCTTCCTTATCAGCTGTTATTGATTGTAAAAGCCACCATTTAGATTCAACTTAACTTTATCTAACTGACTAAGACAAATGTAGGATTACTGACTTTGTGACTAATTGTAGTATGATTTTATTTGTTTGCAATTATGCTTGAAACCACCAGTAATATGTGTAATGTGTTTGTCCATGACTGGGTGTTTATGATGTAATCAGTCTGTATTATTCTAGTAGCCAATTAAATGAACAATATACTTGAAGGTTATCTTGCCATGTTATCTAACTCTTTCATTAGACCTGCTACCACATTACAAAAAAAGTCCATTGTTTCTGATGGATAATCCAGCCTTGATCCTAATATAGATTCCACTGGACTTCTTTATACAAGCACAAATAACATGTGCATACAGTATGCAACTATAGTTCACAAAATACTATAGGATTTACTTTTGGTAGGTCATCAAATAAAAAGACTGAGAAGTACAGTCTGTTAGTCTGCAAATCAAGAGGATCCACAGGATTAAAAACAAAATATTAAAATGGCAACCATGACTGCACAGTTGAAGTCCCAACTCTCTTGTATGTGTGTTCATTTCACACATAGGTACAAAAGGAGTGTGGTTTCAATTGCAGTCACGGCTGTCATCTTGAATTTTGTTTTTGTTTTAACTCCTCATCCTGCTGCTGTGGATTGTCTGCTATCACGCTAAACAAATCAGTGTTGTAAAAAGTAGCTTCTTCTGTTCTTAGAGAAAGAACAGCAACTCAAATTGGCACCCAATGATGAGTTCACATTTAACTTCAGCATTATTAGAACTAGGCAGCAATTATTGAGAAAGTCATCGTATTCAGTAAAGAGATAAAAGAATTGCTCCCAACTAATGACCTTAAGGTTGCTGCTGCCCAGAGTTGCTAACACTGATTTATTTACTGCAGTCATTCCTCATATGCAAAGAAGCAAATCATACACACAGATACACAGAAGCCATATGCGGCTATTATCCCATAAATCTTAAAGTTGCCAGAATCCAACACTAGTTAAAGCTTGATTTATCAGATTTCTTGATCTATGACTCATACTGGGAGTTATTTAACTACAGTATTATAGAAATAGTTGCCATATAGAATTTGGCCAGGCTATGTAATCGGAAAATGGATCGATCAGTGTCACTATAAACCATACTTCATAATGGGTATGATTTTTTAAAAGGAAGGAAATCTACTGTAAGGGGACAATACAGAGACATTTTCCACTGTCATAGTCTCTCTGTTAACACAAAGCCCAACACACCACTCATTTTCAAAAGAATCATATATTTTCTTGGTAACGCTTCCAACAGCAAGTCATTAAATCTTGCCAAAGATGTCTAGCATTATTTCAGTTACAGTAAATTAATGGGCAACTGAGATAAAACTCCTGATACGAGAAGGAAAGAAAGAATTTCAGATAATTATTCCAATTTCTCTGAAAATTAAAATCCCACATGTGTTCTGGTATGAACTCTGGAATTCTGTACAGCTTCTAACTGACTTCTCATTCTGTTACTTACTATATTCAAAAGCAAAAAAAAAAACCAAAAAACCAACAACTATCCTTTAAAACCACGCGGAGGCTTCAACTGGTGCAGAATGCGGCCGCACGAGTTGTAATGGGGGTTTCCCGATACTCCCATGTAACACCTCTACTCCGCGAGCTGCATTGGCTTCCGGTTGCCCTCCGGGTGAAATTCAAGGTGCTGGTTATTACCTATAAAGCCCTACATGGCCTGGGTCCGGGTTATTTGAGGGAACACCTGCTGCCGGCATCAAACGCCCTTCGCCCAGTGCGCTCCCACAGGGAGGGTCTGCTCAGGGTTCCGCTGGTGAGAGATTGCCGGCGGGTGACACCCAGGGATAGGGCCTTCTCAGTGGGAGCGCCTGCCCTCTGGAACCAGCTGCCGGTGGAGCTGAGAACTGCCCCCGACCTCCGATCATTCCGCCGGGGCCTGAAGACCTGGCTCTTTGAGCTCTCGGGCCCAGGCTGAGGAGAAATTTTTAATTGGGGTTTTTAAGAGTACAGGGTCAATTTAATATTTTTTAATCTGGTTTTTAACTTTTGTATGTTGGATTTTTTAATTCCCTGTAAACCACCCTGAGTCCTCAGGGAAAGGGCGGTATATAAATGTAACTAAATAAAATAAATAAAATAAAAATAAAAGTAGCCGGATTTTTTTTTGAAAGGCTGAAGAAGGTATATTGTGGATAAAACACTGTCTACTTGAAGCAGACTCAAATGAAATGCAAATCTCATGATAACCTTAAATCTACACAAAGATTTCATATCTGTAACAAAAGTAAGAAAAAAGGAACTAGTACACAGAAGTACAAAATTCCTTAACAATAATAATAATAGTGGTAGAGTTGAAAGGGACCTTTGAGTGTAACCCCCTGCTCAGGCAGGAAACCCTATATCATTTCAGACAAATGGTTGTCTAGTCTCTTCCTAAAAACTTCCAGTGTTTGGCCATTCACAACTTCTGGAAGAAGGTTCTTCCACTGATTAATTGTTCTAACTGTCAGAAAATTTCTCCTTAGTTCTAGGTTGCTTCTCTCTTTTGATTAGTTTTAGATCTCTAGGACTGACCGGTTTGAACACCTTGCAGTCCAAGGGACTCACAGGAGCCTTCTCCAGCACCATAGTTCAAAGGCCTCAATTCTTTGGCACTCAGCCTTTCTTATGGTCCAACTTTCACAGCCATATGTTGCAACTGGGAAAACCATGGCCTTGACTATACGCACTTTTATTTTTATTTATTTTTATTTTATAACAAATTTTATTATTTAAAACTTTGGACAAGGTGTTAACGCTCTGACAATCCTTGTCATTACATCATTTTTGTGTTTTATATACATATATACACTTTATGTTCATATCATTTATATACAGTTATAGAATATTCAATCTTATCAACCACCTTATTCTAGTAATATGTGAAATCAGCATCCTGTGTGTTTCTGTTGTGACCTTCCTTTCTGTTCCCACCATGAGTAAAACATATTCCAAATTTTGTAGTAATCCGGCTGGTCTTTATTTTTAATTTCCAAAGTTAACTTGTCCATTTCTGCGCACGCCCAAATTTTACTTATCACTTCACTCTCTTCCGGTATTTCACTGTTTTTCCATTTCTGGGCGAATGTCATTCTCGCTGCTGTGATGATATGTATTATTAAATATAAGTCTTCTTTGCTATGTTTCTCTTTTGTTATGCCAAGCAGGAAAAATTCTGGTCTACATTTGACTCTCTGTCAAATGTAGTGTACTGTCACCTCCACTAGTTTTGTTGTTGCTCAAATTAGGAGCATTTCACTTCACATTCTAGGATGTCTGGCTCGGGGTCAGTGACCACCCAATCGTGGTTATTGGGACATTAACCTCATTCTTATATAGTTCTTCTGTGTAGTTTTGGCACCTCTTCTTAATATCTTCTGCCTCTGTTTGGTCCCTGCCATTTTGGTCCTTTATCATGCCCATCTTTGCATGAAACATTCCCTTCATATCTCCAATTTTCCTGAAGAGATCTCTGGTCCTCCATATTCTATTATTTTCTTCTATTTCTTTGCATTGTTCATTTAAGAAGCCATTCTTATCTCTTCTAGCTATTCTCTTTCTCTTTCTCCCTTGCCTTTCGCTTCCCTTCTTTCCTCAGCTATTTGCAAAGCTTCCTCAGACAGCCATTCTGCTTTCTTGCATTTCTTTTTCTTTGGGATTATTTATTTTATTTTTATTTTAATCCCATTTATATCCCGCCCTTCTCCGAAGACTCAGGGCAGCTTACAATTTAAGCACAAACCAATGTGCTTAGCAATAGCCTTCATTCTATGTATATGCCTGCTTAGTAGGGCTTTCCCCCCCCCAAGCGGCATTATTACAAAGTCAGCTTATTGCCCCCAACAATCTGGGTCCTCATTTTACCTACCTCAGAAGGATGGAAGGCTGAGTCAACCTTGAGCCTGGTGGGATGCGAACCTGCACTAATTGCAGGCAGCTGGTGTTACTTAAGGAGGCATTAGCCCACTGCTCCACCAAGGATGGTTTTAGTTGCTACCTGTCGTACAATATTGTTAACCTCTGTCCAAAATTCTTCAGGCACTCTATCAGATCTAATTCCTTAAATCTATTTGTCATGTTTACTGTGTATTCATCAGGGATATGATTTATCTGAGTGGCCTAGTGCTTTTCACTACTTTCTTCAATTTAAGACTAAACTTTGCAATGAGAAGCTCATGATCTGAGCCACAGTCAGCTCCTGGTCTTGTTTTTACTGACTGTATAGAGCATCTCCATCTTTGGCTGCAGAGCACATAGTCAATCTGATTTCTATGTTGGCCGTCTGGTGTGTAGAGTCATCTCTTGGGTTGTTGGAAAAGAGTATTTGCTATGAACATTGTATTCTCTTGGCAAAATTCTATCAGCATGTGCAATGCTTCATTTTGTACTCCAAGGCCAAACTTACCTGTTGTTCTGGTTATCTTTTGGCTTCCTACTTTAGCATTCCAATCCCCCATGATGATAAGGACATCATTTTTTGGTGTTAGTTGTATAAGGTGACTTATAGCTTCAAACTATCCCAAATCTGCATGAAATGGCATGACAATTCAAATAGTAATCATATTATAAAAGGACTCTCACCTCATTTACTGAGATAATCTAATCTTTTCCTTCAGTTTTCTGCAATCTGTAGCTCTAATCCTGTGCAAAATTTCCATTGTCTTATCTGTCTTTATGTTATCTGTCCTCCTAATTATTCAGTGGTTGCAGCAATCTTTTAACTTTCAACCATGCATTTCCCATCATTTTGTCTGGTTGCCATCTTACTCCAATCTTCATTTGGATATCAACTGCTCCCACAAAGAATCACCTGTTAGATGATCAATACAAACTATAATCCCAAATTTCATTAAATTGTCTTCTTCTAATTTATCTTGTCTGAATTTTCTACCAAAATTGACTATAAAGCATAGTTTTCTTCAGGAATCTTTGGTTTTCAGGAATCTATCCCTTTTTATCTCTTACTAATACATATTGATTTTTCTCTTGTTGATTTTATCTACTAACCACTGAAACCAGAGGGAAAAAAGGAAGCAGCTGGTGTTGAGTATTTTTTTCAGGCTCTTGATTAGGATGAACAATTAAGATTCATCAGGGAAAAAGATAAAAAGGGACATATACTTGCACAAGTATAGATCGACCTTGAAAACTGTAATAGATAATTCATGTAAACACAACTTGCCAAAATGAGTATGTTAGATGTGACCAGATGATGCTGATCACTCACTTTAATATATTTAAAAAGTAAGGATGCTTTAGCTTTTAAACCTAGAGGATAATGTTTTTAAACTTTTTCATCTCACTATTTATTTATATGTAGTGTAGCTTCATGGAACTGATTTTATCTTATCCTTTAAAATCCGTCTCTTTCTTTTTAGCTTGTCTTGAGGTATTTATTTATTTATTTATTTATTTATTTATTTATTTATTTATTTATTTATTTATTTATTTATTTATTTATTTATTTAGTTTTCTATACTGCCCTATTCCCAAAGGACTCAGGGCAGTTTACAAGGCAACATATAAAAGACAATATAAAAAGATAATATAAAATTAAAATGAATTAAATTAATTAAAGCCCAACAATTAAAACAATATTAAAAAGCTAAAACCCCTTAAGTCCAGGCCTGATAGATCAAAAAGCCAGGTTTTCAGGTCCCGGCGAAATGAACGCAGATCGGGGGCGGTCCGGAGTTCCACAGGTAAATCATTCCAAAGGGCAGGCGCACCCACAGAAAATGCCCTCCCTCTGGGGATCACCCGCAGGCACTCCCTAACCGGCAGCACCCTAAGGAGGCCCTCTCTATGGGAGCGCACAGGACGATGGGAAGTTGATGATGGCAGCAGGTGCTCCCTAAGATAATCCGGACCCATGCCATGTAGGGCTTTATAGGTCATCACCAGCACCCTGAATAGTTGTATTCCCTCAACTATTGATATTTCTATGAAAAACTTTGCTTTGGAGAAAACTGGGACTCTCAAAGATTGAGACTTTGTTAACTGCAGCAAAATAGGGAAACATATGTCTTATTAGAGGTTCAGGAAATTTAAATATGTAGAACTATTCTGAATATTAGAAAAAGAAGATAAACAAAGAAATCCAAGAGAAAGCAAAAAGTGAAAGAAAAGAAGAAAAGGTTAAATATAGAGGAGAAGAAAAAAGATACTAAGAAGGGGCTTTCAAGAGTCTTTCAAGCAACTGTAAGTACATTTTTCTTTCTATGTGATGAAATGCCTAACAGACATTGGAAACGGGGGGGGGGGAACTGCACTATAAAAGCAGTTCTTGAGATTAAGGAGGGAGCAAACATGAGAGAGTAACTTTTTGCTCAGTATTGCACTATTTGCAATTGGGTAAAGCTCTCTGATCTTACTCTGCGCTCCTCCACATCCTTCTATCAACAGTGGGGAGGAATTGAAATTGCATCTGTTTCAACAGATGGGTGAAGAATTATCTTCCACAGTTTATAATCTTCAAAAAGAAACACAGAATTTCAAGACAATTCTATTCCAATGCAGATCTGATCTTATAAAATCTCATTATATACAGGTATTATACCAGTGGTGGAAATCAGCCAGTTTGCACCAGTTCTGCAGAACCAGTAGTTAATTTTTTGTTGCCCAGGCCCAGAATGGACTTCTGGAAGCTGCATCCACACAGAGAACTGGTTGTTCTGTATTATACATGCTTATTCTTTAAATCAATTTAATTAAATGAAATGGATATGCAGTAGTAAACATACAGTACGCATGCAGTTGTATACAATACCAGATGAAATAATTGTAACCTACAATGAATATATCTCCTGGCTCTCTCACTTAACTTTTTTATCTTGTAACTTGTGTCCACAATATGTTGTTCTGTTCCCAGATGTGCTCACCAGTCAAAAAGCTTAAGACCTCCAATCTATAGTGGAAACCTCCAATCTCTACAGTGTCTCTGCATATTATGGAAAACTTTGGAAAATCAGGATCTTAATTAGGTTGGAAGTTTCCATGGGCAGAGAAAACTTGAATATTATCATCTGGAAACTGCTCTTTTAACATCTAAAGAGTTACCCTAGAATACAACAACAACAAAATATTCTTTACCATTCTGTTTCTCTACTGAGAGTGTCAATGTTCCATAAGATTTGCTTCTTCATTTGCTGTTTCCTCTTGAGTTGATCATTTAGTTATTATTGACCATGTATATATTATGGGAAATACAGATGATGGTGCAGTTAAATCACTGCATTCCAGTGCTATGTCCTATCTTTTTGTATGCAGTTTTTCTGATTTTCAATGAAATTTTGCTGCCAGCTTCTCTAGTACAGTTTGACAAGCTCTACTTATCAATCTGAAAGGAAGAGTTCATTAGAAATTTGGATATATGATTGGCAGTGACCTACCTTACATGATTTCTTGCTATTAGGATTCTAATAGAGATGATTTATATCTTGACATAGGGTCTCTTCCTAATTTGAAGATTGAGAAAATGCTTCCTTTGTTCTGTCAATTTGTTATGAAGACAGAATCTGAAACTGTGTAGTTGTCATGTTCTGAGAAATGGCTATAGCTATTGTCTCTTAATAATCCCTCATGAGTGAATATATTGAACTGAATTTCAGAGAAATAGATATAAATATATTTTTGTTAGGCATATTTTAGATTTTGTTGCTTGCATGTTTGAAAGAGATACTAATATCTTCATCATTTCTTGGCAAATTCCATTAATTTTTTTAGGAAATGTTAAGTTTTCTGATTATAAAAATGATGACTCTCATCTTTTTGGGGTGGGCTATGCAAACAAAAATACTTCCTGTTAAAAAGTTTCTATAAATTGTTTGTGTGTGTGAAAGAGGGAGAGTATGTAAGTGGGCAGATGGTTAAGCAACTGTTATAAAATGACAAATAAAATATTAGGGGTGATTTGTTTCCCTTTTTTCTATATTATATTTGCTTGTTAATTTGACAAATTGTATGTATCTTGCATCCATGATAAAATAAAACAAAAAGCCCTGAATTTTCAGATGGCAAAGGAAGAGACTAAGGAGTTACAATTAATGAAGAACAATTTAAATTTATGTATTGTGTTCTGCTACCAATAACTTCAACCAAGATAGATCAAGATGCAAATTTTTAGCAAACAGAGTGGTAGAAGCAGAAATTTCTAAACTTCCAGCATTTTGCAAGTAAGCACAAGTGGTACATTCTTTTAGAACCCAAAGATAATGTAATAACTTTTAAAATATTTTTGCCGCTGTGGGAATTAGGAGACATTGCTATGAAATGGTCTGACAAACATAGTAATTGAAGACACCTTAAAAAATGATTGGTTTTGATTGGAAGCTAGAACTGCCATTCATAAAACTGCATCCTCTTCTTTCCCTCCTTAACTTATAAGGAGCCTTGTAAAGTACGTATATCATGGCTTTTTGGGAACAAAATTTTAGGACATGGAGATAGATTTTTCCAGATTACAAAGAGGCAAATGTAGAGGTCTGTTCACCTCAATTATTTTGATTAGAATCTTCCTGTCTAATGACTCTATTCTATTTTCTTCCTCCTCCAGTATAGAGGAATGTGAAGTCTTCCAAGCTCATGTTTTCTGTATTGGCATAGTATCTCAGTTAGAGTTTAGTTCAGATGTGTTTGTAAGAATCCTACATGTAGTTACAAAATTGGTCAAAGCAGTATGATTCACATTGAATCCAGCTCCTAGTTCAGTCATAATAATAATAATAATAATAATAATAATAATAATAATAATAATAATAATAATAATTTATTTTATTTATTTTATTACATTTATATACCGCCCTTTCCCGAAGGACTCGGGGCGGTTTACAGGGTAATTAAAAACCAAAATACAAAAGTTAAAAACAAGTTTAAAAAAATTAAATTTGTCCCTGTATAAGTAAAACCCCAGTTAAAATAAGATTAATCATCAGCCTGGGCCAGAGAGCTCGAAGAGCCAGGTCTTCAGGTCCCGGCGGAATGAACGGAGGTCGGGGCCAGTCCTCAGCTCCACTGGCAGCTGGTTCCAAAGGGCAGGCGCCCCCACTGAGAAGGCCCTATCCCTGGGTGTCGTCCGCCGGCAATCTCTTACCGGTGGCACCCTGAGAAGACCCTCCCTGTGGGAGCGCACTGGACGAAGAGAACTTGATGCCGGCAGCAGGTGTTCCCTCAGATATCCCGGACCCAAGCCATGTAGGGCTTTATAGGTCATCACCAGCACCTTGAATCTCACCCGGAGGGCAACCGGAAGCCAATGCAGCTCGCGGAGTAGAGGTGTTACATGGGAGTATCGGGAGACCCATCACAACTCGTGCGGCCGCATTCTGCACCAGCTGAAGCCTCCGAGTTGTCCTCAAGGGCAGCCCCATGTATAATAATAATAATAATAATAATAATAATAATAATAATAATAATAATAATAATAATAATAAATCAAGAGGAACAAAAGATCAGCTGATCATTGATAAAATGGTACTTAAAAATGCAAAACGATGAAAAACAAATTAAATATGGTGCAGATTGGTTACAAGAAAGCATTTGACTCATCACCCCACAGTTGGATTAATGCATGTCTGGAAAACTTTGGAATCAGCAAAAACATCTGTAAGTTTTTGAAAGCAAATATGCAAAAATGGAAAACAGTTCTAACAGCAAATGGGGAGAACATTGGTGAAATCAACATCAGACGAGGAATCTTCCAAGGGGACTCACTTTCACCACTACTTTTCAACATCGCATTAATTCCATTGACAATAATATTACGAAACACAAAACTGGGATACCACATCTCAAGCCAGCATGGCAAGATAAACCATCTAGTATACATGGATGACTTAAAACTGTATGCGAAAATTCACACTGAACTTGAATCAATACTCAACGCAGTTCAACTGTTTAGCAGCAACATCAGAATGGACTTTGGACTTGGAAAATGTGCTATATTATCCATGCAACGAGGAAAAGTGGGAAAAATAGAAGGAATAGAACTGGGAAACAGAAGTATTATGAAAGCACTAGCAAAGGATGACGATTACAAATACCTAGGCTTATTGGAAGCAGATAACATCTTGAATGGAAAAGTCAAAGAGTTAACACAAAAGTAATACATCAGAAGAGTCCGCAAAATACTAAAATCAAAGCTGAATGGTGGAAATATGATTAAAGCCATTAATACATGGGCAGTCCCAGTGATATGCTACCCAGCTGGAATTATCAACTGGACATTGGCCAAATTGAAACACCTAGACCGGAAAACACATAAACTTTTGAACATGCACCATGCTCTACATCCATGAAGTGACATCGACAGATTGTACTTGTCAAGAAGAATAGGGGGCAGAGGGCTACTGCAAATCCACCAAACTGTAGAAGAAGAAAAGCAAAGTTTGAATGACTATGTGAATCAAAGTACAGAAAAATTGCTGCAGGCTGTGAAAACAGAGAGCATTATAAAAATAACAGAAACAAAGGCAGAATATAAGGAAAAACGGCTGGATGACAGATTAAATAGATGGAAAACCAAAGCTTTGCATGGACAACATTTGAAAAACATTGAAGGAAAATGTGATAACAACTTGACATGGGCATGGCTTAAGATGGGAACCATCAAGAAAGAAACAGAAGGCTTAATACTGGCTGCTCAAGAACAAGCACTACAAACTAATGCCATGAAAGCGAAGATACAAAAATCTACTGACAATCCAAATTGCCGACTTTGCAACAACAAAGCTGAAACTGTTTCACATTTAATATGTGAGTGCAGCAAAATCGCGCAAACTGATTACAAAGCTAGACATGACCAAGTTGCTAAACTAATCCACTGGGCATTGTGTAAAAAATACAACTTGCCTGTGTCTGAAAAGTCGTGGGAACATAGGGTGGAAAAAGTTGTCGAGAATGAGAGGGTGAAGAACTTGTGGGACTAAAGACAGATCGCCATTTGGAACACAACACGCCAGATATCACAGTTGAAGAGAACCGAAGCATACAGCTGATTGATATCGCTGTACCAGGAGATGCCAGAGTCGAAGAAAAAGAACAGGAAAAAATTATGAAATACCGCGACCTGGCCATCAAAACTGCGCGATTATGGATGAAACACCTAACAGTGATACCCATTGTCATTGGGGCACTGGGAACTATGTCCAAAAACTTTAAAAAACACATCAAGAAATTGCAACTTCCTTTAATAACTCCAGCAAAGCTACAAAAAACTGTGCTACTCGAAACATCTTACATTTTAAGGAGATACCTGGTTGATACCTAGGATGCTGGCAGCAGCCCGTGTCAACC
This sequence comes from Vipera berus, assembly GCF_964194415.1. Classification (NCBI taxonomy): domain Eukaryota; kingdom Metazoa; phylum Chordata; class Lepidosauria; order Squamata; family Viperidae; genus Vipera; species Vipera berus. The sequence goes on from NC_138204.1 coordinate 31,786,222, forward strand.
ATTAGTGCCAGTCAATTTGAGTGTTCAATTGACTGAGTTTCATGTTTTATGAATAAAAGTTTTATAATAATAATAATAATAATAATAATAATAATAATAATAATAATAATCATCATCATCATCATCATCATCACAATAATGTTGAAAGGGACCTTGGAGGTCATCTAGTCCAACCCCCTGCTCAGGCAGGAAACCTATACCATTTCAGACAAATAGCTGTCCAGTCTCTTACATATGGCAGTATGTTGGTTTTTTTTACTACAACTTGGAAAGAGGAATAAAAGAAAAACCTTAAAGGAATAAACATTGAATCTGGCAGCTGGATAGTTAAGGCCAGGTAGAAATAAGAAATATAATCTGAATCTTTCTTGGTTGGGAGTATTACAAAAATAAATTGCAATAAATAGAAAAACAAGACTCTGCAGAATGAGCAATTTGAAACATGCATTGCCAAGCATCAAGCATTTTCAAGTATATAAATCAAATAAATATAAATAAATATAAATATTTTGAGATTCCTGAATCCTCAGCTTCAAACTTGAGACTGCTTTTTGGGAAAAGGCCCTCTTCACAATGTCTATTGTGGAGCATTATTTTTCAGTTTATATTCTTTTTCAGTGATGCAGCTTGTGTTGTTATATTTGTATTAAATATGTCCCAAGGTCTAGCACTTTAGATAAGTGATAAAAGAAAATCAGACATGAAGGTTCACATATGCATATATATATGAATGGCTGAATGATAATTTTGTATAGAAATATTTTAAGGCATTTTTTCCCCAAAAATACATTAATAACACTTTTCACTTTGGTAAAAGTCAATGATGATGCTAATATGAAACAGAATTCTGAAAATGACAAACTTTATATTGAACATCTCCAATTTATGAAGGCTTAGTTAATTTCTAGATAGAAATGACAATACCAGGAAAAGCTCAAAGCATCCATTCCAAGAATAAAGTTTTAAAGTTTTAAGATCTTTGGACAAGGCCATATGGAGGATTTTCCTCCCCTATATTCTTGTATACATAGTATGGTTATTTCGCTCAGGAGTTCCACAATTAAACTCTATTAGTAGATTTCTCTGAGGTTATTAAGCACATAAACAAAAGTGAAATAAACACGTCACATACTTGGATTCAGATTTCAGAAAAACTATAATTTGATCCATATGAAAAAGAAAAACAAACATCTGACTAATTTTAACATTTGCATAAAATATGAATACACAGGAATGCGTTTAGGAATATCTTCATGATACATATTAATCATATCATTTATGGTAAAAATCTTGTTTATATGGATGCTAGCTTATTCCAAGGAACCAAATACCCACATGGAACAGGTTCATATTGTTTTACAACTTTATCAATACAAGCTAGAAGAAAGGTACATTTGGTTTATTTCTTTTGGATTATTTGGGCTACGACATTTTCCCCAAGGTTATCAAGAAGGACCTTACTAAAGTAGAATTCATTCTGTTGCATCCCACTCTGACTTTTTCTACTCCCTCCTCCATCTCCATATCTCAAGGACATTCAATATTTTCTGGGATTTGCAAGCTTTCTTCCTTTCACAAAGTCTGTCATCCAATTTACCAAGAAAGGAGTTCTTTTGAAGTATGATTCTGATGCTCCATAGGCTTTTCATTATTCAGATAGACATTTGTTTCACAGACCCTCCCCCGCCCCTGCCACCTACCAGATCCCTCACATTCCTTTGCTATTCAAATGAATACATTTAATTTTGCATTAGGAACTGCTGTCTTACAGATAGTTAAGCATTTGGGAAATAGCTTATTGCTCTTGCCTGTTTTTTCATGACAACTCCTGACAGCTGAAAAGAACTATGATGTTTTTAACAAGATGCTAGAGATCTAAGACACATTTCAATATTAGCACCCTCTCCAAAGGAGCTTTGAATCCTGTCAACATATGAATAGACTACAAGAATTTGTACACCTACAGATTTCTCACAAGTTCACACAGTACCATTTCAGGTGGATACTTTTTTTCCCCTTTCATTTTAACATTCATATTGCTTACATTCTTAATTCAAAGAATAAGCAGACTGATAACTCTATTATACTTTCCTAATATGTTGCCTACTACAATTTACACTCACCTCCTATGACTTAAAAACTTTCTGCTTGCCACATCCCACATTACAATATTTGAAACTTCCTACACTGGGAGGCATATTTGTCCCCTCACATAATAAATCTGCACCTAACAGTCTCCTCCTCCTCCTCCTCCTCCTCCTCCTCCTCCTCCTCCTCCTCCTCCTCCTCCTCTTCCTCCATGTCAGTATTTCAGATCTTAAACAATCCTGTATGTGCAATCTACAACTGTTTGTTAAAATTTCTCCACCCTCCAAAACTTCTGAAGTTTCTTGCATTCTCTAGGAAGTCCAAGCAACCTAGCAACTGCTAGGAACAATTTGTTAAGCCATCATAGAAATGGGCTGCTGATCAACATTGACTGCTAATTAGAGGACCTGAATCAGCAAGTTGTAGATGAGACAATCTATCTAGGGAGGTATCTTATCTCCCAAGAACAAAAATCAAAGATGTGACTGAAAGGCTTATTAAAATAAATAAACCTACAGATTAGTATACTGTTTATCCTCTTTCATGCTTGGTTGAATGATGCAACAAAGAGCCTGAAAACAACATTAAGAAACTGTGAGCAGCTAGGCATGAAAGTCAAAGAGATGGGAGCACATGTGGTGTTTTCATCTATACTTCTAATGGTTAACATCCAATGAGGGAACAGAGACTTTTTGAAATAAACCATTGGCTTAAAGAATGGCGCAACTGAAGGAACTTTGTATTCCTACACCATGGTTTACATTACCTACATGAAGGGTTTCTGGCAGGGGATGAGAAATGCTTCACAGGAACTGGGAAGAATTTTTTTGAAAAATAAGTGGCTTGGCTTATCAAAAGGACTTCAAATGAAAACTGGAGGGCAAGGGAGACCAATTTTTAGGACCTAATCCCAAACATAAACCTCAAGACAATCCACCAAGTGGTAAGAAAGAAGTGGAAAACAAGTTGCGAGCACTTTCTGAGGGGGGCAATACCTCCCCCCATCAAAAGAGAAGGAACTTGTTGGACAGTACGAGATGCCGATATCCACAGCCACTCGGTCTTGGAGGGGTTGAGCCTGAGCCTGTTCCTTCCCATCCAGACCTGCACCTCCTCCAGGCACCAGGATATCATGTCAAGGGCATTGCTGGGTTGGCTTGCGGTGGAGATGAACAACTGGATATCATCCGCATATTGGTGATACCTTACCCCAAAGCCACGGATGATCTCACCCAGTGGCTTCATATATGTTAAACAGGAGGGGGGAGAGAACCGACCCCTGCAGAACCCCACAAGTGAGGGGCCTCAGGGTAGATCTCTGTCCCCCTGCCGATACAAACTGTGAATGGCCCGAGAGGTAGGAGGAGAACCACCGTAAAACCGTGCCTCCCACTCCCAACCCCTTGAGCCGTCGCAACAGGATACCATGGTCGATGGTATCAAAAGCCGGTGAGAGGTCAAGAAGGACCAGGACAGAGGAACAGTCCCTGTCCCGGGCCCGCCAGAGATCATCCACCAGTGCGACCAATGCCGTTTCCGTGCTGTAGCCAGGTCTGAAACTGGACTGGTACAGGTCCAGATAGTCCGCTTCATCCAGGAATTGTGGGAGCTGATGCGCCACCACACTCTCAACAACCTTCGCTACAAAGCGAAGATTGGAGACAGGACGGTAGTTATTCAATGAGGCCGGTTCCAAGGCAGGCTTCTTGAGGAGGGGCCTCACCACCGCCTCTTTCAAGGTGGAGGGGAAGACACCCTCTGTCAAATAAGCATTGACCACTGCCTGGAGCCAGCCCCCTGTCACCTCCCGGGCAGCCGAAACCAGCCAGGAGGGACATGGGTCCAATAAACAAGTGGTAGCACTCAGTTTACGCATGATCCTGTCCACATCATCCAGAGTCACAGGGTCAAACTCACCCCAAATGGTATAATCAAGGCCTGCCCTCTCCACTCCACCGGACTCTGCCCAGTCGGAGTCCAAGCCAGTCTGGATCTGAGCGATTTTGTCCTGCAGATACTGCACAAATTCCTCAGCCCTACCCTGCAAGGGGTCATCCCTCAGTCCCTGGTTAAACAGGGAGCGGGTCACTCTAAAGAGGGTGGCTGGGCGGTTATCTGCGGACGCAATGAGAGCGGAAAAGTAAACATGCTTTGCTGCTTCCATCACCACTAGGTAAGACTTAAGATAAGTTCTTAGCAGTGTTCGATCAGATTTGGATCCACTGGACCTATTGAGCAAGGTACCACCTATACTATACCTGTGCATTTGATTTTTCCTGCCTAAATGTAGAACCTTACCTTTTTCACCATTGAATTTCATTTTGTTAGAAAGCGCCCAGTGTATGTATGCTATATGGATGGTGTTCTTGATAGCAATTTCACAATCAATATACATTTTTATTTTGTTTTGTACAAACATTTGATTCATGAACAGCGGATGGAATTTTGGATACTACAGATGGCCAAAATCCCAATTAAATATTTATTGGAGGATGACACCATTTTTCATCTTTAAGCAAGTGGTAGCACAGAATAAAGGATTGGCAGCAGAAACAGAAGAAAAGAAAAAAGAAAAGAAATAACTTGATAAATTTGGAATGCAATAGTCCAAGACTTTTTGTTCAAAAGCTATGATAAGAAAACATACATCTATGCAATATTAGGTGATCTGGCTATAGCAGTATCTAAATAAAAAAAGAAGTGCAAATAATAACAATAATATAATGCAGCATAATTCTGCATTGTTTTGTCAATTGATCTGATGAAATTATTTCACTGCACAAAATGGAAAATATGTATGTTTTATGCATTTATCTGACTAAAATAATTGTGGATCTTTAAAATATAGAGTAGAATATTAAAATTCACATAGGCATGCATTTCCCAGCTAAGCTTGTAAGCCGCCCTGAGTCTTCGGAGAAGGGCGGGGTATAAATGGAATTAAAATAAATAAATAGATAAATAAATATTAAGAGCTAGTTTACATCTCAAAAACACATATATTAGAAAAAAGCATGCATGAGCACTTTACTGTTGAAAAATACATGTGTGCAATCTAGGAAAAAGATACATGTAAAATTGTATATTTGGAAATAATGTTAACAAAATGTTTAATAATTATGTAGGCTTCTTGCACCAGACATATGAGATCAAACAGAATATGCATTTCTATTTGGTAAAACCAACATTTAGGTAAAAATGAAAATAATCATTCCTTCTTACTAATATACCTAGCAGGTATATTAGATAGCTTTTCAAACTGAGAATCAGAGATGGCATCCCAGTTGTGCATTGAAAGTTTCAAGGAGAGAACAACATTGTTTTCAAACAGATAATGACTAGAAATTCCTTATTATTGGAAAAAGAAAGTTTCCATGTAGGAGGAACATGGTCCAAGATATAAATCACTATCATTGGTCTTGCCAGGTATATAATGAGTTCAGAGAACAAATGCTTTACACCTGAGATTTAAAAAAAAGAAAAGAAACTTTTACTCTAGTCAACAACAATGCAATCAATTTGGCTTAGAAGCAATTACTGCAAACCATTTAGTTGACATTATACATATTTGCTCTGTAGACTCAAAGGCAACTGAAATGCTGGAGCTTCATGTTTTGGCTGGCACTTGTTTTTAATTGTGGACTGGATTCATTTTATTGCTGTGGTTTCTAAAGTGTGAAGCAGGCAGAATGCCTTAATGAGTTTGGAAACTTGCCAAGAAGATACAAAATTCTCACTAATTCTTCTCTGTGCATTTCTTTCTTGCGTCAGACTCATTCATGAAGTTAGCAAACAAAGTAAGGATTGCTAGAGAATGCACAATGGTCCTAATGCAATACAGTAAATCAATCTTAATGCTATTAAGCTGGAGCTGAACTGTAGGATAACATACCTCAAAAAACAACTCTATAATGTGTCTGGAGATGTCTGTCTTGATACCCTCCACGCTCACTGCCCTACCTGACATTTAATTAACTTTTTTTTAATCATGGTAAACTATAATGGAGAGAGGCATGGTACAAAGCAAAGTGCAAGTCTGTCGCATCATTTTTCATTGCAAGCATGCATTCAGGCTCAGTGGAAGCCCCATGGGCCTTATTAGAAAAGAAAAATGATGAATGACTATAGTACACTTACTGTATTTATTTGTTTGTTTACTATGGAGTCCTTGCAGTATCCCACTTGTTCTATCTAAGCATATATGAGAGGGGGGTCTGTTCTAATTTCATCCTCAAAACAGCATGCCTTAAAGTAAGAGGATGAGTGGCTTGAATGCCCCAGTGAGCTTTGTGGTTCCAAAGGGACAATAAAACCTGAATTTTCCCATTCCAGATCCTAGTTTCCGCCATATTAGATTGCTATAACAAAACATCCTGGGTTAGAGGGATGTTCTGAAACAATCTTTCCAAACTTGCCTTCCAATTGTCTGTGTGGGAGGGAGGGGGAGAGAGAGGAGGGAGGGAGGGAGGGAGGGAAAGAGAGAGAGAGAGAGAGAGAGAGAGAGAGAGAGATTGGTTATGCCTCTGATAACAGTCCTTTTGTCAATTGGCATGCAACTCATGATAACTGTTTCGTAATAATACTTCAATATTTCTAGAACATTGTCTTTGTCATATATTTCACAAGATAAAGCAAAAGAGACCATTTTAAAACTAGAAAGACAAAATGGTTGAAAACGCTGTTATTCACATCTGTGTTATGAAAATCCAATTTGACTTCCGGCAAAGCTTATTTTGACCCTGTATGTCTTCAAACCTGAAAATAAAGCCAATCAATAGAAGCTTTCCTTACCAAGCTGTCCATATATTGTCTTCAGTACGGACACACTGATTTATCATATTTGGGGGACTTAACTCCAACATCTGTTCATACTTTATAGCACGTTCTAAAATCCCTGAGAACCAGATAGCTTGAAGTCTTCACTTGTCAGCATTAATCAAGCATAAAAGCAAGTGACAAGCAGATTTTGCTGGTTTAATGAATAATTCCAGCTCATTTGGTCCATCTCATTCAAACTATTATAATTGAATAGGAACTGACTACGGACTGTCCCAGCTCATCTTTGTCAATATATCTAAATACAGGTCAGTTCAGGTAATCAAATTTATGGCGTTGCTGAGTCTTTCTTATACAGTATCTTTGGATGCATTCATTATATATTTTGCTTCACATTTTGCACTTGTCCTTATTGTGAAGCAGCTCTGTAGGACAACAAACCTTTCATCTCTTCTGGCTATGCATAAAAGCAATCTTTTTGTCATTTTTATGCTACCCTTCAGTGAACATCAGGTCACTGGAGGAGATGTATTTACAATAAACTATTTAATAAACAAAACCAACCATATCAGTCTAGTTTGAAATGGCCTTCCAGCCAATCCTTTTCAATGTATTTATTTCCTGGAAGTTACAAATTAAAAATTATTATCACAGTCCTTTCGAAGCTATAGAGAAATAAGACCCCAAGTCTTGCAAATGCTTTTACAAACAAACAAACAAACAAACAAACAAACAAACAAACAAACAAACAAACAGGAATCATATCTCAAGAATAAAGGTAAAGGTAAAGGTTCCCCCGCACATGCGTGCTAGTCGTTTCCGACTCTAGGGGCCGGTGCTCATCTCCGTTTCAAAGCCGAAGAGCCAGCGCTTGTCCGAGGACATCTCCGTGGTCATGTGGCTGGCATGACTAGACGCCAAAGGCGCACGGAACGCTGTTACCTTCCCACCGTAGTGGTCCCTATTTTTCTACTTGCATTTTTACGTGTTTTCGAACTGCTAGGTTGGCAGAAGCTGGGACGAGTAACAGGCGCTCACTCTGTTACGCGGCACTCGGGATTCGACCCGCCAAACTGCCGACCTTCCGATCGACAAGCTCAGCGTCCTAACCCACTGAGCCACCGCGTCCCTTATCTCAAGAATAGGAAGTTAAAAAAAAAATATAGTCTTTGCCATAGGATTTAATTAATCAACAGAAAGGTACTTAAAATTATCAATCTTTCCCAACATAGAGATTATTATCCCTGAAAATTAAATACATTGATTAAGTCAAGAAGAAGGAACTGGAAGTTGAAATTTCTGAATGTGGTATATTCAATAAACTGAAGCAGAAATAGCCTTGGAGGTTAATTATTGTTTTTGTCCAGAACAACAAATGTTTATTGCCACTTTAAATTATCTGAATGGAATACATAGCCTCAAAAAAAAAGTTGGTCATAATTAGGCCATCTCTGTGTCTAAACATGCTTTATGTTTTGACTGTTTTATATGTAATGTGAGAAATAGGAGGTACAAAGTTCAAATCGTCCCATACTTTATCTTCCCACAGTTGATATACATAGTTCTTGACTTACAACAGTTCATTTACTGACTGTTTGAACTTACATTGGCACTGGAAAAAGTGACATGATTATTTTTCACGCTTATAAGTGTTGCAGCATCCCCATGGCCAAGTGATCAAAATTCAGATGCTTTCCAACTGACTCAGACTTATGGCAGTTGCCATGTCCTGAGGTCATGTGATCGCCTTTTGTGTCCTTCTGACAAGCAAAGTCAATGAGGAAGCTAGTTTCACTTAGCAGCCATGTTACTAACTTAACAACTGCAGTGATTCACTTAACCACAGTGGCAAGAAATGTCGTAAAATGGTGTGAAATTAATTTAATAACTGTCATGCTTAGTAATAGAAATTTGGGGTTCAATTGTGGTCATAAGTCAAAGACTACCTGTACTTCAAAATCAGGAGTAAGTAGCCTGAGTTCTGAGGCTCCCTAGTGTGTTTGATATATGAGAGCTCTGGAGTAACTACTTGACCACAATTGCTAAAAATGAGTTGGTGTAGTCCTCTTCCATTTTGGTGTGGAAACACTAAGAAATGATAGTGTAAGCCACAAGATAGTTTAACTATTAAAGATTTTCCCCAAAGTTAAATTAAAAGGACTGAAAAAATTCCCTGTCTTACCTGCTCTGTATAATATACCCTCACACACTAACACATAGAGACCCCTGGACATAAGGCCTCTGGGAGGAAGCTGAGGTCTACTTTGACAAACAATTTCATGTGTGGTGGCAAAGATGCAAAAAACCAAAATGATTTGCTTCAGTGGAGTATATTAATTGCTTCCAGTCTTTCTATTGTCTCCTAATATCTATCCCTTTCAAAAGCAGGAAGAGGCTTCTGCAGAGGTGCCATCATAGGTAAGTGCTTCATCCCCCTCCAGGTTATCTACAGATCTCCTCTTAGCATCCAGCTTTCAGCTTTTGCAAGTATGGAAGAACACCAAGGAGGGGTTAGGATGCCAAGTAAAGAAAGCAACATGATTGTGGCTCTGAGAATGAAGGGACCCCATGCTTGATGAAGCAGCTTCAAGGGGAATCTTCACTTGGACTTCAAATCAAAGCATCCTTCGGAAGATCTTCAAACTGTACTGGATACCCCCAAAATATTCTCTATCAATTGGCTGCCCACTCCTGGTTTGGATAATAGGTAGTGAAAGTGTATCCTTTTAGGTATTGAGGTGTAATTTGCTATATTTCTATCCAATTGTGAATGATGTTTGAGGTGTAGCTGAATAATATCTGAGAACTCTAGGCTCCTCTCTATATACTTTTTTTTCTTTCCTGTCTTTCTGGGAAGTGATCCGAAAGATGGGTAAACTGCCTGGATGAATGGATGAGCACACAAAATGTATACATGCTGTGGTAAACACCTTACTCCTCTTCATAGTTTCTTTCACATACGCACAGACCACATGTAAAGGAGTTTAGAGATACTCTCTGGGATAGATAATGAATGAATAAGCTTGCTTTATTCTAGATATAAATCAAGCTTTTTTCTTACCAAGAATCAACTCAAAAAGCCCAGAAATTGCTGCCTAGTTATTTCTTAAAAGTCAGAATTATTATGATTCTTGTGAATTTAAATGCTGATGTTGATTCTTGTCTTTAGCTCTTAGTATTTTACTGATCTCAGATTTAAATTTTCTGCTTTTTATATGTATTGCCTTGATGGTGATCGTGGGCTAAATGTGACATCACATTGTCCTGCTTTGCACCCTCAGCAAGCCATTCCTTTCAGTAACAATGATGAAGATGATGATTGAAATCTTTCCCTGAATATATGCAGGGAAGCTGTCAAGACATCTTTTCCATACTTTGCTCAATCTCCAGGCAACTGCTCAGGAATGACAAGACTGACTGAACAAAATTGTACAGCCCATGAATATGTTTTGCCACATAAATCTGATTAAGCACTCTGGAAGAGAGAGAGAGAGAGAGAGAGAGAGAGAAAGAGAGAGAGATGACAGTTTTGACATTAAGAGGCGAAGATGGCTTAATCTCCATCTGTGTTACATTTCTTGATGCTTTTCTGTTATTCCAAGCATTCCAGATCACCTGAAACATTCATTCTTTCATGATAGCTATTCTAAAGACTCAGAGAGCTTTTGTCAGATGATACTATGTTGTATTCATTGGTAGAGACAATTTGTGTTCACCCAAGAGGGCACATGCAGTTTTTCCAATCCCATTGCTATAAGGTTCTCTGTGTGGGTCTGAGCAAACTTCAGTTTTCACAAGAAGCTTTTTAAGCTTCTTTTTAAATATCCTGTTGAGCATTATGGGTTGGAAATGTGGCACATGTGCAAGCCAAAGTGCCTACATATCCCTAGTTTGTAGCTGTGGAGCTCCCAAATTAAATGCACTTATAAAAGGATAACCCAAATCTCATAAGGTCATCAAATTGCAACAGAGTTTAATATTCTCATGTGAGATCTTATAGGACCTCAAGAATAATATATGATTTTACTCAATTAATTTTTAATTTTGTTTCTTTTGTATCTGGCATCTGAAAAGATTGCCATTTCCTGATCTAAATTTATCACTCTCAGCATGAAATAAATAGAATGAAATTTAATATAGAAAGTAAAACCTAAGTAAAAAGCAAAATGAAGCTTGAATTACTACAATGAAGCAATCTTCAGATTTTGAAGTCCTTTTAAAAGGTAAAGTATAGTTGAATATATTGTGATAAAAGCAATACATGACGAATAGGTATTGTCATTTTTTAATATTTAATTTTGAAAAAAAGAAATCCTTACTATATAAAATACTATATAAAATACTCCAATGAGGTCTCTATTAAATAAGAAATTTCATTAAGTTGATTAGGCTGCTAGCGGCCTGGATCTTGACAGTCTGATATGATCTATGTATATTCCTAAGTTAGTATAGAATTGCAGGCTAAATCTCTTATCAGCTGTCAAAGGTCACACACATTCTATGACATGTCAACTCAGTAATGCACCCAAATAGAGATCCAGTTTGTTTATTGGTTAAAGCATCAAACTAGAAACCAGGAGATTATGAGTTCTGGTTCTGCCTTAGGAATGAGGTCAGCTGGAAAACCTTGGATTAACAGCCTTAAGATACTAGGGTTTGATACTGACTTGATGGCAACAAAACACAAAGAACAATTTTCCCAGATAATGTATGATAAACTCCCTTACTGGCTGAAATACAGCCATTATCTAGTAGGAATTTGAACCCGACTTTTGTAGTTCAAGTTTGTCACATACACTGAAATTGGTTTTATCCGAAATATTGGTCTTACTGAAGATCATTGTGTTTGGAACTGGTGATGATCAGTGAAGGATACTATTTTATTCCTGAAACAAGAATTGTAAAGTTAGCATACACATCACATGCCTGATTGTAGCTTCCCAGCTTTGGTTGAGAAAAGAGCCTGAAAAGGCAAGGTGGTTCATTGATCTTGAACCTGTATGCCAGATGGAATTGCCTTGAAATCAACACTGAGTTCCACCTGAAGGAAAGGGAGACAAGGGGGAAGATATGAAAAGTGCTCTTTCTCTTTTTGATCTCTCTTATTCCTTCAATAGGAGGGTTTGTAAACATGTTAAAGAAATAAAAGTGAACAAAAGGTTCCATCAAGAGAGTCTTCCTACGTAGATGCCTAGAAACATGAGACACAACAGAAATCCAACCAAAATTAGATCTTTAAACAATATAGACCTGGGAGTGAGCAAAAGGCTGCAGCAACTTTTTCCTCAGGTGTATGAGAGCTGACTCTGCAGTCACCCACAATGCAAAGAATAATATTCACTGTCTTATTGGTTGTCTTGAAGGCAAATAGTTTTGGGAGGGATAGTAAGGGCTATAGGCCACATGATCAGGAAGATTTTAATGTGTTTGAGCAACATGGTGGAACTAAGGTAACATACGACATACGACCGACCATCTTTGCTGGCCTGGCGAGTTTCTAGTGGTTTTGGAACTGTTGGTGAGACCGTTAAAAGTCATTGGCGCTGTTTGAATTTGTTCTACCAGCAGCAAGATCTGACTACTGGCCCAGTGATGGATTGTATTGCAAATCAGGGCTGTTTCCAGAGGAGGCAGAGGAGGAGAGGACCTGGAGCTTATGGAGCGAAGGAACTGGATGAGGCTGTCGGCAGGCCCAGAGGAAGAGAGAGAGGCTTTTGAAGGAGTTGGTGGCGGCGGCAACAGCGTGCTCCAGTGCCAAAAAGAAGCAAGGCCTCTTTAAGGAAAAGGTGGAAGAGTCAGGATCAGAAAAAGGAAAGAAGGCGAGGTTGTCAGAATACAAGCTAACTTGAGTGCTAATCCACATGGAGCCCCATTTCCATCTGTCCTGTTTGCCATTGTTCACTCCCTAGAGACTAAAATGGACAATGTGAAATTTGAGTGGGCCCCGAACAAGGAGCATATATCGGAGGTGGTGACCCTTTGAGAGCTGTATGCAACGAAATTTCATTTTGATGTATGCCGATTGGTGTACATTCAAAGTGACAATAAAATTATCATCATCATGTGCTAATCAGGATAAATATTAGTCTTACATAACTACAAGATGGTAAAGTTCTAAGATAATAGAGTAGATGAGACCGCTTCCAAAGCCAATTGGGAGACATCATCTTTAATCCATCCTTCATTAACTAACACTCATCCCAAAGGTGTTTTATCAAGAGGTAATTTTGTTTTTCCTTAAAGATATTTCAATTCTCATCCAAGAAGCTTCTTCAATTCTGACAGTCAGAACTGAAGAAGCTTCTTGAATGAGAAGCAAAACATCTTCAAGGAAAAACAGAAAGTTCAGTTGCCTCTTAAAAAAGCATCTTTGGGACAGCCATGACCTGGATGACTGAAAATCTCCATAGACATTTAACACTCATCCTTTTTCCACTGTGCTGACTTCACAGTTACAGAGATTTTTAAATATGATGAAACATTCTATTAATGATACAGTAGTTTAACTTGGACACAAATGTTTTCAAAATCTCCACCAAATCTGTGGATACAGAGATAGGATGGGTAAGGGAACTGAATTCTCCCATGCTAAGGAGAATTTTCTCATGCTAAGAAGAAATGCTATTAAGGAAACTGAAAAAGACAAATTGAAAGACGTTCTTCATGATGTTTTCCTTTGTGTTTTATTGATATGTAAGCAGCCAGGAGTATAATGGATTGAATGCATTTATTTTTAATTAAATTATATGATTCTTTTCAAATCTATATGCATACTGTTGCATTTCCATAAACACACTTTATATTATATCTGTGTCTTTTGGAGAGGGAGTATCTTACCCAGCCTATCATTCTTTAGAATTAGAGAACTTCAATCTGCTCAACCAGAATTTTTCTTGCCCACCTCTCTTGTATAGGACCCTTTCCCTCTGTGATATTAGGCAGGTTTAAATGATTCTTTCAATATTTTTATAGTCATCATCACTATAAAATTCCTTCCTGTATTACAATCTATTTTTTATTTCACTTCTTAAACTTCTGTTTTTGCTTAGCCTGTGGAGATACCAAACTGAGAAAATAAAACTCTTTCTCAGCTAAATTTAAATAAAACATTACATAAAAACCATTTGTTGTGATGATGGAAAGCCTTTTTTGTGATGAATTACCATGTACTTTCACAAATGTGACCAAATTATATTAGCTGTTTCCTTCAGCCAAATACTAGAACAAATGCCTTTATTTTGCTAACTAATCAGTTCTATTTAAACAGTCCATTCAACACACAGCATCATGTCTGACAGTTTTTTAGTTATCAAGATTAAAAAAGATATGTGGTTGTGAAGAAACCCTTGGAAAGACTTTGCAATGTTGCTGGACTGTGATAGTTGATCAATGATATCAATGATATCTTATCATAGCATCTATTTATTGGTTCTGACCACCAATTTCAATATATAGGATAATACCTACATCTAAATTTTAAAAACGTGATGCAAACAGTGTTCAATTGATTGGTGAGAAATGTTGTTAACAATATGTCAGGGCTGTCAGAGACTATTTATAAATATGAATGATGCATTCAACAGTTTGTAGCCCTGCTTATCTCTAGCCTGGGAAGTTTAGTGGACAACAGGATCATCACTGAGGATATAGAAAAAAATAGAAATGATTTAATCCGCCAAAGCAAAATTTGTCATAGTACAAATGAATATATAATTAATGGCACCCATGCCTACCTAGAAGTATTCCATGGGTCCAAAATGAGATGGAAAATGAATGCGTGTATAAAGGAAGGATACATTGGAGATATTTAGGTGGGTAGCTAGGTAGCCGGGGATATTACATAGAGAAAGCATATTAGATAGGGCCTGTTATTTATAGAGAAGCATATATTGGAGAATAATTGATTAATCAATAATACTTTAAGGGGAAAGAATATAATATAAGAATATATTCTAATGCAACACTATAGGATACACACAAAGCTGTACATCCTTGCTATGTTGTTGTTGTTGTTGTTAGTTGCAAAGTCGTGTCCGACCCATCGCGACCCTATGGACAACGTTCCTCCAGGCTTTCCTGTCCTCTACCATCTTCTGGAGTCCATTTAAGCTCACGCCTACTGCTTCAGTAACTCCATCCAGCCACCTCATTCTCTGTCGTCCCCTTCTTCTCTTGCCCTCAATCTTTCCCAGCATTAGGCTCTTCTCCAGTGAGTCCTTCCTTCTCATTAGGTGGCCAAAGTATTTGAGTTTTAGCTTCAGGATCTGGCCTTCTAAAGAGCAGTCAGGGTTGATCTCCTCTAGGACTGACCGGTTTGATCGCCTTGCAGTCCAAGGGACTCGCAGGAGTCTTCTCCAGCACCATAGTTCAAAGGCCTCAATTCTTTGGCGCTCAGCCTTTCTTATGGTCCAACTTTCACTGCCATACATTGCAACTGGGAAGACCATAGCCTTGACTATATGCACTTTTGTTGACAGGGTGATGTCTCTGCTTTTTAGTGTGCTGTCTAGATTTGCCATGGCTTTCCTCCCGAGGAGCAAGCGTCTTTTAATTTCTTGACTACAGTCCCCATCTGCAGTGATCTTGGAGCCCAGGAAAATAAAATCTGTCACTACCTCCATTTCTTCCTTGCTATGGTGAGACATAAATCACAAGTACATTATCTGTAGCCCAGGAATTAAGTGTACTCCTCAGCCAAGAAGTCTTTCTGCATTCCTCCTCTTCTGGTGCTACTGATCTTCAATAAATAAGTTTAAGCTAACTTATTAATTTTAAGGCTGGATAAAATGAAATGTAGCAGAATTGGTAGCAGTAATTATGTCAAAGACCTGGAATATTTGCATGATATATTAAAATAATAACAACCACTTCTTCCCTGGCTATAGTTTTTTAATAATAATTCATTCACAAATTTCCAGACTATGCAGTATCTGTTAATGTAGATTACATGCATGTTGTTAAGGGTGTCTGTTATGTACTGGGCTTTTGTGATACACCACGTGGGTTGCTGGAGCAGCTAACGGCTCTCCAGCAATCCAGACTAACTGTCTCCTGTCCTGCAATTGGCTAGCCCCAGGCGGCAATGGTTGGTTCAAACCTATTGGCTGCCACCTAGGGGCTAGACTATATATTGCGACTGGTTGCAGCCCTTGCTTCAGTACAGTTCCAGCAAGAAATAAAAGTATGAGTTATCCTGTACTCAGCCTCGCGTCGTCATTCCTGCACCCAAGAACCCACTATTTAACAGTGTCCATGGTGGGGAGAAGAGGGATGGGGTAAAAACTCAAGACAATTCATGCAAGTGTATGATTGAAACTCTGTCTCTATTATTTACAAAAAAAAGGGCACAGGCTTGTAATTGTGCTCATGATCATCATCTTCACTTTTTGCCCATCTGCAGATGGCCCTGGATTCTGATCTACAGCTTTTTAATATATATATATATATATATATATATATATATATATATATATATATATATATATATATATATATATATATATATATATATATATATATATATATATATATATATATATATATATATATATATATATATATATATATATATATATATATATATATATATATATATATATATATTATCAAGGGACGCGGTGGCTCAGTGGGTTAGGACGCTGAGCTTGTCGATCAGAAGGTCGGCAGTTTGACAGGTCGAATCCCGAGTGCCGCGTAGCAGAGTGAGCGCCTGTTACTCGTCCCAGCTTCTGCCAACCTAGCAGTTCAAAAGCACGTAAAAATGTAAGTAGAAAAATAGGGACCACTCCGGTGGGAAGGTAACAGCGTTCCGTGCGCCTTTGGCGTCTAGTCATGCCGGCCACATGACCATGGAAGAGTCCTCGGACAAGCGCTGGCTCTTCGGCTTTGAAACGGAGATGAGCACCGGCCCCTAGAGTCGGAAACGACTAGCACGCATGTGCGGGGGAACCTTTACCTTTTTATATATATTATCTCCCCCTAGATAAGTTTACAATTTTGAGAATTCCCTTGCAACATCACTGGAAATTCTGGGGTTCCTGTACATCTGGAGAGTATGATACTGAAGACAGAAAACACAGAATAAATTGTCTCCAGTTCTAGCTATTTGTATATTTCACTCCAGGTAACTTATCCTTTGGGAATTGGAAAGCTGATGTTTAGGCGTACTGCAAATACAGCTAAGACTTGTTATTGACTTTTGAGGCTAATAAACTATCTGAGTAATCAGAGAATGTTCTCAATGTAAATTTAATTTGACTCCTGAAAATATTCTTCCTTGATTCTTTTTCAATATCTATTTCCATTTTTTGTATTCTTCACAGGTTTTACTGACCTGAAGTGTAAATGAACCGAACATGTTTGTATTACTAATTAGAATGGAGGGTCATAGTCTGATTTGGACATGGTTAGCAATTTGACTTATTTGGCCTTGGCTTGTTACTGAATTTGCACACTTGTCAGTGGTACCTACTGAGTTGGCAAGACTGCTAAGATCATACAATTTTTCTTGATCACTTCCACAAGGCAGAAAAGATGAAACAAGTCACACCAATTACTCTTTTTGACTTTAAACTATCCAAATTTATGAGCAGCTGTCAGATACTCTGGTTTAATTTTTTTTCTACTGGAAAAGGATAAACTGTTCTCTTTTTATATATACTAGGTGCATCAATCATATAAAAATCCTGTCTCTCTACCCACGTTTGCACAAATTACTATGCCTATGTATTCATTTATTATATTTATAATCTGCCCAATAATGGGAATATGCATGTCAGTCAGAGAGAATGAGGGTGATGTTGTAAACAGCCCTTTTATATGCAAATAACATAATTAAATATAACAGATTAATGTGGCAATTCTGGAGTAACAGAAAAAATTCTGCTTCAAAACTTTTATTTCAAAGATAAGTGGGAAAGAAAAAAGTCTATTAAAATTACCTACATAAGGACAAAGCTATCTGGCAAATTTAAAGATCTGATGAAAGAAATTGGGATAACTGTAAAATAATGCAAACTTATACACTGACTTGGAGCAATGAATTCCGTTTTGCTAGGTTCAGTGAATACATCTATGGGATTGTATTGTGATGGCTACAATATAACAATGTTTTCTCTAGGGCCCTTCTCTGGGGTCCAAGCAATTCAAAATTATTTACCAGATAGAGAAGATATTTGCAAAAATTGAAAACAATGTACCCTTTTGCATTATTTTTGTTAAAAAAACAAGCTTTTTCTTAAAAAAATATTAATATCTAATAGTTGAATACTGATATTTTTAATAATTCAATAAATGTTCTATGAATACATCACTTTTAATTTTTAATGTAATAAATGTAACCTATATAAGCAAAAGTCCCATATAATTTTTTTTAAGTGGGAAGAGGTCCTGAAAGCAAAAAGTTTAAGAAACACTTCAGTATAGTGCCAACCCTCGATTGCTTGGAAATGTAATATTCCCCTTCTAAAATCAAAGTTTAGATCAAATATATTCAAACTCTAGCCATTGAATTAAAAAAAAAAACCCTTGAATCCGTACAGATAAAGGAGCACATTTGTAGCTCAGGGTTGAAAGGAGAGTTCCTTGGTGCTCTCTGAGCTTGCAGACATTTCGTTACCCAAACTAGGTGCTCTGATAATGTTACCTAGTTTAGTTAATGCGATGTCTGCAAGAAAACAATCAAGCTCAGAGAGCACCAAAGACTCCTTATTTGAATTCATGGATCTGCATATAAGCTGCTTTCCTTCTAAATTGTGATTGTAAATGACACAGACATACCCTGAACAGCCCTGAAGATGTTACCTAGCCTGGTAACGAAACGTTCAGAAACCAATCCACAGGAACAAAGTACTTCACCCTCATAAATATTTATATTTATCAAATTACCCTTTTCATTTTTATATTAAAAATATGTCTTGTATTTATTGTAGTTACTAAATGAATGAAGACATGGGCAATGGGACTTTAGCAACAAATCCCAATTATGAGGTGCTCTTTATTTATTTGTCATAATTAAGAAAAAAACACCCCCATCTCCCTCCTGTCTCCTTGGTAATAATTTCATTAGGTAGCTATGATAATCTTTACCTAAAAGATATAGTCCCTAGTCTTTGTTGGTTTCCATCATTGTGTAAAGATGTTTGGGGCTAAGGAAATAATGTTTAGCCTATTTCTTTTGTATGTTACTTTCATGTAGTTTTATCTTCTTTACATTGGTGTTTGGCATGGTATATTTAATTGTCTTAATACTTTGCACGCTAATGCAAAAGTAGAGTAAAAATATTTCAGAAGAAGAGATAAATGAATTTTGAATGGAGAGATTTATCTCAAACCATTCTTACATCTAAAAGTATGTTTTGAAAAATTTAGAACAATTAATCAGTGGAACAACCTGCCTCCAGAAGTTGTGAATGCTCTAACAATGGAAGTTTTTAAGAAGAGACTGGACAGCCATTTGTCTGAAATGGTATAGGGTTTCCTGCCTGAGCAGGGGGTTGGACTAGATGACCTCCAAGGTACCTTCCATCATCATCATCATCATTCTGCCCCAATTCATTACTATTTTTTTTAATGTGAAAAGTTTATCAGTTTGAATTTCCCTCTCATAACCTATGACATGCCATGATTTCTTCTTAAGAGAAAGGTGCCAGAAAGTCAGAGCAACTTGCCAAAGCTTCATTGCTAAGCTAATGGATTTAGACTTTGGATTGTATTATTATATTTATTTATTTTATTTATTTATTTGTTTTTATTTATATACCACCATTTTTCCGAGGGACTCAGGGTGGTTTACAGGGCAAATTAAAACAGTACAATGTACAGATTAAAATTAAATTAAATTAATAGCCCCCAAAGAGTTTAAACTTTAAAATTTACAACCTTAAAACCCCTCAGTCCAGGCCGGCTAACTCAAATAGCCAGGTTTTTAGGTTCCGGTGAAACGAACGAAGGTCGGGGGCGATCCGGAGTTCCACAGGCAGTTGATTCCATAGGGCAGGCGCGCCCACCAAGAACGCTCTCCCCCTGGGGGTCGCCCGCCGGCACTCACTGACTGGCGGGACCCTGAGGAGGCCCTCCCTGTAGATCATTCTACATCATTTAACCTTCCTGGAGGTTACAGCAAAAAAACAGCCCTATGGCCTAGGGTTTGTTTTCTATTCTCAGAATACTTTCAGCCCCAGTTGTCATAAATGCTAATTTGAAATGGCAGCACTGTCTAAATGCCTCTGATAATTTTCATGCATCATGCAGAATATCAGCTCTGCCACCTCTCCTTGCAACACCATCTTGACACTTAATGAGCTACACACAGGCTTTAAACCAGCAAGTTGTAACTGTGTAAATATGATAAACAACCTGTTTCCAGATGGCTTTTTATGTAAAACAGTTTATACAACATTGATAGATGGTAAATTTTGTGCCAATAAATCCTTGTATTTTTATAACATTTGCCTTCTTAATTGGCCAGTTTACACAGAAAATATGTTTCTGTGCATGGCTTTAAGTCAAAAATGTGACACGGAAATATCATCAGGGTGAGCAGGCATCACATATATCATGGATCACCTGTCAGATTTCACAGAAACAGGGGAAGGCAAGCTTTTGCACCTATGGAAGATAATGTGGAAGAATGCTGCTCACTGTTTTATTAGGATCAGTTCGTATCAATTTTGGGTCTGTGACTGTTTGGCAGACTTTTCCTAAACCTCAAGATGTTGACTACAGTTCTTAACTGTCCAAGTGATGAATTTGGTGGCTGTGAGTAGTGAGTGATGGTTGGAAAAGGCCAAGTATTACCACCTCACCTCTGATGGGAGGTATTGCATCAGAAACCTTAACTGAATGACTTTTTACATTGCTATAAGATTTCTAAAAGAAAAAGTGAAGAATTGTGGAACATCTTATAAAGTTGCTATAAATATTGAGTAAGGTATACATTCGCACCCTACTCAACTTCCCTCCGCCCAATACGCTCCCACAGAGAGGGTCTCCTCAGGGTGCCACCGGTCAAAGAATGCTGACTGGTGGCCCCCAGGGGGAGGGCGTTCTCTGTGGGCACGCCGGATTTATGGAACCATCTTCTGGTTGAGCTCCGGATGGCGCCCGACCTTCGCTCCTTCCGGCGCGATCTAAAGACGTATCTTTTTGAACAAGCTGGCCTGGCCTGATGGGAGGGGGTTGGGTTTTTATTACTTTTAAATGCGTTTTAATCTATCTAAGAGTTCTGGGCACTTGTTTAATCTTTTTTTAATTTCTGTATTCTGTTTTTTTAACATGTATTGCCCTGTTCACCGCCCTGAGTCCTTCAGGAGAAGGGCGGTATACAAATAAAATTAATTAATTAATTAATTAACTATTCACTAATACAGAAATTGGACTGGATTATCTCCATTTTTGTACTTCTCTCAGATTTCCCATTTCTATCTTCTTATTATCCCAATTAGGTTAATCCCTTAGCCTTCTTTGGATTGATGGTCACAAGAACTTTGAAAAAGCTGAGATTGTAGGGCTAGTTATTGGCATACTAATCCATGTGCCTTTTGTATTATGATTTTCCAGAGAGAACCAATTATTTGACCTTATAAGGGTTTTTTTTTTAAAAAAAAAAGTCTGTTAAAAAACTGGGGGACAAAAAACGGGATCATGCTCAGAGGCCCATCATGTTGACCATCATACCCTAAAGGCATGAAACATGACCTAGATTGCTACTGTAATTGTAAAGACATCCTGGGCCTTTCAGAAATGGACCATGAAACCTGAATTCAAAACTGTAGATAAGTCACTGACACATTTACAGCAAATTTACAGGGTATTAGATTATTAGTAACACTGCTGTAATTGTGAGTGGCAGAGAGAAAGAGAATTATTGCATTCTATTAAATGTAGCATCTATAATACAAATTATATTATATTGTATTATAAACTATAATACAAATCATAGTTTATTTCTTTTTATATTTTACTGGCCATTTGTTCTAATAAGCTATATCATGTGCAACATTAACATGAATTGATATCATAGAGTTTTATTCATTTCAACATGTTCATTTAGGAGTTGTTACAAACTAAGTAGGCTATACAGTACATAATGTATTTTATTCAGATTTTAACTCATTGATCAGATGTTTATAGAAGTTGTCCCCTCCAAATTACTAAACTAGTGATCTTTAACATATAATAAATATGACCCTTTAGCAGTTTTATCTGGTATTCTTCTTTTGTTAAGTGCAAAATTCATTTCATTTGATGTTTTAAAGCTTGTACCAAGCTTATTGCCTTCTTGGAAAAACAGAAGAAGGACCAGGTTGCTGATTTATTGTAATATTAAAAGCCAGTCTGTGTAAAGGCCTTAATAAATAGTACTAAATATGGTGAAATACTTTATTGTAGCTATTAACCAGAACAAAACATAACCAGTATTAAATGTAATAATTGCTCCATTAGGATATAATATAGAACTGCCTTAAGCATTATAATGCTTAAGTTTCATGTATTTGTTTCATGATCATGCTTAAGTTCAGCTTTCTCCAACCTAGTGCCATGTATTTGTTTTCCCTGATTATCAAACAGAATTGGGTCTTTCTGAGACCTACAATCATGTTCAATCAAATGTAAATATTATAAAATCTGAGCACAAAGTTATATTTCAGTGTTCTCCAACAAATTTTGTAGACACATGAATCTGATAATGAGACATTTAGAGAGAAGAAAGGTTGAAGTAGGCAGGATATCAGGAAATTCTGAATCATTGTATTGACTTTCTCAATTCTACTAATGATTCAGATTGAATTGCTGAATGAAACTGGATGCATCCAGAATGATTTGATATGACCGAAAAGGATTTTAACGAATTCAGAAAATGAAGTTGACCCAGTGTAATACCTCCAATCAAAACATTACATTGATTCAAATTTAATTGAAACCATATCTCTAAATTAAAGGTCAGGGAAAACAAGTAAAGCAATAACAAATGCATGAGAAGAAATTGTCACTTGTAATGTTACATTATTAAGATATTTATCCCAAAGAATGTTGGAAATTAGAGTACAACTTGTAACATTAAAGAAGGATTGGTATTGCAGCTATTAAGGCATGTATCTCAGACTCAAATCTTCTGTAAAATGCAAATGCAATATTTGGCTGGGGCAATGAAGACTGTCTTTTTTTTTTCTTTTTACAAAGGCTATATTGACAAATGTATTTTTTTTCCCTGAACATTTTCTCCAATACCTATCATTGAGCAAACCATTCTGAGAGTTCTATCTTAGTATCTTTTTCACATGGGAAACTGTGTTTCAGACAGTTAATATATAATGCTAGGAACTGACTTGCCCTGGGTATTTGGCTTGTCTACAAATAGCACTTATCTTGCAGAAAAGAGACTTCTATTTTTTTATTGTATTTTTTTAAGGAGACTTTCTGGTCCCTAGTAGGGAACATTTATTATTCCCTTTTTCAATCTGGTCCAAATCCAATTAGCTCTGGTATTTTATACACTTCAAGAAACACACCTGGCTATTTCTTGAACCCATGTTCCTTGTTTTTCTGGCTTAGTAGTATGCCCAATTAGAGGCAACATCTCTTTGTCTTATCAGTATTAATTCCTTTTCAGGAACTTAGGTGCTTTGGGGAATATCTTAAATTTCCCAGTATTTTTATTCATTCTTGCTAACCAGTTATTGTACATTTGCTTCTATCTTCTTACCATCCCATTTATTTTATTTTCAGTCCAATCCACCATCAGGCTTTTGTCATCAGATTGCAATCCATTTTATGTCATTGTTTATCAGCATTGAATTAGCCATGCTTGCAAAGAGGGTTTTGGAAAAATGTGCACAATACTTTCTGTATTGATTTAACATTTCCTTTCTGGTTCACTTTCTTCCAGATTTGTACAACAGTGTATTTAGATGTTTAATATTCATATGTGAGAAAAACATACAGGCAATTTTGACAGATTATAATAACAATTCTGCCTAAGAGGTTCACAGGCGGGATCACTCTAAGTACCTTAGAGGTTGGAAGAACAGTTTATTAATAGGTTGCCCTAATTTAGATGAACAGCAACAAACTATGATGATTAGGTCATACAATTACCCCATGAGGGTAAAAGTAAGCATAAATAATATAAATATATCTAATCATCTGAGATGGCTCAGTGGTTAAGATGCTGGGCTTGTCAGCTGGAAAGCTGGCAGCCCAGGTTTGAGACCCAAGCACTGCACAACGAGTTGGGTCCCATTATTTGTTCCAGTTCCTGTCCACCTAGCAGTCTGAAAGCATGCAAACGTGAGTAATAATAAGTACCACTTTGGTGGGAAGGTAACAGCAATCTGTGCACCTCGACCCATAATCATGCTAGTCACATGATCTCTGAAGTGTCTTTGTATAACTTTGGCTCCCTCAGCTAAGAAACAGAGATGACCACCAGCCCCTAGAGTCAGACACAACTGGACAGCTACCTTACCTAGTCACCTAGAAATAAAAACAGAAAAGCACCCATGGACATTCATGAATAAGAATGAAAAAAAAACACCTTGAAGTAATCCTGCTCATATTCTTTATGAACAAAGAACATAGGACAGTATTAGTTATTGGTTTTATTTTTTTTAAACTGTTAGGGAAATACGGAGTAAATGCCACTTAGATATATTGACTGGAGCAGTGTGTGAGCCTTGGTAATAAACCAAAATTGTAAGAATTAGAGAAAAAGTGGTGACAAAGCCTGAATTTGGTATGACTGAATAAGAATATTAAGCATCCGATAAAGTAATCTTATGTTTAAAATTGAGCCTCTGTCATCAACTACCATTTACACAACCACATAACTAGTGAAAACTAAACTGCCACTACAGTCTATCAATAGTTCTTACTACAAAAGTGGATTTAACACCTAAACCATTTATGATTTTGCTGCTAGGACCAGGAAGTTATAGATGGAGAACTATTCTTGAGTGGGTTTACTCAGTCATGTGAAAGAGGTTAGCCTTCCTTTAATTGTTCACATTCTCTAAAACCATGGGTAAAAGTTCAGCAGAATGGAGAAGAGAAGAGAGAAAAAAATGGCCCTTTCTACTAACAAATAGCCGGCAATTTCTCTCTGCAACGAAGAAGTTCTTACTCAAGTAAGGAATATGTGATCAGTTCAGCTTGGCTGATTGCATTGATTTTATTTGGAGAGCTGTCTCAGTAATGGTTCTCTTCCATTATTGTTATGTTTCCATCATTTTTTTAGGAATTTCCTTTTTCCTAAGAAACTCTTTTTTATACATCTAAAGACTTTGATTTCATTGTTTTTAAGATGGAGTATATTATTACAACCCTTCGCAATTGCAACATCCACTGTTACAATTAACTCTTGCGTATCAGGATTGAACTCAGATTTCTTAAATTCTGTATGTCTGGACTAGGAGCAAGAAGATCCAAAGCTCCTTCTGCTGCATTTTGCTAGAGCTGGATTGAAGGCAGAATTTCTGGGTAGAAAGACTAGGACCTCTCCAGCTTGATAAACTAATAGACATCAAGAGATTCAGGCTAACCACAACCTAATGCTCAAGAAGGGGTGATTCAACCAACCATCAGTATGTTTTATAGCAGAAGAAGAATCTACCACTTCCAGACAGCTTTTAAATTAAATCTCTCCCCCACACACTTTGTGCAAAATTGTAATATACAATTCTACTCATAATTTACACTTGCTACCTCACCATATAAGAATCTAAAAACAGTACTATTTACATGCCAATAGAGTAGATTTGTTCTGCCCAAGAATAGTTTTTCATTTCCTGGACCTAGTTACAACTCTGGAATTCTACATTAGTAACCCATCCCAAGTACTAATCAGGCTTGACCCTGCTTAGCTTCCCAAATTAGCCATATTCAGGCAGGTGCAGCAAATATATTTGCATGCACACAAATGAAACCTTCCCTACAGGGAGTATCATAATACTGATTGGAAAATTGTTACAAAATATATACTGTTGCACTAGAAACTCTACCTCCTCATAGCTACAGTATTCCCAGCAGTTTTTACCAATCATCAAATTAATAACTATCACAATTGGGAAAAGAGTTTTCTCACAACAATCAAGCTCTCTAACTGCTTGCCAATCAGCTGATTGCAGACTGCCAGGTAGCATGAAATAGTTCTCAGTTTAAACCATAGCCCCACTCTTATCTAATTATGCTAGCTACTAGTTTTAAACCAGATGCAAGCAATGTAGGACCCAGGAACTTGGAAAAAAAATCCAAAAGTCAGGATGACCTGTGATGAATATACAGACTCACAGGAGAGATATAATCAGTGGTGGGATTCAGCCAGCACCACTTCGGCAGAACCGGTAACTAATTTTTTGTTGCCCAGGCCCAGAATGGACTTCCGAAAGCGGCATCCACACAGAGAACCAGTTGTTCACATATTTGAATCCCACCACTGGATATAATTGCTAATATATTTGATAGTACCAGAAATACAGTATCTACCTGAGAATAAGAAGTATCTTGCTTTACTCCCCAAAGAACAGGAAATGGATGGAATTCTCTTGGGTAGCATAGGGACTGCATACACTTCCCTTAGTTACAGAGTTGGGGGGAAAAACCATGTGTGCATTTCCTGTATTTCAGTATACAGTCATCTAAGATCTTCAACTCCTCTGTTTCCTTTATCTCAGTTAAAGCCTGAAAAAAAACTCAGAAAGTGAAGGCAGCTGAAGCAGCTGCAAATGATGGGGGGAAATAAAAGTGGACAATCACTTCAATATGAGCCAGCAGTGTGCTGCAGCTGCCAAAAAAGCCAACACAGTGCTAGGTTGCATCAACAGAGGAATAGAATCAAGATCACATGAAATATTAATACCACTTTACAATGCCTTGGTAAGGCCACACTTGGAATACTGAATCTGGTTTTGGTCACCACGATGTAAAAAAGATGTTGAGACTCTGGAAAGAGTACAGAGAAGAGCAACAAAGATGATTAAGGGACTGGAGGCTAAAACATATAAGGAACGGCTGCTGGAATTGGGTATGTGTAGTTTAATGAAGAGAAGGGTGAGGGGGGACATGATAGCAGTGTTCCAATATCTCAGGGACTGCCACAAAGAAGAAGGAGTCAAGCTATTCTCCAAAGCTCCCAAAGGCAGGACAAGAAGCAATGGATGGAAACTAAGCAAGGAGAGAAGCAACCTAGAACTAAAGAGAAACTTCCTGACAGTTAGAACAATTAACCAGTGGAACAACCTGCCACCAGAAGCTGTGAATGCTCCAACACGGGAAGTTTTTAAGAAGAGACTGGACAGCCATTTGTCTGAAATGGTATAGGGTTTCCTGCCTGAGCAGGGGGTTGCACTAAATGACCTCCAAGGTCCCTTCCAACTTTACTATTATGATTATTATATGCAATAAAAAGGAGGAGGGAACTTCACAGATGTTTCATCAACTGATAACAAAAGATAAGGCAAAGTACTAACAAAATAAAATTTGAATGAAATTCTAAAATATTAGGAACATGAGGATATAAGAAGTAGAATCTATTTGGCAATGGGGAAAAACTTTTAAGGAATCAGAAAACAGATTTCATGAAAACATCATCTTGGGCAATATGTGATGTGTCATGGCCTTTCTCTCATATCATATTTGAAAAGCTATGTCAGAATCCATTGATATCACATTCATAAATGTATGGTTAAAATATTGTGCCTACCGGGATTCTGCCATACTGGTAGAAGGAGGGGGGATTGTTTATTCAGTCTATCTGTAGCTGCTTTCAAAGAACCTTTGATCTGGGGGAACAAAGGGGGGGGAGTGATTTGTCTGTTGGGGCTGTAGGAAGAAGGCAATCAACAAAGGAATGTACGAAGTTCCTTTTTTCCCACGGAAGGACCTGACAACCAAATTGATGGGATCCTAACCAAATGGAGTTTTGAGGGGAGTGGGTTGAACTGGGAATGCTTATATAGATTTTAAATGTGACTCAAGACCAGATCCTGTCTCATATCTCCACAACCAATCTTATTCTTAGTAAATTTTTAGTTCTTATTTCCTAAGATGTGAATTGGGGTGGGTCCTGACAGGATCTGCTATAAGAGTCAACCTGGAAGGGAAAACCTTACCGGGGGACTTTGCACTAAATACTATGTCTGGTGATGAAGCAAGAGAGGGGGGAAGCCCCACAGAGAGGGAGTCTTCCCCCCAAATGGAATCCCAGAGACAATGGGAAGCTGAACTGGCATATTTCCATGGGGAAGAAGCGGTAGAGCAGCACGACCAAAAACCCCGGTGGTTGATGGGCATTGGAAGGAAAGGTGAGTGGGAAAAGGCATTGGGAGAAGTGACCCTGAGACGGAGCGACCACCAACCGGAATGGAGGCAAGAGATGGAGAGCTCCCTGCATGCCAGGGAGGAGGAGCGGATTCTGGAAACACCCAGATCCCGACAAACCTTTTGTAATACAGGCAGATGCGAGTGATGTAGCGGTAGGAGCTGTATTATTACAAGAAAATGATGGGGGGACGTTGCAACCATGCACATACACATCCAGAAAACTCACAGAAACAGAACAATGTTGGCCAATATGGGAAAAAGAGGCATTCTCATTGAGGTGGGCATTACTAACATGGTGCCAATTTTTAGAAGGAAATAAAATACCTTTCCAAGTCTGGGCAGATCACAAAAATTTGGAAGCACTAAAAACGCCCAGGAAACTCACTCCTAAGCAAGCGCACTGGTCCCAACATTTCCACCAATTCAACTTTACGCTCAAACACTTAACAAGGGGAAACAGTTCCTTTCTTCCCACGGAAAGACCTGACAAACCAAATTGATGGGATCCTAACCAAATGGAGTTTTGAGGGGAGTGGGTTGAACCGGGAATGCTTATATAGATTTGAAATGTGACTCAAGACCAGATCCTGTCTCATATCTCCACAACCAATCTTATTCCTAGTAATTTTTTTTTCCTTTTGGACAACTCGGCTCCAAGAGTCCTTATTTCCTAAGATGTAAATTGGGGTGGGTCCTGACAGTTAAATTAATTTTGATGGCCCATCATTTAAACTACAGCCGGTTTTCATTTCCAGAAATACCCAATATAACAAGTGACATTGTTTCCCCTTCATGCTGCCATGAAACAAATGTCTTCATTTTGGCCTCTCTGTTCCTTCATCCCATTCCTTCTCTCTTTTCTTTTGTTCAGTTCCTTGGGATATCTTATACTTTTAAAAATGGATGCTCCTTCGAAAAATTCACTGTATAGATTAGGCATTTTTCAAAAGAATGCACTTGACAAGAGATATTTCTGGAGGAATATATATATACAATTATAATCACAACAGCAACAAAAATGATTTTTCCAGAGAAATCCTCACAGTTCACTGAGAAAAAAGAAAAGCTGAACCACTGATTCATACATTCTCAGTTTAATTATGGACATACAGAGTTATAATAGCATAAAAATGATGCCACCATTATACAGATTCCGGAGAGCATTATTTTCAGATGAGAACATTAGCTTAAGGAGTAATTTCTGGAACAAGTTACAAAGGAAAAAAATTAACAAAGCTTTTGTAAGCTTAATATCCTAGTTCCATTTTGATCTGAATGACCTTATATTTAAAAAGTTTGGGAGGGGAGGGAAAGGGAAGGGAAGAAGTTGATTTTGAATAGTGATGATGATAATATTGTGACATATATGAAATATCATTTCTACTTCTGTAGATAGGAAAGAAAATTAGTCATTTTAAACAATTGGGTTGCCATTCTACAAACCAAAATTTCCTCAGGAGGTTTACAATAAAGTAATAATGCTATTACCTACATAAATATGTATATTTAACTTGGAAAATGACACAGTGGTCAGCAGTTTAAAAGATATCAATATCTACATATCATTAGCAAAAGAGAACACTTAACAAACCATTTAAAGTATCATACAAGATCCTTAATTTTACATTTCAGCAAAATAATACTTAAAATCATCCAATGCAGATTACAATCCTATTTGGAAAAAGAGATGCCAGATGTTTCTGCTACCTTAAGAAAAGGCTGAGAAACAAGAGATGCTGTAGCTGATGCATACTGTGTAATTGGAAAAAAACAAAGAGTAAAAAAGAAATCAATATCTGCTTAAATGATTATTGGAAGTCCTTTCAAGCTGTGGAATGTCCTTATGAAAATTGGAATCCCAGTATTTCTCAGTGACCTCATGCAAAACCCATGCACAGGTCAGGAAGTCTCAGCCTGTATGGAACATGGTGAAACAGATTTACTCCAGGTTGGCAAAAGAGTGAGACAAGGCTGTATAGTGTATACCCTCCCCACCCCACCTTTTTTTTTACAATCCTGTAATCTGTTGATTCAGGGTAGACTCAGGCAACTGAATGAAGCTGAGTGTTTGCTGGCCAGATGCTCTTCCTGATGCCTACATGGAGTTCATAGCAGATATTTTCTCTTTCCACCCTGAGAGGGAAACATCTGCCACTACCTAGGAATGAACTCTCACCCTTCCAAGTAGAAGATGAGCATCTTTACCACTATGCCACCACACCATTTACTCTCCCTTATTCATTTATATACTACTAAAATTCTTGTGTCTATAATCTTTAACTGGGCAAAAGAGTACATCATAGGGCAAAAGCAACTGAGCAATGTGATATATGCAGTACAATGCAGTGAGCCTTGTGCAGATCTGTACTTTGGGGAAACAAAGCATCCACTTCATAAACATATGACAAAACATAGGAGAACAAACCCATCAGGACAGGATTCAGTGGTCCATCTGCATTTAAAAGACAAAGGACACTCTTTTGAAGACAGCAAAGTCCACATTTTGGACAGAGAGGACCACTGATTTGAAAGAGGGGTCAAAAAGGCCATCTATGTCAAAATTGAACAGCCTTCTCTCAACAGGAGGGATATGACACCATCTATATCCAGTCTACAACACAGTCCTTTCAACAGTTCCAAGAAGGCTCCACACCCATTTGCACTACTCAGATGACCCCAACAACAGATAAGCCTCCAGGTGGCATCAACAACTCTCTAAAACAGGCATGTCAAACTCGCAATGTCACGTGATGTTGCGCAACATATCAGTACTTTTCCCCCACTGCCAGCAATGGGGTGGGTGCCGTTTCACCATGACATATCTGGCCCATGGGCCGGTAGTTTGACATGCCTGCTCTAAAAGAATGCAAATGACCAGCTGTCTGCAAGGAATATAAATCCTTCCATTTCCCACCATCCAGTGAGAGCTGAAGAAGCTTCTTGGATGAGAAGCAAAATGTATTCAAAGAGAAAAGTTGCTTCATGAAATTGGAGAAAGAAACACCAATAACCCACACTATACATTTTGTTTAATATAATTTTATTAGAAGTTTTAAAAACAAGAGTAAAAATTAATACAAATTTAAATAAAGTAAGAAGAAGAAAAAGAAAAAGGGACAAATAAAAGAAAAAGCTAAACTATAAATTATAAAGGGGGGGAAGGTAGAAGAAAAAAAGAAAAGAAGAAAAAAAGTGACAGCGTCTTCTGATCTTCTTACAGCAGTTATAAATACAATTATAGATTTACCTATTTTTTTAAAGACATCCTGACTGTCTCCTTTCTATACCATCAAAACCAGGGGTAATACATTCTTTTTTTTTCTGTTTTACATACAAAATCCATAAGGGATTTCCAGTCAGCAATAAACATAGTTATTTCTTCTTTGATCAAACAGGTTAACTTGGCCACCTCAGCAAGTTCTATCAGATTATTGATGTTTCGGAACTTCAGTGTTAAACAACAGTCTTGAGAACACCATGGAGTGAACAGGCAAGAAAACAAACGAATCATAGAATGAATAAATTCAGAATTCTCACTTGTAAGAACAAATGACCAAGCTCACTTTATCATATTTTTGAAACATTATGTGAAAACCTTGCTTTCATTTACGACTGTGGAGAAAGAAGAGGAGTCCAACAGAAAATGAATGGAATAAATTACAGAAATGATGGGTGCACTGTGGTTGCTAAGAAGCAACACCAACCTGATGTTACAAACATACATAGAGATCTTGGGATTTATTTTTTTTAATTTATTTTTTGAAAAATTTGGATGGAAGCTGTGTACATACTTTGAATTAGTTAGTAAACAATTTTTTATCACTCTTTCCTCCAAAGGATAAATATTATTTGTCTAATATAGCTCAGTGGCAAGAGTTGCAGTTGCAACATCTATTGACTTCTTAATTTGTATTTATGTAATTTTCAGCTTCAGAAATAATCTACTAGTGATTATTAAATTCTATGACAGAAAAAGCCTACAATTTAGTCTTTATAAAATTCTGTTAATAATAATCAATTTGCTATGCAAACTTTAATGGTTGAATGGAATAAAAATTAAAGGTTCCTATTTTGCCTAGGTAATGAGATAAAATGCTAACATTAATACCTAAAATGTCAATAGATCTTAGATTATATCTTATTCAACAAAAATAGTATTTTGAATTTATTGGATTTCATTTCATTTACTGTATATAAAAAAGGCTTGAGTAAATTGTCATGCTGCTGAAGTTGTAATGAGATCAATGCTTCATTTAAACATAAATTTGTTCAATGTCCTATAACTGTTCCTTTTCAAGAGCTAGTTATTACATATATTAACTCAACTGTGATTTAATATTTTCAGATGTTCATGTTCTTTTGCACTGTATCTCTATCAAATGGAAATTGGCATTTGGACAAAGAAAGCAGATTCTCTGTGCCTTATACTGAAAAGATTAATTCAACACTGGAAAGTCAAATATATACGGCTGTAACTACTAATTGTTTTCAGAATTAAAGTTATTAGCAACTTAAAAAGGGATCGCTTCAATGTAGATTAGCTATATGATTATATTGTAAAATGATTATATCTTACTGAAATGGTTATGTAAAATTTTATGTAAAATTTTCACATAGATGTAGATATATATACCTTTCTCAAACACAAAATTACATTGAGGTAGTTGAAAAATATTAAAATATTAATATTAAACATTAAAATATTAAAATATGAAAGTTATGTTTTATGAAATAGATGAACGTGTACCTAAATGTATGTTTGTAGCTTCCCCAGATGCATATTTCAATCCAAATGAACAGCAGTTAAAGACGTCACTTAATGACCGAAAGTTGATTAGCATTGATGGACATTGCATTTCTACTTTTGGGGCAGCTCCTGCTCTCCAAATTAGGCAATAATTCAACCAACTGATGAATCAGAAGAAAGGTGGGATGAAGAAAAAACTTTTAGGGGATAAATAATCCCTCACAAAGGGACAAGATTTAAAATGTTTTATAAGATTATTCAGAATAGTTGAAATAATATGCAAAGTGTTGTTATTCATTCATAGAATGAATCTACTTGTAATTAGTAAAACAACCATATGACAGTCAATCATCAATTTCGTACAACCATCTGAATACCACATAATCATGTTACTGATGTTCTTGGACCCAGTGTTCTCCTAAGGATAGCATGTTGGTTCTATACCTCCTATTCTCTTCTAATCATATGAGAAGATTTGTCTATATGCTGACAATAGACAATGGAAGATGGCAAGGAAAATGGCAACAAATATGCACAATTTAGATTTAACAGGCCCAACTTCCAATCCCTGGCATCTCCTTAGAGCAGTGTTTTCCAGCTTCGGCAACTTGAATGCTGGCTGGGGATTTCTGGGAGTTGAAGTCCACACATCTTTCAGCTGTCCTGGTTGAAAAATGCTGCCTTAGAGATTCACTGCTAGCTACTGCAACTGCTAAGTGAGATGGATCAGTGGTCTAGCTTCTTGTAAGACAACTCTTGTTACATATATAATGAATGTTTTCAGTAACCTCTCGATTTCTGTAAATTTCTTTTCATTGTTATCATACACCATGAATTAAGTTGCAAAGGGTTATTCTTGTCTTCATTTTTCCAGTTACATTCATATATTTTTAGATTCTTAAATACAGTGAATATTTCTACTGAAATTCCAATCCTCTAATTTATATTTCCCAGCACTGCATTCACCAACCTTTCATTTCCATTTTCAAAAAGGGGATGCTGGGATGCTTAAAAAGAAGTTTCTTTTAACCAACCTCTGAATGATTAGCATTTGCATATTACCTCAAAGCCAGTAAATTGGTTAAGATGGTTTGTCAGCAATCATATCTTGAGTTGCCCTGAAGTGCTTAAATGCATTAGAAATAAGTAGTTTGTTTTTTTCCATTAGAAGCAAACATAGTCCAGAGCTTATAAGAACCAAGTAAAGCTGACACCACAAATGTGTATTGTGTTTAATAATCCTACCTTGGGTATTTTGATGGCTATAATATTCTATTTCACAAGCTAAACAGATCTTCTGTTTCTAGATTAATGGAGCACAACCAGCAAAACTCCCTAGATAAATCACTCAAGATTATTAAGTGTTAGCTGCATACTGTACTAACTGCTCCTCTATTAATGGTTGCAATCAACCATTTGGCTAGGGAAATATCAGGTGGGGTGATAGACATATACATAAATATCTCATTACCTAGAAATGTAAGAAACAAATTAGATTTTCATAAAGACCTATGAATAAATGCTAACCTTAAGGACCATATTTACTTGTAATTATTGTGGGGTTTTTTTGTTTGTGCATGTTTCACCCTTTCTTTTCCCTCTTTTTTAATGAAATACATTAAGCTAAAAGAGAGTTCTTTGCATATGGCCATCAGTACAGCATATGGTACAGGGAGGATTTTGGCCTGCACTTCATTTTATATTTAATTACTTATCCTTGGATACCTAAAGCTTCTTGGAAGTTTACATTGCAGATATTTGATTTTAAAATGTGTATTTAAAATAATGCATTAGGGAAATTAACACATGAATACATATGGGGGGGAATGTGGATTAAAAAACTATTCAGCAAATAAAATGCAAAATTTTACAAAAAGCAGTACAATAGATAAAATATTCAAAAGATCAGTTGCATGATAGATAAGAAATACCAAACAGGAAAAGGATTGATACCAATACTTTGACTGGGTGATTGATTGATTATAACAAATGAAGTTTTATATAGGAGAAATAGAGACCCAATTTGATGTAGTGATTAAGACATCAGACTAGAACCCAGGAATCTGTGAGTTCTAGTCCTACCTTAGTCACAAAAGCCAGCTAGGTGGCTTTCTTCAGGCTGTCTCAGTCCTAGGAATGAGGCAAAGGCAAACCATTTCTGAAAAACCTTGCCAAGAAAACTGCACGGAATTGGACATGATTGAATGGAAGGGGAAAAAAGAGAAATTAGAGGTTATTGTGGACATAACGAGAATTATCTTTGAAATGGAAAATACACTGAAACAATTTAAAAGCCTTATGCACTCACTCTGAAATTCTTGCATGAGAATGTAATTTGATTCCACTGCTTGAAACAAAGTGGAGTTAAAATATATATATATATCTTTGCATGGAATCTTCAGCTGGGCAAATGAAAGAAGGAAGGGTTAGAAGGAAAAAAGAATAACATACAGTCATACAAATATGCATTGGATAATGCCAGTATGCAAAGGACTTTAGTCTTTTAGTTCAGCTTCACTGCATTGTAAGTATTAGCATGACCCCTATTGACCAGCGGAGAGAAAGTGATAGAAAGAGTCTGAAACAGATAGGATAAAGCAAAACTCTCCTGCTGCTACCTGGATTAGGATATTAGTTTAAAAGTTAACTTCAAAGATGAATATAAAGAAAGGACCTATTCTTGAACACCTAGCATGTTCTACTCTGTGCTATAAAAAGAAGAGCAAGAAAGGTCTGATTTATCAAATAAAGTGATTCCTAGGGATATTTTTCCCCACAAAACCATCCTGGTTACTAAGTATTGGATTAGTCATCTACTGGCAAGCATCATTTAGAGTAGCCCTATGAAGCCTGAATACTTTCTAGATAGGTGGACTTCTATTCCTAGAATTCTTAGCTGTCTGAAGAATTCTGAGAACTGAAATCTGTATATGGTATTTGAAAGATGTCCATCCTGGGTAAGACTGATTTAGAGAAATAATTTTTTAAAATTTCATTTTATAAATGTTTTCCCATTACCAGACACATTCTTATAATGTGGATTCCTACATTATTCAGATAATTCTGGAGAGTATTCTAATATGCATGCTTTATTCAAAATTAATATTAGCCTAATCATTATGACATCAAAATGTGTGTCATGATATCCCAGTGTAAGTGCCATCTTTTATAGTGGAACTGGAACATTAATAAAACTACAGTAGATAAAAGAGGGTATTTATATGACAATGTCATGTGATACATTTTGTTCCTTATCTCTCTTGCCCCCTCCTCTTCTGCAGATACCAATAAAGCAGGGGTGTCAGGGGTGTCAAACTGGATGTGTCATGGTAAAACTGCGCCCACCCCATTGCCAGCAATGGAAAAAAAGTTGTGATATGTCACGACACGTCAGGTGATGTTGCGAGTTTGACACCCCTGCAATAAAGGAATCCCATAAAGATATTTTCAGTCAATTACCAAAAAAATGATTGTGCCTGAAAGCAATGTTTCTGGAATAAAGTAACCAACTACTATCAACAGAAAGTCTGTTCCTTTGCAGCTTAGA
The DNA here is from genome assembly GCF_964194415.1 of Vipera berus. Lineage (NCBI taxonomy): Eukaryota > Metazoa > Chordata > Lepidosauria > Squamata > Viperidae > Vipera > Vipera berus. Next base: position 31,822,698 of record NC_138204.1, read on the forward strand.
TTAAAGGTAAAGGTAAAGGTTCCCCCGCACATGCGTGCTAGTCGTTTCCGACTCTAGGGGCCGGTGCTCATCTCCGTTTCAAAGCCAAAGAGCCAGCGCTTGTCCGAGGACGTCTCCGTGGTCATGTGGCCGGCATGACTAGATGCCAAAGGTGCACGGAATGCTGTTACCTTCCCACAAAAATTATGGTCAAGCTATTAATTTGAATACCACTTTCCAGCAAGAAAGGTTGCCCACCGATTGACCCCATCTACTAGAATGGGGATTTTATGCCCCCCCAAGCCATATCTGGCCCATATCTGGCCCATATCTGGCCCTTTGACCCACGTAAAGATCAGTTGGAAATTAGAAATCAAATGTAAATAAGTATGCCATAAGGGATGGGAGAACAAGCCCAGTCAGGTCCACCCTGCACATCGCCATGCGCTCCTTCAATTGACTTCAATTGCAGGAGGGTGAGGAGGGAAAGCACTTTTCTGCACTTGTGCCTGGAGCAGCCTGAGGAGGCAGCAGCATCATGTGAGTGGCCCCAGGCTCAGCCACCTGACATTTTCTTAATTTAAACATGGTCCTGTGGGCAAGTGGACAGAGCCCAGCCAAGAACAATTGGTTCAGCCCTCCACAACAGTCTCAGTTCATCACGTGGCCCTTGGAAAAATTAGTACAAGCATGTTTTGAACCATAAGTGATTATAAAGAACATACAAATATGATCTGGCTTCATGCATCAAAACCCAAACAATGGAAACACAGCACAATTAAATTGGTAGTGATGCTTCAAATTACTGTTATTTTCCAACTTATATTATCCCCAATGCAATAAATAACCTGCAGAATTAATTAAGGGCATCATTTGTAGCAATCTACAGATCAGCTCCCATTCAAAAATATAACTGCCTGCCATTGCAGCCGCTACCGACAGAATATTTGTAGCTCAGGTTGAACTGTGGGGTTCTTGTTGCTCTCTGAGCTTGGTTGTTTTCTTGCAGACATTTCATTACCAACATAGATAACATCATCAGTATTAGCAGGGAGTGGGGTTTGCTCTCATTTTATATACTGCAGTGACTATCTCCCTAATAGATTTACTTCATTTTAGATTATCCCAAGTTGAGTGTTTGACAACTCAAGGACTGTGTTTGGAGTAATTTAATACATTAGGTGGCTTATACTGAACTGAGCAGTAACTGAACTCTTATTTCAAAACAACAGTGCTGCAAATGAAGAAGTAGCAGTTCCAAAGATGAAATCAGCCCATAGGACCTAATTGACAAAACAATAATAAATCAGGAGTTGGGGGAACAGTCCTGTTATGGCAGAAGTAATAACAGTATTCAGGGGAGGAGACATTATGGTATTATTGTCCAAGGGCTTCTTGACATTTAGCACTAAGATTGACAAAATTATCTGTGCAATATATTAAGTTAGCTGATAAGAAAATTTATGTTACTTTATATTGCACTGGATCAGATATAAGGATTATATCTATTTCTATATAATAATCACACAAAATGTAGGTAATAAAAAACACTGATATCTATGTCTTCTAATCAAACATCTTTATATATTTGTGTTGAGTCAGTGTTCACTCCTGGTAATTGCCTGGACTAGTCCCTGCAGTTTCCTTGGCAAGTTTTTTTGGAAGTGCTTTGTCTTTGCCTCCTTCCAAGGACTGGGAGAGAGTAACTGCCTCAAGGTCACACAGCTGGCCTTTGTACCATTTCCCAGTTTTTAGCATGATGCCTTAAGCATTACACCAAACTGACTCTCAGCGTCTTTATAACATGTAAATAAACTATAATAATGGGAGTTAAGCCATAGCACTATTTCTATTCTTTCTTCACTTTATTGCTCTACCACAATACACTAGTCAGCCTTTTATTAATAATAGGGATAGCTGTCAATGTCTGTTATAAGACTTTGAAAAGCTAGATACAAATGTCCTTGGCTATGTACGACAATGAATTTTCCATCGTTAATTGGAAGATCTTCTTTTCTATGAATTAGTTTATATATTATTTTGTGCTTTTTCTCCATTAGTGATGGCTGGAAGCAAAATTATTCCAGGAGGGTGTTAGCTTGCAAGGTGGTTCAGACAAGTAGCACAGCCAGAAAAACTGGGTTTATTTTACTGTAAAGTTAAGGAACAGAATCCTGCAAATCTGAAAGTAAATTTCACCTCCACTACCTTTAAAAAGGTAAAGGTTCCCCCGCACATGCCGGTGCTCATCTCCATTTCAAAGCCGAAGAGCCAGCGCTTGTCTGAGGACGTCTCCATGGTCATGGGGCCGGCATGACTAGATGCCAAAGGCGCACGGAACGCTGTTACCTTCCCACCGTAGTGGTCCCTATTTTTCTACTTGCATTTTTACGTGCTTTTGAACTGCTAGGTTGGCAGAAGCTGGGACGAGTAACAGATGCTTACTCTGTTACATGGCCAATAAACTAGGGAGAATCTCTTTTAAGATGTTTGCCATGTCCACTTTCCTTCAGAGGGCTAAGCTGTTCCATATCTGACTGTTCCCCTAGCTGTGGTTCCTCCCCTTCACCCAAGGTCATTCCTACATAACTTTACAGGGGGACAATTACCCAGACATATTACCCAGGCCCTGCTTATTTATTCAGTGCAATAATACTATAACTTTAATTAATCATCATCTAATCATTGAAATCATTTCTGGTTAAATCAAGGATGCTGGCTACCAGAAAAAGCAAGGTACAAAAGCTGGAAATTCCTATCAATTTCTTCAGAAGCAAAAATTCTGCATATACCTTGTCTGATGACAAGGTATTAGTATCATTGTATTAGTATCATGCAACCTGGAAAGAAAGAAAGAAAGAAAGAAAGAAAGAAAGAAAGAAAGAAAGAAAGAAAGAAAGAAAGAAAGAAAGAAAGAAAGAAAGAAAGAAAGAAAGAAAGAAAGAAAGAAAGAAAGAAAAACTTTTATTTGGTTAATTTTATAGTTATTTATTAGATTGAATATGTGTTTACAAATAAGACAGAAAGAACCTAAGATTTTAAGAAAAACTATTATATGGTCTACAGCAGAATTCTCATTAAATGCCTGTGTGTTCAATTATGCTTATAGACCAATAGTGAGGAAATTAATTATGGTTGTCAAAAAATGATTTAATTGTAGAATGAACTGACATTTGATTCATAGGATCCACCAAGAACTCCTGTAATTTTCTGGTATATTTCAAAATAATTTGCAGAATTATGTTGAAATACAATGGGGTAGATTTAGTGTTCCAATACATTTGATGCTGCACAAACTAGATATCCAGATTCAAAGGGGAAAAGGTGATCTGAAGTACATGCAGTATAATAAAGCATCTGTCAGTAATGCCTTAAATGAGATGCATCTTTTCCTAGGATTATACAACAGCTTTCATGTCCAAGAAAAGATATGTTTTCTTTAAGGAGTTTCTGACAGGTGCTACAGGCACACATCTGTGAGCTTCAAATGATCTTCCCTTCAAATTTGGATTGCTACAAAACCCTGCTACATACTAACTGGTTCATACAACTGCAGTGATTGGCATCATTTTTCTGTCAGGGCTTTCATCTCTAACAGTTACATGTCAGGCAAGTGTGAAATGTACTGTCTACGTAATTGACCAGAACAGATGGGTAAGAATTTTGTTTCTTTTGTTTACTTTTAAAAATTACCAAAGTGGAAAGAAGAAGATGTTTAAAATACAAATGTGGAGAGATAGTGAAGCTGGCAGATTCATGCATCCTAATCCCTCTTAAAATTGCTAGTCTTGACTAGAAATCGAAAAGGGGAAATAATCAGTATGAACCCTTTGTCTTGGAGACTATAGTCATTACACATGTACATAATCTCTTCCTTCAGCAGGAGGAAACTTCTAGATATACATCTTACATCTCATCATTCCTCCTATAACCCTGTGATTGGAGGAGCCACAGGAAAAATAAATCTGAGGTTCATACAATTCCTCCAGCCCTTGATTAAACTCTTTCTATAAATATGTGTCAGGATCCAATCTGGGTCGGTCACTGGGGCCAGAGGTTTCATCTTCTGAGCTTTCAGACTTGTGCTGGAGCCCGTCTTCAGGGAACATCTCTCTAACTCTGGTCCTGGTGACCAACCCAGATTGGATCCTGCAATATTATTCTGGGACCCATATATTCGCCTTCATTCATAAAAATGTATATTAATATTAGCAAAATGATTTATGCATCTTTACTGCATTATCCATAAGCCATTGCATATAAAAATCTAATACTTTGAAGGAAAGAGAAAGCTTGCTTTATCATAGGAACAATGAGCTTTCGTAATCATTTTACGTACAGGTAGTCCTCACAATAACTGTTCACTCAACTACTATTCAAAATTGTGATGATGCTAAAGGGAGTTGTGACCAGTGTCCAAATTCATGGCTGTTGTAGCACCCATAAGTCATCTAATAAAAATTTGGGTGTTTGCATGTGAGCCCACCCTTATGACTGCAGAGGTGCTGCAACTTCCCTATCTACCAATCCCCCACAATCTAGGACAAGATCAACTAGTTAGCTGAGACTGTTAAAAGCCCCAGGCTTTTATTTCACACTCACACCAAGTGCCATTGTGCAGGATAGCCTAGATTAGGTGGAGATGTGTGAATATGAGAAGTTGGGCAACATCCCTCAGCACAGTGGTGGCCCTAATGCAGATTTAGAGACCTGGGGTGGTGACTGTGGCTAAGACTGCTGAAGGCGCAAGGCTTCCACTTCAGACCCAGGCCTGGCACTGCCAAATGCAGAGGTGCACCACTGCAGCTTTGTACTGCAGTGAAGGACCACCCCAGCTTACACATGGCCTGTGCTGGGCCTCCCACGGCTTTCCCCATCCCCTGACACACCTTCACATTCTGCTAAATGACCAGGGCACCTCTAACGACTGCAGCTTGGATTGCAGTCATTGAATGTAACAGTCTTGCTTAATGACTGCAATACAACCAAAATTCCAGTTTCAATTGCAGTTATAAGTTGAGGACTACCTGTAACAATCCTAAGATAGATCAATGGTAGGAATATTGTCAGAGTATTAATCTATCCACCCAGAACTGCTAAAGTTGACCAGCAGGGCTTCATACAGTTTTTTCAACTTTGCCTGAAAAGGAGTTCTGTTATTATGTTCTCTGATAAACAATGATATATTGGTGGCAGAGTGAGTATAGTGTCACTTTCTTTTCCTTCGCTGTCTATTGCTCCTTCTGGGTTTTTTGTTTTTTTTTTGTACTTTACTGGTTGGGACATGGTCACCCACTCTCTGATGTTATATGTTGACAGACTGTGCCAGCGAAAGCAGATGTCTTTGATATCAGCCCTTTTAAAATGATAACTATAGCAGATTTTTACCACTGTGATGAGGTATAGTATCAGAAGAAAATGTTCTCTTATTCTAAATAAGATTCCTATTTGGCTATTATTATTGTTGTTGTTGTTGTTGTTGTTTAGTTTTCTTATTTTCTATTTTCTGTTTTATTATTGTTGTTATTCTTTAGCTAAAATAAAAAAGAAAACAACAACAAAATCAACTTCCATGTGCTTAATATGTAATACAGTAATGCTATAACTGCAACTTATGTTACCCAGAGTTTTTTGCTATGAGATGGATGGCAAATAAATTAAATAAATATACTTCCATGTATGTTGGAGGGTGGGAAACAGGAACAGGAATTTTCTAAATGCTGCTATATAAGTTACAGTATTTATAGTTGTGGTACTTTTAGATAGACTACTTGTACATATTTCCAATAGATAAAATGGCCTTCTTGCAACAAACTATACCAATATAATTCTACTCAGACAATTCCAGATGGACCTTTTGGATTTTTTTAACAGTCACATTCTCTCTTTCCCTACCTCCTTCATTGACACTCTTAGTATTAAGTACCGTACTATATTGCTCATAGCCCAGGAGGAGGGACAAGGGGATATGAAGAAGGACAAAATCTGTCCTTGGCTTCTTGAATTCTACCATATTATAAAGTTATTGCTGATGTCCTCCCAAAGTTATAGTTCTTTCCATCAGCCAATCCACTCTGCAGATTCTAGCTCTTGGTCCTGTTCACTTCTGCTAGGTTTTCAGTTCAGATTCCTTCACCTGCTTCTTAATACACACTGTATCTCCAAGCCATGCTGTACAAAAATAACACTGGTAATGTCCAATAATGTCCTGTCAGATGCAAAGGATCAGGCCCATACACTGACCTGTAATTAAGAAGATTTATGACTTAAGCCTATACATAAGAATCTAGTCAACTATAATTCAGTACTAAATTGGCACCAGACAGGGGTTGAAGAATTCAAGAGCAGTCAGGTGCCAAGTACACTTTCAGATGAATGAATACCATTTCCCATTACCAAACACAACCAGGTCCAATGGGATGATCTTCATGTCTGTTTTAATTGTGCATACCACAATAAATTACTGTAAGTAACATAGGTTTTATTACAACAAATGAATTTTTATATCAATTTTTAGGGACCCTTTTGTCTTTTATAACTGTTCTATTAAAGTCAACAGTTTGCGTGATAATCTGAAGCTTTCCAAATTATTGGAAATTACTGAAAGTTTTCTAATTGTGCCTCCTTTGACTGATGGCACATTTGAAGGATAATTACTATGTATATCCTAGGTGTGGGTGTGGGGAAACTACAAACTAAAGTGGCTATTTAATGGAACCATTTTTCCTCCCATTGATGCATTATATCATTTTTAAAAAGCTAATGCCAGGAAAAGCTTAACTAAAGACACACTTAAACAAGGCAACTTTAAAATTAAAGTTACTATGAAATGTCACATAAAAGAAATGGAGACAGATTGAGAGATTTCTTTCATGAAAATCATTCAAGAAGTTTAAAAAGAAGAAAAGGAACTTTAATAATTAGCTAAATTGATCTAACTTACATGAGCCCTCATGAAATATAAATGCGGATTATTCATCAAATTTGCCCTGATGGTGTCAGACACATTCATCTGCCTCTCATTGGACCATTTCTGGCCAGGAAATTCTAAATACGTTAAGAAAAATTCTCCATCTACATTAAGAATATAGCTACAACCACTATTTTTTTCTTGACACAATTTACAAAATTGGTCTAAATCAGTGTTTTTCAACTTTGGCAACTTTAAGATGGGTGATGTTGGCTGAGGAATTCTGAGAGTTGAAGTCCAGCCATCTTAAAGTCATCCAAGTTAAAAAAAACTCTGCCCTCAATTGAATAAGAAACAGATACCATTCAGCCTGCACTGAAGCTCTTCTGTAGAGATCTTTTTCTTCTGCTTCACCGCAGCTGATTTGCAGCTAGGACTGATCCTTTTGAGAGTAAATGCTTTAAGTCAGGGGTCTTCAAACTTGGCCCTTTTATGACTTGTGGACTTCATATGTTTCTTAAACATATCCCTATGTTTATATTTATTTATTTAATATTTATATATTTAAGTAGGAGCCCTGATATACCTTTCTAGTTTGGGTTGTCCATTGATATTCTTCTCTTTCTTTTTCTTTTCCCCTTCCCCTTTCCTTTCTCCTTTTCTTCCTCTCCTTCTTCCTGCTCTTCCTTCCTTCCTTCCTTCCTCCCTCCCTCTCTTCCTCCCTCCCTCCCTCCCTCCCATTCTGCTTAGCCATTTTTGCATTAATATCTATTTCAAACACAAACCTTTCCAAGGGAAACACTGGATATATTCCACTTTCACAGCTGACAGGAGTCATTCAAATAATACTCCCATCCTGCTTAAGAAATGAATGACATGAGGGCCGTAGAAATGCAGTTCAAATAATAATAATCCCATCCTGTACAAGATATGAATGACATGAAGTCCATAGAAATGTTCATAAAACTGCTAGGCTGAACTAGTACACCAAAGCTTTTGCAATAACACATCTGAGTTCAAGCATTTCCACTGACTACAAAACTGCAGCAGATTACAGAAGACAAAATTATAGAATATAAATACCAGATAATGTAGTCAACATTAAAGAGGGATGGGAGAGAAAGGACTATAGATGACAAGTTATTTTTTATTTTATTTTTATCCCACCTTTATTATTTTTATAAATAACTCAAGGTGCAAACGTATATAGTACTCTTTCCTCCTCCTATTTCCTTATTTCCTACTTTCCCCTCAACAGCAACCATGTGAGATGAGTTTTACTGGGAGAAAGAGAGTGACCAACAGACAGTTATCCATCTGACTTTCATGCCTAAAGAGGGACTAGAACTCATATTCTCCTGATTTCTACTCTGGTACCTTAGGCGGGTATTTTGTTTGTCTTTGCAACTTCACAGAAACTTCATCAATTTATATTCACCAAACCTCTGCCAACTTCATCCTACTATTCCAGTAGCTGGCCTAAAGTGAATTGTTAGGCTCTAAAATCTCAAGGAGGAACAAGGATTATTGATTGTACACATTGTTACATTGAACATCTCACTGCAATGCATGGAGTCCCTCAGCTAGTGTTTGCTTTTCACTCTGCCATAATGGAAGTGGGTTGTTAAAGAGCTATTTTTATAACTCAGAGCTTTTCTTTTTTTTTTTTCATTTAGCGTTCCTCTATATTGGAAGGAATAACCAGGCAACTCAATTTGCTATAGAATGGGAGTCCACAAAGGCCAATTATTCCTTCCTTGTAGAGTATCTACTTCCCCATCCAGTTTTGTAGCAGCTACAAATTTAATAAGCTTGCTTCCGACTTCACTCAAATAATTAATAAAAATGTTGAATAGTACAGAGCCCAAGACCCCCTTGTGGTACCTACTCAATAATGTTCAAATTTGATGAAGTTTCTTTGATGAGCACTGTTGGAATTTGATTGCGGGATTAGCTATGTATCCACCTAATTGTTATACCATGAAACTCACACATTAATAGCTTGCTGACCAAAGTATCCTAGGATATTTTGTGAAGTGTTTTGCTTTATATCTATAATATCCCCACATCCTATTTAGAACATTACCCAATCTAAAATAAAATAAGATTAATTTTACTGCCAACTTTTTGTAATTACCATGTTGTTTTCAAATATTTCCTGTGTAATTTCTCAAATATCTCCTGCCCTACTGTATGTATCAGTCAGTCTATCTGTGTCTCCATATGCATTATTCACTGCTGCTAATGATACATTGAGCTACAATTTTCTAGAAATGCTATTGAATTTCACAATCTGCTTTTTACAGAAAGAGGAACAGAGGTATTATCCTAGAGCAGAAACTCATCCTGTTGACCAGGCTGCCTTGGAATTCTGGGAATTGCAATCCTTACATGTTTGGAGAGCACCAGTTTGAGGATGACTATTTTATAGATATTTCAGGAAAACAACACTCATTTACATGTATTATTTATATAAACATTTACATATTGAGCATTATTTGGAAGATACTTTCAGTTTCCATCACTGATAATTTTCTTACCCTTTCAAGTATTGTTTAGCTTTCAATAACTGCCAGCTATAAGAAAATGTCAAAGGTTAAGAGTTTCATGTCAGAAGACCTGTGTGCCTTCTTCTGCACATCTCAGCTATCTCATACTGTCCTTTTTTGCTTGTCAAATTTATTTAGATGAGTATTTCTTACACAATATTTATCAATCAACAAACAGGACTCACTTCCACATTGCCTATATACATTCCGGTCTTTAATCTTCTCCTTTTGTGATCTGCACAAATGTTTTCATAAACCATCACTAAATATTTGTATTAATTGTTCTATTACTTTTCAACGAGACTGTTGTGCAAACAAAAGTTGTCATACAAAGTGTTCCTGTTCAGGGTTTCCATCAGCTTCTTTCTTTCAATAGACTCTACTTTTCAAAAATCGTTCCATTAACATTAACTATTTCCTCTGTGTCTAATGGCCTGAAAGACCATATAACATGACAACTTCACTGTAAGAAATTAATCTGGGTCTAGGGATAATGCGAGAATGGCTGCCAAGAATTAAATATGGCCACTCCGTATTCCTTTCCAGTATTAGTGCATGGAGTGGGTCTTGCTTAGGAATTGGGAGTGGGACACCATTCCTGGATTTGTCACAAAAAATTAGCTGTGCAAATTGGTCCAGCTCCAAGAGTCCGTGAGTCCTTGCGGATTTTAGTCTGTTAATCATTGCCAACCCTAGGGGATAGTGCTCATCTCTGTTTCAAGGCCATTGAGCCAATACTGTCCAAAGCATTTCCGTGGTCATGTGGCCAGCATGTCATCCCAGAGTGCTGTTACCTTTCCTACCGAAGTGATACCTACTTATCTACTCACATTTTCATGCTTTTGAAACACTAGTTTGGCAAGAGCTGGGGCAAGGTTGGGAGCTCAGCTGGTCATGTGACACTCAGGTCTCGAACCTGGGCTACCGGTTTTCCAGCTGACAAACCCAGCATTTTAATTGCTGAGTCACCGCATTGCCCTAAGAGTCCATGACTGAAATGAAAAACTATTGTCTGAAGCACATGCTGGCCATTTCTTTTCTCCATTCTCCATTACTATTTATGGCCACCTAGAGTAAGATTTGTCTCATACAGGGAACACAGCCTACTCCTTTTGAATTATAAGTTGCACCTCTCATGTGAATTACATTTAAAGGAAGATTTCAAGTTCATTTCATCGTATTAGTGAAACTTTGAAACCAAAGCCTGCTACTGTTTGGCATTCTCCTCTAAAGAAGATAGAGAGATGTGAAAGATTGAAAGAGTAAGCATGAGAGAGAGAGAAAGAGAGAGGGAGGGAGGGAGGGAGAGAAGGGACAATTGTGTTTTTATATGCACAGAAAGTTGTGCATCAAAATAATTGCTTTGCTTCGGAAGATATTTTTAAATGATGAAGATGTTTAGATGGAATAATGCATGAATATCTGGGACACTGATACCTATGTCTGCTAATGAATAACATCTATTGATTTACTAAGTTTTGCTTTCCAAGCTGCAACAAAAGCTAAGCATTTATGTTGATATATAAAGATAACAACATTGATTTTAATTTCTGCTATAGATTTGATTCTCACCAAGGAGCCAAAGTCTTGCTGATGTTGCTTCATTTCAGCACCGTACCTTCTTTGCTTTTCCTAATTGCATTTTCTGCTGAGAGAAGCAATTTGAAGAATTTTTGAGAGGATGCAGGTGAGTTCCCAAGAGGCTCTTCACAGCTCATTAAAACTTAGTAACTCACAATTATTGTGATTTCAGACAGATTGCATATCACCACTTGTACAGAACCATGACTTTCTACAAAACAAAACAAAATTATAAACACAAATTCACATTTTGGAGCTTTTTGGAATATACATAGATATGCATCAAGTGTCAGGGGGCTTTTTAGAGCAGTTTTACACAGCCACCCTTCTCATATAGCAGGGGTTTCCAAATGTGGCAACTTTAAGACTTGTAGACTTCAACTCTCAGAATTCCTCAGCTAGCATAGCTTATACAGTTGCTTCAGAGGTTATGTGTCTAAGACCATGTCTATATACATATAACCATTAATAAAGCAAAGCAGCTGAGCACACTCATATATTTTTCAAATTAATTCTTTTGGGTTGTTTGTACAGCCCTATTAAATATACTGTTGCACCAGGCTATTGAACACTCTAGAATGATTGTTCAATGAGAAGGTCTTAATGCAGTTACTTACCACATTGTATCACATTGCAAGCTCCAACTCTTTGGGCTGTGGTGTGTACCATCAGGATGCATATGGAAAAGAGATGGAAGCTTGTACCTTCACATTTCCTATTGATTCATTATCTCTCCTTCCTCTCTGCCATTGCACTCTTTTTATTTCCTTCATCTTCACCTTAACGTCTCCATGTATATTATTTTTTTCTATGTACTGTTCATGTTTTTGCACTAACTGCTTCTGTGTACATCAATTCTTCACTCTCCTTTCAAAGTTCACTATCTTGCCTTTATCAGACCTCCATGATCCATACTCTTCACATCCCTCTTGTGTGTTTTGGTAAACTCTCTTTTTCCATACAACTAATTCCTATACTTACTTTGGATTGTTATGAGTCTTTCTCCAGAGACTCTAAATTTTTCCTGGCCTGCCCTTAAAACCAAAACACTACACCACAACAGATTAAGTATTAATATCTTAAAGATCTTGAGGAGCTTCTAGCCAGTAATTACATTAGGGCAGCATTATCTTCCCTTCTTATTCCTATGTATGTGTGTTTCCTTAGTCTTGAGTTCTTTACTAGAAGACTGGGAGTTTGAGGCTTCTGGTGGTATCTTAGCTGTTCCTAGCACTGCACTCTTCTGAACAGGGCATTCTGATGTTGTTCCTGGGATCTGTTGGAGCCCCTGTTCCATCTTAAGAATCATAGCCTTGAGTGCTCTTATGACCAATGGGACCATTTTGGCCTTTACTTTATACGTCCTTTTAAGTTCCTCTTTAGACCCTGGTACTTCTTAAGCTTCTCATACTCCTTTTTCCTGATGTTGCTATCACTTGGTACTACTACATCTATCACCACCCCTATTGACTGTTTCTTGTCTACTACCATGACATCAGGATGATTGATCTGTACATGTGTGTGTGTGAGAAGCAGAGACAGATACAGAGACAAGAGAGAGAGAGAGAGAAATACACCACACACAAATACGTATATGTATATGTATGTATGTATATGTATATGTACACATATCCATATACACATACATATACACTGTGCAAACAGTTCACCATTTCTATTTGCATTTAATTAACAGATGGAGAAGCCTTTCTTTTCTCAATCAAGAGAGATTAGAGGTATGAAAGGTGTGATTTCTTTGAGGACATTAATAAACATAATTTAAGAAGTCCTCTAAGAATTTGTCACAGGATTATTTCTTGATGCAGAATTGCTTAGAAAATTGAATTTACCTGGATACGTTTCATAGAAAAGATTATAGATCAGAGATAATGTACATATAAGGATATATTGCATGCATACAGGTTCATACTGGAATACGCTATGTATATGGCTAACTTCAGTGCTCCTTAAGATGTGGTTTGCAGGGGGCAATGACTTTATCTTAACAGCAGCAGGCCTGGAACTCATTCTCTGACTACTTGGGTGAGTTTGAGAAAGATGATAAAAAAGACATCTTTTTCTGTTTTGGTGAATAGAAAGCAACTGAGAAAGAACACTATTTCAGAGAAAGAAAAAGTGAATTTGGCAAATCTGAGAATATAATATGAAGAGGAAATAACATAAGAAAGAAATACAGTATCTGTGAAAAGAAACATACAAAATCAAAATGCTTGACTGTGCTCATGATGATGTAACAGCCGTTATTATATAATGGATAGCTAGCAATGTTTGAAAAATGGCTTTGAAGACCCAAGACTTTATTATTTTCCTAGTGTAAACAAATAATTCACTCTTGGGGCGGGGGGAAAGGGATCTGGACACCTATGGACCATCAGTACAATCTTGCTACACTTAAAATCCCAATTGTAAAACAATACCATTTGTAGGATCCAGGTAACAAAGCTTTTCTGTGCATTTAATTTTCAACTGAAAAGAATAAATATGTTTGACATGCTCACATTTCATCCTTTTGCTAATTTTTACTTGTTTGAGTGGACTACCAGAACCAATTTGGTGTAGTGTTTCAGGCTCTAGGCTAGAAACCAGGAAATCACGAGTTCTAGTCCCATCTTAGTTGCAAAACCAGCTGGGTGACTTTGAGGTAGTCACCCACTTACAGGGTTGCCATTGTGGGGAAAATAGGAGGCAGGTGTATGAGGCATATCCTCTGCTTTGAGACAGTGAAATGCAGAGAGAAAGACAGATGGTTGAATGAAATAATAATAAACACAAATTCAAACTGATGCTAAAACAACATTTAGGAATATTTATATTTCCATAATGTTATGGGAGAAGGAATAACCTTGAGGAACAAGAGAAAGAAATACCCCCAAGACAGTGGTCAGTGTAAAGAAATTTGAGTCTGGGGGAAAAGTATAACCTATGTAAACATCTCAAGTATAAACATCTGGTTCTCATCAAGATAAAATGAGGATGGGAGAGCATATTCAGATTTGCAAGATTCTGTTCTCATAATCTTATAATAAATGTAAGATTTGCTTACAAGTCTTTAGTATCCAAGTCTGGTCTAGCTTATAGGGCTGATGTATAGATCTCTTGTGCTAGTCAGTAAATCCCATAGTTCTAATACATTTCCCAAAATGCATGTTGACCTTACTGTCTCAATGCAACATAAAGCATCTATCATGATACCTATACTGAGCAATGATAGTTGATCACTAACAAGAGTTGTAACATTGGGTGCAAATTTTGTAAAATAATGTCACTGAAGTAAGGGTGTCTAATGGCCACATTTCCCTGCCCCATCCCCATTTTTTTAGAGTGCCTGTAAACAGGATGCTGAAATCATCATAGCAGGTAGACTTATAGCATTATTTTTAAAGAGATTCAGAGTCTGTGTTAAGCTTTTTAAAAGGCATAGAATAGGTTTGATTTTTTTTTCTATATCCTTTCCTGGATAATTTAAAAAAATGTTCCAGGACTTCAGGTGAGCTGTGGGCTAAATTGTGGCTCCTATAGGCTAAACTTTCAAGCTATATTTAAAACCGGCCAAATTTATTGTAAATGATATTTTATTTACAATATAAGATAATTACATTTCTGCTAGATTTCAGTACTCCTCCTTTGTTGTAGGAGTTCCCTAAATTTGTTTCTGTTCAAAACAAATAGATCAGACATTCAGCCTCTGATCATCAGCAGAGACTGTGTGGAGAGGGTGGCCAGCTTTAGGTTTCTGGATGTTACCATAAAGGGGGACCTGACCTGGAGTGCTCATGTTATAGCATTGGTTAAGAAGGCCCGGCACAGATTATATTTCTTGAGATTTCTCAGGAAACAACAACTGAATGAAAAACTCCTGGTGACCTTCTACCCTTGCTCCATAGAGAGCATTCTAACATATTGTATTTGTGTGTGGTTTGCCAACTGCACAGTAGCAAATAGGAAAGCGCTCCAGAGGATCATTACCATTGTCCAGAGGATTATTGGCTGCCCTCTCCTCCCCCCCCCACCCCCGGATGAACTGTACAGTTCCCACCATTTTAGGAAAGCTCAAAACATTCTTAAAGACTCGTCTCATTCTGGACATTCTTTTTTTGAACTATTATCGTCTGTCAGATGGTACAGGATAATAAAACAAAGACAAATAGGCTGAAAGATAGTTTTTAATCCCAGAGCTGTAACCATATTAAATACTACTGTATAGTGCAACTTTGAAGTGCAATATTAGGGGCAGCGCAATGGTGAATAGAATGTGAAGGATGTGTATATATAATGTATGTTCTTATTTCTGGTTCTTATTTGTGTATAGTGTCCACTGTGAACAGCACTTAATTTTGTTGTGTGATACACAATGACAGTAAAGATATTCTATTCTATCTACTTTTGGAAGAAATGCTTTGGTATATATTATCATTTATTATAATTAAATCTGTTTACTGTCTCTTTATTTTTGTGTTTTATGGATATAAAACCAACTATGATGAGAAAATGCTTAATGTAAGTGTGGCAGGTGAGAAGTAGAGTTAAGTTTCAATTAATTTTTGATTGTATAGGGATTAGCAAATTCCAAGGTAATGAGTGTCTTCAGACAGGTGTCTACAAAAGTCTTCCAACTATAACAGGCAGTTTATTGAAACAGGCTACCAAGAGATTAATAAGTTCTACAGTACTGGCAGACTCTTAAGAGCAATGATTATACTCTCTGCTTCATCTTGTACCTTTGGGTGATTGCTCCTGATGATTTTTAATCTTGTAAAGTTCCCAGGATCATTGTGTGTGAGTTGGGCAACCATATGAATTTGTTTAATAAATAAAAATAAAATAAATTTACATCTAACAAATTTGGAGTCATCATAACACATATAACAAAGACAGACATATACATAACACATAGAAAATTTGGAGTCATCTATAAAGAAAGATTTTCAAGTGATCTCTCCAAAATTATTATATGTGTTGTACTTGAAATCAATCTGAATTAAAAAATTAAAAGTCCTCAAAATGTAAGCAAAATGTTTAATATGTTTAAGTTCTCATTTACTATTCCAGTTTGTTGTTACGTTCTGATGAGTGATAGTCAATTCCTGTGATTCTATGAATATAAAGTCTCTAAACTCTAAATTCTTTCAAATGTATTCTTGTAGTTCCCAGTACTCTGTCTAGCCACCTACTGTTGGGTTCTTCACCTTCTTCTTATCTTGCCCAGCATAATTATCTTTCCAATAAATTCATCAGTCCTTATACTGTATCCAAAGAATGATACACTTTGTTTCATAATGCATGCTTGTAATAAGCATCCAGGTTTGATTTTCTCTGGTACTGAATAATTAATTCTCTCAGCTGTTCCAAGAAAGAGAAGCAGTTTACTCCAGCACCATATTTCAACAGAGTTGGTTTTTTTCCTCTTACAACTCACATCCTCTCACATCCCTCACATTTGTTAATCATAACAGGGAAGACAATTCTAACTTTTCTTTTTATTGAAATGTCACTTTTTTCATGAGCTTTTGTAGAGTTTAAGGAATGACTGTCAAGGTGCCAACTGACAAATCCAAACAAGCAAACACCTTTGAGACATTCCGATCTCTTAATGTAAAACTTTATTGAGTACATCATTTCAGCACATATGAAAGCAAAAGCAGTTCTAGAAAACCCCAGCTCAAACCCTATAGTTAAAGAACAGAAATTCCCCTCCCATCCATAAACAGGTCACATTGCCCAATTAGGTATGATTATATTGTTATGAGAAAATGTCTCTGAGTTGGGTCAGGCACCTGGTGAATCATCCTTGATTCTCATGGTCTGCCTTCCTTATCTTTGTAGCCTGCATTCCAATTCCCATCCTCCCCACAAGTTCTTTGGCAAGCTAAGAAGCAATAATTGTTGCACCAGCAAAGTGAGGTTCAAGCTTGACAATGACCTTGAAAGACAGGAGAAGAACCACCACCAAGACAGTGGTCAGCTTTGAGCCTATGTACAGTATATGGCCTGAGCCCAAGCCAAGAAATTAAATTGAGGGGGGAAAAATCAAACAAGCCCCTCCCTAGACCACACAAACATAAAGGAAAGGAAAGTGCATTCAGACTTAAAGGATTCTATTATTATAACTGTTACAGTAAAAGTTGTCCTGACCTGTGTGATCCTAGTTTCTTAGTCTGACCTGTCTTGTAGGACTCACATACTTTGGCTATCATTATTCTTCTCTAAATCTCTTTTGCATACCATTTGTATTGATTCTGGAGTCTAGAAAATGGAAACTTTCATCAACTTCTGTTATCTCATTTTTTTAACTTAAATTCCTTTCATTTTGCTGTAGGCATGATCTTTGATTTACTGGTTTTTGCATGCCTGTTTTACTTTCAGAATAATCATACTTAGGTCTTCTTCAGTTTCAGCAGCACTGATATCTAGTATTATCCCAACATATTTTTCCTTAGTTCAAATTTCATGCAAAAAAACCTTCATGGATTTCTACCCTAGATTACAGGCAAAAACAGCAGATGATCAGATTTCATGGTGAAGCTCCTATGAATGATCAGAATGATTAAAAAAAAATCTGAAGTAGCTTGTTCAAATCTTTCTCTCTCACCCACTCTCTCTCTCTTATTCTTATTCTATCTGTTTTGTCTCTGAGGATTGAAACTATTTTATCACTGAAGCAAATTTTGCCCAAGGTGCTTTTCAGATGGCAAATATTGTATTTATATTCAGTATTCACT
The DNA here is from genome assembly GCF_964194415.1 of Vipera berus. Lineage (NCBI taxonomy): Eukaryota > Metazoa > Chordata > Lepidosauria > Squamata > Viperidae > Vipera > Vipera berus. The sequence goes on from NC_138204.1 coordinate 31,840,457, forward strand.
AACTTGGGAGAAGACAATCTATTAGGCTGGGGTTTTTTTATTGAGAAAAGATAGAAGGGAGGTAGACTATGAGTGGCACCTGGACCCTGAAGCAATCAAGTTCTATAAAGATGGAACGCTCCCAGTGGCCATGGTAACCACCTAAAATGGCACTGGGGAAGAGGGCAGAAACAGCTAGAAGTCTTTTTTCTCAATGTTAGGAAAAAATGCTTGAAAACAACAGATGAAAACCCAATAAGCACAAATGTTGCACTGATGGCCTAATGTATTAAAATAATGGGTTGTAAAGAAGAGATGTGACAGTGGTAATCCACTGAGTAAATATCGCATGTACTCATGTCTTCCTTTATTCCAACATGTTTTGTTCAGCCATCTAATTTTCTGTGGTTCTTTTTATTTATTTTATTTATTTATTAAATTTATAGAAAAACAGTTGAAATTGTAAAACTGTGCAAATTAAGCTACACGTATAGTTTTCTATATATAATCGCCCAATATATGCAGTTTGTACACATTCTCACACAACTCTCAGAACTACCCATAAATTATGCTTATTTCATGAAGTTATCCATTGCACAGGATTACAAATTACAATGTACTTGGATTTCTGCTGCCATTTATTCCACTTAAATGTTGTTTCATTATAAGATTATCATCTATGGTTTGTTTTCATTTTATCTTGTTTGAATATGATGTATTTTGATTCCTATTGTCTCATGAAAATTCTTGGATCTGGAGATGGCTTTTCCTGTAGGTTTGTAGGTCTCCCCTATTTCAGACCAACAACTCTAGACCCAAATGTAAATTATATAAACGAATCTCAGCCAAGAACTTCATTTTTGCCTGCACTTATGCAGAATTGCTGTTTACACAGACCATATAGAAATAGTCACCATGGAATGACATTTGTAGCAGCCCCCTTTTGATGGTTAAACTATGAAATCCTCATAGGATTAACAAGACCCTATGGATGCAAATTTGCTAATTTGACCAAGAATTGCTTTCTTCTTGGTCAAAAATCCAATTCATTTCAGGTTATGTTTCTGCAATATAAATTCATCTCAATATAAGCCTCTAGGCCTGTAGATGTCCAGGCAATTATGCTGAAACTAACAGCATTGCTGGTGCAGCTGAATGCTATATGGAAGGCATGTCTCTTACGAGTTGTTTAAACCACTCTTTCCCCAATATGTTTCTAACAATGAGGAATGTACTCTCAGCAATGATTTTTCAATTTGAAAAATCCATTCTCATTTCAGAAATCATCTAGCTCAGAGTTCACACATTTGTCATCTGTTACAAGGCCAAAGTTGGTCTCTAGCTTGCACTTTTTCCAGCCCTGGAAGTGGAAAAGAAAAAGCTGATAGAAAAATTAGTCAATGAACATGGTGCCATGAGAGGGCAGACAATACGTTCCTTTCTATCAGTTCAGAAAAAAAGTGACTGCTTTCTTTCAGAAGGATCATTATTCAGAGCTATCCTGAATAATCCTTTTGTGAAATGTTGGGGGTATCTCTTTGATGAGAGGGCAGATTCTTCATTAAATATGTTTGAAATATTCAGATTGGACAGGTGATTCAGAGGGACCCAGGTTACTCTTATATCTATCCAACTTATAGATGACATTGCATTCTTTACTTCCTTATTCCATTTCTGAGAGTACACCACCCAGAGTCACTCTGAGAGTAAGATGGGTAGTTTCTAAATTTGATATATAAATAAAATAAATAAATTCTAGTTCAAGCAGAGTAGCAACAAATTCAAAGTCATCCTTCAATGATGTTTCCATTTCTCCCCGGTTACATTTACCTGACCCACCAAAGCAGGAAGACAGGGTATGTTGCAGGTCCCATCTACTAAGGAGGAACACCAGATGGGACCTAGAAGAAGGGCCCTCTCTGTAGTGGTTCCTTCCCCTTGGGACATCTTTCCCTCAGAAATAAGTTTGGCCTCCTCCTTGTTACTTTTCTAGAAGATAGGAACAAACAGCTTCTGTAAAAAATGACCCTACACATGTACCTAAAGAGCAAGATCAATGGAAACATATCACTTTTAGAAGAAAACAACAACCAAGAACAAAGCCCTTATTATCTACTCTAGCCCATTCCAATGAAGCCTCTGGAACTGAACAATCACTTTCATAGACTAGGCGAAACCTAGCTCAAAAGAAGTAACTGTGGTAAGGATCTTGGAGTCCTAGTGAACGATCACTTAAACATGAGCCAGCAGTGTGTGTCAGCAGCCAAAAAAGCTAATACAATCCTTGGTTGTATAAACAGGGACATAGAATCAAAATCACATGAAATATTAGTATCACTTTATAAAGCCTTAGTAAGACCACACCTGGAATGCTGCATCCACATTACAAAAAAGATGTTGAGACTTTGAAAAAAAAAGTGCAAAGAAAAGCAACTAAGATGATTAAGGTCCTGGAGACAAAAACACATGAAGAACTGTTGCAGGAATTGGGTATGGCTGGTCTAGAGAAAAAAAGGACTAGGGGTGACATGATAACAGTATTCCAGTATTTGAGAAGCCACCAGAGTAGAATGCCGGAGGTTCAAAAACCTGCCTATAAGACCAACTGCTTCTGCGCTCTGCTCATGGAACGTGCCACCTGTCTACCCACCCCCAACTCTGACAACGTCAGCAGTTTATTAAACAGTTATTGTTTTTTTATATTATCCTGGTGTTTGATTATTTCTATATATACAGTATGTATGTGTGTGTGTGTTTTGTGTGTGTGTGTGTGTGTGTGTGTGTGTTTGATAAATTTAAAAACTGGAATCCCAGGTATAGACATTTGAAATCAGTAAAAATAAAACGATGAACTCCGGGATATAAGAAAAAAGCCTTCTTTTTGCTGTACTTTTGTCAACTAGCTGTTGACATCATCAGAGCAAGGGCTGAATGATAAGAGAGCCAGTACATACACTTATATGGCAGTTATAATGGTCAAGGTGTGGAACGTGAGTGTGGCATGATCATGACACACTCGCTCGCATATAACCATGGTGGTTCCGGCTTCGCTGCAAAAGCCGGTCTCTGGTTGAGATTCAAAAATTGCACCTATCAGCTGTTTGGCGCGTAAGCCTCATTGCGTCACGTGCAGTGGTGTGCTGGCTGCTAGGTTCCTCATGCAAAGTGGAGCCAGGAAGGTCATCTCGTTCCCTCGCATGCAGTCACTGTGGGTCTGGTTCTGTTGTAGAAGAAAGCAGATGTCCTCATGGGGCATGTAAGTGATTCATCCTCCCTCATATCTCCTTACCTGGTTGCTGTAAGATCGGCTCTGTTGTGTGACTTGGTTGACTGGATTTCAATGTTCTTTTGGTGTGTGGTTGCTGTGTGTGTCTGTCTTGTTGTGCACAGTCGCTTGATGTGTTTGAATGAAGGGAAGTGTCACAGCTGACAAACATGACACTACAGAAAGTCCATTTTCAGTCTTCATATTAAGAAGTGTTCCAAAGATTGCAAAATAAAAACTGGAGGGGCTACGGGATGACCACTTCTTAGTACTGATATAAAAAACACCCAACTAATGGATTGCTTAATTTGTTACATTTTTCACTATGAGCTGAGTCAGTAATACTACATTTCCTACAGTCCCTCCTAGTCCAAGTTTAATTAGAGTTGATGATAACTGAAGTACAAAATCTCCAGAGAACATCAGGGATCTCCAAAAAACAAAAACAAAAACAAAAATAAAAACCCACTTCTGTTAATTTCAGCCTGCTTTCCCTTTCACATTTTTTCTTCCCTTTTGAAGACTCACTTCAGTAACATTCAGATGGTTTAAGAAGTATGCAGTCTTTCTTGTTAACATGGGCTAGACTCACCCTAGCCATTATCTGTCAGTGGGTCACCAATGCTTAATCCCTAATTAGAGTGAAGAAGCAAAATTGGATATGACCAATAAAGGCTATGAAGGACAGCCAGAAAAGACTGAGAAATTGGTGCAATTTCTTTTCTTTTCCTCTTCTATCTCTTCTATCTCAGGTCAGAAGCCATTATCAATGCCATTAGTTTCATTTCTACTGCTTTTTTTTTTTTTGTTTTCTAAATTCCATTCCAGACCTCAAATCAGCAAACTTCACGGTTGGCAGTTGTCAAGAAATGAGTTGTTTATGTTCCTCCTCTAGTCCCAGGTAAGAGACTTTATTTCTTTCAGCTTTTAATTCCAAACATATTAATAAGCTCAAATGTTAAATATAATTTCCACTTAAAAGACAACAGCTATCATTAACTACTTCATAATAAAGCTAGAAGAAGCAATAAATCTATGCCTCCATAGATGATTCAGTATGATTCTGATCAGGGAATGGGTGCAAACTATTTACATTTAACCAGTGCTTTTTTTGTAAAAGAAAAAGGTGCCGGAACTTACACACGTCATACAACCCACCTTGCCTATCCTACAAGATTCCATCCAAAAAAGGTGCCGGAACTCCGTTCTGGGCGTTCTATGAAAAAAAAGCCCTGTATTTAACTCATTTTCTCACAGGAATGAACTAATGTTCACATATTTTTTCATAATTAGAATGAAAAGAACATGGAATTTAAAACAGTGCCGTTCATCATTTTTTTTATTTTTCAGTTTTAGTCTGAGTCCTTGTGAATTTAATCAAGAATGGGATATTTAATTTATCACCTATTTATTGTTATAGCACTACTGCATGCTAATATTGTACAGACGTTCACTAATGTGGGAATACCTTTATTAAATGAATTTGATCCAAATAGATGAATATTCAGTTTTTCTCATTTTCTTTTTGTAAGAATTTACTAAAATCAATACTTTATTTTTAGTAGTATGGGAAAAATGTAAAACGGTAAATAATTCAAATGTAGGCAAAAATAACCAAGTGTTCTGTCACTGATCTAGATCATTTTTTCCTCATGTTGTGTGGAAATATCCTCTTCTAATTATATGAGAATGAAGTCAAAATGTATAGTATAATTATTCTGTTGAAGATAGGTAGGTCTAGACAGGTCCTGAATGGAAAATATGGGAAGCAGATGGATGCTAATTTCTTCTATTGAGGAAAGAAAAAGGAACATTTAGGCATCAGTATATTTCTAGACAATTATGGTTCTGCATATGACATTGTCCCAATTAGGTCTTCAGATGAGCATATCAGGGTCTTCCAACTGGGTAAAGAAGGATTGCCTCTACTTTTTCTGACTTCTGTATTTTCAATCAGAGGTCTGAATGAGAGTTCTACTCATATTTGTCATGACTGTAATTATTATTATTATTATTATTATTATTATTATTATTATTATTATTATTATTATTATTATTATTATTATTAATTTAATTTCTATACCGCCCTTCTCCCGAAGGACTCAGGGCGGTGAACAGGGCAATACATAAAAACAAGATACAAAAATTAAAAATTATTAAAAAGTAATTAAACAGTGCCCATAATAAATTAATACAGATTAACAGTTAAAATCCATTTATAAAATCCAACCCCATCCCATCAGGCCAGGCCAGCTTGTTCAAAGAGATGGGTTTTAAGATCGCGCCGGAAGGAGCGGAGATCGGGCGCCATCCGGAGCTCGACCGGAAGATGGTTCCAAAGATCCGGTGCACCCACAGAGAACGCCCTCCCCCTGGGGGCCACCAGTCGGCATTCTTTGACCGGTGGCACCCTGAGGAGGCCCTCTCTGTGGGAGCGTACTGGGTGGAGGGAAGTTGATGCCGGCCGCAGGTGCTCCCCAAGGTATTCCGGACCCATGCCATGTAGGGCTTATAGATGCCTAATTATAGATGCCTATGTCATCCAGGATCCTGTTTTATTCACATTTAAGATTTTACAAAAAGTCATAATTTCAACTGAGGCTAATACATGTAGAAGTCCACTTCAGATTTTCCAGATGAATATATAAAAGTTAGAAAAAATACTGGCTTGCAGAACCAGCCCCTTTTTATTGTGAATCTCTTGCATCTACTTACCACCTGGAAGCCTAGATTCTCATAAACTTATAAATCAGATTTATTGAAAGGGCAGGGAATGGGGATTAGTTAATGAATCTTGGAAACTGGATATGGGTATTTTATCACATATGCATAATCTTATCCCATTTAGCAGCAAGGTTGTTAGGGTGTTAAGTCTTTGATGTTCTTACTAACCACCTCTTAAAACTGAGGGAAACTTGCTACACTCTTTCCTGTTGTGGGAACAATTTGCTAATGTTTCATCCTGGTAATAGTTTGCCAATTATCATCATCCTCTTTCACAGTCTCAGAGAAGTCATTTGCACTTTGTGCCTTCTATGTGCTCAACTGAATTCTTGAGCAAACTGTAAATGCATTAAGATGCCATGCAAACACATAGTCAATTAATGACAATGCCACTGCACGGTTATTCTGATTGAAAACAGACTGAGAATTAATGTTAATGCCATTGATCCAAATTCTCTGTATGTCTTGCTGTTGCATCAGAAATAATGAAAAACATGACTTCACAACAACAACAAAAACATCACCACAAGACATAGGTAAGCCAGTCTCAAAGGTATTCTGAAAAATAAGACACCAAAACAGAATAGTTTAGATCACTTCAGTGAAGAGCTTTGTATCATGGAGGCAAACCAAATCTCTTTACCAGATGGAAGAGATGATGTGATTTGGTTTTGACACAAAGAATCATGTTGCTTTGCCTGCCTCATTTGGGAGTTGGATGAAACCTATTTGAAATGCTGCTCAAGGCAGCCAAATCAAAGCAAGGGGACTGCTTTGCTTTGTGGGCAAGAATCTGTGTTCTGTTGCAAGGCAGCTTTGAAGCTGTTTTTCACTTACTGAAGTGAAATGTCCTTCTTAAGGGTCTTCAGAAATGATGGGAAGAAAACTTTCAAGTACAGGATTACCAACACCTAGACTATATCATAATAACACATAGGGAAGTGGCCCAAGATGTGGAGCATGTCTTTGTGAGTCTCTCATTCAACTTCTTGGGGGCCAGGTTTAGAGCTGAATATATATCCCAATGATCAGTCTAACATATAGAAGCCAACTATTTGATACTTCAATAAATATATTATCTGAATCTGCAGAGGAAACTACAGAAAAATTACTTGTTTTTAAACTAAAATGAAATATAGGTTTAGTAATGTGGATATATCCTTCTTTAGAAATACGTTTTAATGCAGATATGCAAGAAAGAAAAGCTGGCTCCTTCAAACATAGCATGTTTAAATATTTCCAAGTGACTACATATTACACTTTTGGTTGGTTTTTCATTTTAAACTTTGTGCATATGATATCAGATTTGGATAAGGGGAAAATTATGTATTGCTAAAAATAACAGGTAAAATAAATACAAACTGCAACAAGTTGATTTTTCCCTGTTCCTACAGCAAACTTCACATGCAATTAATTTGCTTAACTAATCTCAGAGGCCTAGTAACAATTTCTCTCTTAGAGTAGCAAAGTGAGAAGGGCAACTCAAGTGAATGCTTAGGTCACAGCTATAGCAGCCATCACTGGCAAAAGGTGCAATGATAAGGAAAAGTTGAAAAGTTCAGTATGGAGATGAGAAGCCAAAAGTTCCAATGAACTCAGCATTCTCTGCAGTATGCCTGAGAGAAGAATTATCCAGGAGGTGAAGAAGAAAACCTGTAACCTTGATAAAGAGACTATAAAACTGCATATGCATACAATATATTTATAGTCTGTAGTAATTAAAAAATATGTAATATATCTAAGGAAGAAGATTAATAATAATGGAATATGTTATTGTAGAGAACCCAGACCTACAAAAGACCTTTTTTAATTCCTATATTAATCTGCTTTCCTCTGCCTGCAAAAGACCTTCTTTGAACACTTCTGCCTTCCCCCCCATTTGCAAAGTTAACACTTCTGCCTTCTCTCCAAATCTGCAATTGTAAGGCCACATTCCTACATTCCATCTCTGCCTCTGGTGATAAAACTCTTTTCTTATTTACAACCACATTCCTGTCTCTGATTCACATGTGTATACAACAAAGACTTGTTTCATTTAAATTGCCCAGTATATAGTTTTCCTGAAGATGTCCTTGCTTCAAGATAGGGCCTCTGCCTTCCTGTGATAAACCTTTGCTCCTTGCTTCATTTATAACAAAGACTTGTCTTTTATGTTTCAAGTTATGTTTCAAGTTATGACAACCCTTGTATTCTCTGTAATATGATAAGCTATGCTTTATTGTTTCCTGTAATGACCTTTACCCTCTTCATTATCAGTTCTCTGTTAGCATAAACTATGTTTTATTGTTTCCTTTGACCTCACATATGTTCATTAGCAGATGTATGCAATGAGTTATGTTTTTCCTTTGTGTTAATTCCTCATGTGTACTTCACCCCTCCCAAATGAAACAGCATAATAAAAGGAGGGTTTGTGGAGCTGTTAGAGGGGGGGCACACATCATCCACCCCGAGCACTCCATGCTCCCTCACTTTCTTGTATTAGGTGCCTCAGTTTGTCTTACTCTGTCTCTAACTCTGCCTAAATCATCGCAGTTCCCAAGTATGACCGTCGGAACTTCCGGCATACTGGGTCGGTGGTAAAAGGCAAGATCCTTCCTTACTCAAGGTGTCCACCCTCGCGAGGGTCTCTCTAAATTCCCACCCCTGTTAAGGGGCTCTAAGAGTTGAAGCCAGAACCCTGACCGGTCGCTCATCGCAACAACTGGGGGCTCGTCCGTTGGGTCGCTCAGCTTCAACTCCATAGCACGACTCCTGTCCAGGCGTGTGCTACCTGCATTCCTGTTCTCATGCACCTCGGAGAAGGCTTTACTCGTGAGTAAACGGGCTCATCACCTTTCAAAGTTTCGTCAGGTCATAGGGACGAACTTTTTAATATAATGCAGAAGGCTAATTTTGTTCAAAAACACAATGGCACCATGGTCCATCTTGTAGGAAGGAGACTTTTAACAAAACTTTTACAATATATTAACAAAAATTGTCTGGCTTATCCAGAATCAGGCACTTTGTCTGTTATAACCTGGGAAAAGCTACGTAAATATCTTCACAATCATCCCAGGGCGCCTGCTGACATTCTGTCTGCATGGCAAGCCGTGATGGCAGCATTAAAACTCTTGCCATCTCCTTTAGATCTAACATCTTCTATCTCTAAACCTTTTGATCACTCTTCTGATCTTCTGCCTTCATCCGTGCCACCCCCACCCTATGAAAAATCAGAGAAACTTCCTCCTATTGCTGTGCATGTCCCCCCCTCTGCTCTGCCTCCAGAGAATCTTTCTTCTGCCTTTTATTTTTGCCCTGCTGTGCCTGTCTCTCTTTCTGCTCTCGGCAAAGAGGAAAAAGCCTCTGAGCTTGTTGCTATTTCTAAACCCCCCCCTCCCCCCTTCCCTCCTCCTCCTTCTCCAAATCTCTTTCCTCACTCAAGAGGCACTTTTTGTTCACTCTATGCCTGTAGCTCATGCCCCTCAGGACATTTTTTTTTATTCTTTTCTCCTCTTAATGCTTCTAACCCATCTGAACTTCTCACGGATTCTCTTTTTCATTAAGCCTTTTTCAGTTTGTCATCTTGTTATCTTGTTAATTTTTTGCCGCCACCAGCAGCCGAAGGTTAACCAATCCACCCTTGCATCATGACTTCATCAACTATGTGTAAGGATTTTTAATAAGTATAGGTAAGCTAACATGATTTTGACTATCACAATATCTTGTTTGGGAATCTGAACATAAATAAAAAAGAAATAGAGAAAAAATTCTTGCTGTATTACCTCAAGGAATAAATAGGGATCAATTATTTGGCACGGGACAATTCATTACTAATGACCAACAGGCTCAAAGCCCAAGGGAGGCTTTTAATTTGATACAGGAAGGTTTTGCAAAAGTTTATCAAGATCCCAATCAGGCTTATTCAGACTTTGTGGATAACTCCTGTTAAAATTGGCTTATGTGGGGCTTGAAAGAGCCTCTTGGGGCGAGCTGTTCTCAGTAAAATCCAGGGGCATGCCTGTTGATTTCAACTGCCTGGACCTGCCTGAGATCTAGCTAGCTCTTTGGATTATTGTTTTGGCCTAAAACCCCAAATTGATATGTGTGTTTTGTTTTATTTTATGTGTATGTATATATATATATGTATATATATGGACATTTGGAACATTAAGCTTGGACTTGGAATGGTGAGAAAAATAGGAGATGGTTAAAGGGCCCTATAGAAACCATGTTCGGTTGGAATCAACTCATGATTTTTCTCACCTCTCGTAGGACAAGCCATATGTCTAAATAAATGTTGTTTTAATAGTATCTGTGTATATATGTCTGTCTGTGTTGTTCTGTGTTATTTCCAAGACTTGGAAGAGGGTCAAAATCCTCTCTGATAACACCAAACAAAAAGGCCTTATTTAATAATGTATGGTTTGTCTGCAGAAAGTATGAAATGAAATTTTTGTATGTGAAATTGTTTATGCAAGCAGTCAGAATGGAAGTGAATGAGTTAATTTGCTGATATGTAAATGTGAGTGTGTGTGAAAGGAACAGAAAATTGCAGATTTTATTGTTGTAAAAGCCATGGATGATGTGTGAGAGTAAATGCATGTAAAGGAGAGCAAACTATTTTTATTTATTTTTTTTTGGTGGTGAGATTTTTGTAAAGTTTCTTTTACCCCCACCCCAACCCTGCTGTGTTACTTTAAGAGTGAGAAAGGGAGAGACAGCCAGAAGGAGGGGGGGTGGCTGGTCCTTTTAACCATTTTTTTTTCTCTGCTTAGAATTCCAGTCTGAGAAAGGGGGGTGGAAGCTTGATGCCCACTCTTGCAGTTTCAGCTTGCAATTTTTTTTACTCGAAAGAGGAGAGATTCTTTGCTGGAGAAGTTTTTGGAATTCTTTGAGTTTTAGTTAAACTTCACCTAAAAGAAATTACTCTGATCTTTTTGTGGAGTTGTTTTTTGTTTTTGTTTTCTTGTTTTTGATGTTTTTGTGTCTGTGTGCAGGACACATTGATAGAAGGTGATATCTGGGAGAATTTCCCTCCCTTAATCAGCACTAACCTGTGGATTTTATGCCTTACAACAGGCTCTGAGATTGTTAATAAAGATACACTGAATCCAAATATGATTATGGAAACTTCAATACTTTTGGAGAAGAGAAATGTAGAGGATTGATTAATAGCTAAGAGAAACAGTTGGCTCATGCAAACGTTGATAGAAGCTGGAAGCAAAAAAGACAGAAGTTAGGCCAGAATGGCAGAAGGGCAGTGAATGACTAGATATAGAAGGGAGAAACAGAAAAGTGGTTTTTAAGTTGGTTTGCACGGATTTGTGAACACAAGCCTTAGAATGCTGAAGGAACAAGAATGTACTATAGATAGGGAGAAACATGGGAAGTAGCAGAAAGTGAGAGGTAGATGTTGCATGATGGGAGTCGAATGTTGCTATTGTTTAACCAATTGAAAATTTTGGAGTGGATTCATTTATCCCACACGCCCAAAGTTTCTGTTTTAACCAGAGAAGCACAATTAGCTCAATTGATTTTTATGTCTTTGCAAATTTGGGAATCATTTTTTCAAACCTCAAGTGAATTGCAATTTTCCTTAGCTGATTGGCATGGCAAGGTTTCTTGCCACCCACCACCCGATTATCGTTTGCAATGCAAATTGTTCGCACTAACCAAGCAAACAACACCCCAGCGGTCAGCTCAAAAAGCTGAACTGGCTGCTTCAATTTTTGCTTGTCAAATTTTTTTTTCCCTTTCAACCTATGTTTATCACACAATTCAAGTGATTTATCTTATTTATCTCCCTTCATTCAACCAGATTTGTTACAACTTTTTTTAACCTTGCAAAATTTGCTTTTTGCACGCCAACATCTTTTTGTTTTTTTGCTCACATTCTTAGTCCCTTTTCCAGGTTTTTTGCAAGTGGGAAACAATGTTGCAGATCAGGCTGCCTCCGGACCTTCAGCCTGTTCCTTGCAACCCCTCACCCCCTGGGAAAGTCATTCATATTTTCATCAAAATTCCAAAGCTTTGCAGAAGCAGTTTATTTTCATGTTTCAATTGATACCTTTTCAGGATTCATCATGGCCACCCCCCTAAGGGGTGAAGCCACCAAACATGTAATCAATCATTGTATTCGGACCTTTGCAGTGCTGGGATGTCCAAAAGAACTCAAAACAGATAATGGCCCTGCCTATAGCAGTCAAGCCATGGCAAAATTTTGTCATCATTGGCAAATAACACACAAATTCGGAATTCCATATTATAGCCAAGGCCAAGCCTTGGTGGAAAGGGCTAACCAAACCTTGAAACATGCTTTAGATCACTATAAAAATCAGAACAGGGGAAAACGAAACTCCAACCTCCCAGCAGTGCAAGAAATTCTTAACCTTTGCCTCTACACTCTGAACTTTTCAAACTTCACTGGCCATCTCTTAACCACAGCTGCAGAGCAGCATTTTTCTTCTTCTTCTTCTTCAGATCTCCCTAAACCACAAGTTTGGTATCGCCAACTTCCAGACCTAACTTGGAAAGGCCCTGCAGACCTTCTCACTTGGGGAAGAGGCTACACAGCTACTCAACTGCCAGACAAAGTGCTGTGGATCCCAGGTCGCCACATTCATTCGTATCATGCCTCCACAAACACAACTGCAGAACCCATTAAAGATGACAGCATGGTTTGTGACTTTTTTCAGCTTTGTTCTTACACCACTGACTGATGCCACTAAAACACAATTCCATCTGAAAGCTCACCCCAGACGTCAACTCCAGTTCACCAGCTATCCCATCCTGTTCTTTACACCTTTGACATTGGTTCCAGTCAAAAATGACTCTTTTCACACTGTTTTTGCCCATCGCATGGACCCAGAAGGAACAACCTGTTGTTAACAACGAGTCTACTATCATCATCTATGTGAACTCTGTAGCTCATGTTCCTGTCCAAACTTGAAATGGTTTCAACTTTCAGGAATTACTTGGCTCCTGGTTTCCCAAAGTACCTGGTTTACAAGCTATTGTAGCTTTTATTAGTATGCTTGTATTAGGATGTATTATTTTACCTTGTGTCTTGCCTATTTTTATCAGAAGTATTACTAACAGTATTTCTTTGATTGTGCTTGACTCCATGGCAGCATTATACTTGGTATCAAGGAATGTTTAACTTCTCTCCCTGGCTGACCACCCTTTTCTCAGCTATAGCTGGTCCTTTAATTTTATTATTACTTGCATGCGCAATTGGCCCATGTGTTATGGGTAAACTTTTAAATTTTCTACAACGAAGGCTGAGCAGCATTAGCGATGACATTCTGTTGATGAAACACACTGTTGACAGTGAATACAAACACCCTCTTTTAGAATTCACTTCTGACCCAGAGACTGATGCACCCTCACACCAACACTCTTTGAAAGGAACATTGACGCAGGCTCAGGAGGTATCGGAGGATTTCTCTTTTTCCAGCGTAAGTATCCTAGAAGAGAAAGTTCTTGGACATTGAGGGGCCTTCTCAGTAATTGGCTTTAAAAAACAGAAAAAGAGGAGTTGTAGAGAACCCAGACCTACAAAAGACCTTTTTTAATTCCTATATTAATCTGCTTTCCTCTGCCTGCAAAAGACCTTCTTTGAACACTTCTGCCTTCCCCCCCATTTGCAAAGTTAACACTTCTGCCTTCTCTCCAAATCTGCAATTGTAAGGCCACATTCCTACATTCCATCTCTGCCTCTGGTGATAAAACTCTTTTCTTATTTACAACCACATTCCTGTCTCTGATTCACATGTGTATACAACAAAGACTTGTTTCATTTAAATTGCCCAGTATATAGTTTTCCTGAAGATGTCCTTGCTTCAAGATAGGGCCTCTGCCTTCCTGTGATAAACCTTTGCTCCTTGCTTCATTTATAACAAAGACTTGTCTTTTATGTTTCAAGTTATGTTTCAAGTTATGACAACCCTTGTATTCTCTGTAATATGATAAGCTATGCTTTATTGTTTCCTGTAATGACCTTTACCCTCTTCATTATCAGTTCTCTGTTAGCATAAACTATGTTTTATTGTTTCCTTTGACCTCACATATGTTCATTAGCAGATGTATGCAATGAGTTATGTTTTTCCTTTGTGTTAATTCCTCATGTGTACTTCACCCCTCCCAAATGAAACAGCATAATAAAAGGAGGGTTTGTGGAGCTGTTAGAGGGGGGGCACACATCATCCACCCCGAGCACTCCATGCTCCCTCACTTTCTTGTATTAGGTGCCTCAGTTTGTCTTACTCTGTCTCTAACTCTGCCTAAATCATCGCAGTTCCCAAGTATGACCGTCGGAACTTCCGGCATACTGGGTCGGTGGTAAAAGGCAAGATCCTTCCTTACTCAAGGTGTCCACCCTCGCGAGGGTCTCTCTAAATTCCCACCCCTGTTAAGGGGCTCTAAGAGTTGAAGCCAGAACCCTGACCGGTCGCTCATCGCAACATGTTATAGAACAGAATTCCATACGATGTAGTATGCCCTTTTTCATTTGACAGAGGCAACATATACTCTATTTCTTTTGTTGCTGAATTTTCACAGAAAGATGAATTTTTATGGATCCTGAATTTTTTCTTATAAAAAAAATGCAAATCGTTTTTTTTTTTCAGGAAAGGAATCTGCAACCTGCAATGGAGATGGCATACCAAGCCTGCTGCTTGGAATGGATTCTTTCTAAATGCCATAAAGACAGGTAGCAAGCAAGTCTAAAGAGACAGCAGCAGGATTTAACACCATCACATTAAATAATGCATATTGTCTATTTCTTCGAAGGCATTTAAGTATGAACTATGCTGAACTATGTATGTATTAGAAGTTGTCCAAACTGAAGTAGGAATCCTCCAAGCCACACCAGCTCTGAATTTGAACCCTTTGAAAATTTTGTTAGTGATTAGGTTCGGAACATAATAAATGAAAAAAATTCAATAAAATTATCCTTTAATTGTGAAACTAGCAGAAAGGGGAAGGATATAATAAGTAGAAGATTATTTTGTGGAGAAGATTGATGGATACATGCATGAAAAGGACAAAAACATATTCCTGGAAATATGAAGTGGTAGAATTTAGGTTGCTGACCTTTGTGCTAAGATCAAGTAGGCACTAGCCTAGGGAACCAAAGATTAAGGGGAACCAGCACTGCCCCTCCTGAATCATTCTAAAAATACAAATCTTCACAATGGTGAGAAGTGGTGCCATCAGACAATGTGGTTTATCCACATCAACTATCCTTGAGCCAGTACCAACCCATATAAATAGAAAAAGACATTCACAAATTATGATAGTTGGATTTGCACTCCATTGAATGGTGATAATGGAAGAAGCAGAGATGACTTTGGGAGAAAGCTAATAAATGCAATCTGGGGGAGAAATATTTAATGTCAAAAACTGATAGGTGGGAACAAGACAAAGAGATTGGGCCATTTGGAGACTAAAAACTAACTAAGAATGGATGGAGCAGAAGTCTACAAGATCGGCAAAGTTTGGAGAAGCATATTAAATTGTAAAAGTGTAAATTAGATTTAGTTGGGTTTCCTTCTCTTTTATCTTAACTCTTGACTTTATTTCCTTTTGTTTACCACTTATATTCCTTTCTGCACTTTGCATAATAATACTTACCCAGAGGGAAACAGTGTGATGGGTATGTGTGTTAAATATGTCCAAAATTTAAACAATGTGTCATTGCTTCTCCCAAGATTGATTTTATCTTGGTTTCCTTTACCCAATTATCACTTACTCCTTTCTTCACTTTCCATTTGACATTACCAGCAAGGGTGATCTTATCAGGAACTGACATTTCCACCTGCCTCTCTCTCAAGGTAATGGAGCTTCTGAGCCCTCCCACCATGCCAAGATGGGCATCTCACAGGTGAGCAATTCTTCAATATATACTAGGTAATGATTGAGAAGAAAGTTTGTTGGGGTGATCAAGACCTTCAGCCAAAATTCAAACAGTCTTATATTTTGTAAGGGCTGAACAATTGTCCATTTGCTGAAAGAACATTGGTTTAAATGTGGGCACTTTGCAACAGAGATTTGGCACTGTTCCTTCAGCAGCACTGTAGCTCCCTATGCTAGGGGTTATGGTTTTCCCCACTAGTGGGAACTCATGCCAATGCCAGTTCCTGGCTCCATGGCTTTCTTTCCCCCCCCCACCCCCCCAAGCAGCAAGGCTTCCAGAGTATCCCAGTGGCATGACACTGCAGGCTGAGGGTTTCTGAAGTTATCTCCCTTCTTTTTTTCCCCATACCATGATCGAATGTGGTGGTCAACATTTTGATCCCTTAAAGTTCATCTGGCACAAGTCATTTCTGGCTAATCTTATAATAAGTCAATGAGTATAATTATGGGTTGTTGCAACATGTCTCTGAGAGCTTGTAAAGTGCTTGGAAGATGGCAACACTGAGTACATAAAACTGCTCTGACATGCTGACCAAGATAAATATTACCTATCCAATGCTGGCGATTTTAAAAGCCACTGGGCACTTCTTTCTCCATTAAGCCTAGCACAAGACTTAGCAGCTTCAAAATCTTGCTAGATTGCCAATCACTTGAGAAATTTGCCAAATTAACTTTTAAGTGCTCACTATTCTCCTTCTGAAGGGACGCGGTGGCTCAGTGGGTTAGGACGCTGAGCTTGTCAATCAGAAGGTCGGCAGTTTGGCAGGTCAAATCCTGAGTGCCGCGTAACAGAGTGAGCGCCTGTTACTCATCCCAGCTTCTGCCAACCTAGCAGTTCGAAAGCACGTAAAAATGCAAGTAGAAAAATAGGGACCACTACGGTGGGAAGGTAACAGCGTTCCATGCGCCTTTGGCGTCTAGTCATGCCGGCCACATGACCATGGAGACGTCCTCGGACAAGCACTGGCTCTTCGGCTTTGAAACGGAGATGAGCACTGGCCCCTAGAGTCGGAAACGACTAGCACGCATGTGCGGGGGAACCTTTACCTTTACCTTATTCTCCTTCTGATACTGCCATTTTTATTTATTTATATGTGTTTTAATACTATAAATCAGCCTTTCTCAAACTTGGCCACTTTAAGATGCAGCTCCCCAAATTTCCCAGTCCTGTAAATGCCATTTTGCTCTCAAATATAGCAAATCTGAAACTTCTGAATCTGAAACATGCAATCCAGTCCATTCAGAACACGGCAGGCCCACACAGCAATCAAACTGCTTTGGCAAATGCATTTTAGTTACCTCTTTGCAGCCATTGTGAGTCAGATACTAGCAAAAGACACATATTAATTATACAACAGCTGTGCCAAAGATAGCTTGCTTGGTTTGCTGCACTGAGGGAATAACAAAAGTATTGATTGTGCCAGACATTTGTCCCACCCTTAAGGGACTGGTAATTTTAACAAGCCACACAAAGCCTGCATTGGCTTTGTCACGGTTTCCTGCTTTGTTTGTAAGCAGAGCTAAAACAGATTAGTGGAAAAACACATTCACTGAGGAAAGAGAAGCCATGGAAAATAAAACTGTCTCTCCAAATCCCTATTAAAGCTCCATGGGCTTAGATCCACTCTTTGCTCGGCTGGAACTTCCTCGCTTGGTGCAGTTTCATTTAACTGATGCCAAGAAATCCCTCAGACGTTGCAAACATTTGGGGGCAGCAAACAGACGACCAGGAAAGAAATTCAGTGACAAATGTAAGGCCTAAAAAAAAAAATATTTTGAGATAATTAGTAGAGGGATATCCCCCAGTTACAGGTTTACATTTTTTTCTTTTCTTCTCTTCCTCTAACCCCTTTCTCAGCATAATATATTTCTGGAATCAGTATTGCTTGCTCTGTTATTTGTTTTCTTGTTTGCTTTTTGTATTTATTACCTGCTGTCATCCTAAGACATTCAAAAATTTATACTAAGGAAACATTAAAAATACTACATCCATATTTGAAAATTAATATTATGTAAGCGTGCAGTCATGAAACCAACTTGAGGGCCTGGCCTATTGGTCTGCTAAATATTTAGCCTATTTGGCTTGCTAACAGACCCTTAAAATATTTCATAAAGCCATGCATTTGCTTTAGACCAAACTAATCGTTTTACTTGTGCTTCCGCTTGAGATGCACATTGTTAGAATCATCTGTTAGCTTACACTTGCTTTAGCATCTGTCAGAAAGAGGTTGACCACAAACATTTCATAGGTGAGAGATGTTAGTCTAGCTGGTAGGATGTGGTTTTGTAGTTGTGCTGAAGAATTTTGCAAGTGGTTCCATTACTGGAACATGATATTAAATTTAGCTAAGTTTAATATAGTTAACAACTTCCAGGAAAAAATCATAAGATAAAACAAAGTTTATAATTAGCTCGTTAAGAAAACCCAACACCCAGAGGTGGAAAGCTTAGCTAATTAAGTGCACCCCCTCTGTCCATGCTTATAATGGGATATTAGCTTAAACTGCTCATGTCTTAAAAATCAGGAACAAGTGATGGAAGATCAGAAAATTCTGAAGTATATATGTGGTTTCATAGTATAAAAAGAGTTCATTGAATTTCAGCTGCGGCACTTGATTTAGATTTGAGTCCCAAGTATACCCTTCTACTTGTGCATAGAAATAGTTTTGAATTCCAACTTCTTCTGCTTTGCATGAATTCATTGGCCTATCACATCAGGTGACACATATAACATATAGGTTTGGGCCAACAACCTTACACATATAAAGGTTTTTTTAAAGTTGCTACAATAAATCATATATAAAAAGTTGAATGGTTTAATTTAAAATGAACCATCACACCATAGTCTGATTCATAGACTATACTAAGTCATGGTTTGGTTAATCATGGTTTAATAAGCAAGCTACAATGGGATGGGTTTGCATTAACCAAAAGGCAAATCTTATTGTAAAAAGAGGATATGCATGAATTAGAAGAAGAGCTAGCTCTGGAGATAAGTTGACTAAACAAGCTGGAGGATTAATCAAGATTGTGGATCCTATTAAACATCTGTGTAACTGTAGTGGGCTGTTCCTCAGGAACAGGAAGGAGAACCGCAATTAAGGTAAAGTCAAATAAACAAATTCTGAGTATAGGCAGAAATTTAATTTGAGTAAGTGTCCAGATATGATCCTTCTTCATTCTCATGAAGATAAAAGAAGGGAGGGTTCAATCTAAAGCACAATGCTAAGCACATTGTGCTTTAGATTGTAAGCCACCCTGAGTCTTCGGAGAAGGGCGGGATATAAATGGGATTAAAAAAAAACTTGCAAGATTGAAGTCAACTCCTCAAGACAAACCATACTAGGATGTCAGAGTTATGCATGCTAATATTACCTTTATTATAAGGTTATAGTAACATAGTCAGAATATCATCACAATGCACCATATAGCATTTTCCAAACTGGATAATCTATTTCTTTTAATGAAATACAAAAAAATATTCTCAAGTTTATATAAGAGGGGAAATTTGAAAAATGCTGAATAGATTTGAAAAGTGGATTTGAGCATTGGAAAATGCAAAAAGACCAAGAATACTCAAATCTAACCTCGAATTCATAAAAGAAAGTGCATATACCTTGTTATAAATAAATCTTGTTAACCAAAATGCCAATATTGATCATATTAGACCAGCCGTCAGTTGATGTGGATCTCTTCTGAACATTGGAGTATCAAATCTCTGTCCTGATATTGCCAAACCAATGACTGCCATAAACTACTTGTCAAGCTCAAAGAAGCCTCATGCTGTTTCAGCCATTTGTGCTTCTTGGCTTGTCCACAGACCCAGAAGGGAGAGTGGATGAATGGAATGTGCATTTGCAGGTGTGAGCTGGGAATCAAGGTCATTCATAATAATATAATGATAATAATAAAGTTGGAAGGGACCTTGGAGGTCATCTAGTCCAACCCCTGCTCAGGCAGGAAACCCTATAACATTTCAGACAAATGGCTGTCCAGTCTCTTCTTAAAAACTTCCAGTATTGGAGCATTCACAGCTTCTGGTGGCAATTTGTTCCACTGATTAATTGTTCTACCTGTCAGGAAATTTCTCCTTAGTTCTAGGATGCTTTTCTCTTTGCTTAGTTTCCATCCATTGCTTCTTGCTCTGCCTTCAGATGTTTTGGAGAATAGCTTGACTCTCTCTTCTTTGTGGCAACCCCTGAGATATTAGAACATTGTTATCATGTCAGATAACAGTTAGTCAAATAGCAGATAGTCAGATAATTCAGATTATTTAGGAAGTAATGAAAGATTTCATTACTATTTCATAACAATTGTCTGATGTTTAATTGGGAAATGTGACTTGCATTGTCAGGGGGAAGAGAAGTTTCTATACTTTTAATTTAGGGTTCTGGCACCAGTTTAGCCAGAGCTGGTTTTCTATTCATCAGTGCCGATAAGCTGTACTCAATAAATTTTTGCATTAGAGATTGGAATGTCTCAGCTGTGCTTATTTCATTGGGATTATCAGTCAGAACTGTGACACTGCTTTTGTCACTTATGTCATTTGTACATTTTATTAAAGATAATTGTAATCAACTTCTTTATCATGAATTTAAGAACAGTGCACATAAATATGAAATCCTTCTTTCCATTTAAACCACAAACATTGTCTGTCTATTTTTATTGTTAAAAATGCTTATAATCATTTGGAAAGATCATAGGAGACAGCTACTTCAGAAAACAAATCAAAACAATATTTTGACAGCAAACCTAAGAAGAGGATTTGGTTTTCTGTTTTCTTCACAAAAATTATTCTATTATCTTATTTTACCTTTTCCAACTTCCTTGCCTATAAACAAACTGTTGAAAAACTGTATAGAATAATTGCCCAAATTCTAGGCCATTATTAAATCACCATCATGAAAAATGTTCCAGCTGACCTATTTGAAAAGAATATATTGAATGTACTGTTTAAAATGGTACAAAAGGTCAATTATGGCAAAGACTTATAAAGTCATTGAAGAGGCAAGGAAGATCGAAAAAGTAAAATAAGATAATAGAGTAATTTTTATGAATAGATAACCAAATCCCCTTCCTAGGTTTGCTGTCAAAATATTGTTTTGATTATTTTTTTCTGAAGTCATTCTTTGCCTTCCTGTTAGGAGGGTGTATCAGAAGATACCTGTGGCTCCTGAGTGCTGTTAATGAGAAACCCTGAAGTGCTTATGTTGATGGAAAGACAGCAAGCATCAAAACAGTTGCTGAGTTTTCCTAATTTTCCTGCCTCCGCTGGACAAAATCAAACAGTAGTGTAGATTTTGTAAACAGCTCTTTCCTTAAAGTTCTGCTTTTGTTTCAACTTACTATATATACCTAGCATTTTAATTTCCCGTAAAAGTTTTTTTTTTTATTTCCTTTGCTTCTTCAATTACTTTTGGATTGATGCAACATGGAAGTTGTGGGATATGGAGAAAAGAATCCTTTTTTAGCATTCACAACAGAGGTGAAATAGGTCATACTTTCAGCATGTCCTGATTCTTACCTCACTATAGTTACATGTTGATATTTTCATTCTGAGAATGAGCTACTGAAAATGTTATAAATGCTAAGCAGCCAGAATCAGTACAGGCAAAATTAAAATCCTGCTGCAGAAAAAAAGCATTTGGGCCAAAACTGTAAAACAGGCCCAGTGACAACATAGATTTGTCTTGCTTTAGACTTGTGGTAGGCTTTTACACTGTCTCAGTGATTTCACAGCCAACTTCAGAGTTCTCAGTAAGCAGGATAAATTCTGTATCTACTTCCAATAAATAGAAAACACTCTTTAGAATAAGAGGTTTTAACTGAGAAATCTCTCTCTCTGTCTGACTCTGTGTGTTTGTGTGTGTGTGTATGTGTGTGTGTGTGTGTGTTTGTAAGAGAGAGAGAGAGAGAGAGAGAGAGAGAGAGAGAGAGAGAGAGAGAGAGAGAGAGAGAGAGAGAGAGAGAGAGAGAGAGAGAGAGAGAGAGAGAGATTTAGAAGTAGTTTGCCATCTTCCCAGCCTTGAGAGAATGATTAGCCCAAAGTCACCCAACTAGTTAGGGTACATATATACACATACACTAAGACACACCCAGTGTTGGAAGACAAAATAAGGGCCCTTTTGCCAACCTCTTTCAGTTTACATGGGATGCTCAACTTTTGCTGAAACCTTTCAGTGATGTTCTAGGGGCAATCCTCCAAAATAGCAAATGGGGCCAGATAAAATTCAATTGATATTGACTTCCAGTTCTGCATCATAGAGAAGTGGCCAAGGGTTTGTGGAGCTCCACACCCCATGGCTGGTTTGGCCCTGCCAGGGGACCCTAAATGGGTCAAAAGTTGCACTGAAGAGGCAATGAAGAAGGAGGGCACCCCAATGATTGCAGAATGATGGTGGTTGATCCATTTGATCTGGGGGAAGCCCTCCAACCTGACAGGAGAAAGGCTAGCTGCATATCAGTGTCTAGCACAAGCTACCAGCAGCCAAAGTCCAAAAGCACGAACCAGAATAATGGTAAACAGCATGCTTGGAACTGGGTGAGAATATCGATCCTCTCTCTTCTATTTTGCAATTGATTCTCTGGAAAAGATCCCCAAAGCAAGAAATCCTCCAAAGTGAGAAGGGAGGGGGGACTATACCCCCACCCTTCCATAGACAGAAGTGGCGATTTAATTTTTATGGGGAAAAGAAATATACCGAAATGAAATTAACAATATTACAGTTTGGATAAATCTGAATATTAAGAAAACCATTAAGATTTTACATCTGAAGGAGTTTTGATGAAATTATATTAAAAAAATTATTTGTTTGAAAAGTTGGAAAATGAATAACTAACTACTAACATCTAGTGGAGGATTAGAGTATAGAACAAAAGCAACACTGACTCAGAAATTGGCAAAACACCCAGAAACAAAGAACAATTGGTTCCCTTGAACCTTAGTGACCTTCAGCCAAATAGAAAACAGTGGGAACAAGGAAAGAAAATATACTGGGCCATCTACTACAGACTGAGGACTATAGCCTTGGTGGAGCAGTGGGCTAATGCCTTCTTAAGTAACACCAGCTGCCTGCAATTAGTGCAGGTTCGCATCCCACCAGGCTCAAGGTTGACTCAGCCTTCCATCCTCCCGAGGTAGGTAAAATGAGGACCCAGATTGTTGGGGGCAATTAAGCTGACTTTGTAATAATGCCGCTTGGGGTGTGTGAGAAAGCCCTAATAAGCAGGCATATACATAGAATGAAGGCTACTGCTAAGCTTGTAAGCCGCCCTGAGTCTTCGGAGAAGGGCGGGATATAAATGGAATTAAAATAAATAAATAAATAAAATAAATAAATATTTGTTTTAAAAACTGTTGACCTTCTGTGATTATAAATATTCAGTCAGCTGTGATCTTTAAGTTCAAGAATTGCCTGCAGAAAAAGAAAAACTTTGACTGTTGGCTAATCTTCTAGGGGGGAACTTTACTGAATAGTCAAACATTCTGGACTGCAACTTTGGCTGGTAGATAAATTGTAAGAGGATTCAATTTATTTTAAAACATGGGATAAATTTTACCAATGGTTAAGAAAACGAACTAGCGAGAAATGAATGTGATATGTTATTTTGAATATATATTAGTAAGGAGAATGATACTGTATGTATTGACTAATTGATACCATTTATGATTATCATTTAGCATCTATATTATAGCTATTTACTGTTATATTAATTAGTGTTAATTGAACATATGTACCTGGACAATAGTATGTTTGCTAAAGCTTGAAAATGTTATTGGGGGGACAACCCAATGTTGTTCCCAACCCTGTTCTTACCCCAATTCCAATCCTAACCCCACCCCAAATCCTGATCCTTACCCTGATTATATCCTCTTCCTAACCCTGTAAAATTCAATAAAAACTCTTATAAAAAATTGTAAGTCCCCTGAACAGAAGAACTGTTATAAAATACTGCCTTCAGTGGTGCTTTGATAACTGGAAATACATTGGATTATTTTTTAAAAAACTACCTACATATAAAGATAAGAACTATATAAGATTTTGCTGTTTGGACTTTAAGACTGTCTGGTTTAAAAGGCTAAACACAGAGACTATGGTACCGGAGAAAGAACATCTGGAAGGGGAAGATAAAATGGATGTTGCATACCTTTCAAAAGTGGCAGGAAACTACATCTAATATCCCCTTCTGAAGGCCCCGCCTGGAACATCAGAGATCTGCAGGAGCAATACTTCAAGACAAGGCAAATACTTTCCAGGAGGAAATGTATGAAATGCTGCAAAAGATTCAAATGACAATGATTTCAAATCATGATGAGATTAAAAACAACTTTGATGGCATAAATGAGCACATTTCCAACTTAAACTTACAAGTAAAAAATTCTCAGAAAATGATGATAAAGAATAAACAAACAAACCAGATAATAGAATACAAATCAAAGGACAGTGATCCAAAGAGGGAAGCTATAGAGGAAAAGAACTACAAATTAATACAAACAAAAGAAAGCTTGCAAAGTTTTGCCACAACAATGGAAACGGAAAAGATATCCTATTTTTCAGGGCCTCCAAATCAACTTGAAGATTGGAAAGAAGACCTAATAAAATGGACTATAGAGAAACCAGGACAATCATTAAAGTTTGGGAGACAAAAAATACATGTCTTATCTAACTTGTTTTTTCCATTCCCAACAACATTTACAAAAATACAGGAAAAATTCCTGGGTAAATCAAACACACTAACTTGGAAAGCTACCTGGCAAAAGAAGAAGGCTAGAAACAGATCTGAGAGATTTGATGAGACTTACCAGATGGAGTACTATATGATCAAACACCTGTTTAAATATGGTTAAAAGAATAGATAAATTATGGATATAAAGGGGTCTCACAATAAAAGAGATAAGATAAATAAGTAGTATAGCAATTTCTATAATATATGAAATGTAAAAATATTGGGATGGTGCACATGAATGAAAATGTTGGATATTTAAAGGTTATTAACTTTGAGAAAATTATGACTGATAAGAATGGTTTGAATACAGAGGGGAAATTAAGCTTAAATAAAAAATCTTGAAAACAGGACTTGTAGTGACCTAACAAGATGACTTTTATAAACACAATTGAAATATAAACTGATAAAAATGCTATTTGCTAATGTTACTATTATTTGTATAAACACAAGAAAAAGGTTTATATTTAACTTTATATGTATTGAGTATTAAGCATAATATTTGCTTAATCTTGACAAAAGGAGAATACTATTGAATGAAGAGAAGATCAAAGAAATATATCATTAATTGATATATTGATTATGGAACTATAGAAATTATTATTGATTATTTTTAAACATATGAACCCAGACAACATGCTGTTTACTAAGCACAAAAGAATGTTATTGTAAAAAAATAATAAAATATATTTTAAAAAATCAATTGATATTAATTACAATTAAATACAGTTAACATAATTTCTTTCCATTTATGTCTTTAATTATTTTTTCTCTAAATTATGTATGTAACATTCAAAATCATTGTTTGGTTGCAATGTTTAGAGGTGTGTAAATCTTGAAAAGCTCAAATCTGTGGATTTATATAAAGCCCTGATAGCTCAATTTTCTGCCTCTCCATTATCCTTAATGCATAGCACACTGCTGCAGTCTCTCATTTAATTAGAGCAATGAGATTACAATACACATGGGATGGAAAATGTTATTCCCTTTTTTATCCAGTCATCAGCCACCAAAAGGTTTTCGGGGAGAAATATATGGCTAGTGTATTTATTTTAATAAAATAAGGATTATTATTATTAATTGATTAATGGAGCGTCTGAGAACATTTTTACTTTACCCATTGCTAGGTTGAAAGAACTTATGAGAACAGTTGTGGTGGGAGCAGTCACTGCATGTTGTACATACTGTAAACGTTTTGCCTTTCTGTTAAAATAAAGGTTTTAATGTATTGCTAAAAGCAGAATATACATTATACGTTCTTTGTCAACATATGCTTCCAGCTCTGGAATATGTTATAAAAAATCTGCAACTTTCCAGGTAGATGCCCAGTATTTTTCTTATTACCCAACCAAGCAGCTTTCAATAGCCTAGTGAAATTTAGATTCAGTTCAATAAGTTATGTAAAACTGCAGATCCATAATTTTTAAATTTTTTTATTTATTTTTATTTATTTTAATTCCATTTACATCCCGCCCTTCTCCGAAGACTCAGGGCGGCTTTCAAACTTAGCAGTAGCCTTCATTCTATGTATATGCCTGCTTATTAGGGCTTTCACACACCCCCAAGCAGCATTATTACAAAGTCAGCTTAATTGCCCCCAACAATCTGGGTCCTCATTTTACCTACCTCGGAAGGATGGAAGGCTGAGTCAACCTTGAGCCTGGTGGGATGCGAACCTGCACTAATTGCAGGCAGCTGGTGTTACTTGAGGAGGCATTACCCCACTGCTCCACCAAGGCTCTAAACTAAATGGTTTTAGTTAGTGCTAGTTTCCAGATATTTAAGATATTGAATACCAGCCTACCTTCAGGTGGAATGATATCACCAAAATACCATGTTAATATGCTTTGTGAGTTTGTATCATTGCTAAATGCCAGAGAATATTCAGGCTCACCTAGGCTTTGCCTAAGATCTCAGCCTAGCTGCTTTATATCTCACACTCAAATCCCAAGACTGGTTGAGGGTTTTGCAAAGCCAGCTACACACTGAGCATCTTGTACTTCCTGAAGTCTTTTGTGTGCTCTTTGTTTCTGCTTGGGTGCCCTCCTACTGAATCAGATTTGTTCTGCCCAAAGTAAGTGAATGAAGTATCTTTCTTCACACGTTCTTTTGAACCTAGAATAAATACAAAACCAAAGCAAAGTACAAGAACTGAAATTATGGTTTGCAATGGAAACAGGGGAAAGAAACACTAGAAAATAATCATCTGAAGTAATTCTATTCAGCATTTTGGAAGTAAGTTGTTATGTGTATCTTGTAATGCTGTTAGGATGTTCTATTCTACCTGGTGATCTGCATGGTGTTATTATTATTATTAGCATTAGTATTTGTATTAATATTTATTAAATTGTCTATGAAACAATTTTTTAACCTGACCCAATCCATATACTTTGGATGACATAAAACAGGAAAATGAATGTCAAGAGAAGGCTACTAAAATTAATGTGAGAAAACAAATGCACACTCATGGTGGGAACTACAAAGTAACCAACAAAATTGTTTTTGTTACCTTATAGAATAATAAGGGAGGGGGCTACATGAAGTTCCAGGTGTAATGGATTCCACAATATTAGAACCAAAAAGACCTACCTCCTTGTTTGGGCCCAATAACTTCATGTGGGGCGAGGCCTTGAAGCAGGTCCACTTAAGATGTTCTTATTGGATTGATAGATTCAGTTCAGGGGTCCTGGGTGCTCTCTGAGCTTGGTTGTTTTCTTGCAGACATTTCATTGCCCAAACTAGGTAACATCATCAGTGCATTTCAGCCCTAAGCTACAAATATTCTCCTTTATTGGATTCAGTGTGGGAAATAAAAGACTTTATGCCTGACATAATGTCTTTTATTCACTTTCTGTTATAACCTTCTAGAAAATTGTTTCTCAGCCTTCAACTCACAGAATTTGCCAGACAATTGCTAAAGCAATGGACTTTCAATGCCCCCATTTTACTACTATGCTTCCAGACTTGTTCTCCAGAGCCACCTCTGTGTTCACTAATGAAGTGCACTATAGCCTGTCTTCTTCAAACCTAAAGACCTACCATATATTATGCACTATGTGTAAAATATAATAGCAAAATCTCCTTAAGAATCAATGGAACTAGAATCTAGAGGCTAGCATTATGCCCTTATTTTTATTTTATTTTAATGTTCTAAAAATTCTTTTTTATATATACAAATTTTATTGATTTTCTAAGATTACATTCACATATTTGAAAAGCAACGTGGTGACTGAGTAGTAGTGATTCAATTACATACAGATATCATTAGTACAGATTTCAGATTGCTACCATAAACATTTCCTCTCTTTTTCCCTTCGTATATACTGTCTATTTGTAAATTAAAAGACAAATTTTATCTTATCAATCACATAGAAGATAGCTTTCTTACATATATCCAAAGTTTTTAGTTAACACATATTCTAGTTGTTTTAACATACAATATTTTAGACAATCAATGACCTAATAGATTTTTCAGTTTTAATTTCCACTAACATTTAGATTTAACGTTTGATATTTATCATTCCCAAAGTTTTTAATATACTCCCAATACATCCATCATTATTCCTCACAAAGTCTAATATTCAAAATACACATCCCACCTACTTAACTTCTGATCCTCTATGTCAACAAGTTAAGGATACAATATGATATTTTTCCTTTTTGCTAGTTTTCAGTTTTTTAAGTAATAATCAAAATTTCTTTTTATTTCAGTATTTAATATTTCCTCTCTCTTCCTCTTTGTATCTGCTCTCTTGCTTAAAATAATAATTTTCATTTTTAACATTCCATATAGACCTATTTATTACTTTTAACAATAAGTTTTTAGCTTATCTACATTGTTCACCCTTATGTAATCTTTATACACAAATAAATATTCAAATTAACTATTAGTATTTATACTGCTAAATTTTAATGACCAATTTTTTTTCTTTATCTCAGTTCATAACAACGTCTTGTGTTCAACATACACATCTTATCTATTTAAGTACATTCTGTTTTAGATTTCAATAAGATGGTCAAAACTCCATTCTTCTTGAGTCTTATTCTGGCTTTTTTCCTTTGCCAAATCATCTTCCATGTCCTTGTTTTTGGGTCATTGAACCAGTCTCCTTGTAATATCATGTATATTAAATGATATTGACAAAACCATCCGGTCGCTATTTTTTTGAGAGGACTTGTAGCTCTAGTGGGTCATCTCTTTATTCTGCCATATCAGCGTGGATGTTCTGAATTGTTTATCTTCTCATCCAACTGTTCTTTTTCTAGATCCTCTAGTTCCTTCTGAGTTGTATAAGAAACCTTTTCCTTTTTCAAAGTTGTTGATGTCTTTTCTGAATTTTCAAATGTCAACATTTGTTGAATAGTAGATTCTTCTGTCATAGTATTTAAATGTTTCATTTTTTCTGTTGTATTTTGTATAGATGATTCTTTAGTTGTAGTCAAAGTTTGGGCTTTCATATCTGGGCTGTCTTCTTGTTCCTTCACATAGCCTCTTAGTATTTCATTGGTTGTAGTAATAATTTGGATTAATGTTTTCAACATAGCGAGAGTTTGTTGATCTTAATCTATAAGGAAATTTTGTTCCTGGTCTTCTTCCATATTGGTATTTTAAGCTAAAGGCTTTACACTTAAAAAGCCAAAAGAGAGATATTTTTTCTAGGTAGGGAACCCAAAGCCTTTCACAGCTGTTGTTTCAAAGTTCTCAAGTTTCCCTTTGAGTCCAAAGTTGTCTTAATCTTTTCAGTTTTTATTTTTTCTTTTGTTTCATAAGAAAGAATCCAGGTTTCCAACAGAAGTAGACAATGAAAAATAGGAAATAAAAAATCTTTCAATCCACATGTTTTGAGTAATAAAATTCCCATTGGGATTCAGTTACTTTTTCAGCGTTTAAAATGTCCCTGGGTATTTGGTCGCCAGTCTTTCTAGAGGGAGGGCAAAAGTCCCCCTTCCCTCACCGCAGGAAAGGAGAATGCTTAGCAGCTTAAGGAGGTACAGAAAGTAATTAGGGTGTAAAAGAGGTAGATCTCACCCAGTCTCTTCCACACTGCTTTAAGAGTTGCCTGGTAGAAAATGTGACTTCGGCTGTTCACAGCCTAGGGATGAGCCATAATGGCCATTCCTTTCATCCGCCAGTTTGGAGGGAACTCCAGGTCTAACAGCTCTCCCGTGATCCAGCGAGTGCCCCTCCTTGCTGGTTGACTCTTTGGGTCACCTTTTGGCCCTTTTCAGGGGCCCCAGCAATGCAAAATTGGAAGAAATTGGATTTTTTTTGCAATATAAGTCCTGTCCTTTATGAGTCTAAACACATGGATACATCTTCTTTAATTGCATCTTGTGCAATTCTTATATTTATCACACCTGAGGAAATATCTGCATTACTCAGCAGAGTTTAAAGCATCCAGCAATTATTGCAAAATTGGAAGGAATGAAAGCAGGTGTCTAAGCAAAAGCTTACACTAAAATCAGGAATTGGTGAGGAAAACAGATTCCTCCCTATCTTCCCCATGGTCCAGTTTTTCTGTTACCATTTGCCTAGCCTAGACTGCATCTCATAATGTAGTCAGGTTGAAGAGGACAAGCCACGGTCAGTGGATGAAGAAAAGAAAGGCATGAGGTAAATTATTTAGCTCTAGCTCTCCTTATCCATGCATTGTTCCAACATTTGAGCAAAAACTCATCATATCAAGTTTAACTCCTAGCTTGATTAGTAGTTCATAACTATTTGTAGGAACAGCTGTACTAATAGCATATCATATAGATTTTACTTATAGATAGCCCAAGGCAGAATCCCTGACATCTTTAAGAAAATAATGAGAGGTATCCCATCTGAAATCAAAGATTGCTGGTCACTGTCAACAGTACTTGGATAAACTAATCAATCATCACACTCAGTCATTAGGTAGCTTGCTAAGATTCCATGCTGCCAGCATGAAAAATACTGTGTATACTGGTAAAATCACAATATTTGATTGTAATTCTAATATTCTGTCATCATCACTGATAGTGTCATCACTATCAGTAGATGAGATTGAGAAACAAACTTTGTGCCAATCTAAGCTACATCTAATACAACAATTGTAGAGGTAGTCCCTGACTTATATCCACAATTGGGACCAGAATTTCAGTTGCTAAATAATGCATTCATTAAACAATTCTTCATGTGACTGGAACTGATTTTACAACTATCTTTTACCAGTTGTTAAACAAATCATATGATCATTAAGTCAATCATAGGGTCATTCTGACTTTGCCTGTCAGAAGCTTGTTGGGAAGATTGCAAATTGCAATCACATGACCATAAGACACTCCAAACATCATAAATATGAGCTGGTTGCCAAGCACCCAAATTGCAATTACATGACCATGGGAATGGTGCAACGATTGTAAGTTTGAAAATCAGTCACAAATCACTTTTTCTGAGGCCATCATAAAATTGAATCAGTCGTACGTTGAGGACTAGACTATCTGTAATCACAAAATTTTGCAAATCAGAATGTGTATCCCTTCCTTCCTCTGTTATCTTCATGAGAATTAGGGAGGGGCCTTCCTGAGGCATTTTCTTGTCCTGAGCCCAAGTTTCATTTATCTGACTGTTGCCTTGGTAACGAATCTTCCTTTTGTGCTTCAAAGCCAAACACTACATCATCTAACAGGGACAAAAAGAAAGCCAGTGTGATATAGCGATAAAGGTCTTGAATTAGAAGTAGGAAGACACAGGTTCTAGTCTACCTTTAGACACGAAAGCTCACTGAAAGCCTTTGGGCCAATCATTCTTTTTAAGCCCAAGCCACTTCTTGGGGCTTATTGATGTAAAGAAAAAAAGGAAGAAGGAGTATCGTGTACATTACCTTGAACCCCCCATATGAAAAGCAACACATAAATAAATAAATAAATAAAATAAATAAATAAATAAAAAGCCTATGTTATGCTCCTTTCGTCGCGATCTCAAGACATTTCTGTTTGTACAAGCCGGCCTAGCCTGAGGGGGAGTGTTGGGGTTATTTTATTTTTCGTTTTTTAACTTTTCTGGGGGTTTTTAGTGTTGTATTTATATTGTTTTTAACTAGGGCAATCTGTTTAATCTTATTTTAATGTTTGTATTTGCTATTTTATTCTGCCCTGTGAACCGCCCTGAGTCCTCAGGGAGAAGGGCGGTATATAAATGTTATTAAATTAAATTAAATTAAATTAAATTATACTTGAAGCAGGCAAGTGAAATTAAGGCTAGCATAGAAAAAAAAACATTTTTCTAAATTGAAAATTAATAAAACCTCCTGGAAAAAAATCTACTAGTACTACTGTTCCTTTTGGTCAAAAATGACTTTGTAAGCTGTTAAATCTTCACATGTCTACCATGCACAGTTTTATCAATTTCCCAGGAAACAATGAGTATTTAGTCTAACAATCATATGGGGGTGGCTGTTTAAAACTCTATCTTTTAATAGTGCTTGTTTTCCTTATACAACATTCTTATCCAGGTCAAGTAAAGAACAAATAGATGCAGGGTAAATTTGATAAGTATTAACTAGAGCAAATATGAAATGCTAGAACTATATGGATTTCAAGCACCCCCTGACCACAACTCAGCAGTACATCAGACCTGACTTTCCATTTAATTTGTGAGCAATTACATTTTCAGTTTAATTGCTCATCATACCATGTCTACCACGCATGGTTTCTCCAGTTAAGCCACTTTTATTCCAGCCCAGATCCTTAGCTAGCAACTGAAATTCAACAGACTATTCCCACCCTAAAAACTTATCTTATTGAACATGGCAAATTTTCAGGCGAGCAGTCACTTGCTTGCCTGAATCCTGGAACTTAGTTCTCTAATTTGTCTCATAATTAGTATGCTTGTCCAAATCCAGGCTGGTTTGAATCAGAAGTGGGATTGCCTGGTTGTTGTTGTTTTTTTTTTACTCCCTGAGTCAGTGGGTAATTGTAAATCCTATATGAGTTTGGTTGGTGGGGAAGTCATCTGGTCTTAAGGGTATTTCATCCATATTAAGTGAAAAAGCCGGTATATTTGCTTGGATTCCTATCTTTATTTTCTCCACTGGATAGCTGTAGTGTTTGTGGCTCATACCAGGTCTTGTATCCTGTGACTGACCTGCATTTTTAAATAATTCCTGGAAGAGAGGCTGCTTAGACAAACTAGTTCTTCCTATTTATGCTCACAAGCTATAAAATGAAAACCTCCAGCTCCTACCCCAGTTAGATAATTATTTTCCTCTTTTGTCGTAGCAGGCATTTCTTGTACATGCTAGATGCTTAATCTTTATTAATGTTACCTGCCCTTGCTGATGCTTAAACAAAGCAACTTCAAGGATGGAGGTGGGGGAGAAAAGGGCTATCAAACTTGTCCAACAAAAGTGACCCCTTTGAGTCATTCTAGAGACCACCCCCTGCCCCTGGGCTTACCAGCCCAGATTGAAGAAGGATCCCTGAAACCATGAATTTATTCAGGGACATTTCTTTATAAGCTTTCTTAAAGTTTTTTGCCATGCTAGTATCTCCTTAGTATTCTCTCTTTCTATTTTATTTTTTCATCTCAGAGGCAAGTACTGTGAGGGAAGAGAAAAGGTGGGAGACAGGACCTTTTTTGTTTTTGGACACTGAACTACTTACATTGTGGGCTGTTCCCTGACACCACTGGATGACATTGCCAGGGCTCGTTGCCTTGGAAGAGTGAGGAAGATTCTCAGGGATGACTCACACCCTGGACGGTATCTCTTTACTCTCCTACCATCTGGTAGGAGATATAGGAGTATAGCCAGCCGTACCAACAGGCTGAAAAATAGCTTTTATCCGTGGGCTGTTAGGCTTTTAAATGGGACATAATCTCTGTGAACTTATGCAGAATTGACTTGGGAGGCCAGTGTGTGGTGTAGTTGATTCACATAGTGTGGTGGGATGGAGGGTTTGTTATCACTGTGTGTTGGGGGGAGAGAACACGGGGGGGGGGGGAGGCTCAGCTAATCTCAATGTACACATGTTGTACTTTGACAATAAAGGTTTATTATTACAGAGTAGACAAAAGTGTTTGCAATTATGAGAGCTTGGAAGGCAAACATAGTAACTGTGTGAGAGTACCCTAAATCTCTTAATAAAACAACATACAGTATGCCTTCACTTCATCAAAAATCATAACTATAAAGGGGGGAGAGATAAAGTCTGAACCTTATTATGCCGTCTTTTTTTTAGTGATTCGGCCTTGTAATATGCTGGTTTTGTCTACTGCACATCCATTAGCTATCTTACCTTCATTGAACTTTCCTGCTTCATCATTCTACCTTCTCAGTACCTATCAGCTGCTTTTTTGGGCTGGCTGACACACCTCAAGAGGACAACATTTCAACCTTCAGTTTATTCATTTGTGGAATTAAAAACCTGGTGGATAAAGGGCCATTTTCCCCATTTCTTCTGCCTTCTTTATTGGGAAGCTTCTACCACCATGGACTATGAGGTTTCATGTAAGTGTTCCTGGATTAATTCTCAAATAACAGAAAATTGAAAGGATTTCCCTTCCCATAATTTTATCTCCGAGACTCTGAAAAATCTCTACTAGAGGCTTAGCCCTCAAGTAATTTATAAGGAAATGCATACATACATGTTTATTGCCATGTACCATAGATACAAATATGAATTAGTGCTTAACCATTCAAGCCATTAAGTTTATATCAAAATGATAAACTTATGTGTTATAGGCTGCATGTGCCCCCATCCACAAGACACTTTGTCCTACTAGTGAGATTTTCATATATATTTTTTTAAAAAAATCAAAATAGGTAGATTAAACCTCCACTTATTGCACCTCTTTAACTTTTAAATTTTTCTTGAACCCAACACCCTCAAAAGGGAGCAGAAAAGGATTATCTTGTCCCCTGGAAAGAACTGTGTCCTTGCCTTGTCTCTTTATATCTCAGAATTTGAATTTTTTTTAAAAAAATAATAATAATACTGGCTGGCCATAAAAGGGATGATTCTTCTTCACTTGAAATACTTTCTGTATTAACAATCACTTGTACATTTGTATTTTTATGCTTCTTGGAAATTTCATATGCTTAGACTCGTAAATATAATCAGAAGAAAGGAGGGCAAGCTGCTTAATAAGATATGAAAATGTAGCTTCTCATATAAAATAAGACTGCAATATGTTATTTCTCAGGTTAAATGTGAATTGAGAAAACTGAATTAAGAGGCATTTGTTACTGTGTTTCTTAGTTGCTCAGCTGTTAATAATGAGCAATGTGATTCATTTTTGTTGCTTTACTTTTTTCTGTGCTTCAGATATTGAAAACATAATTATCATAACAATTGAGAATGAAAAAATTGGGGAACCTGGAGAAGGCAGTAGCAGTTTGTTCCTATATGCTATAAACACAGAGAGAAATGTATACACATAGACGAATAAGATGTTCAATCAAAATCTTTTTTAATCAGACATGATCACAGAGAGCTCAGAAGAGGACAGTAAAATAACCCAGACCTGTTGCATCACCTTCCTTCTGCACTGTGCAAATTTTTGTAGTGAAGAACATACTCTGCCCTTGCAATTACAAAGAAAAAAGACTAGCGCTGCTACTTCCTATAAATGCTGAAATACAAATAAGTGAAAGGGACAGTAATTTCTTGTATTGAATATCTGAAAGGGGGGGGAAAAAAGACCCCACTGGCATTCCAACTCCCAAAATGTCACAGGAAAATGCCTTCTCATTTTTCTGGTTGGTGGATGCACTCATGAGAGCAGGAGATACTTGTCAGCCCAGAAGTATTAATAACACCACAAGAATATTGTAATGTTTGGCAAGTTGAACACTGCACAATCTAAAGCTCTATTCTGCAAGAGAATAACCACCATTTCTTTTTCCTGTTATCTCTTCGTTCATGAATAAATATAGAAGAAGCTTTTAGGATATTCCCATACAATATATATGACCTGTTCAGCAGGTTGGTGAATTTGTTCATTTGTGCACTTTAAGAAATCTTTCTGCAGTGTATGCTCTTAAAGCATACACGGGATGTCAGCACAGCAGGGGGCTGGACAGCTCCAGGCTATAACCGCTTTTGGCGGGAAAGCCTGAATAGAACAAGTCGTTGACAGCCCCAGGGCGTGGTCAGCTCTGGCGGGAAGCCAGGGTTTAAATCCATTGGCCACCTGCACTGGCGGGAAGCCCAGGTTTGAATCTATTGGTCGTGATTCACCTGGGCAGGTATAAAGAGATGCCAAGTAACCCCTTTTGCCTCAGCTTCATTCCTGATCCAATAAAGACCTTACTACCCAGCTCCAGTGTCTGTCTCTCTGTGTGACCACGCGACTTTGCACTTTCCAATCCTATCCCCATTGAATTGTTGGCCAAACAAAGATTCCTCCCCCTCCCACAATTTTGGTGAACAACAGGTTTATAGACAATAGGGGAAAAGAATACTATCAAGTCTGCCTAATCAGGAAGTACCAGTGTCAGAGTTCTTTTTCAGAACCCTACTAAATGTTGCTCAGGCTTAAATAAATCAATATATTTTGAGTGTTGAGCAAAGGTACTCTTTACATTTTTTTTTCTCAGAAATTCTCTCTGGCTGGATTCATACTTTTATTTTGTTACTGGATTAGTCTGTGCTCTAGATTCACATACTGTAGATAACAGTATGAGGACCCAGATTGTTGGGGGCAATTAAGCTGACTTTGTAATAATGCCGCTGGGGTGTGTGTGAATGCCCTAATAAGCAGGCATATACATAGAATGAAGGCTACTGCTAAGCTTGTAAGCCGCCCTGAGTCTTCGGAGAAGGGCGGGATATAAATGGAATTAAAATAAAAAAATAAAATAAAACAAATCATAAAGAAACCTAACAGGCTGGGCTTATATAATATGTTAAAGAAAACTCCTACAATAAAGGTTGACATAACCATATTTGACAAATACATTCTATAGATTTTTTTAAAAAAATGGTTAAGCATATATTATATGAGAACAATTTATTTGACTTTCTTGTCTGACTTTCTGTCAGACAAGAAGAGAATTGCAGTATATGTGACCTTCACTGAAAGAAGAGGATGATGCTCTTTCATTTATTTAGGTGGGTAGCCAAGCATAATGTGGATGTACTGATTTTTGCTGTGCAATGCACTCTCCAGAAATCTGTAATCTCTCTGGCTTCCCATGTTTCAATAAAATCCGAAGGGAAGATATCATAAGGAAACTTCTATTTTTTTTTCAGCAGTAGTTGATAAAACATCTGCCCCTTTTTTAGGATTTTGTTATTGTTGTTGTTAGATTTATATTCCAGTTTTTCTTCAAGAGCTTCAAGTACATAGATAATACTCTGTCTTTTAATTTTCAACTTAAAATATACATTTTAAAGCATACATAATAGTTCTCCTTCAAAGTTTCTTTACAAGAACCTTGCAAGGTAAATTGGATTAAGAGAGAATAACTGGCCAAAACCAGTTAGTTTCAGTAACTGTGAGTGGAACTGAACTGGGTCTCTGATTCTAATCAGACCTCTTAATCTCAGACCACATTCATTCTTACTGTGCTGTATTGTTTGAGACTTTCTGCTGCTCATTAGGAAGTTCAGATAAATCATTCACTCAATTTATGAACCGACCAGGCTAAGGATAATTATGAAATGCCACTTTTGCTCATTTGAAATTTTGTCTGCCATTCTAATGTTTTCAGAATCTGCTAGAAGCTAACAGTGTTTATAATCCAAAACCAAATAGGACTAACAGCCTTATAAGAACCTATTAAACCACATCCAATCTCTCCCCCCCAAAATTAAGTGTTATGAACTAAGATAATGGATAATTTAAGCCTCATTATCAGACCTCTCTTCCAAGTAGTCCTCAGTACAACTAAATTATTAGATGCTGCCATTAGTCAGGCTGAATTCCTTAGTTTGCATCTTAGTCTTAAAGCTGAAGAGCCTTTAGCTTTTTTATCAAAGATTTCCCCTACAGTCCAGATCTAGACTATATGGAAAGAAAGATGCTTTATATTTCCTGCCCAAAGCCACTAAATTCAGAATTTAATAAAGCTTTATGAGTGAGAGAAACCTGCCGCAATGTGCAGTCTTGCATGTGAATGCATTTAATTAGAAATTCTATTTTAAACCAATTAAACCAATCCCCTACATACTAAAAGAAGCATTTTAGAAATGACAAATTTAGGAGAAAAACAATGCAGGGAGGATAAGTAAACATAGCCTGTTTGGAGAAACTAATGCTTTGCCCAGTAAATAAAATATTTCAACTGTTATAAGTTAAGCCAGCAAACCAGGAAATGAGTAACTGAACAATCATCCTAATTTCTATTCCATTGAATGATATAAATACAAATCGATTATATGGGAGATGTTTGGGAGGAATCAAAAATTAATCCTATCCAATTAGACCTTTCAGGAAAGGGTCAATTTATCAGATGCTTTAGGGAAACTATGGTACTGTATTAAAAAAAATAGTGTCTGTCATATACAGACATTAAGTACTTCCAGTACAGGACAGCATATAAGAGTAATGATAAATAATATTGTACAACAAGCATTAAAAGAAACATAACAAAATAGTATATAGGAATAAGAAACAAATAAAGATGACAAAGCATAGTAGCTGTAGCAACATAAAATCAGCAGAGATCAGTTGAAATAGTTTTTGTTACTGATAGAACAGAATATTTGTAGTTCAGGGATGAACTGTGGGGTCCTTAATACTTTCTAAGCTTGGATATCTTACAGACATTTCATTACCAAACTAGGTAACATAATAAGTGCTGATCAGGAGTGGGGTTTGCTCTCATTTCATATATAATAATATTATTATTATTATGGTGGCTTGTCCAGTCAGTGTTCGTTGGAATGGTCTTGGTGGTTCCTTGATTGTTGCTTTTTGTTTACTATTAGCTTGTTTAGCAGTTCCTTGATTAGGGTATTGTTTGCTCAGTGGTGGGATTCAAATATGTGAACAACCGGTTTTCTGTGTGGATGCCGCTTCCAGAAGTCCATTCTGGGCCTGGGCAACAAAAAAATTAGCTACCGGTTCTGCCAAATTGGTGCAAACTGGCTGAATCCCACCACTGGTTTGCTTGTTGATTATTTGTCAAATGTTAACCTTAGAATTAATCTCTGCGTATCTGGGTATTGATTGCTGATGAAGAGATGTTTTGATCTTTTTGTTTCCTTTTTGGCTTTTTGATTGTCTCTTTTGAATGGTATGTAGATGCTGTTGATAGGAATTCTCTAGCATATTTGCATTTGGCTGACTTGGCTCCCACCAAGACTGACAAGGGAAATCACTAGTGTATAAAATGAGAGCAAATCCCACGCCCTATGAGCACTGATGATGTTATCTAGTTTGGTAATAAAACAGCTGCAAGAAAACAACCAGCTCAGAGAGCACTAAGGACCCCACAGCATTTTTGTTTTCTTAAAAAAGAAAATGGCCTCTCTTCTTTTTAAAAAATGTCCATGTTGTTCCTAAATTATAGCTCATTTAATTAATTACTGGTAACAAATTTTAGAGGACATGTTGGATTTTAACAATTCTGTTGTAACATCTGCTCAGATTTTTCTTTGCAGAGTTGGAAAGTCTGTGATAACAAGACTGCAGTAACATGTGCCAAAGACTGCATTTGCAACTGCCCTATCATTTTATGTGTTCAGATCACAGATGTCTGGTAAAAACATAATGCTAACAGATGCTATTTCATTGAGAGACAGAGGGTAGAATCCATAATATTGAGCTACGTTTTTTTCCATAATAGATTTGGTTCAATTTACTTTGTCTTCTAATGCTCTACTATAAATACTGAAGCTGGAAACCTCCTCAGTACAGGACAAACACACATGTCCTGATTGAGATGTGACTTACCTACATGAGAACTGTTTGGGAATAAGTGCTTTATCGTCACTGAATTGTAAACAACAGAGAAATACAGAATATAAAATAACAGAGGTGAAAGGCACTTTAGAGGTCTTCTAGTCCAACCCCTTGCCCAGGCAGAAGACCCTATACCATGTCAGACTAATGGGTGTACAATGGCATTTTAAAAAAAAACCAGTGTTGGAACAGCCACAACTTCTGAAGGCAAGCCATTTTGCTAGTTAATTGTTCT
This sequence comes from Vipera berus, assembly GCF_964194415.1. NCBI lineage: Eukaryota > Metazoa > Chordata > Lepidosauria > Squamata > Viperidae > Vipera > Vipera berus. The sequence continues at coordinate 31,880,153 of NC_138204.1, forward strand.
CACTGTCATGATTGTTATATGAGAAAGGAGGCAATTATTAATGTGTTATGAATTTATGGAAGCTTTATATTAAATTTAGGTAACACTCTTTTTAGGGTCACAGTCCTATATACCAGAAATTAGCAACATGGTCCTTATAAATACCAAACATCTGGTATATACTGTATTTCAAATTGATTTTCTCTAAAGAGCACAATTTCTGTATCAACATGGCCAAAAGCTTTCAACTTTCTCAAATCTCACTGGATAGGAGTTTTCACAAAATTGCTCTTGCTTTTTCTGTTGTGGCATTTGCCTTACAGAAATCTGGATGGTCTTTCCAAGCAAGAGTAAATTACCTTTATAATACTTTGTAACACTGCAGGAATTGCTTGTTTAGTTCAGCAAACACATCTGGAATGTTCAGAGCAAGTTATGGAATTGCTCCCAAAATTGTTGTCTTAGTGAGTAGGAAGAATGCAAACACTCGTTGGATACATCCATAATTGCGTGTGTATAAGGCAAACAAAGGAAGCTGATGCCCAGGATATTTTTCTCACCATGTTTTGGTTCCCAAGCCTCCACCCACAAGACATGCAGGAATTTTTCCAAACAAAACCCACCACATCCAAGTCATTTTGATCCTGTAAGAATACTTTAAGAAATCGGAAGCTTTCTTGAAAATTCATTATGCTGAGGCAAGCATTTTGCTTTATAGCCTACTATTTTCCCATGATTTTCCCATTAATTTATTTAAAAACAAAAAAACAAAAACAAATGATAAGGTATGCAACCTGGTATTCACCAAAGGAGCTGTCCTTGGCATAATGGCATACCCTGACCCCCTCATTTGCTGAGTAGTAATGTTGTTATTCTGCAGCATTATTCGTTTTTCTTCTGACTAAATCATATTCTGAAAATATTGTAGAAGAAAGGAAATACAACATTATGTACTGGGTGTTTCCATATCTTGCAGAATGGTGTAATTTTTCTTTAAGGTACATCCATTATGTGTGTGAGAGAGTGGGGGAGGGGAGAGATTGACTCAGAGAGGGGGGGAAGGAGAGGGAGAGAGAAATCTCAAATGGTTATGTGAAGTTTGGGGGAAAAAATGTTCCTAAGAAATCCATTGAGCAGACTGATAAAGCTTTGGAGAGAGGACCAAGCAGTGGCAATGTCTATCTGTAACAGTATGTTTCTGTTAGTATTAGGTCATCTTATACAGACCATAGGAGCTTTTTTATTTGGTATATCTGACTGAGCAAATATACTATCCACAAGTCTTGGACAAAATAACTAATTGAGCATTCAGCATCTTTAATTCCTTTATATATATATCTATGGGCAAATATTATCATAAGGTAAAGGTAAAGGTAAAGGTTCCCCCGCACATGCGTGCTAGTCGTTTCCGACTCTAGGGGCCGGTGCTCATCTCCGTTTCATAGCCGAAGAGCCAGCATTTGTCCGAGGACGTCTCCGTGGTCATGTGGCTGGCATGACTAGACGCCAAAGGCGCACGGAACGCTGTTACCTTCCCACCGTAGTGGTCCCTATATTTCTACTTGCATTTTTACGTGCTTTCGAACTGCTAGGTGGGCAGAAGCTGGGACAAGTAACAGGCGCTCACTCTGTTACGCGGCACTCGGGATTCGACCCGCCAAACTGCCGACCTTCTGATCGACAAGCTCAGCGTCCTTGGATAATTTCTGCTCAAAATTCTAAAGGGGCTGGAAATTAAGGGGTTTTGATACTGCAGCCTTAGGTTGCTTGATTTCTGTGCATAGATGGGCTGGAAATTTAAAAAGAAAAAGAAAATGCATAAGCATCCTGAAGACAGACATATAAACAAAAGTCCTATCCAACCAGGGCTCCATAATCAAGCTGGCCTAAGGGCTGGGAGAATAGCTAGTCTTCAACTTCCTATGTCATGATGGTATTCTGAGAAAGGAAGTGCTAATCTTACCAGCATTTCCATTAATAGACCATTCATCAGAGCCCTCTCCACTGCCACCCTTCTTGCATTTGATATCTTCCCATCTGACGAGTCCACTGGTAGACCAAAAGAAAAAGACAACACCAGTTTTCCATTATTCCTGCCACCAGTGGGTGTATTTCTTGTCAATTTCCCTTGGTTAAAAAAAAGCCCATCTGGGACGTTGTAAATGTCAAGTGCAAGCCCATAAGCAAGCCAGAAATACTACCTTTTGCCATCTGGTGAGTGGACTTTGTTTGTTTGACTAATTTTTGATGCTTTGTAACTCCAACTGTCTCTGGGCGCACATAAGTTACAAACCGGCAAACCAAACAATGCAATGATCTGAAACAGGGATTCATCCACTCTACCCAAAGCTGGGAGTATAGTTAGGTTTCCAAAGCCTTTCAGAATCCCATTATATTGGGAGTTTGTAGTAGAAGGAAACAGAGAAAGTGAAGGAAGCCCTACTTGAGTTTAAGGGAAACTGCTAAAAATCTTGTTAATTGCCATAATCCAGCAGCAAGGTGAAATGACCATGAAGGGCAGCAACCCAGCGAACAAGGGATGGGATATTACTACCACATTGCCAAGTAGACCATTTAGTGGAAGTGTTTGCCTGCAATGAAAAGTGCAACAGCAAACTAGACAGTGTAAGCCAGCACAAGTCAAAAAGCACTTCTGTTTGTATGTAACAGAACATAGAAATTGACTTCCCAGTGGAATGCAGGCAAATAAAACATGACTTTATATATGCCATGGAGAAATGGTTAGTGGCTAGGCTTGTACTGGTTACAAGGTTTAGCCTTAAGGCCTATAAGGAGAGGTTGAAAGAACAGAATATATGTAGCCTTGAAAATAAAAGGTTGAGTAGGTGGGTGAATGTGCGTATCCAAACAAAAAGGGCATAGAGGAAGTCCATAACCTGGTTTACTGTTGTCCCAGACAGCATAACAATCAAAATATTAAAGAAAAAAATATATTCTGGTGTATGTGTGTGGAGCGGTGGGCTTCCTCATGATAAGCAATAAGGAAGTTCCTTACTGTGTTATAAGGGAGTTGACAAACCCATTCACAGGGGAAGGTGGGCTGGGTTCAAGCAGAGACCTCAGAATGTCTGTCAAGAATGCTTTAATCTGGATTCCTCTACTGGAGAAGTATTTGAACTTCTGTCCCTCTATGAGTTGACTTCCCTTTACTGAAGTTTCAAAGCGAAGCCAATTCATAACATACCTACTACTGAACAGGATTAGCAGACTGCTACTCCACTTGACTTCACTTCACTTGGCTCCAATTGTTATCAAATGAAAGCAGCGAGCCTGCTCAATCAACCCCACCTCAATGTTTGCAATACAGAATATTTCACCTCTGTCAGGTGAAAATATCATCAGAATGGTTTGACACCCTGTAATTAATGTAATTCTGCATCTGTGTGCATGAAATGCTAGATCGCAGTATTTCTGGCGAACTAGTTTTTGGAGTGGACTTTATTCCACTGCATGCATGTGTTAAGCTCCTTTTCAGTCTTTCGGCATTTTCCTCAAACTGCCACCTATGAATATGGTATTCAGTGGAACTATAATCTCCCTGAGTAAAAGTCTTCACCTCAGAGAAATACATCACATTATACAAATGGAGCAATCTTACAGCAGCTGAACTACAAATCCTTATTTTCTATTACAACACAGCTTCATTGCTCCCTTGGTTTAGCTGTCTGCTCAAATCTTAAACACCCACTTAACACTTCTCAGCAGTTAATGGCACATCAGTGCTCACAACTTGGTGCTAAACTATTACAAGACTAGTCTTCTGTGCCAATGAAATGCTGCTTATAGTTCTCTTGAAGTCAAGCAAGCTTGTTGCAGACTTTGCATCTTACATCTCTTTTGTCTACCACTAAAATTGGTAAACTGTTCAGAGATTTTGGCATTGGGATTAGAGCAGAAGTTTCAGTCTAAACTGGTGAGTTCCTGTACTGTTATCATCCATAATTTATTTGCCAGGACTGTCAGATAACTCTGTTGCTATTTTTCTGAATTCTGGCTTGTGATTTGTTATGTCCATTGTGCCCTTTATTCTCAACAGAAACAAATTTAGCTCTCCTTTCCATTTTATTTCATTTATCTTTTTCCATTTTATGTTCATAATAACCCTATGAGACATAATCGCATTAGTGATTGATTCAAAATTGTGCAGTGAGATTTAAATGTAAAAGTTGCCCATAAAGTAGTGTAGGAGTGGAAAGCACAAGGCAACAGTCTTTATTTATCCAGTTGTCTCCCCAAAATAACATTGATTTATGGCTTCCATATGTGATACATTTGGAATTTAGCAATTCTAAAAAAAAGGTGCATATTGGGATTTTCCCATAAATATCCCATAAAGCAGATAACACATATTAGAATAGCTACAATATAGTTGAGAATTTTCCATGAAAAACCCATATATGTATATATTAGAAATTTAATTATTTTAGGAGTGTTTTAAATAGACTTTTTAACCACATATTATTTTAAAATCTGATAAAAATAGCAATGGAAGATAATAATCCACACTCTTACAGAAGAATTGTATATTGATCTCTTTTGTTTATGCTGAGTGGAAAGTCAGAGTTATGCCTTGATAAACTATGATCACTATGCTACACTGATGTTATTGATATTTCTGTCCAAAATCTATATTTCTTCTCTTCCTCCCTTATTAGAAGAATATAATTTGCACAAGATCAACATTTTTTGTATTCTCATCTTATGCTCTTTTTTTGCTATAGAGTCACATGTCCCCAGTATAGGATTGCAACTTAAAATATATCTATTGATGGAGGGGGATTTCTTGAACTAGAAGAATAAATGTATTCTAAACCAAAACTCTTTCCCCACAACTGGGAAAAAATTCCAGTGAAGAGATTTGAACAGGATTTCTTTTTAGGAAGTATCAAAAATGGCAGGCTCCTTTTGTATAGGGATTTATAAAACCTACACCTTCAATATTTTCTGTCAGAGCAGGCTGAAATGTTCCTCAATATCACAAATTATAACATTGGACATAAGTTTCAATCAATGCTATGGCTTGAAAGAATATATAAAAATGCAGGGGGGGGAATTGGGTTAATCTAGTTTCACCTGTAACTTAGATAGACCTGAATGTGATTTATTTATTTATTTTCTTTGATCCAAAAAGGGACACTAGATATTTTCTTATTAATTTTGGCCTGTTGCCTCTAGGGACAGAACCTCACCTCCAATTCTTTTTTTCTCTTCTTTTCTTTTTATTTTCTTTTCCTCTCCCTTTCTTTTCTTAAACACTCGGAGAGAAAAAGGAATCAGTGGCTGCTGACAATTATCTGACACTGGCACCATCTGGCCATCATCTTGTTTGTCTTAAATTAATGCATAGGATGCTTTTATGGAGTTCTAAAATGTGATCTAGCATCAGCATTTCCCACTGTTTGCTGGCAATTAAATCTGTCACAGTCTCAACAAAGCTGGGAACAATAGCAAGGAAAAAGAGGAAGAAAAGACAGTGGGAGGTAAAGATATAATAATAGTCTCTCCTGAGTGGTTTCACTCTGATTCTTTTATAATAAAAGAGATTAAAAGAAATAATAGTCTTTCCAAGGCATTCCCTTGCTCATTTCTATTTCTAATGTAAATTAAACCTAACAAATTGTAAGTGATTATTTTATAAGGTCAGGTAATGCCATTCCAATGGGCTGCATGCCAAACTGCATGCCAAGCAGAGAGAGAGAGAGAGAGAGAGAGAGAGAGAGAGAGAGAGAGAGAGAGAGAGAGAGAGAGAGAGAGAGAGAGAGAGAAGATGATCTGAATGTTCATATTAATTCAGATCATGTCTCCAATGTTTCCATCTCCACTTGTTTAAGTAGATGGAAAAGAAAAGAAATAAGTAATAATAATGTCTTCTTGAACGACCAAAAGTACATTTTGCTTGGTTTTTTACTACTTTGTAATGATTTGGGTACAAATCTGTTTTGTTTTGTTTTTAATTTCACCTTTCCTAAACCTCTGGCTGTATGAAATCTACTGAAGCATTGCATATTGGCAAGAAAATGTGCAAGTTGATCTTCTGTTTTTTCATCCAGAAGGAACGCTGAAATGAGGGATGAATGTTTCTGTGTGCAGAATGATTGCCTCAAAAAGAGCTGATTGTGGAACTTATTATTTTTAGACAGAAGGCAAAGATTATAAAAATCTTCACTTTCAGCTATGCTTCTACTTTTAACCCAAATAAAAGGGGGGGGAAAAGCCTTTTATAAAATGTTTTATCCTAAAAAGCTTGCAAGTATGTATCCGAATTATCAGCCCAAGTGCTGGAGGTGTGGCGATGAAGATGCAACATATTTTCATATATGGTGGACTTGTAAAAAGGTTAAGGCCTTTTGGATAAAAATTTGGTGGAACATGCAGAAGATTTTCAAGCAAAGGATAAAGTTTTGTCCGCAACTTTTCTTGTTAGGTATAATTACAGATGCTACGGTTGTGGACACTAAGCTGATGTTGAACTTAATTACGGCAGCAAGACTCTTAATAGGTCAGTATTGGAAGAAGGAGGAACTGCCGACTATAGAAGAATGGACTTTAAAGGTTTCTGACCTGGCAGAGATGGCAAAGATCTAGGCTTATTTGAAAGATCACTCGCAAGAACGTTATATTATGGAGTGGAGAAAATGGATTGAGTATATCCAGAACAAATATGGGACTAAAAAGTTTCATGTAGCATTTGAATAAGTCTTCCTTTTTTTCTCTTTTTTCTTTTTTCTTTTTTTTTATATTTAATAGTAATAGTGTTTGTAGTTATCCTATATGAGCTAGAGAGTGACAGATTTTAGAGTTTATGGTTGTTAGCATATGGATGTTTATGATTGTTGTTTTTTTTTTATACCTGTACTTAGCTCTGGGAAGTCGGGGGGGGGGGGAGGGGGGAGGGGTAGGGAGGGATGGGTACGGGAGGGGGAGGGGGGATTGTTAAAGATAAAATGTATGTTAAAATTTTTCAATTAAAAAAAAGGGGGGGGGGGAAGCAATAACCAAGCTGGACAAGCAACAATCTAGACAAATGCATGTTTCTTACATGGACAAGTTTCTTCCAAAAACATATATTTAGTGTGGAGAACAAAGCTTCTTCCTTTCTTCTTTTTGTGTTTAAATATGCACGTGTCTAGATTATTGCTTGTCCAGCTTGGTTATTGCTTTCTCAGAAAAAGAAAAAGAGGGGGGGTGTACTTTGTCCTCTAAATTAAAGATATGTTTCTGAAAGAAATTGGCCCATATAAAGAACTCATATGGTGTTTAAAGTCTACAAAAGGAAAGTGTTCTTTTCGTTTCTATGGAAAAAGTCAAAACAGAAGATTTGAGTGATATAACATTTCCCCCTCTTTTGTCTTTTGCTTCTTGTGAAAAAGAGAAGAGTGATTTTGGTCTTCCTGGTTTGCTGATCAAGAGGAAATGCTTAAAGATGAAAGGTTCGGTTTAAAGCCAAGCTATAATAGTGACATAGATGTACCCATTCATTACTTCACAATAGGTAGTGGGAAAGCATTTCAGTCAATGAGTAATTTATTTATAGCATCTGTCATTCTTGGATGTTCTGATGGCCTTATGGCATTAGAAGAATGGAATGAAGAATAGTATTTATCCATTGCTCAAAGCAGACACTTTTTTCTACTGTGATTGCTCCTCTTATAACTAAAAGATGGACACACTTTTTTTTTAAAAAAAACAGGATGTGTGCTACTGCTGTATCCTCTCCAACCAAATCCCTGGAGCAATTCTTGGAGGAAAAATGTGGATATGATGGTCATTAATCCAGTGATGTTTATGATGTTTCTCAGTCAAACGTTCAGAGTAATTTCCATTGATCTGAAAAAAAAACACTTTGCTTTTCCCCAGTAGTATTAAATGTACACACTCAATAACTTTCATTTTTAATAAACAACTTGTTTTTCTCCTGTCAGTTTCTTTATATATAAAGAATAACCACAACAAGTAATTAATATTTATCCTATTTTGAACTTGTGGGCCAGAGTATGAAATAGTTTAAAACCACAGAACAGGTAGCATAAATCTACTATTATTGCTGGGGTTGGTTATTCATCCTGCATCTATCAATATATTGTCACTCGGACAAAATTAACTATGGATGAAAAATTATTCAGTACTGTTATTTAGCACATTTAGCCACCACAGAATTACCATAGATTCATTCCCAATTAATGGAAGATATAACACCCATTACCACATTAGCTAACTATGAAAAAAAAATCTTCCATTCAATTGTGCTCGGAGACTGCCTGGACAAGTCCCTGAAGTTTTTTTGACAAGAATTTTCAGAAGTGGTCTGCCATTGCCTCCTTCCTAAGGCTGAAAGAAAGTGGCTGGCCCAAGGTCAACCAGTTGGTTTTATGCTTAATCAGGACTAGAACTCATGGCATCCCAGTTTCTAGCCTGATGCCTTAAGCACCACACTAAATTGACTCTCAAGTTTAAAGTTCAGAGATAATATGTCTCTGAATATGAAGACATTAGAAAGCAAATAGTGCTGGGCAGTGCTTTTTTTGCAAAAGAAAAAAGTGCTGGAACTCACACATGTCATACAATCTGCCTTGCCTACCCTACAAGGTTCCATCCAAAAAAGGTGCTGGAACTCCGTTCTGAGTGTTCTATGAGAAAAAAAGCCCTGGTGCTGGGATGTTCTGTACATAGTTTCATGGAAGCATCCTGTTCTTAGCCTGATGTTGAAACAGAAATTCTGATTTTGGGGAATATTTTGTGCCTCTAAGACTGTAAATTAGTATATCTAGGAAATGATAAATTTTCTCAGTATTTCATCTTTGCTTTCTGTGACAATAATGGAATTAAAAGAATCTCAACATTGTGACTTTGATCTTTTAAAAATAATGAAATTACGTCCATAGTATGATGAAAACCATGTAGCCCGATAGAAGAACCATCTTGATCATCATCCTATCCATCTTGCCAGAACTGATTTTAAGTTTATTGGCTACCATCTAGTTCATTTCTGCACCAAAATGTTAATTGAGAAAACTACAATTAATGGTTTTCAACTAATGTAGACTAGTTGAAAAACACATGGAACTTCAGAGTACAAATGTCCCTGAACCAAAAAAAGAAATCAGTTTCTGAATCAGACATCCAGTAAATATCAGAAGGAATCTAATATAATATTCCACATTCCAAGTCAGATAGCCCTTACAGAAGGATATCAATAGGGACATTCTTTTCCAGCATAGATCACACCAATAGGCAATCAAGGCAATCTTCACTTAACAATCAAACTAAGATAGGAAGGAAGGAAGGAAGGAAGGAAGGAAGGAAGGAAGGAAGGAAGGAAGGAAGGAAGGAAGGAAGGAAGGAAGGAAGGAAGGAAGAATTTACAGTCTATTTACATAAAATCAGGTACATCTTTTCAACTGTGTTTTGACAGACTTTTATCTATTCAGATGGGACTAGTATGCCAGTAGCTACCATCAAACTCTGCCAAATGCAAACATATCACAGGTATTTCTTGAGTGTCCTGTGATATAAATCCTAAAGCAAGGAACTGATTCAGATTTATATTGAATTGGGCAGCTTCTGAAGCAGCCCAAGACAGATTCGATTGCTTTCTGAATTAGCTAAACAGTTTCCAGATCAAATCTTGTGATTAATGCACATCCTAATTCATTTCTGTACTACAGTGCTATTCTTCTATAAGTGCTATTCTGCTGGACTTACAACTTGCCTTGGTAATGCATTTATGGGAGAGTTTAACTTTGAGCTATGTGGCTTTCTAGTGTGTATTTGTGTTACTTGTTACATACAAGTCACAATGAGGACTTGTAAAACTTTACATTAATTTAAAAACCAGAACTTTTATACAAAACCACATTATGTGCCACTTTTGTGAACAACATCCAACTTCCTGAATATCCACATCCTAGATACCAATTTATACTTTCTGACATATACTTTAACTCTTCCATTCATAATTAAATGTATGCTGAACAAATAATTGTTCAGGCACTGCTGATATTCATCAACTCCATTTCATAAGATCAGTCCACCTACATTTAGTGATGCATTTTGTTTATGTATGTACTGAATATTTTCAATCAACAGGACAGCCCATAGTCATTAGCCACAGACACATCAAATCCCCCCACAAAAAATTACAGTTTAATCTACAAAATATTTTAAATTACAGTATATATTATAAACCTGGAGGAATGTTATAGGCCTGGAGGAATGTTGTCCATAGGGTCGCGATGGGTCGGACACGACTTCGCAGCTAACAACAACAACATATATTATAAACAGTATCAGAATGTTAAATGAGCAAAAGGTTATTGCAATAAAAAATAGAACATTCAAGAAAAACAATAAAATAAAGTACCCAAGTAAAGTTTTAGTTTCTTCTTGGAACAAAGGCCAAAAGAACAGATGGAACAGATTGTAAATCACAGTTGCTCCTATGTAACCAGACATGAAGAGAGCTGTTCCTTGTAGCAGAACAAGACTGAGCCATATAGGGATTTATATGGGATAGCAAAAGCACCTTGAATGTGGCACAAAAGACAGCTGAATGCTACAGTATTGGAACTTAGCCAATTCTGGTGTTATATGTTCCCACCAGAGTACCAAAATGAATATAATTGCTGCATTTTATACCTGCTGCAATTTCCATACCTTCTTTAAGAATATCCCCACCGAGAGACCATTTCATTGCTCTAAGCAGAAAGTAATTGGTACATGGATAATGGTAGCCAGCCTGCTCTCATCAAAAAGAGATGTACTTCTGCAGGTAGTAAGGACACCTAGCCATTCTGGGGCAAATTGAGGGAGAATGTGAGAATGTCTTGAGGTGGGGATGTCTTCCTCCAAGTAACTGAGAGCTATGAAAAACCAAATGCACAGGTATTGTATAGGTGGTTCCTTGCTCAATAGTAGTAACTGTGAAAGAGATCTCAGTATCCTAGTGGACAATCACTTGAATATGAGCCAGCAGTGTGCTGCAGCTGCTAAAACTGCCAACACAGTGCTAGGCTGCATTACCAGATGGATAGAATCAAGATCATGTGAATAGCTTGACTCCCTCTTCTTTGTGGCAGCCCCTGAGATATTGGAACACTGCTATCATGTCCCCCTCATCCTTCTCTTCATTAAACTAGACATACCCAATTCCAGCAGCCGTTCCTTATATGTTTTAGTCTCCAGTCCCCTAATCATTGGATGCAGTATTCCAATGTGGCCTTACCAAGGCATTGTAAAGTGGTATTAGCACTTCACGTGTTCTTGACTCTATCTCTCTATTAATGCAGCCTAGCACTGTGTTGGATTTTTTTGGCAGCTGCAGCACACTGCTGGCTCATATTTAAGTGATTGTCTACTAGGACTCCAAGCTCTCTCTCACAGTTGCTACTGTTGAGCAAGGTACCACCTATACTGTACCTGGGAATTTGGTTTTTCTTGCCTAAATGTAGAACCTTACTTTTTTCACCAATGAATTTCATTTTGTTAACACCCAATGTTCAAATCTGTCAAGATCCTTCTGTATCTTAAGCCTATTTTCTGGAGTGTTGGCTATTCTTGCAAGCTCGGTGTCTTCTGCAAATTTGATGAGTTCCGCCTCTATCCCCTGACTTACCACTGTATATTCCTTTATCAAATGGTCCTTCAGGATGATCATTTGTGTTCTATGGATGGTGAGAAACCAGTCTGGAACAGATCTACAAAATCATTTTCCATCAGGATTGATCTGCCACCACTCTTTCAACTACTTGACTAGGAAAGGAATACTTGAAATTGCCAAAATTCTTTTAAAAGGAGATTTACCAACACTTCTCACAAGGTTGGCACTATCTTCCCCCTTCAAAGAGAGACAATAATCAACAATTGCCTCTCCCTCAGATGATTCTTTCCTGGCTGTATCAGGCAAGTTGTCCCTTCAAATGGCTTGCTCAGCCTACTAAGTCCCACCTTTGAAACAAATTTCAAGAATAACTTTCCTTTCATCAGACTGAATAGAAAAGATAGGAAAAAAATGGAAGGAGAAAATTTAGGGCAAGCTCTATACTTAACTCCAAAGCAAAAGTGAACAAGAAAAGTTATGCTTGTATAGTGAATATTTGTATTTCTGACATTTTATCACAGTCTCAATATGTTTTATTGCTCACCTTACACTGAGTTGCTTACATTTGGAAAATATGGTCCATTAACTAGTTCACTTGTTAGTTTCTTTTTTTGGTGTTAGTCTTATGAACTGGAATACATGTATAAAGATTAACTCTATGACTCACTGATAATTTAATATTAATTTCTCTTTGGACCACTGCATTCTCTACATATTTATATTAAAGGCAGAGATTGTGTGCTGAACATGGAAGCAAGTTATCAATCAGCAAATTTAGACAGTGTTTTATTTATATAAGGCATTGAAAGGATTATTGTTGTTGCAAGCACTTAGAGAATTTTAGTCATATGTTTTATGGTATGAACTAAAACCTTATGTTTTTGTTTATATCTTAGATGTAGCATTTTCAAAATATGAATACACTTGCTTGTAAAGTCACACGGGCACTTACTGACATTTTTAATGCTGTCTTAAAGATAGTCTTGAATATATGGAGAACATTCAAAAGTTGTATGTCTAACTTGAATATTATTTTTAAGTGAAACTATATTAAGTGTGAGCAAATATCCTTCCTAAGAGCTTGAACACATCATTAATAATTTATTTTGCTTATCCAAGACTTCCTAGCTCCAAAAACTGGTTATTTGTTCTGCTAGGAAAAAACATAATATTTTGCTAAATAGTAAAGACATGCATCAAACCACCAACCCCACTGACATAAATCTTACTCAGCCTCCAACTGTTTTGAATTGGCAATAACCAGGGCAAATGGAACTGGTATCTCTAGAGGTCATGAGTGGATGTTTATTTGGGAATATTTGCACTTATCACTTCAAAAATTGCTTTAGGAGTCAGAAGTAAAGAATAGGTCTGGGCTTAGGAGACCACTGCAGAAGCATGCAACCATTTCATGGCTGAAGGCAGCACTTCAGCTGTGTGTAGTATGCCAAAGGACTACATTCCCAAAAGCAAACATGGATAGGATAAATAACTGATAGAGACCAGAACAAAAACTAGATTAAAGACATAATTAAGCTAAATGCACATAACCTGATTGCTTCCTGTTTATTTGATAACTTTCTCATTCAGGTACTTTAACAAGTAGACTTTGGTGGCATTTGGAAAATTTCTAAGAATCCAAGGTTTGTGAAGATCAAAAATTGTTTAGCCCTGCCCTACATAGCTACAGGATAAAGATAAGCACAAGTAGAATATATGAAGAAATAATAATTATAGGCACAAATAGAGAAGAAGAAATCTATACTAGGATTTTTGCCCATTCCACTGTTAAAGTAAGTGCTTTGCATCAAGGAGTACAAGTTTCAATTTTTGGCATATCCAGGTAAACTGCAGAAGAGTGTCTGGCATCAAGAGAAACCACTGACTGATCATATGATGGACTTCCCAGCAATGCTTTGGTGACCATGGTATAAGTCCCAGCACCTGTGAGGATTTTTGCCTGTTCTCTAACTATTACAAAAGTCTTGTTTTAAAAGGGTGATTGAGTCTATCCCCATGATGAAATTAAGATGCAGTTAGGCATAGGCTTTGACTTACAATTGTTTGTTCAATGAATGTTCAAATTTATGACAGTGCTGAATGAAGGGGCTTACAAACAGTACTCAAAGTTATGACCACTGCAGTGCCCCTAGGGCAGACATGTCAAACTCATGACATCACATGACATTGCACGACGTATCGGGAATGTTTTGCCATTGCCAGCAATGGAGTGGGCGCAGCTTCCATGTGACATGTCCAGCCCACAGGCCAACAGTTTGACACCCCCACCCTAGGGCCATGAGAATAAATTTGAGCGCGAATGACCACAGGAATGATTCAGCAGCTCCTACCTGCCTATCTTCCCCTATCTCACCTCACTGGGTTCCTTGGACCTACCTCTTACCAGGATGGCATTCCCTAGGCCTTGGACCTACTTCCTGCCCCATTGGGTCTTACATCCTTGGGCCTCCTCTCTATCCCCATCATGCCTCGCTTCACTTACTTTTTCTGATCCACTGCTTGGCCTTCCTAAATGAAAGTCCAGGGTTGTTCTTCTTCTCCTCTACCGGCATGGTAGGGATCTCCAGTACCAGTAGTAGACTGTACAATGAATTAAGGTTACAAAATTGTTTACAATATACAGGGAGTCCTTGACGTATGACCACAATTGAGCCCAGAATTTATGTTGCCAAGTGGGAAATTTGTTAAGTGAGTTTGCTCCATTTTACGACTTTTCTTGCCACATTTGTTAAATGATTCACTGCAGTTGTTAAATTAGTAACACAGTTGTTAAGTGAACCTGGCTTCCCCATTGACTTTTCTCATCAGAAGGTCACAAAAGGTGATCACATGACCCCAGGACACTGCAACTGTCATAAATATGAATCAGTTGCCAAGCATCCAAATGTAAATCACGTGACCATGGGGATGCTGTGTCATAAGTGTGAAAAATGGTCATAAATCACATTTTTCAATCCCATTGTAACTTCAAACAGTCACTAAGTGATCTTTTGTAAGTCAAGGACTGCCTATATATTTATATAAAAAACAGGTGCTTTAAAAATAGGATATTTGTTTGCCTTCTTCCTATTATCTGTAGTAAGGGCTTTTTCTTTAGATCAGCTTCATAGTCTACACTCTTTCCAAAGAATCCAAAATTCATTCCCAGAGATATTTTCTCTTTGCATTGTAAAATGCAAGCAATCTGGGATTGTCTTGAAACAATAGCACCCATTTTCAGCCTTTTTTTCAAGATTTTAACCTTATTTTTATTATTTATTTTTATGAATGAACCTTTATTATCAAAGTACAGTGAGATTGGCTGAGCCCCCCTTCGTGCCCACCACCACCACAACTCACAGTGACAACAAACCCTCCATCTTGTTACACCATGTGAGCTAATTGCACAACAAACCGACCTCACAAGTCAATCATACATAGAGTTATTTCCCATTCAGGAGCCTGACAGCCCATGGACAGAAGCTGTTCTTCAGCCTGTTGGTATGGATGGCTATACATCTATATCTCCTACCCAATGGTAGGAGAGTAAAGAGGTACCGACCAGGGTGTGAGTCATTCCTGACAATTTTCCTCACTCTTCCAAGGCAGTGACCCCTGGCAATGTTATCCAGTGGTGTCAGGGGACAGCCCACAATGTTTTGTGCTTTGCTCACCACCCTCTGTAATATCTTCCTATCTGCAGCTGTCAGACCACAATACCAAACCACGATACAGCCTTCCCCCCCAATGTAAAGTTCCTCTCTTTTCCTCCTGAAGTCTAGCACCATCTCCTTTGTCTTGCCAATGTTCAGGTGCAAGTTGTTCTCTAAACACCATAAGGATAGTTTTTGTACCTACCCCCTGTATGCTGTTTCATCTCCACCTGTAATGAGACCCACTACAGTGGTATCATCTGTGAACTTAATGATTGCAGTGGATGGGTCGGACGATACACAATCATATGTGTACAGTGAATACATACACTATCCCACATTTATTATTTTTATCAATAACTCAAGACAGTATACATACCTAATAGTCCTTCTTCCTCTTCTTTTCCTCACAACCACCCTATGAAATGGGGTCAGCTGAGAGATAGTGACTGGCCCAAAGTCACCCAGCCAGTTTTTACACCTAAGATAGGACTAGAACCCATGATCTCCTGATTTCTAGCTGGTGCCATAATCATCTGAGAAGAGTTTTCAGAACATCAAATGTTTACAACTATTATAAGATATTGGTCAGCTAAATAAAAGTGTTAATGATGTAAGTAATTATATAATTTGATGTACTATAAAATATACAGTATTTTAAAGACATCTTCAAACTGAGCTCAACTCCAGGTGAATAAGTAAAGAAACATACCCATGCAGTTTGGTTTCAGTATGGAATGGTTTGTCACTGATATTCTAGGAAGCTTTTAGACTTCATAGTTTAGCCTACAATTCTGGATTCCCAGATAGTCTCCCATACAAGTACTAACTGGGTCTGATAGACCAGAGATATGGTGTGATGAGCTGCAGCGAAGGAAAGGTGAAGAATCTATAGGCCTCCAGATGCTATTGAACTACAGGTCCTAGCATTCTTCTGCCTTAATTTGGGTTGCTAGAAATTATAGTACATCAATATCTGAACGGTGATAAGTTTTCCAAACCTGTAATAGACCTTTGTGAAAGGCTTTAATCCAATCACAATCTCTTACTCACATGTTAACACAATTGCTTAGTGGCATTATTTTAAATAGAGAGACTAGAATTCTCTAAATATTCTATCAATGATAATTATTCCTCTGGGAGGAGGCACTGTGAGCAAATTGCTTGTTCTTCTCCATGCACTCATGCTTAGTAATTAAAAAGCACCCCAGAAGCTCTCCTGGGTGAGGTGAACCATTAAATTAGAGAGGTGGGCCTAAACCTTTTAGACTAGGTGGAAATTGCTCAGGTGGAAATTTACTACTGCATCCTTCACTGGACACATTTCGGATGTAATAAAAGGTGAATGAGCAGCCACTTTATGGAAGTGACTAAAAATGTTTCTTTTCCATGGCTGACTGCAAATGAGTTCTTGTTTATTTACTGCCAGCTCTGCCCCTTGAAATAGCTAAATTCAGTGTCATTTCTGCTAAACCTGATATCTATTCCCTGCAACTGATCTGAACAATCCAGTCGTGTGAGCAAAAGAAAATCCCTTAGTCCAGAGAAAGCTCTGGCCCTTAAATTATATCATCGACAAACATTCTGCTAACATTTTGCAAGAGTATTTGCCATCACTGATGCTAGAGATTCTTCTTGTATGTCAGGCTTAATACTATCAAATCTTTGGTTTCTTTGCCCTTCCTATCCATTGTTGTGATTCAGGGTCAGCCTGTGGGTTCGGCAGTTGGGTCGGACGATTCAGAGGAGGAGGGGGGTGTTGGAGAGCTTGCTGAGGGTGTTGGAGAGCTTGCTGATGATGGCCTTGAGGCTCCGCAGAGCCCTCAGCCAGGCCCCTCCCATCTGGTTACGACGCAGACCCAGCTGTGTGAGCCTGACAGCGTGGATGAAGATGACCCACAGCTGGCCCTGTTCAAGGACGCCCGACACAGGAGGCAGTCAATCAGGAGTAAACAGAGGAAGGCAATGGGGCACCTCGGAAGGAGGCAGAGAGAAGCCACACCCTGAACTGTATAAAAGGGGAATGCGTGGGAGGGCTGGTTTGCTGAAGGCAACCGCTTGAATAGCTCCTGTTTCATGGTTCATGTCTTGTTTTGCTCTGTTTTATGTTAATAAATTTGGCAGGCTTAGTTCCAGCCTCTTGCCGTTTCTAAAGGGGTTGTCCCTGCCTTTTCTGCAGGGCCGGTAGTAGGCTGGTACAGAACATCCATTCAGGAAGAGAAGCCTCATTGGCTGGGTCCTTCTGGAGCAGTCTGCTAGGACCTGCCTTTTACTTTTGGGAATTGTTCTTTCTTCACTAGTCCTATGCCTCTTCTTTGCTTTCCCAGATGATGCGCAGATGGATTTCTTCACCCCCTTTTCCATATTATCTGCTCTGATATTTTACACTTTCTTTTTTTCCTTAGCACCTCAGTTCTGATTCTTCATAATCCAAGAAACACAAAACTGTTTCTTTTTTATTTCTAGTTCTTCTACAAGACCTTTATAGGAAGGAAGGAAGGATGGGTATTTTAGCTTCATAGCAGCAACATTCCTTATTCCAAATTTAACATATTTAACATATTAACATATTTTCATCAAAAAGCAGAAACTTTGCAGTAGTGCAGGCAGCCTGGGCAGAAACTGAAGGATTTCCCAAATGTACAGGTTGAATAGAGTGTAGGATTCTAGGCTTGGGGATCATTCATCTCCTTAAGGAAACACTGTTGGATCAGTTGCAACATTTTAAAACAACAGTAAATCTTACCCTCAGAGAATGTATCCAGTCCAAAACAAAACAGCTGCTGGGGACAGAGATTAGTTACTGGAGTACCCCAATTATACTGGGGCTGTGACTCAAATGGAATAAAGTGCTGGAGAATACCATCCTTCCTTGAAAATAAGTCCTGGCTTGATTTTTACATTTGTGCCTAATATAAGCCCTACCCCCCAAAATAAGCCCTAGGTGTCGAGGCATGGGAGGCCTGGCGCAGCGGTCCTAAGGTAAGCAGGTAAGACATCCCCTGAAAATAAGCCCTAACGAGCCCAAAAGAAAATAAAACTGGGTCTTATTTTTGGGAAAACATGGTATGTGCTTTGAAATACATAAGACAATTCAACTTTGAAAGCAGAAGTTTTAAATCAAAACAAGAAGACTTTAGTCCAAGAGGCAATTGCAATAGCTCGGAGTGTGATAAGGATGAGATCAGCCATTCTCACACTAGAGGAAGCCTGGACTGGCAATGGACTGGATCAAGTTGCACCTGCAGATCTACTCAGAGACAGTTTCAGTTGAAGCAATCTCAGTAAACAAATAAACAGGTTGGAATAGACTGGAATGGAATCTACAGGTGATTGAGGCACCTTTACCAATTTCCATTTCTTTATATCAATGGCCAAATAATTTCTAAGAATGACAGGCAGAATACTGATGCAAAATGCTAATGAAAGAAACATGTTTATTTCACTCTTCCCAATTTAATTACTACTCTTACAAGAAAGATAATTTCAGCTTGATTTGTTCTTTGAAAAATCCTTATAACTATGTTTTTTAATGGATGCTCATAGACATTTTGGTTTTATAACTTGTCTAATAACTCTTCTAGGACCTACAATTATTAACTGATTTCTTAACCCACACACTCTTATTAAAGATGTCTCATAGGATTGTAACTTACAATGTTCCTTTGTGTGTTGTTGCAGCACAGAAAACAAGCTCTTTGAGGGAGATGGGCAGTTCAGATATGTGAAATTATATGTCTCTGTGTGTGTATAATTGTGAGTGTGTGTGTGTGTAATTGTGTTGCATCAAGGAAAAATGTTATTGAACAGGATGTAGATATAGAAATCTGCCATTTCTACTCTAATAGAATTAATCCAATCACTTAGAATTGTTTTCAAAATATCAAAACAGAAAGTATCGTATCAAATTGAGAGAGAGAAGATAAAACCATTTGGTTATATGCATTTCAATTCATGAAATCCTAATGTAAACATTAAGTCATATACAGAATTTCCCCTCTAAATGTAGCACAGCTATAAAGAGTCATATAAATGATGAATGTCTTAAAATAATTTATGTGAATTAAGGCTCTCTTTTCCACGTCATGATTACCATTATAGATACACCTCTATGTATTATTCAAAGTTAGAGAATAAATAGTATTAAAAATAATTCATCATTAGTAAATATGCAAATAGCTGGTTTCAAATAGATTAACCAAGTGAGCACATTGCATCTATGGAAGAGTTTTTTCTTTTTCTTAACAACAAAACTCCTTTGAGTTTTCAGCAGATGCATGGAGACTGAAATTATATGGCATATCCAAAGACCCTTCCAAACGAAGTATGACCAAAGTAATAGTATTGCCAGATATTATCTTTACAGTCAATTGCCTTCACATTTCAGTGAAGAAAGAAGACACTGAAAGAGAGAGAATAAGGTTTCCCAAAAGTGAACAGCAGCAGTTCAATTAATAGATTGAATACACAAAAAAACCCTTGCCAAGTAAGACAAAAAAATTGTCTAGGCTGGTGTGGGACCAATCAAACATAGGAAAATTACAGAGAAACATGAAAGCATTTATAGGGGCTGCTTTGACCTACAGTAGTCAAAAGATACAGCAGGACTAGACTGGAACAGAATATTGTTTCCTTACTCTGAATCTACAGGACGCTCTTAGAATTAGATTATCCAGTCCTAACTTCCACATGATGTATTTGCTGTTTGTTTTATAATTATCCTCCCAGGGATAGAGATTATTTTAGATTTGGTGCAGTAAGTTTCTGATTACAGGTATTTTTTGTTTGTTGGATTTTTGCCTGCTTGATATCATTCCATTGGGTATGAATATAATAATGACTGCAGCACATGGAATACTTGGAATATGTTGAACACCCAGAGATGGAAGACATTTCTTACTACATAGCAGCAAATTAAACCTGTTTGGGAATTAGATTGAATGGTAATTTAGAATTGTGAGATTCAGGATGCTTATCTATAGCTATATCATCTATATCTATAAATCTGAAGTTTTTCCACAGAATAAACACAACATAGATGAGAGAAATAGAGAAAAGTAATATAAAACTGAAAAAGAAATAAAGTGATAGAAAAGGAAAAGAAAAGAAAAGAAAGAATAAAAAAGAAGTGGCTTCCAATATTATTAATAGTAGTTACAAGTACATTTATATTTACCCTCACTCCAAGTTTGCATCAAAGTTTACTTCTTTCGATAATTTATCCTTTCTAATCATCAAATCCATAAATCATCAGTTTATATTTTCTTTTTTCAGCAAGATGTCCATAAGGGGTTTTCAGTCACTAATAAATGTAGTATGAAATTTCTGAGCAAACAAGTTAATTTTGCTATCTCGGCTAGTTCCATCATCTTCATCAATATGTAAATAAGCTTTGTTGAATTTGATTCCTAGTTCCCCAAACACCATAATATAGAGTTAATGATGCTGGCTCATTATAATTATGATTAATTTTCATGTCAAGAATCCAAAGTCTTAGATACTCAAACTAAGGAAATGAATTACCAAGTGCTTAATTTTAATTTATTTTTAATTACTCAATGGATTTGTAATTTAAAATAACATTTCCACCACTCACAAAACCCAATGAAGTTTATATCATAGTCCCAAGAATTCTAATTCTGTGATTCTCATCATTCAAATTTTACACATATCGTGGACATTTCTTGTTAAATTCCCCCCTTATATCAAGTTACTGTATGTATAAGTTATATTAAAATAAATTTTAGCCTTATTTCTCGTCCCTCCTTATCCCATCTACTTCTATCCCTAATGAACCATCACAGAATGATCACAATATGTCAGTCTGGATTCTTTTTTCTAAATAGAAAGGATTGTCTGCCAGGGCACAATCTGAACTTCAGAAGTCAATGCTCTAAACTCTTTGGCAGTGCAGTCCAGGTGCACCTCACCCTTTTTCAAAAAACGGAGAATGAACTGAAGAGCTAGATTTAAAAGAAATAATCCGAAAGTTAAAGAAATTTGAATAAAAGTATATTCCCATTCCTTCAACATGCTTAAGCTTCTGAGACATGCATTGTCATAAAGCAATTGAAAAATTACTGAAAAAACTACTGAACTGCTACAATATCATATAAAATGTTCATGTAAAAACTATTATTAATATTTCACTGCATATTATTCTACCCTCAAGATGAGCACTTCATAGAAATTATGTGAAAGCTAGATGTTTTTAGGAACAGAAATGCATCCTCGCTATGGATTACCCTGGAATGAAATTTATCAAGAACACAGTTTCTAAGCTAAATTTTAGGCAGCATTCTTAATAGGAAATGTATTAATCCAAAAATAAATCAAATATCTTTGCAAAAGTCATGCCTTCCCCAAATTCTTGCCTATGTTTTGAAGATACAAACATTATTACAGTATTTGGCAAACACTGCATATATAATGATTTTTTCAAGCATGTTATTTGATCTATAGGTCTGGAAATAATTAGTAAGCTTGTTAAATTAATGGGAAAATTTGAAGGTTTAGATCATTGATTTAGTGGAGGAAAATAAATTACATGAAACTGAAAGTGAAAGCAACATAATTATGAACTGTTGCATAAAGTTGCAGTAATTTCCTGGTGCAGACAATAAATAATATGACTTATGTAATGATTGCAATGGTGCTATGAATTACAAGCTGTCAGATCCATTTATCCCTGTATTTTCTCATTTTTTCAACATTTTGCTTAACTCATTTAACTACTAACTCAAGCAAATCCCAATTCTGCTAGCACATAATCATAGTAATTTGGTCAAAAGTCACCACTTTTAAGATACAGGGTCCCTGCCCATTTTCTCAAGCCCATTTTCTCAAGCCCATTTTCTCAAGCAACTGCCTGGTATTCCAAGAAAGCTTCATTGCTTCACCAACCATTCCCCTTCAGGCAGGTGGGCATAAGTTTCTGGGCCACCGCAACCAATCCAGATTTAGGGAGCATGTTCTGTTTCAGAGCCATATAGTGAGGGCTGTCGTACAAATTTTGATTTTTCAGCTGTTTTTTTTTCTCTCCATCGCTTTCTCTCAGAAGTATCACTAACTTCAATTGTTCCTATGACATAGATGACAAGATGCTTAGTTTAAACCTATGCCTGGATCTCTATTGCAGGGGTGTCAAACTCTCAACATTACATGACATGTCGTGACATATCATGACTTTTTTTCCCATTGCTGGCAATGGGGTGGGCATGGTTTTGCTGTGACACATCCGGCCCGCGGGCCAGCAGTTTGACACCCCTGCTCTATTGGGTTGTAAAAGAGGATATGCACCCTGGTAAGAATAAAAGTAACAGAAATATTGCTCAGCTGAAAGCTATCTCACATTCCTCAAAGTGATAGACTACATCTCCTTGCAAAGGGGTGTGTGTGTGAGAGAGAGAGAGAGAGAAAAGCAGGAGATACAAATTAAGAAATAAGTAAATTGATGTGAATAACATACAAACTAGATTCACGTGTGAGAGCAAAGTCTTCACTCAGTTATACAGCTAGGAATCTAAAGGAAGATGCCTTCTTATCCCCTTAGTGACAGGTTTTGTTCAGTCTTTTCCTGAATCCACCCAGATATATCCAATTGCCTCCAATTAAGCTTCCTCAAATTACCCTGTATCCCAGTGCAGTTTTTGATTCTAAAATTTTGCTGCATGGCTCCATGTTTTGTCTGGACAATTCTTCATGTTTTTCTTGGGCCTACTCGGAATTCAGCTCAGTGTATGCCTTCAGATTATTTTCAGGCCTCTTGAGCCATTATATCAGGGGTGTCAAACTCAATTTCATTGAGGGCCGCATCAGCATTGCGGTTGCCCTCAGGGGGCCGGGTGGGTATGGCCAGGGTGGGCGTGGCCTACTGGGTGGGCATGGCCAGAGTGCGTATGGCCTACTGGGTGGGCGTGGCCAGCTCTACATTGTTCGCATCAAGGGTGCCTATGGGGGCCTGGGCAGGAGTGGGACAGATCTGAGGGTGTCTGGCAGGAGGAGGGTCTCTGGGCCAGGGCCAAGGCAGTGGGGGCCGTTCCCTCACTGTTTCCAGGATGGCTTCGCGGGCCACATGAAACCACTTCGTGGGCCGGATCCGGCCCCCGGGCCTTGTGTTTGACATGTCTGCATTATATCATAAAGGATGGCTATTATCTCTTTCAATATGTGATGCTCCAAAACAGTAACTCAGAAGTATTGAAAGAGGATTTTGGAGAGACACAAAGTTATTCATTTTTATCTTCTAAAACTATTTGTTTCTTGGCTTTAAAACTTTCAAACTGGCCGGATGAATCCAGTGGGTTCATTCCAAACAACAACAAAAAATAGTGCAAGGTTGTACCTGCCACAGATGAAAATAAGATATTTATGTCTCATTGTAATCCATTCACTAATTTATAGAGCTTAGATCCTCTGAGAAAGGTTGCAAATCTATATCCCTATGAGCCAGAATTTTTGCATTGTAACTGCTCCTAGCTAAAGGTTATTTAAAATTATATATAAGATGGACTGTTCCCTATTGTCCATGCTTCTATCCAGGCTCAAGAACTGGTTTTATTTCAGCTTGAACATGGCATAAATTGTCAGCAACTCTTAGGCAGTGGAAAGAGTGAATTTATTGGTCAGAAGTTACTTATTTGTAGCTAGATCAAAGAAAAGTGAGTTACAACATTATTGGAATGGGCACTGATGTGTGGAAAACCCATTCTGGCCATCTAGTTATGTCTGATGACCTTCTAACTATTAGGAAAGGCTGTAAATAAAAGATAGGCATAGATGGGGAATGCAAATGGATGTGAGTGTGTGTGTGTGTGTGTGTGTGTGTTCATGAGCATGTATAGATAATAGAGTCCAAATAATCAGTTTAGCATCAATCATATAAGTTTCCCTAAAGCCTCAGAAAGATATTGCTCTGCTTCAAATTAATGTATGCTTAAAACAGTCCATTTAGAGTCCATTTCATAGGAATGTCTTTCATATTTCAGTACTTATAAACTAAATTTCATTAACAGTTTCCAACAGGCATCTTGCAGGATCATAATTGATGTACGTGTCTCAGAAGATTTTTCCAATCACCTGAGAAATATGATATTCTTAAATGAGCAGCAACTTCTCCAACCATGAAGCATTTATTCTGAGCAGCTGAATTATTATCAAAAGTACCGTACTTCATCATTAATTTTCTCGCAAACATATCCATTTCACTACTTTACCAAATACTAAACTTTCCTTTCTTTTGCTGTATTGGTGAATTCTGATCAGAAGAAAGGCAGAAAAGCCTTCCTCCTTTATTTCATCTCTCCCTCATCCTCCACCCCAGCCATCTATTGTGCCAGTCAATTGTTAGTCTTTCAATTTTTGCTTGGAATGCTGAAATAATATATCTTAAAGAGAAATGAGAGAATATTTTTGCCATTGCTGCTGTTGCATGTTAACAGTGAATAAGGAAAAAAAACTGTCTTTGTGGGTACTATGTTTTTTGGGGAGAAAAGATAACACTAGCACTATTAGGACTAGCACTTAGATTTATATATCACTTTATAGTGCTGTACAACACAACTCTAAGCAGTTTACAGAGTCAGCATATTGCCCCCAACAATCTGGGTCCTCATTTTACCCACTTCAGAAGGATGGAAGGATGAATCAACCTTGAGTCGGTCAAAATCGAACTCCTGGCAGTCAGCAGAGTTAGCCTGCAATACTACATTCTAACCACTGCATCACCATGGCTCTATCAGTGGCAAATAAGGCATTGAGGCCAGGCAGAAGGAGTTCAACTTGCTAATGGATCTCACTTGGGTGACCTTAATAATTTCATAATTTACTTCAATAAACTATTGTGTAGGTATATGATAGGCAATGAGTTCCTTTAAGTTCCAAAGGAAAGGCAGAATTAAAGTGGAAGGAACTGGGTAGCAATACTTTTTGACTGCTTTAATTGTTTGCACTTTTTTTTCTAGGATTTCATTCTGTTGCTTTTGTACATATATATAAATACAGACCATGGGGAAGTTCATTGGAATAGAGCTTCCTAGACAATGCTTATCTATATTGTTTAATATGCTTTTTCTCTTTCTACCCTAAAAGTTTCTGATTACATTTCTAGGTGCTTTATATGGCTTGGCAACAAAGATCTCCAGGACCAGCTTTTGCAAATGGAATCAATCTGCCAGACTTAGAAACAAAGATATTATGATTATTTATTTTAATGTTTATCTTCTTTATTTCTATGTCTTTATTACTGTAAACATCCAAGAGTTTCAGGATTCTGAGAAGCAAGAAGAAGGAAGGAAGGAAGGAAGGAAGGAAGGAAGGAAGGAAGGAAGGAAGGAAGGAAGGAAGGAAGGAAGGAAGGAAGGAAGGAAGTCTTGAATGCATGAAAAGGAGTGGAATTGTTATACACATACACACATACATAGACACACAATGTGGTATACGTGTATGTATGTATATCAAAGTGAACTTCTCTAGGGATAGTATGAGGCTTTTTCTATATTTCTGATGCAACCTTCCTGTAATTCTATGAACTTTATCTGCCAGAATTATCAGCAATAGTCATGCTTGTATTGCTTATTTATGAATAAACAATGACACAAGATGGGAACTAAGTGTTGATTAAGATCAGTTTGGTCTCAACTCTTATCTGGAATGAAAAAGAACATAACATATTTCAGGGAACACCAAATCATATGAGTAGATTCAGCTTTTGATAAACGTTGTCTTTCTCACAATGCTGGTTGGGAATTTTGGGAGTTGAAGCCTATCCATCAGAAGGGCACCCAGGATAGAGACAGCTGCCATGATCCATATCTTAGAGTGCAAGGGGACCTGAATGGTCTCAGCTAATGATTTCAAATCCCAGGCAATTCCATATTAAAAGTAATAAGCCTTTGCTACTAACTTCAGGTGTTATATGGGAACTATGGTGATCATTGTGGCTTTTCCATTCTGTATCTGGTGCCCTCTTATTCTGGGATATTGTTAAAAAATATTTCTGCTCTATGAATTGCTCTTAAATGCTTTACAAAAGGGATCCTAAAACAAACAGAAAGCATAAAAAATATTATTGCTAGGTTGGAATCTCCCAACAACAACACTTTTTTTTCTTTTTTCCCTGTAAGTATATTTCTCAAGTGATCCTCTGAGCCACCAAAAATAAATATTCATCATACGATTTCTTGAAGTGCAGTGTAATAAAATGGAAATGTAATAAAATATGGACTCTCACATCTTATGCTGACATGAAAAAGTGTTAAGAAGGAAAGACACATACTATTCATTAATTATACTGAATAACTGGGGCTTTTGAATTTAAATGTATGTTAAGCACGTGCTGCAAATGTCAGTAAATTGCGTTGTAGCTAAAGATTTCCTCTACAATGCATTAGTTTACCTATTACTAATGTAACATATACAATAGTAATTACAGCCATTTAGATATTAAATGCATACTTACACTTAAGTATAAAGTGCCATCCATTCTATTTGTACTCAGTTTAATATAGGATGGCAAGAAAATAGAGAGTGGTGAATGGTGGGTGACAATATCTTAGTCATAGATGTAACTAATTTCATTTTATTTTTTTTTCTATTATAATTTAATGAAATCTTATTATTCTTGTGAGGGTTAATTGATCAAATTGATCATGTCTATTTAAGTCTGCATGTAATTAAAGCAATATTTCCAAAGACAGTTTCCCCCGTTTTTATGAAACATGCATCCTTGTACTGTGTACTGTAGAGAAATCCCATAGCATTGCAGAAGAGCACATGCCACCTTAGGAAACCATACAAATGATGCTATTAGCAGGAAGAATCCTCAGAAAACACGAAACTTCCCTAATTGAGAGAAACAAAAAGGTATGCAAATTTCTATTAAAGAAATACACAAAGACAATAGGGTTTTAAAAAAATCCTTTGAGAAATGTGTTTATAAAATCATGGAGACTCTAGACAAAAATTAGGTAATTCTTCAAATACTTCAAAAGTACCAGCTACATTTAGTGATAGAGCAGTATTTTATACTACTACTAAATTGTAGTCTTAAGAGACCAGAATTCTATTAGTGCAGTATTTTTTCTGTATTTTCCAACTTGATTTTTTCAAGTTTATGGAGAAGAAATTGCTTTCAATTTCTTTTCAAAGGAGAAGCAAATGTCATGGATGAAATGATAGTAAAAATTCAGAATAACAGACCTGGGAGCTTTTCTAGTCCAACCTATTGCTCAAGCAGGAGACCTTATACCTGGGGTAGGCAACCTTGGCTCTTTTATGACTTGTGGACTTCAATACCCAGAATTCCTACACCAGCCATGCTGACTCAGGAATTCTGGGAGTTGAGGTCCACAAGTCATAAAAGAGCCAAGGTTGCCTACCCCTGCCCTATACCATTCCAGACAAATGGTTGTCCAATCTCTTCTTAAAAACCTCTATTGTTGGAGCACCAGTGGTGGGATTCAGCCAGTTTGCACCACTTCAGCAGAACCAGTAGCTAATTTTTTGTTGCCCAGGCTCAGAATGGACTTCCGGAAGCAGCATCCACACAGAGAACTGGTTGTTGCCTCTCTTCTTGATTAAGGAAGGCTGTCACCAGGGAGCTATAACGTCAAGCTGTTCTCTTTATGGACATTAACGCTATGTAAGGCTAAGCCTGCAAAAAATCCCTGAAGAATTTCTTCTGTTGGGAAATACTTTTCTTTACTTATTGCTGCAATTTATATGCTGTTCATTTCCCAAAAGTTCTGTAAGCCTCTCCGGTTTTGTCAGACTTTTGGAATTTCTTTCAAATTCCTTTGGAGAGTTTTTCAACTTATTATTGTGTTCCATTGCATGTCACTCCATCATTTTATAGCTTCTCTAGCTGCCTGTAGAGGGCATAGGAAATGGCCTTGAAAGACTGGAGGAAAAGCTGCTATCAATGTTATGGGGTCAAATAAGCAGGGCTTGAATGTTCCAAGAAACCCATTTGAGAAAATGAGTCTCAGTCAAGCCTCTCCCTAGTTCACATGAACATACAGTGAGGAATGGGGGAAGCACAGTCAGATTTGGAAGATTCTGGTAGTATAAAAGTAGTGCTGACTTATCCTATATGTCATTGGTTTCTTAGTCTGGTGCACCTTGTAGAGCTAATTGTCTGTCTTCCCTGATCTGGAAAATTCCTATTAAGGAGTTTCTTTGTTAGGCCTCCCCTTAAGGTTTAATAGAAACATGAGGACCAGTGGTGGGATTCAGCCGGTTCGCACCAGTTCGGCAGAACTAGTAGCTAATTTTTTGTTGCCCAGGCCCAGAATGGACTTCCGGAAGCGGCATCCACACAAAGAACTGGTTATTCACATATTTGAATCCCACCACTGTGGAGCACCCTCAACTTCTGGAGGCAAGTCATTCCACTGATTAATTGTTCTCACTACCAGGAAATTTCTCCTTATTCTAGTTGCTTCTCTCCTTGATTAATTTCTATCCATTGCTTTTTGTCCTACCTTCAGGTGCTTTGGAAAATAGGTTGATCCTCTCTTCTTTGGGGCAGCCTTTTATATATAGGTAGGATAATGCTTATTTAGCCACTTAGTGACGAAGATGAGTGAGTGAGTATTCTGTCCTTTACTACTATACACAATGAATTATATTCATAGTCCTCATCAGTGGTGGGATTCAAATATGTGAATAACCAGTTCTCTGTGTGGATGCCGCTTCCAGAAGTCCATTCTGGGCCTGGGCAACAAAAAATTAGCTACTGGTTCTGCCGAACTGGTGCGAACCGGCTGAATCCCACCACTGGTCCTCATGTTTCCATTAAACCTTAAGGGGAGGCCTAGCAATTGCTAAGCACATTGATTGTGCTTAGATTGTAAGCCGCCCTGAGTCTTCGGAGAAGGGCGGGATATAAATGGGATTAAAAAACCAAAAAAACCAAAGAAACTCCTTAATAGGAATTTTTCAGATCAGGGAAGACAGACAATTTGCTCTACAAGGTGCACCAGACTAAGAAACCAATGGCATATAGGATAAGTCAGCACTACTTTTATACTACCAGAATCTTCCAAATCTGACTGTGCTTCCCCCATTCCTCACTGTATGTTCATGTGAACTAGGGAGAGGCTTGACTGAGACTCATTTTCTCAAATGGGTTTCTTGGAACATTCAAGCCCTGCTTATTTGACCCCATAACATTGATAGCAGCTTTTCCTCCAGTCTTTCAAGGCCATTTCCTATGCCCTCTACAGGCAGCTAGAGAAGCTATAAAATGATGGAGTGACATGCAATGGAACACAATAATAAGTTGAAAAACTCTCCAAAGGAATTTGAAGGAAATTCCAAAAGTCTGACAAAACCGGAGAGGCTTAGAGAACTTCTGGGAAATGAACAGCATATAAATTGCAGCAATAAGTAAAGAAAAGTATTTCCCAACAGAAGAAATTTTTCAGGGATTTTTTGCAGGCTTAGCCTTGCATAGTGTTAATGTCCGTAAAGAGAACAGCTTGATGTTACAGCTCCCTGGTGACAGCCTTCCTTTTGTGCTGACTGAAACAAGAGATACCCAAGAGATTGAGCAAGAGAAAGCTAATATGAGCAATGACTTCCTTCTAGATATATCTAACAAAGAAGAAATGTCTGTAATGCTTGATTTCAAAGTCAAGCTCAACAGGGCATGTAAAAAAAGTAAGAAGGTAGCTTTGACTGTACAATTGAAACAAATTTACTATCAGCAATATTCATGGTCCAAAAAATTAATATGATGGTCATGGCAGCATGATTGTAGTCCTATCCCTTTCCTACCCATATCAATCTTGTATGCACACACTGTACAAAGGAACAGAACTTCAATCGTACTGTCACAAACACCATTATACACACACACACACACACACACACACTACTGATTGCTATAATATCAGTCATTGGGTACCCAAGGTAATTGCTTCTTTGGTGGGTATCAAAGATTTCAATCTCAGACTTACCAGTATATGTACTTATTTGGATTTATATGACTAAGAAACTCCCCATAGCAACTCTGGGCAATTAATAACAGAGAAAAACATACAAAATAAAAACAAAAATCAACCAGTCTTTAAAACCTATAATCACCACCAAGGTAAAAAACAAATCTAATAAATTAAGAACATCCTATGGGCCATACCCAACCTCTCAAGTAAGAGTAGAAGTGCATACAAAGACATGAAGAGCATTGGCTGAGTTGCAGATGTGGGTTTTCTAGGACGTGCAGAAGCATCTGAGGTAGAATAAGTGGCTTGAATTAATTTCATATATCAGAAGGATAGTAGCACTACAACAGAATGGAAAAATAACATGATATATTCACTTTAGACAAAATCTAAAATGATACTTTCACTGTAACATTGTCAGTCCAGCATCCCAGGAACAAACCAGGCCATTATACATCATATTTGAAGCCAATGAAGGCACCCTGAAAATTCATGACAAGAACAGAATTCAATCTGTAACTTCAGATGAAGCTTTCCACCTTAGTATCAGCCTGCTCATTTTTCCATCTCTGCCTAGAAACATGGGATTTGATAATGGTAACACAATTTAGACTTTCATATGAAGTATACATTTCTCTGAAGAAATGACCCTGTTATGATACTTGATATGCAGTCAAGAAGAAGCTAAATTGCTTTTTCAGAGATCACAATTAAGTTGTTTAAAATAAAAATGTGGTTGGAAAGCAAATCTGTAATATTGTTGGCAGTAAAAGAAAACTGCTATTAACAGAAGAGAAACATAATGGGTAAATGTATTATTGTTGTTGTTGAAACATAATTAATGTGCATCCTATGAAGTAAGCAAAGGGGAAATACAGTTGTTGCAGCAGTTAGAATGCATCTCATTAGCACCAAAGCCACTGTGTATCAAAATACATTATGTTCTACTAAAAAAGTGTAATTGAATTCCCATCAAACCATAGTTCATCTAAATCAAATCAGACTGCACTCAGCCCATTTGAGCTGTGGTTGGAAATTAGGATTCATCAAAATACCTTCTAGTAATTTAAGTAAATACAAAGGCAGGTTTGAAGCTGAAAGAGGGAAGAGAAAATGAGGTAGGGAATTAGAAGTTTATAGATAGAAGAGAATATTTGTAGCTCAGGGTTGAACTGTGGGGTCTTTAATGCTCTCTGACCTTAAGGGTTCATGGATGCTCTCTGCTAGTGTCCTGTCTCTTTGTCCTATAGAGTAGCTATTACAGACCTTACACTGTATTTTGTAGATGACTCCTCTTTTTTCTTCTGGTGCTGCTATTTTTTTGGTTTACTTGGGATGCTTTGGAGGGCTTTAGTTGGTTTGTGTGCTATGGTGATGCCATGTGGTTAGAATAGTCTCATTTCTAATGCTTATAATTCTAATTTGTCTAAATCTATCAAAGTGCCTTCCATATTCAACACTTAATGTGTGTGTCTGTGTCTGTCTGTCTGTCTGTCTGTCTGTCTGTCTGTCTGTCTGTCTGTCTGTCTGTCTCTCTCTCTCTCTCTCTCTCTCTCTCTGTGTGTGTGTGTGTGTGTCCGTGTGTGTGTGTGTGTGTGTGTGTGTGTGTGTGTGTGTGTGTGTGTAAAACTTTCTTCTCACCTTCATGGATGGTATGTTTCCTCTTCAATTTCTGTTCCCCTCCCAGAGGACTGAAAGTTTGAGGGTTCTGTGGAATATCTTATGAGCTGTTCCTAGCACAGCCCTCTTCTGGACAGAGAGCTCTGATGTTATTTCTGGGATCTATTGGAACCACTGTCTCAGCTTAGGAGACACAGCCCCAAGTGCTCTTACCATCACTCGGATCACTTTGGCCTTTACTTTCAACATCCTTTCCAGTTCCTTTTTTAGGCTCTGGTACTTTTGCAGCTTCAGATATTCCTTCTTTGTGATGTTGCTGTCACTTAGCACCACTAAATGTGTTATGATCCTTGTCTGCCACCAAGATAACTGGGTTGGTTGGCTAGTTGTTGCTGTATACCATTCACTAATTTTATCTCATCATGAAGCATGCTCTAAATACTAAGAGTCTGAATTTAAATTTGCCTGAGGTCTGATAAACTGGAATGAAAGCAATGTTCCAAGTAAATGTAAGAGGGCTTATTGTCCTTTGATTTATGCCATATGTGGTACTTAAGCTTTCTTTGCTGCGTGACAGTGCTACAGAATCCTTATATTTCTCAAGAGTTTTCTGTTCACTGAAGCTTCTTTCCAAGCAATTTTGTTCTCATTCAGCATCAGTGTTATCAGCCCAGAGGCACTATCTTGTTCCTTCCACAACTAGTGGAGAAAGAACAATATCAACTTATTAAATGGTGATTAGAAAAGGATTGTCCATGACACTGTTATATGCCTGAAAAAAAGATTTCATTACACTTACAGAGAGCTTTGGAACATGATCTTAATTAGCAACACACTGCTATGGCTGAGCAGGAAAAGGATGGGAAAGGGATTTCGCAGAGACATTACATTTGCTATTTTTGTGTCAGCCTCTGATGTTTAGTATTTTGATCATTTGATCATTTCTTTATCTTAAAGACATGAAAAACTACCCCCCTCCAGGGGAGTTTTTGCTAATCTCGTGGAAGATCTTGAGCTCTTCCAGTCTACTATTTGCTGTTTGCAGCTTTAAGAGAACCCTAGCTGATCTTTTTGCCAGATCTAAAAATCTTTTTCAGAGCAACAAAGGGGCATTCAAAAATCTGAATCATGTCTTCCACTGTTCTCTAAACTCAAAGCATTAAAACTACTTTTTCTTCTGTCTGCAGAATTAGGTGAAATTATCCTCATAAAAGAATTGATCAATTCCAGCTATTTGATGCCGTGTTTTTTTCCTAAGTTCCTTTAGATATATTTTTCTTCTTCCAAAAAGAAATGAAAGATAGTTATTCCTTTCTCAGAAAAACTAAAGTACTTTCAAGGTCCATCCAAAAATTCTTATAGACATTTGGCTAAATTCTTTTGAAGTAGACATTCAGAGGAGTTTCCTTAGGAGGACTGGAGTCATTAACACATTCTGAATAGGGTAAGCAGGCAATGAACCTGATGACACATGAACAACATATGATTACATCAATAAATCTCACTTGCCA
The DNA here is from genome assembly GCF_964194415.1 of Vipera berus. Classification (NCBI taxonomy): domain Eukaryota; kingdom Metazoa; phylum Chordata; class Lepidosauria; order Squamata; family Viperidae; genus Vipera; species Vipera berus. The sequence goes on from NC_138204.1 coordinate 31,913,478, forward strand.
AATTAATATCTTTTCAATATAATGCAAAACAATACATTCAAATCCTCAAAGGGTATTCTGATCCTGTACCTACTTTCTTAGACCACAATATTTACAGTGAGACTTACTTCTAAATAATTTCCTTAAATATTAAATCCTCCACCCTCCAGCTTACCCAATGTACTGGATTTACTTTCTTCCATTAAAAAAAAGTAAACATGCTGTTCCAGCACTAGTATGCAGCTATTCCCTTAATACTGCCAGAATACTATTTGTCTGTTGCCTAGAATTTCCCCAATAACCACCGCACTGAGTGCCTCATAAACATTTTCCTGTTTTTGTTGCTATTCCCTCATCACTTTGTATTGCTCTATTTTCCCTTTGAATGTGATGTTCCCAATGATTGCTACTTTTTCTTTCATTGCCATGACATGATGTTTTTATTATGATGATATTTTTATTATTATTTATTTTACTGTTCCTCAGTAAAACCCATCCCTTTTTTATGAGCCACATGGTTGCCATTTTTAAGGTCCATATCCACTTTGGGATGCTTACTGTTTAAAGAGTCTTTAATTAGAAGCTCTTTTGAACACAGGGCAGGGGTGGGTGGGTGGTCCTTGTGCAACAATCAGGAACAATCAATCAGGCAATTGGACTCAATGGCCTCTGTGGGTCTGACCTATTCTATGATTCTGGAAAAGTTTCTTTTTTTCTTATCATCAAACCCTACTATTGTAACAAAAGCAGTATTGAATTTCCAAGGTATCAAAATCCAAAAGAGAGATGACTTTTAAAAAAACATTTAACAAATAACTTCCAAGTTTCTTTTAGAGCAAGGATGAGGAATCTCATATATATCCACACATAGAATAGGTTTTAATGTTATGATTTTAAACAAACATACAATGAACCATCCTGAGTTTGGGGGAAGATGTGTGTGTGTGTGTGTGTGTGTGTGTGTGTGTGTGTATTATGTATATGTATATGTATATATATAAAATAAAAGGACAAGAAAATAAGTCAGAATGTATTGTTCCTCAAGTTGCCCCATTAAGCCCACTATGAGGAGTGACTTTCTCTGCATATGAAACGAAGCATGGACTGTCTACTATATACCTTGTTTCATACTTGGCAGAATACCAGAGCAAGGCAGCTGGATTTAAAGAAAATTCTAGAAGAATCGCCATTTAATGAGAAGCTGAGGAAAGACACTAGTTAAATAAAGAAGAAAATGGTTGAAGAATTAATTGTAAGCTGTTCACCTGAAAATTTCACTTGTTTTAATAATGGGTTTCCTAGATAAGGGACAAAAATTCAGATTTTTTTCTTTCTTAAAAAGTATAGTGGGGAATGCCAAATATTGATTCTCAGCAGTTATGCTCCCATGAGTTTGCCTTCTAGAATCTAGCTATCTAGTAGATATCACACTGATATCCTGCTACAATCACTACAACTCTCAGCAGTTTATAAGATATAACAAAACATCTTAAAGGAACCATGATTAGCGTGAACATAAAATCAATTATAATCAAAATAATGATAAAAAATAAAGCAATTCAAAAACAGAATAAAACAAAAAGTGATCCAGTCTGGTTAGAACATTGTCAGGAATAACTTGTTGTTCAGCATATTTATTACTAAAATCAGGTAGGGGGTCAGTCTGATGTCCACAAGAAGAGTGTTCCCGGGAACCAGTGCTGCTACTAAGAAGCCGTACTTCTTGGTCTCTGCTCCCTTTACTTCTCAAAAGTGGGACACTAGTAGACCTAATAGGTTGAGATAATCTCCCTTATAGCCTGGGATGGCAAAATACATGCAAGCTATTGGTTGATCTCGTCCATCAGCTTCATGTAGATATTAACCAGTAGAAAAGATAACTAATCCTTGTGCAAGTCTGCAGACCAGGTGTTACCAAGCCAACTGCTTATCCCCCACTAGGCTAGGAGTGGTACTACTGAAGATAGTACCTCCAATCCCCAAACCTATAAGATGATCTAACAAGATACTTTGATTGATAGTCTAAAAAAACCATAAGTGATCTAATCTTAAGAGGCTTCATAATTGTTGCAGCAGTACCCACTTAACAGCTTTCCCTAAAAGTATGCAATATTATTAAAATCTTTGAGTCCAAAGGTCTTCTTTCCTGGAAACGACATACTATTACCTCGTTATATTTTTTTAATCAATTTTTCTGGTCACAAACATTCTATCTTCTCTGTCCTACAGTTTTTACTATGGTTTTGCTTTTTTTATATCATAGGAACTTCCCTTACATCCCCTGAGAAAATTGATCCATCAAACTCTGAACTGACTTCACCTTCATGTATGTGTCCTGGAAGACAATTCAAAAGTTTTACTTTTAGTTTTACACCTCCTTTTTTCATCCATACTAGGAATCATGATTGAAGATTGACTATAATTGGTTCCAGAATCATATTAGGTTATAAATAGGATTGGTTAAAGCTAACTGTAGGCAATCCAAACCATTAATCACTTAAGAAGCACCAAAGGCACTACAAACATGTTCCTCCATAATGAAGAATATTTTAGTGTGATGTGCAAACATGGTCTCTGACTGGCAAAAAAAAATAGTTTCTAAATATTTATAATAGCGTTCTATAATGTTTTTAGAAGATAAATTATGGTGCCTGCAGCATCGGAAGGTAGTGGCCAGCTTACACTTCAAGAATATCAATATTTCAGAAATAACTAATAAATGATTAAATACAATCATTCTTTAATTATTCTAAGCTATGTTTCAACATGTTGCAAAGACCTTCATTAACTCATTCCAAGGGCATGCACAAGGTGCACAAGGGTGCTATATTAAGTGCAAATCTACCAACTAATACCTATTAGAAAAAAACCCATACACATCTGGCTTAGGACACTCTGTAATAATTAATGAAAACCAGGATATTTCTTTGATTAATGCATTCCCATGTAAGATTCTGAACTCATTTACAGTATTGTCCAATTTTGTTTGGAACTACAAGGAGTAGGTATCCTCAGATACATTCATGGGCCACCATGGGCTCTTCTTCCTCACTTGCTTTCTTCATCAGAAGTTTCAATAAAATAGTGTGAAAGCAAATAGGAAATTTTCCTGCAGAAAAAAGTGAGACATAGACAAAATGAAATGATAAACTGAAACAACAACAACAACAATAATAATAACAATAACTAATCCAAATTATTTTTTTACATTTTTGTTGTTTTTGTGATAACATCATTATTCTTAGTATTGTTTTCATGCTCAAGAGTGAATTCAAAGAAGGCTTTATGGTCCCATATGAGCTGTCAAATTCTGAATTCCTGAGCAATGCTAATTCCAAGGAGGAGGAGGAGGGGGAGGAGGAGGATCCATGCTCAGCTCATCTCAAACCTAGAAATCCAGATATAACATAGATCATGCAGCTTTAAGTCCTATCAGTTTGAAAATATCAATTACTGTACCAAAGATTATAGCAGGCTATTATCAATGGTTTTAATAGTCTTTGTTTGCCCTCAAGTCATTGAAATGCTATAATCACACCTTCCTTTCTCCTGTCCAAAGTCCTGATTTCCTAGATGTCAAGTTTCCAACGTATGGGCTTTTCAAGTGACTCTGAGGCATTGTTTACCTTAAAAGTCCTTTATTAGCCTAATACACCGGCAAATGCTTGCTCGCAGGAAGCTGGAATCTGAAATCTCCGCCCCTTTCACAATATATTAAAACACAATTCTCCACCTTTCTAATTTTTTCATTAATCATATTCTCCAATTAATTTAAAGAATCAGTTTCCCTTCTGTTAGAAAACCTGCCAAGGTCTTATCTTCTTTAGTTAGAGATGGCCTTGAAGGTACAATCCTCCTCTTCCCTCCTCCCAACTTTAAACTGAATCTCTTAAAGCAATACACAAGTTTAACATATGAAATGGCTACTTCTTCATCTCTTGTCAAGCAATAACATTCGATGTTAGCAGCATTGACACTAGAAGCATGAACTTATGTTAGGCAATTTATGCTTCTTTCCACCATCTCTTTAAAGCTGTTATGTCTTCTTGGTGGGTTAGACAGCATCACCACCAGATGGATTTGTAGCTGGCTGATGGCCGTACTCAGCGTGTGGTCCTCAATGGAACCACATCTACATGGACGGAAGTGTGTAGTGGGGTGCCCCAGGGCTCTGTTCTGGGCCCAGTGCTCTTCAACATCTTCATCAACAATTTGGATGAAGGGATAGATGGGGAACTCATCAAATTTTCATACGACACCAAACTGGCAGGAATAGCCAACACTCCAGAAGACAGGCTTAAGGTACAGGAGAATCTGGACAGACCTGAACACTGGGCACTATCTAACAAAATGAAATTAAATGGTGAAAAAAGTAAGGTTCTACATGTAGGCAAGAAAAAACAAATGCACAGGTATAGTATGCATGGTACCTTGCTCAATAGTAGTAACTGTGAGAGGGATCTCGGAGTCCTAGTGGACAATCACTTAAATATGAGCCAGCAGTGTGCTGCAGGTGCCAAAAAAGCCAACACCATGCTAGGCTGCATTAACAGAGGGATAAAATCAAGATCACGTGAAGTATTAATTCCACTTTACAATGCCTTGGTAAGGCCACACTTGGAATACTGCATCCAGTTTTGGTCACCACAATGTAAAAAAGACGTTGAGACTCTGGAAAGAGTACAGAGAAGAGCAACAAAGATAATTAGGAGACTGCAGACTAAAAAAATTAAGGAACGGCTGCTGGAATTGTGTATGTCTAGTTTAATGAAGAGAAGGACTAGGGGTGACATGTTAGCAGTGTTCCAATATCTCAGGGGCTGCTACAAAGAAGAGGGAGTCAAGCTATTCTCCAAAGTGCCCAAAGGCAGAACAAGAAGCAACGGATGGAAACTACTCAAGGAGAGAAGCAACCTAGAACTAAGGAGAAACTTCCTGACAGGACTTTTTTTTCCCTCATAGAACGCTCAGAACAACGTTCCGGCACCTTTAAAAAAAAAGCTCCCTCTATTGGCTTTTGAAAGCCTATTGCAGGGATAGGCAATCTTGGCTCTTTTTTATGACTCGTGGACTTCAACTACCAGAAATCCTGAGCCAGCTACACTGAGGGGAAAGAGAGAGGTTTCCAAGCTGAGCCATGCTGGCTCAGGAATTCTGGGAGTTGAAGTCCACGAGTCATAAAAGAGCCAAGGTTGCCTACCCTGCACTAGAGGAGGACATTAAAATTATTTACAAGGTTACTTCTTTAGGAACTAAACTTTTAGAATCTAAAACAGCTAATTCAAAAAAGCCAACAGGAAAGAACCTCACATTTTTCATCTGCTTCTGTCTTTTGGAAGGCAAAATTAGATAACAAAATAATCTATTTCCTATGTTAACATCTCTGCAATGAAATCAATAAAGGTAACAGGAAAGAAATGAGAAACATTTTTCTCAATGTAATATGTCTAATTTAGCTGATGCTAGAAAAAAAATAGTATCTTTTGTAAATATTCTTGAAAACTATTTTGAATCTATAACCATCTATTACAACTAAACCACTTTAAATTAAACAATTCTTAAGAATGAAATATTCTTAATTTGAACTTTACTTTTACTGTTTGGACTGTTGTATGCTTTGAAAAATAGATTATTTAGAATCTAGTTATGTTGCACTTTAGTCTTTAAATAATTAACCTAGTATATAGTACATAACAATATATGATGTTTTCCATGGTGAGCTTAACATCAATAACAACATTTATTAAAAAGGCTAAAATAATTTCTGGTGGTATTATCTGTACATTAAAATTTTGTTTAGTCACAATCTTGCACTTTTCACATTCTGGGCAAGCAATGTTCATGTATCCTAGCAAAAGATTTTACATATGTGCATAACCGTAGTCAGTAGCATATGCCTTTTTAAAAATATCAGAAATGCAAAGAAACAAAAATAAGTCCAAAATATCTGTATTACATCCAGAAATGCCAACTTTGCAACCAATATTTTTCATCCATAACTATGACACCCTAAGGATACCTGCATACATGCAAATGCTTCTATGAGATCAGTAACGTAGCAGGGATTGCTTTTTCCTTCCAGTAACAGATTGCTGGGAAATACCAAACATGGCCTTGAGAATTCCAATGTTTGTTACAAATTTTTCTGGATGTGGTTGGAAAGAGGCCTAGAAATGCCAGCACAAATACATCACACTTGCTGAACGTGCACATGCAACTAATTACAATCTTCAATTATATGTGATATATCTAAAATGAGTTGGGCTGTCTCAACTGCAACTTGCAAACCGTTCCATTTTGTGGCAAAACAATCCAGGACAAGCTGATCAGCAGAGCTTAGAGAGGACTCATTAACACAATTTTTGGAAAGGAAAGAAACAGAAGGACAGTTTAACGTCTTCCAGTTGATGTTATGTTAGTAACATCTTCTGGGAGTTGAAGTCCACAAGTCATAAAAGAGCCAAGGTTGCCTATGCATGGCTTATTGGCTTTCGAAAGCCAATAGGAATTGCTGCTGAGCACGCCAAAAGACCCGGCTGGCAAATGTTGCACAGGCAAGTTGTCTGCAGTGAAGGCAGGAACTTTGCACCCCTCCTTGCTGCTCAACTACACCATCTCAACTAGGTAAGTAAAATATTATTTGCAAATAGGATGGCAATAAACAATTTAGGCTGCATTTACATCAGGGCTTTTCAACCTTTTCAGAAATTGTACTACTTTTAGAACATGACAATATTCAAGCACCACCAGTGCTTAACAAGGTGTCAAAAACTTGATGACTAAAAAAAGGGGGAGGGTATTTTGGGTTTCATTGGTTAGATTCATGTATTGTGATAGAAATGGCTAGTTTATAATATTATAGAAAAGCAAAAAGTTGAGGTTCAATGTTAATCCTTCCTTCTACTCCTGTAACAGAGGAAGTCAGAAGTCAGTGCCTTTTCTTTTTCCCTTCTCTCCCTCACTTTTCCCTTTTTCTCTTACTGTTCGCTCACAAAAGCCCCCCCACTCACTCACACTTTGCTCACAAAAGCCTCCAGTCACTCTCACTCACTCCTCCGTCTCTTTCAAAGGCATCTTGTTCAGTCTCTTCCCCCACTCAGTCCGTGTCTTTCAAAGGCCTCTTGCTCGCTCGCTCACTTACTGCCCCGTCACTTCCAAACACCATTTGCTCATTCACACACTCACTTTCTGCCCTGACACTTCCAAACACCATTTGCTCATTCACTCACTCACTTACTGCCCCATCACTTCCAAATGCTTCCAAACACCACTTGCTTGCTCACTCACTTAGTGCATTTGGAAGCAACGGGGCAGTATGTGAATGAGTGCTGGTGCCGGAGGCCATCAGCTGTTTGGCGCCGGAGACAACTGCCACGAGGAACACAGCTCTGGGTCGGGGTTCAGAGCAGTTCCAGGTGGAGGCTCAGCACAGGCCACAGCATGGCAACTGCGGGGAGGGGAATCCCCACAGCATGCGGCTCCGAGCCGCAGGGCTGGGGGTGCAAAGGACGGGTGGTGATGCCATAGCAAGACACTGGCATCGCTCCCAGTGACAGCACCTCTGAGTTCTGGCACCTTTTTTAAAAAAAAAAAAAGCACTGCTGACAGAACAATTAACCAGTGGAACAACCTGCCTCCAGAAGTTGTGAATGCTCCAACACCGGAAATTTTTAAGAAGAGACTGGACAGCCATTTGTCTGAAATAGTATAGGGTTTCCTGCCTGAGCAAGGGGTTGGACTAGATGACCTCCAAGGTCCCTTCCAACTTTACTATTATGATTATGAAATGAGTATGCTATGAATCAGGACAATTAGCAAAAGAAGATATAACAAGAATCTCTCTTCTGCCATTTCAAATTATTTTGTCTAATGAATATTGCCTACTCTGGTTATACATGGCTCTTTATAATCTTAGAAAACCCCTTCCCTTTTTTCATTCACCTGATTCTTTTAATTACATATAACAGGAATTCAAGAAAATAAGTGCTATGCTACAGACTGGTATCCCATTATTATCTCGCACATGCATGTCAAGTCTAAAAATTGCATTCCACAAGCATATTAACTATATTCAGGACCTAGAATGAAAGAACCTTTAGTTCAATTTGGCTGTTCAAAACCTTCAAAAGAGCTGTTTCAGAACAAGCAGGAGCATCACACAAACCTCACCTGTTTAAATTGTTCTAGTAGCTACATCAATTGCCAAGCTCACATAAGTCTTTTGGAACTTAACTTTGTATTCACATATGAAGCAGATGTACAATTCTAAAGAAAAGATGCATATAAAGCATTTTTTGTATTTGGCAATAGCTAATATATTTGCCCAGCCCTAAGTTTTAGTTCTTTGGCAATCATAACAAGAAATTGTATCATGGACCAATTTTACAGAACTGAGGTTTGGAATGCCTTTCCTTCTTAAGTGCAAATTTCCTGAAGAAAAGTTCAAAGATCTAAATTGTTTCATTTTATATGCCATATTATTTTTATTTAGCCACATTATTTCCCAAGGAGAAATCTTCAGGAGAATTTGCTTTCCAGAATTTGTGGAAGCAATATGGACATTATGAAAACAGAAAAATCTGATATTTAAAAATGCTTTCAAGCAGCTCAAGAGCGTCACAAGTCTCAAACATTCATCTTGTTTCTGACTTTTTAGTATTAAATATATTTTCGTATTTATTGTTCTCTGCTGTGCTGACGCATTCCCTGCAAAGCAGAACACAATTCATTATTTTCATAATTCAAATCACATTATCCAAATCTACTGAAAAAACTCCAAATTTAATTAACTAAATTAAATATTTATTAGAATCAGAATTTTAAATACAGATTAATTTAAATTTACTGAAAGGAATCGCCTAGCTCCATAAATATCCATTCGTCTGTGCAAAGCATGCAAAATTATTTGTCTCAGGAAGCATAAACTGGTGTTAAATATGAGAACATTGTTCTAAGTTCTTCAACAGAGCTGAATGGATTTTTTAAATACGTTTATTATTTATTTATTAAATTTATTTATATGGCTGCCCTAGTCAGAATTTTGATTCTGGGTGGCTAACACAACATTAAAACAATACAAAAAGTGATATCAACAAAATCATAAAAACCTACAATGGTTGTTAAGAAACAAACCACATAAACACTCATGTATATGTGTATGTATATATGTATGTGTATATATGTGTTGTGAATACATAATATATAATATATAGTTGTCCTAGAACTTGATATATAGATGGTGCCAAATCAGGAAGAAGGAATATGAGAATATATATTAGGGTCTAGGACAACTTGTCACAGCCAATGCGCCTCAGCCAACTAATTGCAGGACAATTTGCCATGGCCAACCCCTTTGCGGGACAACTCACCATAGGAAAAGTATTACACTAATGTTGAAGAAATGGTGGAATAGAATCATTAAAGAAAAGATGTCAAAGGAAGGACAAAATAAAATGTGAATGACAAAAATTAAAATAACTTTTTAATTATTTTAAATAATTAAATTGAATTGTTGGATTGGCCTTTGGCAAGTTGGCCCATTCCATGTCTATTACTCTGGTCCTTGTCTACTACCACAGTGTTTGTATGATTGGCCAGTCCCTACCTGTTCATCTAGATCTGAAAGTCCCACAGGATATTAGCCTTGTTATTTTCCACAACCTTCTGTGGAAAATCTCCTATTTGGACTTGGGAGAGTGTAGCCCATATACTGTGTAGATGTTCCTGTACACGATGCCAGTTACTTGTTTGTGCCATTCAAGATATATTGCTCCTGCCTGCATCTTACACACTACATGTATATATGCCTTTGAGTCAGGTTTTAACCCTAAAGACTGCGTGCACAAGTCATAAATACTCAACAATAGCAACATTTCATGGGCCATCTAATTTACTAACCCCCATTAACAACCCTGGATGCTTTATTTTTAGGGGCAGTGAAACATCTTCATCCCCTATAAATCCTCCATGGCATCATTTGGCAAAAGGAGATACTCTTTGGATTGTGAGGAAATATGTCTTTGTATACTTTTATTCAAACACCTTAGTAAATCAGTTTGCTACATATTCTCCTATCATTGAACTGCTGAATGTTCACTTCAGAAATGGAAGGTGATTTTCCCAGGTAAGTTTATAATAATGGATTAATTCATCCATTGTAAGTCTGCAATTAGGGGATCAGAACTGAATGTAAAGTTAAAGGAAAGTTGATTTCTTTAAAAAGCAGATCCTGATGAATTTAGTTCAACCTACCCTTGAGGTTTTGTTTGGCTGCTCCTTGCAGCTGCTGCCTTATTCTTGAGGGAAAAATGAGGGAGCACATGTTCACTTAGTTGAAAATCCATTTCCCATCACATTCTCATCAAGCTATGTGTTGTCACTTCAGTGGATCCAGTTCATAATTTCTGCTGCCCTGTCACTTTTCAAACCTCTTGCAAAGTCTTTAATCACATGGATTAAACACGTGAATGTTTCTTAAGGCCAGGACAAAATCAGTCTGTGCTGCATTCTTTAAAACAGCATTTTTTCCCCCAATGGATAGAGCTCATGCACGTACCTTATGCAAGCTGTTTCTTCAAACATTTTAATATTCTTATACAGGTCAAAAATTAGACCTAAGCAGCACAATACATATTCTTTTATGTTTGGCTTGTGCATGGATCACATCTGAAATGATCAAATGATGAAAAATCATGTAAGCACATTAATTTTTAAAGCAGATCATCACCTGTGATGCATCAGTACACCTAGCAACTTGTAAAGGTAACTCAGTAATAATAATAAACCTTTATTGTCAAAGTACAACATGTGTACATTGAGATTAGCTGAGCCTCCCCCCCTTGCTCCCTCCCCCCAACACACAGTGACAACAAACCCTCCATCCTACCACACCATGTGAACCAGTAATCAGTTTTACTATGTATTAGCTTTCTTCACTATAGGTAATTGCAGTCCCCTTGTAACCACAGACTTATGCAATCACATCTGCATTTACCCTGAAGTAATATAAGCCAAAACATCCATTGCTTCTGTATGGTATACCTAGAACTCATGTTGTTAGCATTCTCCATTAGCATAGTTTTTAAAAATTTTGCACCATTATCCAATGCACTTTTGTTTAACCATAGAGCCATCTAAATCTTCTTAGATTATAGTCATTATTTTCATATCATATTACTCTCAAATAAATGCATCAGTCTTTATATAGCAATTTATGGAGCACTGAGTTCTTGCAAATAAATAGGTAAAGTGGAAAGGTTCCAGTATAAATTGTATAACTGAATCCTGCAATTACAGTAAATAGTGTAAGTAGTAGGCCAACAGGGGTCAAATCAAGGGCAAAATTATCTTCAAATTAGTTCCATCAATAGTTATGGAAGAGTTAGAATAGTAAAAGGCAAAATTATGAAAAGGCAAAATATTGAGCGCAAGCTAAAAACAAATTAGAAAGACCTCGAAGTTTCAGATGGAGACAAGTTCAGTGGAGTTGTCAAGTCAATATCTTATGGAAAATTGAACAAATCCATTATATTATCTGATTTTTATCTGTAATGAAGAAAATAGAACTACTAGATTTATAAGGGAGCTGGGAATCAAATTCCTTCAGAAATAGTTAAAGCTGGATATTTTAGCTTGCAAAAGAAGATGGAGAAATATTTAACAAGAAATCATGTAAGTGTCAGGACCCACCTCAATCCACATCTTAGGAAATAAGAACTCTTGGATGCAAGTTTAGTCCAAAAGGAAAATGTTTACTAGGATGGAATCGATTGTGGGAATACAAGACGGAATCTGAGAAAAGTTACATTTCAATCCTATATAAACCATTCCCATTTCAGCCCCTCCCCTCATCCATTTGGTCAGGCTGTCGTCAGTTGCTAGGTGTCAGGTCCTTCCATGGGAAAGGGAACTCTCCTTGGTTTTATGGTTATTGCTTTCCTTTTCAGTTGTAAATGAAGATACAATCCAGACCTGTCTGTCCCCCCTCCCTTCCCCAGTAAAACATCCCCTGTTGTTTGAAAATCGCTTTAGTAACCATCCTCTCCCCCCCCCCTCGGAGAGATGGCAGAATCCCCAGAAATAGCACGTTGTTCTACCTATACAATTATGAAATGTGATATAAATGGATTCTGACAGTAAGAGAAGAAACCTGTTTGCACTAGAAACTGAGAGCAGGACAAGAACCAAGAAGATACAGGAATTCAGGTTGATAGCCACTTGTCAGGGATGATGTAGTGGATTGTTACACTGAACAGAGGATTGAACTAGATGACCTATGAGGTCCTTCTAACTAGTATACTATATTTCTATGATTCTAAATTTATTGTACATATGTTGCTTACACACCTAAGTCCATCAAATGATGCCAATAACAGTGAAAAAATTCAGTTCCTGGCCATCTTCAGAAAATCAGTTATTTAAATCTCTTCCCCTTCTTCTTCCAAAATCAGATATAATTTCAATGCGTTTTATCTTGCGTTTAAGGCTATTTTTCCCCCAAATTGTAAACTACCTTCATATTTCTCATCTACCAGTTCACGTTGCACTCATTCAGTTCAGCTGTGGGAAAACCCCTACAATGGAGTTTTGATCATTTGAGACTTCATTGCTAATGTCTCAGGATTTGCTTCAGAAGGATTGCTGATCTGGCTCCATGATGAAAGACTTTGCATTTTAGTGACAGTTTCTAATCTTAAGTGTCTCTTGAAAAATGTCCCCATGACAGACTAAAAGAAGGACCAGTTTTGCCACAAAGGCCCCAAAATATGCCTGATTTGTTGTGGAGCTGGGGACTTGGAGCCAAAAACCTAGCAACATTTTATTTATTTATTTATTTATTTATTTATTTATTTATTTATTTATTTATTTATTTATTTATTTATTTATTTATTTATTTATTTCAATTTATATACCACCCTTTTCCCGAAGGACTCAGGGTGGTTTACAGGGCAAATTAAAATAGTGCAATGTACAAATTAAAATAAAATTAAATTAATAGCCCCAAAACAGTTTAAAATTTAAAATTTAAAACCACTAAAACCCCTCAGTCCAGGCTGGCTAAATCAAATAGCCATGTTTTTAGGTCCCAGTGAAACGAACGAAGGTCGGGGGCGATCCGGAGTTCCACAGGCAGCTGATTCCATAGGGCAGGCGCACCCACCGAGAACGCTTTCCCCCTGGGGATCGCCCGCAGGCACTCCCTGACCGGTGGGACCCTGAGGAGGCCCTCCCTGTGGGAGTGCACAGGACGATGGGAAGTGGATGCTGGCAGCAGGTGCTCCCTAAGATAATCTGGACCCATGCCATTTAGGGCTTTATAGGTCATCACCAGCACCTTGAATCTCACCTGGAGGGCAACTAGAAGCCAATGCAGCTCGCGGAGAAGAGGCGTTACGTGGGAGCATTGGGAGACCCCCATCAATTTTTCCAAGTTTATGAAAAAAAAGAGAGGGAAGAAATGTTTATTTTTCCACTGTTGAAAACTGAGTGGCACTCAAGGTAGAGAATGGCAAATGTAGAAGTGGTGAATGATTGTGCTAATCAGTTGTTGGCTAGTTTGACTTAATAGTGGTTGGCTGAAAGTTCAGTGTGAGAGCACCAGGCTCACAAACATATAAACAATAAACGTGTTGAATCTTAGATCTTCTGATAGATAAAACAAAGTGGGAAAGTGTCTTGGTCTTTGTTGAATCCATAAGATATTACATTAAACCTTTTAATGAATTCTAACTCCACTGCTTCATGCTAAAGTTAGTGTTGATAATTCCTCTTATCTTCCCTTAATGTTTCTCCCTTAATGTTTCTGGTAATATAATTCAGTCCTATAATAATGATTAGAATAGATACTGTACATAGGCAGAGTTGTCACTGGCGTCTCTCTCCCACCCTAGTTTTTATATATTCTATGTCTGTGTCCCTTTGACATGCCTTTTTGTGTCTATTGGCAGTTGTTCTTGTTTAAGTAGCTATGGGTTGTGAACATACTCTAAATTGCAAGATTGTGAGGAGGAAGTGTCATGGTTCAGAATGGACAGTAGAGGATCAGTAATGTGTTTGAGAAGTTTTAGCTGACAGCCTTAAGTGATAAGTGGTATTCTGTTGTTTTCTTATCTGGGTTTGCCTTAGAGTAGATTATCCCTTGGCACTAGTGAAGAACATTTGATTATTTACCATGATTATTCTATTATTTTATTGAGTGGGTATTGCAATTTGAAAAAATACAATAGATGCAATGAAGATTTTTTTTAAAAGAAAAAAGAAAAAGAAACAGATACAGCTGATAAATAAGATGTGCTACTGCTGCAAAGAGAAAGATCAGTAACTCCTACTGTGCTAATCTCAGGTTTGGTTCATTGTAATGTGCTTTGTTGAACACAGACTGGAAATTGCAGCAGGTGACTTGTGTTAGTCCATGTGAACATAGCAGTTGGAAGGCTTCATCCTGCCTTTATTATTTTTTATAAATATCTCAAGGCAGGGAACATACATAACACACCTTCCTCTGCCTAGTTTCCTCATAATAGCAAGCCTGTGTGCTGGTTTGGGGCTAAGAGTGAGAAGCTGTCCCAAAGTAACTGCTCCAAAGTCACCCAGCTGGCTTTCATATGTAAGGCCAGACTAGAACTCACTATTCCCTGGTTTCTAGCTTGGAGCCTGTATTACACAGCTTAGGCCCACAACTAAGGGCTGACTATTTTTGTATGCATTACCTCATATTCTTAGATAAGCAAGACGCTCCTTGCAAATCCTCTTATAGATGCATTTGATATCCACTGTTAATTCTCCTTGCTTGGAGGAAGGGTTCATGTTATAGTACAAATGGTTCCCATTAGGGAGGGAGTTAAAAACATTTTTATTCACCCAGGTCTTTACAATTATGGCATTTGAAATTTAAGACTTTGCTTCAGTTTTTAGTGCTTTATATTTCATACTTTAAATAATATTTTTTATCATTGAATTATGAGATTTTTTTAAAAGACATCCTGAGCTGACAAGGACATGTGATGATGGATACACAGATGGGCAGACTAACATACACATTCATCCCCCATCATATGGTCACTTCAGTGTAAATATCTAAATATTGCTAGCACAATATGTGGATAAAAGAAACTAACAGTGCCAGAATTGTTATACTTCCTACCAGTTTGGAGGAATGAAATGTATCTTAACTGAAGAGTTTCCTCTCTCTTTAACCCTCCAAATGGGGAAGGTCAGGGAAGAAGAAATGATGCCAGCAAATTTTTTAATCGTACATGTTGTCATTGAAACACAGCCTCTTTTAAAACTGTAGCTAATTAGTTGAGTAATAGCCAAATGTTATTAATTCAACAGTTCCTTAAGTAGCAATCACCCATTTATTTATAATAGCATTTCCACTGTAATTACAAGCATCGCAATGCATGTATTAGGGGGGAGGGGACTAATGGGAATGAGATATTTATATCCTTCATGAACTCCATATGACAACTACCCTGCTTAATGTGGAAAATTTTATTGTTTTAATTTGTAATGCCTTGTTCATTAATTTGACTTTTTGCCTTTCCACACACAGCATCTTTGGGGAACTGAAAACTACGAACTCTTTATAATCATTCTCCACTTGTGAACATTTAAAATAAGTTATTTAGCTAGAGGATGAGCCAGTTTTGGTTTGGAATCAAGTATTCCTTTTTGACCCATTCATTTCAAACCAGATTGTTGCTGGTTATGAGTTTTGGCAAAAATTAAACCAAAATGCTGCTTCACAGTTTTTCATACAGTTTGATTCACCATAGATGTCTTTGAAAATTAGTTTAAAGAGAAATGTGGTGAGTTCAACTTTAAAAAAAAACAGATTAATCAATTGTTTGGGGGGAAAGAGATATTAAAGTAAAATCTAGAAAGTGAGAGGAAAATAACATTTTAAATCCAATGAAGTCTCACTGTAATCTAAAGATAACAAAACATCAGAAATTGCTTTTGTTAGATCATGAGTGAGAGGGAGCCTGTAACATTCTTAAACAATGGGCAGGAATTAAGGATGACAAAAAAAGATCAGAGAGCATTACATAAAAGAGTGGGGCTTTGGGAACTCTGTTTTAAGGCTGATATTACAGTTTCTTATTTTTATAGATTTGAATGGTAGGCGTTATTGAAAGCATTCTGAGGTAACAAAAATAAGGGACCTGCTATTTCTATGCAGCCTGATTTTGTGTCCAGGCAAAACAGTTTATGTCAAGGGAAGTGCTAGAAGAGTGGAGAATGGAGAA
This sequence comes from Vipera berus, assembly GCF_964194415.1. Classification (NCBI taxonomy): domain Eukaryota; kingdom Metazoa; phylum Chordata; class Lepidosauria; order Squamata; family Viperidae; genus Vipera; species Vipera berus. The sequence continues at coordinate 31,929,707 of NC_138204.1, forward strand.
GAATCAAAATTATTCCAGTATTTTTAAAAGGAGAGAAAAGTGGACCCAGTAAAGATAGACCAATAAGACAGACATCAATACCTGGGGAAATCCTGGGGGGGGGAAATCAAGCAGTACGTATGCAAATATTTAAAAATGAACACGATGATTACTAAAAACCAGCATCAATTTGTGCCAGGTTGTGCCAGACAAATTTTATTGCTTTCTTTGACAATGTGACTGATTAGTGGAACAAGGAAATGACCTGGATGTAGTATTCTTAGACTTGGGCATTTGATAAAATCATCCACTGTCTCCTTCTTCTTAAGTTGGAACAAGTTGGAGACAAGGACCCACTGTCAGATAGATTCTGGTAGCCAATCCATGCAATAAGCCAATGCTCTTTTTTGGATCTATGCCCACATGGAGGGATGTGTGCACTTGGGTATCTCAGTGTTCAGTCTTGGGCCTAATTCTCTTCAATACTTTTGTAAATGTCCTAGTTGAGGGATTAGAAGGGATGCTCCTAATATTGGCAGAGGAAACAAATTGGAGGGATTGTTAATACACAAGAATTTTCACAGTTTTGATAGACTTGACCATTGAATTCTACCCAACAAAAATATTTATGGCACAATAAAAATTATATATTTTAATCTAAATCTTTCTTGGCAAGCTAATTCTCCCACTTTGCAGTGTGCAATTCATAATTTATTGTATGTGTGATGGATAGATACAATACCTTTGCTTCTTTTGAAAAAAAATGCTCAGTGTTTCTAGGTAAGGTGAGTATACTTATAGACATGCAGGTCACATGCATGTATAAATAAAAATGATAAAGGTTAACAGCCCTTTCTCTGCCTTTTATGAGACTGTTTTTCCATTGTTGTCTTTTGTACCAGTAGTGTTTCTACTTCTCATTTGCAAAACAAAGCTGCAGCCTAGATATTAAATTTCTCTTAATTAGTATGTGCTGCTGTGCATCACTCTATTGCCAGAGACAGTTTTTATTCTACTGTGATATGTTTGTCTCATACATAATGCCTCACTAGAAGAACAGTCTATTGAAATAAATGTTGCAACCCATTTCAGGTCAGGTCTTTTCAGAAAGCACATTAAACTCGGGGGGGGGGAAGAGAGAGATTGCAAACTTGCATCAATAAATGACCATAAAAATGTAGCATCATTTATAATGGAGCCAAGAATTAAGCCCCGGGATCAGTTTTGAGTGGGAATATCAAGGAAGATTTGGGATGGGGGGGTGAAGAAAGAAAGAAAGGTGACTCACACCCAATAAGAAGCAGGAAAAAAAATTAACCTTGAAATGCTTTAAAATATTTATGTTACACAAAAATTATCTCTTTAAAAATGATTGATAAAATGAACCTCAAATAACCTGATTTATTTATTTATTATAACCTTATTTATGTCCAGCTATTGTTTGCTTAGCCTTGAAAAGCTGGATATTTCCAAAGGCATTGGGTTCAGGGTGATAGCATGGGGCTCTAGCATAGGTGAAGTGATTACAGTAGCAGTCTTGTGGTTTTATTGAGCCTCAATACTGTTTTATTTGGGGTTTTGTTTGATTGGTTGGTTTTTGGTTTAATGGAATTCTTCATTTTTATCTTGTTTGGTCTTCAGAGTTAATTGGCTAGATGGTAGTCATATAAATTGAATAGACACAGATACAGAAATAAATAGACATTACACATACAATGGAACTTTTTTTCCAAGAAACTGGACAATGTTTTTATAACTTACAAAACTTATAAAAAGTTTGCCAAGCATTATGTTGGTAATCATTTTTTTAAATAACAGATATAGACAGTTTAAAAATTGCTGTACAAGAAAAAGAAATAATAAAAGAAAAATGTGATTTCACTTCTCTAAAAATTCGCACTTTATAATCAACTTCAAAATTCACATTTGAATTAAATGAGATAAATACTTCTCCAATATTCAAATAGTGTTGTCCAAGATTTTCATATAAAATAACACAAAAGACAGCTATTTAATATCTTATTAGAGGTTGTTTTCTATTTTGGAAAGATAGGATTGTAAAACAACATGACATAATTGTTTTAAAAGCTTAAAACTTAATTCATTCAGCCATCACTTTTGTTTTGCAAAAACAGAGTGCTTTAATAACTTCCAAAATAAGTCAGGTTGCTAGGCAATCAAACATTTATATTTTAAATGGAACTTAATGCAATTTACTGAAAGATTCACTTAGAAAGTAGCTTATTTCACATTTAAGATGTTATATGTAAAAAAAAACACAGCAGACCTTCTTCACTTTTTTGACCAGACCTCTGCAGACACCCCCGCTTGTGTCCGTCTGTGTGTGTGTGTGTGTGTGTGTGTGTGTGTGTGTGAGAGAGAGAGAGAGAGAGAGAGAGAGAGACAGAGACAGAGACAGAGACAGAGACAGAGACAGAGACAGAGACAGAGACAGAGACAGAGACATAGAACATGTTTTTGTAGCTTTTGTATGCAGAGTTCATTGGCATAATTTCATGTATCACAGATAGGTCTTTGATATCAAGTTTTACTATGCTATACTGAACACTTTGAAAGTTTGAGGTTTCCTTGTTTAGCTTTGTTTTTTGTAAACTTAATAAAAACATTTTAAATAGATTGTATTAACATTTATTGTAAGATAAAGTACAAATAAAAACAAAAATTAAGAAACTGAAAAAAAATGGAGAAGTGCAGAAAGAAAGGAAGAAGTGACTTCTGACTTTTTCAGTGCAATAGAAGACAAAAAAAAGTTACAACCACAACTTTTTGTTTTACATTTCTAAATTATTTCAAGCTATTCTTATAACAACAAAGTCATTCTAATTGTCAAAACCTAAAATCAAAGTTTGTTTTTCTCAGTTTTGAGTACAAAGTCCAGAACTAGTTTTCAAATAGAAATCAGACTAGATAGATATGTCTCTTTAATAAGAACAGCCTATTTTAGAATATATAAGCTTAAGAATAAGTCAGTTCTCAGCATCACTCATTGCTCTACTCAGAATTAATCAATGTAGCAAGGAGTTATAAGAAGGAAGGACTAGTCACAGCAATTTGCAGAATGGGTGTACCCCATCAAGGCAGTGCCTGCTCAAAAGTCAGTAAAGCTACTTCCACACTTCTCAAAGCAATTAATATAATGCTTGGCAGCGTCTAGCTTTACTTCAAGTTTGCGTTGTTGGAAAGATGAGGATGAAGTGCTTTTGTGAGTACTAGTTTAACTGTTAGGAGGTGGAGATGTTGCTTTATCACACTTTTGAAGGAATTTATGGAATTAATGTCCAGAAAGCTAACCTAGCTGGGGATAATAATGAAAAGGTAGAATTGAAATACACTGGACAATTGACAACTTATGCACATGACTGCAGCATTATTAGCATTAGTATTGGTTCTTCTTCACTGTGGTCTCTTCTATTGTCCCAGAGATTTTACCCAATGGTAGGATCAGGGCTTTTTTTCTCATAGAACACTCAGAACGGAGTTCCGGCACCTTTTTTGGATGGAACCTTGTAGGGTAGGCAAGGCGGGTTGTATGACATGTGTGAGTTCCGGCACCTTTTTCTTTTACAAAAAAAGCACTGGGTAGGATAGCCATATGATTCTGGATTTGCCCATGAAGGAGAGTGGAAGCAATTAGGGTTTGCCCATCTGGGTCCCTTTAGTGAGTTTCTGGTCTACAGTGTCATGGAGAGTGTTCCAACAGAAAACAAACAGAAACAAAATGTTTTAAATTTATTTTGATTATGTCACTTGAAAACGGCTGTCATAGCAACAAATGCTACATGCCATTGCAAGTCAACCTTTAAATAATAAAAAAAATACTATTCGGTTTTCTTTGATTATCAGAGTGTAAAAACGTATATAAAATAAATTCTAGCCATATTGAGAATATTTAGCTTTCAAGGTTCTCTGAAGTCATGTATTTATTTATTGCTATTTATTTATGGAATTTATTTATTGCCTCAGTTGCCTAGACTCTAGGCAAAGTACAACATTCAAAAATTGTTAGAGTACATATTAATTTCAGTTTTTGTTCCATCAAGCCTGCGGCTGAGTCTTATGTATTTATGCTTGGAGATTAAACCTTCTGAGTTAACTGGGCATAGTCACAAGTAAATGGGCATAACATTGCAATTAGATTTTTTTCTAGCTTATCTGCACATGTTTCAAATACATACGTACCTAAAGCCACACTATAAAGATTATCTAGTGGGCTATTGAAAAATTTAATTAGCACAAAATAAAAGCCAACACCACGACTATACAACTTTGTTTTCACCTTCAAAATAGCTTGGTGGTGTGACAGTTACACCAGAGTGAACAGAGAATATTTCAGCAGTTTTTTCTTTAGTATGATTGGGGTAGGTTATTATGTTTCCTGCTTAATTAGCATACGTACAGCTTAATTCTGGAAAAAAATGTGAAGGGAAACAATGTGCCATTAAAAAAATCACAATTTCCCCATTGAATAGTGACAAAATGGTTCTGGGAGACTCTGGAAGCTCCAAAATTGGACAGGGCAGATGCACCTCGACCATGCTTTTACTATCCAACACTGGAGGTTTTTAAGAAGAGACCGGACAGCCATTTGCCTGAAATGGTATAAGGTTTCCTGCCTGAGCAGGGGGTTGGACTAGATGACCTCCAAGGTCCCTTCCAACATTATTATTATTATTATTATTATTATTATTATTATTATTATTATTATTATTATTATTATTATTATTATTAATTATTATTATCTCATGAACTGAAAAGCCATATCTAATATGGTACAAAAATCGTATCTAAAATATTCAAGGACCATATTCTAGAAATAGATGATCAGATTTTGACCCGTGTTTTTTTTAAAGTTAAATAGATGTAAAAATTTTCATTATTTCAGTAGAAACATAGAAAACTGAATAGAGGATAAATAAAAATAAGAATTTCTCCATCCAGTGTATAATGAGTTTACAGACCTTGTTTATGTTTAAATAAAATGTTAAAATGTTAAAAGGGGCATATGTGTAAAAATGTACAAAGGTGCCAAACGAGGATATTAACCTTCTGAAGTAGAACCATATGCTTCTGACTGACAACTATAGGTAGACCTTGACTTACAATATTAATGACCATTAATGACCATTCAAAGTTACAACAGCACTGAAAAAGTGATTTATGACCATTTTTCACAGTTATAACCATTGCAGCATCCCCCATGGTCACGAGCAAAATTCAGATGCTTGGCAACTGACTCATATTTATGACGGTTGCAGTGTCCTTGTGTCATGTGATGACCTTTTTGCCCCCTTCTGACAAGCAAAGTCAATGGGGAAGCCAGATTCACTTAACTACCATATTATTAACTTAACTGCAGTGATTCACTTAACAACTGGGGCAAGAAAGGTTATAAAATGGGGCAACCTTTACTTAACAAGTGTCATGCCTTAGCAACAGAAAGTTGGGCTTAATTGTGGTCATACGTTGAGGACTACCTATACTGCAGAAACAGCAATATATGAGGTGGCATTTTTCCCTGTGTACTTTGTGGATCCTTACAACTTATCGCTAAATTTTCACTTGGTAGGGAATAGCAATTTGTGCTTAAATGAACTTTTGGTTCATAAGATTCAGCAAAGTACTGTAGCTTTATAGCCTTATGCTTTCCAATGTGGCAAGACAAATATTTGACAATGCTTTCAGTAGCACTGAGGATGACAGGATGGTTTCTTCTCTAAGTGGACTTTCTAAAAAATAGCTTGGTATCTTATATTGTAAAATAAACTATTTTCTCTTTATGAACACATCTTTCCTGAGACAACAATGAAATAATGAGGATCAATGCAGTCCATTTTTAATGTTCTTTTTAAAAGCATGAAAGCAATGCAGTCCTTCCTACAGAATTCCTACAGAATTCAACAAAAAATTGTCCAAGCCTGCTCCCTGACCCTTGTTCTAAACATATAAGTGGATCAGAATGTTCAGAGCTCTACCAATTCTCAACAATTATCTATCAATTGTTAAACTAGGAAAAATGTTCTCAGTAGCGATCAATTTTAACACTGTGTAGGCAGTAAACCACAATGGTGATGTTTTAAAAGAAGAGAAGAAACAATGATTGTTAATGTCTCAAGGAACAGGATAACTCATTGTTATTTTATTTGCATCTAAGACGCCTGCTTCTAAGTCAATAAAATCGATGCAGCCTGTTCAAACCTTATGGGTTTGACACGTAATGCAGTTGTGGTCTTAGACAGAGAGAAAATACTTGCCAAATCATACAAAAAGTTTAAAACCTTCAACTTAAGGAGACTACTACTTTCATCTTCAAGGTGTTATTGAAAGACATAAAAAATGCCTTGACTTTTTTTTTGAAGGGGAGGGAAGGGGAGATTTCTAGCACCAATTCCTACCAGTAAATATGGAAGCTACATGTATAAAGCTATTATTAGAACGGGTTTTAAATATCATATTTACTATAATTTTAATCCATTGTTTACTTAGATGAGACTGTAGATCTGGGTCTTATGGTTCCCCAGCAATTTTCTATATTATCTCACAAGCCTCTCAAGTCAATGATTCTATTGATATATGATAACAGAAGTAAGGGTATGGAATAATCATATTATAACTCATAGAAATGACCCTGATGAGATATACAGGAAAAGATTTAGTATTATGTTTTCAAAGGAATGAAACAAAAAAAAGCAGAGTCAGTATAGTATAAAAGAGGGACTAAGACCAGAGAGAATCTCAGATCAAGTTCAAGTTCATCTTCAATCAAGGAAATTCAAATTTTCATTCTTCCTTGCTCATTTCTTTCAGCAAAAATTGCTTATAGAGTTGTTGTGAGGATAAAATGAAGGCAGGTCTCCTTATAAGCCACCTGGAGCTCCTGGAAAAAAACAAAAAAATAAATCTAATTTTAAAGTATCCTAGCAAACTGGCACAACAAATATCTTATCTGTAAAAGCCCATCTTTCTCTTTTTGGTTCTTTGAGCTATAGGAATGGTAGTGTCACTGGAAAGATCGTTTACTTTTTTTTATTGAAAAGTTTTACAGTACATTTTATTTTTAACAAAACAAAACAAAACCCCTCCCAACCCCCTCCCCTCTTCCCAACCCTCCCCAACACCTCCCTCCCTCCCCCTCCCCCCTCCCCGACTTCCCAGAGCTAAATACAAGGTATAAAAGTACAAACAATCATAGTCTACCATATGCAAACAACAATAAACTATTAAATCTATCGCACTTTAACTCTTATAAAATAACTACAAGCAATATAAATATCACATCAATACTTATTCAAATGCTAAGTGAAACTTTTTAGTCCCATATTTATTCTGGATATAATCAATCCATTTTTTCCACTCGTTTACTGATTTCATTAAAAAACATTTTGTGAGAAATTAATAAAGGGAATGAGCTGAGAGTTTGGGCGGCTGAAGGATTGAGCCCCCCCCCCCGAAGCCTGGGTTGCTCCTAGCTGCGCAGCGCCCCTGCTCCGGGATTTATGGAGCAGAGCCAGGCGTTAGCAACCACCCCTGCCAAAAGGAAATACTTTTGATTGTTAAGATGCAGGCAGAGTGGTACAGGAGGTCAAGGTGATGTGGACTCTTATCTTTACTCTCTAGCTCAATGGATTTTATAGCTTTAAAGTGAAAGTGCGCAATAAGTGAAAGTGGGGGAAGATGGCGGCTAAAACTTCTAAAGCTCTTCGGAGTGTGGGGTCTTCCCTGGTGCAACAGACCTCATTGCAAGCTTTGCTTCCTCCTGTACCTCCTCCGACATTGACGCTTAAGGATTTACAAGATGCTCTTGGAAAGCATTCACAATTGATGTCTGACATGATGGATGAAAAGTTGAAAAAGCTGGAGGAGAAAATGGAGGAGAAAATGGAGAAATTGGAGAAGAAGATGGAAGAGAAGTTTAGAGCAATGAGGGTGGACATGTTGTCTATAATTGAATCTGTAGCTGAATGTGTGCAACAGCTGGATGTAAAAGTGAAGGATCTCAGTCAAAAGAACTCTATATTAGAAGCAAAGGTATTAGAAAATGAAAATATAAGGGATAAAATGGACGGAGAATTGAGCCTTGTTCAGTATCATCAAATGCAGTATGCTATTAGAATCAGGGGTTTAAAGGAGAATTGTAAAGAAGATTTAAAGCAGCTGATTTCTGAGGCTCTGGAAGGGGTATTGGGCCAGCCAGCATCTGAAATTGAGGGAAATATGGACAAAATTTTTCGTGTAAATTCATGGATTGCAAGACAGAGGAAGTTACCCAGAGATGTGGTGGTCTATTTTACAAAGAGAGTAATTAGAGATGAAGTCATTCAAGCTGCTTATGATACTAAATTGGTAGTGGCTGAGCAAGAAGTCTTGGTTTTAAAAGAGATTCCTCCGAAGATTTTAAGGAGAAGGAAAGATTTTGCATTTCTAGTACAGGAACTTAAGAAATGTGATATTAAGTTTAGATGGGAGATTCCAGTTGGACTGGTGGTGACGCATGAAGGTAAAAGACATCGTCTGGTTACTGTGGCCCAGGCACGTGATTTTTATAGCAATGTGTTAAAAGCAACCCCCCTATCATTTTTGGAAGCTGTAAAGGGATACGGCGAGGGAAAGCTTCAAGATGTTGCAGATAGACAGATAGAGGACAATGGTGTTGGAGGGGATCAAGATACAGTTTCATCGGATGTTGCAGGAGGCCAGAGGATGACGTGTGCCGCCCTAAGAAGAGCGAGACGAGAGCAAGAGCAAGACCAGCAGAAAGTTATGGAATCTCCAAAGTGTACTTACAGTGAAGATGTGGGAGGGGCGCGGTCCAAAGAAGTTTTGGGGGTCATGACAGACGTGCTCCAAAAGCTTTGGGGCGTTAAGATTGGTGATTAAATTTTTAAATTAGAATGTCAATGGATTAAATTTATCATAGAGGAGAAAGAAACTTTTTTTTTAATATTTAACACAATTTAAGATTGATGTTATTTGCTTGTTAGAAAAGTATATTAGGGTTATGGACTAAAAGTATGTGCTGAACTAAGAATGGGTATGCAAGCTCCTAATTAACAACAAGTTGTCTTACAGACTGCTTAAACCTTTTTTTTCTACTCTTTTTATTAACTGCGAGACATTTGGCGTGATACATGCAAGAATTATTTTTGATCATGGTTTAGTTTGGTTGGAGATTATTAAAGTTAATAGAGATAGGCGCTTTTGGCACGTAACTGAGAATTTGTTTAAATTAGAGAAAGGTTGGAGAATGTAAATAGTAGGTGAAAGGTTTTTTTTTCTTTTTTTTCTTTTTTTTGAAATTAATATGAATAAGGACTGGGATTAAGAAAATCTATTCTGTGTAAAGCTCTTTTTCTGTTTTCCTCTTTTTCTTTTTTACTTTATTTGTAACATTAATATTGTTTGTATTCATTTTACATGAGCTAGAGGGAGATAGAATTAGTAGTTTATTGCTGATAACATAGGGGTGCTTATGTTTGTTTTTTTGATTTTATACCCTGTATTTAGCTCTGGGAAGTCGGGGGGGGGAGGAGGGAATGGGGGAGAGGGATAGGGAGGGTTGGGTGGGGGTGGGGGGGATTAAAGCCAAAATGTATTGTAAAACTTTTTAAATAAAAAAATAAAGGGAATGAGCATGGGAAACCCATTATCACTGACAGTTTATTTCTCCCCAAGTCTTCAAAACTGCGTGGGGGGTGGATAAGAGGATACAAATGGGGTACTCTGAGTTGCAGAAAGTTGCCGACCCTTGAGTTCAGGGGTTTCATGGAGATAGCTGGAAAAGAACTTGTCTCAAATTTGGAGAACCACTCTTGATCAGAAAAGGTGATATTGTGCTATATCAGTTAATGATCTTAAAGAAGTCATCTTGACATGTTCATTTTTTTGCAGCTGATATATTGGAAAAAAATTTTTATTTAGCTGAAATCAAACTTTCCAGGAATCATATCTGAACTGGTTTCCATTATTTAATCAAATAATTCCAAATCCATGTGAAGAAACTAAGAAAGCTTCATTATTATTTCATTTTAATTTTTACTATTTGAGAAATTAGCTAACCAGGAAGATGGAGTGAAACAAGTGTTCTTATTTAATTTTGTTCAGGATATTCATCACAAAACTCTGTCCTAAGCAATATGTCTTAAACAAAGGAAAACTGCATTACAGTATATATTACCTTCTTTTCCTTCAGGTATGGAAAAGTGTCCTAGGTATAGTGATTATACGGATATAGATATCTCTGTAGGTATTGCTAAGACCAGCATACATATTATTTTTATTTAGGATCAACATTTCACTCTTGACTTCAAAGTCATCCTCAAAGGGATAATTTTCCTTATCTTTACTTCTATGACAAAGTTTTCCTGCCTTGATATTGTTCTGCAAATTTCAGATGATATTCTAACAATAACAGAAACAAATGAATGCCATGTTTAAAGGTAAAGGTAAAGGTTCCCCCACATGAGCATGCTAGTCGTTTCCAACTCTAGGGGCCGGTGCTCATCTCTGTTTCAAAGCCGAAGAGCCAGCGCTTGTCCGAGGACGTCTCCGTGGTCATGTGGCCGGCATGACTAGACGCCAAAGGCACACAGAACACTGTTACCTTCCCACCGTAGTGGTCCCAATTTTTCTACTTGCATTTTTTACAGTATGTGCTTTCGAACTGATAGTTTGGCAGAAGCTGGGACGAGTAACAGGCGCTCACTCTGTTACACAGCACTCGGGATTCGACCCGCCAAACTGCTGACCTTCTGATCGACAAGCTCAGCGTCAATTCTAAATTTATCCCAAATAGCTGCTCTAAGATTTTGAGCACCCTTTCCAAGTGCCCAAGTGCCTGGATGTGCATTCATCTATTATTCCACAAGAAAGCTAAAAGCAAGTGGTATCATATCTGGATGTTATGCTCTGGATGTTCTGAATGTTGTTTTTCCAAAAGAATCTTGCAAAAGACACCTCAAGTTGAGCTCCTTATCTCTAGTTACTGTTTTAAAACTCAGATGCTTGGAGGTTTCTGTTGTTATCAGTTAAAACTGTCCTTTTGGGGGAAAATACTTTTTATATTTTACTCAAATGTCATCCCTTGCAAATGTCAGACATCTTGTTTATGGGTGACATTTTGGGGGTGTCTATCACAGTTGCTTCAATGGATGTCTTAAGGCAATATTTATTATTCTCATATCTCTGTGGTTAGGGAATGTCTTCCATAATGCCAAGTTTCTCATACTTGCTCTTCCTTTCAATGAACAAATGTTGCATATTTTCATGGGCCTCAGTTTCTCTGCTGTCTATGAAACAAAATCTCACCCATCTTTTTTTTCATAGGGGGATATCCATATATGCCTCCCAGAGACTATACCCTAATGTGTTTATGGGTGGTGGGGAGAGATTGGTTCTGAGAAAATGTTCTAAATAAATGCAGTTCAATGTAAAAAATATTATTCTGCTTGGTGATGAATAAATGAAAATGAATGGATGGATGGATGGATAGATGGTATTTGGACCATTTGAAGACCCAAGAATAAATTGGAATGATGACTGGTGAATATCCGCTTAGAAAAGTATCTATCTGTTTAGAACATGTGAATTAAGCATAAGTCAATTCATACTTACACGTGGCACAGAAATGTGGAACAGAATTTAGACAGTTTTTTTGTAGTGTCAAGAATGGATTTGTGGGGAAATGTGTAGGAAAGAAAAGGTGTGAAGTGAAAGAAATGAGAGTGAGTGTAATTTTTTTTCTCTATAGGAAAAAAAATATAGTTTAATCTCACAGCGGAATGAATGGTAAGTGAATATAAGGAAAGAGAATGCAGGAGCCGTTTGAAAAGAATTATATTACAGAATTTATTTATTTTATTTATTTATTAGTTTTTATAAACCGCCCTTCTCCCGAGGGACTCGGGGCGGTGTACAGAGGAAGGAAGGTATACAGATCGAACAATAAAAATAATAAGAAACACTAATGAACACAAACTGGGACCCCAATTAACGCTATCATGCCAGGCCAGCCTGCTGAAACAGGAAAGTTTTTAAGTCGCGACGGAAGGTACGGAGGTCAGGGGCCATCCGGATTTCTGTTGGTAAGGTGTTCCAGAGGGCTGGCGCACCCACTGAGAATGCCCTCCCCCTGGGGGCCACCAGCCGACATTCCTTGAGCGGTGGCACCCTGAGGAGGCCCTCTCTGTGGGAGCGCACAGGACGGTGGGGTGCTGACATCGGCAGAAGGTGCTCCCGAAGGTAGTCCGGACCCATGCCATGTAGGGCTTTGTAAGTCATCGTTAGCACCTTGAACTTCACACGGAAGGCAGCCGGAAGCCAGTGCAGCGCACGGAGGAGAGGTGTGATATGGGAGTATCGGGAGGCTCCCAAGAGTGTCCGTGCCGCCGCACTTTGCACCAGTTGAAGCTTCCGAGTGGATCTCAAGGGCAGCCCCATGTAGAGAGCGTTACAATAGTCTAGGCGAGATGTCACAAGGGCATGGGTGACTGTACGTAAGGAATCCAGGTCCAGATAAGGCCGTAGTTGGCGAATTAGTCGAACCCGGGAGAAGGCCCCCTTGGTCACAGCTCCAATGTGGTCTTCCAGGGAGAGCTGCGAGTCTAGGAGGACACCCAGGTTGCGGGCCCTATCAACAGGGGGAAGTAACTTGTCCCCAATGTTAAGCAGTGGGACGTTCTGAATCTCCTGGTTTCCCGGTACGTACAGCCATTCAGTCTTGTCCGGGTTCAGTTGAAGCCTGTTTCTCCCCATCCATTCCCGGACCGCTTTCAGGCAGCGGGACATCACGTCTAGGGCATCACTGATATTGTTTGGAGTTGAGATAAAAAGCTGGGTGTCATCAGCATACTGATGGTACCCTACTCCAAAACTGCGAATGATCTCACCCAGCGGTTTCATGTAGATGTTGAACAGGAGAGGCGAGAGGACCGACCCCTGAGGGACTCCGCAAGCGAGAGGCCTCGGGGTCGACCTCTGTCCCCCTGTCAGCACCGACTGCGAGCGACCCTGGAGAAAGGAGGAGAACCAACGCAGAACCGTGCCTCCCACTCCCAGTCCCCTGAGGCGTCGCAGCAAGATACCATGGTCGATGGTATCGAAAGCCGCCGAGAGGTCTAATAAGACTAGGACAGAGGAATGGCCCCTGTCCCGGGCTCTCCAGAGATCATTCATCAGAGCGACCAATGCCGTCTCCGTGCTGTAGCCCGGCCTGAAACCCAATTGGTACGGGTCTAGATAAACCGCTTCATCCAGGATCTGAGGAAGTTGGTGCGCCACCACGCTCTCAACAACCTTCGCAAGGAAGCGAAGATTGGAGACTGGACGAAAGTTATTCAAAGAGGATGGGTCCAAGGTGGGCTTCTTGAGGAGAGGTCTCACCACCGCCTCCTTCAAGGCGGTGGGGAAGTGACCCTCACTCAGAGAAGCAGAGATGACCGCTAGGAACCAGCCTCGTGTCACCTCTCGAGCTGCATAGGCCAGCCAGGAAGGGCACGGGTCCAGTAAGCATGTGGAGGAGCTTAACCTTCTCATAATCCTGTCCACTTCCTTAGGAGTTACAGGATCAAATTCTTCCCAGATGACGTCGACAAGACTGTCCATGTCTTGTTCTTCCATCTCAGCCCAGTTGGAGTCCAGACCAGTTCGAATCCGAGCGATTTTATCCAGCAGATATTGACCAAATTCCTCGGCTCGACCCTGCAAGGGTTCCTCCCTCACCTCTTGGTTTAATAGGGAGCGAGTCACCCTGAACAAGGCAGCTGGGCGATTATCTGCGGACGCGATGAGGGTGGAAAAGTAGTTGGATTTTGCCACCCTTATCGCAGCGAGATAAGACCTGGTGAGGATTCTTAGTCGCAATCGGTCGGATTCGGATCGACTGGACCTCCAACGGCTCTCTAGGCCCCGTCTCCGACGCTTCATCTCCCGGAGCTCCTCGGTGAACCATGGGGCTCGCTGGGATCTGCGCCGGGTCAGAGGCCGCAAGGGTACAACTCGGTCCAGAGCCTCCGTGGCTGCCTTTTCCCAGGCTTCCACTAAGGCTTCCGCCGAGCTGTGAGCAGGGGGTGCATGCGAGTCCCTAAGCGCTGCCTGGAACTTATCAGGGTCCATTAGGCGCCTAGGGCGGTACCATCTGACTGGCACCGTGCACCCACGGTGGGGGGTGGCAAGGGGGAAGTCTAGCCGCAGGAGGTGGTGATCGGTCCATGACAGGGGCGTAACAGTTGTGGCACCCCCACCGACATCATCACGCCACCGTCCAGACAAGAACACCAAGTCTGGGTTGTGGCCTCTCTCATGAGTCGGCCCAGAAATTATTTGCAACAGGTCCATGGCCGTCATGGAAGCCATGAACTCCCGAGCCAGTTCGGACGATCCTCCCAGGGACGGTAGATTAAAGTCGCCCAAGACCATGAGTCTTGGGAATTCAACCACCAACTCTGAGAGGACATCGAGTAGCTCGGGTAGGGCCGCCGCTGCACGATTAGGTGGTAGGTACGCCAGCAGCAGACCCAGCTGCGCCCCTGGGCCGAATCTCAGTAGGAGAGACTCACACCCGACCATCTGAGGGACGGTGGTCTCTCGCGGGCTAAGGGATTCCCTGATGATAACTGCCACTCCCCCGCCCCTCCCATGAGCCCGGGGCTGGTGCAGTACCTGGAAACCTGGCGGGCAGAGGTCAACCAGAGGAACACCCCCCTCTGGGCCCAGCCAGGTTTCCGTGATGCAGGCCAGGTCCGCATGCTCACTCTCCAATAGGTCACGAATGAGGTGAGCTTTGTTGGCTGCGGACCTTGCATTCAGGTAGACCAGCCTCAGCATGGGAGGGTGCGCACCTTTGCTCCCGGGTCCTCCGGGGGAGAACAGAGGGTCGGAGCGTCTCACCGCCTTTACAGAGCGGAGATGACACTCCCGGTGACGATACGGCCCTCTGTCTGTGCACCTTCTGCCAATGAAATACATGGAAGTCATTTAAGATGAAACTGATGTGAAGGAATGCTAGAAGGAGATTTGCATGGGATATGCTGAAGAAGAGAAATTGGGGGAAAAATGCTATAAACATCAGTAATGAACAAGCTGTAATCTTACCTATTGTAGAATGTTAAAATATGATAATGATACAGATAGAGATGGTGTAAGTTGTAAAAATGTATAGAGCCAGTTTGGTGTAGAGGCTAAGGGACTGGTCAGAAGTTAGGCGACTGAGTTCTAGTCCTTAGGTGAGCTTGGTGACTTTCAGCCAGTCAGTCTCTCTTACCCCAATTCATCTCACAGGGTTGTTTTTTGTGGGGGGGGGAAGGAAGTAGAAGCACTTGGGATATATGCTGTCTTGAGTTTATCACCTCTGAGGCACTCCATGCCGGTCTTGGGTGGCTGGGCTGCAATGATGGGCCCAACCCTCAAGTCCACCTCCTTCAGCCCCATGACTCACCTGGAAGGCTCTGGGGAGGGAGGGAAGGCAGCCCTCCTCCTCCTCACCTGCCCCAGCCGCTCCATGGTGGACAGGGGCTGGGGAGGGAGAGGGGCTCAGGGCTTCAGAAGGAGCCTGCTGGGGAGGAAAAGGGCCCAGGAGCTCCACCACCTGAAGTCTGTTCTGCACAGCTTGGAGGGAGGCTGGGAAGGAAACCAGGCTGGGAGCAGAGGGGCTGCACTCACTGTGCAGGCTGATTTTCTGGCAGATGTCTCGTGGCCGGACTAAGTAACCTCATCCGTGCTGGGAAGGAACGGGCTCAGCTCTGTGGGCCTTACCCGGGCAGGATTGGTGGGGATGATGGTCTTGGTGGTCCTTCGGTTAGGCTGGAACAATTATCCAGTGGAACAACCTGCCTCCAGAAGTTGTGGATGCCCCAATATTGGAGGTTTTTAAGAAGAGACTGGAGAGCCACTTGTCACAAATGGTAAAAGGTCTCCTGCTTCAGCAGGGGTTGGACTAGATGACCTATAAGGTCCCTTCCAGCTTTATTCTGATTGAAAGGCAGAATAAAAATGAATGAATGAATGAATGAATGAATGAATGAATGAATGAATGAATGAATGAATGGTGTGTTAAAATATGGATATGGTTTCTTTATGTAGTGGCTGTGAAGCTTGTTAACATGTGTATGATGACTGCATTTTTGCCTTCTGGTTGGAAGAATTCTATTATTTTCCCTGTATAGAAGGACACAAATAACAAGAAAAAAAACTACAAAGGTATTCGCTTGTTAGATGACCATTGGAAAATATTTGGCAGAGTTCTGATCAAAGGGACAAAGAAAACACTTTGGGAGGTGCAGTTCAGCTTTATGTCAGGCAAAGGATGTTAATACAAGAACGTTGTGCTTTAGCGTGTCATTGGGAAACATATAAATCTGGGAAATAAAGTTTATTATACATTTGTTGATTTAGCAAATGGTTCAGAAAGTTAATTAAAAAGAGAATTAAATACGAGCCAAACTAAAAACATTTGTTATACTTTTAATTAGTTCTTTTACTTCTTTGGCTTTTTATTCCTCACTCAAAGTTTGTCAATCCTAAGTAAAAAAAAACTGCCTCAGTTGCTATCATTAAATGACAGTGCAAAGCTCCATTAAGTGAAGCTTTCCTATGATCACAACTGCTGACTTCCTGGTTTGCAAAGACAGAAGGAAAAAGCAAAGAACTGAAATCATGGGTCTGAAAGTGAGACAGATAGAGAAATTGCCTGTGTGCTGGTATATGCTTAACTCAGAATCATAACATCATAGGATGGGAAGGGGGCTTGGAGATCTTCTAGCCAACCCCCTGTAGGAATCCTCACAACATTTGCCTAGTCTTTTCTTCAAAACCTCCAGTGATGGAGCACTGACAACTTCAGGAGACAGGCTATTCAACTGCTTAACTGTTTTAACGATCAGGAAATTCCTCCTTAGTTCAAGTGAGAATTTCTCATTACAAAGCTTCCTCCCACTGATTGGGTGGGAGAATAAATTTACTCTTCCTTCCCTTTGCTTTGGAAGCCTGCCATCATATATCTTCTTTAAGCTAAATGTACTAACTTCCTTCATAGATTTTAGCCTCCAAGCCTCTTACCATCTTTGTTGCTCTACTCTGCACTCCAGCTTCTTTGTATATAAGATTTCCTAATTTTCTACAATAAAGTTACTTAGCTAACCTTCTGGAGCCTACTGGGAATTGCAGAGCTGGGCATATTTTAGAGTTTTACCTAGCAATCTTTGGCAATTATAGGTGTCCTCATCTTACAACCTTTTGTTTGGTGACTGTTCAATATTACAACAGCACTCAGAAAAATGACTTATGACTGTTTTCTACACTTATGACCATTGCAGCATCCCATGTCATCTGATCAAAATTTGGATGCTTGGCAACTGGTTCATATTTATAACGGTTGCAGTGTTCTGGGGTCATGTGATCACCTTTTGTGACCTTCTGTTAAGCAAAGTCAATGGGGAAGCCAGATTCACTTAACAACCATGTTGCTAATTTAATCACAGCAGTGATTCACTTAATAACTGTGTCTAGAAAAGTTCTAAAATGGGACAAAACTCACTTAACTGTTTCACTCTGGAACATAAATTTTGGGCTCAATTGTGGTCTTAAGTCGAGGACTACCTGTACAATACAAAAATGGTAAATAATGCTGTTAAATAATATGGTGGGAGGAACTTAACCAGTCCATCATAAGAAAGATTGAAGCAAAAAATGAAAAGTGACAAATTTCATCAATGAAATGGGAAATGGATATATTGAAACTCTTGTAGTCAGTCTTGCAAAGGGTTGTAGTGTGGAATGTGATGTCAAAATATTTTATATCATCAATGTCAGCTACAAGCCATCAAAATTCCTAAGAGAATAATTAACTCCTAGACAATTTCCTCCCTGCCAAAGTTTTCCTATAGGCTAACAGCCTGATTAGCACTTTATCACACAATGGATTTGCATCTGGCAGATGGTTTATATTACTTTCGTGCAAGATTATGAAAAACATTGTGAATCTTTTCCCTACTATAATTAAAATGAAAATCACATCTGGTTAATATATCAAAGTTCATTTTAATTAAGAAAATGTGAATGACAACTAAAACAAATAAACACCTAGATCTTTCTCTTTCCCCTGATAAAGAAATTGGCACATACTCCTTGAGAGGAGAAAAAAGGTGCCAAATTTGATTTTTCTATTTGTAAGCAAACATATTGATTAGACAAAATGAAGTTTCCTCAAGGCGTGCATAGCATTTTTATGTTATAAAATAATTCAAAGCATTTTGAAATTGTCTTTCAATACAATACTCAGCTTTAATTATACAATTTAAGTAACCTTAGGTTACAGTTAACTTTTTGCTGTAAGATTTGTTGATCATGCAAGATTTACATGATCAGCCAGGGGAAGGTTATTTAAGGAAAATATAAAAGTTTGTTTTTCATCAGAAGGTGCTACGATAGGATAGATAAAACAAGCTTCTTTTATTGTCTAGGATAAAATAAAAGGTAAACACTATTTTTCATTGGAACTCCATTTTTAGTACATATTTTAAAAAATAGGACGTAAGACTATCCAACTACAATCAAGCACTATACCATATCAAATCCAATCAAGCATAAAAATTAATAAAACAGCAGAAGAATAAAAAGGGATAAAACAAGGTTTGATCTCTTTCATTTATGCTCTCTTTTGGGGGGGGGGGAATAACAACCAGACCTCTCCAGTTATATGGAAAAAAATAATTAAGTTGTCCAGATGACAAATAGATTACAGGCAGTCCTAGACATGTAAATCTATTTAGTGTGTTCAAAGTTACAACAGCACTGGAAATAGTGACTGATGACCATCTTTCTCACTTATGACTGTTGTAGTATCTTCATGGTCAAATGATCAAAATTAAGACACTTGCCAATTGACTCATATTTATGACAGTTGCATTGTTCTGGGGCCATATGATCACCTTTTGCTCCCTTTTGACAAGCAAAGTCAATGGGGAAGCCAGATTCACTTAACAACCATGTTACTAATTTAACAACTGCAGTGGTTCTGTGGCAAGAAAGGTTGTAAAATGGGGTAAAACTCACTTAACAAATGTCTCACTTAGCAACATAAATTTTGGGCTCAATTGTGGTCATAAGTTGAGGACTACCTGTATAATGTACAGGAGTTACTGAGCAAAAGAGACATCCAGACACGCACGTTTATTTCTCTACCCTTTACAGAAAATCACTCTATTGCACAATTTCTTTATTCCCCATTTCCAGTCTAGAACACAGGTCCTCTGTGAAAATTCTGAGACTCCACAGCACCATCCTTCCTTCTTACCTTCCAAAGAGCAATTCAGAGCAGTACTTTAATTAGAAACATATATCACCACTTTTTATGTGAAGCCCTTTGTCCATATGTGCTGCAGATTTATTCCTATTCTTCCTCAGTTAATAGAGACAAAAGAGGCGTTGAATTCTGCTTGTTAAAGAAATAATGGTGCACAGATAAACAAGGACATGGAATGCAACCATTGTCATTCCATCAGGAGAAATGTTCCAATTAAGCAGCTCATCTTGAAGTACCAGTGCAAGCTAAATGCCAAGGTCTCAGCCAAAGGACATGCAAATTAATACCTGGCTTGCAGCTTTTAAAGTAGCTGTTTTTATTTTTCTATAATCCTATTTTACATAATTATTCATTAGAGAATTTCTACATACTTAAACAGGAAGCAATATCAAATGCGTTAGATAAATAATAAAATAAGACAGGCACCTACAGAATGACCCTTGTAAAGTGATGACACTGCACACGTTTTTCTTCCAATCTACCCAATTTGAAGTGTTTAAAAGGTTTTCATTTGCTTTCTGTTTAGTTTTTCCTCTTCTGTGGAATGAATATTCAGCAGCAGAATTCATAAAATCTCAATCCACGAAAATTTTCTCCTCCCATCTATACCTGGCTGATGAAAGCTCACTCTTCTGCTTAAAATTTGACCCATTAAATACCACTCAGTTGCATTCATACATGCTCTTCCTTCCTGCTTACTATCAATTCTGTGCATGATCATTTCCCCCTAATCAGTTTTCTAAGAAGAGATTCATAGAATGGGCCAACATAAAAAAAATATATTATATGGCCATAGTGGCTAATATCAGATTTTTGTTAATAGTGTAAAAAGAAAAAAACAACATACATTTATAAGGCCTATAATAGCAGCTGGAGGCAAACTCTATCAACAGTAAAATAGCAATATCTCACAGGCTCCCACTAGCCTCCAAAACCTCCATGCCTTTTAAAGGCTCTATGCATCAAGGCGTTTAAAGCTTTTTGAAAAGCCAAAAAGGTCTAGTATTATTACTATAACTTCATAGAGTAATTTAGTAAAGTAACTTTATAAAGTAATTTAAAATATGCTCTGACATTTGGCAGAAGAAAATAATGTTATGAACAAAGTAAATTTGTTTCCAAGCATGAGATATTACTTCGCAAAGTTTGGGAAGTTAGTTATTTCTTCTACCCATAGGATTCCTTCTATTTAAGGAAGTACTTTCCATCCAACCAAGAACCCCACTAATATATGGGGAAAGATTTCCCCACTCTTCCTCTTACTACTCCCCCACCCAGTTTTGGAGGGTGCCCTCAATCAATTTCTTAGAGTTTCAATAGATGCAAAAAGAAGAGACTATGCCAGTAGAAATGTCTGTGAATTATTTTTTATCTTTAAAAAACTGCAGAGAATATATTGAGTGGAAGCCCATTGGGAAAAATAGTTTGATAATTCTTTCCCTGGAGATCACTTGTCTTCCACTCATCTCAGAATTGCACCAACCTTACAGCTGCATTACAAAATAAATTCTCAAAATGCCGCTTAAAGGTTGTTCAATGGTGTGTCTGTGTAATGGTCTCTGACTAAGCCAGACTTGTTGTCTCCAAGAAGATCATTGGTAGATTTGGGGTGGGAATGAGTTACTTTAAACCTATTGGCTGCTGCCTAGTGGCCAACCGTATAAGTAGCTGAGCAGCAGCCACTGTTTCAGTTCTGTTCTGCTTGACTCAAATAAAGCATGTTCCTGTTTGCAACCTTCCATCTCGCTTATTGCCTGCAAAGAACCGGCTACACAACAATATATATTAGTCAGAAGTGAGTGCCTCTCAAGTCAGTGAAATTATTTATTTATTTATTTATTTATTTATTTATTTATTTATTTATTTATTTATTATTAGACTTATATACCGCCCTTCTCCCGTAGGACTCAGGGTGGTTCACAAGGTTTTTTTAAAATAATGCAACAAGTTACAAAAATTAAAAACAATTAAAATAATTACACTAACCTTGAAATATAACCCAATTACAATTAAAAATACAATTAAAACCCCAGTTAATACTCTCAGTCTAGGCCAGAAAGCTTGAAGAGCCAGGTCTTCAGGTCCTGGCAGAATGAGCGAAGGTCAGGGCCAGTCCTAAGCTCTACAGGCAGCTGGTTCCAAAGGGCCAGCGCACCCACAGAGAAGGCCCTCCCCCTGGGTATTGTCCGTCGGCAATCTTTTACTGGCGGTACCCTGAGGAGACCCTCCCTGTGGGAGCGCACAGGACAAAGGGAGCTTGATGCCGGCAGCAGGTGTTCCCTCAGATATCCCGGACCCAAGCCATTTAGGGCTTTATAGGTCATCACCAGCACCTTGAATCTCACCCGGAGGGCAACCGGAAGCCAATGCAGCTCGCGGAGTAGAGGTGTTACATGGGAGTATCGGGAAACCTCCATCACAACCCGTGCGGCTGCATTCTGCACCAGCTGGAGCCTCCGAGTGGTCTTCAAGGGCAGCCCCATGTAGAGAGCATTGCAGTAGTCCAATCGGGAGGTCACGAGCGCATGAGTGACTGTGCGCAGGGCATCTCGGTCCAGGTAGGGCCGCAAATTAACTCTCTGATAAACAGGGATTGTTCTATATTAAGCAGATAGAAGTTGTATACTCATAGTGTAGAATGCTCTGGTTTGGGCACCAGCCTCCAAAATGGCTGGTTGCCTTGAACTATTAATTTCTGAGGATTCTGCAGAACAAGATATTGGGCAAAGCTACTCAAGCGAGAAATTAAGGGATAGGGTGGGATTGCCAATTTTATGCAGCAGTTAAGGGGGCAATCAGTGAAAATGTGGACCACTGTTCCTGCACGGTATATAATATAGCTTCCCAGACCATGTGCCAGATTCAGATGACTTGTTCCTTGAAAGTTAAGACAATTAGCAATGACACAGTTGGAGGATAAGTAGGTTCAACCATTGCCCATGTTCATTGACCATTGACCATTACTTTCTTCTCTATTTTGAGGATTGTTTTTTTATACAAGTTTTATTGATTTTTTAATATTTACATATACATGTATTTGTGAAGCAATATGGTGGATGGGTAGTCAAAGTAACAAATAACAAGTTGTTTGTAGATAGTTCAGGTTGTATCAACAAGGATTCCCTCTCTGATTCCCTTAGTTATCACATAGTCAAAATAATCAAGTTAATACATTTCTAGTTGTGACCTAGTCAATTAACAGAATTTTCATATATTTTCACTAATACATATCAATATCCTGTTTTTAAGTTTTACCTAATTGCAATAAAATACTCTAGAGTAGCCTATAATATACAAAAAAACTTAATTTCAATAAAGAATAATTCTCTTGTCTACAAAACTTACATTGTTCATTACAAAACATTCTTATGTTTTACCAGTAAAGTCTAGTTTTCATCTTAACAAATCACCGATTATTAGAAAAATATTTTTGTCTTAACCGTTCAACAATTATTAAAATACTATCTTTTGTTATAAAATTGTAGATTCTATAGTATAGTTCAAAATATTTTCTAGAAGCTTAATTTTGTTTTCTTTTAAAAATCTAAAACTTAAATATAAAATCAGTTTATATATATATTTTTAAAGATTTCCCTTAGTCCATCAAAAGAGATTTTTTAAGCTCTGTCCTTACAAATCCCAAAAAAGAGACAAGTCTAATTTTTTAAATCTAACTCTCGCCTTCCTTTTGTGCCAATCAGGCTTCCATCTTAGTGCCTTTAAATTCTTAAATGTGTCTCCATTTCTTCCTTCACCTCTTATGTGAATCTGAGGAGACCATGCAAATGACAGTTTTGCAAAGCAGGTGTCCCCTTTATAGTCATTGAAATATTGCTTTAATAGCTCAGTTTTTGATGTTTGATGTAATATAATTGTCATTAATTCAGTCAGGTCTTTTTCTTCTTCCATTTCCATCTGGTTTAGGTAGAAAGTAGTAGCTGATGTTGTTATCATTTGATTAGCTGAATCCTCAACGTACTGTATTTGAAGGCCTTTGATATCTTCGCTCTTAATGTTGCTTTCTTCAGGTATTGTTGTTTTTTGAGTTGTAAGTTTTGTAGTTGAAGTTAGAGTTTGGACTTCAAGGTTCTCTGTAGGCTGCATTTGTTGCTCTTTGAAGTCTCCTATTTTAATGTTAGTTTCCACTTATTCTATTTGTTTTTAGATTGGCAGTTCATCATTTAAGGTCAAAGTTTGATTTGGTGGCTTTGAGTTGTCAGGTTTATCATGCAGTTTGGCTTTAGTTTGCTCAGTTATTTCCAAGATTGTGTCCAATATCAGTTTGTAATTAAGTGGTGGGATATAGTCATCCATTTCATTGGTATTTACAGCTAAGTCTTCCATGGAGGCTATTTTAATAGGAGTCAATAATTTTCCACCTCCAATGTTCCTAAAAGTTGTTTTCAGTGCCAGGTGTTCCCACACTTATCTTTGAAGATAGTGTCAAGGACAGCTCTGTTATTCAGTCAGCTCCCACAACAGGCAAAAGGTTTACTTGCTATTCCAGGTTTAGCCACAAGATGTCATCAATAGCATATAGAATAAGTTGTGAAGTTCTTTTTTCCCCAAATTAATATAAAGCTTTTGTATAATTAGTCCATTCTTTTTTCCTAAATTCACATCTTAAAGAGAAAATAGGGTAGTAGATCCCCACCAAAAATAGGAGCTTTTTAATAAGTAGAAATAAGATTGCTTAATTTCTTTGCTTAATCATTTGGTGTTTTTTTCTTCGACACTTTAAGGCTTAAAATGTTATTCCCCAAGTATACAAATACCGTTTTTTTTTTTTCAAAAAAAGGAAATTTTTTTTGGAAAAGTCTCACAGAAAGGCAGATAGGGAGATGAGAAAGGTAAGGTCTCACCCAGGTCCTCCAGATTGCTTTGTTGTGCTAGATGGTGCTTTTGGCTTTCGGCAGGGAACGGCTTAATGATAGGCCATCTTGATGGCGGATCTCTTCTTCTTCGGGCCAAAGGAGCTGCTCTGGATTCAAGTGGAGGGCTGCTGCCCTTCCACAATCACAAGGAGGGCCTCCTTGTGGTGGTCGCCCCTCCAGGACAACTTTTGACCCTTTTCAGGGTCCTCCAATGAAGAAAGTTTGGACGGCAGAGAGAGAGCTGTTCCTGAATGTCCGAAAGCACCACGCATGCAAACCGGAAGCCTATTTTGAGGATTGTTAACCATGCTGCAATTTTAGGTGCAGGGCCAATAAGTAGCAAAGGAGAAAAATGAAATTCCTTTTTAAAGCAAATAAACTAGAAAAGCACACATTTGGTTCAGATGTTTGTGTGTCCATAAGAATGCTAATAGTATGTGTGTCCCTAGAGTTTGGCTCAAGAGAATAGCATCACTTTGGAGACATGGGAACAAAACACTCCACAAGCAAATATTTTCATTTGCTTGAATAATGTAGGAAGAAGAAAGGTGCTCAGGTTATAGAGAGGCAGAATTTAAGAACCGACATTGTTAGAACCATTAAAATGGATACAGCAACTCCACAATTTGCTTTTCCAGTAAAAATGTCACCTCTAGTTTAAATTGTATTAAATTCAGTGCTACACAGTGCATGTGTCAGCATGCACATTTGAATCTAAACCACTTCCATTCAAAATCCATCTTTCTTTTTTAAGCAGGCAGGGAAATAAATGATATGGGAAGTGGTAAAGTACAATCAGGTTAGCACACATAATAAACTTCATGCTAAGATTAGAAGCAAATTAAAGTCCATTAAACATGACAAAGAATATAGAATATATTATATATAAAACCAGAGGGAACTTAGATTTATAGGCTGCCTCATACAAAGGCTCAGAGCAAATTACATTTACATTTACACATTTTAAGTGGTAGATTGTTTATTTTTCCAAAAGGAAACCAATGGCTTAGACTTTACCATGAACGTCCACTCTTTTTATAGCCCCATTCTCTCTGCTTCCTTTCAGCCTTGCACTCTGAAAGTCCCTAATTTTAGTTATATTCCCCTGTTCAAACAATTCTGAAAAGGACACATGGGATCAATCTGAATGCTTGCTATTTGATTGATGGCTGTCCACTTGCAAACTACACCCTGGACACCTAACTTAAAAAACTCACAAAAACCAAATATTAACTAAAAACAAGGATAAACATACTATGGCAATGCAGGAAATTAGTAATGAACCTGTTTGAGTTCAATTAAGTTCCCAACCCCTACCCCTGAAAAAATAATCATTATCTATATGATTAGCAGCAAAGTCTAGATTTTTGAAAAGATATAACAATAAAGGAGATACATAGTATAATTCTTGGGTTTCTCTTCAAGAACCCAATGAAAATTAGTCTCCACAAAATATACTTATACAATGATGATTGACTAAGCACCATCAAGTCAGTGTTCATTTTAGTGACAGATTTCTCATGTTCTAAATGCAGAATATATCTTCCCTTCTCGTGCTCCACTACTGAATTAAGAGTAGGCTTTTTCCATACATCCCTTCAGATTGTACGCATCCATGCACACAGCATTCTCACTTACCACTCAGACCATCCACTCAGTCACCTGAAAATCTTTTACTGCAAAAAAAGTGCAGAAAACCATTACATGGCAGCAATAAGGTAGAACTGTTCTAGTGGTTGCCCAGAGTTTTCTTTCATCACTTTACAAGCAGGAAGGAGGAGGACAAAAAGAATAGAATAGAATAGAATAGAATAGAATAGAATAGAATAGAATAGAATAGAATAGAATAGAATAGAATAGAATAGAGTAGAGTAGAGTAGAGTAGAGTAGAGTAGAGTAGAGTAGAGTAGAGTAGAGTAGAGTAGAGTAGAGTAGAATAGAATAGAATAGAATAGAATAGAATAGAATAGAATAGAATAGAATAGAATAGAATAGAATAGAATAGAATAGAATAGAGCTGGAAGGGACTTTGGAGGTCTTCTAGTCCCACTGCTCAAGCAGGAAAACCTATACTATTTCAGACAAGTGACTGTTCAGTCTCTTCTTAAAAACCTACAGTGATGGGGTACCCACAATTTCTGAAGGCAAGCTGTTCCACTGGTTAATTGTCCTCTCTGTTAGGAAGTTTCTCCTTAATTCCAGGTTGCTTCTCTCTTTGATCAGTTTCCAACCATTGTTTCTTGTTCTGCCCTCTGGTGCTTTGGAGAATAACATGACCCCCTCTTCTCTGTGGCAGCCCCTCAAATATTGGAATACTGCTATCAGGTCACCCCTATTTCTTCTTTTCTTTAGACTAGCCAAACCCAAGTCCTGCAACCGTTCTTCATATGTTGCTGGAGAAGCTGTCATCTAATCTTTTTGCTGTCATCTTGTGGTCCTCTGGATTTTTCCAACTGTGGATTTCCCAACTCAAACATAGAAGCCACACCCATACACTTAGGTTTGTTGGAGTTATGAGGAAGGAGTACACTGCAAGAGGGAAGTCCTACAGGTCCCAAGGTAGCTTTTTTCTGGTATTCACTATGTGAAGTCACCAGGAATAAAGAAGTACTGAAGTACCTAGAGGGTGAAAGAAAAAAAATGTCTCACAGGGGAAGAAGGCTTGGAGATTTCAGGAATAGATATATAGTAATATTAAAATAGATACATACAGCAGTAAGAACTATTTTTATGAACCTATCTAACTTTAGTAAAGTATTGTCAGATTTATAGGAGCTTTGGTTAGATTCTGGCTAATGGCTTACTCAAGAAATTCTTTACTCAGGCAGCCTGCTTTGATATACATCCTGCTAATATCTCATTATCACAAAGTAACCTAATGAGATAGAAGGAGAATGGACTCTGGGGTTCTCTTTCTTATGAACCAATTTCCCTGATTAGCATTCAGTCCTGGCAAATCTAGCTTAGCTCCTGCTGCATTTTGCTTACCCTCTGGCAAATGTCACATTTCTACAGCACCCAATTTTTCAGTATTATCCTGAAAAAATGACTGGAAAGAGAAAGCCTCATCATATTTTACAGCTGTAAGCAATCTCTGACACCACATAGTGTTCAGCTAAAAGGATCAAGTGGCTTCTGCCAATTGTATATGGCAAAACTCTGCTTGGACAGATGGCTAGCAAATGGTGTCTTTTACCTACAAGTCATTGTCAGATTTGATCAAGGTGCTCTGAGAAAAACAACATATGGTCAGTTTTATTTTGTCTTTGTAAAGGAGGATGTGTATGAACCCTTATACTAAGTTGGGGGTTTGGTCCATCTACTATGTACACCTTGCAAATTTTGTTTCTGTGGAGGGGAACAAGTGTAGCTTGTAAATGGACCTGCAATGGAAAGAGATTGAATAAAGATTGAGAACAAAATAAATTGGAAAATTAAGCATGCAGAGACATGCTCCATAATCAGGTATGGGCAATATATCTGATTACTTCTTTTTTTCAAACCATTTTAGGGTTCTGAAACAAAAACTCCAACACCATGAGAAATTTCAGCTGAGAAAATATGAGTGGCACATTTGGCCAGTTCAAATCAAAAAGTAAAAATTTCATCCCTGCTGTGTAAATATAACTAATAAACTATTAAAATATATAATAAACATAAAGGGTACCAATGTTTGCAAAAATGAACCAAACAACTGCCTTAGCACAGCATATACTGTCAACTGTAAGAACAAAGTCAGGTGAGCATCTGAAAGAATAATAAATTTATTATGGTTAAATTTCATGGACCACAGCCTACTTCACCATGAAGTTATGAATGTGTATGTATGTGTGTGTACATACACTTAAATGCATATCGAAGGCAAGGTTTAAGTAGTAAAGCATGGGTCAGTGAAATTAAATGTAGGTAATTGCATTTTGCATTTCACCTCTCTTTAACCCCACTTGCATCTCAACATAAGGCAGCCCATGAAAGCTTATGCCATCATAAATATATTCATCTGTTTAAAATTTCAGAAGACATTCTGCTGATTTTAATGCAGTGAACTAACTCAGGTATCCCCTCTGGAAATTGTCAGATCTAACAAGATCACATTCATCCAGTCCTAACTTGTAAGCAGTATTAACCAATTTGTTCAGAACTGTCCTATTTCAAAAGTAGTTTTGTTCCAGTTTCCTGAGAGAAACTATTGCACTGTAAACCGAGAGATAAATATTATAAAAGATCAAAATAGGTCACAACAAACTAAATAGAATTCTGGTGAAAAGTAACAACAAAACCCTTAAAACACCTACTACAGTACTGCCTCAGTTCTTCTAGTACATAACACTAGAAATAATAAATGTATACAAAGATCTAACTTTAAGCAGAGAAACTGAAGATTGCACTTATCATATTATTAGAAATACTCTCAGAAACACTTTCACATACTTGAAAACAAAGTTTAAGGAGAATATATATGCCATCATGGACTTGGAATAAATATGACTGAGGTTGGGCTTCTCCCTTCCTTCAGCATCTCACATTCTACAAAACTGAACTGTGCAGTATAAGAAATGGATAAGCTGCCACATATACATATTTCATACCTATAGATTCCCTATCACTCCTTCCACAATCAGAATTTGCTCTCCTATTTACAGGAAGACAATTTTTGATCCAATCTAGCATGATAAACAATTATTGTTCAGATTGCCACATGGTCAGGTAAATACTTGACAACCAGAGATGCTTTTTCCAGGATTAGATATAAGAGCGGTGCCTGAGCAAACAGCAAAATAACTGGCAAGGAGAGAACCACCCTTCTGCTCTTGCAGTTCCACAGAAATCTATCATATCTTTCAATATTATTTCAACGTACATAAAACTATTAAGAGAAATGAGAGACACAGAGTTTATTGATATCGGCATGCTGGTGATCCTACCTCTCAACTGCACTATTTCTTAGATATATCACATCTGTCTTGCTAACATCTGATGGCCCACTAAATGGATATAAAGAGTTGTCTATATCTCTTCTGTATCGCTAGAGTTTTTCTGTTTTTAAGCCAAGGGTACCAAAGTAATGAATCACTATCATGAGTAAAGGGTTATTTTTTTCCTACCTTATCAGGATGGAAAGAGGATAGTGACATTTCAAGAAAACAGAGTTTGTGGTGGTGGGATAGAAGAAGGAGAAGTACAGGAACAGCTCAGGTAATTTTTAACATGAGCGAAAGAATGATGACATATTCCCCACGATAGAGGCTATGCTTGTTCCCCAAATCTATATTGGTTCCTGTTATCTTTTGGAATAAGAAGAGTAATTCCCGGTATACCAGTAGTCCTTGACTTATGAACACAATTGAGCCCAAAACTTCCATTGCTAAACAAGTCAGTTGTTAAGTGAGTTTTCTCCCATTTTACAACTTTTGCCATAGTTATTAAGCAAATCACTGCAGTTCCTAAGTGAATTGTGCAAACATTAAGTAAAACTGACTTGGCTTGTCAGAAGCTGGCTGGAAAGATTACAAAAGGTGACCACATGACCCTGGGACAGTGCAAATGGCATAAATATATGCCAGTTGCCAAGTGCCCAAATTTTTATCACATGACCATGAAGATGCTGCAACTGTCATCAAGTGTGAAAAACAGTCATACGTCACCTTTTACAGGGCTGTTGTAACTTTGAATGGTCATTAAATAAATGGTTGTAAGTTGACAACTATTTGTACTGACCACAGTGCGCATATAGGATTGGTCCATATGGCGGCCATTCAGGACTTACCAGCAGAGACACAAAGCAGAAAGGAAAGAGGAAAAAGATTACCTTTTTCACCAGGGTGGAGAGATATCCAAATTAAAATTGCAATGTAGTGGGTCCGACGCAAGGAAGAGACGCCAGCCGGAGTACGTGTTCAGCTCTTTATTGGGGGGGTAGCGTACTGGGGAATGAGGGTTACCTGGCCTCCTTAAATACCTAGCCAGGTAAGCGGACAGCCAATGGGGTTGGCCCTAGGTTTCCCGCCGAAAACTGGGTTTCCCGCCAAAAACTGTTCAGGCCAATGCCCCCTGGTGGCTGTTGCTATGCAGGTGCCTGCATACATAAGCTTGTAAGCCGCCCTGAGTCTTCGGAGAAGGGCGGGATATAAATGGGATTAAAATAAAAAAAAATAAAAATAACAAAAATAGGTGGTCATAACCAATCTCAGAAGACATGGGCATATAGCATGGGGAAAAAGGAGTATCAGTCTTACAGGTTTTGCAAGGTATGCTGTAATTATTGGTTCCCAAACATTTAAAAAATCAGGAGATCATTATATAAACAGCTACTTACTATTTGTTATGAGTGAAAAGATCTGCTCATTCATCCACTTGCAGGAAGGCAGCTAAAACTAAAATAAAGAAATCACCACCCTACTACACTTTGGGGATATATCAGTTTTAGATGAGAAAAAGTTCCATTAACTTGAATGTTCGTAATGTTATACCTTTCTTCTCAATAAATGCTGCTAAACAAAGCCTAGGAGAATTGTGCTTGGAAAAGAATGACATTACTTGCAGGTAGAAGCCAAAGAGTGAGGCATGCATAGATCTTATTTGCACAGTTTTTAAATTTATAGATGTGTTATTATTTTATCATGTTGCTTTTACTACTATTTCAGTTGATTCTGGCTTATAATCATAGAACTGCCATGTCTGGACTGGGAAGTTCCAAATGCCTACTAGCCGACAGCAAAGAGCCACTGAAAACTTTCTTTGTTGCCATTTTTAAAAGTTTCTCACTGAAGTTGAATTTTAATGAAACAGAAGTTCAGGGACAAAACAATTCTTAAGTTAACCTGGGGCATCAGACACACATGCCATCTGCCCTAAATCAGGAAAAAAGACCAAATGGATGAACAGAATGCTAAAAATTACTATATTACTATATAGCTATAGTTATATTAGCTGAAAAAAATATCCTTTTGCCTTTCCCATTGTTGAATCAAATTTGTTTCTCTCTCTATCTCTCTCTCGAATTCAAAAGAAGGGAAAATGTTTTTAATTAACAGAGATGACTGGTGAATTTCTCTCCTGTAATAAGACATGTTTAAAACATTCTAATTCATGAAAAATTAATATCCCTTTAAGAGGCACTGAAAATGCTTTAGAGTTCCAGATACTGCAAGGACTCTACAAATGAGCAGGGTGAAGCTCAAACGATGTAGCAACTTTCTAAGCAGGTATTGATAACAGGATTACACCTGGATGACACTAGACAAACAGCTTAATTCAAGTATGTATTCTCTGGAATTACTGCTGATTGTTCACTCGTTTTAAAGACATCAACATGGAATTATCCTCAAATGGTTCTTTTGAAGTGTGTCTCTATGCTGCTTCTGTATCTTTTGAAATCTCACAGAACATCTGATCGGAAGGAAAATAGCACAGATTGTCTTAGTAGTTTATATTCTGCTTATACTGTACATCTTGGTCATTATTAGACGCTTTACTAGGAGTTTTCCTATCAAGTGAAGTGGGGCAAGTGGTACAAGAGAGAAGTCTTCTTGATCTGGACCATCCTCATTAATGGTCCATCTGACATTCCACTACTTACAGATATTTCAATAATTCTGAACTCATTTTGAGTCCAATTATGGATAGGAATAGTCAAATAGAAAGGTAGACAAATAAATAATATTATGTTACATTATTATATGTATTTATATTTTATTGCTTTTTAAAAAAAATTACTCCTCTTTTTAAAATGTTTTTTACAAACTAATGTTTAACTAACTTTCTACAATAATTCATCCAAAGAGTATCAAGTTTGGGGGTAGGTTGGAAATATGTGAAATTAAATAAATAGCATCCTGATGGAAGCATTTCAGTACTAAATATGATTTCAAAACATACTGCTTAATTAGTTTGGTTTGTCATTCCCATAGCTATGTCATATTCATAAATGTAGTTGGGAACAATGAAAGATAAATTAAAACAACAACAATGTGCCCTTCTGCATTGTGGTAATTGCAGTGCCACCTACAGCCTATAGGAAACAAGCAATATCTGGTAGCTGTGAATGCCATCCAGATCTGAAGGGAGCCTAAAAATATCCACAAATAAAGAGCTGTTTTCCTACAGACAACAAATTAAGAAATGGTGCTGAGCTCAGAATTAACCAATTAAGGGTCAAGATTGCAGGAAACTGCTATGGTTCCTTGTTAATAATTCTTTAAGAGAAATGTGAAGAGAAAAGCAGAAATATTATTTTCTCCTCCTACTCCTCCTGCTTCTTCTTCTCCTTTTGCAAAACCAACCCTTTATTTTTATTTTAATCCCATTTATATCCCGCCCTTCTCTGAAGACTCAGGGCAGCTTACAATCTAAGCACAAATCAATGTGCTTAGCAATAGCCTTCATTTTATGTATATGCCTGCTTATTATTAGGGCTTTCGCCCCCCCCAAGCGGCATTATTACAAAGTCAGCTTATTGCCCCCAACACTCTGGGTCCTCATTTTACCTACCTCAGAAGGATGGAAGGCTGAGTCAACCTTGAGCCTGGTGGGATGCGAACCTGCACTAATTGCAGGCAGCTGGTGTTACTTAAGGAGGCATTCGCCCACTGCTCCACCAAGGCTCTTTTTCTTTATGAAAAAGTTATTACAGTTAAAGTGTCATTTCTGGCTGCTTCTGTTGGACCATTGGTACTAATATGTTTGTGAAAAGCCAAAGTATCTGGCCTCCTGTCTCATGGTTTATTTGATTTTGATTTGCTCTGATATGTGAACCAAGCTATTGTAGTCTGTAAACCTGGTTTCATGGTTCAGCTGTGATTTGTGAATAGGTTTTGCCTTCAACTCTGAACTGAAAAATTATGATGCTCTTGTTTTCCTATTTTTCTGTAAATATTTGTACAGACAGCCCTCAGTTTATCACCCTCTGCTCACTGATCAAAGTAACAAAGACTGTGAACAAGGGGCATGTATAATTAATCAGCAAAGTTGCAGCCATCACAGAGCCCTGCCATGTGATCATGATTTGAATGTCATTTGCAAACTTCCCTGCTAGCTTCTCACAAGCAAAGTCAATGGGGAAGCCAGCAGAAGGTCGCAAGTCACTCCCACTTTTGCCTGTCTTCCTGCTTGCAGCCCCCACCCACTCACCTATGTTTGTAGCACTGCCAGTGGCACCCACCCCTGATGGCACTTGCTTGCAGTGCCCACACTGTGTAGCATCTGCATTCAACCACCCACTCATTGTTCTCATCCACAGCTCTCATCTGCTGGTCTGTTGGCCTTGAACTACTGCCTTTTTCCCACTTAAGGCCCATTCAGTCCTGGGGTTATGTCAGCTACCAGACTGCCAGGATTGCCATTGCTGAGCAATGTGATCGTATGATGACAAGTTTTATGACTACTTGCTTAGCAGTGGAAATTCCAGTCCCAATTGCCTTTGTAACCCAATGATTATTTGTACTGGCTTTTGAACCAGGACCATGTGATTATATCTCTTGTACCACTATATGAGACTCAAAACAAGACAGCCTGTCTACTGAGCTGCACTTATTCAAGACTGGTCATCCAAAATAGAGGACAAGTTTTATCTTAAATGTACATGTAATACTATATGGTGAATCAGAGAGATAAAGTAGGAAAAGCATTTACTCTCTGACAGATTAAAGTTTTCCTTTTTGTGGACATTCATCAAGGTTTCTTCATACCTACCATGGTCATAAACCAAATTCAAAATATTGAGTCAAAGTGATTTAGTTTGAACAGTTTCCCCTTTCTTGCTTCATTGACAGAGGATAGTGTGATGTTCTCCCTGCACACCAAAACCTCATAAATGCTCTCAGAATTGCCATGTGTAGTGTATTGCTATATTTTTATAGAGTGCAAAATAAAGTAACAACAATTTGAATTTCCAAACTTTTACAATAAACACAGTGTCCAAGGAAGACAAGCCTTGTCAGGCATCACAAATCCTTATTTGGGCACATGGGAAACATGTCTAAAAACCCACATTACCTTCCCATGTGCTCTGTAATTCAAGGGAAAAATTACATACAGACTAGCTGTCTGGATTAACCAAAAATCTCATCTGTCATTCAGCTTATCAAAAGATTTACGAGACCAAATTCCACAGCAGTTGCTCAGAAATCTTCACTGTCAAAAATCTTAATTGCCTTTCAACATACCTCAAAGACTGTTATCATGGGGGTGAACTTTCTGCTGAGAGAAGCCTTATGTTCACATTAATGTTCAGGTAATTAACTGATGCCTATAATAACATAGTCTTGTGAGCTGGAAATATGCAGCAGTACCATATAGACAGGCATAATCCCAGGTCTAAAGTGAGAGACTCTAAAATTTGGCTGGGAGAAGAGTGACATCTATAGGAAATTTACTGTTGGTGCAGGTATATTTGACATTAAAAAGATAAAGATCCCCTGAAGTCCAGCTCAGATGAGGCAAAGAAAGTGACTGGAGAAGAAAGAGGTAGGAAAAGTGAACGAATGCATGGAAATGGGCAAAAGGAAGAGGATGAAACAGAAGGCAGGCGGGCAGGCAGGCGGGCAGGCAGACAGCAAGTAGGTCCCTTCCAACTCTGTTACTATTAAGGAGGGAGGGAAGGAGGGAGGGAGGGAGGGAGGGAGGGAGGGAAGGAAGGAAGGAAGGAAGGAAGGAAGGAAGGAAGGAAGGAAGGAAGGAAGGAAGGAAGGAAGGAAGGAAGGAAGGAAGGAAGGAAGGAAGGAAGGAAGGAAGGTTCAGCTCCATTTGTGAAAAATGCTATGATATGGAAGATTTGCAAGAAGATGGCAACAGAATGGACAAGACTTAAGCCTTAAGGGAAAAATATCAATGCCTTCATGGTCACAGCAATTACTTTAGTGTTAGGAATGGTAATACAATATGAATTAGGTCAATTGCACTGTGAGGGATGTTATTATATTTTATTTTGTCAGCTGCACCTATCACTGATAAAATTACCATTTGTCTGTTGCAAGTCAGACTCTTTTCTATTTGGCCCCAAGAATGGTCTAAAACAGGGCTCCTCAAACTTTTTAAACAGGGGGCCAGTACATTGTCCCTCAGATTTTTAGGCGGGTGGACTATAGTTTGGAAAAAAAAATAGTGATTATAACTAAAGCATCCTTAGTGATAGGATGGGAGACAAACAGGATAGGCCAGGAGGAGGGGGCAAGGGGATGGCAAAAGGGCAGCAGGGTAGGACTAAGGCAGGACTTCCCTCAGACCCTTCCTCCCTCTCATTCCAATCTCCTTCCTTCCTCCCTTCCTCCATCCCTACCCTCCTTCCTTCCCTCTTCTCTCTTTCTCATTCCCATCTCCTTCCTTCCTCCCTCTGTGCCCAGGGAGGGACAAGGGGAGGGGGAGAGGCTGCCAGCACGGCTGGTGGCTGTGCTGCTGGTGGCCATGGCTTGAAAGGCCACTGTAAATTCCTGGACAAGAGCCACACTGCCTTAAGAGCAGAGTGGCAGGAAGATATTTGCGATGAGGGAGGGAGAAAAATAGGCAAGCTGGGGAAGTGTCACCCTCTGTGAGGAATAAAAAAAACACCATCGGCTAGAGGTGACTAGCAATTTGCCCTTGCCCACTTCACATACACAGGTCTGTGGGCTCCAGGGGAAGGGATGCCACGAGCGGAGTGAGAGTTGGCATCTGCCACCCAGCCCCTAGCCTGCCCGGTTTTGGCAGGCAGTGCAGCACTCTCCAAACAGCATGGAGAGGTTGGGCCGGGCAAGGCAAAGCTAACAAGAAGCTGAACTTGCCTCGGCACACTCACAGGAGGTGGCAAGCAGCGCAGGGCCTGGCATCCAGGGGGAAGGATCACCCAGGAAGCCAGGCCCTGTGCTGCTCACCGCCCACTGTGAACACGCCAAGGCAGGTGGGAAGGAAGTGCTGATGGAGCCAATAGTGATTATATATACTGGTAGGCACAAACAGGGGGACAAAGGATTTTTGATAATGATTCTTGCTCAGCAGGCAGATTGCATGTACAAATCATGTGGTTTGTTTTTAGAGCGGTGGTTTCTCAACCTTTTTGTCATACTTTTTGTGGCCACAGACCATGGCCACGGATCACCAAGACTTAAGATTTAAATCATAACATTTCTTCAAGCCTTCGTGGACCCTGTGACATTATAACAGGCCCCCCACCCAGAGCCCGTGGACCACAGGTTGAGAACCACTGTTTTAGAGCATATCATTCCTTTATTAGCCATCAGAATAGCTGTAGACCACGGCAGTATGTAATCATGCAAATGATGCATAGAGGATGTACAACTCCAAGTCACAATTAGTGCCTATGTGTCATATTGCTTGATAAACAGTAGTGTGCTCCATTTAAAATTATGCTGCAGTAAAAAAAATGAAATGGACTTGGAAAATTTGTCTTTCTTAAAAATAACTCATGTTAAGAAATTTCAGCAACATTTAAAAAAAATACATTATTTATCTCTCCTCATTCCACTTTACACCAAGATGGAATTTTATTTGGAATGGTGCAAGTTTGCCACCCAGTGTTCAAAAATCAGTATTTCACATCTACTGTCTGAAATAAGGAATTCGTTTATTCACTTGAAGCAATAATCTATTTGCTCTCAAAGAACACAGAGCAGCAGGTATGGAGATAATCCCTTTAAAAATATTGTCATATCTTAAAATGCATTTTTAAGCCATATTGTTTTTGAACTTGTGCAATAATTAAGACAGATTTTCAATGGATCTTGAAATACAACTCCATACATATTTTATAAAATACTTTTTTCTTGGCCAAATTTCATAAAACACTGATCAAACTGAAAGGCACAAAATAAAATGCTTAAGGATATAATATCAGCTCTAGGAGAATTTCTAAGCAGCAAACAAAATCTAGAGGGGTATTTGGACTTTAAAGACAATTTGGAAGTATTAGGATATAAACAATCAACAACCTGGAACTTTTTTCTCTTAATATAATTTATAAAAATCTCTCAGATAAATAGTATACTTGAGAATGGTGGCATTTACAATTTAATTTTTTTTCTACATATAATATTAAAAGTCATGATATTACATAATCTATTATCCAATTATTTTGTTAAAACTCATGAAAAATATTTGATCATTACTTTTGGTTTATAGTAGTTAAACATGGGGGAAGGGAGAAATCTCTACACACTTAATAATAATAATAGTAAGTAAGTTGGAAGGCACCTTGGAGGTCATCTAGTCCAACCCCCTGCTCAGGCAGGAAACCCTATACCATTTCAGGCAAATGGTTGTCCGGTCGCCTCTTAAAAACCTCCAGTGTTGGAGCATTCACCACTTCTGGAGGCAGGTTGTTCCACTGGTTAATTGTTCTAACTGTCAGGAAGTTTCTCCTTGGTTCTAGGTTGCTTCTCTCCTTGACTAGTTTCCATCCATTGCTTCTTGTCCTGCTTTCAGGTGCTTTGGAGAATAGCTTGACTCCCTCTTCTTTGTGGCAACCCCTGAGATATTGGAACACTGCTATCATGTCACCCGTCACCCTTCTCTTCGTTAAACTACACATACCCAATTCCAGCAACCGTTCCCTATATGTTTTAGCCTCCAGTCCCCCAATCATCTTTGTTGCCCTTGTCTGTACCCTTACTAGTGTCTCAACATCTTTTTTACATCATGGTGACCAAAACTGGATGAAGTATTCCAGGTGTGGCCTTACCAAGGCATTGTAAAGTGGTATTAGTACTTCATGTGATCTTGATTCTATCCCTCTGTTCATGCAGCCTAGCACTGTGTTGGCTTTTTTGGCAGCTGCAGCACACTGCTGGCTCATATTGAAGTGATTGTCTACTAGGACTCTAAGATCCCTCTCAGTTACTACTATTGAGCAAGGTACCACCTATATTATACCTGTGCATTTGATTTTTCCTGCCTAAATGTAGAGCCTTACTTTTTTCACCATTGAATTTCATTTTGTTAGATAGCGCCCAGTGTTCGAGTCTGTCCAGATCCTCCTGTATTTTAAGCCTGTCTTCTGGAGTATTAGCTATTCCTGCCAGCTTGGTGTCATCTGCAAATTTGATGAGTTTCCCATCTATCCCCTCATCCAAATCGTTGATGAAGATGTTGAAGAGCACTGGGCACAGAACAGAGCCCTGGGGCACCCCACTACACACTTCCTTCCATGTAGATGCAGTTCCATTGAGGACCACACGCTGAGTACAGCCTGTTAGCCAGCTACGAATCCATCTGGTGGAGATGCTATCTAACCCACATTTTTCTATCTTATCAAGTAGTAGGTTGTGATCTACTTTATCAAATGCCTTACTGAAGTCCAAGTAAATTATATCTACAGCATTCCTCTGGTCCACTAATTTTGTCACTTGGTCAAAGAATGCAATAAGATTTGTCTGGCATGATCTGTTTTTGACAAACCCATGTTGGCTTTTAGTGATGACTTTGTTTGCATCAAGGTGTTTGCTGATTTGTTGTTTGATTATCTTTTCCAGAATCTTCCCAGGTATTGAGGTCAGGCTGATAGGTCTGTAATTTCCTGGATCTATTTTTTCCCCTTTTTTGAAGATGGGAACTACATCAGCTCTCTTCCAGTCCTCTGGTAGTTCCCCAGTACTCCAGGATCTTTGAAAAATATAGTTCAGTGGTTCTGAGATCACATCTGCCAGTTCCTTGAGAACTTTGGGGTGTAATCCATCTGGTCCTGGTGATTTGAACTCATCTAGGCTGGACAGGTGCTCACTATCTTAACTTGCGTTTCTATTCTGTTTTTTATGGCACTGGTTTTGGTAGGTTGGACTGTTTTTTCCCTTTGTGTAAAGACATATGCAAAAAACTAGTTAAATAGTTCTGCTTTCTCCCTGTTACTTGTCACCTTCTTGCCATTTCCCCCCACTAATGGACCAATCATTTCCTTAACTTTTTCTTGTTTTTTATATGTTGAAAGCAGCTTTTTTGTTATTTTTTACTTTGGTCGCAAGCCTTAGTTCATTTTGAGCCTTAGCTTCCCTCACTTCATCTTTGCAGGCACGGGCTATTTGCTGATATTCTGCCTTAGTTATGTGCCCCTCTTTCCACTTCTTATACTTGTCTTTTTTATCTTCTACTGTACAATTTGTTTATAAGAAACTAAGCAGATTGACAAATTAGGAATCTACCAAATAAAAAGGAACATTCATGCTGAATTTCAGTTATCTATTTATTCTGGCAATTAGAAAGATGGAGAGGGGGCTGTATGATAAAAGTAATTGTAAGAGTATTAATAGTAGCAAAATCATGTGTAGCTCCAAAGTGGAAGAGCTCTGAAGTCTATAAATACTGGGCAAAGCGTACTAATGGATTAATATATTGATTGATTTAAAATGGGACTCTATATAATTTCAATGGGTGTGAAACTGTTTATACACACACACACACACACACACACACACACACACACATAATATAGTAGTTTAAAAAGATAAAATATTACATTCCTCATCTAGAATAAAACATAACATGCATTTAATAGGTAAATATACGCATGGCTAGTTCAGATCGTGGAAGAGAGGTCACATAGAAAAATCTGAATCCCTCCCATGTTTTTGAAGGAGAATATAGTTGTGAAAGAACAGTACTTTGTCTCTTTTCTACTGTTTTGGGAAGATCAGTGGGAGAGCTTCTAAAAGCAAGTTCTTTCCTCCTCCTTTCTCCTTCATTAAGCTATATGGCCTTCCTAGAACCTCCATTTCCATTTCTTTTCTCCATTTCCTAGCAGGACAGTTGGGAGTTAAAAGGAACTACAATAAAAGCAGAAAGGTGTAGAAAATATTACTAGTTCTGCTTTTTACAGTAGGTGCATATTTCAAGGCTGCAAACCTGGGTTTGGGAGGAAGAAAGTAAAGTGAAGAACAAGAAGCAACTGGCAAATTGGGGGGAACAAAGAGGAAGAAGAGGCAGCTATAGACAGTCTGGTTAAAGGAAAAGCAATGCATTGCAACAATAACAGAGAGAGTAGAAAAACAGCAGCACAACAGAACTGAAATTTGCCACTAGGCGAATCCTTTAGTGGCTAAGCCATAGCTACACATCTACTAGTATCTACACATCTGCAACGATCCAGGACACTGGCTGATAAAAAAAGGCTGTGTTGAAGAGT
The DNA here is from genome assembly GCF_964194415.1 of Vipera berus. Taxonomy (NCBI): domain Eukaryota; kingdom Metazoa; phylum Chordata; class Lepidosauria; order Squamata; family Viperidae; genus Vipera; species Vipera berus. The sequence goes on from NC_138204.1 coordinate 31,969,974, forward strand.
CCAAATGCTAACAGAGTAGGTGAAGTTGACTTCGCAACATATAAAGGGGTCAGTCACCAATTTTGCAGAGATTGTGCAACAGCTTGCTTTACTGTATAGTCAGCTTATGCTTCCAACCTGAAAGCTGGTAAAGGGGGGAACAGGTAAGAGATACAGTATATGAAGCTAAATAAAATGTACTTAAGTACCTAATATTTCCAGAATAATAGAAAAAGGCCTGAAGTGTAGAAAGCAAGAATAAGATAGGCACAAGAGTATGACAGACTTAATAAAGGCTTTATTTTTGTTGAGAACCAAATTTTACAGTAATTTTGTAACTGCTCATCAATAAAGTATCTTGTGTTAGTGAAATCCAATCCACCCCATTTATCAAACAAAAATGAGCCTGTGACACAGCCTTTACATTTGCTCAAACAACTTAGTTTTTGTAAATTTTCTAATTACTTTTCTAATTAAAAACAATCCAGCTGAATCTTTTATCAGAAGGAAAAACATGGTTGTGGAAAGAGCTGTAAAAGCTAGATCTATGTATCATTCTCTGGTTTATTCCATAGAAGCAAGACATATAACCAATTTTATCAATTAGAATTCTTATAGTTTTGGGGTTCATAAAAAATCTCATACAAGCTCTGTAGGACTTTTCATTCAGGATCGGCAATAAGGGGATAAATCTTAAACAACAAAGTGAATTACAGTAAATACATCAGAGAAAATGAACCAAAGAATCAGCTACTGAGAATGGGTAACTCGGCACTGTATTACAGCCACCCTCAAGGCCATTATGTCTCTATTGAAGACAACTATACAAAATTGCAGTTACTTTGAAACCCAAGAGTATTTTAGTAACTTTTATTTTGCTTTCACCAAGTATATGGAGGAAAGCAGTACATCAGTATAATAGTACATAATCTTCTTTCCTGAGAAAATGGGCTCACAATCCTGAGAAAAAGAACACTGAAGGATATTAAAAAATCATAGAGATGAATAGGAAGATCCATACTCCCAAACAATTGTGAGAAACATGGCATGCACATACATCCTTAGCAATACTAAGGATGAATGTGACCTGTTTTAAGGTTTTTAAAAATTGTATCCTGCTTCCAATAAAAACCAAGGAATGTTGTACTTCTGTTTCTACACATCAGAATATTATGTTCAATTATAACTTGGTAAAGTTTTCCAATTAAAGTTCTAGCATACTAAAGAACAAAAAAAACCTGGCATGATTAGCCAGCATTAGGATCAAGTGTGTTGCTTTGGGATTTGGTAGCACTTTGGTAAAGACTAAATGCATTTATGAAGTATACGTGAACACCCACTCAGTTTCATATAAAAATGACATAACTGTAAAATATATGCACATACAAACTGAAAAAAATATTTTTTTCATTAGTATTATTAGGAAGGAGTTGTTTTTTGATCTAGTGCCAAGTTTCTTTTAGACCTCGTTATGAAATCTCACATGGAAAATAAGTTAAAAACGTAGACACAGTAAACAATCCAAAGCAGATGAATTCAAAACTTTCCCAGAAATTCTGCTTAATGCTGAAATATATTCATTTCTAGGTCATTCTCTCTGAAGAATAAAAAACAAAGAAAAGAAAAGCTTGTGGAGAACTACTTGGAATATCTGTACCATATTTCTATCTCAAAGGTAGATTTTGAGAGAATGATGAGGGGAAAAACTGAGAAACTAGAAGAAAATCCAAAAAGTTTTTCAGTTTTGTAATATATACACAAATGAACACATCAGACAGTATGAAAATCAGTTTAATACAGTGCATTCATATTTAAAATAAATGTATGTTTGTTTCTGCATGGGCTATCGGTTGTCACAAATAGTAATCATCCAAGTGCTATCTAGAAAAACATACAGCTAGAACAGAAGTGTAAATTTAATTTATTTCCATAACAAAATAATTTATCATTCCAAATCCACTTCACCAATTAAAATGGGGAAAGTGACCAAGTTCAGTGTCATTATGAGAGGCATTTCAATGTTGCCAATATAAATACAGACTTTAAAGTACTAAAAGCCTAATGCATTTGTACATCTAAACACAGTAAACCGATAATGGCTTATGAGTTTTCATTTTGTAATGCTTTACACGAACTTCTAAAACTTTCATTCAACTTAAGTTACCACTTTCACATCCCAAGTCTCAACACAGTCATAATTCTGAAAGATGAGGATCCAGCAATGGCATTAGCTAAGTCCAGAAGCTGAATAATGGAGTTTTGCCAATAAGATTTATTATGTAAAGGAATTCATCATTCTATATTACAGGTGCCCTTCTTGGAAAGTTTTCTTTACTTTGTTCAAAACAAGCTCTGTAGAATGTAATTCCCAGTTTGGGGCTTAAAGAAATAAAAGACCTTGAGCTTTAATGAAGTTTCCCAAGTATATGTGCACCTTTAGCAACAGGTGACCAGTCCGAATTATTTATCCAGCTCAATGCTGGTGCAGTTACATGTTTTCAGCCCAGGCTTCAAGTTCTTTCATGTCATCATCATCCTCCTCTTCTTTTTTCTTAGCTAGAAGCAAGGCACAATAGTAAAGAATTAAGCATTTCACTTTCAATATTGACTGAATTACCACATAGTGTGCAAGATATAAAAACCCCTATAAGTCAGAAAAGATAGACTGCTATGCTGAATGAAATTAAAAATTTATGCAAAACCTATTGTTAAATTAAATCAAAATATAATAGGAAATTACACCAACCAAGAGAAAAAAACTGGCAAATGAAAATATAGTCTCACTACTTACACTATGAATAAATCTTTTATGAATGAGATATCATATCTAGATTTAAGGTTATCCTAGTTTAAATTTTATTCTTCCCCTCTCATAGTTCTATGTTAAAGTCTACTTGATACATCTTTAGATAAATCTCCTTCCACTCCCATTTTAAGAACAATAGCTTGGTACAAATGTTATGCACTCTATAATGAGTCTATTTTCCAAGAACCATTTAATGGCATATCAACTTTTTTGTCATGTACCAGTCACAATTTGTAATATTGTCCTAAACTCAAATTTCCAGTGTAGCTTACAATATTAACGTGTACTTTTATAGTGCTATAAAATTGTGATTGGAAAAGAGATCAGATATTCCTATAAAATAAACAAATTTTAGATGTAGGTATGGCAAGATTTTTTTAAAAAAATAAATTATGCAAATAGTGTACATATGAATAGATTTGTGCAGCATCTACATTTGTCATAGGACATCACTTTCCAACATTTACCAGGCTTTGAAGGTATAGCTATAGAGGGCACATTGGGTAGTGGAACAGTCTCTGGCCCACTGATTTCCAACAGGTTTTTATCCAGTTCTTCCTGCTCTAGCTCCTCTAATTCAGCCATAAGTTCATCCTGTAATGGAACAAGTGAGAAAAATTTTCATTGCTTATATTAGTATCTGTAATCACATTTATTAATATTGTATTATGAGAATAATAGTTTTAATTTTTATGACCCACTGGGTGCAACTGGATTTTCTCAGAGTCTCACTATTTGATTGATGGATGGATTGATGAATTTGAGCATTTATATATATAAGTGCTTACCATATTCTAAAAACATAACTTGATACAAGCCAAACACTACAGTCCAATTAAAGATGAGGAGAGAAGGAGCAGAATGGGGGAGGAGGTGAGATCTGTTGTTAATCTTTCAGCCACCTCCACTGTGATGCTCCCGCATTGGAGCCCCAAGATAACTGACAAAGCCAGGCCTTTAGGCTCTTACAGAAGGTCAGGAGGGTTGGAGCCAATCTTACTCCAGGGAGCAAGATGTTCTAGAGCACAGGCATAATGGCAGAGAATGGCCCTCTCATGGACTCTGCTGGCCAGAATATTTGGGCTGACAGGGTCCACAGCATGCCTTCTCTGCCAGCATGGGTGAGGCGGGCCGATCCCAGTGGGACCCATCCCATGAAGGGCTTTAAAGATGATTACCACCACCTTGAATTGCACCCAGAGGCCGACTGGCAGCCAGTGCAGCTTCTGGAGCATTGTTACATGGGTTATTCTTTGGGCCCCAAGAATTATTTGTGCTACTGCACTCTGAACCAGCTATAGCTTCCAGATGCTCTTCCAGAGTAGTCCCATGTTCAGCGCATTACAATAGTCCAATTGTGAGATGATTAGGGCCTGAATGATTGAGTGTAGGGGCTCCTGATCCAGGAAACAATGCAACTGTGCACAGCCCGAAGTTGTGCAAAGGCTCTCCTAGCCGCAACTGCCACCAGCTCTTTGAGGAGTTGCAAGTCCAGGGCAACCCTCAAATTGCAGACCAGATCCACCTAAGGCAGTGCCACCTCATCCAGAGGTAAAACTGACAAAGTACCGGATCTCGGGGCCCCATGCACCCAAAGCCGTTCGGTCTTTCCAGGGTTCAGTCAGTCTCTCATCCCCCATCCAGGCCCTCACAGCCTCCAGGCACCACAAGAGGGCAGCAACAGCATCACTTGCGTCACCAAGCGTGGAAATATAAATTTGGGTATTGTCAGTCTACTACCAATATCTCAACCCATGGTGATAGATGATCTCACCCAGCAGCTTCATGAAGATGTCAAAACGGAGTGGAGAAAGTACCGAATCCTGTGACATACAACTGTCAAGGGCTGGACCTCTCACTCCCTATTAACCTCAACTGGGAACAGCTGTGGAGAAAGGAGCCGAACCAGGACGAGACTGTGCTGCCCAGCCCCAGGCCCTGTAGGATACCGTGATTGATGGTATTGAAGGTTGCCAAGAGGTTAGGGAGAGTGAGGATGTTTTAACAACTGTGGTTCTTAATAGGTGATCACATCATGTCCAATGTTCTCTAAACCATCATAATGCATTAGTTGTGGGTAATTAGCACTCTATCAAAGTATTTTAAATCACTGAGCTTCCTAACCACTGTATGCTGACACAGAATGTAATTATTTTTAGTTATTTATTCTTACGTCATCAAATTCTTCACCAATTCCTACAGGCTTGGAGATAGCGGTTGAAATTTCATCAGCTAACTCTTGCTGTTCTGCAATATCTTGCATGAGTTCATCTACTTTGTCAATATCCCTGTAAGAGACCAATTTGGTAAGTTTCATCCATTCAGGGAATATCTTGGAGAGCAATTAAAATTACCAGGCATTTCTGGAAACCTATATTGAAATCATGTCAACCCTGATTTAAATTAAATTTCTTTTAATATTAGACTTAACAGTTTATGAAGATGAGTTACTATAATTATCTGCAACACAATAAGGATTTATTCCAGTTAAAATCCAAATTGAGATCATAGAATGAAATGCCTTTTATGCTACATGAAAAATGATTTCAGGTATACAATGTAGAATGCATTTATGAATAAATAATCACAGAAATGAGCTATAAGTGTTCAATTTTTTACAAAACAAAGGGATTGTTAATTAAGCAAAATTAGTATTTCTTTGCTTTATTCAATAATGCTGCATGTTAATAATTTCCCAATTCTTTATAGTACTCAGACGCTGGGGGGGGGAGCAATCTGAATTCTAAGACTAGTGATTTGTTTTCCCTGGATCAATTATGAAATTTTTAAAAAGCTGGGGTTTTTTAGATAATGATCAAAAATCCTAATCCTTGCTTTGTACTTATCCCTCCAGAAAACCAATGAGAAGGATATCTTACATGTTATCATGAGCAGCTTTCATTGCTTTTGCAGCAAAGCCCATATTCTTGAGCACTTCGGTATTTGTGTTAGCATTCTCCAAGGCTTCCCTCTGGAATTCAATTGTGGAGAGTGTGCCATCTATTTGAGCAAGTTGCTTTTCATATCTCTTCTTTCGTTTTAGAGCTTGGAGTGCAGCTGGATAAAAACAACACAAAGCATGATTGATATATAATGTGCCTCTACAACTATCTTTGCTAGAATGCTTCCCAGAATATAAAACCACTTCAAATGTGTGCTCAAAATTATTCTTCTTTATTTTGTTCCAAAATTAACATTATTATTACCAACAGATACTCTTTCCTAGGCAAATAAATTTTACTTATTATCTCTAAATCTCTAAATCTCACGCCATATCAGATTCATAGCATTGACAGACTGATATCCTATTGAACTCAAATAGGCATGCTGAACAGCTTTCAGTCCATTTTTCTCCAAACCAGGAATTGAAAAAGAAGAAAACTAAAAATCAAACAATATATAATATTGTTTTACATATATAGTTTTATATAAAAAACAATATATTCAAGGAGCGAAGTGGAGTATCTTTTTAAATTGAAATAGAAAAGATTTATTGGAGCTACTGGTGTTTATGGAAAGTACAAATGGACTTGGATAAAGATGAAAAGAACTTCCAGAGAAAACACAATGAAACTAGAAGAAAACATGGATTAGAATTCTATCTATGGGACTTAAGGATGGTTGGGAGGAGGCTGTGCAGACTGCTTCAGGGAAGGAAAATGGGACAGTTGCTCCTTGGCCTACATGGCAGCCTCCTGGGAATGGCCATCATTTAAGTGGACTTTTAAGGAATTGTATGTGTGCTGAAAGGATGACTTCTAGGAGGCAGCCAGCAATAAAGTGGCCTGCCCTCCTTCCCCAACATGAGATTTCTGAATCAAAAGATAAGCATGCACTGGGTGGCACGAGGGTGAGGAGTAGCCCAAGGCCTACGGGGACTTGGCAGGATGGGATGGGAGTAAGAGAGGCCAGAGAAAGGCCTACGGGCGAATGACCACGGGGGCATTGTAGCTGCCATAACTTCAAAACAAAGTTGTAAGTAGCTTTTGGGGATCTGTCATAACTTCAAACAGCTACTAAGTGAATAGTCATTAACTGAGGACTACCTGGGTGTATATTTATTTTAGATTTCTTTGTTAGTTTTACCTGTTTAATATAATTCTTAATAAAATTATTGGAAAAAAGAAGGAAAACCTACTCCCCATATATAAAAATATTAAGGATAATAACTCTTTTCTAATGCACAACTTTTGCATGATTTAGTTTCTTTTCCCCTTTTTCTATGGAGTTAAAAAAAAGATAAATGATATGTCAATCAAATGAAAACATGGAGAGCCACGGAAGAGGAGACTCAGGTCAACAAAAATACTTTTGGATGACCAGGCTGTAAGGTAGTCTGTTTCCGGGGGAAATCACAAAGAAAAAGCAAGGCAATAAAGTTTTCTCACTGCTTAAAAAGGAGCCAGAATATGCGAGGGAAGGAAGGAAGAAATTTGTAGAAAGGTGTTTTATTACTATACATTTTTAAGAGACTATGAAAGAAGAACAATGCCATTACCCAGTCAGGAAACCATCACCGTGCATAACCTATAAGCCTAATGAGTTAAGAAGTAGTTATATGAATAGCCTATATGCCTTCTATGAAGCTGTTTAATTTTGAGGGTTGAATTTGCTGTACCAGAAAAAAACTGTTTGATCAATTGCCATGACAAATACAATATGAACTGGTATCTCAATTGTCAATAGCTATACGAACAGGACAAAGAACTTATTTTGCCCATTAAATTACCAGCAGCTTTTATCTTATCAGCAATTTATTACATACCTATTGCATTTTAGGTGCCATTGAGTCATTTTCGACTCCTAGCAACCACATAAATTTTCTCCATTTTTCTCTCTATTCAGAAGTATGTATTACGCAGTCCTTTCCAATGTCTCAATTCTTGAGAAATCTCACCTACAGAAATCATGATAAAATTCACCTTTAATTTTATGATATGCAAATCATAATGAGACTTATCCTTTTGCCTCATCAAATCTACAAAAAATATACACCTTTGTGTTACTTTCACCACCTGAGGTTTAAGGAGTACTTTCAAAACAAGAAACAAGACATAGAATTACAACCATCATGAACCTAATACATCCTGGAACAACACATAAGTACAGATCACATCAAATCCCAAACACATTTTAAATATACTGCATGGATGTAACACTACAATGGATTTCTACATGAAATGTTTATCACAAATTGAAGTCACACTCATCAGTAAAATAAAACCTCTCATTCTGTAACAATCTTAGTAAGGCAGAACTAGGTGCTCCGAGGTCTCCAGAACTATTTAGTATCAAGTAAATTAACAGAAGTTATAAAAAGAGGCCCAGGAAAAGCAAATAACACCATATTCTACTAATGTCTGTCCTCAGATCCCACAACAACATACCAGAAAGAACTATGTAATCTGATGAAAGAATTTTCTAAGGACATATAGAACTATATAGAAATAACTCAGATGCCCCAGTTGCGTATTTTTACCTAATCCTCAAATTACATAAACTAAGAAATTTTGATCATCCCATTGTCTCAAGCACTAGAACCACCACAGCATACTACAAAATCAGATTCTACAGACTGTGTTCTGATCTTAACCAACCAACAGTCCGGCTATGTAAGAACCATCATAGACTTACTAAAACACGGCTTTTCAACCGGTGGTACGGGTACCACTGGTGGTACGCGAGCACCGGGCTGGTGGTATGCAGCGTTGCCTTCCTCCCCCCCGCCTGCGTCACGCCATGCACTAGCCTTGTTGCGTCGACCCGCTGGGAGCTCTCTGTGGACTGGAGCCTTTCGGTGGAAGTCGGGGCCGGCCGTATGCACCAATCAGCTGGCAACTCCATACGGCCAGCCCCAACCTCTGCTGATGGGCTCCAGTCCACAGAGAGCTCCCGGCGGGTTGATGGCTTCCCAGCGGCAGCCCCGGCCAGTGAGGAGGCTGGGAGGGAGGTGGTGGCACGGCGCTGGGACTGCCAGGGCTCAAGCACTAGGATCAGCGCCACTTTGCAGCTTTTTTGGGGCTGCCAGGGTTCAGCAAGGATCAGCGCCGCTTTGCAGCTGATTGGCGCTTTTTCGGGCCTACCAGGGCTCCGCAAGGATCAGCGCCACTTTGCAGCTGATTGGCACTTTTCTGGGGCTGCCAGGGCTCCGCAAGGATCAGTGCTGCTTTCCAGCTGATCAGCACTTCTTAGGGGCTGTCAGGGCTCAGTGGAAGCATCAGGATCAGCGCCAGGCTCCAGCTGGAGCTGCTGAGCCCCGAATAAGCACCAATCCCCTGGAAAGCAGCACTGATCCCTCCTCTCACACACACACACACACAAACATGTGCGAGCAGTTACAGCTGAAGGCGTTTCAGCCTTCAACTATGGCTCCCAGTCCTTCTCCATTTGCAGAGAGACAGAGAGGCACTTGCACTTCCCTTCTTTCTCTCTCTTTATGCAGCATTGCCCCCTAGCAGGGCTCCTGATTGGCCCTGTGCCTGCTCCTCTCCCATCGTCCTTTGCAGGCCTGCCGTAGAGCTAGATGTGAAGCGCTCGGGGAAGAAGCTGCGGAGGCGGGCGGGCGGGTAGCGAGTTCCCTCCAAAGAGTTCCCTCCAGGCTCTGCCCCCACCCGACGCCGCCGTCTGAGGATGGATTTCTGGCCTCCCTCTGCGTGTCTCCGATAAGGAGCAAGGCCCCTCGCGCCTTCTGAGGCAGCCAAAGCCCGTGTGGGAAAGAACGATCTTTATGGAAGCAAAATAAGCCCAATTTCAGGACTTTAAGGGCAACTGCAATGGAAGCGTGACTGTGTCTGATATCTCCCTATCTTGGACTTCAGAAAGCAGTTTTCCTAAACCGAGATTGCCTGGTAGCAAAAGGAAATAATGGGGAAAGGAGACGAGGTGGGGTGGGGTGGGGGAGTTGAAAGCACAATTGCTTGGAGAATGGAGAAGAAAAGAAGAGAAGAAGCGACCCAAAAATCTTAGGGAAGAACTGGAAAAACAAAAAGGTGACAAAAGAAGAAGCCCAGAATTGTGAACTGCTGAGAATGAACCAAGGTTGGTGGAGGAATAAATAGAACTTCTTCAAATACGATCAAGTTAAAAGAAAAAGAAAAAAAACAAGGAAGGAAGGAAAGAAGAAAGATAGGGAAAGTGGGAGAGAGGGAGAGAAGGAAGGAAGGGACAAAGGGAGGGAAGGAAGAAAGGAAGGAAAGAAGAAAGGTAGAGATATTTACCCTTCAGAGTATAAACAGTAACATGCCTATTGGAAAGTTTGGTTTCCCTCCTGCCCACTCACAATAGTAACCCATGGATCCCCCCACACACACAGGCACCCTGCAACCTGAGGGAGGGAGGGAGGGACAATGGTAGGGAGGGAGGGAAGGAGGAAGGGACAAAGAAGGAGGAAAGGAAGAAAAGGACAATGGGAGAGAGGGAGGAAGAAGGGCACCCACCCCAGTCCCACCCCCTCCACCAGAGACCCATGGATTCCCCACACACAGGCACCCTGCAACCTGAGTGATCAGCTGCCCCCCCCCCCGGCCATTGACTTCGCTTGTCAAAAAGTTGCAAAAGGTGATCACATGACCCTGGGACACTATGACCGTCATAAGCATGAATCAATTGCCAAGCATCCAAATGTAAATCACATGACCCTGGAGATGCTGCAACAGTCCTAAGTGTGAAAAATGGTCATGTCACTTTTTCAGTGCCATCGTAACTTCGAACAGTCACTAAGCAAATTGTTGTAAGTCAAGGACTACCTGTACTTTATCATTTTTTTTCCTTTTTGGGGGAGGGGGGTCAAGTTTTTGACACCTTGCTGGGCGACTGGTGCTACTCGGACATTGCCTTATCCTTAAAGTGGTACAATGGGTGAAAAGGTTGAAAAGCCCTGTACTAAAACACCTAAAATCCATTGACAACCTTCCCATACCATTTTAACTATCCTGGATATTGAGGTATTGTATACAACATCCATTAATTATAGACTTTAATGTCAGGAATATCATAAGTGAGGTCAATAAAGCCTATCTTGCCATTAGGCTGCATGACTTCGTATTCACCCTCCTTTGGCAATAACATATCTGCAAATCAATGGCACTCATGGCTCAAAAATGTGTCTACATTTTCACAGCTGACCTAGGACATGCTTTCTCAAATTTTACATCCTAAAGCCCCTAATCTACTTGAATCCCTCATTAAATTCCATCAAAATCTTAATTTACACTGCATCACCAACCTTAGTTTTGACCTATTTATACAAAAGTTCACTTTCTTGACATCACACAAAATTACACAATAGACAACAAACACCATGTTGTACAGGAAACCTACAGTCATAATGCACAGCCACGTGCGTCCAGCTTCCATTGAGAAAACAAACAAGTATTTACTATTAGAAACTATGCATTTGCTCTGAGATGCTCAACTGATGAAATTAAGCCAGGCTTTGGGGGGACTGAATTACCCAATCAAATCAGTAAGCAATTGATAAAGTCACATCAATTCTCAGGAAAGACATATCAAAAGAGAACAAAAAAACTAGAATAGATCATTAGTTGTCATATCTCACAGTTAAAGCCATTCAAACACATTATTAATATACAACCCATTCTGCAATCCAAATGATACTACTCTTTCTCAGGCATTGAGTGTCAGCCTATACTTACATATAAGCAATCCCTAAACTGAAGTAGACTCTCAGAAAAACAATAAAATAATTATGTTAAACATGGGAACCAGAAACAGCAAGACATTCAGATATCTAATTTGTTCCCTAGATGTGTACTTTCATAGAATCATAGAGTGAAAGGGACATTATCATTATCATATCCATCATATCTACACTGCAAGATGCACTATATCATCCCTTGTAAATAACTAACCAACCTCTATTTGAAAATCTCCAGTGAAAGGAAAGAAGTCCATGTAGTAACTTATTCTACTGATTAGAGTTCTTACCATCAACATGTTCTTCCTAATGTCCACATCCTTGAGGTTTCATGCTATTCTAGTCTTACCTTGTGGAGCTTGTGAGAATAACTCTGAACCCTCTACAACACGATTGCCCTTCCCGGGTTCGAGACCCAAGCGCCACATGTTGGGGTGAATTCCCATTACTTACCCTAGCTCCTGCCAAACTAGCAGTTTGAAAGCATGCAAATGCGAATAGATTACCTTTGGTGGGAAGGTAACAGCACCTCAGCATACAGTCATGCTGGCCCCATGACCAAGTGTCTTGGACAATGCTGGCTCCCTCAGCTAAGAAACAGATGAGCACTGCCCCTACAGTCGGACATGACTGGATTAGGGAAAACCTTTATCTTTACCTATGGCTGGATTCAACGTAAGCGTATCAATGTGAAATTGATACTAATGCCTCCTTAAGTAACACCAGCTGCCTGTAATTAGTGCAGGTTCGAGTCCCACCAGGCTCAAGGTTGACTCAGCCTTCCATCCTTCCGAGGTAGGTAAAATGAGGACCCAGATTGTTGGGGGCAATAAGCTGACTTTGTAATAATGCCGCTTGGGGGGGGGCGAAAGCCCTAATAAGCAGGCATATAATGAAGGCTATTGCTAAGCACATTGAGTCATACACAATATTGTGTAATTTTGCATGAATCCAAAGTATTCCTTTAGTACAGGGGTCCCTAAACTCTGGGCTGCGCAAGCCTGCTGCTTGCACAAAGGGAGCTGCACACACAAGCACGCTCACCTGCTGCTCATGTGGAGCCATCTCCTCTCTTCTCCCCCCCTCACCGCTGCCACTGCCAGTCTGCAAAGCCAGAAAGGTTGGGGACCACTGCCTTAGTATCCCACTCAGGCTATTTCAATATCTGATCTCCATATCATAACAGAATTTAATTTGGGAGGAAGAGTTGGGAGAGATATATTATTGGAAAGAATTGGAACAGACAAATTAGTAACTTCAATTTACATGTGCACCTATTCTTTATTATCATGCCTTTGTTATTTTTTTATAAATAACTCAAAGTGATGAGCATACTTAATACTCCTTCCTCCTCCTATTTCCCCACAGCAACAACCTTGTGAGGTGGGTTGGGCTGAGAGAGAGTGACTTACCCAAAGTCACCCATCCGGCTTTCATGCCTAAGGCAGAACTACAACTCAGTCTTCCAGGTTCTAGCCTGATGCCCAAACCACTAGACCAAACTGGCTTAGTACTTAGGAATTCATATGGTCGAAATGATATACCACCAATGTTAATATAAAAGACAAATCAACTAAAAGCATTATAAAATGGTTGATTACATACTATACTGTACATCTAAAAGATTCTTAAAAATCCAAAGTGCCTTTTTACATGTATTACAACTCCACACAATATTCCCCAGATACCTGTTGTGCCCTGGATGCTATTGGAGTTGTGGGGAGGTTCCCTTCAAAATTATTTGAACATCCAACACGCACGATAATATTGAGATGTGAATAAAGGAACCATTCCAAGGAGGGTGCTTTTCACCAAGAGACCTACACCTTACAATCAAAGGTTGTTTCCTCAATGGGATTTCAGAAACAGTAGAAACCTCTCTCAAAAATTTTGCTCTTAATGTGCTGTTGGTGCGTTTTGCTTCTGCAAGCATTCACGATCCCACCCATTCCATCACATAACTCTGAGGCCAAAGAGGCAGCTGAAGAAAGTGCACAACGTCCACAATTCTGAACCTACATACATACATACACACACATATATATATACATACACACACACACACACACACATATATATATATATATATATATACACATATATATATATACATATATATACATATACATATATATATATATACATATATATATATACATATATATACATATGCATAATACATATACATATATATATATATATATATATAAAAAGGGACGCGGTGGCTCAGTAGGTTAGGACGCTGAGCTTGTCGATCAGAAGGTCGGCAGTTTGACGGGTCGAATCCTGAGTGCCGCGTAGCAGAGTGAGCGCCTGTTACTCGTCCCAGCTTCTGCCAACCTAGCAGTTCGAAAGCACGTAAAAATGCAAGTAGAAAAATAGGGACCACTCCGGTGGGAAGGTAACAGCGTTCCGTGCGCCTTTGGCGTCTAGTCATGCCGGCCACATGACCACGGAGACGTCCTCGGACAAGCGCTGACAAGATCCACTTTTACTACCCTACCCGCTCTCCCTTGAGCATCCAAAGAGGACGTTCAAATTCACCTCCTCCGAGTCCACCCACAAACGTTAGGTGGGATTTCCTCCATCGCTCCGATCAGCCGGACTCACCGCGCTTATTCTTGGTGCCGTGTTTGCGGGCCGCCAACAGCTCCTGCTCGATCTTCTCTTCCAGGAACTCCTGTTTTTTGCTCAACATGTCTTCGGTCTCTTTAAGCCTCTGGATGGCCTCCTGGGGAGAAGGCCCCTTCCCGCCGCCTTTCTCGCCCGGGCCGATCCCGAACAACTTCCCCAGCAGCCCGGACATGGCTGGACCTCGCGCGAGGAGAGCGAACGACCGAGAACCCCAGCCCGGAGGAAGTAAGGAAAACGGGGAGGAGAAGGAGGGTCTCTAGTCTAGAAGATGCGGTGGTTGCTCCCGTGGTGCTGAGGTGGACGTGGCGGCGAAAGGTGATCCCTGCGGTCCCCTCCCGCCCTCGAACCGTCAAGCGGGTTAGTTGGCCGCCCAGGCCAAAGGCCCGACGCTGACCGCTCTCTTAGACCAGCCCTCGGCAGCGCATCAGCCCCAAGCGCCCCCCGACTGACTCACGGCCCGTCTTAGAACTGCCCCCGATCCTATACGTCACTCATACAGCTATGGCAACAGCGGTAACCCCGCCCACCTCCGTCTTCCCCCCCCCCCCTCTCAGCTCAGTGGGTGTAAATAACCAGCAAAGTCTGCCGGGAGTTGTAGTGTTGCTTGCGAAGGGACGCTGTTGCGTAAACGTGCTTCAGACACACAATATTATTCTTGTTTCGTCAGTTCCTGAGTCGTCGTAATAGTGTCATCCATAAAAATCAGTGATTAGTTGCCTCGTTTTATGTATAAATTTCGAAACTCCCAACTCATGCAGCATTCAGATATCACAACATAAATAACGTGCTTCAAAGAGATTTTTTTAAAAGGGGTTTGTTTAAAAGACTTTTGTCGTTTTTTCTGAGACTTGAATGCTATATTAAAAAGAAAGAAAAGAAAACTGATGCTCCTGATGCTTGTGTTTTAGTGGCCTTGCTTGCTGTGCATCTTTTCTACACTATTTCACTGGTTTTAATGCAAGGGTTTCCGAACATGCCGTCTTGAACATTCCATTTGACTATCACATGACTTATGAGAATATGGAATCTTTTAAATCTTTTAGGCTTGAATCAACAAAGGGCCGTTTCGTTGGTATGCTCTAATGTTCTGCCATCAACTCTGCTTCAGACTTAAGAGATCCAGATTATCTGCATTGAATTTATATTACTGATCAGTTGAAATGAAAAATAATAATCCACTGACTAGTGTGTACACACTTTATCCATTGATATCTATTCTGTGTAAATCTATCAGGAAGATCTGATGAATATTATGTATATTTTTTAGGTATGTATGTTTTTTGTCCTGTCAAACCATATGATGGGAAAGTTAGCTAGGTTTTCAACTATTCCTTCTACCACTCATCAGGTAATTAAACAATCAAATTGCTAGTTACTTTGTGTGCTGTATTTATTGATGTTTGCAAAATAGCTTGCTGATTTTAAGTTATTTTTCCTATGGTCTCTATATCTGTTTTTGTGCTGACTTTAGGCCATGAGAAGGTGAAAGTCAAATCAAATAATGAGAAATTCATCATTACCCACCCTTATTACCAGACAGATGCTGCTGATTTATCCTTTGTCCTATTTCAAATGCTTTCCATTTGGTTTCTCTCTGTGTGTGTATGCTTTGGGGAAAGAAGAGGATATTTAGAAGAAATTCTTGCAGTTAATAAGAGATTAGCTAGAAACAGGATATCTGAAGTCTTGAATCTGAAGACCATCCTTCTTCAGCCTGGTGCCCCCAATAACTCATCGCTCCTCCCAGAATTTCCAGTCAAATGACTAGAAATGTTAAGAGAGGCAGTCCCAACACAAGTAGAGGGCATCAGGTAAGAGAAATCTGTGGTAGACAACCTTTCAGGTTAGTTCCCAGTCCTAATCCAAGCACCATCTCGAGGTAGAATAATGTGTTAGTTCACATTAATAGCATACATACAGATGAAAATTCCACCAATCACAGCATTTTATTTCCCATATCTGGCACTGTCAAATACATTACTTCAATTCCTGCCTGAGCAGGGGGTTGGACTAGATGACCTCCAAGGTCCCTTCCAACTTATTATTATTATTAATTACAATAGTTCATAAGCAAATCATAGAGATAATTCCTCCCTTTCCGAGGTACCAGAACAATTCATATTCAGTGACATGTAGCTCTGATTCACACACTGAACTAAGCTTTAATTTAACAACGGTTTATTAATAACATACAAAGCCATAAACCTTGACTTACAACAGGCCATGGGCATAGACTTTTAAAAAAACAATTCATTAACTATGAAATACAAATGTTTAACCTGAAACATACTGTAAATGGGACAACTCCTACGCAAAAAAAAGTATTCCACTGTCTAAAAAACACAATTAGTTTTTCATATGACACTAAGTGAAAAACAAAATTTGAACATTCAATTGTCTGTAAGTTTGAATTTGGTATCAAAACTATCATTGAAAAATAGTTATTGTAACATTACTCATTCCCAATAGCTGCAAGACTTGCAGACAGAAGTAGCTGAGAAAGAAAACAATGACCCTAAATGCTCACTTCCTAGTGTTCAGCTGACAGTGCTGCTTCCCTACAAATCCAATAGGCAGACGTGCCTTGTCCATAGACTAAGATGGCAAAATATAACCCACTATTTTCCAGATGCTTTACTCAAGTGTCACAATCACTTGTAACTAGTATGCTGGTTAGTATTAAAGTTTAAAATACATAGAAAACACCAGCCTAAATTGTTTCCACAAGGCTGAGGCCTGCCTGCCACAAGGCCAAACAACAGATTCACCTTCCTCATAGCAAGCTTGGCTCACAAGCCTGTTCTTTTCAGTGTGAGGAAAAGGAAAAACTTAATGCAAGTGGGATTGGTTCGTCTCTTCTCAAATTGATTAATGGGAATGATATAAAGGATCAAGTACTGAAATACACATTGTATTAAAATATTATGGAACAGTATATAATTGTATTTTAAAATGTTTTAAACTATAATGTAATACATTTTAAAAACTGATTTTATAGAAGATTGAATTTTTTTCAATTTAGAATAGAGCTGGAAGGGACTTTAGAGGTCTTCTAGTCCAGCGCCCTTATCAAGCAGGAGACGGGATATCATTTCAGATGAGTGGCTGTCCAGTCTCTTCTTAAAAACCTCGTTATGAAGCACCCACAGCTTCTGAAGGCAAGCTGTTCCGCTGCTTAATTACTTACTGTTATGTAGTAAATTTTCCTTAATTCCAGGTTACTTCTCCCCTTGGATTAGTTTCTATCATTTCTTGTCCTGCCCTCTGATGCTTTCAAAAATAAGTTGACCCCCTTCTCTGTGCAGCCCCTCAAATACTAGATTACTGCTATCATGTCACCCCTACTCCTTTTTTTTTGTGGATTACCCATACCCAAATCCTGCAACCATTCTTCGTATGTTTTTGTCTCCAGGCCTTTAATCATCTTAGTTGCTCTTTTCTGCACTTTTTCCAAAGTCTCACCATATTTTTTGTAATGCGGTGACCAAAACCTGATGCAGTATTGTGGTCTTACTAAAGTTTTATAAATGGTCCTAATACTTCATGTGATTTCGATTCTATGCCTCTTTACAAAATTAAGGGTTGCATTAGCTTTTTTGGCTGCTTTTGCACACTGCCAGCTGATATTTCAGGGATCGCCCACTAGGATGCCAAGGTCCCTCTCACAGTAACTCTTCTTGAGCCAGGTTTTGCCTAATATGTACTTGTACCTTTGGTTTTTCCTGCCTAACTGTCAAACCAATAATAATTTAGGCTGAATGTGTTTGGTCTTTAACCTCCATCTTGGGGCTGACTTTGACCTGTAGGTCTTGTGCTCATGGTTTAAATGTTTCATTTGATTTTGATCTCTTGTTCCTCCCAATCTCATTTTTATAATACTGCAACTGGAGAGTTCAAAAGGATGCATACTCTTTTGGATCATTTTGGTCAGTCCTAATAACACTATTGCCAACTATGGATATTAAAACAGTGAGGATTGGAGCATCTTTCCAATAACAAGAGGTAGCTGAGACTTGGGGGCGGGGTATTAATACAGCACATGATGGAAGGCAATTGTCTACAATATGGAGGAAACCGAGAAAAATATTTTAATATCTCTTTCAAAGGACACGAAGACTTAAGGAATGGATTTGTAATCAATTTCAGAGAAACAGATGTAATGCTTCTGCCAAAACAAAATTGCCTCAGGACATACCAGTCATTACTAGTTTACATGGTTTTAATTCCAAGAGATTGTATCTCTGTACATTTTTTGGGCCAGATGTTGGACGCACCAATAACGGGAGATTTGCTCTTTAATATTTTCCTTAGGGTGATGAATGGCTATCCTACCGTGACAAAGGACTGAAAATACCACTTCAAAAAGACCTAATGTTAAAATGAAACAGTCCGTACCTGGGCAGACTAGCCTTGCTTTCTACACAGCACTTCATCAAAAGGCAACTACAGACAACAAACAGGATGTGGTAACAACAAAATTAGTGTTACTTTTAGTAACAAGGTTATTGAGAAAAAATACATTTAGTAATCCTCTCTCCCCCCCCCCCACACCCAGCAAATGTCACTCAAACTTGGGGAGGGCGGAACCTTAGAAAAAAAATTCCTTAAAGAAATCCCCCAAGGAACTGTACAACTGACAAGAATTATACAATTTCTGAAAATCTGTAATATTGGAATAGAGATAATGTAGTGTATTTCTGGTTTTATTCTGTGACATAATGAATTTTGTTGAGAAAGATGTTGACACTGGCTTATCACCTATGCTGGGAGTACAACCTTGGTTTTAGGAGAGGCAATCCGAGGCAAATTATTGCAGCTAAAACTTTGAAACCATATATATCACTTCTCTGTATTATCTTCACAGTCAATGTGCAAGCAGCAATAGGCACAGGAAAACCAGATCAATGGAGATGCCCAATGAAGATGCCAGCCCCTTATCTTGGTATTCTAATGGGCAATGATAATTGAAAATAAGGATTCACTTTCAACAGACTTGGTATGGTACACTCTTGAAAGGATTGAGTCTGCATGTGCATGAAACTCAGAGGCTGCAATTCTGTATATCTTTAAATAGAACTACAAAATCTAGCAAACTTAGAGGGGCTTACATCAGAGTATATAGATGTAAGCTGGACCCCCACATCACATTGTGTACCGTATCATAGACTGTTTTGTTTTGTCTTAGTGTGTTGTATAACCTAGCTAGTTGGGACCCCCAATTTGGTCATTAAGTAATCACTAAGTGAAAAATCATGTGACTGCAATTGTACTTACTATTTTACAAAGGACAATGAAAACCGATTATAATGGCAAATATATGATTGAGAGAGAGACTGCAGATTGTAAATAGGGGCAATGGTCCCAAAGTTACCTTTTCAGTAGCATTGTAACTGCAGTCATTGACTATGGCAGTCACTAAGCAAGGACTACTTACAGTTTGGCACATTACTTAGACAAACCAGTTTAGTACTTTAGTTAAAAGCTGTGCAAAACTGTGTTCCAGAAGGCTCCCAAGTATGCATGAAGCACCTAGTTTTGAATAAAATGTGTGTTTTACGCACATTTTGAAACTGCTCCCAACTGTCACCACACATGTGGAATATATGTACACATACAAACAGCTAGGAGCCACACTAATACCATTATGCAAATTGAAAAAGCTGCAGCTGCTTAAATAAGTGATCCTTCATACATGCCCATGGTTTTGAGTTACCTCTTGAAGTCAAATCAAGTTCTCTCATTTCCTGTGGATATAACAGCAACTTTAGAATTTCAGATAAAAAGTACACAAAAGGCCAAAAATTCTAACTCAAAGATTTAACAATCTGTAGTGTCACAGAATGCATGTTTTCCAGAAGCTTATGGACAGCATACACTCAAGAACAATTGGATTTGGATAGCATGACTGCAGGACACCTTGGGAAAAAATAACATAAAATGTAACATCAGCAGTACAAGTAATCCATTGGTACTAATATAATTGTCTCATTGATTAAATTAGAATCATCCATATCTCTTTATTATCTCAATCTGGTCTTTAATAAATCTGAAGCAACTACTTGCTCGTGTCCAAGAAGATGGTCCCCATTCTAGGCGGCTATTCTTCACTAGCAATTGTTTCCCACTATCAAATAAGTGATTGCGAGGCACAAGATCAAGCTACATTGGCTCCACAAGTGCACAGTCACTGAGACTTCTGGTGAAATACCTTAGAACTCTGTTTCTCAACCTCAGCAATTGTTAAGATGTGTGGACTTCAACTCCCAGAATTCCCCAGCCAGCATGAGTTTGAGAAACATTGCCTTAAAAAGCTCCCTTCTTAAATGTAATGAATAAACAAACAATTATAGATGGAAACTGGTATGAACACTATTACAGTCCATGCTGGTCTTTTCCTAGTTCTTTCTTAGCAGGTGCATATTTAGCAACCCTCAATTCTTGAAAGATCCACATTTTTCTTTGAAATCCAGATGCCTGAGATATTCCCATTTCAAAATTATATATTCAGATGTTATTTCTTTCTAAAGCTGCTGCTCAGTATTGGCAAATCTGGCAAAGTTGGGGGGGTGCTCCAACTTTAACTTGTCTACTGTGTTTGTATACAATTTCCCCATTTCAATATACCCTGAGAAAGGGAAATGGTAAAAATACTTTTATGAATAAGTGTGAAGTTTTCAAAGGATCATGTTATGAATACTTTCATCTTGAAAGTGCAATGTAGATTTTAGGACAGAAACATAAATGGGGTCCTAGGAGTGCATAGGGGAACAAGTAACCAACGGGTGATGGCATCATCATGGAAATTTCACAACTTGCATATTTGTGTCAGAGGTCAGGATGCAAGTACATAATATTTGCACATTAACATTTTCTTGCACGTTTTGTCATTTTGGTGTCACCATTTCCTTTAAGTGCTCCATAATGAAACAATAAAAGTAAATCAAGAAATGTGAAAAATATTGCGGTTATTTAGATTTGGAGTTCAAGAACCTGAATGAATATTTAAGCACTGAGTATCTTTAAATGAAAAGAATGTAACTATCCCCATCTGTTTTTAACAGCTTCTTCCAATTAATTCATCCAGATAAGGAGAGGAATGATTTCACTTTGTAACACGTTTCTTTAAAAGAATGCTGTCGTCTGCATCAGTGAAGCCAAGCATTTGTACACATACACCACCATTCATTTCTCACTCTCTGCAGCAGTTCTTTTGTATCAGTAAACACAGGAACTTTCCCTACTAAAGCATAGCATTCATCAGTTTAGTCAGTAGTGTGGATGTAAACAGGGACTGCCAGCATAGCACATGGACTCTCAGAGCCAGGTTGCAATTCTGTCAGAGAAAAGTTGGGTGAGATGCCAGAATGCTGGCCAGAGTTGTCAGTGTCTGAGTTTGCTGCTGATCTGCCAACCACAATGGATAGAACAGTGTCAGGTTCAGAAAATTGTTCTTTATTAGGACCACTTTTTTGAAGGCTCTCTCCACCTGTAGTGTCTTTGAGTTCTGTGAAAGCCAACTGAGCTGAAAGAGGAAGTCCCACTTTCCGCCCACGTGCCCCCCACTTCTTCTGGGATTTTCTGACTGGCAATTCTTTATCCTTTGATGAGTTCAGCCTACATTTGTGGTCCTTCATGTACTTTTGGCGAGTAAAACCTTTGCTACATGTAGGGCAACGGTACTTATAGTTGCCAGTGTGAGAACGCTGATGTTCCATCATATGAGCTCGTCGGCTGAAGGCTTTGTTACAGTACTGGCACTTGTGGATCTTCATACCTAAAAACGAAAGAATGCAACAAACAGCTTTGATATAAAAAGTTTCTGTAGGCCTCATCTAAACTTAATTAATAATTTTGTGGGTGAAGCCAGATTTGAACCTAAAGTTTATGGCACCTAGTTTCTTAGTGACTCTGCATCAATTCTATATACAATTCTATATAATTACATTGGTGATATAAACCATATTTTATATAGGAAGCTATGCAAACTCAGGTACTTTGAATAGATATGATTTATTGAGAGTTTTGCTATCTTTGGTTTTTGTGAATAAATTCCAGCATAACAATTCAATATGAAATGGTTAATTCAGTCCCAATGATAACTAGAATTGGATTTATTTGATTAAAAGCTCAAAAAGGGAAAACATAAAATTGTTAGGACTGAATTGCACTGCTTCTAATCTTCACCAAAGTTGAGAAACAAAATACAAATGCTTTATTAATATTCAATATATTAATTATAATTATTTTCAGTTCTGATCCAAATCAAAGCAATAATTCTACATACCTGAATGGGACAAAATATGAGCTTTCAGTTTGTCTGGTCTATTGAACTCTTTACTGCAGCCTGTATGATTTCTGAATAACAAAATAAAAATAAACTATGCAGAGAGGAACTTCTAACATTATTCATTTATTAAAATATCTGTACAATCATCCTTCTTTGAACAGATAATTCTTTTTCTCTAAAACAATGATAGTCATCTTAGCAGAAGGAAGTTTAAATTATCAAACCTTTTGCTATAGCAAGAAGTGTTGAGTTCTTGGTGCTTTCTGAGCTTGGTTATTTCCTTGCACACATTTTATTTTCATACTATGTAACATCATCAGTACAAAAGACAATGAGATTTGCTGGCTGTTTTATACATATGGATAGTCCTTGTTTAGCAACCACAATTCGGACTGGCAACTCAGTCATTAAGTGAAGTGATTGCTAAGTGAAATCATGACTCTGCTTATGATCTTACTTCAGCTTTACTTTGCTTTACAGACCTCCAAAGATTGTAAATGTGAGGATTGGTTGTAAAGTTATTTTTTCATCGCTGTCATAACTGCAAATGGTTGTTGAACAAGGACACTTCATGTAGTAACTTGCTATTTTCCCTCAAAATGATAATGTTACCTAGTCTGCACAGAAAGAGCACAAAAAACCCTACAGTTCTACCCTGAGTTACTTATATTCTCTTCTGCAAGAATGAAGACCCTACGCAGTGATGGAAAGAATTTTGTTCCACTTCTCTTTCACAATATTTTTGAAAATTTACCCTATGAAAAAACAACAAAAATAGCTGCATACTGGTCCTTAATTAAAGAGGTAGAAAGAATAAAAGACTATCAAAGTGAACAATCTACTTCCAAGCAAGGTTGCTACTTTATTGCACAATTTAAGAAAGTCAAAGTCACCCAATAAAGCCAGGAATGGGAAGAGGTAGAGAAGTCAGACAAAGCAGAATTTAACAGAAACAATATTTTCAATATAATGAGAGCTTTGGGATGGTAGGTATACAGACAAACCACAGATCTATGGTTAAGTGTGAAATGATGGGCCATCTGGGAGCACCTTACAATAGCATAGACCACCCGCATAAACCACAGTTTTTTTTCAACTTAGTCTTCCTTTAATTTCAAAACTGGTTTTCAGTTTTGTTTTAAAAAAGTAACCTTGGTACAAAACACTTAACCTTGCTTTACCCAAACTACGCACGGATATTTACGGGATACTATTTAATAAATGGAGCTGTTAGTGAGAATGTCACAACCCACAAGCTGGGAACCACTGGGAGTGCTATGGACTGAGAAAGTTTGGGAACTTCTGATTTAGCCAACCTCAATCAATAAAAATAAGGCAATTCCATCTCCTTTATATGCATTTGTTCGAAAAGCTGCTAATTATTTGCGTCATTTTATTTTCCAAAACCTAAGCTATCCAATATGAAGCTAGTGTTGCTGTGGGCCCTCTGATACTTACGAGAATGGACATTTATATTTCTTGAAAGGCTCATGGATCAGCATATGCCGTTTGAGTTTATCTTTCCTGTTGAAGGCTGAGTCACACACTGAACACTTAAAAGGCTTTTCACCTGCACAGGAAAGAGGTATGAATTCAGCAATAAAGACATACATGGGTTTGGTTAAAAAGCATTCTAATAAGTCATTTTCTATTCCTGGGTAACAGAAACATGATTAAATAGAATTGGGATTAGTTCCCCAAGACCTTTCCTGTCTCTGATGTATTGTATTGTTTCTAATAGATGCTTGTATGCTTAACATATATTCAAATGGTTCCAATCAAAGTAGTGATCCATCAGACTGAAATTAAGAATATTGTTAAGAGAACACAATTTTTCAAATAGGGAGGCAAAACTCAACAAACGTAAGGTATATCAATGACCACTGAAGATGATGACAGGAGAACCTTAAAACATGAATAGGTTCTACAGATTGGAAACCGATTTCTGCCATTTCTTACCTGAATGAATGTGTGCGTGTAATTTGAGGTAGTGTTCTCGGCGGAAGAATTTTTTGCAGATCTGGCACTTAAATTTACCTCCTCCTCCGTGTGTAGGGAGATGCCTTCGCAAGTACCTCTCACAGGGAAACACCTATTTTAAAAAGGCAATGTCATTAAAACACTGCTTAAGGTCATTTAGAAGGGTAGTAATACCAGTCAGACCAGGAGGGGGCACTATTTTGTGGCTACAGTTTACTCTTAATATTTTTTTGAGAAACTGACAGTAAAAACTGAATGGGGAGGTCCCCTCTCAAATAAGGGCAAGGCTGAAAATTTCAGCATTATCTTCACTTTTCAACATGGAAAGCTTTATTTTAGGGGCTTTGTCGTGGTTCCGATTAATGAGACAGTTCAAACAACATTCAGGCATTGTTTTATCTAAAACGTCTATAATAATGAAACGAAGCATCGGCACTCATGGATGGATGCCAGAATCTGAATTCTCCTCCCCTTGACACACCACCTCATACAGAATTTCCCTCCCTTATTTACACGCCATGAGTCACATTTACCAATTAATTTAACATATGAAGTTTCACTTCCCTTCTGAAGCAGCTATCCCTTATCTTGTCAAAACATCCGGCTGCATTTCACCCGGGCTTTTGTGATTCAAAACCCAACAGTTAAAGCAAAAGGCTGCCTCTTATACTGTCAGTGCAAAAACATGTCAATGTTTGCAGCATTGACAGGCTTATTTTACAGTTTTCATCTATTTCTCGGTTCAAGAAATAGACACTAATTGATAGCAGGGTACCTTCATTGCTTTTCATCAGTAATGGTTAGACGGATGCTCTGAGGGCCTCAAGGGCTCTTTTTGGTCCAGGGTCTAGATTAGCTACTCTTTCCCTAAGGAAATGGGTGTGTATAACAAATCTACACAGTAAAAGTCAAAAGTAGATGAAGCAAAGACTTTACTAACCTAAATCAAGTGAACTTTAAAAAAAACAACAACCCTTGCCTCAGGGAATGAGTCACAGGACAGTATGTAGTGCAAAGGAGAAGATAATTTTGACAACTCAGCTGCTGGCACTCCAGTAGCATCCTCTGCAGTACAGATGGTACAACTCAATGGGATGTGTGTATCCACTATACAAAAGTGTGACAACATCAAGCAATCTTGGGCAAGACTGCCTTTTCTCATTCTAAAGCCTGAGAAACAAACTATGAAAGAAACATGAAAGAATAAAGGGACAAAATTTTGCTATTCTAGATGCTTAAATCATAGAATTACTTATTTCTCCAGAAAATCAATTTACGTGTCTACCTTCTGACAATGAGGACAGGGGAAGTTGTGTGTTGCTGTCTGTAAGTGATGCTCCAGGGCTTCTGGTGTGGAATATTTATTTACACATTTGACACACCTGAAGAAAGAAAGAAAGAAGGAAAGAAAGTTAGTATGGCTGAAGTCTGCAGGCTAGCTATAGATTCCTTACCCATATGCATTTGCAAAAAACATTGTCAAAGAGGAAAACACTTAAGAGATCCTTGAAGGAAATAAAGGCTTAAAAATAAATAACTAAATAATTGCCTGAAGTCTGAGTTCAAAATTGTAAGATTTACCTGCAAAAGAGTGAAAGCTTATGGAATGGATTCTGAGGAGGAACTTATTTTTCTTATACCTCTGGTATGCCATAAATAGAAAAAATAATTTCTACATAAATATCAATGAATTATATTTTCTTAACTCTAGCAAGTTATACTCTCACAGTGGGGTTTGATTTTGTTCCTTTTTTAAAGAAAGGAAAGTACCAAATCATTCAACAGCAAATTCACAACACTGACTGCTCTCCCAACTGCAGTTTAAATGATTGCATAATATTAATATCAAGTTTGAATTACATCATTTTTCATTCTTTTCATTCATTTTTTCTCCCAAACAGATTAAAAATATTACTATTTGCAGTGCTACCGTACTTGTAAACTGCCATGTCCTTCTTGGGGCTGTGTTGAGGGAGCAAACTGTGGGAATATTGATGGACACCCAATTCATACAGAGAAGGATAGTCCTTGCTGCAGAGGTGGCAACGATAGCTCAGCTCTTCCTGGTGGTTCTTGATATGCTCTAAGAAAGAGTCCAGCTTTTGAAATGTCTGGGCACAACTTTTCACCATGCATTTGTACACCTGCACATTAATGGTAAGAAAAGAGAATTTAAATCGGCATTATCCTGTGCCACCAAAAGCAAACAAGCTGTACTGTACTCTTAGCATTCAATGTATAAATGTGAATGAACCTTTATTGTCAAAGTACAACCATGTATACATTGAGATTGGCTGAGCCAATGTAATTAAAGGTTCCTGTGAGATTGATGTACCCACTCACAGTGAAATCTATGTACTATGTCTCTAGACAGCCTCTCCCAGAAGTTAGCAGTGAACCATTCAATTCTTCCTTATGGAGAAAAATACAAAGCTATTTCCCTGCGGAGGTTACACATTATGTCACTGCATGAGATTTGCCTCCAGATTTGCCTCTAGATCAGACACGTCAAACTCATGACGTCGCGTGACGTCGCACAACGTATCGGGACAGTTTTGCCATTGCCAGCAATGGGGTGAGCACGGCTTCCAGATGACACGTCCGGCTCATGGGCCGGCAGTTTCACACCCCTGCTCTAGATTGCCTCCTTCCAATAAGGAACCAAGGAAGGTCCCTGATATGGGCTGATATCGTCTAGCTTAGAATAGTTTCTACACAAGCAATGGCTCTCTTGAATTTTGAGCAGAATTTTTGTTCTCTATCTCCTTAGAAATTCCAAGAATGAAAACTAGAATGTCCTGCAAGCAAAACAGATCCTGAGCAATGACTTACTGAATATACTCAGAATAATAATTCATGCACACAAAAATGGAATTGTATGATTCTTACACGGTAGAAAAATATGAAGGTAGTATAACTTAAAAATGTATTTCAACTATCAGAGATCTGCGAATTACGTTCCGTGGAATTTTTTTTTTTAATCCCATTTATATCCCGCCCTTCTCCGAAGACTCAGGGCGGCTTACAATCTAAAGCACAAATCAATGTGCTTAGCAATTCCTTGTGTTTATATCTAGAATATATTGTGTTATCTATTCAACACATATTTCTAACGCTAAGTTAAAATATACATAGGAGGAAAGTCCTATGCTGGATCAATGTGTCACGAATACAGTTTGCATATATATAAATCACAATTTCCATACCTAGCACCAAAGAGCCTTTGTCAATCAGTGAGTAGCCAGTTAAATTAAATGGAACATTACCTTCTCATAGAGCATTTTAAATTTTAAACTGTATAGGCGAAAGAAAAAATAGCTGGCAAAATAGCCAACATTCTGCATGTGAGTTTTGTAACCTATACAGACGGTGCAAATTTGGAAGTATGCATGCATTGGTTTGCAGCCCATGGAAAAGTGATAAAAAGCTATGTATGACAGAATGAAGCTATCTCAGGATAAACTATCTACCTGTTCATGTTTATGCTGAGTCATGTGTGACTTCAGCTGGAAATATGTATTAAATTTGTTGGGACAGAACTGGCACTGATAAGAACTGTCTATCAAGACCACTTGCTTGGCTTCCAACTTTGCAGCGTCATGTTCTTCCCCAGGAGGCAGGGCTTGAGGCTGTGGAGGACTGCTTCTTGGAGCCTGGTTTAAGCCTGAAGGAAAAGATACAGAACACAGAAATACTAGTCTCAGTGTCAAGCATTTTAAGAGAAATAAGCATTTCAAAAAGATTACAAGCAAGATCAGCAAAACAGAATTGACATAAATCATTTTTCCAAGGTGAAAAACTGTGGAAATTAGATTTCCGCCTTTGTGTGTCTTTGTATTTCATTCTTTATTATAACTGAGGATAAAACCTATGCTCAATTTCACTTTACAGTGAGAAGAACTCCTGTCACCAGTGTTACATATTACCTCCAGCATTGGAGGAATATGCTTGACAATGCCAGCTGCTAAAGAACACTAGATAAGGACTTTACTGTACTTGTGAACTCTTTTCAGCTGCCCCACTGATATCTGTTTCATCGCTGTGGGAATAAATTGTGGACCAGATGATATGTTTTTAAAGTACTCCTCTCATATTCTCAAGCAATGAACAACTTAGCCCTTGGCAAAGTAGTACACTTGTTATGTGGGCACAGGAGATTAAAGTAGAACAAATATTCTCTACCACATACGTTCATTTGGCACTGTCAGGCTTGTTCTGTCACGTAAGTTCCAGCTTTTGCCTTGGTGAGCCCAATTATAACTTAAAACATTTTGGCCCTTACCAATCTCAATCAGAACAGAGCTGGAAGAGACCTTGGAGGTCTTCTAGTCCAGCCCCCTGCTCAAGCAGGAGTTCCTGTATCATTTCAGACAAGTGGCTGTCCAGTCTCTTCTTAAAAACCTTGAGTGATGAAGCACCCACAACATCTGAAGGCAAGCTGTTCCACTGGTTAATTGTCCTCACCGTTAGGAAGTTTCTCCTTAATTCCAGGTTGCTTTTTTCCTTGATTAGTTTCCATCCATTGTTTCTTGTCTTGCCTTCTGGTGCTTTGGAAAATAAATGGATCCCCTCTACCTTGTGGCAGCCTCTCAGGTACTGGAATACTGCTATCATCTCACCTCTAGTCCTCCTTTTCTCTAGACTGGCCATTCCCAAATCCTACAACTGTTCTTCATATGTTTTAGTCTCCAGGCCTTTAATCATCTTAGTTGCTCCTCTTTGCAGTTTTTTCCCCCAAAGTCTCAACATCTTTTTTGTAATGTGGTGACCAAAACTGGATGCAGTATTCCAGATGTGGGCTTACTAAGGCTTTATAAAGTGGTAGTAATACTTCACGTGATTTTGATTCTATGCCTCTGTATATACAACCAAGGATTGTATTAGCTTTTTTGGCTGCTGCCACACACTGCTGGCTCACGTTTAAGTTATCGTCCACTAGGACTCCAAGGTCCCTCTAACAGTTACTGTTTATGAGCCAGGTTTTGCCTAATCTGTACTTGTACCTTTGGTTTTTCCTGGCCAGGTATAAAACCTTGCTTTTTTCCACATTAAATATCATTTTGTTGGATAGGGCCCACTGTTCAAGTCTGTCAAGACCTTTTTGGATTCTGAGCCTGTCTTCTGGGGTGTTGGCTATTCTTCTTCTTGTTGCCTATCAACCAGTTGGTATGTACAACTCAGGAAACAATCTTAACCCAAGCAGTTACATTTACATAATATGCAAAAGGACTGATGTGCATAGATCATTGTAATTTCTTATGATCATCCAGAGTCAGTAACATAGATGTTTAGGAAGTTAGTGATACCACATCCAAGCACTACATCAGGGGTGACAAACTGCCGGCCCATGGGCCGAACACGTCACCAGGAAACTGCGCCCACCCCATTGCCGGCAAAGAGAAAAAAGCTCCAATATGTCACGCGACGTCACGAGTTTGACATGTCTGCACTAGATGCACAGCTTCTATTTCAGGAATATATCTAATGTGGGCTTTCCAATTTGTTGCTCTCCAGATTCCAATTCTCATAATTACTAACCAACATCATCTTCAGTTGGAGAAGGCCTGTCTAATGCAAAGCAATTATATCCAAAGGGTCATTCGGATATTCTCTTCTTGAGGATAGATGACAGATTTTTAATATACATCTAATTTTAAGTTTATACTATAAAAGGGAAAAATCAGTATTACAGGTTCCAGAAGTGAAGAAACTTTGCAAAAGGATTAAGAATCACAAGAGTATGAAACAATATTAAATGAAGGGCTATGACTGAGCAAGATCATCAACTGTATATCTGATTTATAGATTCACATGCTAGTACATACTTAAACCACCAGTACACCAGTTATTTTTCTAACCCTAAATCTATAAAACAGAATAATAGAATAATAGAAGCACTATTATTTGTTTGGTGAAGCAGGTCCATATGATTGGCCATTCAAGCAGTTAATAATGCACCTGCATTTTCCTCATCCTCCTGCTGGTTGGGGTTGAGTTGCATGACTTGCACAGTGACAGAGCTCCGAGAGATGGTACACCCAATTCCTGGTGGCCACACCTTATGTGTCTGCATGTGCTTCTTCACATTGGATTTTTGCGCAAAAGCTCGACCACACACAATGCACTGGAATGGCTTCTCCCCGGTATGACTGAAGGAAAAATAGACACTACATCAGAGAACAGGAATCACAACATCTCAACAGAGGAAAAAACATATTACTAGTGCACTCGACTACAATCTTCACTGTTGTAGCTTCGGTCTGTTTTAGGACGTTTTCTCTCTCAGCATTCAGGGAGGAGACACAATCTTCTAAGTGAGCAAGTTAATCCATAATTTATGTATTTCATTTACTTTAACTCCCTCTATCCTTTAATACTGAACTTTTAATAACGAACAATTTTCCAGCTGGCTTATAACTACTATTAAGTTGCATTCCAAACTGCACATAGATAGGAATCTGCATGATTGGAAAGCTCCTTCACAAGCAACTTTTCTTACACATAAGAACCCTACCCCTTCAGGGAGGATAGATAAAAGACGTCATTTTGAGATGTATTTTTCCATGTGACAAGAATCTGCCTGGGGAAACATGAACTCATACTAACTCTCATCTGCAGCCTAAAATGGTACAACTCTGTCTCTCTCCTATTATAGTTCAGAGTTATGGGTCAAGCAGGCCATAATGGTTTATCCAATAATAATAAAACAAATCCTGCCTTAATAATGTGCAAAATTTTGTTATCCCTTGAGCCTCCGGAAGACCTGGTGATTCAGCAATCAGGACCAAGATTAAGTTTCACACATACACCATACAGAGACCAGTGTTCAACATTTGGGGGATCACACTGACCAAGCAGAGAGATGGCTTTATTTTCCATAGCTCTTGCCAGCAAGTAAGAATGGCTCCAATTGTTGCTCAGAATATCCAATCAAGTCCTTGGCCTGTCCAAATAGACACTGCTTCTGTCCGATTTTGGAAGCTCAACACTACCTCCTGATATGTTGCTGCAGATCAAAATTCTTGGTGAAGGCTTTATCACAGTATGTACATTTCAGTTTTGGTGACTTGGGCTTTCCTGAAATGCAAACAGCAAAAAACAAGCATGAATTTATATCAAAAAGACCATCCTGTTATGGATTCTTGCTTGTCCATTCTACCCATCAAACTAAAATTAAGTTTGAGGAAGGGAAGTGCAGCAGGGATTTTGAGTACATTGCCTTATAGGAAGAATAGAATTATATTATTATTATTATTATTATTATTATTATTATTATTATTATTATTATTATTATTATTATTATTATTTAAACTTATATACCGCCCTTCTCCCGTAGGACCCAGGGCGGTTCACAAGGCGATTAAAACAATATAACAATACAAAAGTTAATAACAAATTAAAATAAATTAAATTATCCTTAATTAAAATCTAAAACCCTTAACTCTTATTAAAAACCCAATTGCAATAGGTTAAAAATGAAAAGTTCTCAGTCCTGGCCGGAAAGCTCAAAGAGCCAGGTCTTCAGGTCCCGGCGGAACGAACGAAAATCTGGGGCAGTCCTGAGCTCTACGGGTAACTGGTTCCAAAGGGCAGGCGCACCCACAGAGAAGGCCCTCCCGCTGGGTGTCGCCCTCCAGCAATCCTTTGCCGGCGGCACCCTGAGAAGGCCCTCCCTGTGGGAGCGCACAGGACGAAGGGAACTTGATGCCGGCAGCAGGTGTTCCCTCAGATATCCTGGACCCAAGCCATTTAGGGCTTTATAGGTCATCACCAGCACCTTGAATCTCACCCGGAGGGCAACCGGAAGCCAATGCAGCTCGCGGAGCAGAGGTGTTACATGGGAGTATCGGGGAGCCCCCATCACAACTCGCGCGGCCGCATTCTGCACCAGTTGAAGCCTCCGAGTGGTCCTCAAGGGCAGCCCCATGTAGAGAGCGTTACAGTAGTCTAACCGGGAGGTCACGAGCGCATGAGTGACTGTGCGTAAGGCATCCCGGTCCAGATAGGGCTGCAACTGGCGCACCAGGCGAACCTGGGCAAAAGCCCCCCTGGTCACGGCTCCTATATGATCTTCAAAACTGAGCCGCGAATCCAGGAGGACACCCAAGTTGCGAGCCCTATCGACAGGGGGTAACACCTCACCCCCCATCATTAAAGGTGGAATAGGATGATTCACTCGAGATGCCTGTACGCACAGCCACTCAGTTTTGGCAGGATTGAGTCGGAGCCTGTTTCTCCCCATCCAAACCCGAACCGCCTCCAGGCAACGGGACATCACGTCGAGGACATCACTGAGCTGGTTTGGGGTGGAAAGAAAAAGTTGGGTATCATCGGCGTACTGATGATACCCCACCCCAAAACCACGAATGATCTCACCCAGCAGCTTCATATAGATATTGAACAGGAGGGGAGAGAGGACCGACCCCTGAGGAACTCCACAAACGAGAGACCTCGGGGCGGACCTCTGCCCTCCCGTCAACACCGACTGCGAACGGCCCAAGAGGTAGGAGGAGAACCACCGTAGAACAGTGCCCCCCACTCCCAACCCCTTGAGACGTCGCAGTAGGATACCATGGTCGATGAATGAAAATAGTGGAAAAATTGAACAAAATAACCTTACGTGGGAGGAATGTAAAACTATTCTTTGCATTTTCTGTTATCATGGGACTTCCTGTTTTACATCTTGTATTTATACCACATGAATTCAGATCGCATTCATCTTGGCAAGGAAAAGAGCTGCAGCATTGGTTTCTCCTACCTATACTGTTGTTTTTTTCATATTTTCTGATGTCATGGGAAGGAATGGCACTGCAGCATTTTCTACAACATCAGAACAATAGCTTGGCTTTCATGGGTTACAATGTTGTAGTCATCCATATTAGTGGATTACAATGAATGCACGGAAAAGGTTAATACTGAACCAATATTCCAATAATGTGCAGTACAAAATGACATTGAAAAACATAAATTTCATGAGGCTTAAATGTGATTTCCTAGGTACAGGAACACAGATTTCTATTTTATAAATTTATAGCGACCTCTATTCAACTTGATTTGTTAATTTGTTAATCAAAAACAAAAACAAAAACCCTGTCCTAAAAATAACCTGAATAACAAAATGAGTCCATTCAAGCATATTAGTTAGTTCCTTCTTTATAATGAGAACACAATAGCTACATAATGTTTGTGAACTTTATGAAATATGAAATGAACCAAAGTTTCAGATTCCTATACCATCCAAAATATTTTACAAATTTTATTACATCTTCCAAATAAAGACAATTTGTACATCAATTAGACGCTAATGGTGTGAATCTTTTATTTCACATGTTTCAGCATTGAATAGGAAATAATACATTAACAATTTTGTATGATAAAATAATGAGTTCTCAGGATTCTAATAACCAGTGTTTGGGTTATATGCCCTTCCAGACGTTTATGGATTAAATGTTTATCATCCTCAATTATTAGTTGCCATGTTAGCTTTGGGGTTCGAGAATCACAGTCCAGGACTATATAGAGGATCATAGATTTCCCTTTACAATATGTCACCCAAGTCTTCCTGTGTCATGGACACATTCTGTCTTACTTAAATGTAATTAAGACTACAGCAAGAATGAGTACCAAGACTTACCTTCAAGCAAGTTATTGTCTGGTTTGGAACGACGGTTCTTGGAAGCAGAATCAAAATTGGTCAGATTTCCTCCGCATGTATTATTCAAGGAAGCACCAGCATTAGCACTTTTAGACTTAAAGCTTTGTTTGCTTGGATTATACACTGGAGGGGAAGGATACACTGGGTTTTCCACACATTGGCTGGGCACCTGAAACAGAAATCAATGATAACATATCTGACAGAAAAATATGAATACAGGTAGTCCTCAACTTACAACAGTTCATTTAAACAGACCATTCAAAGTTACAACGGCACTGGAAAAAGTGACTTATGACCATTTTTCACACTTAAAACCTTTCTAGCATCTCCATGATCATGTGATCAAAATTCAGATGCTTGGCAACTGTTTCATACTTATCACTGTTGCTGTGTCCCATGGTCATGTGATCACCTTTTGCGACCTTCTGACAAAGCACAATCAATGGGGAAGCCAGATTCACTTAACAACTGTGTGACTAACTTAACAACTGAAGTGATTCACTTAACAACTGTGACAAGAAAGGTCATACAATGGGCCAAAACTCACTTAACAAGTGTCTCACTTAACAACAGAAATTTGGGGCTCAATTGTGGTTGTAGGTCAAGGACTGCCTGTAATTCAAAGCTCCATCATTTCTGACTCAGTATTCTGACAACCATGTCTTTCCAACCATCACACAGAAGAGACATAGGCTATCTTGACTTCCATTGTCAGCTCAAAGTTTGGAAGTAGGAAGCTCCTGACCTTTGCTCTTTCCGCCGTGATCTGAAAACTTACCTATTTGAACAAGCCGGCCTGGTCTAATGGATTTGGGGTATTTTAATTTGTAATTTGTAATTATTTATTGTAATAATAATAATAATAATAATAATTTTATTTGTATACCGCCCTTCTCCCAAAGGACTCAGGGCGGTGAACAGGGCAAACATATAAAAGTACAAGAATACAAACATTAAAAAAGAATTAAACAAGATGCCCAAGTTACAACAGTAGATTAAAATACATTTAAAACGACAATAAAACCCAAACCCATCCCCCATCAGGCCAGGCCGGCTTGTTCGAACAAACAAGTCTTCAGATCGCGTCGGAAGGAGCGAAGGTCGGGCGCCATCCGGAGCTCAACCAGCAAACGATTCCAAAAATCCGGGGCACCCACAGAGAAGGACCTCCCCCTGGGGGCCACCAGACGACATTCTCTGACCGGTGGCACCCTGAGGAGGCCCTCTCTGTGGGAGCACACAGGGCAGAGGCAAGTTGACGCCGGCAGCAGGTGATCCCTAAGGTACTCTGGACCGATGCCATGTAGGGCTTTGAAAACCATTACCAGAACCTTGAATCTCACCCGGAAGACAACTGGGAGCCAATGCAGCTCATGGAGCAGAGGTGTAACATGGGAGTATCGGGAGACTCCCAACACAACTCTCGCGGCTGCATTCTGTACCAATTGGAGCCTCCGAGTGGTCCTCAAGGGCAGCCCCATGTAGAGAGCATTGCAGTAGTCTAAACGAGAGGTCACGAGCGCATGAGTGACCGTACGCAGGGCATCCTGGTCTAGATAGGGCCGCAACTGGCGCACCAGGCGAACCTGGGCGAAGGCCCCCCTAGTCAGAGTTATTATGTGGTCTTCCAAAGAAAGCTGTGAATCTAGGACAGGGGTCGGCAACCTAAAAAAGGAAAAGAGCCACCGGGAACCGGTTCCATCACAAATTAAAAAAACTGGGAGCCGCGTGCGTGTGTCCATGCATGCGCATGCGCAAAAAAATGTTTTGCGCATGCGCAAAACGGTTTTTTGCGCATGCGCGGACGCACGCGGTTGCCAATTTTTTTAAAAGTGAGATGGAACCGGTTCCCGGTTGCCCGACGGCGACGGCCCGTCTGCAAAGCTGCCGCTTTCGGCAGCTTTGCAGACGGGCCGCGGCAGCGTCCTCAAAGAGCGACGCCGCGGCCCGTTCGCGCGGAGGTACGCGCGCACCTCTCCAAAGGTTTGGGGAGGTGCGTGCGCAGCTCCGCCCATTCGGGGAGGTGTGCGCGCACCTCTTGGAACGGGTCGCGGCGTCGCTCTTTCAGGAAGCTGCCGTGG
The DNA here is from genome assembly GCF_964194415.1 of Vipera berus. Classification (NCBI taxonomy): domain Eukaryota; kingdom Metazoa; phylum Chordata; class Lepidosauria; order Squamata; family Viperidae; genus Vipera; species Vipera berus. The sequence continues at coordinate 32,006,052 of NC_138204.1, forward strand.
CCCATCTGCAAAGCTGCCGCTTTCGGCAGCTTTGCAGACGGGCCGCGGCAGCGTCCTCAAAGAACGACGCCGCGGCCCGTTCGCGCGGAGGTACGCGCGCACCTCTCCAAAGGTTTGGGGAGGTGCGCGCGCAGCTCCGCCCATTCGGGGAGGTGCGCGCGCACCTCTCGGAACGGGCCGCGGTGTCCCTCTTTCAGGAAGCTGCCGTGGCCCATCAGCAAAGCTGCCGCTTTCGGCAGCTTTGCAGACGGGCCGCGGCAGCGTCCTCAAAGGACGCCGCGGCCCGTTCGCGCGGAGGTACGCGCGCACCTCTCCAAATGTTTGGGGAGGTGCGCGCGCAGCTCCGCCCATTCGGGGAGGTGTGCGCGCACCTCTCGGAACGGGCCGTGGCGTCGCTCTTTCAGGAAGCTGCCATGGCCCATCTGCAAAGCTGCCGCTTTCGGCAGCTTTGCAGACGGGCCGCGGCAGCTTCCTCAAAGAATGACGCCGCGGCCCGTTCGCGCGGAGGTACGCGCGCACCTCTCCAAAGGTTTGGGGAGGTGCGCGCGCACCTCCGCCCATTCGGGGAGGTGCGCGCGCACCTCTCCAAACGGGCGGTGCCACTCTCCATTTGGAGAGGTGCGCACGCACCACTGCCCGTTCGAAGAGGTGCGCGCGCACCGGGCGGCTGGGAGCCGCAGGAGACGGGTTGCCGACCCGTGATCTAGGAGGACTCCCAAGTTGCGATCCCTATCTACGGGGGGTAATAACTCACCCCCCATAGAAAGAGATGGAATGTTCTATTTAATCTTATTTTTAACTTTTGTATATTGTATTTTTATTGCCCTGTACACCGCCCTGAGTCCTTCGGGAGAAGGGCGGTATAGAAAATAAATAAATAAATAAATAAATAAATAAATAAATAAATAAATAATAAAGCAAACTTCTGTTGCTTACAGGTGAAAACAACAAACTCCTGCACTGCTTATACATTTGCATCGTCTTTTAGTATGGCCATGTGGAGAAACTGGTGCTAATCCTGTTTTTAACTAACTATAATTTGCTGTTTTGGATAAACATTGACAAACCTTAAATATAGTTAGCCTGAAATATAGTTACAGTAGTTAACATAAGTCAGTACCAGTTGCTTATTAAATTTAACTGCAGTTTCAGATAACCTAAACCAATCTTGCCAAATGTGGAGAGCTTTCTCTGTGGTTAAAACATCACTTTCATTTCTTCTATATTATTTTTTTCTAATTATGCACAATCCAGATTTTTTAATCTATAATCTAATTGTAATCTATAATCTAATAGTTATGACCATTTAAATACAATTTCTGAATAAGAGCCTTCTGAAATTTCTTATTCAGTCTCAATGGTGAGTCTGTACAGTAAATCTGTAAGCTCTGTCTTGAAAGTCAGATTCTTTAATACCTGACTTAGCTTTGGCATTTCAGTACACATTTGTGTTAAGTATTATCTTACTTTTGTATTCAACAATCATTCAAACGTCCATGAACAAATTTCTATGACACCTGTAGGTAAATATATGATATTCCTCCTTCTGGTCATGTGTGGCCCAGCAGACTATATTTAAGTAATACTTCTATCTCAGTTTAGACAAACTGTATAGAACATAAATAAATTTCCTTCTTTCGGAGACTGGGAACTATTTCACAACCATTTTCCTTAGGAACAAAATCATCATCTATTATAATATAACCTTGTGCATTTAGCTATGCCACTTTCTGAAAACCAACAAAACTGGTATTTTGAGGCTGAGTAAAATCAGAGTCGGTGTCATTTTACCAAGGCCCATGAGACCATGTAACTGTCTCAAGGGAGAATATAATCACTAAGAGAGGCAGCCATTTTTACCTCCAAAGGTGGATACGGCTGCATCCCCAGATTCTGTATTTCTACCGTCCCATTCCCAGACATGGAGGTAGATGTATTGTAGACTTCTGCCACTCCACTGCTACCTGCATTGGCTGGGCCTGGCACTCCAAGGGTTCGAGGTTGTGGAGGGGGTGGCTGAGGGGGTGGAGGGGGAGGGGGAGGCTGAGAGAGGTATCCTGCTCCAGGATGCATATTCAAGCTGCTCTAAAAACAAAAATCAGAAATTAGTTTTCCTTCCTTCCTCTCTTTGGTCCATGAATATGAACAATATTTTCAAGAAGATTTTAAGCTTCCTTCTATAAGCAATATCAATACCCATGTATTTCTGCATAGTTCATGTATATGCAAAACATAGTTTACATTTATTTAATAATGTAGGGATCTCTTCCAAGGAACAGCTGTATCTGTTTACATTTTCAACATAACAATATTATTACATGAAAGAAACTGAACCACAAAGATAAAAAATGCCTCAAGTCAAGGTCAACCCCTGCTCTCTCAATAGATATAGATGAGAGAGAGAGAGAGGGGGGGGGGGGAGAGAGAGAGAGAGACTGTATAGATATAGATTTCTTAGCAACATTAACACAATCCTATGAATGAATGAATGGTGAATGGATGGATGGTTTAAAATATGTCCAATTTATTTTATGTGTGTGCCTGCCCTGTGCTTCTAATTATATTTTGCCCTTCAGATTGCTGTCCAGTCCTACTACACAATATTACGCATATGGTATGTTGTCATCAGACATCAAATATTCATTTCCAATATACTTATTAATTTTTGTTTTTATAGCATATTCCATTTGTCAGAGCTTGTGTATGCCTTAAATGGCACAGAAAAAAAATTACCTGCACAGTGGGTTGCACTGTGGACATTGGCTGGTCCAGGGTTGTGAAAGCAGACATGGCTGACATCAAAACCTCATCGCTCACTAACATATTCCCTTGGACTAGTGTTTGGATCAAAGGAGAGGGTGGAACAGTAATATATGTAGAGATCTGTTGAGCAAAATGGATAAAATAAAATCTTACATTGGATATTAGGCAAGAAATGTTTCCGAAAATTCTTGGGGATGACATAAAAACAAAGTAAAACAACTTATTCATTGTAACTACTCCCTGTAAGAAATTATGTAGTAAAAGTCAAAATTCTGTGAATCAACCTCTTCAGAATTAATTATGTAGCATGGCAAAAAGGGTAAAACATTGTTCAGCTAGCAATTAAGTCATTAAACAGGATAAAATCTGGTTTTTATTTCAGATATGCTATCGCAGCCTTCCCAAACTTAAAACTCTAAGCCCACCCATTGTAGATGTTACACCAGCTTGAACTTGGCTATCTCCACTGCCAATCCCCATACTGAGTCCACTGCCTCTATTTTACATCACTACAGTCCCAACTCCTGGGCTGTGGCCCACTACCAGGACACAGCCTGTTCGGAACAGGGCTGCACAAGCAGTGGGCAAGCATGCATGTACATGCATGCCTGCCACTCACACAGAACCATCCCCTCTTCTCCCCCCCACCCCACCCCGCCAGTCTGCCAAGCCAGAAAGGTTGCTCTTAAGGTAATCGATGACAACCAATAACAGGTTTTACACATGCTGAGATTGACTTTGGAATATAAGAGGAAACACTTGCATATTTAGTACACAGGTATGCTTAGGTATAACTGGTGACCCAGCCACAAAAAGCTCCAGCATTCAACATCTCTACCTGACGATTGGTGGTCTGAGCCTGCTGCACTGAGGTAATGGACGGAGTATACACACTGTTAGTAGCTAGGGAGACTGTAGCCAGTGAGGGGGCATGGCCTTGACACTGTTCCCGCTTATGAGTCATGAATGCTGGCAATGAGTTGAATTGCTTCTTACATTTCCCACAGAGAAATACATCTTCGTCATCTGAAATCAGTGAAAGAAAAAGATATTTAACCTCAAAGACTTCCTCCCAAGAAGATACCAAGTTTCAGCAGAACAAAGTGATAAGAAATTATTAACTAAAAATTGTCCCGCTGGAGTTAGGAGAATGCTTAGCTTTCTCACAGCACATCCCATCTGATGTCCCCAATGTGTGACTATTCATTTAGCAACTATTTAAAGTTATGACGGTGCTGGAAAAAGTGGCTTACAACCCATTCCTTGCACTTACAACCGCTGCAGTGTCCCCACAGTCTCATGGTTGCAATTTGGACGCTTGACAACAAACATGTCTTAGTGACATTGCAGCATCTGGGGAAGTCAGCAGGGAAAGTTGGCAATCATGTGCTGTCTCACTTAAGTATCATAGCATGAAAAGGCTGTTTCAGAAAAGACTTCAACTCCCCAAAATGGTCAAATTTGCAGACTGGACATGCTTTTAGATTCATCTCTATCACTACAGGCTCAGGAACACATAATGCCTTTCATTGACCAAATACAGCCTCATACCAATAAACCATGCTTGGTTAATCTCTCATCTAGATTGCCATAATCCATTATATATTGGACTGTCTCTGAAAACCATCCAGAAACTTCACTTATCATCAAATTTGGCAGTAAGAGTACTGAATGAAATTGGATGTTATAACCATATTAAGCCAGTTTTATGCCATCTTTACTTGGTCTCATTTTTTTTCTGATTGCAGTTGAACGAGATAAATATTAACCTCTAAGGTCCTGTATGGTATATGAACAGAACTCCAACTGGTAAGATTTAAGCCATACAGGGTGCCTGAGTGTGGCAGGTAATTTCTCAGATGTGGGCCTTCTCAATGATTATCCTCCAACTCTGAAATGCTCTAGAGCAGGGGTATCAAACTGCCAGCCTACGGACCGGGCATGTGACCCGGAAGCCACACCCACCCCATTGCCGGCAATGGCAAAACGGTCCCGATACGTTGCGCGACATCACGTGATGTCACAAGTTTGACATGTCTGCTCTAGAGCCTATTTTATTGTCAACACTGTGCAATAACCTTTTTAATTGTCACAGGTCTTCATGATAGCATATTATAATACTATGAACTACTCAGAGCCTTTCTGGAATTAAGTAGCATATAAATTGCAGAAATAAATTTGAATTGGATGTGCTACACAGATGTTATTTAATAGTGTATTTTTAAATTATGTTTTTATATAATGTCTTTGTTTGTTTTTAAAATATCAACTCAATTACTAACTGTCCTGGGAAAACACTATCCTGAATCAGCAAGCATATGTGTCTGTTTAAAAAATAAAGGTATAGCGAGAACAAAACCAAATAATATCTTATGCTAAATGAATTTATGTTAATGGCAGCAAGGTGATAATACATAGCAAATTAACTTTCCTACTACAATTTTTTGCACAGCTAGTGAACATAAAATAATTTCATTAATATTGTTTCAGGATCATGTAACTCTTTGAATACTTGGGATAAAGAAGAAAGTAGTAATGCATGCATACACTCACAGACACACTGGAACCAATTACTGTGTTACTGCACATCACAAGGAGAAGCAACAAAGAAGTCCCAATGCAAGACTCACCCATGGACTGGATGGATGAAGATGTGTTGACTGTCTGTGATGATGGATCTGTAACACCTCCTTGGCCATCTAACAAGGACTGAACAGCTAGCACTGTCTGATTATCCATTCCTGGAAGGAATAGAAATGGCAATCAGAAGATCTGTATTCCTTCCAGGGACAAAAATATGAAAAATTGACTGTGATGGCACGTTAACTTCCATGTTATTTCCAGTTTTCTTACAATGTAGGGATCTTTATTAACTCAAGTACTGTACTTAATCAAATCAGATCACAAACATATTTGTTATGTTTACAATTGCCTGGTCACATAAACACACACATTCCATTACTTGACAAAATTGCCACCTCTTTACATTTGGTTAGGAAGGCTCTTCTTTTTCTTCCTGGTTCCAAGGCTTTCAGGAACCTGGCCTTACAACTCAGTTCTCTTTTCTTTTACCTTTGTGAAAGTTTGATGGCTTTTAAAGGGTTGCCACTGTGACATAGTTTGAAACTGCAAATTAGCCAATATCTTAATAAGATCACGCTTCAAGATAATATAGGAGACTGTAGTAATAATCCCAAATTCCACTCCTTCCCTCCTCCTCCATCCATAATCTGTAGTAATTATCTATACACAAAGCAAAATAAAGTATCTCTCTTGACATGTAAGCTCTTTCTCATCACCTCCAATAAAAGTATGTTGATTATGTTGGTATAAATATTATGTATGTATTTTAAATACACTAAATGCTTTTCCAGAATGAAACTGTATTTGGGTTAACTATATTTGGAAAGGAGCTGTAAACTCATACATAAGTTATATGTGATGTATGTGCAAGTGTAACAAAATTTGTCATAATACTTTACAAATCACTTGAAGTACATGTGATTTAATAACTTTTCCTAAATCCTCCTAAACAAAAGGTGAAGACTCCAGAAAAAAGGATCCTTAGTTACTTTCTATTCTACCAGATAGATTTGGCAAACATCATACATATGTGCGATATCTTAGTGCCAAGTAGAAAAGTTCTGTCATTTTTCTACCAACTGACCGTCAATTTGATCAAAAGGAAATTACCATTGATTTTTAAAAGATGGTAGAAGCTGCTAGCTCAAAGAACAAAATAAACTCATAGGGAGAAAATCAAAATGAGCCCTTGTATCCTGAGAATTAGACAGAAAAACTGTCTCAAAAACGTCTGTTTTAAAAAAAGATAATTTTAAGAACATCATAAGATAGATTTTGAAATAGCTTGAGGGTAACTTGTGTCCAATATTATTACTAGCTATGCTAAGGCTCAAAGATGCACTTAGTAAAGAGACAAGATTTCCAATAAAGTAAAGCAGCATTTTCAGTTCTTAAATTGTCAATGTTGAGGTAACATGTGCTTTTTCAAGCTGAGACAGGCCTCATATCAAACTGTTCCAAAACAAGAATGTTTTGCACAGATCTAATTGTTTTTTGGATAGTAATTTATTCTTTGGTATTAATTTAATCAATGGTTTGTGTCAGATTTCACTATACTGAACATGGAACCACCAACTTTCAACCTAAAAGTGACAAGGAGTTTTTATAGACCAGAGTATGGGATCTAGTAATTGTTTCTTTTTAAACAGTACTGAAAGGATATTCATTTTAGCACACTTTTCTGAAAGACTTGTGATATGACAGCCCACTAAAACTGTTTCACTGCTGTAATATCACATGCCACATCAGCTACAAAAACAAATGCCAATGGTTGAATTTACTTGTCAGACTAGGCTAAATATTTATCTGGCTTATGTTTTAATGGCCTGGGCAATAGGGCCTAGTAAATAAACAATAATTAAAAGAAATTACTGTTCAACACAACATACAAAGCCTTGGGTTTCTTCCAAACATGATACAATTGCTGTTTTAGAGCACTTTCAGAAGACATAATAAATTTCATAAATTATGCTGATCTGTAGCACAAACCTCAGTGGCTGCATTCACACAATAATGGAAACAGAACCTAAACTAGCCATGTTAATCGGTCCTGAGATGTGTAAATCATGAAACAACCAATAGATGTTCTTTTAAATTATATAACATTGTGAAAAAGGATCCAGTTGGCCAAAATAGACAGGGAGCTAGCTGCATTAAACAGATTGCTGATCAGGGATTCTTCTTAAACGTTGTTTTTAAAGAAGCATACCGTATCTTTAAGCTTGATACAGTTAGGGGGAGGGAATGTAATTTGCAAGCAGGAAACATTTTCAATTTTGAACTGCCACTGCAGGTATTAACTGCATTTGCATTTGTAAAAAATAGCCTTAGCGGCAGCGGTTTTCACAAATGTACGTGCCCAGACTTTAATGGCACACCAACAACTACGATGCAATTCTTCCAGGGAACGGTGGCGATGTTATACAAGCTGCATTATTCAAGAATCTAGCAAAGGCACCTTTAGAGGTAAAAGGGACTCTTACAGAGAGGAAATTAAAGCAACAAATGCCCTTTGAGGGGAACTTGCAAAAGGGGAGGTAGCAATGACAGAGCCACCGTCCCTTCTTCCTTTGGGAACAATTTCCAGGAAGACCCGAGCCGCCTGCTTGCTTTCCGTCCCTTGCCAGGATTTGGCTCCTCCGGGATTTATCAGGCGAAACAAACCCGCGCACGCAGATCGCCGGACTGTGCGGTTATTCTCCAAGACCAAGACAGACACTGAACAGTGGCTGTTCCAGGAACCCTCCCTCAGCGCCAGAGATGGCTTAGGGCGGCACCGCCGCCTTCTCAGCCCCCGTCCCATCACAACGGCGGGAGGGAGGCGCCCAGCGTGGAATAGCCGCGCTTTTTTTTTTTAAATGGACTTTCCCCGACGCGAGGCCTCAACCCGCCCGGCTCCCCGAGATATACCTTCCAGCGCCTCGAATATCGCCTGCGCCATCTTGAAGCTGAGGCAGCCACAACAGAACAACCTAAACGGGCATTATGGGAAGACGAGGGAGGGTCGTTCCTCCGCTAGGGGGAGCGCGAGGCAACGAGGTGGGGAGGGGAGGCTGGCTCAGGGAATAGCCTTGCTGTGGGGGAAGCCGATGCCTAGCTGGGAAGGGGCGGAGCCTCCTGGCCGTACTGTTGGCAAGAGGGGTTGCTGCTGCGGTGTCCCAAGCTGAGTCGGCTTGTTCAGGGAGGGGTGGAACTGAAATTATATTTTAATTTATATAGAAGAAATATCAGAGTTTCTTCAGGAACCCGTGAGATTTGCCAAGAGCAAAAAAGAGAACAAAGGAAAAACTGCATTTTGAAAGCTGAGCTTAGAGACAATCTTGTTCTTTGTCCGGGTTGGCTAGAGGAAAAGTTGCGTTTGAATAGGATTTCCCAAGGCTGGACCATCTGTCCAAATTTTGAGGACTTCCATGCCTCTTCATCCATTCCTCCTTTTTGCATCATTTTGCGTGATTCATACATTTGGAGAACCTGAAAGTTTCTGATGTTTTGTACTTTTTTTACCTTTACCTTCTATATTAGTCCTAGTAAAGGTATTATTCAACGGTGGATTTGGATGTGCATTCAGTAGGACCTATGTGCAGCCTAAAGGTTATTGCAGAAGAACATAATATTGGGTGTTTATGTATTTTATTTAATGTTCAGACTCAGCCACCAAAGGCAGGTGTTGCCGCTTTCTGCCAGACATTTAGCCACAACCAAAACTCGCTTTCATTATGGGAGTAATTTTCAGATGTTCCAGATGTTCCCAAAATTTCAGATATGCTTACCACACCTAAATGATGCTCACCGGCCTAGCTTTCAGCCATGGAGTTCATGATATTTCAAAACCACTGTAAGACAATATTTATGTTCCACTTGCCTCAACAATAGCATCTGTGGGAAGGGAGCCAGCCCTGAAAAGAAATCCAACTGTTAAGGAGCAATGGGGAAACTTATATTTGTGAATAACACTGATGAGAATCAGAAAGCAGTTTAAATTCCTCCCAGAAAATGGTAATACACCTTATTGAAGCAAAGACTACATTTTGACATTGCAGTTGGCATGACTTACTAATAACACATTGACCCAGCAGGAACTATTAAATGTTTTTGTGATCTATCAGAAGAGAGGAGAGGACAACACAACGATGCCTCTTGACTTAAATCCCTAAAGTAATTCAGCCTTATGATCAAGAGATCCTAGGAAATTCAGTAAATCAGTGTAGGGTCTGCGTTTTTGTCCAATATGTACTCCATTTTTCCCTCCAGCCTTTCTCTATAATGCCTTTTGACTAATCATGCTAAAAAACCTTTTCATCAGATTGATTAATTTATCAACTAATGGAGGTTAATCCACTGGGGGTCACTCCTAACTTGGCAAGAATTTAAGGGCTCACTCTATCCTCTGTCAAAACACATTTTGCTTGGAAATCTTTCTCAAGCCAACATCAAAGGATTCCACTTGTTCACCACAAATACCTGATTGGCAGGAAAAGCAGTTTAACTCGTATCCTATTTTCATATAAACTACCTGTTTACTAATTAACACCATTTAAAGGGTGAAAATAAAACATACTCATAAATTAAAAACCAGGAAATAAAGTAAATTATAAAGCAAAGAGAGGAATGTGTGTTGCTTTTCATTCATGTTATCTCTAGTAAAATATTTTTAAGCTTTTTAAAACAAAACTGTTACAAATAAAAAGATGAAAACATTAAAAAGGAAGTATCCGGAATTACCTAAACCACTGGTTAATTTCATGGAGAAAAAATCAGTCTGGTAGCATCATTTCCAACAAACGTTTTTTATTAAAAGTCATAACACACTTCCATATAGTTTTCTGTATTGTTGCAATTTGGTCCGGCTCTTAAACGACTGATTTCACGCCTTCTTTTAAAGATGCAGGCATAGAAAGAAGCCGTTTCCGCTTGAATAGCCGGGAAAGGAAAAGTTATAATTATAGGGCGGTACATTTTGCTTTCTCTATAACTTAAGACTTCAATCTCTCGAGCTTATAAAACTAGGGCGGAACCAAAGTTCGGGGGTTGGTTTTGCGCTTGGACATTATTTCCTGAAGCTCTGCTTCTATGCCTTTTGTATTTCAGTCGTTTTCCCAGACTGACTGGCTGCTAGATCGCAAGTGTCAAGTCTTAGGCAATGGGTGATCGGACGATTCTCAAGACTTTGCTCTATACCGTCAATTCTCTCTTGCAGCAGCGGAGATATCAGACCACGCTGGCGGTGCTCAAGGGCTTCCGGAACGGAGCAGTGTAAGTTTAAGCTGGGAGCCCCGCTTTTTCCGCATTCCTGTTCGGAAATTATAGCCGAAGGGTCCTCTTGGCGTCACGGACGAGCGTGAGAGGAAGCAGATTTGTACTTGACCCCTCTCGGCTGAGCTGTCTCCAACTCTGTTTTCTGTCTTGGGGCGGAAGGCTTCTTTACAGTTCCCGCTTTGAGGGATGCTGCAATAGATTTCCTCATAGTGTCTGCTTGGTGAAAAAATAAAGCAACTGGACCCTTTTTACCGATATGTTTTCTTTATAGGTGTTAAGTGACGTTTTGTGTGGGCAACTATAAGTTTTTAGTCTAATGGCGGGTTCTCCCAATCTTCTGTAAATAAGGTTTCAAAGTATAGAGATAAGCTAAATTGAATGACCAATCAGATTGTCAACCCGGGGTAATTTAAATTGCTTAAAGTGGCCCTGGCTATTTTAGATCTCAGTACATTTGCTTCTTATGCTTTATCGACATTTCATTTCGGTCGTCTTCAAGGAAGTATTACTGACAAAGTGATAATATGTCTGCTATTAGATTGAGTTTTCATTTCTTTTTAGAGGACAGTATTGGTTCAGTATATACTATATTATACTAAAACGTTGTAGAACCAAATATAAGTGCACAGAACAACAGTGAGCTTAGCTGATGCCTTCTAAGGTCTAAGGTACACCTGGATTTCATTTTTAATCATTCAGACTTAATGCTGATAAATCCTTTTTTGTTTTCTCCTTGTATAGATGTCTCCAAACTCCATTCGTTCAAATATCATTCTAATAAAGCAATTGTTATTCAGTCTATACATTTAGTAGTTACCTATCTCAGCTCCTGTAACACTGTGCAAGATATTTTAAAATTATCTCTGGTGTTAAGAGTAAAGTTTCTTTTCTAGTGGGTGGAACTTTGAAACGATCTCTGTGGTTCTCTTATGAACAAGATTATCTTCCTGTTCTTGGCTGTTTTTATATTTTCAAAGCATTAGATATTATTTCCCCAGTGATAATAATGAATAGTCAAAGAAGGGAAAAGTGAGGAAGAGGTTTCAGAACACCAAGAATATTGCTTTAGTGATAACACTAAATCTGAGTATTCAGATTTATATACATGTTAGGCAAACATATACTTTAAATAACAATAAATATTTTATTGTTATGTATATGTAGGGGTGTGGGTCTATACATATGTTGTATATAGTATGTTTTAGGTGTGTGTCATGTATATGTTTCACTTTGAGAGAGGGCAACTAAATTTCATAAATTTCAGTAAAAAAATGACAGTAAAGATTATCTTATCTTATACATGGCAAGGGAGTTGTGAAAGATACTGATTTATTATCCAAGACCTGTATCCCCATATTACATAAAGCAATAATTGGATTTAAACACATATTAAACCTCCTTTTGCTTACAATTTTATGCATTTTCTGTATTTTTGGCAGTTATGGAGCCAAAGTCCGTGCCCCTCATGCTTTGGTAATGACATTTCTCTTCAAAAGTGGAAGGTACATTTCTCAAGAGCATCTGTCACATACAGAATAAAGCCATAGACGTTGAAGTTATTTGTGTGCATGCTGTTTAAATTACAGGTAGTCCTTCACTTACGTCCATTAGTTTAGTGACATTACTGGAAATAGTGACTTACAACTGGTACTCACTCTTATAACCATCACAGCCACTTACAACCAGCCTCACACTCCCATGATCAAAATTTGGGTGCTTGGCAACTGACATGTATTTATGATTGTTGCAGTGTCCCGGGGTTATCATTTGCAGTCTTCATTTGCTGAAGCCGGCTTCCAACAAGCAAAGTCAATGGGGGAAGTGGCTTCACTTAACAACCGTATGAGTCACTTAACAAGTGGAGTGGTTTGCTTAACAATGGTGGCAAAAAAGGTCATAAAACTGGGCATGACTCAAGAAGCACCCTGTTTAGCAATGGGAATTCTGATCTCAATTGTGACTATAAGTCAAGAGCTACCTGTAGTTTTTCAGAACACATTGTGTTTTCTTCTCTGCATTCTTACTATTTCTGTTTAGATGTTTTTCAATGAATTAAATATATTAGGACAGGAAAAAAAGCGATTGTCTTGTATTAGATTAATAATACTCTTTGTACTTTTACTTAAATAAGACTATTAGTAATATATTTAATATATTAAAAAGAAATTTATTTTAATTGGGGTTTTTAATAGTACAGGGTTGGTTTAATCTTTTTTAAATTGGTTTTAACTTTTGTATGGTTGATTTTTAACTCCCTGTAAACCGCCCTGAGTCCTCAGGGAAAGGGCGGTATATAAATGCAATAAAATAAAATAAATAAATAAATAAATATTGTTATGTGGATATTTGTCCATAGAAACAATATTTTCTAGGAAATCAAGGTGGGTTTATGATGGCAATCTAATAGAACAATTTTGCATATATCATGTTTCCCCAAATGTAAGACTGGGTCTTGTATTAATTTTTGCTTCAAAAGATGCATTAAGGCTTATTTTCCACTTAGGGCTTATATTCGGGGAAATACAGTACTAAATGCATCTGTATGGCTGATGATCTTAACTGGGAGTTATTTTGGGGGTGGGGCTAATATTACCAGCATCCTGAAAAATCATGCTAGGGCTTATTTTCCAGTTGGGTCTTATTTTGGGGGAAACACGGTATATTCACAAGCAAGTTTCATTATGTCCAATGCAGTTTATGCTGCTATCCCTTAATGTAGAAGTAACATTGCAATCTTATCCATTGTTAATATGACTCTGTAGTTGAAGACTCATTAATTTATAGAAGTTCTCCTGAATAAATGTAATAGAATTGAGCTAGTAGATATCAGTAGAATTTCCTTCTATGAATTTTTTAATAATTTTAACAATCTTACAGTCATGTCAGATTTAACTTCACTGCCACTCTTTGCATGTTAATTCAGTGTTAATTCCACACAAACTGTTTTTAAAAGTGCCACAAACTATAAAAAATTGACTACATCTCTACATTGACTAGAAAACACATTGATGCTCTTTTTATTAGAAACAGATTCACTTATGTGGCTTTAGTTTTCTAATATTTTCTGAAAGTGAAATGAAGATCATTGTTACTTTTTAATGTACATCAGCAGCAATGAGCAATAGATATTATAGCTGATTTATAATATTTTAATGGAAATAACATTATGTGTAATAATTGTTCGTTGTTTCTTCCCTTCAGCTTAAAGGAAAAATTGAAAGCAATTATTCAAGCTACCTATTTTCATTCCAGAAACCTGGCCTATTTTGTATTCACTTATAAGGGTTTAATGGCCATGCAGTCACAAATGCAAGGAACGAAGGTTCCTTTTCAGTCTTTCCTCGCAGCCTTCATTGGGGGCTGGTTAGTGTTTGGGGAAAATAATAATATTAACAGCCAGGTAAGCAACTGTGTTGTTTTGTGTTACATTTATGGTTCTGTTGATCCAATGAATGAAAGGGAAATTAGGGAATTTTAGTAAATTGTTCCATCGCATTCTTCCATTATTATTTTCTACCCGCAAATGGGGTAGTGAAATTATCTGAATACAATTCTTCTGCATTTTTCTTTCACCATAGCAAATTATAAGAAAGGGATTAGTAATCATAATTTGTTAAGTTTGTATGCTGCCCAATTCTCAATTACTCTGGATGGATCACAATAATCACATTACAAGAACATTAATAAAAGATAGAAGGCAGCAAGTAGAAAGAAGTGAGGGATCTCATTTCCCTGTGCCAAAAGCTTGGGTGAAGAGCCAAGGCTCCACAGCTCATATAAACAATAATAGACTGGGGTCCCTTTGGGTCTTGGGGACAACCTTATTCCAGACGCCAGGCCCTGCTATAAAGAATATCTGCTATCTATTTGCTAACCACACAATGAAGAATTTAACAAAAGGAAGTACTGTTATTTAAATGGTAAACCCATTTAGATAAGCATGTTTCTTCTAGGAAAACCTTTTATTTGGTAAGTTACAATCACTTCACAGTGATAGATAATTGTAGCAGAAGAATGTCTATCTGTGTTGATTCTTCACACTAAAATTTTTTTAAAACTCCAGGTATAATTTAGATGCTTTTTAGGAAATGTATTTTTCATATAAATGCATTTCTTTTGAAACCAGTATTCATGCAACTGGGAAAGGATTGATTTACAGCTGATTTTTCTAACATTAGATTTAGGAATAGATGTAAATTGCTGGGCCTTATTAAAATTCAAGCAGTCTGGTTAAAATTAGAGACTGATTTTGATATGAAAGAATTTGATGATCTCCTAAATTGAAAGTTGTTTAAGTAATCTGATTTTCTTGTTGGACTAATTACCTAATTTTAATTCAGGTTTTTTTTCTGAACAGATAAATATGTATCTATTATCTCGAATCCTGTTTGGCTTGTCTCGATTGGCAGTAGAGAAAGGTTATATCCCCCAGCCCAAACAAGATCCCTTCCCACTTTTTGCTGCTCTGGTTTGGGGGATTGTTCTTTGGCTCTTTGAGTATCACCGGCACACTCTACAACCATCACTGCAATCATCCATGACCTACCTATATGATGACAGTAATGTTTGGCATGATATTTCTGACTTCCTTATATATAATAAAAGATCTACTACCAAATAATTGTGACAAGTCTTTGGATAATAACGCATACCAGTGGCAATTAAAAAGATGTATACTGAACATTTATTTATACTAACATTGGATATGACTGTCTATTTGAAGTCTGTCCACGTTTGGTATAGATTGCTGATTTCTGCTGATTAGAGTTTGAAACAGCATTTTACAAGCAAAATATTTTATTCCTTTTTTCTTCAAGATACCCAGTTTTCCCTTCTATGCTATCAGCTGAGGAAAATATCTCTTCATTGTTTTAAAATCAAGAAATATGAATTAAATGTTAAAGTTGAAGGATCAGATGATATGAGTAACTTTCTTGCAACTAGATACACATCATCTACAATATCTTCAGCAACAAAAGAACTAATTTTCTGCATAATGGATATATTTGATATTGATCTTTGTCTGTAGTTATGGTACATGGTAGTGTTATTGCTTCTGTTTTGTTTATCCATGCCTCTTTTCTAGATTATAAGAGCAGATAACATATCAAACAAATTTTAAAGATGCTTTCTAATATGGACTTTAAATTTCAGTTGCATAAATATGACACAAAAATGGATTTGCTTAAGTGCACCATCTTACAAAATGCTTAAGATTTAGTAACATTAACAAATAAGAGGAAAATGAGGTCTTATTTCTTCAGTTTCTAAAACAAAACAAGTATGGTGAACATAGGAAGGGTGTCAAATAAGTTATTCTTGTGAAATACTGTGTTATGATGTGTGTAGGGGGCAAGACTGAAAACTAAAAAACTTTTCCTTGATTGAAGCTCTTTTTGATGCAGTCATGCATAGCTAGAACTATTGTTGCAGTTGACAAACTTTGATCATACAGTCAACAGGTAGAATTTTGTTTAACAATCCACCCAAAGTGCCAAATGGAGCATTAGATTTTATCTCATTGTTTTATTAATGAATGCAGATAACTGTATTGAGTCGTATTTATTTATTTATTATTGAACAAATTTATATAGTCACCTGACTTGCACATAGTGACTCTAGGCATTTTATAACTTTAAAAATCCACATTTTTTTAAAAAAAACCACCCTAGTGCATCAACAACAGAATCAGACAAACCATTTGACTGGTGGTCCCCAAGCCTGCTGACAAAACCATGACTTCCAGGACCTTGTAGAAAAGCAACAGGGTAGAGGCCAATCTTATCTCTGGAGGATGTTCCAAATATTTATAGCCCAATCATGTGAACTGACTAAAGCTAGTCTTCCTTGATCTTTTCCAGTCTTGTACACATACACAGAAAGCAATGTGGATATTTTATTTTAAAAGAACAAAAAATGAGACTTAAAGATGAAATAGAAGATCTTGCAAAATTCATTTGTATAGCAAGCATAGATCTCCAAAATGTTAATTTATTTTCATAATTTCATCTCTGTATCATGAATATTACACTCAGTGACTCCATGCACTGCACACGTGCACACAACACACACACACACACACACACACACACACACTACTGCTACTAAAAAGCTAGGTTTATGAATTAAAATGTCTGACTGCTATCGCAATCTCATTTTAGAGTAATCATTTTCAATACAATGACGGTAGTGAAGAATCTGTTTTTAAACCCAATTAAACAAATTGAAGCAGCTTTTTTTAAACTGAAGAAAACAAATGTACTTTTTTATGTGCTGGAATATTATTTGAAACAGGATGCTTAATAGGACCCTGGTTAAAAAAAAACAAAATAAGACTGATTGTAAGGCATTAAAATTATTGGTTATGCTATTGCCTGAGTTTTGATATATTGTTGAAAACTTGCTCATGGTAATACACTCTCTCTCTCTCTCTCACACACACACACAAACATATTGTAGCCAAGGAAGTTTTGTATTTAATTTATAGGACTATAATATTGCTGTGGCTTATTAATTCGTTTATCACATTTTATTTTGCTTGTTTGATATATTTGTTACCTTGCACCATTAAATGTCTGTTCTCATCAAATACCGGTAATCTGTGGAAATTTATTGCCTTCTTTCTGAATTCCTCCCATACAAATGTTTGAAAGCCACCATACCAAAATCACTATCACATCATGTTTTATGTTCAAAGGAATAAATACCAATCTGCTTCAGAGTATTATTGATATTTCAGGCAATATCTGCCCTAAGCTTTTATTGGTTCTCTTCTCATATTGCTTTCATGCAATGACACCTTCTGCTGCCTTCTCTCTAAACAGTGGAGAGTATTTCTTCTAAAAGTTGAAGGATCAGCATATTTTAACTAGTACTTCAAACAGATTTTAGATTTGTCTGCATTTCTTTTGGGCTGCATCATCAAATAGTAATATTGAGCTTTCTTTTTTTTAAGCATATTGTTTAAGACCCTGTCTGAACTGACAAAACACAGGACTGTAAAGCAAATCATATGTGATCACTCCACTACTGTTCCTATAGCTTACAGATGAGGTCGAATCCCTTCTGCCACTAATGTGACTGAACAATGCTGGTGTGTGCTAGGGAAGTGAACTAGAAGTAATGGGTCGGTCCAAAGACTCTTGGATACATAAGTTCCATTCCTCACTCTTTCAAATTGTATTGTTTAGCAAGCTAAGCATTCTGTTTGGTTTTCATGCTAATAAGAAAGAAACACAAAAAGAATAAGGCGACCGACCGTTTGAAAATCCAGCTCCCAGGCAGCCTGTCCCATCAAAATTAACCAAGTACCAACTATCTTGGCCCTGAAGTTCAAAACAGATGCATATCTGAATTGTGTTAAAAGCAGCTCAGCAGAGGTTTTACAATGAGAACGTTTTAACAGGAGATCTTGATTCTTGATCTGAGAAAATATTCATCCTTACTTAATATGCCCTTAATAGGCCAGAAAAATGTTTCCCTAAAATAATAAAATATAAAAAGTATCAATGCTATATTGATAATATATAAATTGAATACATTCTTTATATTATATAAACTGAATGAAAAAGATCTAGAAATGCTGTAGAAAAAAATGCTTTTAAAAAAATTAAGAAAATGAGGAAGATTGGAATAAGTCATTATCCTAATTTTAATAGGAAAGTTCAATGCCCAACATAATTCAAAGGTAGTCCACAATAAGGCTTTCTCTTATCCATGTTTACACTTAATTATTTATAAAAACAACATAAGTTCCCTAACATGTTTGTGGATCTTAATTGATATTGTAGGTGCAGAACTAATGGAACAAATCATTTAATGTATAAGTACTGTTTTGTTAATAATAGATCTTTCCTGTGGATGTCATGAATGTTACTCCTTATAGATTTTTTTAACCCTTCATATTGGCAACAGCAAATGGCCACTTTATGTGCATTCCTGAATTTAAAGCCATGTTGGAAAATATTCATGTCTTTTTAATGATAATAGATTTTTGCCCCATTCACTGGAAATGTCTCTTCTATTTTTTGTTCCCTGGTTTCATACGGGTAGGCTATCATGTACAAAGTTATTTTAAAAATGTAATTTCCAATATATATGCTTTTTTTGGCTGTTGTAACCTAATCATATTTTTGTATCTTAGAAACATTAAATAGCTATACAGTACGGGTAGTCAACTTACGACCACAACTGAGCATAGAAGTTATGTTGTTAAGTGAGTTTTTCCCCACTTTACAACTTTTCTTGCCATATTTGTTAAGTGAACCACTGCAGTTGCTAAATTAGTAACATAGTTGTTAAGTAAATCTGGTTTCCCCATTGATTTTGCTTGTCAGAAGATTGCAAAAGGTGATCACATGAGCATGGGACATTGCAATCATCATACTTCACAGAACAGATTATGTTTTTGTGTGTAGGTTATCTAGGGTGTTACCTATTCTCTTCTTCTCTTGCAATAAAACAAGACTGATGACATTCGTGCAGCAAGTACATTTTAAAAAATCTTGGCTGTAAAAAGATACTGCTTTATTGAAATGTATATTTAAAACAACATTTTATATTATAGTCCTACATCAAGCTGTGTAAAATCTGGTTTGTTTGATTTTGGTTTAGTGCAGGGGTGTCAAACTGCTGGCCTGTGGGCCAGACATGTCATCTGGAAGCCACACCCACCCCATTGCCGGCAATGGCAAAACCGTCCCGATTTGTTGCACGATGTCACATGACATCGCAAGTTTGACATGTCTGGTTTAGTGCAATGTGTCAACATGGCCACTGTGGTTTATAAACATGGTGTATGGTCTAATGCTTGGCAACTTTAAGATGTGTAGATTTCAAATTATAGCTGGCTTAGGAATTCTGGGAGTTGAAGTCCCCATACAAAGACTCCTTGACTTAAGACCATAATTGGGAAGAGAATTTCTATTATTAAGCATGTTGATTGTAAGCCACCTAGAGCTGCCTCTAGGCAAGATGGGCAACATAGAAGTTTAATAAATCAATCAATAAGCAAGCAAGGAAGCTGATAAATAGTGATACCCAATTTTATAACCTTTTTTGCCAGTGAATCCTTGCAGTTGTTAAGTGAATCACATTGTTGACTTTGTCAGAAGCCAATTGGGAAGGTCACAAATGGTGATTATTGGACCCCAAGACAATGCAACTGTTATAAATATATGCCAGTTGCCAAGTGCTTGAATTTTGATCATGTGACTGTGGGGATGCTACAATGGTTATAAGTGTGAGGACTGATCATGTCACTTCTTTCAATGTTGCTGTAACTTCAAATGCTTGCTGATTGAATTATTGTAAGTCAAGGACTACTTATATCTTAAAGTTGCCAAGATTAAGAAATACTGATCTAATGCAATATGTAAACCAGCTAGTGACTTGGTCAGTTTACCTAAGAAGAAAGACTTAATGTAACTTTAACCAATGTAATAGAACAATAAGTTAAACAGGTACCTTTGTTTGATATCAGAGTGGCGTGTATTAATTATAAATTATTTGCTTTAAGTTCTTTTCTGTGAAATTCATGTTTATTTTTTTTATATTTTAACTGTCCTTTTATAGCAGGGCTCTTCAAACTTGGCTCTTTTATGATTTGTGGACTTCAACTCCCAGTATGTCTGGCTGAGGAATTCTGGGAGTTGAAGTCCACAAGTAATAAAAGGACCAACTTTGAAGACCCCTGTTTTATAGGATGAATAGCCTGCAGTTTTCAGATTAACGTAAGAAACTTGAAAACAATAATTCTGTCCCACATTAAATATAGGAGTTTGCAAATGTGGAAAACTAAAAAAAGTTGAGCAAAAAAGGATATTTCAAAAGATTGGATTCATTTTTTAAAATGAAGTTTTTTGGGTGGCATATAAAAATTCCACGGTACCTAAAACTTTAAAACACACTTGAACAAGATACTTATTGTGTAATTTTATAATGTGAATATCAGTTATAATTTAACATCTGCTGCCATCATTAAAATGATATAAAGAGCAGTTGAATGTCCACATTAGAAGCAGCTGTCCTGCCTACAAGTATGCTTGCAATACAACCACACACACTAACTGTATTATCTACCTCTATTCAACTGAATCTGTCAATTATATTTGCTTTAATGTATAATTTTGTACACTTTATCTCCTATCACAATAACATAACATCTAGAATGAAAATATGAGATATAAAAATACAAAGAAAACATGGTAATTACCTAAAGGCAGTCTTAGTCCTGTCACAATTAGTGCACAAAGACTTGTTTTGAAGCTCCCACCTCCCTCAGTTGTGGTAGGGACCTTGACATTCATTCCCTAAAGTAATGCAGGGGGGGCGAACGAGATAATTTTGTCAGAAAAGATGCTCCTGTAATTACACAGGAATTGACTGTGTTTTCCGAATAGTTTTCAAACGCAGCTGTAAGTACAGAGTATTGTAGTCATTTAGTTTAGAGATGCAAGGGCATGGACAATTGTTCCGTGTGCCTGCCATTCTGAAATGTTCCTAAATAGATATGCCAGTCCAAGCTGGGTAAAACCCTCATCCATGCCCTCAGAATCCAAAAAGTGGAGATCTGCCCTTCATAGCTATTGAAGCTTCCAGGTGTATCCTGATAATAAGGCAAATAGTCTATAGAAGCTGCCAAACCACTAACTCACCCCTTTATCTGGATCAGCTTGTGTCTCTGTTGCAGTTCTCTAATGATAGCCACACAGCCACCTCCATTGCTTCCAAGTATAGCAACACTGGAGTCTCACTTTCAACAGCCATTCTTCATTTGCTGTCTTTATCACTCGCTGGCTCCTTGCCATTTCCATTTGTTGCGAGGCCAGCTTTTCCAATTATGATGTTCTTTTCTGCCTTCTCAGTCTCAGTCCTGCTTTTTCATTAAGCTTTCCAATACTCCTGGATTGATCTTTCTATGCACTTTACTCTCCCCCACGTTATTAAATATTTTCCTTTCTAATCTACCTAACCCTTTCTTATTCCAAAGAAAATCCTCAAAGCCCCTTACCCTCATTGTAATGGCACATTCCTTAGTTGCCATCTTAAAAAAATCAAAGAATTGCATTAAACTAATTTTTAATCACATACACGTTCCTAACAGGAGGGAAAAGATAAATCATATGAAATAATAGCTTATATTATAGCACAAAAGAAGACAATTACAAATTGCAGTATAAGCACAAAGGCAATGCAAATATCTTATTGTTCACTATTCTTCAGCTATGTTGTCTTCAGATAAGCCCTTTAAAGGCTTTATGAATAAAACTATTTTTAAAAATTTAAATCTTGCAAATTTTTAAGGAAAATCATGAATGCCTCCTCTCTCATGTTTCAACACTATGTAGAAAATGTGAAGAAAAATATGGACCATATACTTTACATAATACAGCTGTGTGGAGTACATGCATTGATCTCTACAGAATTTCTTAAAACGTAGAAGCCAAATTGAGTAATTACACAAGAGTTGTCTGAAACATGTTTCTTGTATTGTTTGTTCATTTGAGAAAGATATTCTGTGGTGGTACCAATGTGAATAATTACATGTGTCTATTTAAAATAATTCCTCTGACTTGGCAAGAAATATTTTGTTGTTCATGTGAAAGAAAAGGGGTAATTTGTGTGATACTAAGTACAACAGCTACCACAAGAAAACTTAACAACAGTTCTGCCACTGCTTGCTTAAGACTAACTCCCCAAGGCTATTTGACAATTAAAGTTGCTCTCCTTTATAAAATACTCTTGTATTATGCACATAACGTACACATTCTTTTTGTATTATTTAAATATACAAAGCTTCAAAATAAAGATTACTTAATTAAAATTCTGTACATCTGAGATGAAAGGCATTGACTCTTGTTTTAGTTATTTCAAGAGCAATGAATTGACAAAGAGCTTGGGGAAAAACAGGATTGAGGAACTACAATAAATGAAAAACAACTTCAGCCTTTTAAATTGTTGCTTTTGGCCCTGTGTTATCGAAGTCATTTTATTACTTTATTAATATGTTGTTTGTGGATTCTAAATCTCGCTTGTGTATGCAATCTACTCCACAATCATAAAATTCTTAGTTTTCTATAAATGAAGGAAACTCAAATAATGATTTCAAAACACAGACCAGTCTTCTCTATATTATGATGCAGAATCCAATAAAACACAAAGCATAACAACTAATGCCAATTTTTAAATGCATTCCATCTATACAATTAGGTCAAATTTTGAATGGGAGAGTGAATGTGATGTAAAAATAAGTTTCAATATCTATATTACACTACTACATAGCAAAAATTGGCCATCTAATACAGTAACATAAGATGGTGAACAAACATAGAGGTTATTAAGGAAGGAAAGGAAAGAAATTGGATTGTGTACCGTCAAACAAAAAAGAAGTATAAGTAAAATTTTCCATTCAACTGCTTAGAAGAGCATAAAATAGATTGGAAGTTGATACACTTCTATGTCCTGCAATAATTTCCATCCCATACACTAATTATAAATATTATGGGATTGACAGCTAGTCTTGATAATCACGAAACTACATATTCTCCCTCCTGCCATTTTCCTTTTACAGATTTCTGGAAAGTGATATACAATTGCAAGAAAAAGTATGTGAACCCTTTGGGATTACGTGGAGTTTTGCATGAATTGGCCATAAAATGCACTCTAAACGTCATGTAAGTCACAACAATAGAAAAACACAGTCTGCTTAAAATAATACTACACAAACATTAGCTGTTGTCATGTTTTAATTGAACATAAGATGGAAACATTCGCAGTGCAGGGTGCAAAAAGTATGTGAACCTTTGGACTTAATAACTGGTTGACCCTCCTTTGGCAGCAATAACCTCAACCAAACGTCTCCTGTAGTTGCAGATCAGACCTGCACAACGATCTGGAGTAATTTTGGACCACTCCTCTGCACAAAACTGTTTCAGTGTAGCAATATTCTTGGGATGTCTGGTGTGAATCGCTCTCTTAAGGTCATGCCACAGCATTTCAATCGGGTTGAGGTCAGGACTCTGACTGGGCCACTCCAGAAGGCGTATTCTGTTCTGTTGAAGCCGTTGTTTTGTTGGATTACTTGTATGCTTTGGGTCATTGTCCTGTTGCATCACCCATCCTCTGCGGAGCTTCAGTTGGCAGACAGATGGTCATATGTTTTCCTGCAAAATGTCCTGATAAACTCTGGAATTCATTTTCCCATCAATGACAACAATCCGTCCAGGCCCTGAGGCAGCAAAGCAGCCCCAAACCATGATGCTCCCTCCGCCATGTTTTACAGTGGGGATGAGGTTTTGATGTTGGTGTGCTGTGCCTTTTTTTCTCCACACATAGTGTTGTGTGTTTTTCCCAAACAACTCAATTTTGGTTTCATCTCTCCACAGTATATTTTGCCAGTAGTGCTGTGGAACATCCAGATGCTCTTTTGCAAACTTCAAACGTGCTGCAATATTTTTTTTGGACAGCAATAGCTTCCTCTGTGGTGTCCTCCCATGTACTCCATTCTTGTTTAATGTTTTCCTTATTGTAGATGTGTCAACAAAAATGTTAGCATGTGCCAGAGATTTCTGTAGGTGTTTAGCTGACCCTCTAGGATTCTTCTTTACCTCATTAAGCATTATGCGCTGTGCTCTTGCAGTCATTTTTACAGGACGACCACGCCTAGGGAGAGTAGCAACAGTGCTAAACTTTCTCCATGTGTAGACAGTCTGTCTTACCGTGGACACGTGAACATCAAGGCTTTTGGAGATACTTTTGTAACCCTTTCCAGCTTCATGCAAGTCAACAATTCTTGTGTTTTGGAATTGCAATTCCAAAACACGCAATAGAAAACATAAATGTTGGCTTCAAACATGATGTGACTACGTATAAGGAGATTTTAAGCTTGGAAAGAAATGTCTGGTGTTTGAAGCCGTACAACCTCTTGCGAGATGAGAAGATTGCTCAAACTTGGTTTCAATATACTCAGTTACGGGCCAGGTGGAAAGAAGATCAGAAAATTGGTTTTGCAATGACTGATGAAAATTTGATAAAGCAAATTAGAAATCAGGGTCCAGCACATATTAAACGGATATATCTTGCATTGATAGAAATTGACTCAGAAACAGAACTTGTTAAAGATTGTATGATAAAATGGGCCCAGAATATTCAAGAAGTTATTACAATGGACACGTGGGAAAAGATCTGGGTGAGGAACGTAAAATTCACACAAGCCCAAAACCTAAGAGAGAACTTTTATAAAATGTTTTATAGATGGCATTTAGATCCTAAAAAGCTTGCAAGTATGTATCCGAACTATCAGCCAAAATGTTGGAGGTGTGGTGGCGAAGATGCAACATATTTTCATATATGGTGGACCTGCAAAAAGGTTAAGGCTTTTTGGATAAAAATTTGGTGGAATATGCAGAAGATCTTCAAGCAAAGGATAAAGTTTTGTCCGCAATTGTTTTTGTTGGGCATAATTACAGATGCTACTGTTGTGGACATTAAGTTGATGTTGAATTTAATTACAGCAGCAAGACTCTTAGTAGGTCAATATTGGAAGAAGGAGGAACTGCCGACTATAGAAGAATGGACTTTAAAGGTTTCTGACCTGGCGGAAATGGCAAAGATCTCAGCTTACTTGAAAGATCATTCGCAAGAACGTTATATTATGGAGTGGAAAAAATGGATTGATTATATCCAGAACAAATATGGGACTAAAAAATTTCATTTAGCATTTGAATAAGTTTTCTTTTCTTTTTTCTTTTCTTTTTTTTATATATATGTAATATTAATATTGCTTGTAGTTATTTTATATGAGCTAGAGGGCGATAGAATTATTAGTTTATTGTTGTTAGTATGTGGATGTTTATGATTGTTCTTTGTTTTTATACCTTGTACTTAGCTCTGGGAAGTCGGGGGGGGAGGGGGGAATGGGGGGGAGGGACAGGGAGGGTTAGGTAGGGGTGGGGGGAGGGGGGGATTGTTAAAGATAAAATGTACTGTAAAACTTTTCAATTAAAAAAAAAACAATTCTTGATCGTAGGTTTTCTGAGAGCTCTTTTCTGCGAGGCATGGTTCACATCAGACAGTGCTTCTTGAGACCAGTAAACCCAAAACAGGTGTGTGTTTTTAAAGGGCAGGACAGCTGTCAGCAACACATCCAATATCATCACACTGATTGGAGTCAAGGTTGGCTCACTCCTGGCTCCAATTAGCTCTTGGAGAAGTCATTAGGCTAGGTGTTCACATACTTTTTCCACCCTGCACTGTGAATGTTAACATGTTATGTTCAATTAAAACATGACAACAGCTAATGTTTGTGTAGTATTATTTTAAGCAGACTGTGTTTTTCTATTGTGACTTACATGACGTTTAGAGCGCATTTTATGGCCAATTCATGCAAAACTCCACGTAATCCCAAAGGGTTCACATACTTTTTCTTGCAACTGTATTCATTGGAAGAACACTCTATACCTTTCTTTTGATTCAATATCATTTATGAAGCTTTGGAATGACTTAGTGGAATTTAAAAGAGTCTGTTATGCTTTGGACGAATGTTTCCAAGACTTCCAAGTACAGCTCTGGGTTATCTTTTACCATCACCTTTGAATCTGGCAGAATGATGCTGAAGAAAAGATTCAACCCCTGCCATCCTGGAGGGAATAGCACTGGCCTCGTCTGCTTATTCTGGACATAGTTAAGCAGACTCATTAACCCTGAATAAATGTACACTGTGAATTTGTAATTAAAACTTTTTAATTCCACTTGGTGTTTCTGAGCAACTTGCTAATGGGGGCTCCCTTCCTCCCCCCCACAAAAAAATGACATCTTTTGTGACAGTAGGAGGAACAGCTGGTGCAGCAGCTGTGGCTAAAAACTGCATAATAAGAGACTTGCATAGATGGGGAAAGGAAGAACTATCACAAAACTCTGCTGTAATTTCTCACAGATGGGAAGGAAAAAAAACCTCAAGGTATAGACTGCATCCATCTGGTCAAACTGTGCTTCATTTTGCAAAACTGTACCAGCAATGGTTAGCCTCCGAGACAGCATTTGTATACATTGCCGATGTGACTGTCTGCTAAAATGAAACTGAATGCTGATCTCCAAACATCCTTTGCTATAAACATAAAACCAGCCAAGCTTTATTCTTATTTAGACAAAGAATTCAGTAATTACATGATCTCTTGGTCCAGAATTATGAAGACTCTAACCTTTTAAAATGTAACTAGTATGAAGGCAACTGCCTCCGAATAGCATGATTTTTATTGAACTATATTTTGTGTGTGAATGGTTTAATCAAGGTGGGGGAGGAGACAGTATTTTGTACTCCATTGTCTGTCTGTCTGTCTGTCTGTCTGTCTGTCTGTCTGTCTGTCTGTCTATCTATCTATCTATCTATCTATCTATCTAATTTCTGTATTGCCCATTTCATCTCTGTGACACTGGGCGGTTTACAAATAAAACCATACAATCATAAAAAAAGTTAGAGTCAAAAGACAGAGTCAAAAAACCAAGTTAAAGCAGAATTAAAACAAAATTACACAGTGAAAAGGTTTAAAAAGACAAAGGGAGGCTATGGTATCATGCTATAAGGATGCAGGTCAGCATGAAGAAAGCCATTTATTTATTTATTTTGGTGCCTTAAAATCAGCCTTGACTCCTGATGACTGCCTGGACAAGTCCTTGCAGTTTTCCTGATAAAATTTTGGAAGTGGTTTGCCAGTGCCTGCTTCCTAGAGTTAAGACAGAATGACTATACAAGATTATCCAGCTGGCTTCATGCCTAAAGTGGGACTAGAACAACTCAGGCTTATGGTTTCTGATCTGATGCTTTAACCAATATGACAACCAAATTAGCTCTCATATTAAAGGGAAAATGGGTGATTGGAAAAAAGTAAATGCTGAAATAGTAATTAAATCTCTCAATATGAAAACTGAGAGCAGGTTTCATGCTACACTGAACCTAATGTGACCTTCATATCTGCACTGTAGTCTTTCCTATCTCAACCATGACTCTATGCAACATTACAAACCAGAGAGGGAATAATTTATAGTGAGCTCTTTCTTCCAACTACTTGAAGTGAATCTAGAGCAGACATGTCAAACACAAGGCCCGGGGGCCGGATTCGGCCCGCGAAGTGGTTTCATGTGGCCCGCGAAGCCATCCTGGAAACAGTGAGGGAACGGCCCCCACTGCCTTGGCCCTGGCCCAGAGACCCTCCTTCTGCCAGAGACCCTCAGATCTGTCCCACTCCTGCCCAGGCCCCCATAGGCACCCTTGATGTGAACGATGTAGAGCTGCCCACACCCACCCAGTAGGCCATACGCACTCTAGCCACACCCACCCAGGAGGCCACGCCCACCCTGGCCATACCCACCCGGCCCCCCGAGGGCAACCGCAATGCTGATGTGGCCCTCAATGAAATTGAGTTTGACACCCCTGATCTAGAGATTCAAGATGTGAACCACTCTGTTTGTAGTTGTCCCTACTGTTCCCATCGTTATGTTTACCACCCACATATTATACAGAGCTGAAATGGGAACACAAATATTGAGGGGGAGGCTCAACTATTTCCCATTCTAACCATGGTAGCTCTTCCCTACATTGGAGTATTAAAAAGGTAAAGGTTCCCCCGCACATGCGTGCTAGTCGTTTCCAACTCTAGGGGCCGGTGCTCATCTCTGTTTCAAAGCCGAAGAGCCAGCGCTTGTCCGAGGACGTCTCCGTGGTCATGTGGTCGGCATGACTAGACGCCAAAGGCGCACGGAATGCTGTTACCTTCCCACCATATTGGTCCCTATTTTTCTACTTGCATTTTTAGGTGCTTTAGAACTTTTAGGTTGGCAGAAGCTGGGACGAGTAACAGGCGCTCACTCTGCTACGCGGCACTCGGGATTCGACCCGCCAAACTGCCGATCTTCTGATCGACAAGCTCAGCGTCCTAACCCATTGAGCCACCGCATCCCTACATTGGAGTATTACATACTTTTAAAAAAGAAAATAAATAAAGTTTGAAAGCTATCACAAAGATACTCAGATACCATCCAACACTGAAGCTGAGCAGTAATGATGGGTGGCTACAGCTTGTTGGGTTATCTGGTAAAGCATATATAGGCAAGTATCTTTCCTATGTTCAACTAACTATTGTACATCATTTGCTAAAGAGGATATTGTTTACTCATAAACAATAAGAGTCCTCATATAGCGTAGCTATCCAATTTTTATAGACACCAGGGAATTGTCCCAAAGTCACTCATCTTTTAGAAAGATTTGCCAACAAAGACAGAGGAAAGACCTAGAAATACCACTATTTCTACTTACGTTTTCTTTTAAAACCAGCCCTTTTATTCAGTGATGAGAAGGCAAGAACTACAATAAACTGAAGGCTGAAGGGCATGAAACATTTGTCATAAAATAGTAAGCAAACTGTAATTACGGGTTCCTTTCCTGGGGCTAGAGAGAGAAAGAGTTAAATTACATTTATTTTGACAAATTATATTCTGCCTTTTTTAAAGTAACAATTAAAAACCTTACAAAACAGTTAGAGTCATTCTTAAACCAAATCAAAAAGAAAAGTCTTGGCTGAAGAGTAGTTTTTCAGGATCATTTTGGGTGGAGGGTTGGAGCAACTTCAAAGAGAAATTTCAGTTTGGGAGCAACACTGGAGAAGACTTGCCTTGTATGCAACAAAAGGCCCCAGACAGTGAAATCATCATGAAAACGGTGTTGCCTGCTGACCTTAATAACCAGATAGATATTTCTGATAGTAAAACTTTTTATTTTTGTTTTTATGCCTTTTAGTCAGTTTTGATTCTTGGCAACTGCTTGGACAATTCCATGCAGTTTCCTTGGCAAGATTTTGGAATTGGTTGGTTCCTAGAACTGAAATGCCTGCTTCCTAAGATTGAAGTGACAGTGATTGTTTCAAGATTTGCCAACTGCCTTTGTGCTTAAGGTGGGACTACAACTCATGGTCTCCCAGTTTCTAACCTGGTGCCCTAAACATTACTCCAAACTGGCTTTCCTGAGAGTAAAGCTATCCCTTAAATAAATGTGGGCTAAGCCTTTTAGGGCATTAACAGTTTTAATTGGCACCTAACTCTGGAATACCACCAACTAACTGAAAGTAACCCAGTTGTCTTAATGTAGGACTAGAATTTAGATCTCAACCCCCAAACCAAAGTATCTCTCTTAATATTATTGCAAGGATCATTGTTATCCTTCCACTACTTGATTACAACATTTTAAAGCCTATTTATTCCAGAACAAAAGGCAATTTAACAAGTTATTTATTATTTGCCATACTTTTATAATAGTTGTTCAACTGGTTTGAAAATACTCATCATACTCTTGCTTGAGCCTCTTTCTATAACAAAGGGTCTTGAACACTTAGGGTAGCTGTGGAAAACTGTTTGGTATCCAAGGAATGAATTTGCCTAAGGTTATGAGTTTGGGTCAAAGGACCTGCATGGGATAATGATACAAAATGACCAGGACCATGTCAATTTAAAAGGAGAACTGAGATCTTGTATATTTCCTGGATTTTTGAAGGGAGTTTGAGATATATATTTTTATTTTAAACTATAATTAACATTATTTTATGGCTTGTATATTTGTTTCTTTCCCCAAAAGAGTGGGAAATATTGTCACAAATTTTCAGCAGTAGTGATGAGAGGAGGCTCTAAGGAAAAAGGAGAAATAGGCTTAGGCTGTTCAGTTGCCCTGTTCTCAGAAACTGACAGAAATCATTTTGCAAGGATTGTCCACCAATATCTGAGTCCTTACAGCTTAAGCTTAGTTCATCTTATTCTCTGCTAACTTATCTTTTTCAGTTGCCTTTCAAACATCAACATCTTCTCTACTGACTTTGAAAACAAATTTTAGCTTCATTATTAGTGCTTGTAGTTAGCACTTTAGTTCAGAGCTCCCCAACTTTTCCTGGTTGGCGGCCCAGAGGGACAGGGAGGAGCAGGGAAATGTGTGTGCGTGCACCCCCACGCATGCATGCACAAATGGGTGCATGCACGATGGGGAGCACTAGCACCCGCACACGTGCAAGCAGGCTGCTAGCACCCTTGCGGCAGGGCTAGCACGAGTGGGGGGGGGCTGCGCACACACGTGCGTACACTCACCAGCCATTCCTGGGGCCTGGTAGCCAATAGGCCACGGCCCGGTACCAGGCCGTGGCCCATAGGTTGGAGACCCCTGCTCTAATTCATCTGATATTTATTTTTCTTATAGTCCAAGATCCTTACAACATTTTTTCCAGCAACAGAATTCAAAAGCATCAATGTTTTTCATTCAGAATTTCTAATGATCTGTTTTTCACAGTCATATGTTACAGCTGGGAAAATTATAGCCTTCACAAATGGAAGTGTAATGTTTCTGTATCTTAATATTTTATTTATATTTATCATTATCTTTCTTCCAATTCACATCCCTGTGAATTTTTGAACCAAAGAAGATAAAAATTTGTAACTACTTCAAATTCTTCTCTACCTATTTGCATTACATGGTCTGTTTATTTTTTAACAATGAACAGCAGACCACCTTTTGCCTTATTCAATTTATATCTTGAGGAGATTCCTTGTCTTCCTTGCTTTCATCAGCATATCTAGGGTCAGTGACAATTCTCCCTGTAATTTTAATTCCAATTTCTGTTCTAATCCACCATTTCTTTTGCTATAATCCAGACATAAATTAAATAAGTAAGGTGAAAGTATCCAATCTTGGCATATTCCTTTCCCAATAGTTCATCTTTTAGCTTCTTGCTTTTTTATCATCAAAGAAATAGGCAGATGAGATGGTTTTATATACCCATATCTTTGAAGGCCACCCACAATTTCTAGATAATGATGAGTGTTAAGAGATCAAGTCCAACCCCCACAAGATTTGCTTCCCATCACCAATTGCATGATGATTCCATGAGGTCATCAATCCTACCCAGATGCACATGGACTTCAACTTCCATAACTCCTGGCTAGTGCTGTCAAGCTGGTGACATCTGAGAGCCAGTTTGGTCTAGTGGTTAAGGTGCCAAGCTACAAAGCAGGAGATTGTGAGTTCTAGTTGGGCCTTAAGCATGAAAGCTGGGTATATAACTTTGGTCTCTCTCTCTCTCTCTCTCTCTCAGCCCGACCTACCTCACAGGCTTGTTGTTAATGAAAAAATGGGAAGAGGAGAAAGAAATACTATGTATGATTGCCACCTTGAGCTATATAAATTAACGAATTAATTAATTTGCAATGTAATAAACCTGAACGTCTGAAATATTCACTTGTATTTCTCTTTCCCTTTACTGGTGTCTCCCCATTGTTTTCCTTACTGACCTCTTAGAATTAGGTGTGAGAGGACAAAAACCCGTTCCTTTTTATTTTAAAAAACCTCAGTATAATTAATAAAGTAAAAATAGACATCTTTTTGAACTTCCAAATTCAGTTAGTGTGTAGTTTTTTCTCCATATACTGTTGAAATCTGTGTTGCAAAATCTTCAGCATTATTTCACCTGCCTGTGAGATAAGGATAATTATTTGATAGCCTGAGCATTCTTCAGCATTACCTTTTTTGGTACTGAAATCTGTAAATTGAGGATTATCGGACTCTTGGCCACTCCTTTGCTTGTTATACCAGCAAACATCATCATTCATGCATCATCCCTTTCCACCTCCTTTCTCCAGTAGATCTTTGCTTGTTTTATCTTTTATTCTGCCTGTGTTTCCTTGGTTTCTTCAATTTTCTTAAATTAAGCTCTTAACTATTCAGTTCGATTCCACTGATTATTCAAACATTTCTCTTGTCTCCTTTTGCTTTTCTCTGGAATTCAGCAAGTAATTGGACAATGTTTTTTGGTTTTCCTTGCCTTTTGTTTTCTGCCTTTCTTCAGCTATTTTGAATGCATCAGGAGGCAGACATTTTCCCTGTTTACTTTTTTGCATTTTGGAATATTTTTGTTGGCTTCATCTTTGAAGGCATAACAAATTTCAATATAGGGTACCTCAAGCACTCTAACCAAAGCTGAATTATTAAATCTGTTCTTCAACTTCACTATATAATTGCATGGAATACTGTTGAGGCATAACTTGTAGGTCTGATTTTGCTTGCATTAGTTTGTGATTTTGAAAGAAAGGTTCATGAGCTAAGCCAGGGGTGTCAAACTTAATTTCATTGAGGGCCGCATTAGCACTGCGGTTGCCCTCAGGGGGGCGGGTGGGCGTGGCTTGGGTGGGCGTGGCCTACTGGGTGGGCGTGGCTAGAGTGCGTATGGCCTACTGGGTGGGCGTGGCCAGCTCTGCATGGTTCGCATCAAGGGTGCCTGTGGGGGCCTGGGCAGGAGTGGGACAGATCTGAGGGTCTCTGGCAGAAGGAGGGTCTCTGGGCCAGGGCCAAGGCAGTGGGGGCCGTTCCCTCACTGTTTCCAGGATGGCTTCGCGGGCCGCATGAAACCACTTCGCGGGCTGGATCTGGCCCCCGGGCCTTGTGTTTGACATGTCTGAGCTAAGCCATAGCCAGCCCCAGGTTTTCATTGCTGAACGAACAGAACTTCTTCATCTTTCTTTGCAAAATATATTGTCTATTTAATATTGATGTTATTTATGCCATGATGTCCTTTTATTGAGGCTTCTTTTAGATTACAGAGAGCAAGAGACATATTCAGGGCATATTCTGAATAGGAAATATATTACCCATTAAAGGGCTATATGGTTTTAAAGCTGTCAGTGTTTCTTTCATTGAGTCTATTTCCTGGTTTGTTTTATATGCTGAAGCAGATAGTTTACCAGGTCTAAGCTGCAAGATGCTAGGCAATTACAAGATACTAACAAAAAGTGTGAGTTTTCTGTATCTCTTAGTTGCCTTCCAGTACTAATCTGGATTTTTACATCCCCAGCTCTAGTTTGAACAAACGAGTGCTCTTCAGTTCTGAATTAGAATATAACATAATTTTTAATTCATTTTTATTTTTATCTATAGCAGAAAATGACAAGTTCTAAATTGACTTTTTTGGATAGAATATCAATACAGGTTTAGACTTTCATTTTTTATGACACACATGGAGTTTTACAAGTAAACCAGAAATACTAGTTCGTTAAATCTAATCAGAGTAAAACCTGTTTATGTTGCTTTTAAAGCTGTCAGTTCAGCTATTAGACTTTTTCAAACAACAGAACCCCGCCATATTATATTGTCAGAGAATATTTATAAAATTGAACCATAGGAAACTTTTTAAAATAAGTTTCAGTTTGATTTGCAAGTTTACCAGCAGCACACTAACCCCACCGCAATATTAAAACATGATTAAAAATAATTTTATGGACAAATATCTACATTTCAAGTATGAACATAAAACAAATACTTACAAATACTTTTGAAGTTGATGGACAACAATTAAAAGTATTATTATATAATGTGATTTGTATTCTGAAGACTAAAGTCTTAGAAAAATGATTCTTTTCAGTAATACTAATAAAGGAAACTGTAAGTAGTTACTTGAATTCTAATTTTTCAGTAGGTTGTTTGTATCTGAAACAAATAAGAAATCCAACAGATAAAGCATTATCATTTGGTCTGAATTTATTACACGGAAAGTTGACATTTCAGTCCATCACCCAGTTATTAAATACACAATTATCTCAGTTCATACATCTTTTTCTCTCATTCACTACCAAAATACACAGCATTTTAGGCATGGTTTATAGTGGCAAGATTGTATTTCATTCAGTTTCTTGAAAGCATCTCATACAGCAATAAATACAAGTGAACCACACAAATTCCCTTTAGCAAAGCAAGATGTTAACCCTGATATACTTACATCTTATGAATCAAATTAATGTACTACTAGAAGAAAAAAATGTGGAACAAAATGTAGTACAGTGCAGGTGCAATAATCTTATTTTCTTCTTCAGAGGCATTAGCCAATGTAACCTGGAGGAACTGTTTCCCAAATTCAGATATGCTTTTTGAATAAAAGTAAAATATATCTACCGGTACTAAACTATCTCAACAGAAAATTGCTTTAGGGCACTGTCAGAATGCCATTTCACCATTTAGAATCTTGGATTTTTTAAAATTTGTTTTGTAATATAGGTTATCTACCTAACACACATTAGATGATACATAAAGCAACTTCATAATCTTGACCATATTTTCTGGGTGTATTTTTGAAGCCAAATGTTTATTTCCAGATAGGAATATGCTGTTATCATTTCTTTTTCTGTCTGAAATTTTAGCTTAAGAAATTTGAGATGAAATTCCACTGGATACAGTGTTAGTAAAAACTAAGTTCTCAATGCACAAAACAAAAAAGCTAAAGTTTAAAAGACAGAAAAAGTAACAACATACTCCTATCAGGAAATAAACATTTCGCTTAAAAGATCTTCAAAAACAATAAGAAACAGACAATGTGTAAATTCCAACATGTGTCATATGTGTCTGAATTTGAGAGAAGATATTTCTCTGACAGAGTATATATTTGATTAATAAGAGTCCAAAGGTCCTCAATCTGGCCTCTCAATATAAGATTAGTGAGTGTCTGAATCCTGTTACTTAAATGGTCTGGCCAGTAACAGACTGCTGCCTATATACAGTACTACTCATATACATTACTTGGTATTTACACACACTATAGTTTGCAATAATCTCTTGAGTGTGTAAATTAAATCTATTGAAAAATATTGCATTCAAACTTACTATGGAAAAATGGATCTGCAATGGACAACCTGTATTTTTTATACTGTACAAGGCATATTTCAATGAAGTAGCAACAGACTTAGCTTTAACAGGAAATAAAAAACCCCTTCCAAAAAGAGGCTCAATCGAACTAATCACAAACTTAACTGACCCTAGCAATAAGCATGTTTGTAGGTAAAAGACACTTTTATGCACGCTCACATTTAGCATGCTGATGAAAGTTCATTTTGAGTTGATTTCAGGATGTTTATACGGTTTTCCTAATAACAATAAAGAATAGATTCGTTTTTATGATTTATCTCCCAGTCTAGTTATAGGAATAGTCTTTGGGTACATTAACTTGGTCCGACCTTCAGACGTTGTGGGTACTCCACCATTGGAGGCTTTTTAAAAAAGGAGACTGGGCAGCCACTTGTCTGGAATGGTATAGGATCTCCTGCTCGAGGAAAGGATTGGACACTAGAAGGTGTCCAAGATTCCTTCCAACTCTGTTATTCCTTAGTGTTTTTAGCTTCCACTGCTGGCGAGGTGCTGCCACCTACCTGGGCTACACAAAGTGAACGGGAGAGGGGAAACAGAACTGAGGTGAGTGGAACAAGAATGCAGAAATATTTTAAGCCCAAATGCACCTATTCACGATCTTGCCTTAAAAAAGCCAAAAGGGATGCAACGCTTTCAAGTTCACACGGCACGGCAAAGGTTTAATGTTTTGCGTCTCTGCTTAACAGTAAATCTTACTATTACTTACTAAATCCGGATGAGAGGATTAATTTTGTTTAAACGCACCCTAGGTTTGAGCTACTCTGCAGGCGGTAAAACGATCAAGTAGTAATAAGTAACCCACCACTTTCACAGGGCAAGACATACAACAACGCGCCCTTCCGAGATCTCTCTCTCTCTCTCTTTCACTCCACAAATAACGCCTCCTTTCTCACATGCTCTCCGCATCTTTCCTCCGATTGGTCAGCCTCCTTCCTCTCTTCCGCAACCCGGGCCGCTGTCATTGGAAGGCTGTCAGAACGTTTGAGCCGTCACCGCTGCGCTTCGGCGGCTGCCCGATCGTAACCAACGAAAGGGCGGCGTAAGGTATCAATCTTGGAGCGCCGACCAATAAAGGGGCGACTCTCCCCTAAAGCGGAATGTTGATGTGGCTGACTCAGCCAATGGGAGCGACGATACCCTGCTCGTGCTGCTTTCGCGGCAAAAAGGATTTGGCGCGCAAACGTGTGCGAGGCCGGGACCAGCTGGGAACAATAACAGTGTCTGAGTTGAGAGCGAGCGGATCTGAGGGGGTCGGCTGAACTCGCTGGTGGAAAGACGCGCGGGAAACAAAAGCTTCAGTTGGATTTTGGCTGGGGCAGGGAGAATCTCGGAGAGAGCCAAGCGGAATAAGGCTGGGCAGCTGGGAAGTCGGCACCGGCACGGAGAGCGCGGGTGGAAGAGTGCCCTGCGATGTGCTGCTGACTGTAACCCCCACCTTTCCCTTCCCTTCCCTTGTCTTCCTTTCCTCCCCGTTCCCCTTCCCTCCCGAGCGGCGCCCAGAGAGGACTCGCCGATGTCCTGCACAACCGCCCTGGTGCTCTCCCTCCTCGCTCTTGCCTTTCAACTTACGGCCTTGGCTGGATGCGATTCCTCTAGACACCATTTCCCGGGCCTCTGCTCTTAAAGAAGATGGGGCGTGTTCCATCCTACGAGCCTCTGCCATCCGGTGTCTCCCTCCACCGCAGCGGCCGGGACGATGGCATGAGTCCGCCGATGCGACTTTGATTCCGGGGTGGGGGGGCTCAAGACGGGGGGACAGTTTTGATTTCCTGCGGTGCGTGGAGGGGGCCCAACCCAGGCTCCCCCCCCATCCCCACCCTGCCTTCCTCCAAGTTCTCGGGCATGTGAGTCCCAGCGCTTTGTGCCATGTCTCTGGAGGGGCTGGAAGTAACTCAGAATGTGGCAGACCTGGAAGCCTTGCTGAGGGGAGCAGAGGCCATCCATGTGATGGAACAGCAGATCGTGATCATTTCCACTCCAGACCAGCTCCCCGTGTCCGAAGGAGAGAACGACACCGAGCTGCTGCTCTTTGCCACCCCACAGCCCGCCAGATTGGAGACCGTAACGCAGAGGCCTGCTCTGGAACGGCCACCGGTAATGCCACCGCTTTTTCCTGTAGCTGCCTTCCAGGAAACCAGGCGTTTTGCCAGCGGGCGAAACGTGCTGCTAAATGTGCAAAGTGTGCCACGCGTGTAGCATTAATATATTAGGGTGTTTATGAATGTGTGTTCTGGTGGTATAGAGGGGGGTTTCTTTTCATGCTAGCCAAATAATGTGTAGGCCATTTATTTAGCGGTGGGTGGGATCTGATTCTGGAACATTTCTTCAGCAAGCTGCAGGAGGGCCGTGGTGCTGGGTGCAGAAATATATAAATTATTCTATCAGGGCAATAAAACTGTGTTGGACTAGAGATAAAGGACATTCAATCGTAAATAAAATGAGGATTATGATTATTTTAAAATCCTATGTTGAGAATCCAGTGGTCGTAAGCCCTCTTGTCTCTTGCCATGTATAAGATTGTTCTGTGTGAATCTGAGCAATGAGGGAAGAAAGGCCATTATATTAGGCAGACCTCTCTGAATTTCAAAGTTAGAGAATAGCAGGATATGCTAGCAGTTGTATCTGTGAGCTGATATAATTGTTTTTAAAATACATATGCCTTTGTCAAGATTTTCTGGATGACTATAATTATAGGAGAGTTTTCAAATGTGTGACTGAAATAGTGCTCCTTAAACGTGGCATATGTAGCAAACTTGCAGGAAGGGCAGAGTGTTCATGAAAACATGCAAAGAAATGATTAACTAAAAGGCCTAGGCCTCAAAATGTGAAATTGTAGAACTTAATCCTGCAAATTGTTCTTCTCTAACCTACATATTTAATATGTTTTTAGTCTGATAGTTATAATTTCTTATTTATAATTGTTTGCAAGTTAACTGAATTATAGTTGGCCTTTCTTTACAGAGCAATAGCCTGCAAATTTTGTTAATGAGGCAGCTTCACTTCCTGTTACAGGATGTTAAGGGCTGAATTCTGTGCAATTTGTTCTTGCAGTAACAAAAGCAAATGTTTGGCTTTGGTTGTGCTATATATTGCATACTGCTTGATGTTATACAAAAGAGAAGGGAATTCCAAAAGCAGTAAGTTTGCCATGGGATGCAGAGGAAATAAGTGGCTTCAGCAATGCAACTCTCATTATTCTGTCCCAGAATTACAAGTGTTTAAGCTGGAAAAAAGTCTAAGGATGTTCCAGTGTTATTCACATACAAAGCTATATATTTATACACATCTTTATACAAACATATATGTATAGAAATGTCAACATTAACTTTTGTCTAGTACCTTTATCAGTGGCTAATGGTGCTGTAGATTTTTTTCTTTAAAACACTTTGGAAGAAAAAAAAACAAATGTGAAAAACATAAGATTTAAAAACATTTGTGCATACTATTGTGCCCATAATGTATATACAAAGAAATAACCAGGTCTTTCAAGGGTGCTGGAGGGAGAAGGGTTTTATAATACTAAACATAACATGGGAGTAAGTGCCATCTGGATTTTAGATTTCTGTACCACAGACTGTCTAAATTTAAATGTGTGGATCCTTAGGGTACAACTTCTGAGAAGTTAGACTAAACATTTCTGTTTTACTGGACCAGTACTTGCTCTATTTAAAGCTAAGCACACTCTTCATGTCTGCAACATGTTTCGGCAGTGGCCCAATGGTAGAGTGTCTTGTTTGTGTGCAGAAGAGGTCAAAGTTTAGGAAAGGAAGGGGAAAAAGCCTACTGCTTGGAATCTTGCTGAAATAGACAGTACTTTGACTTGATATAAGGGAACTTCTTTGTTCCTTCCTGCTATTAACCACCTATGCTATTGGTGGTGTATCTGTGACCCCTTTGTTGAAATGATGAGAACTATATTGTAAGCCTCATCAAAAATGCTGGTGAGGAGTTAGAGCTCTTGTTTGCAATTGAAATGAAAAAATGATATGGAAAAAAAATCTGCTTGGCCCTGAAGTTGCCTTGTTTTAAAATTGTTATTGGGCAAACTAGCTCATTTCAGTCATATTCTTCCACATATTATGGTGATGGAGAAAGGGACTGTGTGCACTAATTCTGTCTTTAGCGCCCACGTGTTTATTATGTTTGTAATGGAGTCAGCTATATGCATGTGCAAACATGGCATTAAATATGTAATGTAAGGTATGAGATTAGGGCTTCTGATAACATACTGTAGCAGAGTGATATATGTGTACATATGTATGCATCTTTCACAGATACGATTGTATTCTGAATATGGATGCAAACCCTTCAGAATTATGTTTAACCCCTACTGTCCCTGTCTGTACATTTTAATTTTATTTATAGGACTGGTTCTAGACATACTCTTTGTTTTATTTTATTATCTGCTTTGAGCTTCTGTTGATGAGAACTATGAGCTATACCTTGAATTTATAAATGTGTGCAGGGTAAAACTGGCACAATGCTATCTCTCATTCTTCCATGGATTGGTAGACAAATGGAGAATGACAGAAAAGATTTCAAATGAATTTTCTTAAGTTATTTTATACAAAACAAAATCATTTCAGCAGATCAGTTTGCTTCCTGCAAAATGTACAATCTAATTTTCCTCTATTAATTATGTAAATGTCATCTTTCTGCCTTCCATAAAAGAATGTCACAGCTTCCAAATGATACATTGTAGACATTTAAGTAATATTGCTTCTGTTTCCATGTCTCTGTATTAAGAAATACCGCTCCTGTTGAACTTTGGCTCATTGTATAGATGGTAAAATGACATCTTTTCCAAGAAGAAAATGGAAGCTCTCCTGTAGCTCCTTTCCTCGCTTTCTCAGTCAAGCTATTTAGCATTGTGCAAACTTGCATTTGTTATTCTGTTAGAACTACAATTTGTTGTATTGCTTAGGATTCTCTTCCTAATGGTCCACTGCTGGAGAACTCAAGCTCTTGGAGTTTCCTTGTGCAAGAATTTGATGGACCAGTGTAGCAAACATTGTTGCTCTTTCTCAGCAGGCAGAACAAGGGAAGTGATGTTCCCAATATTTTTTTTACTAGCTTGACATCCTCCTCCCACAGGGGCCCTTTCTGTCAAGGAACTTACAGTAGATGGAAGCTTTACAGTTGGTTCTTTGTTTTAACTGTGGGGTCTGCTGTTTGGGTCAAGAATCTATAATGAACTTTCACTCTGTTGTCTCATGGGATGCCTGTTATTCAGAGAAGGATTGAAAATATCTGATTTACCCATCATGTAAGCCATTGAGTAGTGGGCTTGAGGGCTTGACCTATAAGGAATAGAGGATGCCGGTGTCTAGAAAATTATTTACTTGACTCTATGGCTGACAAGAAGTCATGTGGAGGAAGGAAGTTCTCTTAAAAAAAGTATTTCTGGATTAAATATGGAAAAATGTTTCTTATTCTAAAGTATTCACTTTAAAGTTTTGGCATCTTAATATTGGCTTTTTAAATAAAGAATGTTCCTTTTCTTAAATGTTTTCTTTACATTAATAGATATATGTAAAATCTCACCAATGTTTCTCCTTTAAAATGGATCTGAAGTAGAGTTTAGCATGGCTTTACTGATTGTTTGACATAGTTTTCTGCTACCTTGAGCTCAGCATGGCTCAAAAACTGGAGATGCCAGGTTATGTAACAGCAGAGCCAAATGTACACTGAACCCTCTCAAATCCAGATTCTGAATCTTTATTATTCAGTTTACCCTTGATATTTCAACAGTTTAGTAATGTGTAATCACTCATTCAAGTAATTTTGGGGGATTCGGACACTGATTTTTATGTACAAAAATAGTCCTAGTCATTGTCGTCATAGTAATAAAGTATGATATAATAATAATAATGATGATAAAGTTGGAAGGGATCTTGGAGGTCATCTAGTCCAACCCCCTGATCAGGCAGGAAACCCTATACCATTTCAGACAAATGGCTGTCCAGTCTCTTCTTAAAAAATTCCAATGTTGGAGCATTCACAGCTTCTGGAGGCAGGTTGTTCCACTGATTAATTGTTCTAACTGTCAGGAAATTTCTCCTTAGTTCTAGGTTGCTTCTCTCTTTGATTAGTTTCCATCCGTTGCTTCTTGTCTTGCCTTCAGGTGCTTTGGAGAATAGCTTGACTCTCTCTTCCTTGTGGCAACCCCTGAGATATTGGAACACTGCTATCATGTCACCCCTCATCCTTCTCTTCATTAGACTAGACATTCCCAATTCCAGCAGCCGTTCCTTATATGCTTTAGCCTCCAGTCCCTTAATCATCTTTGTTGCTCTTCTGTGTACTCTTTCTAGAGCAGGGGTGTCAAACTGCTGGCCCGTGGGCCGATTTCATCATACTGAAGCTGTGCCCACCCCATTGCCGGCAATGCAAAAAGAGTCACGATACGTCGCAACACGTCACATGACGTGGCGAGTTTGACACCCATGTTCTAGAGTCTCAACATCTTTTTTACATCTTGGTGACCAAAACTGAATGCAGTATTCCAAGTGTGGCCTTACCAAGGCATTGTAAAGTGGTAATTTACACTTTTGTACATCTTTTGATAGAACAAGGGGATATTCTACTGGAAGCATTCAATGAACACCACTCAACAACTCTTTCCTTATGGCGGGATAAATAGAGCCATAGTTCTACATTCAAGGCTTACCTGGGATTAAGGATACATGTCTCCTGATTTGTTGAATGGATGTTCATTGGGTGAAAAATATCCTCTTTAGCAAGACTGGCCACAGGGCCTGAGGTTATTCTCGTAACCAGTGCATTTTTGGCCATTGTAATTCCTTTAAAATGAAAATATTTATGCCTTTTTCTATATTTCTCATTTCTTTGCAATGATGATGCCGTGCTTGTATTTTTTACACAGATCTGCTACTGTTTTGTGCTGGTAGAAATGCCATGCCTCCTGTAGGCTAGGAAGAGAGAAGCTGGATGCAACATTTTATGACATAAATGTGACAAGAAAAGACAAGCTCGTAGACAGATTGTTCATATTAAACAGTAATACTTCTCGTGATTAAATTAAAAATTATTGTCTTATTCGTTATATAGTTCATTAACCATATTCGCTAGTTTTAAGCCTCACCCCCTTTCAAAAAACATTCTTGGCATTAGTTTTCCAGTATCCGTATCTATTCTGCAGATCCAAACTGGTTTAATTACTGCAGCTTTTCACCCAGGGCC
The DNA here is from genome assembly GCF_964194415.1 of Vipera berus. Classification (NCBI taxonomy): domain Eukaryota; kingdom Metazoa; phylum Chordata; class Lepidosauria; order Squamata; family Viperidae; genus Vipera; species Vipera berus. The sequence goes on from NC_138204.1 coordinate 32,048,572, forward strand.
TCTAGAAATTCTGGTTTTATGATGATGTGAAGTGTTTTTAATTTATGCTGGGTTCATGATTCCTTTTATTGTGGGAACTGCCTGTTTTCTAAGGTTTCATTCAGACATATGTATAATTACTCCCTGAAGTATTTTTGTCATGCTTTGAGAGCCTTTGAAATAATTCTAATATATTGTAAAAAAAATCTACCAGTCAGCTGTATAAGAATACATTTTATTAATTAATTTTAAATCAAACCAATTTGCCCAGTTTATCAATTGTTGTCTCTTATTTTAGCTGCCTGACTTGCTAGGATTTCAGGTGTGTTACACACAAAGCAAGTAGATATAGATATCCAAAGGGCTGAAGCCTGTCCTCACAGCTGGGATGGGTGACACTTAGTTTCACTACTTACCTTTTTCATTAAGATACTTCTATAATACTCTATATTGTAAAATGAAGCCAATTTTGCAATCTAAAAGAAGCTGGGTTCAATCCCAGCAATACCAATTAGAATTTCAATGCCAATTCAGGGAAACAATTTTCATCTTTCTCTCTTACCAATTCTTTTAAGAATAGTTAGCATTAACCATTCAGTTGTGTCTGACTCTTTGTGACTTTGTAGGGAATAGCTCTCCATGCTACCTGCCAAGCACAGCTTCTTTCAGTTGTGACGTTCATCTTTATACCAGCTTTGATGTTATCAAGTTCTTTGCTTGCCCATTCTACTTGCTCCACTAACCCTTCCTAGTATTATTGAGTTCTGCAATGAGGTTGCATGCATGACATGGCCAAGGTAAATCAGACATAGTCTTGTGATTTTGGCTTCTAGTGAGATGCCTAGTTCTATGTGATTTAGCACCTCTCGGTTGGTAGTTCTGGTTTTAAACACAATAATTTACGTCAGCATCACAATTCAGAGGCATCAATTCTTCTATCAGCCATTCTTGGTGTCTAACTCTCACACCCATACATCATAATAGGAAAGACTATTGCTTTAACTAGCCTTCTTTTTGTATTTACTGTATATCACTGTCTCTGCTTTTCCAGATCTGTGTTTTATGTTAACCATTGCCATGTGGCCTAAGGTTATCCTGCATTTGATTTCAGGTGTAGGACTGTCATACTGAACAATTTTTGATCCAAGGAAGATAAATTCTCAAACTACTTCAATTTCCAACTTGTTGATTTTAAACATCTCATGTCTATCTTTTTTAATAGTATCTTTAAAAATAGAAAAAAATGATGGTTGGGATGTGAGGACAGGGCAAAAGACAAAGACACTATTTTAAAATTCTGAAATTAGGAGTAGACACCTTATCATCATCATCTTACTTCATTTTGATATAAGCTTTAAATACATCTCGTGTGCCCAGATAATGTCTTTAAGACAGTAGGACAATGCAAACAAAAGAGAAGAAAGTATAGAAACGATAGCAGTGTTCCTAGATTGAACATTTTGATTGGTGCCGTTGGTCAGGAGACTAAGTCAGCAGTAAAAAATAATGTATATTCCCAGTGCTTACTCACTGTTAAGTTCATAGACACTTAGCAAGCTTTGAGAACTGTGAATAGGAAGAAATTCAAACAATGAGGCCAATCTTAGCTGAGCTCCATCTGAGAGACCTGATCTCTTCAGTGTGTCTTAAATGGCAAGGAATGATCCAATGAAATTGAGGAGGTAGAGAGGGAAATTCAAGGGCAAAAGAACAAAAAGGAAGAAAATAAGAAATTAGGTTATTCTTTTCATGGGTGGCCACGAGTAAAGCAAGGGAAAAATGAAAAGAGAAGTTTCTTCTTAAAGTTACAGAAGCAAGACTAACACACAGTATAACAAAATGTAAGAGGAATAGAAATAGAAAATTTCCATAACACACGCTGTCTGTACTATACAGTACTTTGATGATCAGGCTATATTTTAAAAATCTTATTATCTGGCAGGGCTTGTAAAGTATACCTACCTCTTCTACACAGTGGGTATGTGTGAAAGAGATTTGCTTTTCTATAGAAGCAAAGATGTCTTTAGAGAACAGTATCTCCAGCTGGTGATTGCTCTGTTGGCCATGTGTTGTGGTTATTGCAGATACTGGCTTATAATGTACTTACCTAGTTGAATGATTCAGAAGAAAGCCTATTTCAAGAGACCTTTGTGGGAAACTCTATAAGCAAAATAGGACTTTGGAAGTCTAGACAGATAATTTGTGTCTAAAGGCATCAAACTCCATTTAATTTCAATATACCAGTTTATCAACAATTTGCTACTTTCCTGAATTGTCCTAGCCTTGAGTCCGTCTTCTCCTTTCCTCTATTACCTGGATCAAGGATTTCCCTTCCCCCCCCCATCTTGGTAAAGTGAAAGGTAAAGATTCCCCCGCACATGCGTGCTAGTCGTTTCCGACTCTAGGGGCCGGTGCTCATCTCAGTTTCAAAGCCAAAGAGCCAGCGCTTGTCCGAGGACGTCTCCGTGGTCATGTGGTTGGCATGACTAGATGCCAAAGGCGCACGGAACGCTGTTACCTTCCCACCGTAGTGGTCCCTATTTTTCTACTTGCATTTTTACGTGCTTTCAAACTGCTAGGTCGGCAGAAGCTGGGACGAGTACCTATTAAAGTTTATCCATTTCTAATTATGTTAGCTACCGTAGTAATTTCTTGTAATTGTCATAGGAAAACATAAAAAGTATCTTGCAACAATATTGTAATTATGGAAACTAAATGCCTGAAAAGTTAATAGGAAAGAATAAGGTGATTATATCCTAAGCTATTATTTTCATTGAGCAAACATCCATTAATTGATGTGTAATGCATTAAAGCACGCCAGGATCTGTGTTTTACAAAGCATCTGCAACTCTTGCTGTATTTCCCCAGAAAGAGCAGGAGCCTCCTGGAATCCTGGCTCTTGCTCCAGGAACAGGAGCAGGGGGAGCCCTTTGTCCAGCTGGTGTGCTAATTGCAGCCTTAGCTTCAGTAGTAATCACCACTGAAGTTTAAAAGTACTGGTAAATACATAAGAAACTAATACAAACAAATAAGAAAAATACAGGGGGAAAAAGTGCAGAGAGGAAAAAAGGGGGAAGGAAGAAAAATATATAAAAACATATAAAGAAAAGATTTTCCCCTCTTCAATGTAAGTACAAACAATTTCAGTAACCTATCACATTCTTCTCATTTCAACCTGGAATTTCTTCATCCCATATCTTACCCTTAACTCTTAGCAAATTTATATTTTTAAATCTGTATATAATGTACGGTATATATTAGCAAATTTAATATATATAACCTTAAACAAATAAATTTTCATATTCCTTCCATTTACTTTACACAATAACTTACTCTTTTTTCTAGAAATACAAATATCTTCTCCCCATGTCTTCTAGCTATAAAATCTTTAAAGCTTTGTCGTTCAAAATTAATCAGAAAAGATTTCATTAAAGAAACACCAACATACTGAAATGTAATCCTATCAAATATTGTCCCACTAATACATTTCTTATCTTCATCTCATTTTAGAAACTGCTTCGCAAGTTTAACATTTTCCTTCAATTTTAATACCATAGCTGATAACTTTCTCTAACAATACAAGAAAAAATATTTTCCCATATCTTCATCTTTTATCACATCTTTAAAGCTTCATCATTCAGTCTTGTTCAAATACCTGCTAAAAGCTGCTAGAAAAAAAATCATATACATTTTAATCTTAGCTGATGAGCCAATTTTTAAATCTTGTTATTTTAAAAAATCTTGATGTTTATTCCTTTTAAATAGTGTCCCAGAAATTGGTTTCCTTTTATTCTCTCTTTTATCTTTTCTCAGGAACTCTTTCATAGGTATAACACATCTCTTTTGTAAGTTCAAAATAAAAGTGTCCAAATCACTCTTCTGAATTGAAATCCACACATCGAAGTCACTCTTCTGATTTATTATTTATGTGTACCTTTATTTATGTGTACCTTTAGCTACTAAAATATAACCACTTTCATTTTTAATCCTTTATATAACATTCTTGTCAATGTCATTCTTGTATCCTGTCAATTTTAAATCCATATCCAAAGCAGCCTTATTCTGAGTTGTTTCTTTTTTTTGTCTCCTCTTTTGAACCCATTTTTAATAAAAATGGACAATCTTAAAAGAAAGTTGTACATTGTTGCAAAATATCCTTGAATTCTTCCAGAGTTAAAGTACTTTTCTCCATTCTATATTAGTGGGTCTCTTCGCTTGGACTGACTATTCTAAGGACAGCGATGCCTATATCATTTACCAATTAGATTTAAGCTACAATTAATTAAATCTACATAGGGATGCATTTTAAGACCATCTAAAAACTTCAGTTGTCCCAGCATGCAATAGCCCGCTTGCTTCCTGTCAAGTCACGTTCCTTCAACACTCATTGCCAGTCTGTTTTCAAGTAAAATTCAAAATATTAATTGCTGCCTTTAAAGCAGCAGTTCCCAGCCTTTCCAGCTCTGCAGGCCAGGGGGGCTGGGAGCAGTGACAACATAGGGTGGGGAGAGGAGATGGTTCTGCACAAGCAGTATGCATGTGTGCAAATGTACAAAGCTCTATCTGTGCAAATGAAGCTTTGTGCATGAACATGCATGCCCAGTGCTTGCGCAAATGGGGTTTTGCCTGCCGCTTGTGTAGTCCAGCTCCAAGCAGACTGCGGCCCCGGGGTTGGGGACCCCTGCTTTAAAGCACAAATGTCTTCCATCCTGCTTATCTAAGACATTGCCTTTCCTCTATGAATTCTGTTTATCTGACCTGCATGGCTAGGGATTGTCTACCATGTATATTCCCCAACTAGAATGTGCTATGGGAGGTGGTTTGATGATGGATGTTCTTGGTGGCAGCTTGCTTCCTATGGAACATCCTTTTCCTTAAGAAGAGAATGATCCTGGGGCATAGTAAAGTGAGATAGGGGTCTGCCCCAGATGCTAAGAGGGGATGCTAAGAGAGAAGATTATCCAGAAGGTCAGCAGCTGGTGTAGAGTTGGTGTTGTGATTCAGGGTCAGCCTGTGGGTTCGGCAGTTGGGTCGGACTCAGAGGAGGAGGAGGAGGGGGGTGTTGAAGAGCTTGATGAGAGCCCCCAGCCAGGCCCCTCTCATCTGGTCACGACGCAGACCCAGCTGTGTGAGCCTGACAGCGTGGATGAAGATGACCCACAGCTGGCCCTGTTCAAGGACGCCCGACGCAGGAGGCAGTCAATCAGGAGTAAACAGAGGAAGGCAATGGGGCTCCTCGGAAGGAGGCAGAGAGAAGCTATGCCCTGAACTGTATTTAAGGGGGAATGCGTGGGAGGGCTGGTTTGCTGAAGGCAACCGCTTGAATAGTTCCTGTTTCATAGCTCCTGTTTCATGGTTGGTGTCTGTTTTATGTTAATAAATTTGGCAGGCTTTATTCCAGCCTCTTGCCGTTTGTAAAGGGGTTGTCCCTGCCTTTTCTGCAGGGCCGGTAGCAGGCTGGTACAGAACAGTTGGTCACTGCTGCCATTGTGCTGGTCAGCTGTTTGGCAGTCAGTGATGTGGCAGCAATGACAGAGGTAGAATCAGTAGCAATTCCAGAAAGTCAAGGTAATATTTGATGAGTGGAAATAGTTGCTCTGGGTGTCAAATCTGCTAGATACACCCCTAGAATGGCCCCCATTCTCTTGGCCTCGTAGAGGCTATTAAAGTGACTGGATAATATCAGTTAAACTTCAAAGGCAATCTTTATGATAGTTATCTAAATTTATACTCCAACCACCAATGCAAAAAAGAAGAGATTCTGGTCAGAGTTTTATCATCAAGTTCAATCTGAAACTGATAGAACAGCAAGCAAGATGATCAGCTCGTAGCTGGAGACTGGAAAACCAAGGTTGCTGCTAATTTTTGCCGTTAATGTATTTTAAAATTGAGGAAATGAACATACTTTAAATACATTTGTCAAAAATGTAACAGTTAATTCAAATGTAATAATTATTTTCCTCAAACCCATTTTTAAATATTTTATCTAATCCCATATTTTTGCAGTGTGGTGCTCATCTATCTATCTATCTGTCTATCTATCTATCATATTAATTTTATTTATCAAATTTATTTGCCACCATCTCACAGTTCAGGCAACTCTGAATGGCTTACATTTAAAGGCAGTCCTTGCTCAATAAAAGTAAGATTTGTACATATGCTTCTAGTTTTACATGATTGCTTCTTGTTTCATTAGAGTTTAAATGGTGCAGTTATTTACAAATCTCTCTTATTTTTCAGGTAAAACGGAAACTGAATTTGGAGACTGACCATCAGTACATTGCAGAGAACGTTCAGGTCGCTCGAGGAAAAGCAAAAAATCCTATAAAAGGTACCGGTATATAGATGGGGTCTCTGGTGCTTTAATTTCTGCAGCTACTTCAAGAATCCTTGTCCTAGTGCAGGGGTAGGCAACCTCGGCTCTTTTATGACTCATGGACTTCAACTCCCAGAATTCCTGAGTCAGCTATGCTGACTCAGGAATTCTGGGAGTTGAAGTCCATGAGTCATAAAAGAGCCGAGGTTGCCTACCCCTGTCCTAGTGGCTAAATAATGACAGATTCTCAATACAATTATTGAGATACACTGAAATTGAACCAGTAAAATCTCAGAAATGACGACTACTACTGGGACATGGAGTATTGATGCTTCTTCGGGCTCTCTATCCTTTTGAATTCATGAGGGAAACGGCTTTTATTTATGAAATGACATATATTGTGCAAAGTTGTTCTTTTAGGTTTCAAAATTTAGCACCCTAAAAATCTGAGCTTTCATTTTTTACAAAAAGGTTAATTTCCTTGAAACACAGGCATTTGTTTAATTCATGGCTGTGGTGAAAGTCTCATCTCAGTTCACAGTTGAGTTTGGCAGATGATATATCTTACTCCACAATTGCCATTTATTTATTTGTTTGTTTATATGCTGCCTATCTCACACTTCAAGGAAACTGAACGGTTTACAATGTTCAACCATCCAAAACATCTAACCAGATTCAATTCCTTTGGTAGTATAATCCATTTTTCATATCCCCACAATGTATCTTTGAAACATACTTGGTCAGTGTGGGAAAGGTGTTTCTTCCTCTCTTTCTATTTCTAAGGTAGTTACCCCAGCTGTCAGGCTAGATGAGACAGAGAGAATGATAGAAACTCTTAAATTCTGAGCCAGAAGATGCCTATCTCCAACAACATTGCTTGCTTTCTTGTCCAATAAATATGCAAGCTGAGCAAACTGATGGTTTAAGTTTGGAATTTATTTAGGAATTGTAGCTGCTTTGCTAGTTGTAATTAAGCCCTGATTCATCCCCAGGTTTAAAGTCTCCTGGTGAGAAATCCCGCTATGAAACTTCTCTCAACTTGACCACCAAGCGCTTCTTAGAACTATTGAGTCAATCTCCTGATGGTGTTGTGGATCTCAACTGGGCTGCTGAAGTACTAAAGGTGCAGAAGAGGCGTATCTATGACATAACCAATGTCCTGGAGGGCATCCAGCTCATCACCAAGAAATCCAAGAACCATATCCAATGGCTGTAAGTAGAATGTCACCTGTCTATCTCCAAGCTTTTACTTCTGAAGATGTTCTAATTAGTTCTGATAAATGTTTGTTTGGCTCTATTATATTGTAAACCATTCATAGGTAGAGCACTGTTTATAGTTGCATATTAAGTTGTTACAGTTTCCATTTATGTTATTGGGATATGTGATTCTAATAAATAGAATCTTAAATAGATTCTTTGTATGTCGGTGCCTATATCTGTTTTCAATCAAGAGAACTAGAACATGATGATCTGAATTATCCTAAATCAAAATTACATAGTATTGTACAATTGCAAGAAAAAGTATGTGAACCCTTTGGGATTACGTGGAGTTTTGCATGAATTGGCCATAAAATGTGCTCTAAACGTCATGTAAGTCACAACAATAGAAAAACACAGTCTGCTTAAAATAATACTACACAAACATTAGCTGTTGTCATGTTTTAATTGAACATAACATGTAAACATTCACAGTGCAGGGTGGAAAAAGTATGTGAACCCCTAGCCTAATGACTTCTCCAAGAGCTAATGGAGCCAGGAGTGAGCCAACCTTGACTCCAATCAGTGTGATGATATTGGATGTGTTGCTGACAGCTGTCCTGCCCTTTAAAAACACACCTGTTTTGGGTTTACTGGTCTCAAGAAGCACTGTCTGATGTGAACCATGCCTCGCAGAAAAGAGCTCTCAGAAGACCTACGATCTAGAATTGTTGACTTGCATGAAGCTGGAAAGGGTTACAAAAGTATCTCCAAAAGCCTTGATGTTCACGTGTCCATGGTAAGACAGACTGTCTACAAATGGAGAAAGTTTAGCACTGTTGCTACTCTCCCTAGGCGTGGTCGTCCTGTAAAAATGACTGCAAGAGCACAGCACATAATGCTTAATGAGGTAAAGAAGAATCCTAGAGGGTCAGCTAAAGACCTACAGAAATCTCTGGCACATGCTAACATTTTTGTTGACACATCTACAATAAGGAAAACATTAAACAAGAATGGAGTACATGGGAGGACACCACGGAGGAAGCCATTGCTGTCCAAAAAAAATATTGCAGCACGTTTGAAGTTTGCAAAAGAGCATCTGGATGTTCCACAGCACTACTGGCAAAATATACTGTGGAGAGATGAAACCAAAATTGAGTTGTTTGGGAAAAACACACAACACTATGTGTGGAGAAAAAATGGCACAGCACACCAACATCAAAACCTCATCCCCACTGTAAAACATGGCGGAGGGAGCATCATGGTTTGGGGCTGCTTTGCTGCCTCAGGGCCTGGACAGATTGTTGTCATTGATGGGAAAATGAATTCCAGAGTTTATCAGGACATTTTGCAGGAAAACGTACGACCATCTGTCCGCCAACTGAAGCTCCGCAGAGGATGGGTGATGCAACAGGACAATGACCCAAAGCATACAAGTAATTCAACAAAACAATGGCTTCAACAGAACAGAATACGCCTTCTGGAGTGGCCCAGTCAGAGTCCTCACCTCAACCCGATTGAAATGCTGTGGCATGACCTTAAGAAAGCGATTCACACCAGACATCCCAAGAATATTGCTATACTGAAACAGTTTTGTGAAGAGGAGTGGTCTAAAATTACTCCAGATCGTTGTGCAGGTCTGATCTGCAACTACAGGAAACTTTTGGTTGAGGTTATTGCTGCCAAAGGAGGGTCAACCAGTTATTAAGTCCAAAGGTCCACATACTTTTTCCACCCTGCACATGTTCAATTAAAACATGACAACAGCTAATGTTTGTGTAGCATTATTTTAAGCAGACTGTGTTTTTCTATTGTTGTGACTTACATGACGTTTAGAGCGCATTTTATGGCCAATTCATGCAAAACTCCACGTAATCCCAAAGGGTTCACATACTTTTTCTTGCAACTGTATATGTTATAAACTTAGATACTTCTGTGCATTTGTGCATTTTCTGGAAGTATACTCAAAAAAACATCATTTGTCTTTTAATTTACTTTAAAGCAATACCACAGGAAACAAATTTACTGCAAGGAAAAAAAAATCACATTAATAACATTAGACCAGTGAGAATATCATAAGTAAAAGTTCATTAATCCATGCTCAATTTAGTTAAAAGTGAGATAATAATCGTATATGAAAATTTGATCAGTTGTGTAATCAATATGAAAACTGAAGCTTTATGGGTTGGTGGACTACTCTGGTAATGGCAGTAATCCATTCTTGAAAATGACAACATTGGTACCCTGGCTTATAGATGAGAGAGGTGCTGACAGACTTAGGGAACTTTTAAGTTTGCATATGCACAAGAAAACTGGTCACTGACCATATAATGTAATGGTTAAAATATTGGACTACAACTAAAGAGTACTCTTATAAGCTGTGGAAGCTCACTGAATTACTTTGGTCAGACATTATCTCTTACCCCAGCTTTGTTGTTATGAAGAAAAGTTGGTGGAAGGAATGGAATACTATAATGATATCCTGAAAAAAGACAGAATATAATTCTAATAAATAAATGAGAAGTGAGCATGTTTGGTGACCACCAAATGTGGATGAGAAGAGAATGGAATAATTAAGATGGGAAAGGAATGACTTCAGGCAAATTCCTGAAACTTCCTAGTGATATTATACACTACCAGTTCCAGAATAATTTAAAGACAGGAAATAAGCATATAAAAGCCAGGGCTCAAATACTATAAAAACTCTCAAGATTCACTGGGCATGGTCAATGGGAAGAAGATTCTTGCTTGGTTCACTAATTTCCAGGCATTTTTCACAGGAAGGTCCCTAAGCAGGTCCACTACAAAGATCAATCTGGTGTATTTGAGGAACTGAATTACATTAATTCAAACATGAGATTACTAAAACAAGGATCATTTTATCCAGAAAAAATTAAAGACTTTTAGTTACTGTGACACTTGGGTCTTCAGTTACAAAATGCATTGCTTGGAGTTACCGTATATACTTGAGTATAAGCCGAATTTTTCAGCCCACTTTTTGGTCTCCGTTCCTCCTGCCGACGTTTGGAGAGGTTTGGGCGCCTCCCCAAACGGCAGGTCTGCGCGGAGGAACGGAGACCTGCCGACGTTTGGGGAGGTTTGGGGAGGCGCCCAAACCTCCCCAAACGTCGGCAGGAGGAACGGAGACCTGCCGACGTTTGGGGAGGTTTGGGGAGGCGCCCAAACCTCCCCAAACGTCGGCAGGTCTCCGTTCCTCCGCACCCTGCCTGCCTGCTTCTTTCCGCTGCGGAAAGAAGCAGGCAGGCAGGGCGCGGAGGTCCGGAGACCTGCCGACGTTTGGGGAGGTTTGGGGAGGTGCGCGCGCACCTCCCCAAACCTCCCCAGGTCTCCGGACGGCGGCGGCTTGGGAGAGGTGCGCGCAATCCTGGAAGCACCAAAGCCTCGGCCGCGCGCAAGTCCTCGGTAAGCTCCGGGCGGTCACTTGCTTCGCGTCTCCTGAGGGAAGGGGGGGCGACTGGAGCGGGCGTGTTTCCTCGCCTGCTGGGCGCCACGATTTGCCCGGGGAACGCGTGGGCCCCGAATGGCAGCGTGGAGCGAGGAAGCGGACAGCCAGGGCTTCCCCGAGAGCCGCGGCCACACAGGGTATTCCTGTGTATTCAGGCTTGCAAAATGGCAGATCGAGCCTCTGCTGGCGGCAGAGGCTTGCAGAATGGCGGATCGGCTTATACTCGAGTCAATAACTTTTTTCAGTTTTGGGGGGTGAAATTGGGGGTCTCGGCTTATACTCGAGTCGGCTTATACTCAAGTATATACGGTATTCCTTAATCCATTTGCTGCTTTGAAGGAACTCAGAATTATCCAGAACTACCTATCTTCCTAATTCATAGGCTCGAACTCCCTCTCAACAACATTTCAGTCTTTTTAGGATTCAGTTACAATTTTTTGGGTTTCCATCCTGCCACTACTCTCCTAGAACATCTCCTGCATAACTTCATATGCCTATTGATGATAAATAAATGATAAATCTAGAATTATTTATCCCAATGGCTTTATATAGATATTAAAGATTATTGGAGACAACGTGGAATCCTATAGCAGGCATAGGATTAGAATACTGTGGGGCAAGCATATTTTCCCCATGTAATTTGTTGAACTTTCCATTTAAAAAAATAACTAATTTACTTACCGTATATACTTGAGTATAAGCCGACTCGAATATAAGCCGAGACCCCTAATTTTACCCCCAAAAATTGGAAAAAGTTGGTGACTCGAGTATAAGCCGAGGCTGGGAAATGCAGCAGCTCACGGTAAATTTCAAAAATAAAAATACAGGTAGATAACAATAAAATTGCTTTAATTGAGGCATGTGGAAAAGAGGGTCAACAAAAACAATATATTATCAGTATATTCAACAAAAACAATATATTATCAGTATATTCAACAAAAACAATATATTATCAGTATATTCAACAAAAACAATATATTATCAGTATATTCAACAAAAACAATATATAACATTAAAGTATTAACAATAACTTTAAATGTACAAAAACCTTAACTCAATAAGCAACCAAGCTAAAACACAAGCATCAAAATCCTTCAAAACTGGATTCCTCCTCCTCATCTGTATCTGCAAACAGAGCTTCAGCTGTAGCTGGTGTGAGGTTATCATCATATACATTGTCACAGAGTTCGCTGTCATCACTATCACAGTTGTTGTCCTCATACAAAGCAGTGTCTTCACTGCCATCCATAGCATTACTTATGCCACATTTCCTGAAGGCGTGCTTCACCATGTCCTCTGGAATCTCTTCCCATGCATCACGAACCCACTTTGCTATCAGTTCTATGTCAGGCTTCATCATATTTCCACCTTTTGTTAGTCGGGCTTGACCAGATGACATCCATTCGCACCACATCTTTCGCACACGGTCTTTGAAAGGTTTATTTAAACACACATCTAAGGGCTGTAATACAGATGTAAGCCCACCTGGAATAACGGCTAAAGTAACTTGAGAAGACTTTGCCAATGTTTTTATGTCATCAGATGTGTGGGCTCTGAACATATCCCAAACTAGCAATGATGGTTTTTTCTTTAAGGCTGCTCCTGGTCGTCCATTCCAAACTTCTTCCAGCCACTTTTTTGTTCCATCTTCATCCATCCAGCCTTTAACATGTGGGTGCACTGTAATTCGTGGTGGGAATTTGACCTTTTTAGGCAAGGTCTTTCTTTTAAAAATAATAGGCCGCAGCTTAGTTCCATTAGCCAAACATGACAGAACAACTGTAAAATGGTTTTTCTCATTACCTGTGGTTCTGAGTAAAACAGTTTTGTCTCCCAAACTTGCCACGGTTCTGTTGCTTGGAAGATCAAAGGTCATAGGTGTTTCATCCATATTCCCAATATCTCCCAGGTCATAGTTATGGATCTTTCTTTGTTTTATGATGAATGAATGGAATGACATCACTTTTTCATCAAGGTCTTTTGGCAACTTCTGTGAAATCTTTGTTCTTTGCCGCAAACATAGGCCATACCTATTCATGAAGCCAGTACACCATCCTGCTGACGCAACAAAATTTTCAATGCCTGGTACTTTTAATTTGTCATCTTTAGCCATTTGAAGGGCACGTAAGCGAATTCCCATGCGTGTTACGCAGTAACCATTTTGACGACACTCCATAACCCATTTATGCAATTCAGTCTCTAGAGCCACATATGGAGTTGTTAAACCACGTTGAGCTTTTTTTGCCTTTGGAATCTTTTCCAACTCAGCTTTCATTTTCCGCCACTCCCTCACTTGTTTTTCATCAACACCAAATTCCCTACTTGCAATACTGTTATTGCTTTTTTCTGCTCTTGACACAACCTTTAGTTTGAAAGCAGCTTCGTATGACCTGCGTCTTTGTTTTGGTGCAGGATTAGAAGTACTGGGTTCCATTTCTAACAGGAATGGGGAGGTCTGCTAGGGAGGCGGCAGTCAAGCGTTGTTTCCCTCCTCGTGGGTGTGTGTGTGGGGGGGGGCAGTCAAGCCTTGTTTCCCTCCTCAGTCAAGCTTGTTTCCCTCCTCGTGTGTGTGTGTGTGGGGGGGGGAGGGGCTTGTTTCCCTCCTCAGTCAAGCTTGTTTACCTCCTCGTCCGTGTGTGTGTGTGTGTGTGTGTGTGGCAGTCAAGCGTTGTTTCCCTCCTCAGTCAAGCTTGTTTCCCTCCTCTTGTGTGTGTGTGTGTGTGTGTGTGTGTGTGGCAGTCAAGCGTTGTTTCCACGTGGGCCCCGGGCTGCATCCCGGCGACTCCGTTCCCTCCCCTCACCTCCGGGCCGGGCTTCTCTCCGCCCGTCCGCCCGCCGGCGGGCTGGCTGGCTGGCGCTGGGCCCCGGGCGAGGCAGCGAGTGAGCGGGCGAGCGGCGGCTGGCTGAGTTCGGGGCGGCACGGGCGAGCGAGCGAGCGGGCGAGCGGCGGCTGGCTGAGTTCGGGGCGGCACGGGCGAGCGAGCGGGCGGGGGGGAGCGGCGGCTGGCTGAGTTCGGGGCGGCACGGGCGAGTGAGCGAGCGAGCGGGCGGGGGGGAGCGGCGGCTGGCTGAGTTCGGGGCGGCACGGGTGAGCGAGCGGGCGGGGGGGAGCGGCGGCTGGCTGAGTTCGGGGCGGCACGGGCGAGCGAGCGAGCGGGCGGGGGGGAGCGGCGGCTGGCTGAGTTTGGGGCGGCACGAGCGAGCGAGCGAGCGGGTGGGGGTGGAGCGGCGGCTGGCTGAGTTCGGGGCGGCACGAGCGAGCGAGCGGGCGGGGGGGAGCGGCGGCTGGCTGAGTTCGGGGGACAGCGGGCGAGCGATGGGGGGAAAGCGGCGGCTGGCTGAGTTCGGGGGGCAGCGGGCGAGCGATGGGGGGGGAAAGCGGCGGCTGGCTGAGTTCGGGGGGCAGCGGGCGAGCGATGGGGGGGAAAGCGGCGGCTGGCTGAGTTCGGGGGGCAGCGGGCGAGCGATGGGGGGGAAAGCGGCGGCTGGCTGAGTTCGGGGGGCAGCGGGCGAGCGATGGGGGGAAAGCGGCGGCTGGCTGAGTTCGGGGGGCAGCGGGCGAGCGATGGGGGGGAAAGCGGCGGCTGGCTGAGTTCGGGGGCAGCGGGCGAGCGATGGGGGGGGAAAGCGGCGGCTGACTGAGTTCGGGGGGCAGCGGGCGAGCGATGGGGGGGGAAGCGGCGGCTGGCTGAGTTCGGGGGGCAGCGGGCGAGCGATGGGGGGGAAAGCGGCGGCTGGCTGAGTTCGGGGGCAGCGGGCGAGCGATGGGGGGGAAAGCGGCGGCTGGCTGAGTTCGGGGGGCAGCGGGCGAGCGATGGGGGGGAAAGCGGCGGCGGCGGTGAGTTCGGGGGGCAGCGGGCGAGCGATGGGGGGGAAAGCGGCGGCGGCGGTGTGTTCGGGGCGCAGCGGGTGAGGCAGCGGGCGAGCGATGGGGGGGAAAGCGGCGGCGGCGGTATGTTCGGGGGGCAGCGGGCGAGCGATGGGGGGAAAGCGGCGTCGGCGGTGTGTTCGGGGGCAGCGGGCGAGCGATGGGGTGGGAAAGCGGCGGCGGCAGTGTGTTCGGGGCGCAGCGGGCGAGGCAGCGGGCGAGCGAGCGGGGGGGAGCGGCGGCTGGCTGTGGCTTCGGGGCGGTGCTGAGCTGCGCGGCCGCCCTGCCTGCCCCCTGGCCGGTGCCTTCGCCCCGCAAGCCCCCCCGACTTGCCCGGAGGAAGCGGCGGCGGCGCGGCGCTGCGGGCCGGGAGGGGAGGGGGGCGCGGCGGGGGCTGCCCCTCCTGCCGAGGAGCCGAGCCCGGCAGCGTGTGTGTGTGTGTGTGTGTGTGTGTCAGACCCGCAGGAATGGCTAGTTGCGTTTCTCTGTGTGTCAAGCCCCGTGGGCTCGACACACAGGAAGGGGGGGAATGCCGGAATGCCGCTTCCCTACCAGCCATTCCCGTGGGTCTGACACACACACGCACGCACGAGGGGGAGAAACAACGCTGGACTGCCGCCAGCTCTGCAAGGCTCTGCCGCTCCCTTCTCTCAGCAGCCTGTTCCGAACGAAGGGACAGTTCTTTTTTTTTGTTGACTGGAGTATAAGCCGAAGTGGAGTTTTTCAGCCCGAAAAGTGGGCTGAAAAATTCGGCTTATACTCAAGTATATACGGTAATTGAGCATTCATCTGTCCTCTGTTGCGCTATTCTGACGATGTGAAAGCACACACAATGCAGTTTACTTCTCATCTGCCTTAATGCTAAGACTTGCCAAGTTATTAGTTACAAGGTATTTCATCTTGCCTTATTCTGTTTTCTAGGGGGAACCGGTCCACTGTGGGGGGCACCAATAAGAATCAAGCATTAATGAAGGAACTCCAGGATCTTCAAGCAGCAGAACAGCATCTGGACAGCCTCATCCAGATGTGCACTACTCAATTCAAGATACTTACTGAGGAACCTGAAAACAAGGCATATCCTTCTCTTCAAGATAAATGGGAATTAGATGACTTTATCCAATCATAGAGCACAAAACAGGTTCATAGCAGCAAATCTTCTGCAGTAACCAGTAGCAGTAAAGTACCATATCCCAAAGAGGCAGCTGCACTACTGACATTCCTGAATAGGGTGTTGGTACTTTAATTTGTACATCCACACCCTGTGAGTTAATGGAAAATCCCTACCTGGCTGTTGACTAAGGCTCTGAATTGTCAGTGAGGTGGAGGTGTATATGTGTGTATATATCTGAGAAAGAAAGGAAAAGAAGGGTGGTGGTGCATCTGTCAGATGTTTCTTGTTGATTTTTGCCTGGCAGCTCTGTAGCTGAACCTGTTCCTGATAAAGAAAACTGCAATCCACCCTTTCTGGTAAATGAACAGTCTTACATATATGTATATGAGAGAAAACTTCAGCTATCTTTCAATACCCCCCCCAATTTTTTTCTTTGCAATAATGTTCCAATAAATAGGTTTGCATGTTGCATATAACAGGTAAGATGTATGTAATAAGGCCTTAAGTGTACTGAATGAAATTGGTTAATCTCTTCAACATTCAATTCCACAGGGTTAAACTAATGACTGTGCTCATAATTTTAATAAATTGAAATCAGTTTTTAGACACTCTACAAATTTGTGGAGAATTCCACAGATCTCAGAACTGCAAGCCAGAAGACTGAGAGTAACAATTAACAAGGAACTTTTTTCCAACAAAAAGTGTGGATCCTGAACAGATTATTTATTACATAGAAATTGTAGAAGGAAATAATTAAATTTGAAGTAGACTGGCATCAAAATATTAAAAGCAAAGAAATAGAAACAGGCATACAGACGTGGTTATTTTGAATGAGATTAAATCTTCATGCCAAATTAATTGCATCCTGAAATACTGAAGGAAGTAGCTACTCTAAAGCTGTTGTAACCCCAAATGGTTGTTAAATGACTGATCATAAGTCAAGGACTTCTTATATATGTCTTTCCCAATAAGTAGTGATTTGGGCCTGACAGTCCTTCGGGAGAAGGGCGGTATAAAAATTTAATTAAATAAATAAATAAATAAATATTGCTATTCTGTATCTTGACATACATCTTGTGATATTTCTGACAAAACTTGACTGACCATACTTCAGCTTATGTGACTTGCCAAGATCTACGCAACATTGCAGACCCCTCAGAGCAGCTGGTGATGGTGATTAAAGCCCCCCCTGAGACACAGATGCAAGTCTCTGATCCTGCAGAGGTAACCTTCCTGTTTCCAAGAATTACAGAGGCCATTTGGGGCCACTCATGGAATACTTATACACTTAATTTTCAGAATCTAATCCTCTTTACTATGTTTATCCTTTCCATTCCTCATTGGGTAGGAAAGATTTATGCAAGTCCACTCAAGTATAGTATATCTTGAAACAGTATTGCGACTGAGAAATCTAGCCACCAGTATGATAGATTCAGGGAGGCTTGGTTTTTAAATGCAAGATTCTTTATATGTGATTGCTGATCTATTCATCCACCTATCCATCCAATTTTTATAGCTGCCCAGCTCAACCAAATGACTCTTTGAAATATTGATCTTGGCCTCCTTGAATAGTTTCGCTGTATGTCGTTGGGCTACATACACTGTGGAACATTTTACAATAATCAACTGCCACAAAGTTTTATATCCTAGATTAATTAAATGGTGGCTAAGAATGAAATCCTATCCTCTTACTGTGCTGCCCTGTCAGAAAATGTCCTTTTGTAGGATAAGTCACCTGAGGCAATGTTTTGTGCCTAATCTACCAAACAGAACTGGTGAGCTAAGGGGAGAGATTTGTTGACATAGTGAGGTGAGTTTAGGGCATGTGAAATAGAGGCTGTACATCTTGGGTTAGTCTAATAGAATAAGTTAGTATCTATTTGGAGCCAGGAATGATGCACAGAATAAAGGTTTTTGCAGCCCTTTGTTACCCAAGTGGTTAACTTCTAGGTAGATGCAGTGCCTTGTTAACTTATGTTAAACCCAGATATAACAAAATAAAATGCTTCAAGTGGAACTTTTTCTTTCTCATTTTACTATTTTTGATTTTATACATTTCCACCCCCCCCCCAAAGTGTTAAAACTATGAGCGGAGATCATTACAAAATAGAATTTTTTTCGCTCAGATACCGAGATGTACTGGGCTTCTCAAAAATTTCCTTGTAGAATGTAGGAGCTCTTTATTATTGTGAACAATAGTTGCCCCGGGCAGTGAAACAAGTTAAACGAGGCAGATGTTTCAATTTTTTGTCATCTAGTCGTGAAGAGATAAAATTCTGAAGATTTTATAAAACTGATGTTCCCAAAATATTTTCCTAGAAAAGACCTACAGAGGCTTACCACTACTACTCTCACAACAAAAGCTGATGCAGTTTTCTATTATATGTCTCCTCAAATGTTCTTTTCTCCATCTCTGTTAGGCTTTTCAGATTGCTGTGAAAAGTACTCAGGACCCTGTTGATGTGTTCCTGTGCCCAGAAGAGAGCTCTGGTGTCTGTAGTCCCACCAAGAGTCCATTGAAAGTGGCTACTAAGGAACCTTCTTCAGAATCTTCACAAACAACAGCCTCTGTGCTTCTACACCCTTCTCAGGATACAAATTTGCCATTGCTGAGTGGAGACCAAGGTATGTGAATTGTTGCCTTAAGAATTGGCATCCAAGAGTAACTTTGGCTAGCAAGCCTTTTCAGTCAAGATAATTCTGTGCCAAGCTTGTGTTTTGACTGTTATAGCCACGCATTTCCTAAAGTGTGGCCTTTCAGTGGAGAAATATATATATAACCAGGAAGAACACAAAAGCATACTCATAATTGTTTTATCTACAGTATTTTGATTTTGTAGATATAACGCATCATGACATCTGAATATTTTTTTCTGAAGCCTTCATTGCCACCCTATAAAAGAAAAAAAATATTACTACTGGAGCTTCCAGATCATCTGCATTTTAACTATAAGAGTAGCAGAGTGTAGGTGATTAATGTTTCTTCCTCCGATTTTAAAACCGTGCTCACCTTTTTTCCAATCCAGCTTCTTTCAGTATATATTCAGAATGTGGGTTGAATAAATAAGAAGATAATAAGTTTGTTTCACTATATTCCATCCAGGCTGTGGCTTTCTGTCCTGACTATAGATTTCTTAAAGGATACTGAGATGTCCTGGGGTTTCCATTTTTCTGAAGATATTCCGCAGGTTGGCTTGGCTGACAGAATCAAAGGCTTTTCTATAATCGGTGAAGCACATATTGACTTTTTCTTGGTGCTCTTTTGCTCTCAGTTATCCAGCATGCATCCAAAATAATATCTTTTGTTCTCTATTTTTTCCTAAAACCAGCTTAAATGGCTGATGTCTCCCTTTTCATGTCTGGTTCTAATATGCATTGGATGATCTTCAGCGTTATTTGCTAGGATATGAAATTAAGGATATTGTCCAGTAATTTGTGAACTCTGCTAAGTTTCATTTTGTTGTTGGTATTTAGACTGATCCCTTTCAAACTGTTGTTACTCTCTCATTCTTCAAATCTGGTGGCATAGTTTCATTCAGGCTGAGATTATACTGCCAAAATTGAGCTGGAAATGACTGTGCTAAGCCTCTGTTAGGCAAAACAAATTCAGCCTTCAGATCTGTCTAACTTACAGAAAAAATAATTTTGCACGGTAGCAGTTGTAAATGTAATTTATGGCCCCAGTTTGAAGAATGATGCCTGTTTTTATCTTAAGAGAAAGGAATTCCGGTATCAAAATGCCATAAGGGAGGATATTCTATTCTGTGTTTTTATTTCATAGCATTTGCAATATACAAAATATACTATATACAGAAAGGCTTCCACATCTGATCTTAAAATTATGAGCAAGAACAAGCTAGATTTTCAAATGCCCTGGTTCTAAAGCAAATGCATCCTTTTGCAATATGTATGTAAGTAGTTGTTGGTCTTGCATTATTGGTTCTGCACTTCTGTGGAGATGATTATTTTGAATCTTTTTGACAAAAGATATGGAATAAAGAGAGGAGGCATAGAAACAGATGGCATTAGGAGAGATGATATACGAGAGACCAGATAGGAAACAATAAGAGAGGAAATTTAAATGTTTTAAGTATTATTCAGGCTCACATTCTGGTTTTTACCGTATTTTCCGGCGTATAAGACGACTGGGCGTATAAGACGACCCCCTACTTTTCCTGTTAAATTGTAGGGTTTGGGCTATACTCGCCGTATAAGACTACCCCACTGCATACAAAGTCTGCTTGGTTTGGGTGGGTCAGCTCTCTCTCCCTCCCTGCCTGCCCAGCCCTCCCTGTCTCCAAGACGCAATTTTTTTTAAAAAAAATCCCATTTATATCCCGCCCTTCTCCGAAGACTCAGGGCAGCTTACAATCTAAAGCACAAATCAATGTGCTTAGCAATGTACAAAGTACACTTCCGGCATCCAGAGCCTGCCTGCGTTTCTTTAACCTCCACATGCTTCCGACTCTCGACAACTTCAACATTGTAAACCTTGCTGCTGTTAGTATCCTGGGTGACTCTTCTCCAAACCCCCTCTACCCCAACCCGGGTGAAAACGCTAACATTCTCCCAGTGTGTGCCTATCCCTCTCCAACCAACTGCTCCCCCATCCGTATCTGGCTCCAGCGGGCTCGTCCACACGTCCCAGGGCCGCCCTCCAGCAGTCCCCGGTTCCGGTCCATCTGACACCGACGGAAAACAGCCGGCCCTTGCCTCCAGCGCGCAGGCTATAGCATGCAGTCCCGGCACAGGTCCGTCGGCAGGCAAGGGAACAGCTAGCATGTTTTGTAGTGCCCAGGCTCCCTGTACGGCAAGGCAGACTGGGCTGTCCTCCTGAGTGCCTGTGGGGTCCTCAGCAAAGCCCTGCGATGCAGGCACGTGCAAACGCTGTGAAGCAGCTGGTCGTTGGGTTTGCAGAGCCAGGAACCGGCGATCAGCTGATAGTCGGCCTTGCTGATTACGGGCAACCTCCTCCCTTGTTTGTCGGAGCGCTGGGTCATGGAGCGAGCCGTGTGCAGTGGGGGGGTGAGTAGGTGAAGCAGGGCTTGTTTTTGGAATGAGACCCCCTGTGTAGTGTCGGGCCCGCAGGGCTCGACAACAGACAGCAATTTTGTGATTCTCTCCCCCTTCCTCCTCCCATCAATGAGCTGCCGAGGTTGCCTGCATGTGTGTATGTGTGGAGGGGTGTTGCCTCTGGTTTTTCCTGTAACATCGGACAATAAAACCGCCCCTAACCCTAACACCCGGCGTATAAGACGACCCCTGACTTTTGAGAAGGTTTTTTTGGGTTAAAAAGTCGTCTTATACGCCGGAAAATACGGTAATTCATAGGATGTACTGTTAGTTCTACTTCAACCAAAAAAACCTGTAATACCAATCTACTAGTGGGACAGAGAAGTAGTGGGAAAGGTGGCATACCACTTCACAGTGCTTTACAGCCCTCTCTAAGCAGTTTACGGAGTTAGCATAATGACCCCAACAATCTGGGTCTTCATCTCAGAAGGATGGAAGGCTGACTTGAGCCAGTCAGAATCAGAGGGAAGGACAAAAAACAATGGATGGAATCTAATCAAGGAGAGAAGCAACCTGGAATTAAGGAGAAATTTCCCAACAGTTAGGACAATGAACCAGTGGAACAGTTTGCTGTCAGACGTTGTGGGTACTTCATCACTGAAGGCTTTTAAGAAGAAACTGGTCAGTCACTTGTCTGAAATGGTATAGGCCTCCTGCTTGAGCAGAGGGTTGGACTAGAAGATCTCCAAGGTCCCTTCCAACTCTATTCTGATTGAGTGATAGAATCGACCTCCTGGAGTGAGCAGTGAGTTAACCCTGCAGCACTGCATTCTAACCACTGTGCCATCACAGCTCTACTTAGAAAGGCTTGATGGGGGAAAAGCTACAAACAAGAAAGGCAATGCATTTCTCGATACATTTCTGTACCAAGTGAATCTTTCTCTTAAGAGTTTTTCTAAGAAAAAGTTTTTACATTTTGCTTCAAATTATATGTAATTTATTCCTAATTTGTGATAGAGACCAATTCAGATATTTTTGTAGGCGCAGCTGAGCCATGAAAATTGTTTATACTTTCCTAATGGAAAAAAAATATTGTATATTATATATAATTGGAAGATTAAGCAGGCATATGTCAACAAAGCAATTTTGCTTTTGTGTATAGAGAAGGCTTTCTTTGGGATATTCACTTGGGATGAGAGGCACGGGTATATCTATTATGATGGTTACTAAGTCTCTCCTTTATCTCTTGGCAGAACCTTTGTTATCTGGAGAGACTACGCTGCCTCTGAAGTGTCCCGGGGATGATGTAAACCTCTCACCACTGGCTTCCGTGGATGCTTTGCTTCTGCAGGGCAAGGATGACCTCTCAAGTTTTCTGCCCTCTGAATTCATTGCACTTTCACCACCCCAGACTCAGGACTATCACTTTGGGCTTGAGGAGGGTGAAGGCATCAGTGAGCTCTTTGACTGTGACTTTGGAGATTTCACCTCCTTGGATTTTTGAATATCCTCTGATTGGGGAAAGGGGAGCACCACACGGTCAACTCTATCCCCATCCTAGGGGATCTTTTTGCAGCTGACATCTGAACATAATTCCAGGGCTAGTTGTTGTCTTCAGAGCCAGCGTGCTGTAAATCAGATGCCAGGGAAGGAAAATGGCAGCTGTGGTCGGGCATCAGTGACAATGAGAGCACTCAGCTCCTGGAAGGGCTGCCTTTTGCTGGCCATCTCCCTGTAATTGAGGGAGATAGCTGTGAAGCTAATTGCTGCTGTGAATGTTGCAAGCTTGTTTTTGTGACCTGATTGAGAGTCAGCAGGCATCCCCTCAAGCCTGCTGTGCCCAGGCCCAGAGTAGTAATAATACTTAGGAATGGGTGAGTAGTGTCACCTTGATTCTCTGGTGCCATGTTTGGAATCTATAGGGATAGCTGTAGAGATGCTGTTGCAGCAGTCTAGTTATTCTTGTTGAACCACTCCTTTCCCTGAACTTCTCGTTAGACAATACTTGGCTGTGGGCAGGCCCCTTTTTTATCAGGTGCTTAATTTTCTATGTATTGAGCAATTTATCAATCTTGGCTTAGGAAAATACGATGGTCAGAAGCTACCCTTAGAAGAGGGGCCTTTCCATTCCTTTCTCAGCAAACTGGGATGTGTGGCAGAAGCACTGAGCACATTATTGTGAGGGACACCTTTCTGCCAGGCAGCGGTGGGAGAAGGTGACCGGAATGGTACTTCTCAGAACAGTCGTTGATCTGTCCTCTTACAATCCATCTCTACCTGGTTGGATGGCATTTTTACCTTTTACCTTTGCTGGCAATGATAAACCAGAGATTTGCAACTCAGTAGTCAAAGAATGGCCAAGTAGAAGAAAAAGACAACCAACTGGATGGATAGGATGGATGATACAATGGGAGCCTTTTGTTAAACAAGCTGCTCAAACTAGTGAAAGATAATGGGTAACTGGATGTGTTAGAAAAGTGGGTGGGCTTTTTTTGCTCTTTTTTTTTAAAAAAAATATTCTGGTTGAAAAGGAGAAACTGGCTTACAAATATGAGGCACCAAGAATGGTGGGGTGAAGTGTTTCTGGATGCTGATGCAAGCATACTTTTTCTTTTTCCTTGTGAGCCTCACCATAAAGCTTTAAGGAGGGTCCTGTACAGATTATTTATTTATTTTGGGTGTTCCTCACCTCCCACTATGGATATTATTTTGTGGAAAGCCAATTCCCTGGTAGAATATATCTTTATCTATCTGGGGATGGGATGGGTTTTTATTATGGTGATTTTCTTTAATAGTGAGGTGCTCAGTCTGCTCAGCTGTCTTTAGTTTTAGAGCAGACAGCCAACAAGGCAGAGGGGACACTGCTTGTCGTAGGAAATGAAGTTACTGGAACATTTTTGCTTCAGCAGGAGGAAGAGAGGGTTGCTGGCCATTCTCCATGATAGTAAGGGAGGTTAACCCTACACAGTATTGTGAGACAACAAGCAACCAATGCCTTTGTTTGCCCCTTTCCTGTAAAGTGAAGGGGAAAACACTGGCTCTTTTTCCTTATTATCCTAAACTCCATGCTAAGCATAAGGTGTGTCCAGAAATCATGGATTCATATTATTTATTTATTATTTATGTGCCTCCATCCAGTATTCCTGGAAGATAAAGGATAGTGTCAGAGGATTATGGGTGCATGAAGTAGAACTCAACATGTCCAGGTATGTGGAAAGAAACCCTTTAGGTATCTTTTTAGAATTGCTGACCTAGCAAGTGGCAGCAGAGAACCTGGGAAGAAGTAGGTTGTACTTGGAGAGCCTTGAATAGCAAAGAGCTTCAGTGTCTCATCAATATGTTGAGAGAGTATGACTGGTCAAGACAAGTGAACTGAAATGCTATTTATTCATAGAAGATGGACAGCAGGTTCATCTTTTAGAGCAGTATTTCTCACAGTAATTTTAAGATGTGCGGACTTCAGCTCCCAGAGTTCCTCAATCTGAGAACTGAAGTCCATGCATCTTAAAGTTGCTGAGGTTGAGAAACACTGCTGTAGAGAAATATTTTGGTATGTTGAAAGGGAGGGTGGGGAGGGAAACACACATTGTGCTAGGATAAGAGTTTGTGGAAGGAATAGTTTTATTCCAGGTTTATCCATTTTGAGAAGTAGCTTTAGTTGAAGGAATGGGGCTTTCGCAGCAGGTATGGATGCCATCAGGTTGATTAGGAGTACTTCCTAGTGCAGGGGTAGGCAACCTTGGCTCTTTTATGACTCGTGGACTTCAACTCCCAGAATTCCTGAGCCATCCGGCTTAGGAATTCTGGGAGTTGAAGTCCACGAGTCAAAAGAGCCAAGGTTGCCTACCCCGGTCCTAGTGCATCACAAAGCAGTAATTGGTGCTGTCCCTCAGGTGCCTTCTTAGTCCTTTAAGTATTATTTCAGTTCCTGAAACTCACCAAAGTGTGCTCCTACATATTAGGAGGGTATTTTGCTTTATGGAAAAGTAACGATGACTCGGTGTGTGGCTTTGGGTGGGGGTTGTGTATTAGTGTTCTTAATAGATGAGAGAACTACTAATGTAAAGCATTGTGACACCTAGTCCCAAATAATTTAGATTTCACTGGAGCTTTTTTTTTGGACAAGACTAAACAAAAGCATCTCTTAAGTGGGTCTTCTTCAGGCAACACATATAAATATGCTTTCTGAAATAAAAATTAATCAGGCAGCAGATGGTTGTATAAACATATAGGTACACAACATGATTCCTGTCCTCTCTCCTCACTTTTCATCTCTTTCTCAGGTTGCCAGATCCTAAAGCTGAATCAAGTTAAAAATTATCCCTGTGTTGCTAGAATCTGCATAAGGAGAAATGGCTAACTCTCTCCAGACATTGCATTTTCCAAGTTGGACATTTGCAATTAGACTGTCTTCAAGAAACTTCATGCTGTGTTCTCTTAGACTGTACTACTTCAGAATAATAGCTGGCAAAATATGTTCTCTGTAACCAAGGTACAACCTATTTGTTTCAGATACAAACAGGAGAGCAATTTGATCATACGTTAATTACTGATCTCTTAAATGAGCCTTAATCTGGATGCCTTGTGGATTTCCTATAATCTTAAATGTTAGCCAAGGTGGCTGGAGCTGACGGCAGTTTTAACTCAGTTCATCTACAGAGTACCAGAGTTACAAATCTGGATTGCATTTCTGTACATGTTCCCATTCTGACAGGTTTATCTTTTTGAATTGTGGATATCTCTCTCAGTGACTGCAGCAAACAGAGTGACAATCTGTTCCAAAGGACTAGATTTATATCTAGATTTATATCTTTTGATATATCCATTCTGAGCACATCTTGCTTTTTCCAAAGGAGAGACGTGCTGCTTTGGCCAACCTCTTTCTGATGCAGCTCATAAAAAAATCACTGTAATGTACCAGATATTTTTTCTCTTTAACTTATCTAGTGCCGGCTACTAGCTCCCACCCCCCCTTTAGAAAAAAAAGTCTGGTTGCTAGAAAAATAAGGGAACAGATTCCATAAAAGATTGTGTTGATATTTGCCTACTGGAGTACTTTCCTGAACTGATGTTCCATTCTTACTGGTTGGGAACAAAAATAATAATGCTATGATGCCAGGGCCCATTTTCTGGATATATCAAAGCAATAAACCTTGCTGTATTCTTTACATTTTAGATAATTCTTGAATGTATTTCCTTCTTGATAGTGACCTAGAATGTAAGGAGTAGAACATAGTTATCTGTGATAGAATGACAAGCACCCCATAATTGTTACTAAAATTTTATCTTGTAAAAGTCCACGAAGTGGCTTCAGCAAAATGCAGTACACTTTATGGTTCAATAAGCTGAACAGCATTTTCATAATAGCAAATCAGGATTTGAACCCTGTTCTGCTGCCTGCTTGGGATTGGGGGGGAAATTATGCATGATTGAGAGGTCTTCCTATAGACCTCTCAAGTTTCCCCCAGTTCAACAAATAAGATGGCTGCTATCTTCCCTCATAATCTCAATTTTCACTTCTACATTAAAATGCTTCTTAATGTTTTCATCCTTGAACTTCAGCATCACCTGCAACGGAAAGTTATTCTATCATTTTTCAAGTCATGACCTTCATGTGGGGTAAAGGTCATGAGGCCTTCTTACCCTACCTCAGTATGGGTAACCCTCCTGGCTGAGATATCTGGATGTTGTTTGAAAGAAGGAAGACCTTCACGCTATTTGAGGAACTCCAGCCCCTCTATTTAAAGCCCTCCAGACAGCAGTGGATTGGAAGATCTTAGATAAACTGATGAGCACCATTGATAGCGGAGAAAATGGCTAATGGTTAAAGCTTTAGTCTGAGAAAAGCAATCTAGATTTTTTTTTAAAAAAAGACACAACTTGAGTTAAGGATGGAATGGAGAGGTATGTTACAGACAACCTATGAGAAGAGCATGCTTGATGCAAGTTGGCCTTGCACAGCAGAACTGAACATTCTATAACCAGATTGGAATGGAGACCTCCACATGTTTAGCAAGAATTTCCAAGCACTTGAGAATAAAGATCTGAGATCACTTGCTGCTGTTGTGATTAAAATGATTTTTGGAGAATCAGGTACATGTATGAACAAGAATGCCTCTTGCACCAGAAGCCTATTATAAGAAAACCCATCCACCCAACCCCTTCCCTTCTAACCAGGTATCTTGATTCTGAACATGGTGACCATATGCACCGCAAAAGATGTTGCTGCTATCAACCTAAGAACCAGGAAGGATTGGAGCCAGACAGTTCTGGTACCATAATCCAAATGGGAAGCACTTAGTATAGCTCATAATGCAAATAGTTCTACGAAGCCTTAAAATCTATTGGATCAAAGAAATAAGCCTAGAGTGCACACGATTCTCCTTTCAGCAGGCTTCTTCTAGTGAGGAACATGAGAAGTCCAGTTGGGCAAGTTCTTTATTAAAACTGACAGCAGAGGAGAAGGTGCTGTATCTATACCCCAACAAGAGAATTAAGAGTGCCCTTGTGTAAGTTATGCAGAATCAAAGATTATCTGGAAAAGTTGTGGGATCTTGTTGAAGTGGTTAAAGGTTGCTAAGATATTGTTATAGTTCTTAAGGATCGCAACTTTTTTTGGTAAGTTTCCAGTGTATCCAAGATCCTTTGGCAACTGAGCAACCAAAAACTTGCAGCATTTTCCAGGTGCCTGAACATTGAGGGAAGTGCACGTTTTTGTCTGTGCCTATTTTTAATAACAAGCCTTGTTCATGATTTGTGCCTTTAGTTTTAATAAACATTTCTAATAATTTCCTCTTGATTTACTGTCTTTTGATTATTTAAATATTGCTTATTTAAATAGTGGTAAGCGCTTTGGACTGGTGCTTAATAAGCATGTCCTGAGATAAAGTTTCTGCATTCACTTTTATGCAGGTAACTATTTGACTGTTGGTTGCCTAGTAGTTGGGGAATTTGCACATCAAATTAATAATAACAGCATCAGTTACCTAAGGCAGACCAAGGGTACAGCAAGTGGTGTGTTACAAGATACCAAAACTACATTATCCATCAGTGTTTCTCAGAGTGGCTTGTACAAAGCCCACATTCAGTGTAGTTCTGTAGAATCTGGTGTAGGGTGAAATTACAGGATCTATTTATTGAATTTATTCACCAAGTCATATAATTGTCTTTTCAAAACAAGGATATTCATATGATGTGGAGCCAAAACCAATAAAACCTGATTGGGCATTCCAGAGGTTATATATAAAACTTCCAAAGTGCTCAAGATCATGTTGACAAAAATTAGTGATTTGGGGGCAGTGCAATTTTTTGTCAGGAAAATAAGCAAATTAAGGATTTACTATCATAGCCTCTGCACCAAGTCTTCAAAATCCTGCTAATTTCAACATTAAACCCTCCAGAATAGGAAAGCCTGGTTCAACTAATGTCGATCTTGCTCTTGTCACCAGAATGATTTATACAATCCATTAGTTTGCCTAGTTTTGCATTATAGGAAAGCAGATGGGTTCAGTAATTTGCACAACAGTTTTATTCTGGTGAGAGTGATGGAGCTGAAGTTATTTAATACCATATTATGGCTTTCACATACAGTATTATCTAGAGCAGAGGTGGGGAATAATGGACCCTTTATGACTTGTGGACTCAGGAATTCTGGGAGTTGAAGTTCACAAGTCATAAAAGGACCATTGCTCCCCACCCCTGTTCTAGAGGGATTGTTTGAGGAAAAATGCAACAAGCTATTCATTTGTCATGGAACTAAAGGTTAAAGCTTATGTTCTCTTTATGTTTGAACATTATAATGCATGTATCAGAAAAAGAGAAGGAGGAAAACACAAATCAATAGTCATAATGTTGACTAAGTGTTTCTATTTTTTTCTTTTTCTCAGAAAGATCAAAACAGATTTTTTTTTCTGCTTAGTAAAGTACAGGAGTTATTCACAGAAAAGAAATTCAGGATAGGTGAAATTCCAGCAGGTGGCAGAAGAAGGAAGCAAGAAAAAATTTCTAAAGAAAGCGAACAATGTGTTCCTTAACCCTAGACCCAATATTTGCAAGGTGGATTCAAAGCTTAGTCTAGTTTAATGTTTTGGTGCTTTTAACTTGATCCCCTAATGCATGTTTCCTATGTTAATCTTGAAACGTAAGTCAGTTTACAGTTTCATTGTTTTACTGTAGCAGTGGCTGTCCAGGCATCTGATTGAGAAATCTTTCCTCTCTCCAGTCAGCTGATTCTTTGATCTACGCACATAAAAGCAGTATAAACTAGTGAGTTGTTTTTCAAACTAGGCAGCTTTAACTTTATACTGGCTAGGGAATTCTGGGAGTAGAAGCTCACACATTTTAAAGTTGCCAAATTTGAAAAATAGTGATCTAATCAGAATACAGTTGCAAGAAAAAGTATGTGAGCCCTTTGGGATTACGTGGAGTTTTGCATGAATTGGCCTTAAATTGCACTGTAAACGTCATGTAAATCACAATAGAAAAACACAGTCTGCTTAAAATAATACTACACAAACATTAGCTGTTGTCATGTTTTAATTGAACATAAGATGGAAACATTCACAGTGCAGGGTGGAAAAAGTATGTGAACCTTTAGACTTAATAACTGGTTGACCCTCCTTTGGCAGCAATAACCTCAACCAAACGTTTCCTGTAGTTGCAGATCAGACCTGCACAACGATCTGGAGTAATTTTGGACCACTCCTCTTCACAAAACTGTTTCAGTATAGCAATATTCTTGGGATGTCTGGTGTGAATCACTCTCTTAAGGTCATGCCACAGCATTTCAATCGGGTTGAGGTCAGGACTCTGACTGGGCCACTCCAGAAGGCATATTCTGTTCTGTTGAAGCCTTTGTTTTGTTGAATTACTTGTATGCTTTGGGTCATTGTCCTGTAGCATCATCCATCCTCTGCAGAGCTTCAGTTGGCCGACAGATGGTCATACATTTTCCTGCAAAATGTCCTGATAAACTCTGGAATTCATTTTCCCATCAATGACAACAATCCGTCCAGGCCCTGAGGCAGCAAGCAGCCCCAAACAATGATGCTCCCTCCGCCATCTTTTACAGTGGGGATAAGGTTTTGATGTTGGTGTGCTGTGCCTTTTTTTCTCCACACATAGTGTTGTGTGTTTTTCCCAAACAACTCAATTTTGGTTTCATCTGTCCACAGTATATTTTGCCAGTAGTGCTGTGGAACATCCAGGTGCTCTTTTGCAAACTTCAAACGTGCTGCAATATTTTTTTTGGACAGCAATGGCTTCCTCCGTGGTGTCCTCCCATGTACTCCATTCTTGTTTAATGTTTTCCTTATTGTAGATGTGTCAACAAAAATGTTAGCATGTGCCAGAGATTTCTGTAGGTCTTTAGCTGACCCTCTAGGATTCTTCTTTACCTCATTAAGCATTATGCGCTGTGCTCTTGCAGTCATTTTTACAGGACGACCACGCCTAGGGAGAGTAGCAACAGTGCTAAACTTTCTCCATTTGTAGACAGTCTGTCTTACCGTGGACACGTGAACATCAAGGCTTTTGGAGATACTTTTGTAACCCTTTCCAGCTTCATGCAAGTCAACAATTCTTGATCGTAGGTCTACTGAGAGCTCTTTTCTGTGAGGCATGGTTCACATCAGACAGTGCTTCTTGAGACCAGTAAACCCAAAACAGGTGTGTGTTTTTAAAGGGCAGGACAGCTGTCAGCAACACATCCAAAATCATCACACTGATTGGAGTCAAGGTTGGCTCACTCCTGGCTCCAATTAGCTCTTGGAGAAGTCATTAGGCTAGGGGTTCACATACTTTTTCCACCCTGCACTGTGAATGTTTCCATCTTATGTTCAATTAAAACATGACAACAGCTAATGTTTGTGTAGTATTATTTTAAGCAGACTGTGTTTTTCTATTGTTGTGACTTACATGACGTTTAGAGCGCATTTTATGGCCAATTCATGCAAAACTCCACGTAATCCCAAAGGGTTCACATACTTTTTCTTGCAACTGTAGAGCTTGGAGGGCTCTATTGAATTTCTGCAGGAAATGAACCTGCCTATCACTAAAGGTAAAGTAAAGTGGGCAGTGCTGATCCGTTTCTTAGCCAAGGGATCCAGTGTTGTCCAAAGACATTTCCATGATCATGTGGCCAACAGGACTATACACTGAGCATGAAATGCTGTTACCTTCCCATTTAAATGGTACCTATTTACTTGCATTTACATGCTTTTGAACTGCTACTGTAGGTGGGGTAGGAGCTGGGGCAAGTGATGGGAGCTTACCCCATCACAAAATGCTCCAGTCTTGAACCTGGGCTGTCAGCTTTCCAGCTGACAAGCTCAGCTGAGCCATCGTGCCCCTGCTTATCATTAGCAAGTAACAAATAATATAAATAAATAAGCCTTCAATTTTTATATCAAATGCCATTTTAAAAAGGACAGGTTGTCTAGAATAGAATAGGTTTAACTACTGAAATGATGATTTATTACAAATATTTTAATAATAATAATATAATGTTGGAAGGTACCTTGGAGGTCATCTAGTCCAACCCCCTGCTCAGGCAGGAAACCCTATACCATTTCAGACAAATGGCTATCCAGTCTCTTTTTAAAAACTTCCAGTGTTGGAGCATTCACCACTTCTGGAGGCAGGTTGTTCCACTGGTTAATTGTTCTAACTGTCAGGAGGTTTCTCCTTAGTTCTAGGTTGCTTCTCTCCTTGACTAGTTTCCATCCGTTGCTTCTTGTCCTGCCTTTGGGTGCTTTGGAGAATAGCTTGAGTCCCTCCTCTTTGTGGCAGCCCCTGAGATATTGGAACACTGCTATCATGTCCCCCCTCATCCTTCTCTTCATTAAACTAGACATACCCAATTCCAGCAGTTGTTCCTTATATGTTTTAGTCTCCAGTCCCCTAATCATCTTTGTTGCTCTTCTCTGTACTCTTTCTAGAGACTCAACATCTTTTTTACATCGTGGTGACAAAAACTGGATGCAGTATTCCAAGTGTGGCCTTACCAAGGCATTGTAAAGTAGTATTAATACTTCACGTGATCTAGATTCTATCCCTCTGTTAATGAAGCCTAGCACTGTGTTGGCATTTTTGGCAGCTGCAGCACACTGCCAGCACATATTTAAGTGATTGTCCACTAGGACTCCGAGATCCCTCTCATAGTTACTACTATTGAGCAAGGTACCCCCTATACTATACCTGTACATTTGGTTTTTCTTGCCTAAAAGTAGAACCGTACTTTTTTCACCATTGAATTTCATTTTGTTGGATAGTGCCCAGTGTTCAAGTCTGTCCAGATCCTCCTGTATCTTAAGCCTGTCTTCTGGAGTGTTGGCTATTCCTGCCAGCTTGGTGTCTGCAAATTTGATGAGTTCCCCATTTATCCCTACTGTTCTGTACCAGCCTGCTACCGGCCCTGCAGAAAAGGCAGGGACAACCCCTTTACAAATGGCAAGAGGCTGGAATTAAGCCTGCCAAATTTATTAACATAAAACAGAGCAAAACAAGACACCAACCATGAAACAGGAACTATGAAACAGGAACTATTCAAGCGGTTGCCTTCAGCAAACGAGCCCTCCCACGCATTCCCCTTTTATACAGTTCAGGGCGTGGCTTCTCTCTGCCTCCTTCCGAGGTGCCCCATTGCCTTCCTCTGTTTACTCCTGATTGACTGCCTCCTGCGTCGGGCGTCCTTGAACAGGGCCAGCTGTGGGTCATCTTCATCCACGCTGTCAGGCTCACACAGCTGGGTCTCCGTAGTGACCAGGTGGGAGGGGCCTGGCTGAGGGCTCTCATCAGCAAGCTCTTCAACACCCCCCTCTTCCTCTGAGTCGTCCGACCCAACTGCCGAACCCACAGGCTGACCCTGAATCACAACACCTTCGCCCAATTCGTTGACGAAGATGTTGAAGAGCACTGGGCCCAGAACAGAGCCCTGGGACACCCCACTACATATTTCCCTCTATGTAGATGCGGTTCCATTGAGGACCACACGCTGAGTGCGGCCGGTCAGCCAGCTACAAATCCATCTGGTGGTGATGCTGTCTAACCCACATTTTTCTATCTTATCAAGTAGTAGGTTGTGATCTACTTTATCAAATGCTTTACTGAAGTCCAAGTAAATTATATCTACAGCATTCCTCTGGTCCACTAATTTTGTCACTTGGTCAAAGAATGCAATAAGATTTGTCCAGCATGATCTGTTTTTGACAAACCCATGTTGGCTTTTAGTGATGACTGTTTGCATCAAGGTGTTCGCTGATTTGTTGTTTGATTATCTTTTCCAGAATCTTTCCAGGTATTGAGGTCAGGCTGATAGGTCTGAGGTTTCCTGGATCTATTTTTTTTCCATCTTTTTTGAAGATGGAAACTACATCAGCTCTCTTCCAGTCCCTTCCAGTCTTCTGGTCTTCTGTTTTTTATGGCACTGGTTTTGGTAGGTTGGACTGTTTTTTTCCCTTTGTGTAAAGACAGATGCAAAAAACGAGTTAAATAGTTCTGCTTTCTCCCTGTTGCTTGTCACCTTCTTGCCACTTTCCCCCACTAATGGACCAATCATTTCCTTAACTTTTTTCTTGTTTTTTACAGGTTGAAATAAGCTTTTTTTTGTTATTTTTTACTTTGGTCGCAAGCCATAGTTCATTTTGAGCCTTAGTTTCCCTCACTTCATCTTTGCAGGCACGGGCTATTTGCTGATATTCTGCCTTAGTTATGTGCCCCTCTTTCCACTTGTTATACTTGTCCTTTTTATCTTTCAATTTATCAGAGAGTTCTTTATGCAGCCATGCTGGTTTCTTTTGAGAGCTGTTATTTTTCTTCTTTGTTGGTATTGTGCTAGACTGGGCCTTTATTATCTCATTTTTCAAAATTTCCCAAGCTTCTTGAGTTGTTTTCCCCTTTAGGATTCTCATCCATGGAATTCTTCCCAAGGTCTCTCTAAGTTTATTGAAATTAGCTCTTTTAAAGTCCAAGACTCTAGTTTGACTGTGTTCTATTGCTTGTGCTTCCAGAATGTTGAATTCCAATATTGCATGATCACTTCCCCACAAGGTTCCTGTGGCTTCGACATTTTCTATCATTTCATCTCTGTTAGTGAGAATTAAATCCAATATGGCTAATCCCCTAGTTCCCTTCTCTACTTTTTGGGAGAGAAAGTTGTCTGCTAGGTTTGTCAGGAATCTGTTTGATCTTCCACTTGGTGCAGAGTTTGTCTCCCAGTTGATATCAGGGTAATTAAAGTCCCCCATTACTATTGTGATGTGCTTCCTACATACCTTAGTTAGCTGACTAGCAAAAAGTTCATCTATTTCCTCTGTTTGGTTGGGCGGCCTATAGTATACACCTATGGCAATGTCATTTTTCCCCCTTTTATATTGACCCAAATGCATTCAATTTTACAGTTTTCATCATTGTTGTGCTCTATTTCTTTAGAGATAAAGTTATTTCTTATATAGAGAGCAACTCCACCTCCTCTTTTGTTTCGTCTGTTTCTTTTAAATAATTTAAATCCCTCTAGCTGTGTGTTCCATTTGTGGGTTTCGTCCCACCATGTTTCTGTAATGGCAACAATATCATATCCGCCCTCATTTACCTGAATTTCTAGTTCACCCTGCTTACTGTTCATACTCTGTGCATTGGTATATTTCTACTGATGTATTTCTACTGTGCATTTCTACTGTTTTCTTTTTGTTGGTTTTATAGCTTTTTGATATTGCCAGAAAAGTAATTAATAAAGTTTCTTGTTGTTAAATCTCTGCCAAGAGAGGAGCCTGCATACCAGAATTATTCGTTAGTACTGTGACTGTAAGACTTTAACATTTCCTTCTTTCTGCCTCTGGCAAGTTAAAAGCTGGTGAGCTTAGCTACTGGTAAGAAATATTGGAGGCTGCTAGGTTTTATGTCTTCACACCTAGGAGGATCATCATTTGATTGGTCCTGAAGTAAGTGAAACCTGGCAACAGTTGCATCTAATGACAACAAATCCATTCAGTTTGTGAACACCTTTAGAATAAATCTAAATTAGAGAGCAGGTAGCTACAACATCAAATTCATTTTTGTATCATTTTCTTTCCTGCTGTTTGGAAAATCTTACTTGATGATGATGTGCTCTAGAGCAGGGCTCTTCAAACTTGGCCCTTTTATGACTTGTGGACTTCAACTCCCAGAATTCTTCATCCAGGCTGAGGAATTCTGGGAGTTGAAGTCCACAAGTCATAAAAAGGCCAAGTTTGAAGAGCCCTGCTCTAGAGAACTTAAAAGTTTCACAAGATCTATCTTCTGGCCTACAGTCATGGAGCATAAATTCATCGGCTGTTTACTAAAGATGTCAGAAGGAATGGAGAAATTTTAAGATATGCAAATGCTGGTATAAAGGTAGAAAGTAGGACATGATATGTTTTGAGGAAAAGTGGTTTTGAAAGAAGCAAAAATAACTACATACTTCTGTCCACATTGTTTTATGGAAAGAGAGTTGGGTAGGTCAGACGAAACGTCAAAGAAAGTTGAATAGAGTAAGATTGGATATTTAGAAATATATGTGGTAAAACAAAAAGAGATAAATTTAAGAATGAATAGATGCTGAATGGATGTGGACTGAATACAAAAATGGGCAATCAAAGTGAGCAATCAGTATGAAAGAAGAGTTTGTGATAGTTTGGTTATGTAGAGAGATTGAATAACAAATTGTGAAACAAATATATAAATGAAGTGTGGGTCAAGAGAAAAAAAAGTCAAGGAACTTGTCCTTGGGTAGTGATGATGGGATCCTCAAAGAAAAAGGTGAGAAATAATATGGATATATTAGATGGTTTGCAACGATAGGAAAGCATAGAAAGGCATAGTGAATAATACTAGTGTAAAGAAACCGGCTGTATTTCCTTTTTTTAACTCATATCTTTAGTTTCTTTGGGTTATTTTTGTTACTGCATAACAGCGATGTTCATCCTATAAAGCTACTTATGCCCAAAGAGAACAGCAATATGTAGAGAACCTGTCAAATTTTAAACTGGTTGATTAAATTTGGGGTAGGGGGAGAAAACCCTCATCTTGCTAAACTATCAAATCTGTGCTGCAAAAATCCACCGTATCCCTCTTGTATCTCTGCCATCTAATGGTTTTCTACTTTTTTGCAACCTAGATGTGGTAGCTTTACGTGGCAGTTCTTACAGCTTTTGGAACTAACACATCTTACTTTGGAGTACATAATTTTTTGGAGCTAAAAGCCACATTAGTCTTTGATTGGCGAGTACAAATAACAGAATATGGCCAGAACAATGAAATACATTTTGCCATTCATTCATTCAAATTACCTAAACACAGTTCGGTACTTCCCATGTACTTCTCAAGACTGTTTTCCTTCTCTCGTATTAAAATTGTTTAACATAATTTTGTAATTATTATTTTATGATACTTAGAGCTATAAATTACTAAGATGGAGTTGAATTGATGGAATGCCATATTTATATTCTGGTTTATTGAAATTAACCGTTCCATGAAATATTGGACCAAGACACACCTTTTGTCACATAATTAGAAGGAAAACAGTTGTTTACCTTTTTTGCCTGCGTCAATTAATTCTTAAAGTGGTAATATCCTCTAAGGTTAACTCAAATTTTACATTTCCCTTCCTCTTCCTCAGCAGGAAGGCCTGTGGGGAAGTAGTTTGCTATGTTTTGTGCAATGATTTTTAGAGAAATATCCTGTGGTAAGTTCAAAAGATGCACTATGAAATGCAACCATAAATAATGAATACTAAGAGACAGATGAGATGATGAATAAACCACGAGTACTTTGTGATGTACATTCTTTGCTTCACTGCTCTGTCTGATATGCAGAATTGGGAGAGAGGGGGAAAGAGTTCTCTATTGTAAGCATGTAGATAGTTCCAAAGGTTCTGGAAATATTTAACTTTGCATAGGAATCGGCTCATTTTACTAGATGCATAATTTAGAATGAAAGACATTTATGATTTCTCCTGGCACACTTGCAAAGTGGTTGGGTTCATACACTGCACTACATAATTCTAGATCATAAACCTGAGGTTACAAACCTTGAATATATTGTTTTATATATATATATCAATATGGTACTATAATGTTACATACCATTATGTTATATATACCAATATACTTTATAGCTTAACATGATCTACTAATTCATACTGCACATGAACAGTTAAAAATCAAGAATTTCCACTTGATAAAGTAACCCATATTCTTCCTTTTCTGGTGTATGCTTAGTGATGGAAATTACAGTCCCTGAGAAATATCTGTAACTAGCTCAACCTATTTGGGAGTCAAGCTATTCTCCAAAGCACCTGAGGGTAGGACAAGAAGCAATGGATAGAAACTAATCAAGGAGAGAAGCAACCTAGGACTAAGAAGAAATGTCCTGGCAATTAGAACAATCAATCCATGGAACAACCTGCCTCCAGAAGTTAATCCATGGAACAACCTGCCTCCAACACTGGAAGTTTTTAAGAAGAGATTGGACAACCATTTATCTGAAATGGTATGGGGTTTCTTGCCTGAGCAGGGGATTGGACTAGAAAACCTCCAAGGTCCCTTCCAACTCTGTTTATTCTATTCCGTTCTGTTCTGTTCTGTTCTATCCTCTTCCCAGGTTACAAAGCCCTGTCATTTCCATAGGATTCGCTCAGTCAGGTCCATCTCTGAGTAAAATAAGGTGTTTCTATTTCACTGATGTCAACAATATTCCTCACAGTGGTCCAAGAAAGATCCTTCAAACTCTCCAGACCCCTCATCTGGTTGGGTCTGGGAGAGAAGCCCTAAAGACTACCAAAGACTGATAAAATCCAAATGAACTAATTTTGGAAAGGGGAAAACCTGCCCAACATATCCAACTTGGTTTATGGCCCATTCATCCACAATCATCATAGATGAAGTGCTCTTTACTGTTGTTGTCGCTGCTGCTGCTGCTGTTTGCCTAGTGAACTGATTGTCAAATCAAATCACAATTATATTCCAAAAGACTCACAGAAGTTTCCAGATGTCATTGAAAATCTTTATTCAAGTAAGTAGGCTTGGGTTCAGTCAATGCCCAGGTGAGAATTCCAAAATAGAAGAAAGACAAAATATCTATTATTTGATAAGTATATGAACGTATATTTGTTACAATATATGACTCTAATTGGTTTTATAGGTGGTAAACATTATTTCTGAATAAGGCTATCAGAAAAAGGCTATAAATATCTGGACAACCACTAGATGACAACAAAGAGCTGTTATTTGTTTGTTTGTTTATTTGCTTCCATCCAGTGATCATCTGGATGTCTTGCAGGCTCTATCTGGCACCTCTCTTCCAGTATAGCTATCATGTGAAAATGACCTGCTATTAGGAACATACGGCAAGGCATATGTTCCGCCAGTGACTAATTTATCACAGGTACTAGCTTTCATACAATGGGACATTGCATCCTTATATGCATGCTGTACTTTTACAAAAGGATAATTCAGACAGAAGGTGCTTTATTTCAGTTCCAAATGTATTGTGTATTTTTTGGACAGTCTGTTCTACCAAGGTATAAAGCACACTTGATTCAACAAGCTATTTCAGCCACCTATGCCTTAATATTATATAAAAAACTACTAAAGATAGTAGAGAACATTGATCAACCCTTGTTAATTACCACTCATTTAGTGTTCTTAAGACTACACTTAAGGAATTCACCATGGCTGGAAGAGAAGCCTTCAAATTATTCATGAAAGAATAGATTATCCTGCCCTGAAAAAAAGGTGTAAGACTCCTTTTTTTCCAGGA
Source organism: Vipera berus (assembly GCF_964194415.1). NCBI lineage: Eukaryota > Metazoa > Chordata > Lepidosauria > Squamata > Viperidae > Vipera > Vipera berus. The sequence goes on from NC_138204.1 coordinate 32,087,297, forward strand.
CAGGATAATTCATTCTTTCATATATGATTTGGGGCTTCCCTTCAAACCTTCATGAGAGAATTAACCAAAATTTATTTTAGACCAGAGTTTAATGCAAAGGTAAAACATTCAATGAAATGTGAATACAATTAATTCTTCAAATTCCCCAGCAAATATGCATAAACACAGGAATGCCAGCTGAGAAAGAAAGTAGCTCCCATTCTAATATTCAAGGCTTATTCCTGACTAAACGCAAACAAGATATTGACCTTCTACGAGGTATTTGGAGGCCATCAAGTCTAACCTATGTGCAATACTGAGCTAGTTCATCTCCCACAGGTATGGTCCAACCTCTGCTTTGAAGATCTCTAGCAAGAGAGAATATGCCTCTTCTTTTGGCTATATAGTTTAATAATGAAGTTCCTCAGATTCATCTGTTGTACAACATATGGCACTGCACCAGCCTCAGAACAGACATGAGTCAAACAACGGAGAGTTTGCTAAAATTAACTAGGTGTACAGAAGCTGAAGTCCATTATCAGCCATGGAAATAATTGATCTTCCTTTCTAGCCATATCTGCCCAACAGGTTTGTTGTAAGGTCAGTACATTGTCCTAATGTACTTGAAGAACAGTCAAAAGCTGAAGGCAGTGCCATGCTGCACAATCTTTTAATTCCTGTAAACTGGGCTACATTTGATACATTAAGCCTGAAACATTCTCATACTTGATCCCCATGGATCAAGGAAATAAGGCCAACTCAGAACAGAGGAAAAGCAATAAGAATAGTTAAGGTCCAGACTTAACATCAAAATTAGTACTGACTGTCCTGTACAGTCAAAGGAGCAGACACACAGCATCAAAGGACAATCTGAGGTCCAGGGGACCAAGATAGATCAGAGTCTGAGTGCCAAGTGGTCAGAGATTCCCAAGTTCTTTGAAACGTTCATGCCTCTCCATCCAATATCTGTTTAACAGAGTTGGAAGGGACATTGGAAGTCTTCTAGTCCAGCCCCTTGCTCACGCAGAAGACCCTATACTTATTGTACATCCCTATAGCAGATAATTGGCTGTTCAATATCTTCTTTAAAACCTCCAGTGATGAAGCACAGCTTCTGGAGACAAGCAATTCCACTGGTTAATTGTTCTCATTGTCAGAATATTTCTTCTTATAGATTGGTTCTCTCCTTGATAAGTTTCCATTCATTGCTACTTGTCCTGCCTTCTGGTGCTTTGGAGAATAGGTTTAAACTGCCATTTGTCCTAAGGGGCTACCATGAAGAGTGGGTGGGGGGAGGTCAACCTATTCTCCAAAGCATTTGGATGCAGAACAAGAAGCAATGGATAGAAACTAATCTAGGAGCAAAACCAACCTAAAACTAAGGAGGAATTTCCTGACAGAACAATTAATCAGTGGAACAACTTGCCTCCAGAAGTTGTGGGTGTTCCAACACTGGAGATTTTTAAGAAGAGATTGGAAAAGCATTTGTTTGAAATGATACAGCATTTCTGGACTAGAAGACCTTCAAGGCCCCTTCCAGCTCTGTTATTCTGTTATAATAAAAGACCTGTCTCTTTTTAATGCGAGTCACCCTGTAACACCTTTGCCCTTGAACAACCCACTGGTGGTATTTGCTTGCTTCCCTTCATTAACCCATCCATCACATATCCATCTTCTCAGTCCGAAAGATCTGCATTTGAAAATTACTAAATTTTTAATGCTATGAATTTTCCACAAAATGTACATCCTAGTGTCTCCTTGGAATTTCAGATCAGAACAAATTTCATTACAGTCAGTCTTCTGGGCAAACGAAAGAGAGAGAGAGAGAGAGAAATGCAGCAAAACAACTATATATACCCTTAAGTGAAAAGTAGATAAATTTAAAACAGCATAAAAATTATAGTCATAAAACCTGTAAATCTGTTGAGTTGATATAGTTAAATAAGCCTATAAAATTATCTTCAAAAATTATTTTATTTGATACTTTATGATCCTTAATAGGGTGCACATAACAAGAAGTTAAAGTGCAGGAAGTAAATAATTTTAGGGCATGCAATGTTAAGGGGAACTAAACATAGAAAGCCCCTTCATGGATTACTGCCTTGTTGTGGCGAAGGGGCTTGCGTAATTCAATGAAGCTATGAGCTATGCCGTGCAGGGCCACCCAAGACGGACAGGTCATAGCCGAGAGTTCTGACAAAACGTGATCCACTGGAGAAGGAAATGGCAACCCACTCCAGTATCTTTGCCATGAAAACCCTATGGACAGTACCAAAAGGCAAAATGATATGACGCTGGAAGATGAGCCCCTCAGGTCGGAAGGCGTCCAATATGCTACTGGGGAAGAGCAGAGGGCTAGTACTAGTAGCGCCAGAAAGAATGAAGCGACTGGGCCAAAGCCGAAAGGACGCTCAGCTGTGGATGTGTCTGGTGGTGAAAGGAAAGTCCGATGCTGTAAAGATTTTTTCTCCATAGGAACCTGGAATGTAAGATCCATGAATCAAGGCAAGCTGGACGTGGTCAAACAAGAGATGACAAGACTGAACATCGACATCTTAGGTATCAGCCAACTAAAATGGACAGGAATGGGTGAATTTAATTCAGATGACCATCAGGTATACTACTGCGGGCAAGAATCCCTCAAAAGAAATGGAGTAGCCTTCATAGTCAATAAAAGAGTAGGAAAAGCAATACTGGGATACAATCCTCAAAATGACAGAATGATCTCAGTTCGAATCCAAGGCAAACCATTCAATATCACAGTAGTCCAAGTCTATGCCCCAACCACCAGTGCTGAAGAGGATGAAATTGACCGGTTCTATGAAGCCCTACAGCACCTTATAGAACTAACACCAAAAAATGATGTCCTTATCATCATGGGGGATTGGAATGCTAAAGTAGGAAGCCAAAAGATAACTGGAATAACAGGCAAGTTTGGCCTTGGAGTACAAAATGAAGCAGGGCACAGGCTGATAGAATTTTGTCAAGAGAATACGATGGTCATAGCAAACACTCTTTTCCAACAACCCAAGAGACGGCTCTACACATGGACATCACCAGACGGTCAACACAGAAATCAGATTGACTATATGCTCTGCAGCCAAAGATGGAGAAGCTCTATACAGTCAGTAAAAACAAGACCAGGAGCTGACTGTGGCTCAGACCATGAGCTTCTCCTTGCAAAGTTTAAGCTTAAACTGAAGAAAGTAGGGAAAAGCACTAGGCCACTCAGGTATGAATTAAATCATATCCCTGTTGAATATACAGTAGAGGTGACAAATAGATTTAAGGAATTAGATCTGATAGACAGAGTGCCTGAAGAACTATGGACAGAGGTTCGTGACATTGTACAACAGGTAGCAACCAAAACCATCCCAAAGAAAAAGAAATGCAAGAAAGCAAAATGGCTGTCTGAGGAAGCTTTGCAAATAGCTAAGGAAAGGAGGGAAGCGAAAGGCAAGGGAGAAAAAGAAAGATACGCCCAATTGAATGCAGAATTCCAGAGAATAGCTAGAAGAGATAAGAATGCCTTCTTAAATGAACAGTGCAAAGAAATAGAAGAAAACAATAGAATAGGGAGGACCAGAGATCTTTTCAAGAAAATTGGACAGATGAAGGGAACGTTTAATGCAAAAATGGGCATGATAAAGGACCAAAATGGCAGGGACCTAACAGAGGCAGAAGAGATTAAGAAGAGGTGGCAAAATTACACAGAAGAACTATACAAGAATGAGCTTAATGTCCCTGATAATCACAATGAGGTGGTCACTGACCTCGAGCCAGACATCCTAGAATGTGAAGTGAAGTGGGCCTTAGAAAAGCTGAGCAACAACAAAGCTAGTGGAGGTGACAGTATTCCAGCTGAGCTATTCAAAATCTTAAAAGACAGTGCAGTAAAAGTGCTACACTCAATTTGCCAGCAAATTTGGAAAACTCAACAGTGGCCACAGGATTGGAAAAGATCAGTTTACATTCCAATTCCAAAGAAAGGCAGTGCCAAAGAATGTTCAAACTATCGCACCATTGCACTCATTTCTCATGCTAGTAAAGTCATGCTTAAAATCCTACAAGCTAGACTTCAGCAGTATGTGGATCGAGAACTACCAGAAGTACAGGCAGGATTTCGAAGAGGCAGAGGAACTAGAGATCAAATTGCCAACATACGCTGGATCATGGAGAAAGCTAGGGAGTTCCAGAAAAACATCTACTTCTGCTTCATTGACTATGCTAAAGCCTTTGATTGTGTGGATCATAACAAACTGTGGCAAGTTCTTAAAGAGATGGGAGTACCAGACCATCTTATTTGTCTCTTGAGAAACCTATATGCGGGTCAAGAAGCAACAGTGAGAACTGGACATGGAACCACTGATTGGTTCAAAATTGGGAAAGGAGTCCGGCAAGGCTGTATACTGTCGCCCTGCCTATTTAACTTATATGCAGAGCACATCATAAGAAAGGCAGGGCTAGATGAATCAAAAGTTGGAATTAAGATTGCCGGAAGAAATATCAACAACCTAAGATACGCAGATGATACCACTCTAATGGCAGAAAGTGAAGAAGAACTAAAGAGCCTCTTGTTGCGGGTGAAGAAGGAGAGTGCAAAAGTTGGGTTGAAACTTAACATTAAGAAAACCAAGATCATGGCATCTGGCCCTCTCAATTCCTGGCAAATAGATGGGGAAGAAATGGAGGTAGTGACAGATTTTATTTTCCTGGGCTCCAAGATCACTGCAGATGGGGACTGTAGCCAAGAAATTAAAAGACGCTTGCTCCTGGGGAGGAAAGCCATGGCAAATCTAGACAGCACACTAAAAAGCAGAGACATCACCCTGTCAACAAAAGTGCGTATAGTCAAGGCTATGGTCTTCCCAGTTGCAATGTATGGCAGTGAAAGTTGGACCATAAGAAAGGCTGAGCGCCAAAGAATTGAGGCCTTTGAACTGTGGTGCTGGAGAAGACTCCTGCGAGTCCCTTGGACTGCAAGGCGATCAAACCGGTCAGTCCTAGAGGAGATCAACCCTGACTGCTCTTTAGAAGGCCAGATCCTGAAGCTAAAACTCAAATACTTTGGCCACCTAATGAGAAGGAAGGACTCACTGGAGAAGAGCCTAATGCTGGGAAAGATCGAGGGCAATAGAAGAAGGGGACGACAGAGAATGAGGTGGCTGGATGGAGTCACTGAAGCAGTAGGCGTGAGCTTAAATGGACTCCAGAAGATGGTAGAGGACAGGAAGGCCTGGAGGAATGTTGTCCATAGGGTCGCGATGGGTCGGACACGACTTCGCAGCTAACAACAACAACAACAACAACAACAACAACAACAAACATAGAAAGACTTGGTGAGCCTGATTATTTTTTCTCATCCATTAAAGCTGTATGCTTTTATATGGCTTCAGAGGAAAATCTCTCAACTTGTGCTGAAATAATTGGGCATGTATCCTTCAGCAATAGATGAAAGTCAAATTCTGTGGACCAATCTTTAAATCTTTTAATAAGGGGAGTTCCTCTTTGTGTCTGGCTTGCTCATAGAAAAGCAGCTTAGAGGAATATGAGCCTTGGAATTTCTTCATTCTCTCTTCCTCCAAGTTGTGTATTCCTGAACTAGCTGTGTTATTTCTACTATTTGACATCCTTCTGTCCCGAGTTTTTGTAAAAAAAAAAAAAAGCTGCTGCTGATTCTACCTAAGCTTCCTCTATATTTTTCAACTTTTCAGGAAGGTCTGCTTAGAATAAAATCCATCTCAAATACTTCTTCTCCCAAGGAACCCAGCCAAGGTCTTGCATTTCAGCGCTGTTCCGGCAACGCTGTTCTCATGGGCTGGGGGTTGGTGGAATATTTTTAGAAGGGGTGGGAGAGAAGGGGAGTGCAAGTGCCCAAAAGGTGGAAGGATGTGGTTCTGTCTCTAAATGCCCAGGTGGTTCTGAGACCTCAGGTCCCTGAGTCACTGAAAAGGTCAGGGCAGGAAAAGTGTACTTTTAACTTCTAGAGACTTTCCTGCTAGGGATGCTTTTAGAATGTAAATCAGCCATCTGGAACAGCAAACCAAAGTGATTTTCACTCTCCAGATTCTGTGCCTTTTTATGATTTTTGCAACGTAGCGCTCAGTATCACAGTATGCATAAAATTATCCATTTTGGGCAGCTAAAATGTGATTTTAAAATAATTTGATATTTGGGCTTTTTCTTAAAGCTCTCAGATAGTTGAAAAATGTGATCAAACGAACTAATGAATGGACCCAGTATTGTCAGAGACTAAGAAAAAGATTGAAATCTGCTTACTTCCATTCCCGGCTGATATTTTCAAAACAACCAAGGAAATTTAAATTGATGCAATGGCATTCATCTCACTCTCTTTGGAGGAGAAATTATTTTTCATGAACTGTGCAGAAATGCCTGAATGGAAATTACAGATAGCAGCAGTTCCATTGCCTAATCACCACTTGATGCTCAGCATTTAAATAGGTTTCATCCTGTCCTATCAATCTGTTGACTTCATCTTGGATACAATTAGGCACTGCAACAATATAAAATATTTTTTTTGTACTTTTATTTTATTTATTAGACTTTAAACCTCCCTTTATTACTTTATAGGTAACTCAAGGCAGTGAAAACACTTAACGCTCCCTCCTACTCCTGTTTTCCCCACAACAACTAGACAGGTTAGGCTGAGAGAGAGTGATTGGTCCAAAGTCACCCAACCATCTTACATGCCTGAAGTGGGACTACGGTAGAACTTACAGTCTCTTGGTTTCTAGGCCAACACCTTAACACTACACCAAACTGATTGTCATATCCTGTTACAACCTGCTTTTCTTTTGGAAACTCAAGATGGAACACTTGGAGTAGATCCTTATTTTATCCTCGGGCTAAAGAAGTTTGGAGAAATGGGGGTCAATGTTTCAAAAAATCATTTGGCACAAAGGGGCAACATCAGGAAATCTTTCAGATTCCATCCAGAAATTTAACAACTACGTTACACTGGCTTGTTATGATAACAAACAAAAAGAAGCATCTCTTGCACCTTCTATCTCATTGATGTGCTTTGCAGTTTAGCAAATTAGGCAAAACCAACCAGCAAATTCTGCTTTAAGCAAACCATGGTTTAGAAAGATACGTAAACCACCCATTCTTTCTTTGGATACTTCCACATAGGCATCAGTCTCACCTTTCTTATCTTTGCAGCAGCTTCACAGTGTTGGAACCAACAGCCTTCACTGAGGAGTCTCCTCTCCCCCCCCCCGCCAAACCTATCTTGCCAGGAATTGTTTCTCCAGCTGCCTAATGGAAGCTTGCAAACCTGGCAACCAGTGTAATTTTTTTTCCAAATCATTGTTTCCTTCTGTGGCAAGAAAAAAAAAGTAAAATCTGCCCAGCCTTTGTCTAAGGGGAGTGCAAAGCTACCCTTTGGTGTGATGTGGCAAATGAAGGCAAGTCATGATGGCATTGTGTCTCTTGGAGGGCTGGGGTGGGGGAAGAAAGACAGGGATTTTCACCCATGGGAAATGTAATGTATTGGGTTTGCTTGTTAACACCACGTGGTAACGGCTAGTAGGTTGCTAGAGCAGGGAGCTAGCTAACGGCTCCCAGCATCTCAGGCAACCCATCTCCAGCGTTACTATTGGTTGCCCCTAGGGGGCAATAGGTTGCTTCAAACCTATTGGCCGCCACCTAGGGGCCAAGGTATAAATTGCTGCAGCTGCAACCCTGTTCTCTAGTTCAGATCCTGCAAGAAATAAACCATGTTCTTTGCTGAACTCACTCGCCTCATCTTCATTCCTGCGCAACAAACCCAGTACACAACAGGAAAATCTTTTCCCTGTGGCTGCAGCTCCTCAAGAAATGCTGTAAAACTGTTAATCAGCTCTGCTTTCTAAGCCCCTCAGAAGCCTTACAATATCTGGACATAAGAGTGAAACTCCATGGACACAGCTCCTGAATCTTCAAAGTTAGGCATCGATTGGGGTTGAGGTGTTTCACTGCTTTTTTCTGCATTAACTTTCTAAGAAAAAATATCTCATTTAAGGGGGACATGAATATAAAAATTCTCCCCTTCCTTTCTTAAAAGGTAAAAGGTAAAGGTTCCCCCGCACATGCGTGCTAGTCGTTTCCGACTCTAGGGGCCGGTGCTCATCTCCGTTTCAAAGCCGAAGAGCCAGCGCTTGTCCGAGGACGTCTCCGTGGTCATGTGGCCGGCATGACTAGACGCCAAAGGCGCACGGAACGCTGTTACCTTCCCACCGTAGTGGTCCCTATTTTTCTACTTGCATTTTTACGTGCTTTCGAACTGCTAGGTTGGCAGAAGCTGGGACGAGTAACAGGCGCTCACTCTGTTATGCGGCACTCGGGATTCGACCCGCCAAACTGCCGACCTTCTGATCGACAAGCTCAGCGTCCTAACCCACTGAGCCACCGCTTTCTTATACCAGTTTAAAACTTTATGAGATGCCACTCAAATATTTCTTCTCACTGAAATGTCTACATTTCACAGTTTTGTTTATATCTGATACTAGCTCTTAGCCACCCAGGCTCATGAATTTGAGTTGTTGGCATATAAATTGGAACAATCAATCAATCAATCGGATATACTTAGTCAAGTGGAAGAAGCTGAATGGAAGCAAAATTAGCTTACAATTCTTCTGTAGACATGTCTCTTTAGGAGTACTATTTCACACATGCAATTCCTCATTTCCCTATACTAGGAAATCCCAGCAGATATGCTACAAATACTTGTTTTCATTAGAAGAGAGAATTGAAAATGTCTAGCATTTTTATTACTTATTTTGTATAATATGTTTTATATGCAACACTTAGAACCATGTTTGTAAGACAAACCACATTCTGTACAGTGTACAAAGATATTTAAAGTCTGCACACCCATGGTGGATAAGAGCAAAAGAAAATTTGTCCATATGTTTTTGTCTCATAAAACCATCGTTCAGTTAGGCTTTCTCCGTTGCTTCTATTTGTTTCTCCTTCTATCTTTAATCTCTTTCATTCTTTCTTTTCTCTGAATACTTTCCCATGTCAAATAAACCCTCCCCCACCACACAATAATAAAAGTTGTTAAAAAGCTTTTATTGACCTGATGGAAGCTTTTTATAAAGATCTTATCCCACAAATATGATTGGGTGGGTGGTTGTGAGTTTGCAAGGACAGTCACAGCATGTGAACTGGGGAGGATGAATCCCCAGTTTCTCTCCCAGCTTCTGAAAAATTATATTCTGAGAATTTCTCTTTTAATTCTCCTTCTATTTTTGTGATCTTTCTCTTCTCCAAATCCACCACTCAGTTCTATGGTTAGAAATGGATTTTATTGTCCACTCATGTCTTTACAAAGACAATAAACATGCCAGGCTGATTATACCTGAAATGTGAAACAAATCTAAGATAATGTCCTTTTTCTTGACAAGAAGCATTTTTTATTTTTTTATTTCAGGATCCATTCTTGGAAATTTTTCCAGGAAAATTAGAATTTATGCAGTTTCAGAACGTGCAGCCCTAATACCCCTTGCAAATAAGTTTGCACGGCCAATGTATCAGATCTGAAAGGCCCGAGATACATTCCATTGAGATATGCTTTGCCTAATGCCACAGCAAATGCTGTTACTCATAGCAATCAAAGTGGTGATTGGATTTCACTGCATAATAGAGCAATGTCACACAGCACAATACTCTATGACGGGTTAAAGTACATACACCACCTTCCTTAAAATAGCGTTTCTATTCTCTTGTTCTTTCATCACTTGTTTTTTATTCTGCCACTTTTAGCTGCCATTTCGCTTTACCTTCTGTTCGCATAAAATCTTAAGAATGCAAAGTTCTTGTCCTTAGAACTTGGCTGTCAGAACAACAAAACTGCAACACTTCAGTACAAATGTGAGCAAGGGTCCAACAGGCCTTCTTGCTGTGCCCTTCAAAACTATGCAACTTGTCATCACCCAAAGGGAATATAGAAGTTGGGTGGAGGTAACTGAAGAAAATTAGTAAATAAGAGGATGAATCCTCTTTCTCCAACCTTGTGGTCCTTTTCAATACCTCCCTGTGTCACAGCTATTTTTCAGCAGCAGGAGATCTTAATCCCTTAAGAGATAGAAGGGGCAAAACGCAATGAAGCATTTTTCCTCTTCTCTGCTTATTGGATCTTCCTCGCAGATTCTTCTACATCACAAATCAAATATATTAACACTTTTTGTAACTGCAAAATTGTGCTGCAGTAAAAAAAACCTGGCATCTATGGTCAATGACATTATTTTTTGAGATTTTGAACAGATATTTAAGTGAAAGGGTTTCATTTATATACCATCAACTACCTCCACAAAATCTCATTTATATAATATGTTTCCCTTATTGACTTATACAGGCTGCAGCAATTGAAGAAATGGGATGACTGGAACTATTTCCTTGTAACTTCAATATGATCCTAACCTCTTTGGGATGACACTTTTAAAAATTACCTTGCAAAGTACTATTTATACTGATAGATATTATCAGGATGGTTATGAATATTAACCAGGAGCCATTTATTTATACATTTTCTCACTCTGGCTTGTGCATGTAACAGCTCCTACATTTTTTTCATTTGCATGAAGCAAGTTTTTAACCGTGGGGGATGATTGTTTTATATTATCACATTTTATTATTGTTTGGTACACAGACCCATTGAATATTACAATTCGTGGGCAATATGTACTTTATGAAAATAAAGCATGCAGTATGCGTGTATTTGAGCTAATATAGTCTTCACCGAAAATCTTTTACATTCCCAGGTTGTTACTCTACATTCCTACATCAGTAAAGAACTTAGGTGGGTAGAGGCTTGCAGAAAGTGATAAGAACCTGGTACATACTGGAAATATTGTACACAGTACATATTTCTATTATTAGACCCTTCTTAGGATAAAATTAAGATGGGTTAATTAAAAATAGCTAAGTGCACAGCATCTGTTTCCCCCAGTTATCTGAGTAGATAGCATTTAGCTGGGTGGAAATAGGTACTAACATGATCTGGAAGACTGTTTTCTGTGTGTGCAATTCCCAAAAGGGACAGTGAAGGTGAGTCAAAAGGTGCAACTTCTCTTGCTATTACACTGTTTGCATGATGGGCTGCTGTATCTCTAAGAATTATACAAAGAGAACCAACCAAAGAAGTTTCTAGTAATTCAAAGATATCTTTCTGAAAAGTTGTGCCAAGATAATGCACTGCAGCAAAATGGAAAGTCAATTAGATATTCTCAGCGAGCATTGGGCAATCTGCTTCTGAAGTTGCCCAGCAGACTTCACTTAAATAAACTGGATGTGGTGGACTCTGATTGCTCACCCAGAGAGAGTTCTTGTCAGCAATACGCTTTGATTCTTCTGGAAGTAATCATTAATGGTTGCCAGTTGGTGTTTTATTAAAAAGTTATGGCAGTCGGCACAGCTCCTCAGGGCCAGTTGTTTTCCTGGATAAGTGACTCTGGGAAAAATGGGTCAGCTCAGCTCTCCTGGCAAGACTGCAACTGATGAAGAGGATGCTGTCATTTCTTGTGCTCCAAATATTTTTAGCACTGTTTTACATAAGGAAGCACGGCTTTGCTAGTGAATTGTTTACAGAACATTTGGAGTAAATCAGAGGAGTTGGGTAGATATTGGTCAGTAGCCACTCACATATCACTTAAGGTAAAGCCAAGGGGTGTCTGCAAGAGGTCAAAACCCTCAAGGTGACAGCCACAATTGCACAAAGCCCTTTCCCCTTTTTGTGCAGTTAAGAAAATGAGGATGTTGTTGTGTAGTGGGTTCTTTGGCGTAGGAATGAAGACAAGGCAAGTGAGTTCAGGAAAGCTCATGGTTTATTGCTTGCAAGATCTGAACTGAGAATTGGGCTGTAACTAGCTGCAATATATAGTCTAGCCCCTAGGCGGCAGCAAATAGGTTTGAAGCAACCATTGCCGCCTAGGGACAGCCAATAGCAGCACTGGAGACTTGTAGTCTGGGTTGCTGGAGAGCCGTTAGCTGCTCCAGCAACCCACGTGGTATTACCATTGAGCCCAATATATAACAGATGTGTTTTGCACATCCAAGTTTTATAATGAACATAAGTCTGCTATTAAAGATGGTGAAGCACCATAGTAACTGCTTTGTCCCAAATTTCATTCCTAACAGCCAGTTTTTTAAATCATCTGCAATACATAATCTGTTCCTTATTGTTAAAGAAACACTAGAAAATACATTGCTGTCCTAAAATAAGCTGCCACCTGGTCAAAATCTATGTCAGCAGCTCCCAGGGGCTCTGTAGCAACTTACCACATAATGTCTACTTAGGTGCCAGAGTTTTTCTTTACTGTTGATCCTTAGCAGAACTTGCTCTTTCTTTTGCAACAGCAGCTGCCAGGATAATGATGAATTATCCTGACTTTCTTCACCCTCTTTTGAGTTTTGCAATGCAGAAAAGAGCAAGATCACTCTGTTTCAATTATGGCCTAGAGATGAGATAAGGCAAATATCATGGAGAGCATTTAGGCTGCCAAATTGCTTTGGTGTCCTATGAAACCCTGGTGAAAAAAATAATTACTTAGGTTTATTCTGCCTTCCTTCTAGGAATTGTAGCAGCATTCTTAGTATTCCTTCCACCATTTTTCCCCACACAAGAAACCTTTGTTTCTTGTACATTGGACTGAAAGTGACAGACCCAAGGTCACCTAGAGAGCTTCTGTGACTGAGGATGGACTTGAATCTGAGTATCCCTACATATAATGGCCCTCCTCTGCTAGCACACCACACATAAAGTAGAAGACAATTAACAAAGAGATTTTGGAGAGATAATTCATTCCTGAATAGTAAAACTTTACTACAGCCTTCCCTAGCACATGATTAATTCCAAGGACACACAGCTAGAGGGATTTAAACTGTTTAAAAAAACAGACTAAACAAAAGAGGAGGTGGAGTTGCTCTCTATATAAGAAATAACTTTATCTCTACAGAAATAGAGCACAAAAATGATGAAAACTGTAAACTTGAATGCATTTGGATCAATATAAAAGGGGGGAAAATGACATTGCCATAGGTATATACTATAGGCCGCCCAACCAAGCAGAGGAAATAGATGAACTTTTTGCTAGTCAGCTAACTAAGGTATGTAGGAAGCACATCACAATAGTAATGGGGGACTTTAATTACCCTGATATCAACTGGGAGACAAACTCTGCACCAAGTGGAAGATCAAACAGATTCCTGACAAACCTAGCAGACAACTTTCTCTCCCAAAAAGTAGAGAAGGGAACTAGGGGATTAGCCATATTGGATTTAATTCTCACAAACAGAGATGAAATGATAGAAAATGTCGAAGCCACAGGAACCTTGGGGGGAAGTGATCATGCAGTATTGGAATTCAACATTCTGGAAGCACAAGCAATAGAACACAGCCAAACTAGGGTCTTGGACTTTAAAAGAGCTAATTTCAATAAACTTAGAGAGACCTTGGGAAGAATTCCATGGATGAGAATCCTAAAGGGGAAAACAACTCAAGAAGCTTGGGAAATTTTGAAAAGTGAGATAATAAAGGCCCAGTCTAGCACAATACCAACAAAGAAGAAAAATAACAGCTCTCAAAAGAAACCAGCATGGCTGCATAAAGAACTCTCTGATAAATTGAAAGATAAAAAGGACAAGTATAAGAATTGGAAAGAGGGGCAGAATATCAGCAAATAGCTCATGCCTGCAAAGATGAAGTGAGGAAAGTTAACGTTCAAAATGAACTAAGGCTTGTGACCAAAGTCAAAAATAACAAAAAAAGCTTCTTTCAACATATAAAAAACAAGAAAAAAGTTAAGGAAATGATTGGTCCATTAGTGGGGGAAAGTGGCAAGAAGGTGACAAGCAACAGGGAGAAAGCAGAACTATTTAACTTGTTTTTTGCATCTGTCTTTACACAAGGGGAAAAAACAGTCCAACCTTCCAAAACCAGTGCCATAAAAAACAATAGAAACACAAGTTAAGATAGGCAAGAAAATAGTAAGTGAGCACCTGTCCAGCCTAGACAAGTTAAAATCACCAGGACCAGATGGATTACACCCCAAAGTTTAAGGAACTGGCAGATGTGATCTCAGAACCGCTGAACTATATTTTTCAAAGATCCTGGAGCACTGGGGAACTACCAGAGGACTGGAAGAGAGCTGATGTAGTTCCCATCTTCAAAAAAGGGGGGAAAAAAGATCCAGGAAACTACAGACCTATCAGCCTGACCTCAATACCTGGGAAGATTCTGGAAAAGATAATCAAACAACAAATCAGCGAACACCTTGATGCAAACAAAGTCATCACTAAAAGTCAACATGGGTTTGTCAAAAACAGATCATGCCAGACAAATCTTATTGCATTCTTTGACCAAGTGACAAAATTAGTGGACCAGAGGAATGCTGTAGATATAATTTACTTGGACTTCAGTAAGGCATTTGATAAAGTAGATCACAACCTACTACTTGATAAGATAGAAAAATGTGGGTTAGATAGCATCACCACCAGATGGATTCATAGCTGGCTGACAGGCCGTACTCAGCGTGTGGTCCTCAATGGAACTGCATCTACATGGAAGGAAGTGTGTAGTGGGGTGCCCCAGGGCTCTGTTCTGGGCCCAATGCTCTTCAATATCTTCATTAACGATTTGGATGAGGGGATAGATGGGGAACACATCAGATTTGCAGATGACACCAAGCTGGCAGGAATAGCCAATACTCCAGAAGACAGGCTTAAAATACAGGAGGATCTGGACAGATTCGAACACTGGGCACTATCTAACAAAATGAAATTCAATGGTGAAAAAAGTAAGGTTCTTCATTTAGGCAGGAAAAATCAAATGCACAGGTATAGTATAGGTGGTACCTTGCTCAATAGTAGTAACTGTGAGAGGGATCTCGGAGTCCTAGTAGACAATCACTTCAATATGAGCCAGCAGTGTGCTGCAGCTGCCAAAAAAGCCAACACAGTGCTAGGCTGCATTAACAGAGGGATAGAATCAAGATCAAGTGAACTACTAATACCACTTTACAATGCTTTGGTAAGGCCACACCTGGAATACTGCATCCAGGTTTGGTCACCACGATGTAAAAAAGATGTTGAGACTCTAGAAAGAGTACAGAGAAGAGCAACAAAGATGATTGGGGGACTGGAGGCTACAATATATAGGGAACAGTTGCTGGAAATCGGTATGTGTAGTTTAACAAAGAGAAGGGTGAGGGGTGACATGATAGCAGTGTTCCAATATCTCAGGGGCTGCCACAAAGAAGAGGGAGTCAAGCTATTCTCCAAAGCACCTGAAAGCAGGACAAGAAGCAATGGATGGAAACTAGTCAAGGAGAGAAGCAACCTAGAACTAAGGAGAAACTTCCTGACAGTTAGAATAATTAACCAGTGGAACAACCTGCCTCCAGAAGTAGTGAATGCTCCAACACTGGAAGTTTTTAAGAAGAGACTGGACAGCCATTTGCCTGAAATGGTATAGGGTTTCCTGCCTGAGCAGGGGGTTGGACTAGATGACCTCCAAGGTACCTTCCAACTTCTTCTTCTTCTTCTTCTTCTTCTTCTTCTTCTTCTTCTTCTTCTTCTTCTTCTTCTTCTTCTTCTTCTTCTTCTTCTTCTTCTTCTTCTTCTTCTTCTTCTTCTTCTTCTTCTTCTTCTTCTTCTTATTATTATTATTATTATTATTATTATTATTATTATTAAGATAGTTGAAACTTTAAACATCTGGAGGTGTGATTGTATGATGGAAAGACCTTGGGAGACTGGCACCAGAGACAATGGCAATAGAATTGTCAGATATGAGGCAGCATGGCCTACAACTGGATAGTGGACATGGTAAGAAGCTCAGAAGGGACCCTCCCTAATTTCTCAGCCTGTCAAGTCCATGGAGGGGGTGGACAGGAAAAATTGCTCTTTCAAACTTGCAAGATAATTATATTGACAGTGGTCAATATAGTTTTATACTGACAGTGACCTAACTCCCAGTGATAGTTAAATTATTTATATAACGTAGGTGAATTCAAAGCCACTGTCCTGGAGCACTTCACTAAGATGGCACCCAAAGATGAGTGCTGAGAGGATGCTTGAGACAGCAGCACATATGAGAGGAAGTTCAAGCAGAGGAAGTGTTATGGCAAGACAAGACCTTGCATAGCATGTACCATCAACAGATAGCTAAGGCGGCAGACATTGAGAAATCCTACCAGTGACTTGAAAGGGCTGGACTAGAAGACAGCACCGAGGCACTGATCATAGCATCACAAGAACAGGCCCATGGAAGTATCAGATCCATGGAAGCAGGGATCTACCATACTAGACAGGACCCAAGGTGCAGACTGTGTAGTAAGGCTTCAGAAATAGCCCAACCTATAGTAACATGTAGTAAGATGCAGGCAGGAACAGCATATACTGAACATCACTATCAAGTACGGTAGTTGGCATTGTGTGTAAGAACTTCTGCAAGACTCTTCCAAGTCCAGATGGAAGTTTCCAGAGAAGATTGTAGAGAATAAGAGGGCTGAGATCCTGGGACTTCCAGATCCAGATGGACAGGCAGGTACTGGGCAATCAACTAGATATCGTGGAAGTAGACAAGGACTAGAAAACAGCAGGGATGGTAGATGTAGAAGTGCCAAGGGACAGCAATATCGGGAAGAAGTATGAGAAGCTGGAGAAATACCAGGGGCTGAAGGAGGGACCAGACAGGATGTGGAAAGTAAAGGCCATGTAGTCTCAGGAGTGGTGCACTTAAGGCTGTGACTCCTAAACAGGGAGAGTGGCTCCAATACATCCCAGAAACAACACCAGAATTCTCTTTCCAGAAAGATGCATTTTTAAAATGTGTGAGTATCAAAGCATATACAGAGAAATTAGGTAGTACTGTAGAGACCTAACTTAAATCTGGTTACATGCTTCCAGGAATACAAAATATTGAATATTCCAGTATTATTGGAACTTGAAAGTAACACTAAGCCCCCCCCCCCGTGGTGAAAGATTTTTGTTTTTGTTTTGTTTTGTCTACAGTACTGATGAAATAAATAACCACACTCTCTAAGGTCAGTGCATTAGGTGTTCAGTCAGAAATGTATTTAAGGTTGTTTAAATCACCTCCATTACTTTGATTTACATCATAAGGAACCTGCTGGAATTTGACTAATTGATGCATTGTAAAAAGAACGCGGTGGCTCAGTGGGTTAGGACGCTGAGCTTGTCGATCAGAAGGTCGGCAGTTTGGCGGGTCGAATCCCGAGTGACGCGTAACAGAGTGAGCGCCTGTTACTTGTCCCAGCTTCTGCCAACCTAGCAGTTTGAAAGCACATAAAAATGCAAGTAGAAAAATAGGGACCACTACGGTGGGAAGGTAATAGTGTTCCGTGCGCCTTTGGCGTCTAGTCATGCCGGCCACATGACCATGGAGACATCCTCGGACAAGCGCTGGCTCTTCAGCTTTGAAACGGAGATGAGCACCAGCCCCTAGAGTTGGAAACAACTAGCACGCATGTGCGGGGGAACCTTTACCTTTACTTTTTTAAAAAGAAAAGGGTGGGAGAGAAATGAATGTAATTTAAGTCCAAGTTTGTTGTAGTGGTTAAGGTGCTAGCCCAGAACCAGGTGACTGTGAGTTCCAGTCATACCTTAGGCATGAAAGCTGGCTGGGTGACTTTGGGCCAGTCTCTCTCTCTCACTCACTCCAAGCCACCTCACAGGGTGATTGTGGGGGGAAAAAGAGGAGGAGAAAGGAGTATTATGTAAGTTTACCACCTTGAGTTAAGAGAGGAATTTCTTAAAAGTAACTGTAGCACCATAGAGTCATGGAGTTGAAAAAAGTCATATAACTAAGTCCAACCCATGTTTCCATAAAAGAATCAAAATAAAATAGTCCTTATGCATGGTTATTAAGCCTTCACTTTTCAGAGAACAGCATGCCATCTCACTAGGAACTTGGTTCAACTATGGAATTGCATTTACAGTTCACTGGAATTAAATCTGCATTCTTGGTCACTAGTGATTGCTATCCCATTTTTATGTAATAAAATATTTATTCTCAGCTATGAATCTAGAGGAAGAACAAAACTTTCTCACTATGTTAGTTTTGTATATTATCGGTAGTCTCGGTAATGAAGAAAAGTAAAAGCAACACAATTATCTCACAACTCTTAAATAACCAAAAGAACTTGGACTGTATTTCAGAAGGAATTGTCTCCAAGAATGAACTTCAAAGCTCACCCAAAAGCAAATGTTTGCTTATAAGGGCAGCTTCTTGGCAAACACAGAGGCTCATAGTCCCTAAGGTTTTTGCATCTTCACAGGCTATAATTTTTTAGGCTGTTTTCCTTCTGGCATTATTGATTAAATAATCTTATCTCTGCAACAGAAAGTGAATTTTCTCAAATTCTGTGTTAAGTGATATTCACTAATCCTTCAAAGATTGATAGGACTGAGTAAATGACTGGTTACAGTTGGGACTATTGTCATAATAAAAACAAGGGCTTTATTCTGGGTGTGAGATAAAGCAGGAAAGACATTAGGGAAACCATCCCTCTGAATGTCTGAACCCAGTCCATAGACTTGCTGTGGTGACAAAATGTACTGGAAAAACTGAAAAAAAAAGTGAAGTGTTTGTGCAGATTCTCTGCCATACAGTAAAAAAAAAAAGAAGTCCACCTAGTAAAGCATTTTGTCTTCCTTTCTTTCCACATTAGATACAGTTATCCCAGAAGGGCTATATTGTATAGTATAATGCAAAATAAAAGGATTTCATATTTCTAAGAAGAACTGTTTTTATTTTACATATAGCACTAATCTTGGGAATGTTCCAAGATAGTTTTGACCACTTGTGGTTTATCCCTGAGTAGGAAATCCCTTTCTTATTATTTTTTGTGATTAAAATAGGATGTGTGTGCATGTGTGTATGTATATACATAACTATTGAAAACACTGTTCTTTTTATTCAGGGTAAAAAGCAACAACATGAAACAGTAAAAAACGTATAAAATTAAAATAAATCATCAAAATTTAACACATGGCACAGGAGAAAAGAAAAAAGAAAACATCACCAGAGGGATGTCAATACTGAACACATGCACACTCCGTTGCTCTTCATGGGTTTGGTCAGTCAAAGAGTTCACATAATGCTTTGTAAGGTAGAAAAGACATAGGTTACTTGCATTAGTCCTACATATACCCCATGTGGCATTCCCTGTCTCAGGGTTGGCACATTTTGACCAATAGGACACATTATCCAGCTGTTTAAGTTGATCTTAACACAAATAGCCTTGTCAGACATATAAGGAAGTATCTGTTCAGGACATAGTAATTAGTGTCATCAACACAAGTTGGTTGCACATCTGTTATTTTTTTCCTTCCCACTTCTTGCTTTTGTTATCCTTTTGTACCTATGAATCTCTTGGTGCAGCACCCTTAATTTTCTTTCATGCTCAGATTATTCGGTCTTTCATCTTTCATCTGGTGTATTTATATCTGCTGTCTAGATTGTTCTCCTCCTAATCTTTTCTTCTGCAATACTTTTCCAGCTGAGTTGTGTAAATAGGCATAGGCTTATTGCAGCAAACAGAAGCTCGGCCTTTAAATCCTTACAGTAAATCCTGCTCTCTCCAAGGAGGAAATCTCTTGCTGAGTCTGCTGCTCCAGAGTGATGATGAGATTCTAAGAGGATATTTGCCCATCAGAAATCCTGACCAATCAGCGCAATCTAGGGGAGGGGTTTTAAGCATACACTGAAAGTTGCCTGGAGGCTGGCAAAAGCATCTCTTCGGTGCTCAGTTAGTTGCTGTTTCCAGCTCTTGCACAGCAGCTTCAGCAGCTAACCTTCACTGAATCCAGGACAACCAGGGGGGCAGCAACTTTTTGGAGGGGGAGAGAGATCAGAAAGATCAGCATCGGTGTGAAAGAGTTGACAAATCTCTTGCACGAAGATGATGGCATGTACAGAGATGCTGACAATGTGTTTGCTTTCTGCCAAACATGCTTACCGCATGAAAGCCACAGAGACCCCCCAGCACTATGACAAGGGATTAGCAATTTTTCATGATGTAAGTAGTTGCACAGTGCATGCTTTCTATATTTTGTTCATAGAGTGGTTTTTAGAGAGGTGGGTAGTCTGGACTGTCAACAGTATATGTATATTTGACCTGCAGTTCTTCTCCCCAGTAGTCCCTATTCAAGCTTTCTGAAATGTTGTAGCATAGAAATCAGATTTTTTTTTAAAAAAAGAACTTATTAAGCATCAAGAAAGAAAACAAATAAAACTCTTACTTTTCTGCCTAGAAACTCTCCATTCTATACTTTTGCAGCAAAATGTGTATCTGTATACACAGCGCAGAGATTACAAAGGTCAGAAATGGAATATTAGAAAAGGAGGTAAAAGAACGTAGTTGCCATCTTTCTTGGGAATATAGTCCATGATTTTGAGTAACTGGTGGTTGACAGAAGGGCTTTCCTTTCCTAAAATGGGACTCTGCGTGCACCCTGTCTTTTAGGTCTGTCCTGAAATATTTCAGCTCCGTTCATTTTTGCCCCTCGTCATCCTGCAACTAATTTATATTTCTTTCTGACCCTATTTTTAAAACAGAAATTCTAAATAAAAGCAAATTTATGCATTTTCACTTACGCTGTAGCCCCTGTATTAATAAATGTGATTTATGGGTGGATCTTGATAGAAAGCCATGAAGTATTCAGGTTTCATTTTTGACAAGTGGGATTTCAATTACAATAACAAAAATATGCAAATTAATCAAGCATTATATATGCTTATATAAAAGCTAGAAAATCCAGATGTTTTGGAGAACTTCCAACATCTGCTTGCAATGGCCAGGTTGGCTGGAGATGATGAGTTGAAGTCCAAAATCTATCAAGGATATCAAGTTTCCACCAGGTATCAGCGTTATAGGCGATATACATCCAAAGAAATCATGGCATGACCCCCTTCTTGTAGGCATAGCCATGTTGCAGCGAAGAATCTTGAAGCACTTTGAAGAATAATACATTCACCTGGACATAATATAAACATGCACTTGTTATACACCTGATATAAACTGCAATGGATTGAGATATATTTTTAACCTAATAATTTTTAATCAACTAAATGAAAGAAACTTTTTTTCAGGGAAAAAAGAAGAGGAAGCACTAATTACTATAAAGTTATACAATTATCAGTAGCAAATTGTGTTTGTGTATTGGAGTGTCACTGAATGTATCCAATGATTAATTCATATGTTATATGGATGATGGATGAAGAAAGAGACTGGTAGGATTCAGATTGTATCAGAAGTGAGCAAGGCAGGGAGTTTAGGGCCAAGGTCTAAGGTGCCACTCCATAAAGTTTCCCGTCTTCATTTAAGAATAATACACATTATTTCATTGTCACTGAAATAATTGCCTTTCTAAGGGCTGACATACCAAATTTTAGACCATTTAACTATTTAAGGGAGAGAGAGGCCTATAAGGTTGTGATTTCCAAAACTAGAATTACCTCAACCACTGCAGAGAATTAATACATTAAAATTCGTTTCTTTCTGGAAGTTTCTGGCACACAAATCTGTGTTCCATCTCAGATGCTGTTCAGTTTTTTTCTTCTGCCCATTGATCATTTCTGTGAGCTCTTTTCTCTTTCCCTAGAACTTCTGGCACAAAAAAGGCAATAAGAACTTTGAAAAGCTTTGCAAATGTTCCAAGTGCTTTATGGGAAATAACTGACATGCTGTATTCATACTATTTGTAGACCACTTTTTGGTTAAAAATGCTAATCTAGGTTTATAATACCAAGCTAGGGAAAGCCTGCAAAGTATGGCTTCTGAATTCTTTCCAACATCTTTACCTGCAGTGATCATTCGAGGTGTTAGAATATATGAGAATTTGTGTTTTTGCTCTATTCTTATACTGTATCTGTGCAAGCTGTGGGTAGGTGTGCACTAGGAAGGACAGAGCAGGTTGTCTAGATCAGAGGTCCTCAACATTTTGGACACCATGGAGAAAGTTTTTTCCATGGACAGGAGAGTGCATTGTTTTGTGTGTTGCCTGCATCCCACAGATGGGGCTTTGCTTGTTTGTGCGGACCAGTTGTTGGCATGTCATTGTCTGTACTGGTCCACGGACTGGGGGTTGGGGACCCCTGGTCTAGATGAAGGGTATCTAACCTCAGCCACTTTAAAACCTGTGGACTTCAATTCCCAGAATTCCCCAGCCAGCATGGCATGGCATGGCAGGCTAGGGAATTCTGGGAATTGAAGTCCTCAAGATGACAAATTTAGCATGAAGATGACAGCACGTACAGAGACTGGCTAGGCATTTCTGAGAGTTGAAGTCCACAAATCTTAAAGTGGTCAGGGTTGGACACCCCAATCTATATCATGTGACCTAGAGGGAGAGGGAAAATAGCAGCAGCAATCTAAGATGCTGCCCCATCACCAAGGGATGCAGAACCATGTTTTTCTCACAGCTGCCAGCCTGATTGCCCTTTTCCCTTGCCATTTTCAGAGACCATCTTTCTTTTGCTGGCTTAAGTCCTGTGATGGCAGACATGGACAACCTCTTTTACGTAATAGTTTGGAAAGAATAAAAATGTGCATTCCAATAAAAGTAAAAACTAAACAACTACAGAGCACCAAGTAATAGCAATTGTTCTATATGATGCTTTCAAGTAGGAAATACTATCTGGAAGTATAATGTCATGTGTTCTAATTAAGTGCTCTTTATACTACCAACATTTTCATCGTTATTCTTGACGATATTTTCTAGGCTTCTGTGTTGCCCGGAGCCCGCAAGTTACAAAACTGTAAAATAATAGAGAAATAATGCTGGTAGTCCTCGACTTACAACCATTCATTTAATGACCATTCAAAGTTAAAATGGCACTGAAGAAAGTGACTTATGACTATTTTTCACACTTATGACCATTGCAGCATCGCCAAAAAATTTGGACACGTATTTAACTTAATAGCTCCAGTAATTAACTATGGCAAAGAAACTGGAGCAAAACTTGCTTAACAACCGTCTTGAGCACAATTGTGGTTAGCAGTTGAGGACTATCTGCAGTTGTCATATGTGATAAAATGAATAACAATGTAAAAGACTTTTATGCAGTTGATACATTTGCTCCATAATAGTGTAAGAATGGCTTCTTTTGCTAGACCATCTAATATTATATAGGAAAGTCTGCCTGTATTTTCCCAGACTTCTCTCCTAGCCTGTTCTGTCCTTGACATTTGTGATTGAGTAGACATTTCTGAAAAGACCAATTTTATTGAAATCTGCATAAATTCATTTACAATTCCATCCAGAATCTGAAGTCTCCTAATTGTGTGGGTGTTTAGCCAATCCTGGTAAAAAGTTTCACCACAAAACTTTAATGGGAAAAGGGTGGGATATAAATGGAATTAAAATAAATTAAAATAAAATCACAAATTCAATGGGAAAAACATGGTGGCACCCTCTATTTTCTCTTCCTTTAAGATGTCAAAATGTAACTTTGGATGGGAGTTAATGTGTTAAAATAAGAGCTCATTCTTTCATCAGTTTGTGATAATTACTAGTTGGACTCCTGGTGAGATTTGTCCAGGGTAAAAAAAATACTTTTTGCTAGTATTTAATTTTAAGCTCTTAATAAAATAAGATAAAACAAGTAAGCTTTAAAATTCTCCTGCACTCATATTTAAAATAAGTATATGGGGAACATTTGGCAAATACATTTGCAGCTAAGTTGTTTAATGTATCACTAATTGTCATGCATTGTTAAATCATTATGTTTCAAACACTTAAGAAATGAACTTTTCTAAATGATAATAATAATAATAATAATAATAATAATAATAATAATAATAATAATAATAATAATAATAATAATAATAATAATAATAATAATAATGTTGGAAGGGACCTTGGAGGTCATCTAGTCCAACCCCTGCTCAGGCAGGAAACCCTATACCATTTTGGACAAATGGCTGTCCAGTCTCTTCTTAAAAACTTCCAGTGTTGGAGCATTCACAGCTTCTGGAGGGAGGTTGTTCCACTAGTTAATTCTTCTAACTGTCAGGAAGTTTCTCCTTAGTTCTAGGTTGATTCTTTCCTTGATTAGTTTCCATCCATTGCTTCTTGTCCTGCTTTCAGGTGCTTTGGAGAATAGCTTGACTCCCTCTTCTTTGTGGCAGGCCCTGAGATATTGGAACACTGCTATCATGTCCCCCCTCGTCCTTTTCTTCATTAAACTAGACATACCCAATTCCAGCAGCTGTTCCTTATATGTTTTAGCCTCCAGTCCCCTAATCATCTTTGTTGCTCTTCTCTGTACTCTTTCTAGAGTTTCAACATCTTTTTTACATCGTGGTGACCACTGGATGCAAGTGTGGCCTTACCAAGGCATTGTAAAGTGGTATTAATACTTCATGTGATCTAGATTCTATCCCTCTGTTAATGCAGCCTAGCACTGTGTTGGCTTTTTTGGCAGCTGCAGCACACTGCTGGCTCATATTGAAGTGATTGTCCACTAGGACTCTGAGATCCCTCTCACAGTTACTACTATTGAGCAAGGTACCCCCTATACTATACCTATACATTTGGTTTTTCTTGCCTAAATGTAGAACCTTACTTTTTCACCATTGAATTTCATTTTGTTAGATAGCGCCCAGTGTTCGAGTCTGTCCAGATCCTCCTGTATCTTAAGCCTGTCTTCTGGAGTGTTGGCTATTCCTGCCAGCTTGGTGTCATCTGCAAATTTGATGAGTTCCCCCATCTATCCCCTTGTCCAAATCGTTAATGAAGATGTTGAAGAGCACCCCAAATGTAGGGTTGAAATTTGGTGCATATTTACCTTGGAGTTACACTTCCTGTATACAATAGGAATTCTTTTCAAAGGGAACAGATCTAGCATTATAATTTTAAGAGTTACAGGAATGCAGTGATTCTGACAGTTCCAAACTTCTGTTACTACAGTATCTTCCCCATTTCTGAGTACAAGGGGGAATCAGTCTTTTGTCTTTGATTCCATGTATATAGATAATAGCTTTAAGCCTTGTGACTAACTACACAAATGTAAAGCTCATAAAACTTTGAGAACTGTTAGAAATTGTTGTGCAGAGGTCTCCTTGTGCTAGCAAAGAGTTGCACAAACAAGGAAGGGTACTGAGAGCAGTAAGAGTCACACAGTAACCACAAGAGTACCCTGAGTTGTGAAAACAGAAAGTATTTTACTTTTGAGGTGGTGTAAAAACAAAAATGCACGGTCAAAAAGAAAATAGTCCAGGTCATACACAATAGTAACAGTCCAAGGAGTATTCTTACCGGTCCAGAGGTCAAATACACAGTTCAGGTTTATCACAGTAGTAAACTAACAGTACAGCAAAACAGTAATAGTAGAGAGAGCAGTGAATTCAGAGAGAGAAAGAAGCTACGTTCCTAGCTCCCTCTTATGGTGATGAGAACACTTACGCACCCATTGGCCAATTAACATCTTAAAGTCACAACATCATAGTTTATATATTTTCAACCCAACTATGTAGGCTATCACCATATGCCTAACAAGAACTCAGACATTTTACTCTAGTTACATCACTGCTGTGAAGAATTACCAGTTTTATTTTAGAATCTCTCTCTTTTAGAAACTTTTTTAACTTTGTAGTCATTAGGTATCAGTGGCAAAAATGTTGTTACCCGATGAAGCAAGTTTATCAGATTTTGGTATTTGGAGCAAATGAAATACAGATTTCTCTTCAAAAATGCACAGAATATTTTCTTCTTTCATATAAATGTTTTAAAAGTTGTTTATGACAATACTGGGCAATATCTATTGGAAATAACTTAAGAAATGGCTCAATTTTAAAAAGAAAATAATTTTAAGGGAGGGAATAAAACATAATAACAGAGTATTAGGAACTATATGCACCCACAGTCAAATGGGGCAACAGTACAATAAGCTACTTAATAAATAACTATTATTTCACCAACTGGTATTCCATTGCTACAAAATTCAAGTTAAACATTTTTAGATGTATAACAGATGGTCTCTGTTGAGCAGTTTCATATTCTAGAAATTTCAGGGTTGGAAAATGACCTTATAATTTGATATAAACTCAACTAGAAATAAATCATCTGAATACATAGACATATTCCTGTAAAATACATTAAATTACTTCATTTGGCTAGAAGCAGAAGTTAAGTAGTGATTATTAGTAGCAGTTGATATAATAGTCACTTTAGCATTTAAGAACAGAATACATTTTAAAAGATTGAAAGGAATTTAAAGATATATGGCATTTAAAAATTAAATTAGTTAAAATATTTAAGTATCATCTTAAATCAAAATTTCAATATCTCAAAGTTATATTTTCTATGGTACATAAATACCTTGCAAAAGCATAATATAAACTAAATTAACAGAAAGTTCATATATAAATTAAAATAATAACAAATCATTAATAAATAAAATTAGCAAAACACTGAAATATCAGTGAAGAATAAAGGCATGCTATTGAGTCAAATGGAAAGAACTGAGTTTTTTTTAATGGAAGACAATTTCTATAGAAAGCACTTTAAATTATCTATGAGTAAGAATTATCTTCATTGGCATAATGGAAGGGGAGCCATTTAAGTCTATGGTGGTTAAAAAAAACTGAAGGAATCTGGTTGCACCATTTCAGATCAACAAATGTTATTAAAAGTTTCTTCCTTTCCTTTCCTTTCCTTTCCTTTCCTTTCCTTTCCTTTCCTTTCCTTTCCTTTCCTTTCCTTTCCTTTCCTTTCCTTTCCTTTCCTTTCCTTTCCTTTCCTTTCCTTTCCTTTCCTTTCCTTTCCTTTCCTTTCCTTTCCTTTAGAAGTTCACTTAATCACAAACAGAGTGGCTAAACCAACAAAGGATTTAAATTAGGGTGGCTAGAGATGGACAGGAAAATAGATTAACTAGCCTCTTACCTTTTATTGTCATAGTGACTGTGAGAACACATTGTATTAAACCATAATGAGGTTTATTTTGGGTTGGGTCTTTGGGGAGTTTCAGTCCAATACAGTATATCAACGGAGGGTTAAGCTATTTTATTATCTAAAACTGAAGAAATATTAATGGCTATCAGAGAATTATTATCTCTTGGATTAGGACTAATTAATCCATTCTCTCCATGGAGATATTTGTAAGATGTTGTTGTTGTTAGTTGCGAAGTCGTGTCCGACCCATCGCGACCCTATGGACAATGTTCCTCCAGGCCTTCCTGTCCTCTACTATCTTCTGGAGTCCATTTAAGCTCACACCTACTGCTTCAGTGACTCCATCCAGCCACCTCATTCTCTGTCGTCCCCTTCTTCTAGTGCCCTCAATCTTTCCCAGCATTAGGCTCTTCTCCAGTGAGTCCTTCCTTCTCATTAGGTGGCCAAAGTATTTGAGTTTTAGCTTCAGGATCTGGCCTTCTAAAGAGCAGTCAGGGTTGATCTCCTCTAGGACTGACCGGTTTGATCGCCTTGCAGTCCAAGGAACTCGCAGGAGTCTTCTCCAGCACCACAGTTCAAAGTGCTGGGTTGGGTCAATTCTTTGGCGCTCAACCTTTCTTATGGTCCAGCTTTCACTGCCATACATTGCAACTGGGAAGACCATAGCCTTGACTATACGCACTTTTGTTGACAGGGTGATGTCTCTGCTTTTTAGTGTGCTGTCTAGATTTGCCATGGCTTTCCTCCCGAGGAGCAAGCGTCTTTTAATTTCTTGGCTACAGTCCCCATCTGCAGTGATCTTGGAGCCCAGGAAAATAAAATCTGTCACTACCTCCATTTCTTCCCCATCTATTTGCCAGGAATTGAGAGGGCCAGATGCCATGATCTTGGTTTTCTTAATGTTTAATTTCAATCCAAGTTTTGCACTCTCCTTCTTCACCCGCAACAAGAGGCTCTTTAGTTCTTCTTCACTTTCTGCCATTAGAGTGGTATCATCTGCATATCTTAGGTTGTTGATGTTTCTTCCGGCAATCTTAATTCCAACTTTTGATTCATCTAGCCCTGCCTTTCTCATGATGTGCTCTGCATATATGTTAAACAGGCAAGGCGACAGTATACAGCCTTGCCGGACTCCTTTCCCAATTTTGAACCAATCAGTGGTTCCGTGTCCAGTTCTCACTGTTGCTTCTTGGCCCGCATATAGATTTCTCAAGAGACAAATAAGATGGTCTGGTATGCCCATCTCTTTAAGGACTTGCCAGAGTTTGTTATGATCCACACAATCAAAGGCTTTAGCATAGTCAATGAAGCAGAAGTGGATGTTTTTCTGGAACTCTCTAGCTTTCTCCATGATCCAGCGTAAGTTAGCAATTTGATCTCTAGTTCCTCTGCCTCTTCGAAATCCTGCCTGTACTTCTGGTAGTTCTCGATCCACATACTGCTGGAGTCTAGCTTGTAGGATTTTAAGCATAACTTTACTAGCATGAGAAATGAGTGCAATGGTGCGATAGTTTGAACATTCTTTGGCACTGCCTTTCTTTGGAATTGGAATGTAAACTGATCTTTTCCAATCCTGTGGCCACTGTTGAGTTTTCCAAATTTGCTGGCAAATTGAGTGTAGCACTTTTACTGCATCGTCTTTTAAGATTTTGAATAGCTCAGCTGGAATACTGTCACCTCCACTAGCTTTGTTGTTGCTCAGCTTTTCTAAGGCCCACTTCACTTCACATTCTAGGATGTCTGGCTCGAGGTCAGTGACCACCTCATTGTGATTATCAGGGACGTTAAGCTCATTCTTGTATAGTTCTTCTGTGTAATTTTGCCACCTCTTCTTAATCTCTTCTGCCTCTGTTAGGTCCCTGCCATTTTGGTCCTTTATCATGCCCATTTTTGCATGAAACGTTCCTTTCATCTCTCCAATTTTCTTGAAAAGATCTCTGGTCCTCCCTATTCTATTGTTTTCTTCTATTTCTTTGCATTGTTCATTTAAGAAGGCATTCTTATCTCTTCTAGCTATTCTTTGGAATTCTGCATTTAATTGGGCATATCTTTCTTTTTCTCCCTTGCCTTTCGCTTCCCTCCTTTCCTCAGCTATTTGCAAAGCTTCCTCAGACAGCCATTTTGTAAGATAACAAGATAATTAATGATAATGGGGTTTTACATATAGCCTCTTTGTTGAGACAAAAGTATAATAGGGATAAACATTAATAGAATAGCAGAGAGTCTATGATGATCTTAGGGTTTATAAGAGGTGTGCTTCCAAATGTTTTCACTCTACTACATAGAAGTTATGGAGAAGGGAAATTCACTAGCTGTATGTGTGAATTTTCCTTGAAAGGAGAAAACTTTTTTTGTTTGAACAATTTGTTTTTTGGAAAGGTCCAGAAGCTATTTACTCAAATGTTCCTGAATTCATGTCTATTTCCATGATATTTTCTTTGCAGTAAGACAGATATAGTGTGCTTCCTTCCAGAATGTCTTCTGAATTCTAAGTCTAGTCTACGGCTCTGAAATTTCTTATAGTGATTATCTAAGTACAAAACAAGACCAAGCACACTTAATTTTGGGGGGATCTACTAAGATCAGTTAGATGCTACAAACATTATTCAAAGATGACAGCCTCTCCTAATATGGCTTTATTAAGCTATTTTAACTATTTATCAATAGTTAAAATATTATAATATAAAACAGAGCCAGTTTGGTCTAGTGGTTAAGGTACCAGGCTAGAAAGCAGGAGACAGTGAGTTCAAGTCCTGCCCTAGCCATAAAGCCAACTGGGCCTTGAGTCAGTCGCTCTTTCTGAGCCCTATAGACTTCTTGTGGGGGAAAATATGAGGAGGAAGGTGTGTTGGATATATTCACAATAATAAAGATCAGTTGATACACCTCACATTTCTTATAAATAAGTTATGTTATGGTTTTTAGTATATTAAACAAATATATTGAAGTAATTTCTTTAGGAAACAATTTCTATTTTCTTTTAAATTAGAAAGCTCAATAAGACATTTTAGAATAACAAGCAAAATAGAAATTAAACAAACAGTAGAAATTAGCAGTACAAAAGACAAACAGAAGAAAACCTTTAAGCCTTGGCTAGAGTTCTTGTGTTTTTAGGCTTTATTTGCTTTGCATAGCTGTCATAAGTGGAGAGAAGAATTTGCTAGATAAAGACTGGATTTGTGCAAGGTGGATGTGGGGACACAAAAGGTTTTTAAATTAGAGTAAAGTGGAGAAAGAGCTCTAAAGGGATTCTTGAAGACTGTGAAGATTTATTTCCTGTATACAACAATTGAAGGAAAAGAGTCAACAGCAGACAAAAAGAGATAAATGCATTCACCGCTACTTGACAAGGAAATTGGTCTGAATATATAGGAAAGCTTCAGATCAAATTTCTCTAGAGATAGAAGAGACAATACAGTACAAAAGATTAGTTTTCCTAAGGATCCTGTTCAATCAACTCCTTGGAGCACTATCTGGCTCTGTGCAGTCTGTGAAACTATTAAGCTTCCACAGAAGGGCATTTTTGTGATATCCTTCTCTGAGAAGCTGGAAGAAAATGGAAAACAAATCTGTGGGGCATCCACTTCTGCTTGTCTAAGAAAGTGGACTTGCCCAAAGAGAATCAGTGGATGATTGTCCAAATTGCTGGACTTGAGTGACTGCAATTATAGAACTCACAGCAATCTGCAACACAGATTGACTGGTTTCAGTCCACCAAAATGATGCGTTAGAATAATCATGTCAGTGTTGGGGAAAACAGTATTAGCTAGAGATACTTGACTGACTCATTAACTAAATATTCCATTTTTGATCAAATTAATATATGCTCACTTATACTGAGAAAAATTATCTGGTAGGCTCAGGATCATGTCATGCACACATATTCAACCTAGAGAAACCATTGCTGAAAGAAAATTTTAAAGTATCTTCCAAAATCAAGATTATAGGATAATACTCTACACAATGCACAACTGTTGTCTTTTAGAATACAGATACCTGTACATATTTTTACTTTCCTTATATAGACTCAGAATGAGGACAGAATTATTTTAAAATTTAAGACTAATAGTTTTACATGCATGTAGAATGTAACCTTCATAAATTGGGTACTCTGTGACAGTAAATTTGGGACTATATTTTGTTTACAACATATAGGTCATATGGTAATCTTCACGCTTTAATACATGCATCTCTTTTTCTTTTAAAATGTGTTCCAACTCACAGTTTTAATGTTTTATATAAAAGGGCAGCTATAAAGTCCTGATCAATATAATTTAGTCTGGGAACTTGTCTCCTGCAGAAAGACACTCAAGTGTTTATTGGAAACCACAAATTTGGAACCAAGAGTGTCTCATGAAAGAAGATTTTGGAAATTATTGTGAGTTTATAGCCAATATCATATCCCCTTTTTGATGCTCTTTTATTTTTAAGAAGCATGTTTCTTAGGCCACAGCTAATATCTAGCTCTATACCTGTGAGTAGGGGGAAGTGCTAAAGGGAATAGAATTGAAGCTGGCAGAGGAACAATCATATGGGGTTTGTAGGAAAAAGAGCTATAAACACAATGTTTCTCTGCATTCTCTTTCAAAACAGGCCAGCATAACTCTACCATGGCCTTTGCTATCAGCTCTCGATATGACTTTTATCTGGTAAGAATAATCTATATGGGGTGGGGGTGGGGGGCAGGAAGAAAAGAGGGCAGGTGATCATTGAGTGTCAACTTTAAGGGAATTACCTGCTTGCCCATATTGCACAGCACATGATACAACAGGGCATTGGAACGGCAAGTCTAGATGAAGCAGGAGGGGGTAGGATGGAAGAGCTGACAGGAAGATGAATGCCAGTGCCATCCAATTGCAGCAGTGTGTATCAGCTTGAGTCAGGCCTAGTTAATGAAGCTTGCACAAAGGAAGCACATTATTTTGTTGCAATTAATCAGTCTACATAATTATCTTGCTAATTAGCGCTGAACATCTTGAATTTTGGCTAACATTCCTGCTATAATGCAAATTTTGTTTGTTTCTTAAGCAGACAGATTCTAGGAAAGTAAACTCTGCTTTTTAGATTAAATGAAGATGGGGAAAGGTCATACCCAAACCTATTGCACACATATAAACATACAAATATACATGTGTGTATACATGTTTATGTACATGTATGTATACACACACCACATACATCTAATAATTAATGCTATGATTTTGCTATATGAAGTGCTTTATAACCAAAAAAGATGTGTTAAAATGTATTTTAATTGCAAGATACCTCTGTCCAATATCAAAGCCAGAGAGGTCCAATAAAGTTCTCAAATGAATGAAAGTCTTTTTCCTACTACTGTATTCATGAAATTCTTAATGTGGAGCAGTAAATCAGTCCTTCAGAAGACTTTAGTAGAACAGTCAAGAGACTAATATAAAAATAGGATTTTCCAATGTTTACATAAAAATGTTACTGTAGTTACATTTGATTCTATTTATAGTAATGATAGATACCAAATTTACATCTGTTTTATGTATGCTAATGAGGTACCACATTTAGGGTAGATTGAAATGGAAGAACACAAATAATTGTTATATAGCTGAGTCTGATTTGAAAGAAATGTAGCCACTTGTGTTGCTCATATTAATTCTTCTAAGAGTTAACTATAGTGAGCTTTTTGTATTGTTTCAAAAGTCTGCAAAGCCAGTTTGGTTAGAGGAGAAAAACAATGTCAGTAGTAATGTGACAGTTATTGATTCAAATAGTATTATTTAGATACATAGTACTTACCTTAAAAATAATACTTGCACAGAAAAATAAATCATACATTTTCTGCATGCCAGCTGCAAACAGGCCTTGTAAAATAGGAATTCTGATGTGTTCTTAAGAAGCACAAAACCATTTTTAGATAATGGTGTAAAAATGATTGATAATTTAAAAATGGGCCCGCCTACCGTCCCTAAAGCAAACAAACAAAAGAAAGAAAAAATAAAGATCTGCATTGGTAGAAAACAACTCACTAGCCTAAAGGATGGTGGAGTATTGAACATAACCTATAACATATTCTTAACATTTTAATTGTGCCCACCAGCTAAAGAATGTTGGAAACACATACTGCTAGCCCTGAAAAGATTCACATAAGAGAATTGATCTCACAACTGTTGTTTTGCTAAGCTATTTAAAACTCCAAAGAACCATGATTTTTTTCCCCAGAAGGGCCCTGGAAATCAGAGCCAGAGTAAGACATGTTCTTAGTTAAGGTAGAAGAGCAAAAGGAACTTCTCACCAATCAAAGGCAGGGTGCTCTGTAGCCAAAGTCAGCCAACTTATTAAGGGCTTTGCAAGGAAAATCTCACAGCAGAAATCCCAAAAATAAATAAACATTTGACTTCTCAAAATATCCGAATCAGTTACCGGAGACAGTTACCTCACTCTACTAAAGGTTCAGCCAGTCTTGCTGAGAAATAACTATGCTCTTCTTGCATATGTTTAATGTGATTAGGACATTATGCTGTGGTAAGAAATTGGGCTGCCATATTCAAATAAAACCATCTCAAATTTTCAATGCAGAACTATTCTCACTTCATTAGATACTGGAAGACTCCAGATTACTGGAGGTGACTTGATGTTGAACTGTATCTACATTCAAGGCATCTAGTTGTGGTTATGCAGTATGGACATCTTTTTCTTTTTTAAGAAAGTAAAAATCTAAGGATACTGGAAATCCAGAACTTTAGAAGAACCAGGTTTTCAGAAGCCCCTTCCAGACTGACATTTATTGACCCTTTTTTGTCCCTAAAATATCATCTAAATCAGACACGTCAAACTCGCAATGTCATGTGACATCACGCAATGCATCAGGACAGTTTTGCCATTGCCGGCAATGGGGTGGGCGCAGCTTCCAGATGACGGGTCCGGCCCACAGTCCGGCAGTTTGACACTCCTGATCTAAATTAATCTGTAGTTTTTCAACACAGCCATGGCCCTCTTCTCTGCCTCACTCACAAATGCTGCTTAATAGATACAAATTCAAACAACTGCTAGACTTTAACACCTTTCAGATTTTTTTTAAGAATAGAGACCTAGGAAGCTTCCATATATCACGTCAGTGCTGATCCCTCTATCCTGGCCTTGTCAAGTGACTGGTGGTTACTATCAAAGATTTCAGCTGCATTTTTTCAGCTGTATCTGGTGATGCCAGAGATTAAACCTAGAACATTTGATACTGAAAACATATATTTCTCCTTAGTTATAGGTTGTTTCTCTCCTAGATTAGTTTCCTTCCATTAGTTCCCGTCCTGCCTTCAGGTGTTTTAGAGAATAAGTTGACCCCCTGTAAGGACCTGCCTCAATCAGTCCTCCCAAGAAAGCAGAACTTTTGAAATGGATATCATTTCAAAAGGAACTTTTATTAGGAGATGTTGACAGCAGGAATAGAAGGCAGGATCTGAGGGTTTCTGCGCGAATCAATAGGTCAAAAGAATCAATAGTAATCCCATCCCAACTGCCCATCCAGATGGTTCAAACAGGCCAATCTGCAGGTGTGAAAACGTTGTGGGAACAGTGCAATAAGGCTCCACTTCCAAGACTGTTTGGTCTCCGTGCCGCTTCTTCCACACTCAGAGATAAAGCAGATGTTTGGAGGCACATTCCATTCTCCCCCCAATGGAGAAACATCAAAGAGCAAGGAACAGAGCAAAGGAAATACACACCAGCAACCCCAAGCTTCCCCCTCCCCCCCAAGAGAATGGCAGAACCCAAAAAGAACAAGAAACCCCATGCCCACAGAAAGACAGGGTTCTGACACCCCTCTTCTTTATGGCAACCCCTCAAATATTGGAACACTGTTATCATGTCACCCCAAGTCCTTCTTTTCATTAAGAAGTAAAAATAAACATTAATTCTTTTCATTCATAACTTGGCAGATCAGCAATAGACCTGGCACAGTGTATCTTATTTTTAAGATCTGCAGAGAAGATTTGTATAGGAGAAACTCGCATACACACTTGCACACAGACCGATCTCTTCATCTATAAAGTGGTGAAATGTGTCAGTGTTACCTTTTTCCTTTGCAGAGATCCTTCCTACTTGAACCTATGTGACCTGGCTACTTCCATGGCAACTTCTTCTACTGTTTCCTGTAACTGTGAACATGATGCTTACTGTGCCCAGAAGGATGTGTTTGTTATCTCTAGGTGTAGTTTGTTTCTTTGAAGAAAAAAAACCCCTACGAGCATTGCAAAAGAAAACAGGCTTATAGCAGGCAGCAGGTGTTATTGCTAAGCAGCAGGAAGTTTTATAGGAGGCAGTAAGGTTGCCAGGGGATAAAGGAATTGGCAGAGAGGCCTATATTATTTAAACCTGTTCTATCTGATGTTTCTATTGCTATTATTATCAGAATATAAAATGCATCCTGTTCTTTATGTAATGAATGGGGGCAGATTGGGGACAGGTAAATCAGATGTTACAGAGACTGTTCTGTAGAGGAGCTACTTGTTTTTACAGTTTCATCTTCTACTCTTAAAATGTACTATCAGGGAAAAAAATCAGAATTCAGAACTTTCTGTTCTTCAGAACAATGAGACACAGCTGATTTAATCTGGTAGTTTGACGTTGATGTTTTAGTAAAAACCTGTATACCATTATACAATGACCACATTCTATCTAGCAATTGGATTATGCAGAGTTCAGAGGCTTTGATGTTGAAGGGCACAAAAATTGAAAGACAGTATGAATAAATAAGGGACGCGGTGGCTCAGTGGGTTAGGACGCTGAGCTGGTCGATCAGAAGGTCGGCAGTTTGGCGGGTCGAATCCCGAGTGCTGCATAACAGAGTGAGTGCCTGTTATTCGTCCCAGCTTCTGCCAACCTAGCAGTTCGAAATCATGTAATAATGCAAGTAGAAAAATAGGGACCACTATGGTGGGAAGGTAACAGCGTTCTGTGCGCCTTTGGCCTCTAGTCATGCCGGCCACATGAGCACGGAGACGTCCTCAGACAAGCGCTGGCTCTTCGGCTTTGAAACAGAGATGAGCACCGGCCCCTAGAGTCGGAAACGACTAGCACGCATGTGCGGGGGAACCTTTACCTTTACCTTTATGAATAAACACCTTAGGAAATGGAAACCTACTAGGGATGGGAGAAGAGAGAGTAAGCCTATTTTTTTTATGGGAACCAGAATATAGAGACAGTCATAGAAGTCCAAGCTGTACGACAAAAATCATTATCATGGCACCAATGAACTTTAGAACATCTATGACACTTAAGATGGTCTCCATGGATCCTGAAATATAAAGTATAGTTTTAATTAAAGACATTAAAGGTCTAAAATAAGAATTTTGCAACATTACATAAGAATTCAGTATTCACACAGGAAATCTAGTGCCATTTCAGCCAAGAATGAAATGAAATAATGCGAGACTTTAGCAATCTGATTTGATAATGAATTGGCCTATTATTTGAATTTGGTAGGCCAATTTATTATTCATTTTCAAGCTGGTTGGATGTCTCATTTTCCCATTAAACTTGCCTTATCAACATTTTTCAATTTAGGTATTACCTGGGTCATTAATGAAATACATAAACCAAAGCCTGCTTCAAATTAAGTTAAATATCCTAGTAACAACTCAGGAGTGCTGTGTTGTTGCCTTCTGGAGATGTTGTTGGGGTTTCTCAGTTTAATCTAGAACTCTTGCTTTCCCTGTAGTTTTCCCACCCAAGTGCTAAACAGATTTTTAAAAATTGTATAGGATAAACTTTTTTTGTTGGTGCAGGTGGAACCTAAATACTAAAAGCATTCAATTGGTGAGGAAGTGAGGAACATGTAGGAGTGTAGATTTTCTGATTTTATATTCTGATTTCATACTCTCTTTTTCATGGTTGAGGTTTACACAATTACACTTTATTGTGTAATACAGTTTTAAGCTAACTTCCTACTTATAAGTGGATCCAGTATGAAGTACTGGATGAAGTAACATCACTGTAGAAATTGAAAGTCCAAGCTTTAAACTGGAAATATGTTCAAACTCTTGGCTCAAGGTTATGTGATCAACCTTCCCTTGTATTGGGTTCCATAGTCATACAATGGTCAAATAATAATGTTGCCCAGATCTTGCATGGAAGTCAAAAAGCTTTGATGAGATCATATATGAAAATGCTTTGAGCAGG
Source organism: Vipera berus (assembly GCF_964194415.1). Taxonomy (NCBI): domain Eukaryota; kingdom Metazoa; phylum Chordata; class Lepidosauria; order Squamata; family Viperidae; genus Vipera; species Vipera berus. The sequence goes on from NC_138204.1 coordinate 32,124,344, forward strand.
AATTAGCAAACATTTAAGGTATCAAATGACTTCCAAATCAGAGTAAATCATTTTTTATATTGATAATCTCATATGATTTCAAGCAATCCTATGAGATCTCAGGGTCTCACTCCTAAGAATCATATAGTTTTGTGTAAGAATGCTGAAATTTCTCAAGCTGTCACTTTAAATCTGGGGCAGGAACCTAAGATGAACAATGTTTGGGTGTATGAATTTGTATGGAATTGATATTCTGATCATTTTTACATTGTAAGGTCAGTCTTAGATGTTCCTGGATTTTGGTTTAAAGTTCTGAACTTCTTGAATCTGTACTAAAAAAAGATATGAGTGTTCCCATTAGAATGAATACACTTCCATTTTCTCTGAAGGCTTTTAATTTTTTCTGAAGTGTTTTGAGCTGAGAAGGCAGAGCTTTATAACTGAAAATAATAATGCAAATAAATATCTTTCAGCAATAGAGAATGAAGCTGCCCTGTTGAAGTTTGGTCAGATGAAAACTGGACTGGATGACTGCAAAAAAATATCACATAGAGTCATTTTGTGCACATTCTATGATTGAGTTAGGGAAGCAGAAAAATTGGCATTATGAAACTGATACAAGAATTTGGTTTTCTGAAAATTTCATTCAAGTAAAATGAGTTTTATAGTTAAGGGGAGGACCTTGGAGGCTGAGAAAAATAATCAAGTAGCGCTTCAAAACCTTTGCCCAGTGGGTTTACCATCATTCCCCATCCAGAATCATCTGGAGTTAGGAAAATTAATGAGTATAGAAATAAATCTGTTTCTGAGAAGCTGTCTGATAATATTCATGTAATTTTCATCCAACACACTCAAACGGGAAAAAAGGTATTTATAATTTTTCTTGCTTGGAGACCAATAAATTAGGTTGGCAGTTTATTTCATGCACACTGATCTTGGACACTTCTAGATAGCTTTATGTTTTTTGCAAGCAACCTTTCTCAATTATTTTTCTTTGTCTTTGCCTTGATTTCTGTGAATATAAATTAATATTTAAGATATAACGATGGCTCTTAGGAGACTTGATACTTATAGAACTTTGGTTAGGAATTAAAAAGTCTGTGGAGGAAGACGATAGCCATGAAACTGACAACAGGATCAGAGTCAGTGGTGCCTCTTGAACAGTTTTAGCTTTTTAGTTGAGATAAACTTTTTTTATTGATGGTGATATTGTGAAAGGAACACTGTTCTTTCTATAAGCTGTCACTATAAATGAATCTTTCCTAAAATAAAAAGGTAATTTTAGTTATTGTCTTAGGCTGTTATAATATCAACTTACATATATCTGACCAGAATTAAATTATATTATTCAAATTAATAACTTTTGAAATAATACTTTTCAGGAGATAGGAACAGATAGCTGGATGGACAGACAACCAGACAGAAAATAGATATAGATAGATAAATAAAGAGGGTGGGGGGAGGCAGGCAGGCTAACAGACAGGCAGATATGATTTTGGGTCAGTCCTTTCCCTTGATGGCTTCCTCAACCACTCTCTACTCCTCTCCCTCTCCCTCCCTCTCTCTCTCTCTCTCTCTCTCTCTCTCTCTCACACACACACACACACACACACACACATGCACACACACACACACATGCACACACACACACACACACACACACACACACACACACACAGACACACACACAGAGAGAGATGCAGAGACATAAATCTATAGGTAAAATATACAGATAGTCAATATTACCACTAGCATTGTGCTGTTGTACCTTGTACCCTTCTTTCTGTTATTTAGGGATTATATTTTTATTCTGTTTAAAGAGTTGCATGTTTGCAAGATGGGCAGCATATAAATTGATTGAATGAATGAATTAATAAAAAGGTGGGAAGAGAAAATGTCTTAGGGTATTACCACTGCAAGTAACAGTCTGTTTCCATGCTTAGTTTTTTTTTTTGGGGGGGGGCAGTTTTTGAGGACCTTCTTTCTCAGGAAACACTGTTATTTTCCTCGCTGGCTCAAGCTTATGCAAATGGTGGGATTCAAATATGTGAACAAATGGTTCTCTGTATAGATGCTGCTTCCAGAAGTCCATTCTGAGCCTGGACAACAAAAAATTAGCTACCGGTTCTGCTGAAGTGGTGCAAACCGGCTGAATCCCACCACTGCCTCATGCTCCTAAGATTCCCCCTTCCTCCATCTCTGTGGTGATAAGACCATAAGCCTTATCAGGATGCAGCATATAGAGTTTGTCTTGCTGGCAAACACAGGCTAGGAACCAAGAGTTATGCTGGGTTGATGCTGACTCACCCAATATTATCTGAAACAATAATTCTGCCTTTTGACCCACTCAAGTGGTGATGAAAGTTCTAGAATAAAATCTTGTTCATCAAAGATGTGTTGGCTCCATGGGGAAGGAGAGAATGGAGGGAGGCCAAAACAAGGCTAAATGAGAATCACTTTTGCAAGCATGTCAAGCTGTACTCCTTAACCCTTGAGCAAAAGATTAGCCCTGGGATAATACAGACATTCTAAAATATAGCAACAAATTCAAATAATGTAAACTGCTCAAACATCTATTAATGCTCAGGCAGTGGCAACAACAAAAGTGCTTTTAAAATGGAGAAACAGCAGGAGAAGAGGTACTGCTTCTGCTTTTCTGTTGTTCCTTCAAATTGTTTGTATAAATTGCTTCCTTCTTCCTGCAGTTCTAGATGTATGTTTTTTAAGCATACTCACAATGTAAATTTCTGATGGGTCAAGACAGATTGCAGAAAATGTTGGAGTAGAAAAATATCCACCAGGGAAAACAGTTCAGTACTCCTTCTCCTTGCCACTTCTCTCCTCAAATATGCTTTCAGCATGCAGAAAGTTGCAAATTTGATCCCTGTTACTTTCAATATAGCTGAGAAGAAACCCTGTCTGAACACTTGAAAAAGTGTTGCTATTCAGTGTCAAGCAAAATTGTATAGACCAGCAACTTTACTGCAAAGCAACTTCTTATGTTTATTCTGTTCCTTTGATTTTGAGGACATCCATTTTGCAGAGGCTTCCACAGGTGAGGCCCTGCTGAAGAAAATCATTGCTTTTTTCCTCATAATATAACAAGGCAAGAATAAATATATTATCTTGAATTATTTTAGGAGGAAAGGTCATTTTGATGTGTTGAAGCAAAAGCCTATCATCTGGTAAAGCTAATTCTTCTCTTTATTAAGACTGATAGACTCTTACTACTAACGAACAGAAGTACTTCTAGGAAGAATTAGGAAGTGACTCAACCTCTTATGTAACTCATTATGGGAAAATTAAAATGGGACCAGCACTACTGAGTCCATTTGACAAACACTGAATTTAATTTGCTGTAGTCATCATTACTGGCTTGACTTCCTACATTCTTTATGTCCCTGTTCCTAGAATCATGGACAATTGTCCATCTAAAACAGGAGTGGTCAATATAAGATCCCTGACTCATGCACTTGTATCTTCTAGACTCCTACCCTCTGCTGCTAAAATTCAGTGGCACAGTCACTGAAAATTGACTGAACAGTTTCTTAACATTTAGAGATGGAAAATTCCATTAAAATTATAATAGGCTTACCATTTACAAAGAAAGAAAGCTGCACTTCTGTTTTCCCCAATCCTAGACAAAATAGAAAAACCTGGCTCTGCTCACATTCCTGATAAAAGCTCAATCATTTTGTATTATTGCTTCTTCCACATTACCCTTGTTTCCCCAAAAGTTAAGAGGTCATCAAAAGATGGGCTACTCCTGAATTAGCCCAGCAACATCTAGACATTTTGATACTGACTTTCCAATGTTTCAGGCAAAAAAAAACCTTCCAATCCTCTCTGGAGTTTTAAAGTGGAATCTTTGATAGGCAAATTCATTCTTGTTGTGATTCAGGGCCAGCCTGTGGGTCCGGCAGCCGGCTCGGATGTCTCGGATGACTCAGACGAGGGGGAGGAGGAGGGTGTTGAAGACGAACTTGCTGATGATGGCTTGGAGGCTTCGCAGAGCCCCCAGCCTGGGCCCTCTTCTCAGCTGCGCGAGCCCGACAGTGCGGATGATGATGACCCACAGCTGGCCCTGTTCAAGGACGCCCGACGCAGGAGGCAGTCAAGCAGGAACAAGCAGAGAAAGGCTGTGGGACTCCTCGGAAGGAGGCACAGGGAGGCCATGCCCTGAACTCTAATAAAGGGAGTGTTTGGGGAAGGGCTGGTTGCTGAAAGCAACCGCTCCGTTTGAGGATCACAGTTCCAGTGTTTTGTTTCTTGTTCTGTTGTTTGTGTAATAAATCTTGGCAGACGCCTTCCAGCTTCAGACGCTCTCCAGCCTCTGCCGTTTGTACAGGGGTTGCCTTTCTGCAAGGCCGGTAGCAGGCTGGTTCAGAACAATTCTATGCTGAATGATTGTCATTCCCCCAATTTACCCCATACATAAATTTTAGCCTTTAAGATATAAGGTGTCCATTTACTTTTATATATACTGACTTCAGTTCATCATATTTACAATTATGTGCTAATAAAGGAAGACATTTTTCAGTATTGCAGTGAGGAGAGGAATCTATATAATACTAAAACAGCATATTTGCCTGTTTGTAACCTTATGCGGTGGCTCAGTGGGTTAGGACGCTGAGCTTGTCGATCAGATGGTCGGCAGTTTGGCGGGTCGAATCCCAAGTGCCACATAACAGAGTGAGCGCCTGTTACTCGTCCCAGCTTCTGCCAACCTAGGAGTTCGAAAACACGTATAGATGCAAGTAGAAAAATAGGGACCACTACAGTGGGAAGGTAACAGCATTCTGTGCACCTTTGGCATCTAGTCATGTCGGCCACTTGACCACAGAGACGTCCTCGGACAAGCGCTGGCTCTTTGGCTTTGAAACAGAGCTGAGCACCGGCCCCTAGAGATGGAAACGACTAGCATGCCTGTGCGGGGGAACCTTTACCTTTACCTTTACTAATCTTCCATTGGGCAAAACAATATGTCATGGGAGTAAATTTTTGAACCAAGGTACCTCAAATGGACGAACGTATAGCGAGAATGAAATTTGAGGCAGTTGTGGCTGCATCAGCACCACCATATGGCCGTGACCAGCTATGGTCATGTAATTCTCATTTCCAATTGTCCCTGAAAGCTTAATAACACAATAAGCAGAAATAAGTCAATGGGGAAGCTGGCAGGAAGTGTAAACTCATTTGTGGTTGCTGATGATCTCTGCCAGCTCTCCACAAGCCAAGCCTTGGTTTATGAGACGCCAGCAGGGAACATTGGCAATGGGAAAGCTGGCAGACAAGGTTGCAAATTGCTCAGGTAAGTCTCTCCCATTTGTGCAACCCCTCCCAGCTTCTCTGCTCTCATGCCACACAGCCACTCATGCACTCTGCGCTGCATCCACACATGCCCTCCCTGATCAGTGCAGCACTTTTTTCCCTGTCTGCACAGCACCTCTCATACACTGAAGTGTGCCCCATTCTTGATTCAATGTATGCATCAATGTATGCTGTCCATAACCTGTGCAGCACCTCTCATGCACTCCAATGCACCCTTCCCAACCTGCACAGCACCTCAATGCACCCTCCTTTCTTGACCTGTGTGGTTCCATTATTAATAAAGCTGTTATGATGTTCTATCCCCTCCAGCAAATACAAGATTGGCAGCTAAAATCAACAACCTTGCCTCTCAAGTTTAATCTTCTTGATTAACTATGGATTAATGATGTAGCTAAAGATGTGTCAACCCTTCTCCTTATGGATATCATTTTTTAACCTTTTAAAATCCAAGTGAGAAACTAGAGACTGGGGTCAGAAATGGAGCCAATGTGATATTGTTTCTGATCCTCTAATTAAAGATTAGAACACTGCAAGAAACAGGAAGACTGAGACTTCTGGGATAGGACACTTGAGACCTCCCACTCTTACCTTTCACCCTACAGGTTCAACCCTGTCACTACAGTAACTGAGAAAGTTGTTTGGCCAAAAATAAATGCACTTTAGGTACAGTGGACAAATTAAATTGCAAAGCTTTTGTACACAGTTGGGAAAAGTCTCATTTCCATTTTTACCAGTAGTATTATGACTGGTGCTTGCTAGCTAGTAGTGTATGTGTGAATGATCTTTATCTCACATGCTCTTTTTCTTTCTCTCCCTCTCTCCCTCCCTCTCTCTCTGTCTACCTCCCCCTCCCCCTCTTCCCACCTCCATTTTCATCCACATTTCAATCATCTATGCTTATCTCACAAAATCCTAGAAGATGGGGGATATGTATAACAAAAAAAATCAGAGATTATTCTGGCTTCATTCTGTATATAGTTTTTATTTATATTGCTTTAGTGTTTAACAAAGGGATGCAGTGGCTCAGTGGGTTAGGACGCTGAGCTTGTCGATCAGAAAATCGGCAGTTTGGCAGGTCGAATCCCGAGTGCCGCGTAACAAAGTGAGTGCCTGTTACTCGTCCCAGCTTCTGCCAACCTAGCAGTTCAAAAGCACGTAAAAAATGCAAGTAGAAAAATAGGGACCACTACGGTGGGAAGGTAACAGCGTTCCGTGCGCCTTTGGCGTCTAGTCATGCCGGCCACATGACCATGGAGACGTCCTCGGACAAGCGCTGGCTCTTCAGCTTTGAAACGGAGATGAGCACTAGCCCCTAGAGTCAGAAACAACTAGCACGCATATGCGGGGGAACCTTTACCTTTACCTTTTAGTGTTTAACAAAAACCTTCCGTACCGACTTCCTCCTTCTTCAAATGCTTTAAACATGGAAAGGCTGATCTTGGAGATGACTACGCAGGGTTTCACATAACTGTGAATATAAGTAATTATTTTTTTGCTTTTTCTCCATGTCATTCATATTTAAATTTAAAATAGAAAATTAAAAAGTCCCCAAAATATGTAACTTTATGCACTGACAAATGTTCTATAAAAACTTGATTCTTAGCAGATATTGCCACTCTCTGCAAACGTTCAACTGTTTAGCTGGGGGGGGGGCTAATACTGATTCTTAAAGGGAGGATTTCAGCTGTCATTTAGTGACCCATTTAGTGATCCATTCTTACACATCAATTCTAGTTGAGATAACTATTATTAAATAGACTTTGTTCTAAGGGAGGTAGTAGAGCTGGGAATGGCAAGTTATAATTTTCTAGTCAGAGTTTATGCCTACATTAAGAAATGCAATGACAGCTTCCTTCTTGTTGATTTTTCTACCTCCTTGTGACATCCAGTCCGTTATCTGCTGAAAATCAGTCAGAAGGAAAGTAACAAAGAGTGAGTCCTGGAGTAATGAAACTTGGCAGGCAGTAACATGCATCCACTAGGTATTAGTGATTCTAGAGATGATTTTTGGGTATCTAGAAGGATTATGTTCCACTTCAGCCCCAGCTCTTACACAGTAGCAATAAAATGGCAGCATTGGCATTCTAATTTCCCCCCCTAAAATTCTGGCTCTTGATCACAGTTCAAAAAATATTACAACAACAACAACTTTATCTTCCTTTTGCTTAGGCCCAGTTGGGCCACGTATTGCAACATGTTTGAATGCTACATTATCCCTCTTCCATGAAAAAGTCAAAATATTTGGGCTAGCCCTGGCTCCCTGTTTTCCATAGAGAGCTAAAATACCTCTGATTCTAGAGTTGCCCTTCTTTCTCCAAAAGAATTAAATCTCTGATTCAGAAAGAAATCTTGGCAGCAAAAAGGCTGCCTATTTATATGCCAAGCCATAGTTTTGTTTTTTTCTGGCCCCACAACTGCATACTTTCATCCTATCCTCCTGTTATGTACTGGGCTCTTGAAGAATACCACGTGGGTTGCTGGAGCAGCTAACTGCTCTCCAGCAACCCAGACTACAAGTCTCCTGTGCTGCAATTGGTTATCTCCAGGCGGCAATGGTTGGTTCAAACCTATTGGCTGCCGCCTAGGGGCTAGACTATATATTGCAGCTAGTTGCAGCTTTTTCCCCAGTACAGTTTCTGCATGAAATAAACTATGAGTTACCTTGTACTCACCTATGCGTCGTCATTCCTGCGCCAAAGAACCCACTATTTAACAGTGACAACAAGGGTGGGATCCTGCTTCACTGATTAAGCGTTGAAGTCTACAAGGGAAAGGCAGCATAAGCTGGAGGGAAAAGGCATTTCCCCCCCTCTCAAGGTCGGCTAGCAAGCTACGCTAGCGACCTCGTGCTCAGTGGACTCATTCCCTGAGCCTGGAGCAGGATCCGGAAGAACACAGGAACCAGCAAAAAGAATGCGGAAGGTTGGGAAACTGAGAGAATTCAACGTGAAACACCCGGAGGAATGGCCATCATATTTATCACAAGTAGAAAACTACCTCAGGGCCAATCAGATCGCGGAAGAAGGACTGAAGGCTGCAATGCTACTCTGCATGTGCGGCCCAGCAAACTTTGATTTGGCCGAGAACCTTTTCACACTGACACCGATCGAGGCAGTCTCCTACACAGACCTCAAAAAGAAGCTAACCGGACATTTCCAGCCCAAGATGTCTGAAATAGCTTGGCGGTTCAAGTTCGACCAAAGAGTGCAGCAACTGGGTAAATCAGCTTCAGAGTTCATAGTGGGCCTGAGGCAGGCTGCACGCCTTTGCAAATTTTCAAATTTAGAAGAGCAACTATGAGACCAGCTCGTCTGCGGCCTATGGGACAGAACGCTTCAGCTGAGACTCTTTCCTAGGCCAAATTTAATGTTTTCTGAAGCACAAGATGAGGTGATGGCCGACGAAGCTGCTGGGGGTGCAGTTCAAACAGTACAGCCCACCAAATCGACAAAGTTTGAAGAAATGGTCCACCTTGAGGACACCAAATGCACCGAAGAATCTTCCGAGGAAGAAGAACCTGAAATCAACTGACTCCAAAAGCAACCCAATGCGCAACACCACAACAGCCAACAGCAAGAGGACAGTTACAAAGCAGTTCTCTTACCAAGATGAAAGGGGTGCGGCGGCAACCATTTTCGCGCCAACAGCAGATTTTGATCAGCCACGTGCAGAGCTTGCAGAAGGACAGGCCACATCGCAGTAGTTTGCAGAGCCCGCCAGAGAGACCGGCCACCCAAACACCAGTCGGAAGAACTGACTAGGAGAGGTACTGGGGCCCAGGGTCCAGTTAGTGTGGGTTTTTTCAGAAGCTGTAGAAACATATGCCGCACCAGGGCTTGACGCCCCCTCAAACCCAAATTTAAGCTCATGATAGAGCTACAAGGAGTTCCATGTAAAATGGAATTGGACTCTGGTTCTGCAATTCCAATTATTTCTCAAGACACTTTTAACTTTGTGTGTAGGTGCAGTAACAATTGGGCCAAACTAAGACCCTCAGATATAATCCTAATGGATTTTCAAAATGTTCACATTAAAGTTAAAGGAGAAGCCACTTTGACAGTAAAAATTAAGGGGTTTGGGGGGCACCTGGATGTAATAGTAGTAGGGGGCCCGAGAACGAGTCTCATTGGACTCGATTGGTTTGATGCCTTAGGTATTCAGATTACTGGCATAAACCGGACACAAACTGCAGACCTTGCGTGAGTGTGCGCGGAATACGCAGATGTTTTTGAGTCAACCCTTGGAACATACACAGGCCTGCCTATCTCATTTAAGCTAGATCCCAACATAGTTCCAATCAGGGTTAAGCTTCGTAGGGTCCCCTTTGCCTTAAAACATAAAATTCATTCCAAAATCAATAAACTTGTAGAACAGGGCGTGTTAAAGCCTGTTGATGGTGGGGAGTGGGAAACTCCTATAGTCACTCCACTTAAAGCCAACGGGGAAATTTGCATTTGTGCTGACTATAAATGCACTTTAAATAAAGCCCTCAAGCAACACGCTTACTCGGTCCCAGTGGTTAACCATATTTTAGCCTCCTTGCAAGGGGGTACTATTTTTGCTAAACTTGATTTAGCACAGGCCTATCAGCAATTGCTGGTTGATGAGGCCACAGCCGCGGCTCAAATGATCGTGACTCACAGGGGGGCTTTCAAAGTTAAATGCTTACAGTTTGGAGTCAGTGTTGCACTGGGTATTTTTCAGGGAATCATGGAGCATACATTCAAGGGTATTCAGGGCATCTGCCCTTATTTTGATGATGTTTTTATTGCAGGGGAATCCTCAGAAGTGTTGGCCAGTAGGCTCAAGGCTGTCTTGCAGAGGCTTTGTGAAGCAGGCCTCAAATTAAAAAAGAACAAGTGCTGCTTGACATTGCTGCTGAAACTGCCAAAGATAAAATACTTAGTAGAGTGTTGTCATGGGTATACATGGTCTGGTTGGATAAAAGTCCAGGCTCAGAATTTCAGAGCTATTTTGTCAGAAGGCATGAGTTATCTGCCCACAAGGGGTGTATATTATGGGGAAACAGAGTCATAATTCCCACTTCCCTAAGAGACAGGGTTTTACAATCATTACATGAAGGCCATCCAGGCATTGTCAGAATGAAAGCTTTAGCTAGAAGCTACCTCTGGTGGCCTGGCCTTGATAAGGACATTGAGGCTCAAGTCCATGGTTGTTATACATGCCAGCAATCTAGGCCTGAAATGCCACAGGCTCCAGTTCACAGGTGGGAGGAAATGCACACTTCCTGGTCTAGGGTTTACATAGACTATGCTGGGCCCTTTCAGGGACAGCTCTTCCTTACAGTAGTGGATAGCCACTCCAAATGGCTGGAAGTAATTCCAGTCCCTAACATGACTACTGCTAGGACCATCCAGGTGCTGAGAAAACTCTTTGCCACACATGGGTTGCCAGATGTCTTAGTTTCAGACAATGGGGCCCAGTTCACTGCTGCTGAATTTCAGGCCTTCCTTAGAGCTAATCTCATCAGACATACAACGTCTGCGCCTTTTCATCCATCTTCTAATGGTCAAGCTGAACGCATGGTGAGGACAACGAAGGAAGCACTCAAGCGCATTGTCACAGGTGACTGGCATCACAGATTGGCAGATTTTTTACTCTGCCAGCATTCTACTCCCTGCACTGCTACAGGCAAAAGTCCTGCAGAACTACGTTGGGGGAGACGTTTTATTACTAAACTGGACAGGTTGCATCCAGATAGAGTGGCAGCAGAAGCCTCTCGACCAAAACCCCCAAGGGGGCTGCACATGGGCGATTTGGTTTGGGCCAGGAACTATGGTCAGGGGAATCTGTGGGTTCCTGGTCAAATTACCAAGGCATCTGGACCTCCATCTTATCATCTTGGAGGGAGGGCAAGTTGTCAGACAACACATTGATCAGGTCAGGAAATGGTTTCCAGAATGGACACTGAGTGAGGACTGCATCATAGGTCCCTCCCAAGGTCCTTAAACTTGCGGCCAAGCCAGTCCTCACATGGACTATCAGGACTTTTCCTTCTTAACTGAAGTGGAACCGGAGGGAGAACTGGGGAGCCCTGGAGTGCAACATGGATCCCCTGAAGGAGCAAGTCAACCGAACTTCAGCAACTGCTGTGCCCACTCTGCTGAACAGTCTGACTCTGGGGTGGGCCAACCTGGAGAGGCCAACCAGAGTACATCTAATCCCCTTGACTCAGGCCCACTGGGTAAGCTGGTAGACCACAAAGTGATGGGAACTCCGAGACGTTCCTTTAGGGCACACAAGCCTCCTTCATATCTTGCAGATTACGTTTTAAAATAAAGAGCTATATGTTGTTGCAATTCCTGTTGCCACTACACTACAGAAACTAGTGTTATGATGTAACTATCTAAAAGTGCCATTTTTGAAGCCTATTCATTTAGATGTTGTTTAATAACATTGTAACCTACATTGTGTTTTTACTTTTATTATTATTATCACTTTTACTTTAGTGTGTTTGGATAATGAATCTTGAGAATTGTTGAGACTAATGGGTGTTATTATGGTGTGGTCTAAGAAGGGAGGGGTGTTATGTACTGGGCTCTTGAAGAATACCATGTGGGTTGCTGGAGCAGCTAATGGCTCTCCAGCAACCCAGACTACAAGTCTCCTGTGCTGCAATTGGCTATCTCCAGGCGGCAATGGTTGGTTCAAACCTATTGGCTGCCACCTAGGGGCTAGACTATATATTGCGGCTAGTTGCAGCCTTTTCCCCAGTACAGTTTCTGCACAAAATAAACTATGAGTTACCTTGTACTCAGCTACGCATCGTCATTCCTGCGCCAAAGAACCCGCTATTTAACACCTCCCATCCCCATTAACCTTGGCTATGGTCATCAAAGTTCACCATATGTTTTTACCAAACAGTAAAGTTAATGTGATAAAAACACGTAGAATAGGTTTAAGACTATTTACATTGTTTAAAATTAAATATAACTGGAACAAACACAAAATAGGTACACATCCTTCTTTTAAACACAATCTGAACAAACCAAGTTGGTTTGATTTATACATATAAAGCCATAAATCATAGGTTACAAACCACAAAAATGGATTCACATATCACACAAAATTGAAATGGAAGAAATGACATTATGTTTAGTGAAATGTATAAATCCAGTTTTCCTAGCTTTTAGTCACTTACTCGTTTCCTTTTCCTTTGCTCTTTGCAACCTATGAATGAATATCGGAAACATTTTCTGTCACTTTCTGGAAGAATTAGAATCCCTGTAGATAGATAGGCCATGATTTTTCAGAAGTAGAAGAAAAAGCCACACAGCCTCTTGACATGAGATATTCAGATGCTGATTACGGAACACAATTTATAGCCTAACTATTTCAAAGACTGTGGATCAGAAGAAAGAACAACTGCCAAACAAATTCATATTTAATAAAAGATGATAAAATAATGTGTCTGTACAGGACAGATGAACGTTTGTTAGGAAAATGGTCTCCCTGGCCCAGACAATTGTAATGCATCCTTTTTGTGTAGCAGTCCAGCTCTTAATCATTGCAGCTAGACAAGACAATGTACAATAGTGACGTTTTTATTAGAAAATGAGGGACAAATACATCCCACCTGCAGACTGCACCCTACCTGTACCCACAGTGGGGATTCAAAATGCCAACACACTGTGAGATGCTATTATAGACCTACCAACAGCTGTTCTTGCAGGGGAGGGGAGGGGGGAAAAGATGAGCAGTAATTGTGCTTCAGAAGAAAACAGAAATGCAAGAACCTGAAACATTTTTGTCAAGAATGATTATTGCTCTCTCCTTGTCTCCCATTTTATATCATGTGAAATTCTATTATATTTTTTGCTGGCAGTGTGGAAGTCTCATTGTATTCTGTCACTGAATTTCTGTGCTTGGAGATGTCTTTCTAAAGAGCCCTTCAATTATACTACCTTGAAGCTTAGGTCACTTCAACTACCTACCTTATAGAAATATGTCAGCAAAGGGAAAACAAGATCAGTGACTACCCAATAATATAAGAGCTTATTAAAAGGATGTTGGGTAATTTGTAAGACTGCTGTTTTGTATGTGTATCCTAAAGCAGGATTAAGGCCCACTGTAGCCTTTAGGGGCTTATCTCCTAGTAAGCAACCATATGATCTGTCTATAATGTGGTAAACATCTATCAGTGGTTTTAGCTGGCTTCCAACAATTGTAAAACAATTTTTAAAAAATTGCAAGCATACCCAGAATACCCGTTTAGCATAATGTATATGAAAAGGTTCCACTTGAAATCAATGAAATAATGTTAGAATTGAAACAAGAGCTTATTGTAAGGTCACTAATGTCAGAGTCTGAAATTAACCTAACTTGCTAAAATACTCTCAAAGGATATTAAGCTATGTTTTCATGTTAGTCCTTTGCAAAAAAATATCAGAGATTTTTGCAGAACTTTAGAAACTAGTATACTTATTTTCATATAAGAGTTTGTGGATTACTTAAATAGGAGGGATCCATACAGGCTAATGGGAAAATAAATTTGTTTGTTTCTAAGGTGCCATAAGACTCTTTTCTGTTTTCAGGAACTTACTCTGAAGCAATATTGAGATTTCTCTTCTAGAGAACTCTCGTGATCTCTTTGCAAGCCATATAGTCCAGGCCTGAATGGTTGAATTTTGTACTGCAGAGATGCTTTAATAATTATATACATTTATAATCAACCCAATATTTTTCTTGGGAAGCAAAATGCAAAACCACATCAACATCAACAACTATTTACAGACAGGTACAGTAAAATTGTCCATAATTTATCTAACCATTTACCAGCTAATTTTTCTACATCTGTTACAATTGATTAATATGGAAGCTATTGTACTTCTCATGGAATTAGTTATATACACAAACACAGAGAAATATTTGGCTATATAAATTGAGTTTAAGTCAATATGAGCTAAGCAGGAAATAGTTAATAAACCAGAAAAGATGCTACCCAACAGGCAATTTTAGAAGAATATAAAGTATATTTAAATAAATGTGTGTATATAAGAGAGTATAAAACTGTAAGGAACATGAGTGCTGGGGAAGATGTTACTTGACATTAACATTTTCATTTGGTAGGGAGAAAACTATTACTTAGAAATTCCCAGGCAAACAATAACCCTTAAAAGCTATGGAATAGTAGACACATTTATTATCTACCCACTCACCCACACACACCAGGCACATGTGAAATGGAAAAGCACATCTGAGTCTTTACATAGCTTTTTGCAAAAGGGAGGGGTGTTTTGAAAAGATCAAACTCAATAAGAAGAATGTGTGCTGTATCCAAGTTATTCTCTTAGTCCTGCTTTGCACAGTCTTATTTTTTTTAATGCTAGGGCTGTTACCATTTATCTCCAGCTCAAGAGTAGAGAGGACAAAAATCCACTGTAATTCTTTTGTTCACAGAAATAAACAGGGTACCTATGAGCAATTCTATCATCCTTTCAGTACTGTATTGTTTAAAGCTAGCATAAAAATGGCTGCTGAATGCATTGCTAGGTGCTGGTGTGTGCTACATGATAATTGTTGGCATGAAACCAGACATTAGAAGATCAGCAGAATAGAAATGAACCTGGAGGAGAAGCATAAGGGTGGAGACAGTTATAGGTTGGGCTGATTGTAAGGAATGAGAAAAGAGAAGAGGATTCCTTGCATCATTCTTTTTTACTAGCAGGTGTAGGGAGTTGTTGTTTGGACATAGTGTTTATCAAGATTAATTAACAATAAAAAAAAGATTTCATCCCCTCGAGAGTCATGCTGTGTAACAACATAATAATAAACCTGAAGAACTAGGGCATAGCCATTCTGAACGACCATGAAAAAAACATGCTCATTTCTCTGTAATAGAAAGGAAATCTACTACTAAAATACTCCATTATAAATAGAAACAGAACCATGAAACATTTCAAAGAATAAAATTTAAGCACTATATACCACAGAGTATCAAGAGCACTAATTCATGTGTTGTTTGTGGCCTCTGATTTAATTGGGTTTCAAAAAAGACTAAACATTTTCATTGAGGATAAATATCTAGTCTTGCTGGCTATATTCTATATCACAAGCAACTTATCTCAAATGTCGTTTGCTAGGAAGCAGTAATGGACTATGTTTATTGCCCTGAAATACTCTTTGTGAGCTTCCTAAATTTTGCAGCTTGGAATGGTTAGATCAGATGGTTATTTGATCTAACAGCCTGTTATGCTCTTCTGATGTTTTGGCTCCTTTTCCCAATACAGCTGCTACACATGTTGCTGTGTTTTTTTTTATTAAAAAGTTTTAGCATACATTTTATCTTTAACAGTCCCCCCTCCCCCTCCCATACCCATCCCTCCCTACCCCTCCCCCCCTCCCCCCCCCGACTTCCCAGAGCTAAGTACAGGGTATAAAAACAAAAAAAACACTCATAAACATCCAAATGCTAACAACCATAAACTCTAAAATCTATCACTCTCTAGCTCATATAGGATAACTACAAACACTATTACTATTAAATATAAAAAAAGAAAAAAGAAAAGAAAGGAAGACTTATTCAAATGCTACATGAAACTTTTTAGTCCCATATTTGTTCTGGATATACTCAATCCATTTTCTCCACTCCATAATGTAACGTTCTTGCGAGTGATCTTTCAAATAAGCCGAAATCTTTGCCATCTCTGCCAGGTCAGAAACCTTTAAAGTCCATTCTTCTATAGTCGGCAGTTCCTCCTTCTTCCAATATTGACCTATTAAGAGTCTTGCTGCCGTAGTTAAATTCAACATCAACTTAGTGTCCACAACCGCAGCATCTGTAATTATACCTAACAAAAAAAATTGTGGGCAAAACTTTATCCTTTGCTTGAAAATCTTCTGCATGTTCCACCAAATTTTTATCCAAAAGGCCTTAACCTTTTTACAAGTCCACCATATGTGAAAATATGTTGCATCTTCATCGCCACACCTCCAGCACTTGGGCTGATAGTTCGGATACATACTTGCAAGCTTTTTAGGATCTAGATGCCATCTATAAAACATTTTATAAAAGTTCTCTCTTAAGTTTTGAGCTTGTGTAAATTTTACGTTCCTCACCCAGATCTTTTCCCACGTGTCCATTGTAATAACTTCTTGAATGTTTTGGGCCCATTTTATCATGCAATCTTTAACAATGCAAGATATATCCGTTTGATATGTGCTGGACCCTGCTTTCTAATTTGCTTTATCAGATTTTCATCAGTCATTATAAAACCAGTTTTCTGATCTTCTTTCCACCTGGCCCGTAGCTGAATATATTGGAACCAAGTTTGAACAATCTTCTCATCTCGCAAGAGACTGTACGGTTTCAGACACCAAACATTTCTTTCCAAACTTAAAATCTCCTTATACGTAGTCACATCATGTTTAAAACCAACATTTATATTTTCTATTGCGTGTTTTGGGATTGCCCACAATGGTATCTTACAACCTAACTTATGTCTGTACTTCTTCCAAACTCTCAACAATGCTTGTCTTAAGATATGCGCTTTAAACACATTATCTACCTTTTTATCATACAACAAATATGCATGCCAGCCAAACAACAAGTCATGGCCCTCAAGATTTAATAATCTCTCTTGTGTCAAATTAATCCAATCACTTATTCCTGCTAACGCAGCAGCTTCATAATATAATTTAAGATTGGGCATTTTAAGACCACCTCTTTCACGAGTATCCTGCATAATCTTAAGTTTAACTCGTGGCTTTTTCCCTGCCCAAACAAATTTATTGATACCTCGCTGCCATTCCTCCAGATTAAAATCTTTCTTAAGAACCGGTATCATTTGAAATAAGAATAAAAATTTAGGCAGGACATTCATTTTCACTGCTGCGATTCGCCCCAACAAAGACAATTGCAATTTTTCCCAGCTCTCCATTTCTTTTTGGATTTTTCCCCACAATCTTTCATAGTTATTTTTATATAACTTTGTATTAGAGGGTGACAAAAACACCCCCAAATATTTGACCCTTTTAACAATCTCAAATCCAGTTAGTCCTTCTAAAAGAGCCTTTTGCGATACTGTCATATTTTTGGCCAGAATTTTAGTTTTTTGTGCATTAACTTTAAATCCAGAAACCTTCCCATATTGCATTATTATCTCCATCAGGTCCACAACAGAGTTCTCTGGCTGGGTCACTGTAACAACCAGATCATCTGCGAACGCTCTCAATCTATAATCCTGATCTCTAATTTGTATCCCCTTAATTCTTTCCGAACTCCGTATTTTTACATGTTGCTGTGTTTTATATTATGTTTTGTATTGTTTCTAAATATTGTAAGCCACTCAGAGTTGTTGTGAGATGGGCAGCCATATGAATGGATGGAAAGAAGGAAAGGAGGAAGGACAAAGTAAAATAAATTCCTCAGCAGTTGCCTTTTTAAAATCCCTTTGCTATAAATTTATTTCATCTCCAGATTTTTTTCCAATAGCAACATAGTCATCTGTCTCTCTCTCCCCCCCTCTCTCTCATCTATCTATCTATCTATCTATCTATCTATCTATCTATCTATCTATCTATCTATCTATCTATCTATCTATCTATCTATCTATCATCTATCTATCCATCAACATTCCATTTTATGTTTCAATGGTCAGAAGAAGCTTACAATGGTCTTATGAAATATTATGTAAAAAACAGAAACAAAAAAATGCCTGGAAAGTTCTTTCACAAATAGATAGGAATATCTGATCACATTGTACATTGTGCATTGTATTATACATTATACATATTGTATAGGAGCCATGGTGATGCACTGGTTAGAATGCAGTATTGCAGGCTAACACTGTTCACTGACAGGAGTTTGATTCTGAATGGCTCATAGTCATTCAGCCTTCCATCTTTCTGAGGTTGGTAAAATGAGGATCCAGCTTATTGGGAGCCATATGCTGACCCTGTAAATTGCTTAGAGAGGGATGTAAAGAACTGTGAACTGATATATGTGTTATTGCTATTGTACACGTCCCCTTGCCCTTCTGCCAAAAATGAACTAATTCAAAGATTGATAAAAAAGTACATATCAAAATATCCTTCCAATATTCTGTAATAATTCTTCATGCTCAAAGTATGCAGAATTCTTGCTGCCTTGATAAATTCCAGATGCCAAGGGTAGAAGCAAGAAGAGCTTATTAATTTCCGACAATCATAGTCGCTCAAAAATCATGTTGGGAATCTTGTAAATTTATGACAGTAGAAGGCAAACCCAAACTATATGAATATTCTCTTGGCCTATAACTGGCTGTGTACCTGTCAACCCATGAAGATAGACCAGAATATGAGTCTGCTGTAAAGACCAGGGCTATTTTTATTAAACTAGCTATAGTTACAGACTCCTGCATGTCTGAATGTGCTTCTCCTCTCCCTCATCTTCTCTTCAAGTGAACTAGATAAAGACTTGTCTGAGACATTGCTTGGTTTTAACTCAAGCCTCTCTTATCTGACTGTTGCCTTGGTAGTACCTGTTTCTTCTGTCATTCAAGACCCTTCCTATACCCTCTATTTCACAATAAGCTTTATGTTGTCTCAAAACAGACCTAGTGTGCCTTTTGGTACTTTTTCTTGTCCTTCCTTTGTTTGGCAACAAGCCTAGTTATCATCAGTGTTGAAAATTCTTCCAGTTAGGGAAAACTTTGCGTATGGACTGAAAGCATGTGCCAGCTTGTGCTTTGTCTCAGGCAGTAATCAAACTTGGATTAGCTTTGCAGCAAGAGACTGCCCTGGGCTCTCTCTCTCTCTCTTGCAGTCTCTCTCTCTCTCTCTCTTGCAGTCTCTCTCTCTCTCTCTCTCTCTCTCTCTCTCTCTCTCTCTCTCTCTCTCTCTCTCTCTCTCTCTCTCTCTCTCTCTCTCTCTCTCTCTCTCTCCCTCCCTCCCTCCCTCACTCTCACTCTCACTCTCACTCTCACTCTCACTCTCACTCTCTCTTGTTAAAATATGATGAAGAAAATGCTGCTTTGAAATCTCCAATTTCTGACAAGTGTATTTACAGCATATACATTCCAGTCTAACCTCAGACCCAAAAAATTTATCTTATATAGCTTGAGGGAGAAAACTAGGCAATAATTTATGAGCAGCTAACACTTAAACAGAGTTACAGGTAGTTCCTCTTCTGTTGAACACAAAAGTTTACATCAACTGATTTATGATTCTCTGGAAGGCCATTATAGTATGATGTGTGTGTCATGCAATCCATTCCCTTCCTGCTATTCTCCAGATGCATTGCAACTATTCTCCAATACCTTAGTCAGCACAATAATGCCCATGATGTGAGTTGCTGTCTTAACACTATCTTATTTGTCCCTTTTAGTTATTTCCAATGAGGGCCAGACTGAAACTCATCACTTCTTTTATGAAAGAAAACATTTTCATTTCTTTTTGATACATTCCTGGTATCAAATGACAGCCTTTGGTGCTGTCAGTTGAAAGACTTTGTGCAGTGATTCTATTTTCCCTTTCTAATAAAGCTTTTTTGTGTATGTATCTGTGTTTACCCACTCAATCAAATCCAGCAGGAATCGCACCTGAAGAAACAATGTTAAACATAGGGATGGGTCGAATGAAAGACTGTGATCTTGTGAGGTCAGGTAACAAGGAAATATTGTGTACCACAATATTTCTCAAGAAGAAAGTATTCTGGGGGAAAAACAGAGTTGGGGGAAGAACATTAGGAAGTTCTTTCTGTGGTGAGAAAATTTTTGACTCAACTGATAATTTTTTAATTAAATGTAGAACTTTCTGAACTCTTTCTAATTGACATTTCAAAAATGCACAATTATGTTTTAATACTATGATAACATTGTTGCATGATTTACAGTCTACTGCCACAGGTACCCATAACCTCATATTAGTAAAACAACTAGATTAATTAATTTCTTACAGCAACACTAGCGATTACACAGAAATGTTTTGTTTCGGTGGCAAAATTTGTAATTGCCCATGAACCCTATAAGTCAGAGATGCCAAAACAGAAGATATTCAATGATGAGCTTTTTCATTTTCATTTTGCATTCATTGTGAAAATATGTCTCAAAAATAAATGAACAAATCAATCTTAAGGAAGCCACGGCTGTTTCATGTGTATCTATTGTTCCTCTGTATCAGAAACAGTCATGTTATAGAATTGAGTGAAGGGAGGTAGAATTTTGGGAACACTTTGAATTCTCATTCTGGTGCTTATAGACTTCAATTTGTCACTGATGATACTGAATTCAAAGAAACTTAGGAGGTCATGGCCTCCATGGCAACCCTGGTCTGTCTCAAGTCATCCATTGGCCATTGTACACCAGTGGCTGCATGTTACATCTGGTTTTAGTCTCAGGGCACTCATGACATGATCTAATATTGGAGAAAGTTAACACTGGTCCATTGACATGAACAAATCATTCTTTTGGCTTGCTGATGATGCTTTGCTCCATAGGGAGATATGTCCTACTCAATTGGCCTATTCCAAGCAGGTATGTGCCTTCTGGAATGAGGTGTCCCAAGATTCACATAGCTCCCACCCTGATGATATTCCTTAAAGAGTTAGCTCTTTGCCCAGCTCTTGGGGTAGAGTAGATGAGACACACACACCCACACCATTTATTACATTTTATGTTTGCTTTGTTATTGAATTGCCATCATGATTATTTTGAAGGGTTTTTTTGTACTGTTTGAGTTAATGCTGTGTTTATATTATATATTGTTGTGTGCTCCCCCCCCCAGGTTTGGTTGGAGTAAGATAGTATACATATTGAATAAAACACACAAAATCTTATTTGGTTGGCAGGGATGGAAAAATTAACTTTTTCTCCTTCCTGTGGTCTATGATGATAAGCAGGAGAGGAAAGGATTATTTGCTTCCCCTTCCCCCTTAAGATTACCATATTCATATATTATTCAGCAGTAGCAATTCATTCCAATAAAAGGGGCTATTTGTAGCTCAGGGTTGAAAAAGAGAAGAAAAAAACCAAAAACACCTTTCCACCCAGATTAATATAGATTAACTCCAAGATTAACATCAGACCAATAATCAAGAAGTAAACAATACCCCAATCAAGGAATGGCCAAACAAGCCAACAGTAAACAGCCCAACCAAAGAATCTCTTAAGACCAACCCCACCAACACTGACAGGGCAACACGCTGGAATGTAAACTGAGAGCAAACCCCACTCCTTACTAGCACTGATAATGTCTCTGGAGATTCTCAGCCATCCAGGTCATAGTTGTCTGAAAGGTGCTTTTTTCTTCAAAAGACCACTGGACTGCTTTGTTTGTTTAATTGTTTTGAGGGAGAAAAAGATATGTCCAAGATACTGATAATATTAACTAGTTTGGGTAATGAAATATTTGCAAGAAAACAACTAAGCTCAGAGAGCATCAAGGACCCACTATTATTTCCATTTTAAAAATGATCATGAAAATCTAAATATTGCATGCTTATGGAATTCTGGTCTATATGCTCCATGTACCTGTGGATGATGTCCTCTAGTTTATTGTAAGCGTATATGAAAGTAGGATCCAGAAGTTAATGATAGCTGCATGATATATTCTGGTGAATAATAATAATAAAAGAACCAGATGTGAGTTTTGAAGAAAAAAATGTGCAATTTACTGAATATATGGACTCCAGAGAGGGAGAAAGAATATTCTGTTAAATGATATAGATGGATCAAGATGAGAGAATATTGAAAAAAATATTTGGGCCATTTGGAGGCCCAAGAGTGAATAAGAACAGTAATTGTTTGGTAAGCATTTGCTTAGAAAAAGGACTGTTTCAAATATATAATTGCAGTATTAATTTATTCATAAGTGCAAACATTAAAGGAAGCAAAACTTGAGTACAGAGAGCTTTGAATGTGGGGCAAATCATGTTTGGGTAATAGAAAGAATGGATCTGGGCAGCAGTGATGTAGAAGGTAGGAAGAAACTAGAAGAAATTAGAGTAAAATATAGCCACCACTGAAATAGAAAATAGGAACAGCATAAAAAATAGATTAATTACTCAACAGAATGAATGGAAAGTGGATATATGGAAAGAGGTTAGGGAAACTGTACCAAATTGAAAGAATTAAGCACAGAAGTGTGCAGAGCTGCACTCATGGAAAGTATGAAATCTGATTTTTGTAGAACACTGAAATGGCTCTGGATAATGCATGTAAGAAAGCGACTGCTCTAAAAATGAAAAAGAGAGAAAGGTATTGTATAATACTTATACAGAAAAAAAGATTGCTGCAAAGAATGTAACCAAAGATAGCAAGGAACTGTTAAAAGAACAAAGGAAATGCAAACTGTTTTTTGACTGAAATATTTTTTTCTTTTGTATTTTTTTTAAATTCAATAAAGTTCTCTGGGGGAAAAAGAAAGCATTTTTTTAAGTGGATGAAGTAGGTTAAACGAGAGCTAAACTATTCTCCAAAAGAAAGAAGTGAGAAGTGGTATATAGGGATATTTGTAAGGATGATTTGCAGGGATGGAAAAGCATGAAAAAGCATTGTGAATGGGGTTGGTAGGAACAACACTTACCAATGTTTTCTTGCCTTTTCTTATATCATGTATTTCATGTCCTTGTTTTGCTATTCCACGTCTTCATTGTACATGCCACTGTTCATGTAGAAAAGGGTATGCATGATGGCTATGTATGTAAATCCTTATATCATGCATTCAGCTTTCCTTATCTCCAGAAGACAATCCTGTGATGTACTGAATTAAAGGCATTGCTAGCTTCCATGCAATGAAACACACATTCATGAACACTATGGTGCCAGAGATTATACCCCTAATCCTTTTGCATACTGGTGAGATTAACTCTGTAACAATTGCATTGCCAGAATTATATATATTTCAAATATGTAGTATCTTTACTCAGAAGACTTTGGTTCTTGGTAACAGAGAACAGGTAATGGCAGAGAAAATTCAATGTTTGACATTGAATCTCTATTAAGAAAATTTGGGTGTTAGAAGCTTGCCTCTTTTTTCATCTGGGAAAGAAACTGTAGGTATTTCCACAATGGGATGTCCGAAAAAGTCACAGTGGTGGCCACAACTATATAATTTGGAAGTACCATCTTGTTTTTTTGACACACATCTGCAGATGGCACTTCCAAATTATACAGTTGTGGCCACCATTGTGACTTTTCAGACATCCCATTGTGGAAATACCTACAGTTTTCTGTAGTTATTTTGATCTCTCTGCAAACCTATGCCACCAGAAAATTGTTGATCTTTAAAATGTGGTAAGATGGTTTTTCCTTATTTGTTTGTGGTCAGGGAACGTATGCATTTCTACTGTCAGATTCAAGGATTTTTTTTTCATTTGGTAGCAAAATATAGTGCAGGTCACCTTTTATTATGGTATATTTGAAACCAAATCTTCTTTGTTTAAAGTTGTTGAGAATTTGAAATCAATAAAACATTTGGGTAAAATCAGGCAGAGTTTGGATAGGTGAATAAATCCACCAGTCTAGCTATATGACAAAATTGTATTATATATGTAAACAGTTAATATACATCATTTAACAGGTTGTTTCAACTAGGGAAAACATTCTGACAGGAGAACACGCGGGAACTTTGACAGCTGTCAAAGTTCCCCGCACAGCGCAGGCGCAACCACTGACAGCTCGCGGCTGTCAAAACACCGGACCATGCGGAAGCCTGAGCTGTCAAGAGAAGACGACGCGGATTGGTCCGGATTGACGCGGCGCCAAAATGAACGCTCCTGATTGGCCCTCGCTGACAGCTGCCGGCTATAAAAGCCGGGCAAGTTATTCTATGTTTGCCTTGCTCTAAATAAACCTTTTTAGTAACTAGCCTGTCGTCCCGAGTGGTCCTTCGGCTACTTCACTGGCGACGAGGATGGGATCGCTCCGGAGCTGAAGTCACAGCCAAGGAAGAGAGTTCCTGAGCTGAAGTCACGGCCGAGGACGAGAGTTCCCGGCAAGAGCTGTCACTGGAAGTTTTAACTTCCATAGGAGCGACCCAGGACCGGACGACATGGCAAACTTCGGGCGTGTGAGGGAATTCGATACCCGCCATCCCGAGAGATGGCAATCACACCTAGGCCAGGTCGAGGGATTCCTCCTCGTCAGTAAAATCACTGACGACAGAGCAAAGGCCGCCGCTCTACTATACATCAGCGGACCTCCAGTGTATGATGCTGCCGTGGGCCTGTTCAGCCCGGTGCCCATCACAGAGGTCTCCTACGCGGACCTGGTGGACCAGCTGAACAAGTACTATATGCCGGCTCGCTCAGAACTGTACTGGCGGGTCCAATTCGCCCAGAAGAAACAGCGGCCAGACGAGCCCGCCAACGAGTTCATCGCTGGGGTCAGACACGCCGCGCGGAACTGCTGTTTCCCCGACCTGGAGGACCGCATCAGAGACCAGGTGGTGATCGGGTTGAGGGACGAGAGGCTGCAGAAGAAGCTGACATCCAAACCCGACATGAGCCTGGCAGAGCTGACCAGAGAAATCATGGCCTACGAGCACAACCACAAGAAGAAGCCGACTACTACGACCCCAGAGAGCCCAGCGACCGTCTTCCAAGAAAGCGCCACCCTCAGCGACAGCGAAGAGTCGGTGGATTTCACCGACGGAGAAGCCCTGCAGCGCAGAATGGAACGCAGGCAACCAAGGAGAGGCGACACTTCGGATCGTCGAAGGTCCAGGAACCCCCCTCCGCCACCGCCGCGTTACGAGCAACGGGCCGCCTGCGCCAGCTGCGGGGGCAACCATGCCCGAGGAAGCTGCCGGTTTAGAAACGCTAAGTGCCACAATTGCGGGAAGACCGGCCACATCAAACCGGTGTGCCGCAGCAAGGGCCGTGACAACATCAATGATTTGGAGGCAAACTCCCCAGGTAGGCCAGCTACCCAGGCCAGCAGAGAAAAACCGCCAGGGCCCCTGGTAGAAACAATTGACAGGGTAAACAGCCTGAGCTCAAAGGTTAAGATCAGGGTAAGAATTCAGGGGGTGCCCTGCCTCATGGAAGTGGATTCAGGGTCAGCAGTCTCCTTAATTTTGTTAAAAACTTATCAGGAGATCTGTCAACAAGGCAAGGAAAAAATTCCTCCGAGGCAAACCCAGGTCCACCTAGCAGACTTCCAGAAAACCCCCATTCCTCTGGAAGGGAGGGCTAAGGTTGTCGTGCAGTACAAAGGGTTCAAGGGTCCCTTAGAAGTCCTAGTTACGCCAGGAAACCGCACCAACTTGATAGGGTTAAACTGGTTCGGCCCGCTAGGAATCGCCATAACGGGGGTAAATACAATTCAATCACCCAGCCTAGAAGCCGTTTGCAACAAGTATGCAATCGTCTTCGATGGCACGTTAGGGAAATACACCGGTCCCCCCATCTCCTTACAGTTAAACCCAGCAATCCAACCAATAAAGATAAGAGCTAGGAGAGTACCCTTTGCCCTTAAAGAAAAAATAGAAAACGAACTCGATCGCCTCATAGGTCTCGGGGTGCTCGAACCAACGGAAGGGGGAAGCTGGGAGACCCCTATAGTCACCCCTATTAAACCTAACGGGGAAGTGAGATTATGTGCAGACTATAAAGCGACCCTGAACCTAGCCCTCAGCCCCCACGCTTACCCGGTGCCAGCGGTAAGGGACGTATTTGCTTCCATCCGCTCTGGCGCCATTTTCGCCAAACTTGATCTCACGCAGGCGTATTTGCAACTGCCTGTCACTAATGACACCGCGGAAGCCCAGACAATTGTCACCCACCGCGGTGCCTTTAAAGTGAAAAGGCTCCAATTCGGCATATCGGCTGCCCCGGGTATTTTTCAGGGTATCATGGAGAAAACCCTGAAAGGAATACCCGGGGTCTGCCCCTATTTCGACGATGTTCTTATCGCCGGAGAAAACGAAGCAAACTTAGCTGACAGGCTGTCAGCTGTGCTAAGCCGGCTCAGAGAAGCCGGCCTCAAACTCAAACGGGAAAAGTGCTCTATTGGAGTCACATCCACAGAATTCCTAGGGTACAAAATAGACAGCCAAGGCATCCACCCCACCACAGAAAAACTAAGGGCTATTCAAACAGCACCAAGCCCAAGGAATAAACAAGAGCTCCAAGCTTTTTTAGGATTATTAAACTTTTACCATGCCTTCCTTCCCCATAAAGCCACTATCGCTGAGCCTCTGCATAGGCTCCTGGACAAGGGAACTGTTTGGTCCTGGACCAAAATACATGAGAATAGTTTCCAATCATTAAAAAAGATTATTTGTCACAGCTCAACGATCACCCTTTTCAGAGAAGACACCCCAATATGCATCGCTTGCGATGCCTCTCCCTATGGAATCGGGGCAGTGTTAAGTCATTTATTCAAGGATGGTACACAAAGACCCATAGCCTTTTATTCACGCACTCTGTCTAAAGCAGAAAGGAATTACGCACAAATAGACAGAGAAGCCCTAGCAATAGTCGCAGGGGTGAAAAAATTTCATGACTACCTTTATGGGAGGCCCTTTACTATATTTACAGATCACAAACCCCTTCTGGGCATATTCACGTGGAATAAAACTACACCACAGATTCTCTCTCCGAGAATACTACGGTGGTCCACATTCTTATCGGCCTATTCCTATCAGTTAATACATAAACCGGGGAAGGAATTAGGACACGCAGACTGCCTCAGCAGACTGCCCATTCAAAGCAAGGACTCAGACCCAGCCCCAGCTGGACTGATTCTAGCAATCTCTCAACTTCCAGATTGTCCCCTGTCTGCAAACATTATAGCCAACAATTCAGCTAAAGACAAAATACTTAGCAGAATCCTCAAATGGGCCACAACAGGGTGGCCAGCACAAAACCCACACCCCCAATTCCAGCCATATTTTAGCAGGAAAAATGAAATATCCACTCATAGGGGATGCCTGCTGTGGGGAAATCGGGTCATAATACCAGAGAAGAACATAAACCAAACATTACACATTTTACATGAAGGACATCCAGGCATTGTCAAGATGAAAGCGATGGCTAGAAGTTATGTCTGGTGGCCGGGCATTGATAAAGAGATAGAAAGATATGTGGGAGGGTGCTATACCTGTCAAGCGACCCGAAACGAGCCACCCCAAGCACCAATTCACAAATGGGAAACTACAAGGAACCCATGGTCACGTATACATTTAGATTTCGCAGGACCTATCCAGGGGCAAAGTTTCCTAATTGTAGTGGACAGCTATTCTAAATGGCTAGAAGTCACTCCCCTTAGAAAAACAACGTCAGGAGCCACTATACAAGCCTTAAGGAAAATATTCGCCACACATGGCCTTCCAGACACCATAGTTTCAGACAATGGACCTCAATTCACCTCTCGTGAATTTCAGATGTTCGCTATGAAGAATTGTATTAGGCTGGTCACGTCTGCGCCGTTCCACCCATCGTCGAACGGGATGGCTGAAATTATGGTGCGGTCCACAAAAGAAGCTTTGAAAAAATTCGCAAAGGGGAACTGGCAGCGGCGTCTCAGCCAGTTCCTCATGTCACAACATGCAACTCCATGCACAACAACGGGCAAATCACCGGCGGAACTGAGATGGGGGAGGAGGCTAATAACGCGGCTCGACAGACTGCATCCTGACACATACCCGGAAGAAAAAGAGCACCCCTACCCAAACCGCACACTCAAACCAGGGCAATTGATATGGGCACGGTCATATACGGATAAAAACAAGTGGGTCCAGGGGACAGTACTAAAACAAACGGGACCCATTTCATACCTGATAGCCACCCAAACTCACGGCAACGTACGCCGCCATATCGACCAACTCAGACCCAGACAACCACCACACAACTCAGAACACCAACCAGTGGAACTCGAGCTACAACCCCCCCCAGAAATACTACCTATACCAAACCAAGAAGAAGAACAGCAAGAAAACGAACTACCAGAACCAGACAATCCCCCACTTCCTCGCCGTTCCAACAGGAACCGAAGAGCCCCCGCCTACCTAAAGGACTACCAATGGGCAGGTTCCGGCAACCAAGGGGGAGGGAACGCTCCAGGGGAGGGGTAAGGGGTGTATTATATATGTAAACAGTTAATATACATCATTTAACAGGTTGTTTCAACTAGGGAAAACATTCTGACAGGAGAACACGCGGGAACTTTGACAGCTGTCAAAGTTCCCCGCACAGCGCAGGCGCAACCACTGACAGCTCGCGGCTGTCAAAACACCGGACCATGCGGAAGCCTGAGCTGTCAAGAGAAGACGACGCGGATTGGTCCGGATTGACGCGGCGCCAAAATGAACGCTCCTGATTGGCCCTCGCTGACAGCTGCCGGCTATAAAAGCCGGGCAAGTTATTCTATGTTTGCCTTGCTCTAAATAAACCTTTTTAGTAACTAGCCTGTCGTCCCGAGTGGTCCTTCGGCTACTTCAAAAATCACTTCCATCCCAGCCCCTGCCCAATCCATGTCAAGGAAAGTGATTGGTGATATATTCTACCAGCTGCTGACATTTAGTGGGATAGAAGTGAAAGAAAATCAGGGAAATCCATCTTAATGTGGATAAATAGAGACTACCATTTATTGTTATTATATCTTGTTATGTTATTATATAGCATAATAGGATTGCCATAAGAGAGTAGCAAATTTTATACCAGAATAGGTTTTACTAGCTCCAGGACTTGTGAATAGCACATTGAATTTGGTCATGAGGAAGATCATTGTATATCAAACAGTGCTTTGTAGGAAATCTTGATCTAATGTAGTATATGGACCACAGGTTCACATAGTGAATATACAACTGTTCTACAGTATAATTTGGAATTCTCTGTTTTAGCTCCTACTTTGTACAATGATATATCCACTGAGATCAGATAGGCTCGCAATGTGAATGACCTGTTTATTTATTTACTAGGATTTATATGCCGTTCCAATTGTAACTGTTTCTGAGTGCCTTATAGAACATTACAGTACTGAAATAGGATTAAAATACAATAATAATCCAAAACATAACATAACCAAGTCAAAAATATTCCTTATTATAAACTCAATAATCTATTTTTAGCAGTGATTTAATAATTCCCATCATCTTGAAAAGCCCTCCAGAACTGCAAGATCTTAGCCACTGTGTGGGACACAAGCAAGAATGGGCTGCCTTGATCTCTGCATATACTGTATGCTATTCTGAAGAAGGGATCTGCCCAGGAAAAGATTTTTCCTTGGGGTATCTGGTAGCAGGTTTCCCAAGGGTACAGAACCCATGGCAAGCTTTTCTTGCTAGATCTAACTAGACAAGAAGGTTCTACTTGGAGAAGATGGTCTTGGAAATACCCAGGTCCTAAACCATGAAATACTATAAAGGTGGGATTAACAAAGTATTAGTGTCACGGGGGCAAGCCAAGCTGAATCTGGTACTAATCACGTTGCTGCAATCTGGACCACCTGTAGATTACAAATGGTATCAAGGGCTGACCAGTATAAAATGAATTGCAGTAATCCATGGATTACAAGAGATGACAAAAGCATTTTTTCTATGTTCAGTATTTCTTTTACTACCAACTAATCTTAATGACTGTATAGAGTAATAATATGCTATTATTTTATTTTAGTTTTTTTAAAAATCTATTTGTCTTCATTTACATTTTCATTTTAATTACTTTGAAATTTTGAGTACAAATTTAAAACTGTTATGTATTAAATGAAATGTAATAAAAGTATGAGACCTTTGATGTACATCTAGGATTGTGAGCAAACAAATAGTGCTCCATTTCTTTTCATGGAGGTATCAGATTCAGAATTATTCACATACACGCCCAGAGGAAAGACTGTGATGAGATGGTATGTGTGTTCAGTTGGGTAACTTGGTGCTAAGCACTGCTGGGGAGCTTCAAGATCCTACCTCTAAACTTGACTTGGATTAGACAGTCCTTAATCTAGAGAGCAGGTTTAAGTAGGGGGCTGTCTTCTTTTAAAAGAACACATAGTGTCCTGGCTTTATATGTTCTGTACACATCAATGGGATTGGTTTACTCTGCAGATGCTTTTGTATCTTGAATATGGGTGGGTTTTGATTCACAGACATGCACATAGTGATATGCATATACAAAGCTTGTTTTGAAAACATGTTTTTCTTTTCAGATTTTTCGAAGAGCTGACAAGAATGGTAAGTGAATGAGTACATGACTGTTTTTTAAGCAATGCCACTTGTTTATACAATCTTTTGAATAGAATATATGTAGCTCAGGTTTGAACTGTGAACTATTTGTGCTCTCTGAGCTTGGTTATTTGCTTGCAAAAGTTTTATTACCCAACAAGTGCTATGAGTGCTCAGTTTGCCCCTTATTTCTACAAGTAACATGCTCTGCCAGCATTGGTGGGGGTGGGGTGTGTGTGTTGGTGAGGCTAAGTAATGAAATATCAGCAAGCAAACAATTAAACTCAGAGAGCCTCAGGGACTCCACTAAACAGCCTTTCCTATTTCAAAGGCTAGAGATGGGCAATCAAGACATCTAATAGAATCCTGGCTTTTCTAGAATATCCTTTTAAAAACAGAATTGGGAAAAAAAATTCTACTCCAACTCTCCTCTGAGAAACTCAAGTTGACACATACAATTCTCCCTCATACCCCAATTTTCTCTCATCACAAGATTAGGCTGAGACAGTAAGCAGGCATATACATAGAATGAAGGCTATTGCTAAGCACATTGGTTTGTGCTTTAAATTGTAAGCCGCCCTGAGTCTTCGGAGAAGGGCGGGATATAAATGGGATTAAAATAAAATAAATAAATAAACTGGCTGAAAATGATCCAAAAAATGTAATAACAGGTAGTGCTTGATTTACGATCACAGTTGGGAATGCAACTTTCATCACTAAGCAATGCAGTCATTAAGTGGCTGCATGACCAAGTTTGTGATCTTGTCGCCGTGGTTTTTAATTGAATCATGTGGTTATTAAGCAAATCAGGCTTCCCCCATTGACTTTGCTTGTTGGAATCCCTCTGGAAGGTCATAAATGATAACCACATGAGTCTGGGATGTTACAATTGTTACACTTGAATTTTGATCACGTGACCATATGGATCAGTGTGAGGACCAGTCATAAGTCACTTTTTTCAGTGCTATCATAACTTTGAACAGTCATTAAACAAATGGTCATAGGACTATCTATAGTTTTATGGGGATCTGAATATTCTTTTTTTCAGATCCCAGATTTACATCCTATAGTAACCTCACAGCTTCCAAAATTTTCTGTTAAGGTTGTCATATATATGAAAACTAAGTTTCAATGCTGCCTAAATTTGTTAATAATAAACTCCAGCCTATGGGATGATGTAACATACCTCTAGCCTTAGCAGCCTATTTTGCAACCCATGGTGGATTTTTAATTCCTAGATTTTTTTTCATGCATTTCTCCTCTGCTTATCATGATGATGCTTGCTCATATCATATCCCTTATTCATAAGAATATGTTGTCTTGTCTGTCAATCATTCTTTCTATGTCAATCAATCCACTCATTCCATTTATCTTCTGTTGGCATTAGGTTTCTTCTCTATACTTTAGATTCCCTATATTTCAATCCCTCTCACTCTCAAGAAATTGCTCAGAACTTTACGACTTATATGTTGTTTTATTCAAAGTTAGTTTTGATGAAATCTATTTCACAATTCATGTTTGCTTCATTTTAAATGTACTTTGCAAGGCTTCTTTTCTATTTTGTTTCACACAACATTTGTCATGATTTTCCAAATTTTTAAATGGAAAACTGAGACCAACCTTATTTAACATGTTCAGGAGTGAATTTTAACTAAGCTTTATGATCCTATACTTTGGACCTCTTTGTTTATTAACTGGAAGGTCCACCTTAAGAAGAAAGCAGACCAAACTCAAGAAAATCAGTAACAAGTATAAAGACCTCAAAAGGATACTACAGCATGACATCATAATGCAAATAACAACACTTAGTACATGTGACATGATGTCTGATCGCAAGTACATAAGTCACATGATGATATCATGATGTACATATCAACATTCGCTCCAACCTGCCTCTCTATAGACACCTCTGGCTGTACTGTAATCAGCTCTGTCACCAAGATGGATTTTTAAAAAGTAGTGTTTACACTGATTTTATACATTTTATATTTTATTTTTGCACCTGCCCACCTAGCAGTTCGAAAGTATGAAATGTGAGTAGATAAGTAGGTGCCACTTTGGTGGGAAGGTAACAGCATTCTGTACACCTTTGTTACATAGCCACATGACCACGGAAAATGTCTTCGGACAACACTGGCTCCCTTGGCCAAGACATGGAGATGACCACTACGTTCTAGAGTTGGACATGACAGGACAGGGAAGCCTTCATCTTTTTTTCCTCACAATTTACTCAAGGTTATTCTGTTGAATGTCAAAACTGAATAGTGATATGGATCTGATGTTGATACACTTGTAAATGTAATTTACCACAGATTATTTACAATATTTATTTTAAATGTTTTATGTTTGTGTAGCTAATAGTTTTAATTTTATAAATGGTTTTAATGATTTTTTCCAGGTTTTATATTTTTAAAAAATATAAAGACAACCCCCCAAACCTGAAAAAATATCATGAATTATGATCCTTTTTCGCACCTATGACTGTTGCAGCATCCCCATGGTCATGTGATCAAAATCTGGATGGTGGGCAAATGGCTCATATTTATGACTATCATAGTGTCCTGGGGTCGTTTGAGCTCCTTTTGTGGCTTTCTGACAAGCAAAGTCAATGGGGAAACCAGATTCACTTAACAACTGAGTTACTAAATTAACAACTTCAGTGATTCACTTGACAACTGTGACAAGAAAGGTCATAAAAGGCACTCCATCACTGGAGATTTTTAAGAAGAGGCTAGACAGTCACTTGTAGGTTCTCCTGCTTAAGCGGGGGGCTGGACTAGAAGACTTCCAAGGTCCCTTACAGCTCTATTCTATTCTAAAATGGGGCAAAACTCAATTAACAAGAGAAATTTTGGGCTCAACTGTGGTCGTAGGTTGAGGAGTACCTGTATTAAAAGAAATCAGATATTGGACTGGTCTATGCCCTCAGTTTACAGCTGGTCATGATGTGATCTACAGTTTGACGTGAGACCCCTCAGTCACACTGAGGGGAGGATACTTTGCCCCAATCATTGTTGCTAAATAGAGGCTTATCAATTCTTAGCTGATCTGGATTTCATAATATTCTCCTGATATGGTATATATTGTATTAATCCATATATAGCATACTAGATAGAAAGGTCATCCTGTTCTCTTTTCAAAAAAATATAATTATTCCATGTCTTTATTTAAATGTAGATGACGGGAAGCTGTCATTTGAAGAGTTTAAGAATTGTTGTGCTGATGGCATCCTCAGCTCTGAGGAACTGTGGAAACTGTTCAGTGATATTGACAGACATCATTCAGGGTAAGTAATGGGATGGATAATCTAGCAGCTTTAAAAATGAATTTGTACTTAACCAAATCCCTTCTTGGAAACAGTCATAGTTTTATAGCAGATCACAGATTTTTCATGCAAAAAGTTCTTGGCTTAATCATTTACATTCCAAGAAGGGTTGCAAAGATACCTGTTTGAAATTGTAAAAAGCATCTACCATTCACAAAAAGGAAAGAGGACATAAATTTTGTGGATAGAATTTTTCCCTGGTTTGATTTCAGTTGCTAGAAAAATCCTTAAGCAAACAATGGAATGTAGTTAGCAGAAATGCAAGCATTTTATGATGAGCTGGATGATTTTGCATTTCATGTTTCACACAATGTTTTCATTGTATTTTAGTTGGTGTAGTCTTATTTCATCCTGTCTTTTTTCAATTTCAAAATACAGTATACATTCACCAAAATATGCTGAAGAAACTGCTTTTGTTACACTCAGGTTTATGCTCAATGACCTTCTCTTTCCATCAGATTTATAATGGTACGATTTAATAATTCAGTAAACCTGTAATACATTTTGTCTAAAAAATTTGTATGGCTGCTTTATGTGAAAACAGAAGCACTACTGATTTTCAGGAAGGTGGGCCTGGAAATTAATGCTGCTTTAAGAATAGTCCAGGCTGATCATAAGTAAAATAACCTGTTAACTTCACAGCAGTATGCCTGAATTCCATGAATCAAAATCAGATTTGCTATTTTTGTCCAAGGGCACATTAAAATAATATGTAAATTATCTATGGGATATGCAAGCAATTTAATTTTACCTATCACAGCTATAGCATAACAAATGATCTAATCAACTTCAGTATGTCCCATATCGCATATGAGGATTTTTAAGATAAAATGGATTGAGTAAAACATCTACTGAGTTCACAGCAGAAGGAAGACCTGAATTAAGAACTGTCTAATTCACAATTGCCTAGCCACTAGGCTTTCCAACAATATATATTTATCTTGATTATAGACAATAATTGAGAAATTTAAAAACATTTATCTGGAAGATCAAAAGACAGAAGGCAAATTAACCCATCCTAAGAGCTGGATTTTTAAAATTGTATTTGGATCCTTCTCAGTGGTGATTGTTTTATTACGGTATGTCTTGTTTCACCATCTATGTATAATATCTAGTCTCTTTATTCTTTTCTGGACAATTTTTCTGTTGTTTTATTTCAATTTGATTTTGGCAATGTATTCTGATTTTTATCTCTTAAATATGATGTTGCCAGGTATACCCGGAAGATTTTTTGACATATCTCAGAATAAGACTTCAATCTGAAATTTAGGAAACCTATTGTCAGTCAGTATAAAGTCAACAATACTCAGCCACATAGATCAAAGGCCTGCATTAAGCAACATCTTATGTTTGTAAGGCCAAATAGAAAATAATATGAGCTTCTGTTGGTTGATTATATGTAACAATTAGCAATGCAGGTGTTCATCTAGGTAGCCTGTATGCAAATCCTCCTCAAATGACTGAGTATGTTTAATGGACAGGAGGGGGGAAAGGAACAGAGTCTCATCTTCCATCCCAAACTCTATAGATACACCATGGTTTAACTTTAACTTGCTATCAGAATTCTCAACAAGTATGGGAATGGAAATTCTGGAAGTTACAATTATAACTTGGGTCCCCTGGAGCAGAGTTCCTGGTGGTGTGTGTGTGTGTGTGTGTGTGTGTGTGTGTGTGTGTGTGTGTGTAGGGGATCATTCTGCGCAAGTGGCTGGCAAGTGCATGCATGCACAGCTCCATTTGCATGAGCGGCGTGCATTCCCACCCACCACTCACACAAATGGAGTACACATGCACAAGCTCGCCCTCTGTTCATGCATGTGGGAATGCTCAGGTGCACACACTCACCTGCCATTTCCACAGCCCGGTTGCAAACAGCTCACGGCCCACTACTGGGCTTCAGCCCTGGAGGAAAGCAAATTGACTGCAGCTTGTATATTACAATATACAGTATAAATATTTTACATGCAGAGGGCCTGTTGCATGATTTATACTTTTTTAGTATAAAACTCCTTGTGGAGTTTCCTTGTTTGAACAAGTAAAGGCTCTTTGCATAAACTACAATTCACATGTGAAAATTAGGTTTCTTTTTTATTTGTATCCTTCCTTTATTATTTTTACAAATCATTCAAGGTAGCAAACATATCCAAAATATCTTCTTCCTTCTATTTTTCCCACAATAACAACCTTGTGAGGTGGGTTGGACTGAGAGAGAGTGATTGGCCCAAAATCATCTAGTTCTCTTGGCTAAGGTAGGATTTCACCTCACGGTCTTCCACTTTCTAGCTGGTGCCTTAACCACTACACCAAACTGACTCTTTGGTTGCAATTGTGATGGTTTTCTGCAATTCACTTCTTCTTTTTGAAGATGTGCCATGTGCAGTTACTTTTAAGGAACTATAGTGCACATATCCTAAGGATCCAGAGCCAACTGCAACTGTCATATTCTGTATCCAAAGAGTGAAAGATATAGCTATACAATTATTGTACTTGGCAGTCTGTGGGCAAATTAGAGTAAGTTGTGATGGGGGTCTTCCGATACTCCCATGTAACGCCTCTTCTCCGTGAGCTGCATTGGTTTACAGTTGCCCTCCGGGTGAGATTCAAAATGCTGGTGATGACCTATAAAGCCCTAAATGGCATGGGTCCAGATTATCTTAGGGAGCACCTGCTGCCAGCATCCACTTCCCATCGTCCTGTGTGCTCCCACAGGGAGGGCCTCCTCAGGGTCCCGCCGGTCAGGGAGTGCCGGCGGGTGATCCCCAGGGGGAGAGCGTTCTCGGTGGGTGCGCCTGCCCTATGGAATCAGCTGCCTGTGGATCTCTGGATCACCCCCGACCTTCGCTCGTTTCGCCGGGACCTAAAAACTTGGCTATTTGCCTTAACCAGCCTGGACTGAGGGGTTTTAAGGTTTTAAATTTTAAATTTTAAACTGTTTTGGGGCTATTAATTTTATTTTATTTTAATTTGTACATTGCACTGTTTTAATTTGCCCTGTAAACCTCCCTGAGTCCTTTGGGAAAAGGGCGGTATATAAAGTAAGATGTTAGTCTAGATAATATTCAAAGGCCAACTGAATCTTATAACTACTGTAATTGATATACTGCATTTTGACTGATCTCTGCTCAATATCTCAGCTTTTGGCACCTGCTGATACATTAGATGCCAGAAGCCAATCATGTATACATATTGAATAAATGAGGACTGAAGCTACCACAAAGAAAAATAGATGAGTTATATGACTGGATTGTAAATGATCACAACTTGTTGTCTGTCATAAAAAAACCATATCATTAGAAGACATACACATTATCTAGACCAGTCTTATAATCCAATGCAATTGAATGCCTGTAGCTTTGATACAACATTCCTGTTAAGTGATTATGCATTTTCTGCTTAAAAATTTCTAGTACACTCTAACCTCCACAAATGTCCCTTACACTATATCTTCCTCTTTCCATTTTATAACTTAAACAAGGAATCCATTTCATTGTCTGCTATTTCACATAGTTCACAAGAAACTTCTCTCATATTAGCCTTGATAAATGTACCAATTTTCATACTGATATGTTTACTAAGAAAACAGCACTGCTTTAGCAAGTCATTCTAGTACTGTGAATGCATCTGCATTTAAAACAAAGGCAGCATTTATTTTAACCAATGTTTAGGAGAGTTTAAAAAAGTACTTTAGAGCAGACATGTCAAACACAAGGCCTGGGGGCCAGATCCGGCCCGCGAAGTGGTTTTATGTGGCCCGCGAAGCCATCCTGGAAACAGTGAGGCAACGGCCCCCGCTGCCTTGGCTCTGGCCCAAGCCGTCAGGAGCCAATCTACAATTTTGTGGTGGTCATCTATGCTGAAATACATTCAGTCTTAGCTCCACAAGGCCATCTGGAAACAGCAAGGGACCGGCCCCTGCCGCATTGGCCCCTCCCCCTGGGTGCATGCTAGGGAGATATCCTTTGTGAGGAATGAAGAAATGCACCATCGCCTGGAAGTGGCCAGCACATGGCCCTGCCTACTTTGGGCAGGCTAGGGGCTGGGCAGCGTTGTGCTTCTCTTCAGATTTGTGCCACCCGGCTCAGCCTCTCGGCACTGTGAGGAGAGGGCCATGTGCTGGCCACTTCCAGGCGATGGTGCATTTCTTCATTCCTCATGAAGGATGACACTTCCCCAGCTGCATTTCTTGCCTGTTTTTCTCCCTCCCTCATCTCAAATATTTTCCCATCAGTCTGTTCTTAGGAAGGAAGGAAGGAAGGAAGGAAGGAAGGAAGGAAGGAAGGAAGGAAGGAAGGAAGGAAGGAAGGAAGGAAGGAGAGGGAGGGTCTTAGGGAAGTCCTGCCTTAGTCCTTCCCTCCTGCCCTTTCACCATCCCCTTGCCCCCTTCTCCTGGCCTAACCTGGGTGGTCTCCCATCCTATTGCTAAGGAAGCTTTGGATACAAAGCCAGGTCTCCTCACATGGAGAGGAAGTGGGCCTCCCTCTTGACATTGCCCTCATACCCATCATAAGCAACCTGGCTAAGGAGAGCAAGCACAGCAGCTGGGCACCCCCTTGGGGAAGTGGGGGTGAGCTTAGTGCTGCAGGTGCTTGAGGGCTAGGCTGGGCATTTGACCTCTGCGCCACCGTGCAGCCTCTCCCCCCGCATGGCCTGAGAGGAACAGTGAGGCTCCTCCAGTGGACCATGCTTGGCACTTGCCCCAGTCCCATCTCCTTCTGCCAGAGACCCTCAGATTTATCCCACTCCTGCCCAGGCCCCCATAGGCACCATTGACGCGAACAATGTAGAGCTGGCCATGCCCACCCAGTAGGTCACACACACTCCAGCCATGCCCACCCAGTAGGCCACGCCCACCCTGGCCACACCCACCCGTCCCCTCAAGGGTAACTGCAATACTGATGTGGCCCTCAATGAAATTGAGTTTGACACCTCTGCTTTAGAGTTTCACATAGGCTTCCATCAGAAACCACAGGCTCTGGTTTCTGAGCCATAATCAAGTGAGCAGGCAATATTCATGTCAGTGCAACGCATTCACATGCCTGCAAAGTGGTAAATAAGAAGTGCTCAGATAAATCACTTCTTGCAGTAATCTGTATCTTTGCAAAAGGTACCCAACTGTATGCCTCACATTGGGAGACAGCAAACCTTTACTGCATAAATGAAAAGCAGGTGATCATCATCAATAAAGGAAGAAAAGGGAAGTATGATGCCCAAGGCAGCAAAACAGTAGCCACTTTTGGAGGGAGAAAAAATTATTTACATAATTAATAAAGAAACAGTCAAACTCTCAAGAAGGGCATTGCCTTGCCTTGTATCCTCTCTTTTCTTTTTTCCCCCCTCTGCTGTTTGTTTGGTTTGGTTCATTTATGATTGTACTATATATTACCAAACCGGTTAGGGGACGACAGAGAATGAGGTGGCTGGATGGAGTCACTGAAGCAGTAGGCGTGAGCTTAAATGGACTCCAGAAGATGGTAGAGGACAGGAAGGCCTGGAGGAATGTTGTCCATAGGGTCGCGATGGGTCGGACACAACTTCGCAGCTAACAACAACAACATATTACCAACCATCATCATTTCAAAACAAAAGCAGTTGTTGTACCAAATTTACATCTCATACTAGTGTAGCAGTTGATAGCCAATTTATACATTAGTTTAATGATATGGCAATTTCCCCATTTCTTAGTAAGGAAACAAAGTGAAAATCCATGCCTTTTCACTCTTTTTTGCATGGGTGAGATAGATGCTTGCTCTACTCCCACTCCTTCTCATGACCTGTAATAAAATTGTTGGGAATGATGGGGATTTAATCCAACAAAGCTGGAGAGCACAAGTTGGTTTAGTTTAGGGGCAATGTTTCTCAGCGTTGGCCACTTTAAGACATGTGGTCTTCAGCTCCTAGAATTCCCCAGCTGCCTATGCACTTTGGGGAATTCTGCAAGTTGCCAAGGTTGAGAAAAACTAGTTTAAGATAACCTTAAATATTTTATTCCATTTTATTCCCTTATTTTTACAAAAATTCTCAAGCTGCAACTGCACATTTTTGTTGTCTCTGATCTGATCGGTTGCAGATTTTTAAAAAAGCTTTCAAAGCCTTCTGTCTGCAAAGATTTTTTTTTAATAATTAGCAAAATCAGAGATGTCTCAGATTCAAAGATCTGAAAAATTACAGCCTGACTAGAATACAAAAGACTGTTTTGAATATCTAAAGAATTTCCCCCCTTCCCCTCTCACATTTATTTATTCATTGGATTTTTAGGGCTGCACAATTTAAAAGATATTTTTATTTTATCACTTATCAAAATATCATTGGGTGAAACCTCAATAATTAAATCCTGCAGACTTAATATAAAGCTGTCCTAGGGTGTGCTGCTGTCTCCAGATATATTTTCATATAAGTTTCAGGGAAATTCTCAGATCCAGTGTGAATTCAGCCATCTCTCTCCTTGATATGAACCTTACTGGGTTCTATAAAGTAACAACAAGCAGTTTTGTCTCTTAGGTACGTATCTGTTTTTATGGAAAGCCTATCCACAGAACTGACCTGTGTAACTTTGGTGTCTATACATTGCAAACATTATTTGGAATCAGTGGCTAGTAGTTACGGCCTTGGGAACAAAAATTGCTAGTACTTCTGAACAACCATATAACTAATGCCTACAAACATAAATGCTTGCAATTTAAGCCTGGAAGGGAAATTCTGCTTTTGGCAACTTTTCTGAGTTGCCTTTATTCAAGAAGAAAGATTTTTAAAAAACACAAGATGATTATAGGTTAAAGATAATACATCTACTGTATGCCCCCCCCCAGTTTAAAAATCATATGGAAACACCCTAGGATATCCTGACCTCAGAAAAGTTTAAAAAAAAGGTGGGGGGAGCGGAACAGAGAAAAGGAATGACAGAAGAACTAGAGAGAAACTAAATGATAAGGCAAAAATATACCTGCCTGTCACAATACAGATCTAAATTTAGCTGGCATAACAGCACCTAGGAGCAATGTACTTTTGCAGGTGAATACAAAAAAGAAATAGACATCTCTAAAAATTCAGCATATATTTAATAGCTCATAGTGATGTGGGTTTTTCAAAACAGTATGTATTCCATGAATACCTGAGAGCTGGATTTTTCTGTCAATGGTGTCAACTCCAATATAATGTTCTTTATCTTCTGAAACATCACACTCCAGAGAGCAGTAGCATAGCTTCCCCTTAATGATTCCTTAATCCTGGCCTGAAGCAGTTTTTACAAAAGTGATTAAGTTAACCTCAATGTCTAGCAACAAGTAGTGGTCATTTGAAAAACAAATAAATGTATATGCCAACTCCAGGACAGAGTTGATGTAGCCAGTCCCAGAGTTAAAGAGCATTCAGTTATATTAACATAATAAAATTGGTCCCAATGAATGATTGGAGCTGACAGACTGCTGATGCCCCTAGAAGAACAAGCTACTGTGACTGAGTGACTTTTTATTAATGTTGCCTATGGAGAGCTGAACGAAGCAGAATGAAAAGTGTTTCTTATGGGTGATCACTTTCCTGACTAAATAGCCATGTCTAGAATTGGGAGTTACTGTCTCACCTTGGATATGAATATTGGATATTGTGTGTATGAATAACAATTTAGAATAACAGAGTTGAAGGGATCTTGCAGGTCATGTAGTCCAATCCCTACCCAGGCAGGAGACCCTACACCATTTCTGACAGATTGCAGTCCAGTCTCTTCTTGACAGTCTCCAGTGATGATGCTCTCACAACTTCTGAAGGCAAGCTGTTCCATTGGTTGATTGTTCTCACGGTCAGAAAATTTCTCCTTATTTTTATGTTGAATCTCTCCTTGATTAGTTTCTGTTATTCCTTGTCTGGCCTTCAGGTGCTTTGAAAAATAGGTTGACACCCTCCTCTCTGTGACAGCCCCTCAAATATTGAAACACTGCTATCACATCTCCCCTTATCCTTCTCTTCACTAGACTAGCCATGCCCAGTTCCTGTAACCATTTTTCATATATTTTAGCCTCCAATCCCCTAATCATCTTTCTTACTCTTCTCTACACTCTTTCTAGAGTCTCATCATCTTTTTTATAGTGTGGATATCGAAACTGGATGCAGTATTCTAGGCGTGATCTTACTAAGGTTTTATAGAGTGGTATTAGTACCTCATGTGATCTTGATTGAATTCCTCTGTTAATGCAACTTAGGGTTGCATTGGCTTTCTTGGTTGTCGCTACCCACTGTTGGCTCATATTTAATTGATTGTTCACTAAGACTTGAAAATCTTCTCACAGTTACTACTATTAAGCATGGTTTCACCCAATCTATGTGTACTTTTGTTTTTTCTTGCCTAGGTGTTAGACTTTACTTTTCTCTACATTGAATTTTATTTTTTTTAATCCCATTTATATCCCGCCCTTCTCCGAAGACTCAGGGTGGCTTATAATCTAAAGCACAAATCAAATCAAATTTTGTTAGATAGGGCCAAGTGTTCAAGTTTATCAAGATCCATCTGGATCTTGAGCCTATCATAGGGTATGGGCTATTCCTGTCAGCTTAGTGTCATCTGCAAATTTGATAAGTTCCCCTTCTATTCCCACATCTAAGTCAGTTATGAAGATATTGTACTAGGCCTAAAATGGAACCTTGTGGTACCCCACTGCTTACTTTCCTCCATGTAGACATAGTACCATTAAGGACTACTCATTGAGTATGGTTTGTCAGCCAGTTACAAGTCCATCTGATAGTGATTCTGTCTATCCCATTTTTTTCTAGTTTTCTAAGAAGAAGGTTGTGGTCTACTTTGTCGAAGGCTATGTTGAATTCTAAGTATATTATGTTCACAGCATTTCGCTGGTCTACTAATTTAGTCACTTTGTCAAAGATGAATATATCAGTATATGTATACAATTCCTGAGAAGCATCCCCATGGTCATGTAATCAAAATTCGGACGCTTGGCAACTGACTCATATTTATGACAGTTGCAGTGTCCCAGGCAGTGGTGGGATTCAAATACCTGAACAACCAGTTCTCTGCATGGATGCTGCTTCTGGAAGTCCGTTCTGGGCCTGGGCCTCTGAGGCTCAGAACAAACTTCCAAAAGTGGTGTCCATGCAGTTCAAGTGGGCCATTCTGGGCCTGGGAGGCCTCCCCCAGGCCTCCGAGGCTCAGAA
The DNA here is from genome assembly GCF_964194415.1 of Vipera berus. Lineage (NCBI taxonomy): Eukaryota > Metazoa > Chordata > Lepidosauria > Squamata > Viperidae > Vipera > Vipera berus. The sequence continues at coordinate 32,167,239 of NC_138204.1, forward strand.
GGGACTTCTGGAAGTGGTGCCCACATACTTCCAGCGGTCTGTTCTGGGCCTTGCAAAAAAAGGGCTAGGGCTTCAGCCGGTTTGCCAAAGTCAACAAAACATTAGCTACCAGTTCTACCGAACCAGTGCGAACTGGCTGAATCCCACCACTGGTCCCAGGGTAATGTGATCACCTTTTGTAATCTTCTGACAAGCAACGGAGAACCCTGGTTCACTTAACAACCATGTTACTAATTTAACAAGTACAGTGATTCATTTAACAACTAAGGCAAGCAAGATCATAAAATGGGGCAAAACTCACTTAACAAATGTCTTGCTTAGCAAAATAAATTTTGGGCTCAATTGTGGTTGTAATTTGAGAACTACCTTTATCAAGAATGGATTATGGGGAGAAATGTTCTATATACCAAAGTGAGAATTAGCAACAATGAAAACAAAAAGTACTGGTGGTTATTTCAGGTATGCTGGGCAAAGCTGGTATGATTCTAATTAAAAAGGTACAAGAGATGGAAATAATTAGGGTTTGGAAGTGCATTCCAGCTTTATACTGGGCAAGGATGTACAGACCAAATTTTTGATAGCAGCTATTTATGATGATGTAAAGCATGCTTACAAATCCTTCCGAGGTAGGTAAAATGAGGACCCAGATTGTTGGGGGCAATAAGCTGACTTTGTAATAATGCCGCTTGGGGTGTGTGTGAAAGCCCTAATAAGCAGGCATATACATAGAATGAAGGCTACTGCTAAGCTTGTAAGCCGCCCTGAGTCTTCGGAGAAGGGCGGGATATAAATGGAATTAAAATAAAATAAAAATAAAATAAAAGCATAGCAAATGGTTCAACAACAAGTGTAGTATAAGCTGCGGATATAAAATGTCTACTTCATTGTTTAAAGTATTTGTGGATAAATTTATAAAAATGTTTGTAATGACATTGTTGGTGTGTGTGTGTGTATATATATATATATATATACATATATATATATATATATATATATATATATATATATATATATATATATATATATATATATATATATATATATATATATATGTAGGTCTAGAGTCTCGGGTTTCTTCCCGCGTTCCTTTCATCTTCAGAAAGTTGTGGCCACAACTTTCTGAAGATGAAAGGAACGCGGGAAGAAACCCGAGACTCTAGACCTACACATACAGACACCCGCGAGAATCTACGAAAACAAATATATATATATATATATATATATATATATATATATATATATATATATATATATATATATATATATATATATATATATATATATATATATATATATATGTTTCTATGCAAATGATTCTGCAAATGATTTGTTGATTAAGAACTATAATTTCCAATGACTGTTAAATTCAGTGATGAAACAAAGAATATGGAATGAACACTAATTTATCAATGAGCCAGCCAGTTGTTTTGCTAATGAAAAATAGAATAAGTAAGTTAGACATAAATGGCAAAAACCAAGAAAAGTTCTGGCCCAGAAAGCACGCTATGCTGCCATCTGTGAATGACATACATTTGATGGGTCCCAAAAAGTGGCCCTTTTCTGCCATGATGCCTACCTTATGAGACATTCTGTGACCCTCTGTAGGAAATGACCAGGCTGAGCCTGAGGGAGGGGCCAAATGCATGAATCCCTTTGCACCCACAAGAGATCTAAGTCCAGCCCACCTTGAATTCCTTCTACCCTCATCTCTTGCTAATTCCCTTGGCAGCTAGGAGTTCAAATTCTTGTAGAGAACTCAAGCTTACAATAAATCTTTATACCCATTTGAACTGTCTGGATCTCCTAATTTTCTTGGCTCTTGACACCCTCTCCCCCCCAAAAGTTAACTCCATCCCTGTTAACATTCAGGAAGTCCCTCGAGACCTGGTTATGTCACCAGGCCAGGGAACTGATGATATTTTAAGATGGCTTCCTTATATTTACTCTCTCAATTTGTAGTTTTTATACAATATTCTAATTTTTTAAACAATATTTTAATTTTTAATAATGATTACCCACATTTTATTGTTTTTATAATGATTGTTAGACTGTTGTTTTATTTGATTGTAGTACACCAGCCAAAGTCACATCTGGTAAGATGGGTGACTATATAAATTTGACAAATACATAAATAAATAAGAGCAGAATCTCCAAATAGACTACATTTTAATGTTAATATTAATTCATAGTTTTGGTGCAATGAGATCTTCATTAGTATGACATTTGTAATATGAATGAAAAATAAGAAAAATGGCATGCTGGTTTCATTTTCTCTAGATTGGCTTTCAAGAAATACCAACTGCTGATTTGTTTTGTGACATAGCAAGAACTTTGGCTAAACAATGGGATGCAAAGAGTAAATTGTGACACTTAGATTATTATGGAAAGGCTGAATCTCATACTTTCCAGTGTGTTTTCAATCCTTTGGGGGAAAGGCTGACATCTGGGAAGATAAATATTTTAGACTGCCTATTCATAATATTTCCTTCCATTCACGCCCCTGCAGAGACACACACCTTCCATCTTTGCTTCAATCCCACAGTGATGATTGCTGACTGAATAAGTAAATAGATTTTATCAAGTAGAAAAATATGCCAATTTATATTCTGAAACTGCCCCCAGAATATACTTCTGATTCTATTTGTTGTTAAAGCATGTCCTAGAAAACATGCCCTTGAGCACCTGAAAAATCTGAATGCTTTAGCAGTCATTGCATCAGACTAGAGCCAAAGAGACATAGTCTTTAGTTCTACTCAATATTGAAACATGATACCAGGGCCACCAATGTTTGTAGGCAGAGTTTCTTTCTTTCCTTCTCTCCTCCTCCTCCTCCTCCTCCTCCTCCTCCTCCTCCTCCTCCAATTTTTGCACTGATGAAATCCCAATGATTTTGAGTGGCCCCCATAACTGAAACGATGAGAATGCAATAATAACCAGTTTTAAATAATAACTGATGATAAGATCAACACACCAGACAAGAAAGCATAGGGATTTCACCCTCCTTGCCAAAGAACTGGGTGAAGAGCCAGGCTTTCAAAGGCTATTCTAAACAGCAGGATGGTGACCATCCAATCATCAGGTGAAATATTATTGGAGAGGGGAGGTGCTGCTATAGGAATGGCATGCTTCCAGGGTTCTAATACATAACATTTGATCAAAGGGACCCAGAATGTGCCAACAACCCACAGGTTTAAATTACCCGGGCAGATTCTAAAGGAAATAAGGTATCCCTCAAATAACCCAGCCAAATGTCATGTAAGTAATCATACCAAGAAACTGGCAACCAGTGAACCTTGCAAAACAGAGATGTAACATGAACATCGCAGTTATGGTATGCCCATTACTGCTTCTGCCACTGCATTCTGGACAACTTAAAGGTTCAAAGGCTGGCCATCTTAAATGCATTGCAATTGTTAAGCCATGAAATCAGGGCACAACTGACTGTCTAAGGGCCCTTCAATCTAGGAGAGGGAGCAACAGCCATTCAGTTTTGTTAGGATTGAGCTGGAGACAGTTCCTTCCCATCCAAAGTCACACAGGTTCCAGGCACTGGTCTAACTTGGCCAGCCCACAAGTGTTGTGATTCAGCATCAGCCTGTGATACTGGCAGCTGAGTCTGATGATTCTGAAGAGGAGGAGGAGGAGGGGGAGAGCCTTTGGTGTCAGAGGGAGGCTCTGATGCACTGCAGGACTCTCAGCCTGGCCCCTCCCATTATGTTCCTCATCAGACTCAGCCGTGTGAGCACGAGGCATTGGACGTAGATGATTCACAGCTGGATCTATTCAGGAATGCTAGAGCAGGAGGCATTACAGCAGAGTAGAACAGAGAAAGGCCATGAGGCAACACAGTGAGAGAAGGAGAAGGCAATGAGAAGCCACAACTTGGGACTGCTGATAAAAGGGGAAGGTGTGGGAGGTACTGGTTGCTGAAGGCAACCATTTGAATATATTCTGCTAGAGTCCTGGTCTGTTATTCCTGTTTAACTCTTGTTTGAACTTTTGGTTTAACTCTTGTTTGAACTTTTGATTTCTTTGTAAATAAATTTGGTTGGGTTTTTCCAGCCTGTTGACTATAAAAAGGGGTTGTCCCTGACATTCAAACAGGGCTGGTTGTAGGCTGGAACAGAACAACAATAGGAATATATAATTGGGTATCATCAAACTAGAAGATAACTTCATCCGATGATTTATTGTAGATGTTGAAAATTTGGGGAGACAGAGTAGAATGATGCAGCACCCATAGAGGAGGGGCCTAGGGAGGTACCTACCCCTCAACCAACACCAACTGAAACCAGCACTGTAGAAAGGAAAGTAACCATCATAAAATGGTGCCCCCCTCCCGATCCACACACATACCTGGGCAACATGAACAAAGGCCTCATACCATTTACCATTCCAGGTAGTAACTAATGCCTCAGCTGAACTCCCCATTAGATCCTCAGGAAAAATCCCAAGCTCTCATTGAAAGCCCTTTGGGTGCATCATTAATATATACCACATTTTCTCACCTGACTTAATTTTTAAGTGATTTTAATTAAAAAAAATAAATATATAAGAAGATGGCATTCTGCAGAGCAAAATATCAGCTTCTAGCATCATTTTTATTTATAAGAATCTGTAAGGTTCACTTGTGCTTTATAAGCATTCATTTAAACAATGTTTTCTTTCAGAAATGTGTCCAGTTGCCCAGTAATTAGATTTCTGCCTTTTGGGCAATTTGTTGGTAAATATATATTTTGTAGTTAGCCACAGACACCCTAGTAATTCATGAACAAGATGGTTCTGTACTGCGGTAACTACTTTTTGAGATTATTTACAGTGTAGTTTCTCATTATCCTATGCTGAGTGAGAAGGTAAAGTGCAGGGAGAAACAATTATACCTTCTTTGGTTCTCTAGAGGAAGCATGGGAGATGAATGAAATCAAGGCAACAAAGATCCAAGTGTTACTAATTTGATGTACAAATCACAAAGTAAACTAACTGAATTTCTTAATCCTGCTCTCTTGTTCTGATTATCTCTGTAGCATACAAAGATAAATGCATCTACTGGAACATGTAATGAAAGTATTATTAATTTTCTTTTGAAAATGTTCCAAATTTATCACTAAAAAGTATTTCTGCAAACCTCAGCTTAAAAGACCATTTATCTGCATGAGAAGTTGTGCCAAACCAAAGCAGGAAAAAGAAGGTATACAACATAGGGCCCAGGAGGGGACCCTCTGTTGTGGAGTGATGTTGTGGATGTTATTTTTGCTTGCCTCCTCAGTTCTGGATTCCAGGGTAGGTGCCCTATAGGGACAGATAGTAGGGGGTAAAGATATTGCTGCTAATCCTACAAATCACATCTTACCCCAGCTGACAGTGATTTTATCCATTCAATATCATTCAGTCTTATAACCTTTCATTGGAAATGCAAGAATAAAAACCAAGAACATCTTTATTAAGTTGCATAAGCAATACAATAAAATGTTCTTGAAGAGTTTTGACCGCTATTTTGTATGAATGCTAAATTACCATCAGCATCATAATGATGATTAGTACCATTATCTCATTGTATACTGCCATGCCTTCAAGAGGTTAAAAGAAGAACAATTTGATGTTGGCAAAACAACTTGAAAATGACTAGTGCCATTACATTCTTTTTGTACTTGCTCCTAAAGTTGCTCATGGACAATTTGGCTGAATAGAATTAATACACCATAAAGCACTTTGCGAAAGCAATATACTACTGTAATGTATTACTCAAAGAACAATTAAAGCGTAATATTTCTGTTCTGCAAACTATGCAGTCAGCGTTCCGTTTTACAGCAGCTTGGTTTTCTTGAGGTTTGCCTTAGCAATAAATTATTCAGCATTTTAATTATTAATTAGTTAATGTTTGTTACAAATTCAGAAGATTAAAAGGGTTCAGTAAGTACAAAATACAGTTGGTTTCCTTGTGGAAACAGGAAGCAATATGTCTTTAGGCAGTGTGGTCATTCACACACTTACAGATATTTAGCTGCAAAGAAGCCTTCAAAAACCTTAAATGCTTTTATTAATATGGTATCATAAACCCTGAAAGTTTAGCATCTAAGGTTAAAAAAAATAGTGTATTCAGAAGACAAAGGCTGCCATACACAAAAAGCCACCCAGAAACTGATTAATTAGTAGATCCCACTTCCATCTCTGTCTACCACTACCTGCTTTAAAGCAGCTAATTTCCTTAATCCTAGTGGTTTTCCATGTTCTGATGCATTAATCAAACTAAGCATAACAGCACAATTGAACTGATCCTCCTTAGCAATAACCACAGTGTTCAAGGGAGCTTACTGTCAGGTAACTCGGTATTAGATGGCCTGCGATTAGTCTATTTTCAGTGGTATATCATATAAAGACTGTACATTAGGGCACAATTTTGAAGCATAGAACAGTGGTTACTTAAATTAAATACCTCCAGATACCTGGAGACATTGGCTCATGGAGGGTTAACGTGGCTGACTTCTGCTGTCATATTAATTCCCAGATTGCTTTGGGGGATTTGTAGATCCAAGGCTTGCTGGAGGCTGTCTAACTGGGGTACAATTTCATTTAATTATTGTAATATAAAAAGTAATCTTTCTGCAGGCAGAAGGCAAGCCTCCTTGGAAGGATTAGTGATACAGTTGTTATTTGTGGAGTAGGGGGACACCAGGAGTTTGTTCCAGGAGGTTCTCTCACTGTTCCAGGGATGATTTGGGCAGAGTCTTTGAAGAGCTGAGGAAGTAAATGGGTGCTGCACTATTGTAGTCTTTGGTGGTAAAAGGGTTCCTGGGGGTGTAGATCCATTGCTCACATTTTTAGTTCCTCTATGGTTGCTTTTTTGCTTTGTTAGATTTCAGGGTATGTTCCAGTAACATTGCAGGTGCTGATGTGGGTTCTTCTCTTCTTGTCCTTGAATGTATTTGGAGGTTGTTGGGTTGAGCCAGAAGTAGTCACCATCTTGGCTCCTCTGATGTTTGTGATTGTTTTTGCACTGAAATATAATTCTTCTTTAATATTCTTTCTCACTATTTTTTTTAAAAAAATATTGGTCTATGAGAAGCATCTATTTTCAGTGAAACAGACGGCACAGAGTTATTACTGTAACAGAAAGCCAAATGTGACACTGAGGGAAACTTACAATGTGGCCAATGTGGCCTAACCCATACTCTGTGAAACAGTATGCAGAATGAGAAAGAGAGAGTACTGTACAGAGTCCTCTATTTACTTATCTAGCCTCCCCCCAAAAAAATCCATCTCAGAGAACCCAATGGGCTTTCTTTTGAGTAAATATTTCCTCAAGGTTCTACATTTAGGCAAGAAAAACCAAATGCACAGGTACAGTATAGGTGGTACCTTGCTCAATAGTAGCAACTGTGAGAGGGATCTCGGAGTCCTAGTGGACAATCACTTAAATATGAGCCAGCAGTGTGCTGCAGCTGCCAAAAAAGCCAACACAGTGAAGTACTAATACCACTTTACAATGCCTTGGTAAGGCCACACCTGGAATACTGCATCCAGTTTTGGTCACCACGATGTAAAAAAGATGTTGAGATTTTAGAAAGAGTACAGAGAAGAGCAACAAAGATGATTAGGGGACTGGAGGCTAAAACATATAAGAAAAGGTTGCTGGAATTGGGTATGTCTAGTTTAATGAAGAGAAGGATGAGGGGGGACATGATAGCAGTGTTCCAATATATTCCAATGTATACCTTCCTTCCTCTGTACACCGCCCCGAGTCCCTCGGGAGAAGGGCGGTTTATAAAAACTAATAAATAAATAAATAAATAAAATATCTCAGGGGCTGCCCCAAAGAAGAGGGAGTCAAGCTATTCCCCAAAGCAGGACAAGAAACAATGGATGGAAACTAACCAAAGAGAGAAGCAACCTAGAACAAAGGAGAAACTTCCTGACTGTTATAACAATTAACCAGTGGAACAACCTGCCTCCAGAAGCTGTGAAGGCTCCAACACGGGAAGTTTTTAAGAAGAGACTTGACAGCCATTTGTCTGAAATGGTATAGGGTTTCCTGTTTGAGCAGGGGGTTGGACTAGATGACCTCCAAGGTCCCTTCCAACATTATTTTTGTTGTTTTTTTATTATTATTTTATTTTATTTTTTCCCCAAAATCCCACCCACCCCAAACCACCCCCCTTCCCCCCCACTTCCCAGAGCTAAATACAGGGTATAATTATAATAATCATATTCTAGCTAAAGACTATCCATAATATAAAATTAACCAAATTCATAATGTGCTTTAACTCCCCTTTAACATAAATACATACAAAGTACTAACACTAAAATTAATAACAATATCCCTCTAAAATCTACTCATAAGCTAAATGGAACTTTTTAGTCCCATATTTATTCTGAATATAATCTATCCATCTCCTCCAAACTTAAATATATCTTTCTTGTGAATGATCCTTCAAGTAAGCAGAAATCTTAGACATTTCTGCAAGATTCGAAACTTTAAACACCCATTCTTCTATTGTAGGCAAACTATCCTTCTTCCAATATTGTCCCACCAGTAACCATGCTGCTGTTAATTTTTGTTGTTGTTGTTGTTGTTGTTGTTATTGTTATTAAGCAAGGTTCATAGGAGAAGTACTTTAACAGAGCATGTGTTTTACAGGCAGTTTCCCTATCATGAGAAGGCTGAGAAAAAACTGTCCTATGTGTTTAGAAAAGGGAATTTCAACATGACAATCAGCCTCATTTGTTCTGCTTCCTTCCTATCTCCCCTCTGTCTACTGATCCCATCTTATTTACACAGAAATAGAAGGATCTGGTGATGGAGAGCATGATGGCCTAAAGTCTGTGTGCCAAGCTATACTTGCAGATCCTCCTCCTCCTCCTCCTCCTCCTCCTCCTCCTCCTCCTCCTCCTCCTCCTCCTCCTCCTCCTCCTCCTCCTTCTCTCTCTCTCTCTCTCTCTCTCTCTCTCTCTCACACACACACACACACACACACACACAAACACACACACAGAGATACATTTTTAAGTGTCCACCTCCCTTCTAGAAGCAGGACCTCTGCCCATGTGTTCCCCTGACTGTTCTATTCTCTGAACTCTAGACCACAACTCTAATTGGCAGAGACAATGTTGAGTCAGAGGTGCCATAATTTCAGGGCTTCCCCAGGGCCCATTCAGACTTACCCTATTTTATAGTACGCTATAGTAATTGCAAGATACATTGTCTGAATAATACCTCCATAAGACTGATGTTTAAAATTATATATTGCAAAATGTTATAGAGTTAAACAGAAAAATACTGAAGCCTACCATATGACATATTTTGTAAGACCTCAGATAATGCTGTTTCTATAATCTTGAAATGAAGATAAGTCAGCAACCTTAATTGTCAGTTTCCATTTTCCTTCTTTTATAAACTGTTTCCCTCAAGCTCTTATTAATCATCTCATAAAAATATTTTCTTTTTTCTGTGTGTTTCTACAGCAATTTAGAGACGGAGAAGTTGTGTGGTAAGTACTCAATAGGTACTCTTCCCTTAATATATCTGGGGGTGGGATTTTTTGCCCCTTCTTAAATGCAATCTATTTCTCTTCTCTGCATTGGACAAAAAGCTTGTTCTTTCCTCCAGTATGGTGCCCTAGAGATGTGCTTGGACCATTTTTGCCAAAATTTCCAACACATTGGCCAAAATTATTTTAGGAGTTTCAGTTGTGACACATTCAAAAAGTGCCATATTTATGAACCTGCCCTGTACTATTCTCTAATGCCACAGAAATTGATTGTGATCTTGAAACACAGATTATATGATAATGGAACATTATCTATTATCTAACAGATAAAAAATAATAAGGGTGGGCATTAATCTTCCCAAGGAGCCATGTGAGAAACTGGGATTGTTATGGAGGGCTGCTGCCATGGCCCTGCCCCCAGCATCCCACCCCCTGCCAACACCAATGCCAACCCTTTGGGCCAGAGAGGGATAGCTGAAGGATGTGGTCTGTGGGCCATAAAATGCCCAGGTATGCAATACAGGTAGTCCTCTACTTACAACAGTTTATTTAGTGACTGTTTGAAGTTACAATGATATGGGAAGAAGTGAGTTATGATCATTTTTCACACTTATGACCTTTGCAGCATCCTCATGGTCAGTGATCAAAATTCAGATGCTTGACAACTGGTTCCTATTCATGACGGGATCGTGTTATCACCTTTTGTGATCTTCTGACAAGCAAAGTCAATGGGGAAGCCAGATTCACTTAACAACTATATTATTAACTTAACAACTGCAGTAATTCACTTAACAACTGTGGCAAGGAAGGTCATAAAATAGGGCAAAACTCACTTAACAAATGTCTGGCTTAACCATAGAAATTTGGGGCTCAGTTGTGGTCATATTGCTTTAAAACCATGAGGATAAAATGGCATGCTGTTTTTGAATTAATGAGCCTTTCTGCATGGCCATTTTATTATACAGGCTCTGCCGGTTGTAAACTATTGACAGCCAACCAGTTTAATACTCTGCAAAATCTGAAACACTCTCCTTCTTACCATGCTGTGAAAACCAGATATTTTTTTCCCCTTGGTGCTTTAATTCCTGATGAAGCTTTTATTCTAACAAGGTTCACCCTGTGTTAGTCAGATTCTGCTTTCTCACCGGATGGACTACAGACTGTTTGCCTCCTAACTGTGTTTCACTCAGCCCAGCTTAAAAAAAAGAAGCTGTAGTACTAGCAAACATACTTCATAGAGTGTGCTAAATTTGTGCTATGCTGAAAACTTCTTGCTTCTTTTTTCATGATGAGAGGGGGGTTGTTTGTTAATTCATGGGACCTTGGGAAAAATCTCACAAGAGGGAAATAAAGTCAGCAAGAAGGAACCTTGGCTGTCATTTCTCATTGCTCAGCTATTGGCTTAATTCAGTATTGTAGTGATTGCCTCAAGGTGTTCCCTGAAAGCGCCGAATTTTCCTGAGCTGGGAGGATGGAGTAGGAAAATTGTAGGTTGTATTTAAAATATTTTGAGAAGGACTTAAAAATGGAATGGGTGGTTGTGTGGCAGAGTACAGTAACAAAAGCATTTTCTTCCTTTCTGCTGCAGATTATTTCTCAGAACATCTTGGAGAATACAGACATGTTTTGTCTGCTCTGGAGCAACTCAACACGGCTGTCTTATCAGCTATGGATAAAACCAAATTGGTAAGTGTGAGTTTCTTTCCAATATTATTCTTATGGATGGCTTTAATTAGCTTCCTTTACCTACTTTTGAATATACTTGGTGCAATGTAATGGACATTCCAAGCCTTTATTGTGCTCATGGGAATGTGTATTCCAGAGATCAATTAAGGGAAAAAAATAGTTTAATTTATTCCAACCTGGGACAAAGCTTCACAGAGGCAATTAGCTAAGAACCTTTGGGTCATTTAGAATATCCAAATTTTTATAAGTATATAAAATGGATCAATTTTCTATTTTAAATTGCTCTCATACACCTAAGGCCCAGCTTTTTTTTTTACTTCTAAGCACAACTACTAAGGTATAGGCTTATTTCAGAAAACATGTATTGGACAGCAGAAGAAAGAGAATGGCTTTCAGAATACTGAGTTGTAGAGGGTTACTACTGATAGAAAAGGATAAATGTGTGGATTCCAGATAGTTTTTATTCAATGAAAAAAATAACGTGGGCTCAATAAGACAGTAATAACACATACTGTATAGCTGTGGAATCCAAATGGAGAGTTATTGTAGGATGTTAGCTTGCCATAAATTTGATCTTTCAGATGAACCTGGAACAGGAATGTACCATCTATGAATTCAGAGCTCTATATGGTTTCCAAACTTGTTGGTATAAATTCCATAATTCCTCTAAATGTTGCTACTGGGTCATAATTTATAATATAATGGAAAAATGAAATTGTTACATAAATGAATAGCAATTACATGGACAGTTATCAGTTATACTGAATTTATTTAAATTAAATCAGTTTTAGGCTTTGGTCCTACACATTTTTTTTCTTGGGCCTTGCCATATATTGTGCTGCAGACACTGACACACAATTCAAAGTCCAGATACAGTCCTTTACCACAAAAAGAGAAACCAATCATAATGAAAAAAAGAACAAAGAAAATTGTAGAATATGAAATCTCTCTCTTTTTCTCCATGCCAATACCAGTTTTATTGGTAAATGGGGTAGGAAAAATGTTCATAATTACGTACATACATTGCATTTGTTGGTAATGAATCACACTAGGCTGTACACAGCAAGCTGAAGGTTGTGTTTCCAAAGGGGCCAAGATCTCAATTTTCTAGGTTTTTATTTGCCTAAGCATTTTAAGGGTTCTAATGGCAACATTTAAAAGTACCTATTTTTCTTTTTAAACCAAAGCCAGCTCCATCCCCCCAAACCCCAAAATAGCATATAGTAAGTTCAGAAGTTGTCTATCAGAGGAGCTTCTGGGAATTGAAAAGGCTATTGGAGGGCCTGCTTTAAAAGACCAATTAAATAACGTCGTATTCTACTCCAAAAATGACAATGATATATATTCAAACTTTGATGGAAGATTATCTGTTTTGATTATCTGAAATGTTTAACATTCCTCCTAATTCTCTGGATCACAGATCAACTCAAATGGAAGATAAAACAATTCCAAACCCAATAATACTGTTTCAGATAGTCTCAGAATATATTGGAAAGGAAAGAATAACAGATTTTTGATGTTTCTTCTGATGAAATTCCTCTATAAGATAGGCATGACGCAAAAGTCATATCTGAGTAATGTCCTTCCTATTTGAGTAGGATAAACATTTGTTTGACCTGATTAAGGACTACCTGTACGAGAATATCCCGTTATTCTGAAAAGCAAATTTTGGAATATACTGTAAATAGAATGAATCAGAAAGACTAAAGACTAAAACATTGTTCTTCAAACTCAGTGGCCTAAGCGTAGCTACATATTGTGAGAATTGTAATCCAATATATCTGGATTGCAGTAGCCGAATATTGCTGCTCTGGAACTTAAACTAGCATATAATAAAAATATTTAAATGAAGCTAAATCTATATCCTATGTTAATTTACATTAGTTCTATACCAATGTGTGATTTCACATAATTGTATTGATTTTTTTTCTTGAAATAATGAGAATGTGCTATAAGTTTATATATTTAATATTTTATATTTACACTGTTTTGTATCGGAGGAGCCTCCATTCAAGTATGAAGATAGCTAAGAGTTTTCTTCTTTAAGGAATTTCCTTGCCATTATGAAAGAGTAATATATTCAGGTAGCTTTGGGGTTAATAGTTTGTTTTTTGCTGGATACTTCTTTTTCAACCTTCAGAAAACAGTTATGAAAATATATGGCTCTACCTTGACTGCATAATATATTAACACAATAATATTGCCATAAATTATACTTCTCTGAATATTGACAGCATAGAAGTTATTTTGTCCATGGATTTCTCTCTGCTCATATTAATATTTAGAATTTTGGTTGGATAGAAAATACAGTCACAAATAGAGAACAACTGTGTTCTTATTCTCTTCCCCATTAATGTCTTGTTATATAGCTCTATTTTAATGACTAGGGTGATAGTCATCTGAATGTCATTGAAACATATCTTAACCTACTTAAATTTCTTGTGCACATATGCTGCTCCGTGCTCTTGATAGTCTTGTTTTCTCATCCACAAGCTTTGGAAAGAGCTGAGTGAGGCTGCCAAGGAACCCCCAAGCCAAACTGCTGTACTTCTTTTTGGGGAAGCCAGAATTTTAATAAAATACTCTCTACCATGAAATAAAGCATTCAGTTCCAAGCACATCCTCTCTGGAAAACCAGGAAACAATGAAGAACCTCCTGACAGCACAACATTATTAATGATGTCTCCTTTGAACTTATCCGGAACCTTCTGCAGACTTTGGAAGACCAAATGATGAAGTCCTGGAGAGCTCTGGTTGAGCAGATGGGGCTTGAACAATGGCTCTGGGCAGCAAAAGCGTTCTTTGTCTATAGTTAACAAGTGCCCATCAGGGGCCTCAATGCTCACAGGTTCATGGCAAGTTTTCTCTTGGAGATCCCTTTTGTAGTCCATAGACACATAGCAGTAGTTTTTCTTAAGTTGTGTTACCATCTTTTTGTTCAAGGTGCTAAGAAGATATACATTGTTTGAGCTGTTTAGCAGCAAGTTATGCATGTATTTGCAGAGACCATTTCCAGCCACATCCAGTCGATAGATACCTTCCATACATGTTTGCCCAGCATATATTGGAGTAACATGGGAAATCCCTGCTCCAGCTTCTATAGCCAGTCCAGTAATTCTACCACAGTAACAGAGTGAGAGGAACCCTGTATTGGCCACATACAAAGCTGGGACACTAAACCCTTCAAAAAATACCTCTGCCATCTTCTCTCTGTTTGTGGTCGGACAGGAAGGGGAATCACTTGTCAATATTGGATGGTCCTCAGTGGAAACTTGCAACCCACAATAAAAGAGATGGCTCCATAAATTCTCCATGGCTTGCCAATCTAGTATAATACCATGCTTTAGTGGCTGAGTTTGCAATTTTTCACCACTGAGAGAACAGTCAGGATGATAGATAGGAGGAAGAGATGCAGTTTTCATCACAATTCTTGGTTTTTCTTCACCTGCAAAGCCTAATCGACAGAAACTGCTGCCATTGTCTACTACAAGTGCAACTTTCTCCATAATCTTGCACTATGCCTCTTTGATGTCCTGAATGAGAAAAGCAATGGGAAATAAAAGAAGGGGAAAGAAACCAAACTTTTAAAAATGCATTTATTGTCTCAGGGACTTATAACTGCTGTGCTTTTAATCACTATTTGATTGAGGAAGAAACTCAGGATATCAATCCTATAGAAGAAATATTCAACATTGAAGAAAAGGGGGAAATTGTTTTCAGCTCCCATTGGGACTGCTTTAATGAGTGGTTAGATCAGTGATGACGAACCTTTTAGAGACAGAGTGCTGAAACTGCAACCCAAAACCCACTTATGTATCGTTGGGGGCCGGGTGGGTGTGGCCCATTGGGTGGGCGTGGCTGCAGTGGTAATGGCAGACTGGGTGGGACTAAAAGTTCAATCAATCAATTCCAACTTTGCGAGATCTTTTTTCCCCCCACCCCGCGAGAAGTTGAAATTTGATTGATTGAACTTTTTTTTTTTGCACACGGAGGCAGAGGCCTAAAGCGAAAAGGTTTTATAAAACCTAGCTGAAGGCCTAGGACTGGGACGACAGCACAGGTGCCCACAGAGAGGGATCTGTGTGCCACCTGTGGCATGCGTGCCATAGGTTCACCACCATGGGTTAGATAAACAAAGCAGAACCTGCTTGGGAAATACTATTGCTGGAAAGTAAGGTACAAATTATATAAATAAAAGAATAGTAAAAACATGTCATTTCAGGACCAGATATAATAGCACAGAAATATTTTTAATGCAAAGTGATACGTTTCTTTGTAGACCAAAGAAACATTAACTGACATAATGTTTGTCAGCATTGTTAATAATGTGTAATATTCCCATCAGTTTAGAGACTGATCATTCTTAGCAAAACTGAGGGTTTTTTGGTCCTTTGTATTAGGGTTTGTTTTGTTTTTTTACAGATGAATAAAAAAGGTTATAAAAATATAGTTCATATTTCAAGTTCTCAAGTGAATTTACCTTTGGAGTAAAGTACAGCTATAATTTTTACAAGTTACAGATACAACACCCAATGCTATATGAGTGAGGGACACGTCGTAGAAGCCCTTCTAACATTGCAAGCAATCCAGAGAAATATATTCTCATTTTGTATTCATGATATAATATCACTGAAATCCATGACATACAGTAGTCCTTAATACTCTTAGAAAATGTTATGATTTTCAGAGAACATGTAGGGAAATCAGTAGTGCGATTCAGCCAGTTTGCACCAGTTTGCAGAACCGGTAGCTAATTTTTTGTTGCCCAGGCCCAGAATGGACTTCTGGAAGTGGCATCCACACAGAGAACCAGTTGTTCACATGTTTGAATCCCACCACTGAGGAAAATCCATGACAAAAATCTTGCATGCTACTTCTAAATGCCCAGGAGATCTGTATAAATGCAGGCTCTATCTCGCCCATATGTTATTGCATCCTGTATTTCCTTCCAAATATTTTTGTGAGACTTAAAGAACTCTTGTGTTATTTTTGGAAGGTCTTTTTGTGGAAAAGGACAGTTCTGTCCCATCAGAATCTGAGAAAGTGGAGTCTATGTGGCCTCCTTTTCTTAGGTCCTGGTTTTATTGTAGGGCTTAAACAATCTTTCTTCTCTTGCTAAATCCACATGGAGATTACTGGCAATGTGTAGAGGAGGGGCAAGCTGAACAGTTCAGGAGAGCTGGTTTATGAGGCCAGATTGCTTGGAACTGATACCTTCCTCAAGCCAAGGAAGGACCGATGAGAGGCAGCTGAGTTTAGGTGAGATTTAACTATTAGAATATACAAGTAAACACAACAGGTGACTAAGATTGCTGGAAACAATTTTTCTTCCTACCTGACCTCCAGAAATCTCAGCCATAATTTCTTAACAGAGATTGCTCAAAACTTGTTTGTATCTGTTGCACTGGGTTATACTTTTCATACATGAACAGAGTGTTATTGTACCTTTCTAGAGCATCCTTGTTTGAACAGATTTATATATTCACACTCTCAGCCGACCTCTTTACTCTCATTCTCTCAGTGTTGTTAATATCAATGTCTCTTGATATTCAAGTTCCTAACAATTTTCACAGCATTTGTAATGTAGTAATTGATAAGGGATGGAATATGTTCTGATCCACGAATCTGCTCACTAACCTTTAACAACACTCCTGGAAACCTCTAGGCAAGAGAACCTTGGGACAGATGCTGGCCAAACTGAGAATCAGTAGTTGGTGGATGAAGATATTCAAGCTCACTAGGAATTCTTAGATTCCACTGGTTTTCCCCCTCAAAAATTCACTTTTATGATGTCATCAGATTCTATCATGCCTTCTTTCCCTTCTCTTTATACATATTTCAAACATATTAGTTCTGTTTGACATCTGACTCAACAGTGTTATTTTTATCCAGCTAGCTTGCTCCCCATCTTTTCTTCACAACAATCAGAACATTTTTCTTTCCAGGATTTCCAGGTAGACTCCTATTCAGAAACTAGTAAAAAATCAAGTAATGTAGTAGTTAGACTAGGACAGGGGAGACCTAGATTCAAATTCATCCTCAGTCGAGGATTCAGTGAGTGAATCCTTGGCCAGTCTCTCTATCTCAGTCCAGCTTATTCCACAGGCTTCTTGTGGGAAAAATGCAGAAAAGGTCTGGTATCTATGCAAACCTGAGCTGTTAACTTAATGGAAAGCTTGGATATACAATAAATCCCAATGTTTAGTTCCAATCTTAATATTTCATAATGAAAAATCATATTTTTGTTTTTAAAAAGCCAGGTATAATATAATTATATCATTACCATATTCACTCATATTGTCATTAGAAACGGTGGCGATATTATCAGTATGATCTAGATAATAACATGAAAACCAGTTATAAAATAATGAAATGTCTCAGGAAGTAAAGAGGAAAGGCTTCCATGTGTCATAGTTGGCATTCCATAAACTGGTCCCCACTACTTTCTTATTTATTTCCATCTACTTATAAATTGCGTAGGAGCAGTCCGTAATGCAGTGAACTTCAGTCAGAAGAAACAGCTTGAAAATTGTGTTGGGGGGCAGGGCAGGAGAGAAGAAGGGAGAGAGATGAGTTGCAAGAGAATCTTATAGGTCAAGACATTGCATTATATTGACACCATTGAACATCAGCCTGCTGGATTTGATCCAGCAGTCAAGCCTGCCAGAATCATTTGAAATCAAGATTTTACCCTCCAAATTGCTAGCTGATCTCCTTACTTTATATCAACTACAAATATAATAAGTATCCATTCAATCCCATCCCTTTCCATTCTATCTTTATCAAGTTATAAACTTGTTGACCAGCACAAGCTGACAATGGAGCTCTGCAGGACTTCAGTTATTATTTCTGTTAGAGTGATGCAGCACCTTTAACAAGCACAATTATTCAAACAATTGCAAATCTTCTGGACCACAATGCTCTTTAGCTCATTTTATCCACACAAAAATATCATCAGAGACCTTGTCAAAAATTTTAGTGGCCCAGCCTCCATTTACCAGTCTTTGTCAAGTCCCAGGTGAGATCAAAGCACATTGCAACTGTAGCCATGTGTCTAGAGAATTTTATGGCATAGATAGGCATATTTTTTTTTTTGGCTGAGGAGCCCTGTTAATCCTTGGCTAATAAAGTGTATGGGGAAAAAGGAAGGCACAAATAGGTTCAGCAATACATTGGTCAGGCAAACATACCGTTTATATACGTTACATATATATGCATTTCCATTTTGAAATATATATTCTTTCCTTATGATACACCTCAGGATATACATGCCTATCTTTCCCTCTTTCCACAAAAATGCAGAACATACATGCTTGTGTATACACAATCTTTTTGCAACAGAATTTCTGCAGAATAGTTTTTTCACAATCACATTATTCGTGGTCTGTCCTTTTACTGTAGATGTGAGGAGATTTCTAGAAAATGGCACCTGTAAAATTTTGCATTGGATGCAAAAACCAATTAAAAATGAATAGAGAAGCTTATGCATTGATCAGGCCTCTGGCAGGCCTAGTGTTACTGTTAAATCAGCAAGGCAGTTGCCTAGAAAGGTAAATATTGAATGTCACAGAAGGGCAACAAATTGTTATCTACAATGTTTTTTTAGCACTAGGTTTTTGCTGTTAGAAATGGAAAGTTACATTTTGAGGTAGGGTCTTCATGTGTGCCTAATTTAGGATCAAGAGCATCTTAACTTGGGGAGAATAGGAGATTTTCTACTGTGCCTTAGGCAGCAAAATGTCTTGGCTGAGCCTTAACCACAGAGAAGACCCCTGTGAGTTGATGGAATCTATAGTTTATTGTTTATTTTTAAAAAGTACCATCTTTCAGTGATAGTATAACAGAGTCAGAGGGGACCTTGGAGGTCTTCTAGTCCAATTCTCTGCTCAGGATCTAGATGATGAAACACATGCTGGCATCTTCAAATTCAGCTTCTCTTCTAGAAAATTAAGAACTCTATGTAAGAACTGTTGTGCTCGAGACGTAATATATACCTGAGGTGCATTAACCCAAATGGGTATAAAATGCTTTGGATTCCAAAATCTCAAGTAAGGCACAGTCTCTTAATCATCACCTGTTCTTTGTCCCTGACAGCTACAAATCTTATATCCAGAATATATAAATTTACAAATCAATTTGCAATTGCCTAGCTGTTCTTATAAAAACTGAAATAAAATGTAAGAATCCTGCAATCAAAGTGGGATGAAATGTGAATTTGTGTGTTAGGTAGTTTGGATATTTATTGAAATATTAGATCTCTGCACAGTTAGTCCACAACCTATGACTACAATTGAGCCCAAAATTTATGTTTTTCAACTTTTCTTGTCACATTTGTTAACTGAATCACTGCATTTGTTAGATTAGTAACACGGTTGTTAAGTGAATCTGGTTTCCCCATTGACTTTCTTATCAGAAGGTTGCAAAAGGTGATCACATGATCCCAGGACACTGCAACCATCATAAATGTGAGTCAGTTGTCAAGCGTCTCAGTGTAAATCACCTGAGGATGCTGTAACGATCATAAGTGTGAAAAATGGTCATAAGTCATTTTTTCCAGTGCTGTTGTAACTTTGAACAGTCACTAAATGAACCGCTGTAAGTCGAGGAGTACCTGTATTAACATAATTCAATTTCTAATCTGGTGGATTGTGTTTCAATTAATGTAATACTGTATTTCCCCAAAAATAAGACCCAGTCTTTTTTTTTTTACACCAAAAGACGCATTAGGACTTATTTTGGGGGAAACACGCTATCAGGGTGATCAGCCCGGCCGGATGCCCTGCTCCATGGCATGCACACAAGAGGCACCAAGCACATGAGGCCCAACAGTGTCCAGCAGCAGACACAGTGCGCCGGCCCTTTAGTGTAGCGCAGGTAACATATGAGCCTGGTAAAAGTCATAGCTATTTTAAGAATTCAAAAAGAGTCTTCATAAAACACACCTATACATTTTGAAATATTTGATGGTTTGTGCAGCCACATCTCCATAGGTTCTAGAGTGAATCTCTATTTGTTGATCCTCCTCATCCTGCCTTTGAAGCCACTAATAGTTGTTTGTCCCATGAGACAATATAAAATCTGATAGAAGAGAATATTTGTAGCTCAGGGTTGAACTGCAGGGTCCTCAGTGCTCCCTGAGCTTAGTGATTTCAAAAGAGACAATTAAAAAAACCAAAAAGGAAACAAGAACACCAAACATCAAGATTAACATTAGATTAACAATCAAGAAGTAAATATCCCAATCGAAAAGCTACCAATGCAGACAAACAAGCTAATAGTAAAGAACAGTCTAATCAAGAACCACTGAAATCACTCCCACCAACAGTGACAGGACAAGCCACTAGTATATGAGAGCAAACCCCTCTCCCTTCTAGCACTGATGATGCTGCCTAGTTTGGTAATGAAACACCTGCAAGAAAACAACCAAGCTCAGAGAGCACCAAAGACCACATAATATAAAATCCAATATGAAAAGACCTAAAGGAAATAAAATTCTCAAGAATCTTCAAGCTTTTGTCATCTGCTGTTGATCTCTAATAATGTTAACTGAACTGAAGTTCTTGGATGCCAGTAAGTAGGAACATACAAAATGTACCCCTTTAAAGCATAACTTTAATTAGTACTCTATCAATTTAACTTTTAGTATCTTTGATACCTCTAATACATGACTACGTAGTTGCAGTAAGGTTCAATTTTGTCCCCTTGGAATTTTTGTTTGTTATGTTGCAGTGCATCAGTGACCACAATGAATGTTATGTCATGTTACCATTAACTGTCAACAAAATACAAGAGTCTATGCACGTGAGAAAAAGCCCCAATGCATTCAGGAGTTTTTTACATAAGCACCCATTTGAGAGCATACAAAATACAACAAGACTTTTGAGATGCTCAAGGTGGTTTATTGCGTTCCCACGTTTTGGAGGTGTTCATTTCCAGCCATTGATTTGGCAACATAAGATGTTCGTTCACAGGCCAGTTTGTCCCTTCATGCCTATTGGATGTATGGTGTACCAATGCTTGATTTTATTCTTGGCAATCGCTGAATCTCCCTCTGCTGTTGATTTCTCCGCTTCGACCAAGAAAAACAAAGTGAGCAGTCTCCGCATCTTCCGCATTTCGCAATCTCCACCTCCTCGCCGTGCTGCTGAGGGAAATGGCAATGAGGGGCTGGTTTTGTCTCCACGGCAGCCCCTCAGCTCTGGTCGGCTGTAAATATTTACTCTGTTTCCCAGGGGAAAGGAGAACAGGGGGAGGACTTTTGAACCATGAGACAGTTTTCCAAGAGGAGGCAGCAGCACTACCTTGACCTGTAAGCAAAACAGAAACTTCCTAGTAAATGATGCCCTTCTTTCCTCAGATATCGTGAGCCTCTCTCTGACCCTGTGCTACAGCTTAGACTGGGCACTTTTTTGCACTAGATAGAGTCTAGACTCTAATCTGTTGTTGTTTTTTTACTAACATGCTATTTTCACATTTTGGGGGGGAGGAAATACCCTGATTAACATCTGATTGCTCTGATTAACATATGGCAGAAATAATGAGAAAATCTAGGACAGAGGTAGGCAGAAGGTAGATTAGAATCTACTGTCTGAATTCTGGTTGAATTCAACAGACCTTTATTTACAGATGCATCAGATTAATCTGTATTTTGCAGGATCACAGATGCGGATTTGTGCATATACTGTACATGGCTCATCTCAGAAGATGACTTGGTGAAGTAAGAAATTGTTTCTGCTATATAAGATTTCATACAATATTTAATTCCTTCTTAAAGCCACTAGGGACGCGGTGGCTCAGTGGGCTAGGACACTGAGCTTGTCGATCAGAAGGTCGGCAGTTTGGTGGGTTGAATCCCAAGTGCCGTGTAGCAGAGTGAGCGCCTGTTACTCGTCCCAGCTTCTGCCAACCTAGCAGTTCGAAAGTATGTAAAACTGCAAGTAGAAAAATAGGGACCACTACGGTGAGAAGGTAACAGTGTTCCGTGCGCCTTTGGCGTCTAGTCATGCTGGCCACATGACCATGGAGACGTCCTCGGACAAGCGCTGGCTCTTCGGCTTTGAAACAGAGATGAGCACCGGCCCCTAGAGTCGGAAATGACTGGCACGCATGTGCGGGGGAACCTTTACCTTTTACCTTTACCTTTAAAGCCACTAGTTTGCATTATAATCTGATTCTAGAAATTGGGAGGATTTTTTATATCTCATCTAGCATATTTTTTACCAGTATCTTAGTTCTAGGTTTGGTGACACACAGAGTAAAAAAAAAAAAGAGGATTCCTTAAGCTGAGTTCTTGTTGACTTGGTGTTTCGTCCAGATAGTTTTCTTGGTAGATTTATGGAAATGAATTATCATTGCTTTTTCTTGGATATTTTTACTTCCCAATTAGTTTGCAGCCACGGGATTTCCTTGTAATCTCTCTAATCCAGATTCAATTCTATTTAACTTTTTGGGAATTAAGTAAGATAAGTGCTATCACCTGGTGTGATTCAGAGAAAATTTGGGAGTGTTGAGGTGAGGAATTTATGGGAAATGATTAGACTAGCTCTATAAAGGAAGAGTGAAATAATATATAGGAAGAATAAAGCCTTGCAGATATAGAACGACAGAATCTGTAATGCAAATCTGGACAAATGTCTTGTTGTAATGGGGAGTCTAGGTAAAGAGCCTATAGGTCTCTATTGCAGGAAAACAGGAATATAATCCAAATCCAAGAAAAATAGGTTTAAGCCACTGGTATAGCATGAGTTTG
The DNA here is from genome assembly GCF_964194415.1 of Vipera berus. NCBI lineage: Eukaryota > Metazoa > Chordata > Lepidosauria > Squamata > Viperidae > Vipera > Vipera berus. The sequence goes on from NC_138204.1 coordinate 32,190,159, forward strand.
ACTATTTCCCAGGAAGTTTTTGATTCTCAGCAACTTTTTATTTTATTTACTTTATTTTATTTATATCTCATCTTTTTTTATTTTTACAATGACTTCCTCCTCCCATTTTCCCCACAACAACCACCCTGTGAGGTGGGTTGGGCTGAGAGAGAGTGACTGGTGCAAAGCCACCCAGCAGGCTTTCATGCTAAGGAAGAACTTGAACTCATAGTTTCCCATTTTCTAGCCTGATGCTAGAAAACCACTAGACTTAATTAATGGGTGGATAATCTATCCCTAACCTATTCTTTCAGGTCTACATAGCATGAGTACAAAGTATTAAAATGTCGTTTAACTATTCCTATACAGTAGATAAAGATCTAGAATAACATTATATTAAACATGCACGTATAGAACAGAACTCGTGCTGTAGCCTGCAGTGGTGGGATTCAGCTAGTTCACACCAGTTCGGGAGAACTGGTAGCTAATTTTTTGTTGCCCAGGCTCAGAATGGACTTCCTGAAGCGGCACCCACACAGAGAACTGGTTGTTCATTTATTTGAATGCCACCACTGCTTGGAGGGAGTGTGTTTGTGACTTTGGGGTGTTTTGAGCAAATACCATTCCAAGAGTTCTATCTTTTGGAAACTTCTACAGAAAGATTCATATTGAATCAAGCTGGAAAGTTTTCTATTTCAGATTATTCATTTGTAGTATATGAAATGCAGGCAAAGTATGAAAGATTGATGTAAGAGTGGAGTACTTGAGCTCAACTTTCCCCACCTTATTGATGAACAGAAAAAGACAGCTTTTTTATTAAAAAAAGAAATAACAACTAAAATCAGACAAATTAAGAAATGTTTTAAATTTTTGCAGAGCAAACATCTGAATAGTATCACATGACTGCAGTTTTACCGCTATTTGATTACCATACCATGGGGCCTTTCAGGCACCTTCAGTTTTGTCCATATATATGAAATGTATGCTTAAACTATATCATGTTACAGATATAGTTTGTGTTCTATATTGTTTGCTGAGCAGCGGGTGATTTCAGAATATTACACAGTCTTTCACACACTTTACTCAGATCCTCCAGAAACTTTGCAGCTTATTTTTATAAGATCATTTGATCCATTTACTACCCATGAAAACACTGTGTGCCAGTGAAAAAGACACGCAAACAGTCCTACCATGTTAATTGTAATATTTTAAGTAGGTTAAACATTGTATTTTCTGCAATATTAATATTCAAGCCAGAAACACCTTTGCCTACTTTTTTAGGGCAATTCACCTTTTAAATTCTTTCCTAAATACTATTTTTCAATGAACTTCTGAATAAATAAGCTGCCTTGTTCTAACTTGTCTTCCAATAATCAATATTTTTTCATCTTCAGTATTCTTCCTTCTTACTTAATTTTGTCTAGATTGTGTTTCATAGTTTTTAAATATTCAAACTGATATCTATTCCTTTGCTACATGATAAACTAGTGATGCTGTTTCAAAGTTTGTTCTTTTTACTTCAGATTTATAAAAGTTTTGTTTTATGTTTTGTGGGCAGAGTATTAAATGTTAGGTAATGCTTATAACTAAAATGATATTGAAAATTGAAACATATCATTAACAACTGCTATTTAGAAATGCTATTTTTTACAGGTTGGAAGAGACCTAGGAAAAAGAGAATGCTAAATGTTGAAAGGCCCTTCTGTGATATTATAGTGCTTTTGGGGGGGGGCTTCATTAAAAGAATACACTTGCTGCACTTGGGGAAGGCCCACATAGTACAATATGCTGCATTGTTCAGGCAAAATCCTTCACAAGCAATGTGCTTCTTTGTTTAATAGCAAAGTAGCCACATTGCTTCTCTTGGTAGCTTTTTCTAGCAGTTCCAGTAGCCAAAAGAGATTCTTCTATATGTGCTATACAAGCAGAGGAGAATCCTCTGTTGCTTCCAATTACTGGAAATGCCAGGCATGGTATAAAGGTAACATAAGCAATATTGCTTCTTTGTTTAATCTTGTGCCTTCTTGCCTTGGGAAGGGTGAATTGTATGGTTTCCATCTCACGAGTGCTCTGATCAAGACAAAGCTAAGTTGTTTTACAGAAACTACAGTATACTTTGCTGAGTAAAACTGATCTGGGCCTATCTCACTTACTGAACAGCACAAATACACAAGTTTATTATTTATTTTGCACTTCCTATTCAACGGAAACTTCCAAGAGAAAGGTCAATCTCAAAAAATTAAATATAGGTAAGAGTCATGAAATGCAAAAGGCAACAAAACTTGCAAGCCAAGTGCAAACAATCAGAAAGATTAAAATTCAATCTGCAACGTTCTGGACAATGGCTAGATGGCAGCATGGAGTTTTCTGTATTTCTGTTGCATCAATTGGTAATAGGGATTTATACAGCCCAAATCTTGTATGCATAGTCTAAATAGCTTGAAAAAATGTACTTTCCTATACAACAAAGTATATGTCTGATGGAGATTTTTGTTCATCACTTAAGACATTCTCAGCCACAGTAACCAACCATATCCCCTCCAACAGCAGTGATAATTTTCTGCTCTGATTAGGCCAATGTTACAATGCTTTCTCAAGGTGCACGACTCTAGAAATAAAGACTTCACCTTTCAGAATTCTCAATACAGACATGTTGGTTGGTGAATTCTGGGAATTGAAATCCATGTATCCAGTGGTGGGATTCAAATATGTGAACAACTGGTTCTCTGTGTAGATGCCACTTCCGGAAGTCCATTCTAGGCCTAGGCGACAAAAAATTAGCTACTGGTTCTGCCGAAGTGGTGTGAACCGGCTGTATCCCATCACTTCATGTCTTCTGAGGAGGCTATGAAAAACTAGAAATAATACATCTGAAAAACTCTCAATAAATAGGTCAGCTGGTACTTACAGTGGCCTGGTCTTTTTTAAGGAGAATGACAAGTCCTCTTTTTTCTTTGTGTTTTTCTTGGTCTATGATCTTTTCTGACTTAGTTTTTTTAACATTCCTATGGGAGGTGTTATTTCCCATCATGCCACCAAATTAGTGGACTTTCCTCCTTGGGAAGCAATTGTAGCAATGTTGCTACCAGCTGTATCTGAACCAGGTGCTCTAACACCAGGAACAATTATGATGTCACGCAACTTCACTAGATGATCTTACAATGGTTGAGATGTATACTACCAAGCCCTTTAAGGCTGTAATCATAGCTAAACTATACTAAATGGCCTTCCCGGAATGATGCTCTTGATTAGGGTCCCAATGTATCTGGAGACTGGAGAGGGTTCTTTTTTGTTGAACAGCAACAAAAAGCTGGATAATTTAGAAAAAAGAACATCAAGCCAACCCTCCACATTTTACAAATTAAAATAAGGAACAGTGTTTTATTCCAAGGTTCACTTCTAAGCTTCATATTCCCAGAAGCTGACAGCTCGGTTCCTATATTTTTCTTTTTTTTTATTGAAAAGTTTTACGGTACATTTTTAAATACAAAACCCCTCCCCTCCCCCTCCCCTCTCCCCAAACCTCCCCAACTCTCCCCTCCCCTCTCCCCCCCTCCCCGACTTCCCAGAGCTAAATACAGGGTATAAAAATACAAACAAACATAATCTAAAATATGGAAACAACAATAAAATATTAAATTCTATCACACTTTAACTCTTAATAAAATAACTACAAGCTAGTTATACATCATATAAATCCACTACTTATTCAAATGCTAAGTGAAAATTTTTAGTCCCATATTTATTCTGGATATAATCAATCCATCTTCTCCACTCCACAATATATCTCTGTTGTGATTGGTCTTTCAAATATGCTGAAATCTTTGCCATTCCCACCAAATTGGAAACTTTTAAAGTCCATTCTTCTATAGTCGGCAGTTCTTCCTTCTTCCAATATTGCGCTACTAAAAGTCTCGCTGCCGTAATTAAATTCAACATCAGCTTAGTGTCCACAACGGTAATATCTGTGATAAAGCCCAGTAAAAAAAATTGCGGATAAAACTTTATCCTTTATCCTTTTCTTGAATATTTTTCATCATATTTTTCAACTGTTCTGTAATAGCCTGGCCTCCACTAATTTAAAAGGCAAATACAATGATATTTTAATGTATTGCTAAGCTTAGAGTTGGGAAAACTATCCCGATCAGAATGTTTAAGTCTGAAATATACAGCAGCTGCTGCTGTGTAGAAAATATCACTCTGTGCATAGTTAATTAGTTAAAATGATTTAAATGTTTTCATTGGATGTTTTATATATGAGGCTGTGTTTTGTTTGTTTACTGCTAGTTGTATAGATTGTACAGTAAACTGAATAATATACATTATGGTATATTAGCATTCATACTCAGATCTTTTTTGTCACTCTGAAAATTCAGTAAGATTAATTGAATATGGGCTGCAAAAACATGGACAGCCACTAGATCAGGCATATCAAACTGCCAGCCCATGGGCCGGATGCATCATGCCAAAGCCGCGCCCACCCCATTGCCAGTAATGGGGGAAAAGTCACAATACATCACGTGACATCATGTGACTTCATGAGTTTGATATGCCTGCACTAGATTGATGCAAAAAGAAATTGGGGGATTTGTTTTTACTTATTTATTTATTTAGTTGGATGGTTGGTGGATGGGTGAGTGGTTTTTATCCCACCTTTATTAGTAACCCAAGGGGACGAATATTCCTAATGCTCCTTCTCCTATTTTCCCCTGCACAGCGAATTGTGCTGAACGTGACTGTAAAGTCACCTGACTTTCATGTCTAAGGCAGACCTAGAATTCACATTCTCCTTTGCTGCAAGTAATATCTTGTAATGCTTTCTGGGTGGTTCTTGAATCTGATTAATTTGAAAAATAAACAGAATTCTCTGCGGTCTTAGCTGTCCACTTTTTGCACTGGACTGTGTCCTACCTGGCTGGTTAAAGCAGGCTGGAAATTGGAATCAGGCAATAATCAATGCTTCTTTAGTGGAAGAGAAGGTTCTGTGAACCTAGGAGCATATTAGATCCTATGGAACGGGATGATTCCATCAAACTTTCCATTTTGGAGGAAGGTTGTTGAGAAAATAGTGGAGCTTCAGTTACAGAGGACTCTGAAGGATATAGATTATGCAGACCAATGGCAGTCTTGTTTCAGATCTAGTCATTGGACAGACATATATATTGGTTAGTCTCATGGATGACCTCAGGAGGGACTTAGAGGAAGGGAGGGAGCATGAACATTTTTGATATTGTAAATCTGATTTTCTTCAGGATCATCTATCCAATTTAGGAACTGGAGACAAACATTTTTGGTGGTTTTACTCTTTCTGATTCAGTCAGTGATAGCACAGAAGGAAAGGTGAAGTCTACTCTACATACAAATATAATTCAATTTATTAATCTGTATACTACTAAAAGTCTTGTTCCCATAACTATTAACTGAGGAAAATGGTGCATCATAGGGCAATACCTTTTGAACCAAGATACCCTAAATGGGTTAACTTATAGAATGAGTCCAAAATCTGATTCTGGAATTGAAATTTCAGCAACTTTTACATTAAAAACATTTTATAATATAAAAGTTATCATAAAACAGTTTATGACATAATACAAAATGTCGTAAAACATTTCCTGTGCTGATGTTTGACTTTGCTATACAGTGCAACACAGCCTATTTTCAAGGCAAATACTTCTCTGAATGTATCCTAACTTTTTCAATAAATGGAGCACATTAGAAATTCTGTCATTGTTTGAAGGCGTTGAGAAAATATCTCTGAAAAGATGACCTAATAGTCATAGGTTGTGTAGTAGTTAATAAATCTAATCTAATTCCCCCAAAATAAGATCTGGTCTTATATTTTTTTTTCTTCCTCCAAAAGAGGCATTAGGTCTTATTTTCAGGGGATGTCTTATTTTGTTCACTGTCTCGCTTCGCAGCAGTGGCACCAACAACCCTGACTAGCAGGAGCTTGTGTGGCCTCCACCATCCCACTTCTTCTTCAGCCGCTTGCCACCTCTCCCATGCATAGTCCCCTGGCCTCCGTTTTGCCAGAAGAGGCCTTCAGGAATGGCCTCTGCAGCCGAGAACAGAGCCCCGGGTTGATGTACGGGTTGTCCCCTGGCCTCTGTTTTGCTCCTCCATGCTAAGCTCCAGGAAAACTATGCCAGTTGGTGCTGGGCAAGGAAGGCCAGTCTCCCCTTTCCCAATGGTTCTGCAAAGCTCTTGAGGAGCAGATTGCTTCCTGCCAGGTTGGCCTTGGCACCCACTTTGGATGGCAAACAGAAAAGCTTTGTTCTTTTTCTCCAGGGCCTTTGAAATTGCCCCCTTCCTTCACTTTTCTGCCTTAAAATCCAGAGCATGCATGTTTTCTTCCTGATCAGCTCAGGATACAGTAGCTACCATATGATTTTTGTAAGAAGCTGAGTGTACCAGTATGTGTGAGTCCAGCCCCCTCAGCATGCACCAGGCCAGCCCGGCCCTGCAGGAAGCAGATCTGCTCCTCCACACAAAACCTCAACGGCTTTTCAGAACCATGGGGGAAGGGGAACCTGGCCTTCCTTGCCCAGCTCCAGCTTCATATGAAGGACGAACACAACGCCGGGAGTAGAAGTGGCAGAAAACAGGATTGCCATTTCCAGAACAGAGTAGGGAGATTCGGGCTGATGCAGGGCAGTGAGAAAGTACAGACAAGCAATTGCTGTTCCGGCTGGAACGGAGACCACCCAAAAAGACTGTTGCTTCATGCAAGCGGGTACGACTCTGCTGACCGAGCTCCTCAGGGCTGCTTGAGAAGCTTTGTTCCTGGGTGGTGGCAGGTGAAACCGACCACCCTGCAGCCATTTTATGCCTCTGCCTCTGCCTCTCCCTCAGGTAACTTACTCTGCCCCTCTTTACTTTTAGCGTTCATGGAAGCCCATGCCTTTCCTGCCCTTAAGTTTCTCTTTGGGTTCTATGCTAACCCCCAGAGATCTGCATTTGTCTGCCGTAAAAACTTAGGTCAGCCCCACAGCAAAAGCCATCCCCACTCCCCATCGTCCATGTAAAAATCAGGCTAGGGCTTATTTTCAAGATAGGTCTTATTTTTGAGGAAATACGGTAATCCCTTATTCACAAATGAAGCAATTAATCAAATAGTCATCTGGATTTTTGCAGGCTGGATATGATAGAAATATTTCTAATAATAACTGACTGATAACAGAAAACTGGAGTTCTTTTTAGTGCACAGTTACTGTGTCAGGGATTAGAACATCATGTATATAAATAATGATGAGTCTCTTCCAATAAGTCCATTTCAGAGTAAGAGTCTATTTGTTTCGAGCTTGATGTTATGGATCACATACACTAGAAATGGATAAACTATAAACCTAACAATATTGTGACATTTCAATTCTTAGCCATTCCAATCAACCTGGCCAATATTAAGGAGCATTAGGGACTAACACACACACACACATTGTATATACAGACAGGCACACAGTGTTTATATCTTGCATTTTAGTGATATAAATAGTTTTGTAATGTGGCACACTGACATCTTCAAATGGGGTTGTTGACCTGTCAAATATTTAAAAGTGAGCTTTTTTAGACATTTGTAATACCAAATGTATTACAAATGTCTACCAAAATATATAGTGCAGATTGTTCAGAACCATTGAAAGTTAACGAAGGCATAGAATTTATAATCAGGCTTGGAATTCCAGCCATCACAGCATTCCCAGGGTCATGTGATTATGATCTCGGCACTTGGTGTCACAATTACAACATCACAGTGAGATGAGGTCATGTGATTGTCATTTCCAATAAAGCAAAGCCAATTGGAAAATTACAAGGAAGTTGTAAAATGCTCCTGCTTCCATGGTTTTATTTTGTCCGCCTGTACTCCATGGTGTCTACGCACAGCACCCACCCACAGCATATTAAATATCCAAGTAAAATACCACTTTTCCAGACACCCACATTCTGTCACATGCATTCACATAACATTTCCTGTGTTGTTTGAGTTTTCATTAATTTCCCTGGCATTCTCCATTTCTTTACCACCAGTAATAATAAAAAGCAGCAATTTCATAAATGCTTCTGTGAGTTAGGATTGTTATGTATCCACTGCTGGAATGTATGTTTATCATATTTCCAACAAATAGAATTCTGAAAGCAGAGAGAAGGTGGAAGAAAGGATCAATTAGCATATTTATAAGGCTAAAAATAGCAGGATGAAAAGCTCCTGTGGTCACAGCTGAAGTATACTGGAGCTAGCCATTTGCTGCTTGGCTTTAAATAAATCAAGAGACATCTTCCTCCTCTATCTCTCCTTTTTCCATTGAATATAAAGGAGTTCAGAAAAATTAATAGACAAATGCTAATGATTGATGAACATCTTCAAAGAAATTACATGGGGCAAAATTTCTTTGTGGAAAAACCTCCCTTTTTTCTTCTTGAAATTCATTGTGAGTGCTTTGGCATTTTCTCCATTCCTTAACTCAGAATAGTTTTTGGTATTTTATAATTCATCTGGTCCTAATCGTCTTTATTCATATTCATGTTCATGTTTATATTTATACACAGACACCTCTTGTGCAGGTATGTTACATCCTGGCCTTTGGCCAGTCACTCTGTGTCAGCACAATTCACCTCAAAGGGTGGTCGTGGGAATCACAGAAGAAAGAAGCTGTGTTGAATTGAGTTATTTGTAAAAATAATAAAGGTGGAATACAAATAAATAAATAAATACACTTGTTTTAGATTTGGTTTCAAGCCTTAGGCTTCATTCTAGCTAATCAATTAACCTTTGCAAACAAATATTCTAAAACTTTGACTAAGGGGCTGATTTTTAGGGAATAATTCTAATTACAGCACACTGTCCATATTCATTGTTGCTATCTTGTCACTATTTATTCTTAAACCTAATATACAGTAAGGCTCTTGGTTTATAGCATCTTAAATAATTAAGAATGATTACTATGGCAAAAAGAAATACATTAATGGTAGAATTGCTATGTTGCGTAAATAAAATCTGCTAAGTTTGTAAGCCGCCCTGAGTCTTCGGAGAAGGGCGGGATATAAATGGAATTAAAAAAAAAATCATGGAGTTAGTCTTCCTCATTCACAGTTATGTGGGACCATTTGCCTCCTTAGTTTCTATTCTGTAACAGAGTGAGCGCCTGTTACTCATCCCAGCTTCTGCCAACCTAGCAGTTCGAAAGCACATAAAAATGCAAGTAGAAAAATAGGGACCACTGTGGTGGGAAGGTAACAGCATTCCGTGCGCCTTTGGCGTCTAGTCATGCCGGCCACATGACCACGGAGACGTCCTTGGACAAGTGCTGGCTCTTCGGCTTTGAAACGGAGATGAGCACCGGCCCCTAGAGTCGGAAATGACTAGCATGCATGTGCGGGGGAACCTTTACCTTTACCTTTACCTAGTTTCTATTATGTCCAAATGTTATTTCCATTTTCTCATTATCATCCTCAACTGTGGTATTTTCTAAAGTTCCTGATCATCAATCATGAGTGGCAGCCATGAAATTAGAGGGCAGGCAGTTTACATAGCCAACTAGTTTTACTCTAAACATTTGCATAAGCTGATGGCATAATCAATATATTTTAGTCTGCCATTGGAAGTTGAAATAGTATAGTGGTTAAAAGTCTTGATGAAAACTCAAGAAACATGCTTCCTCTATTGCTGCTTCTATCCTTTGGTGGAATATTTTCTGCCAAGATTCAGCAACTTTTCTTCCTCTTTCCATCATACCTCAGTCTGCCCATCACAATCACAGTATTACTCACACTGCTTCACACTCTTGCCCTCCAAAACGTTCTCCTCCATACCCTGCCAGGTCTTGTCCAGGTTGTATTATATTATTTTTCACCCAGATAATAACTATCAGAGATCAAGCTACTTAGCAGGCTTCTAGGTACTTTTCCATGTGTACATTTTGGTCTAATTTTCTGGTGTTAATTCAGCTTTCAGTTGTTTCTATTTTGTAATCAATCAATATCAATCAGTATAGAACTGGAAGGGAGCATGGAGGTCTTCTAGTCCAGCCCCCTGCTCAAGCAGGAGTCCCTATATCATTTCAAACAAGTGGCTGTCCAGTCTGATGGAGCACCCACAATGTCTGAAGGCAAGCTTTTCCACTGGTTAATTGTCCTCACTGTTAGGAAGTTTGTCCTTAATTCCATGTTGCTCCTCTCCTTGATTAGTTTCAACTGTTATTTCTTGTCTTGCCTTCTGGTGCTTTGGAAAATAAATACACTGATGAAAATTAGTAGCAATAATAATAGTATCCTCTGTAAAGATGCAATAACAGACCATTTCCTTTTTCTCTATTATTCTTTTTCATTAATTACTGTCAATCTTTATTGTTATTATTGTATAGGTTGCCTTACAGTAAGTGCAAGCAACAGCCATTTTGCAATTTTGTTGCAGAAACTAAGTAGCTCTATGGATCCTGACCAAATTACAAATACAGAATGTCTCATAGTTCCTGATTAATCCAAAGCAAAATATATACTTTGGCAGAGATAAAATTGAAGACTAAGTCTCCTGGATGACAGTCTCATTCTTTCTCAACTGACTTATAACATCTCATTATTATCTCAGTATCTTTTTCCAGAACACAGTTGTTAATATCAGTTTAGGAGATGAATGCATTGTATAGATGAATTAATTTATTTGCTAAGAGCCTATCCTATGATTTATATTTTTTCCCCATGTTCTGTGTCTTACATAATGTAACTCTTTAAAATTCGAGCATATGGGAAATTTCTATTACATTAATATAAATTCCATTTAATAAATGAAAACAATTGCTATTCCTATTTAATTAGGCACTAAGGTTCATATTATATCTTCATAAATAGAAAATGGCAAATAAAAAGTTTAATCGTGTAGGAAAAAATATAGTTGGGTACTTTGTTGTCTTTTTATTACTATTATAATGTTCATGAATTAGGAAAGATAAAACATCAAAAGATTTATTGATGAATTAAATTTCTAAATTAGAAATGTACACAATCTGTAGATTAATCAACTATTATTATTCATTTAATTAAAAACCAATTCCAAAAATATATTAAAAGGACATATGTTTATTTTTGGGTGTTATTTTGACTTTAGTTTGTTTCCATAACTAGCATTCTTCAAACCATACTGGTAATTATGGAAGTTGTGAATTTGATTTTGATTGGCTTTGAATGAGATTGGCCTTGTATATGCTATGTTGTTGTTGTTTTGCTGTTTTGGAAAGTTTTAACCTGAATGTAGTCACTCAGATAAATAGACAGACATAGGACTACAACAGATCTGGAGACTCCTGGGATAAAAAACACTATTATAAATGTTCTAGATCAGGGGTATCAAACTGCTGGCCCATGGGCCGGTTTCATCATACCAAAGCCACGCCCACCCCATTGCTGGCAATGCAAAAAGAGTTGTGATATGTCAGAACAGGTCACATGATGTGGCGAGTTTGACACCCATGTTCTAGATATTTCCTTTAAGAATGAGAGGCACCTTTGGTTTATTGAACTTTGAACAAACTTGCATGTCCTTCAGTATCTGATGTTTTTTTAGTTTTTAGTAATTGACAACTAGTACTAAATTGTGTGTATTTTCTTTTGCCTGTCTTGCAAATTGGGGTGGGGGGAAGAGTTGAAAAGCAAATTGAAAGCAGGACAATGTAGATGTTTTTATAACATGCGATTACTACTAAATAGTAGTGATACTACTACTATTACTACTAAACTAATGAGATTTTTACCTGTATGTGAAAACCTAAGCCTTTTCACTACAATTAAACAAATCTTTAATAAATCGGTTTCTCATTTTATCCAAACTAAGAAATCTGTACTTATCCCCAGATTTTGTGCTAAGGGAGGATATATAAATGTATTTTAAACTTTGGTTAACATTGTGAGTTGTTCTGAAGCAGATATTAGCAATATATTAATTTGCACCTTCCAAGAGATTCAATTAACAAAAGGTTTATATTGTTATATTTTATTTTATTAAAGTTAGATTGTATGGATGATTTCAGGACAGAAATAGTAATGCTAGATAAGTTAATCCATAGTTATACAATGAGGTCAAGTCTATTATGTCTAGGCTCTTAGTAGTAATTTATCTGGATGGATGAAAATTGAAGTAACTGTTTTATATGGATTATCCTTATTGCTGGTTCATAGTGGAGAAAAGCAAGGCAGCATAAAAGTTCCCCACTGTTTCTATATATTATTGCCTGGGTTGTGGTTGCATTGTTTAAAAAGATCTTTTATTTCACTCTTCACAAAAGTAAAGGCTCTTTGCTTCCAGCATAGCTCAGTGTTAAGTACTTTTATGTACTCCATCTCATTGCAGTAGAAAACTTCAGGTGAAGTCAACATAATAAATTACCAAATGATATTTAGGTACTTTATAATATGCGCACAGTTTATAGCACACAAATCTCCATGTAATTTTCTTTCAAAAAATTTCAAAGGTCAAGTATGTTAGTCTTTTGCAACAAAGCCAACAAAAAGTGTAGTCCTTTTAGAGTAACTGTTGGTCCTTGAGGGAGTGGAATAAAATAGCCCTATTTAGAGTAGAAAAATAGGGACCACTATGGTGGGAAGGTAACAGCGTTCCGTGCACCTTTGGCGTCTAGTCATGCCGGCCACATGACCACGGAGACGTTCTCGGACAAATGCTGGCTCTTCGGCTTTGAAACGGAGATGAGCACCGGCCCCTAGAGTTGGAAATGACTAGCACGCATGTGCGGGGGAACCTTTACCTTTACTTTACCTTTAGAGTGGCAAAAGTGGAACTTTAAATTATCAATGTTTTTATAAAAACTACTGTATATATATAAAAATAAAATCTAGATCAAATATTTTTTTAAAAAAAGAAAAACCCTTTATTTTCAGGTATATAGAACTGTGCTGGCTAAATATATAAAGGCATTTTTTTAAAAAAAGGAAATTTCATTAAATCTGATCTAGACTAAATTATATAAAGCGTAGAACCTACAAAAGTTCAAATATATTCTTCTTATTTCCAAGTAGATGTATACAGGATTGCATCCTTAGTTCAGTGGATTTACATAAGGATAAGTACATCTGAATATGCAAAGGTCTAAACATAATTCTTGTCTGCAACTCTCCAAGGCATACAGTTCTTTTCCCAGCTCCAAACAATTGGTTGACTACCATTTTTAAACCTTGTCTTTTATTTATTATAATATAGACAGTTATTTCTTATTCTGGATTATGATAGTTATGTACTATAGAGAGCTTTAGGATTTTCCAAGATGAGGAAAAAAGGCATTATTGCTTTGCTTGGGAAAAAATATATGAAATATTTTAATAAGTTAATGTAAGGATAGTGTCTCTATATGTCCTATTTTTTAAAAAGGCTAGAATTTTGTAGCTGAGTCAGAGGCACCGAGCAGAAATATTCAACATAGTTTCTGTGGGCACCAATGCACCTACAGATATTTCTGTGAAAACCACCAAAGTGCCCTGTTTCACCTGCCTGTTTGGGGGTTGTCTTTGAAAAACTATTTTTTAAAAAAATAAAAGAAACATTTTACCAACATTTTATCAAAGTCTAGCATCACCGTTATTTCCAAGAATGTCTGTGGCTCTCCCCCAAAGATTAGAAAATAAAAGTGGCAGTGACTGCAACCCAATCCTCTGTTTGGAGGTATGCCTATTTATCCAAAAAACAAGCTGGACACATTGGAAGCCTAGAAGAGTTGGCAGGATGCAATATCATTAGTTGCTTTCTGGAATTTGGGTGTTTTGGGAGTGACCAAAATCATTTTAACAGGCAGCTGTCTTAATCAATATTTCCTTCCTCTGGCATGGTAGCCATTTTGTGACAGTACCAGCTATATTTATTAAAAAACTGAATTGTTCCCACTGACCTAAAAAATATTCTCTTTCCCTACTCTAGCAGTGCTGGGAGAAATTATCTATTAGTACTCAGCTGCCTCTTTAACTCCTACAGGCATATGAGAGTTCCTCCAAGATGGAACAGTTTATGACTCGCTTCCTTCTGCGGGAGACAATGAACCAGATACAGTCTCTGCAAGTCTCCCTAGAGTGTGCTGCAGATACTATTGAAGAACAGAGTGGCCGAGAAAGGTAAAACAACCACCTGGGCAGTATAGTAGAGGCCAAAAAATTAAGAGTGAGGTTGAACTCAGTTTCTATCATTTTCTAAGTCTCCTCATCTACTCTGTAAAGATTAATTCTACCATATCTACAGTTTTAGGTCCATTCCCCCTGCATTTGTATCTTTGTGTGGGCTTCTTTACTATTCACAAAATAAGCATGCTCCAGATGAGCGCGCTGTTGAAGATGTAAAACCTGTCCTGATTATAGTTGTATTGACTCAATACTATTGGGATACACTAGAACAGGGGTGTCAAACTGGATGTGTCACATGCAGGCCACACCCACTCTGGCTCCGCAAAGGCAAAAAACATCGTGATACGTCACAATTTGTCATGTGAGGCGATCGAGTTTGATATGTCATGCACTAGAACAGGGATCCCCAATCCCCAGTCCGTGGACTAGTACTGGTACTGGGCCATTGCATGCCAGCAACTGGTCTGCACAAACAAGCATACAACCCCCCACTTCCGGTCCACGGAAAAACCTCTCTCCAGGTAACTGGTCCCTGGTGCGCAAAACGTTGGGGACCTCTGCACTAGAAGATACTGTAAATTATCAGTAGAAATCCTGCCTTGTTAATTATTCAACTTGTTAATTGTAGCTGGGGGGAAATAGATACGGTAAGTAGAATATCATTAGAATTGAATCTTAATATCCCGGAAGTAACCCTGAATCTCCCTGAAGTAAAACCTCAGTTGGCAACATTTCTGCAGTAATGTTTTGCATTACTGGAGAATTAAACAGTTAAAAAGAAAGGAAGGTGAATGAGAGCCCACATATTTTAGCTCACATGTATGTTTTAGAGCATGCATGCCTTTTATTTCTCACTTTGTGTTGTTATCATGAAAAATGAGGAATCATGCAAGCAGAATCAGAGATGGCAAGATAGTGATTATTCTTAGGATATGTACTGTCTTGATGTTATGCTTCTTAGGAATAATACGAACAAATCAGAAGTTTTAAATGGTCAACACACTGCAAAAAGATGTGGCCGAAGAATTCAGAAGAACGTCTGCTATTCTCCTACAGATCCATATTCTGGGATGCTGACCACAGGTATTGGCAGCTTTCGTCATTCTGATTCCTGGATTTACATTAGTATGAGCATGCTTTACTGCAGAGAATTAACTGTAAAAAAAAGGCTCAACAATGTTTGAATAGACAAAACGGTACACAAATTATTTGATCAATACCATAGCTAGTTTACATAGTAATAAGCATCACAGGGCAGCCATTGTTTTGAAGGCCAAAAGGTGCTTTTAATGGTCTAATGTGCTCAGTGTGGAGCTGCCCTTGTGCTTCATCTGAGAACTGGAAGTAGTAGAGTGGGATACCTGAGCATAACCATGTAGCACCATTGTAGAAGCAGTTGTATTGGCTGCCACCAGCTGAAGAGTTTTGCTTATAACATAGAAAACTCTAGGCAATTTAGGATCAGGTTACCTGACAGATTATCCTCACCACTTGATCAAAATCATCAGGGAAGGTCCTGCTGTATATCTTAAGATTGCCTGAGGGTCATCTTGTGGTTAATAGTGGCCAGGCCTTCTCTGTGGTTGACCGGAACTCTGGAATGTTTCCCCTGATATTTTTGAGGTGCCTATTTGTTTTTTTCCTTCTCACATACACTTTTATTTATGCATGCATGCATTCAGATCAGTCTTAACTCCTGCTGATTGTTTCCTCCTAGTTTTCAGCTACCAAATGTTTGAGCTACAAAGCTTTTAGCTGTTGACTGGTGTGATGTGATTTTATTGTTATCTTGTTATATAGTATTTTATTACATTTTGTGGTATGTAAAGTGGAAGTGATTCACTTCCATAAAGTTTTTCCATCCTATTGAATCACTGATGCTGAAACCTGTAAAATTGATTCAACTTTACTCTATATAGTGAAGGACTGCCACACTTCGAGGGATCCCTTTTACTAAGGCTTTATTGAAGGAAATGTTCTCTTAAAGTTCTGCACAGCTGTAGTTATGTAAGGCCTCTCAGACTTTTGTTTGTAAAAATGTTTGGAATGATTTTTTTAAAGTAAATAAATGAGATGTCCTTTATCAAAGAACACACTGAGAGAGAAACGTCAGCTGATTAACTATTTTTTCTCCATCACATCTAACTAGACAGTTAGGCTTAACTATGATCTTGAAAACAGCTTGAAAAGCAGCATTTCTGATTTGTGAATAAGCAACATGCCAAGACTTTCCCATATTACTGTTTTCATCACAAGAGTGACATGAGAAAGGATGCTCACTAATGATAATATAATCCCTATAATGGTTTAGCACTTCCCAATCTAGGTTTTGGCTTCTGTTATCTAAAGCATGAAATTATTCAATATTTGTTGTTTTAAGGAAAATATCAGAGAAAATATAGTAATATTCCTTTGTGAACAGGGAGCTGAAGAGGAGTAATATCCTACTAGAATGTTTTTTCTATATTCCATTTGGCTGGGAAAGCTACTTGTCTGTGATTTCAGCTGAGTCTTTTTTTTTTTGTTGGATTACATTCAGGTGTTTGTGTGGAAACTGATAGCCAGTGGCCATCTGAAATTACCCTGCTACAACAACTCATCGGCAAACTGGAATGTAAGGTGGGCCAGCAAATGAAACTGAAAAATTGATAAAATGGGAACTTTATCTTGAAGCATTTTCCCATGATACTGATTATTTGGATTTGAGTGTTTGGAATTGCATCTAAACACACTCAATAACTTACAACATTTTTCCAGTCCTTATTTACTCTTGATATACCAAATGGGCCTTTGGGCATCAAATGTAATAAGATTGTCTCTAGTGACACTTGCCTAGCTTTATCCTGGAACTTAAAAAACTCCTTAGAGATGCTTGACAATTTTATTTGTTCTTGTACTGAGCTTCTATTCTTAATTAGAATTTAATATCATAGCTGGATCAACTTTTAAGAATTACCTTCAATCATACAAAAGGCCTACAACAAGTTTAGGTTACAAATAAATGTTCATGAACCCAAGTTTTAAAATAGGCTCAAAAGCAACCAAAATTAACCAGGGAAGTTTCAAACATCTGTGTATGGCTAGTATGTTCAGACATAATTTCTGAGATATGCAAGAGATATGCATAAAAATGTCCACCTATTTTAAGGAGAACTGTAAATGACATTTTAAATCAGGTTATAAAAAATGGCTTTTTCTCTATTGCCAGAATTGTCCATGGATGGAGAAATGTTGCTTGCAGAGTACAGAATTATTTATGCAGCTCTCTATATATCAGTAGTAATGTGACAAATGTGACAAATAGATGACAGACTATTTGAATGATCTCTTAGCCTTTCCCATCCTGGCATTCCCCAGATGTGAGAAGACTATGACCCCTAGACTGCCTAGCCAGCATGGCCAGACTATTAAAAGGGCATAATGAAATGATTGTGAATGCCTAATGAAAAGGACAATTATGTGAAATCAATTATGTATCTCAACTACTCTGTAACTTATTTCCTTTCATAATAATTCTGAATTTCTTAGGGTCCAAGGCTGGAGCCTTTGAAATATAATATGGTCTGCAAAGGAACAGATTCCGTGAGTTTCTGTACTGTGCTTTTTGTTTATTTGATAGTGCATGATGATGCACTAGAAACAAGCCAATTCATATATTAGAACTGTATTAATAGAAATAATTAGATAGATAGATAGATAGATGATAGATAGATGATAGATAGATGATAGATAGATAGATAGATAGATAGATAGATAGATAGATAGATAGATAGATAGATAGATAGATAAATAAATAAAAATAATTCATATATTGGTTGCTATACAAGAAAAAAATCAGCAACCTCTGAGGATAAAAGAAAGGCTACTATAGATTACTTTACCATATTGCAAGGATTTTGAAAGGTGAAGCTTGTTGTACTACAGTTTGGCAAACATGGGGAAATGTGTATGCATTCTATCCCAACTTTTAAAACTCTAATCATTTTGTCCCCAAGTCCTGACCCTGATGCCTTTTCCACTGCATTTGCTTTGGAAATGCAGAACAACTGGTTGCCAATTGGCTAGAGTTTCCACCTTGTCCTATGTGCTACTCCTGCCATTTCTTCCCTCTCTCCAGAAATAAAAGCCTTAGTTGTCTTAATTTCCCTCCCCCCATCTTTCCTGATCAATTCTATTAATTGTTCTGATATATCCAATGTGGATATTCTATTCCCCCAACCCTTTGAGGTAGTCTAGTAGATTGGGCAAACGGGGAGAATTCTAAGTGTGATTCCACTTTTTTGAGTCTTCCATTGGAATTCTGAGAAGGGAGGATAGCTGGCCAATTGGCAGGCAGAGATGATACTAGTAAAATATGATTGTCAGGCTGGATGTGGATCAAGAATACTTACTTTTAGTGGGTGAGCCTTTAGAGTTATTCCTGAACTGCATTGTATTTCTAACTCCATATTGATAGAAATTTCAAATTTTCTCTCCTTTGGCTATCTCTTTCCCATTCCCCATTTTGGCAGCACATCTTGGTGGCACAGAGACAGATCTCAGTGGCAGAAAGTGGATTAGTGGCATTTTGCCAAATTCTCCAAACCTACACAGAAACCACAGTTGGACAGAGCAGTTGCCTACAGTAAGTCTCCAAGAAAATGATTTTTCATAGGTTGTTTGGATGAGATGTATATTTAGAAAAAGATAGCAAAGCTCTCTTTCTTCAGCATTATGAACCTTACTTTTCTCTCAATAATTTAAAGGAAACTATTTATGTTTATGGAGTGTTGTTTTATACGCTAATCCCGATATCCATAAAGTTCACTTTCCAATAAACGGCTCCATAAAGTAGATGGATACTGAAATACAAGAGGCAGACTCTTTACAAAGATGTACTCTTGCTTCTTCTGTACAGTTGAAATAGAAACTCGGAAAACAAATATATGGTTTGTAAGGGTGTGCTCATGTGGCTTTGAGTTCAGTCCCATCCTGTTCTTCGTAGTGCTATCATTATAAAAACTGCTCACGAATATTCTAGGTAATTGAAACATGCTACTAACTGCCTGAAATATAGCTGCAAATAGAGTGTGACCTTACCAAAAAAAAGCAAGAAACAACCTCAATTAATGCTTCATTTAGTACCATTTAAGTGTACACACAGACACATTGAAATGAAGAAAATTAATCTGATTTCAAATTGGGATATTAACCCATCTTTATAGTTTATTGGAATGTTCAGTCTACAGTTAACAACTGTAGGACAAAATAAATTCTGGAACTCAAGAGTCTCTACGGATTCTGAAGAAACTAAATTAAATGCTGATTTTCATTCAGTATGGAAATTATTATGCATGATGTTTGCTTTGTTGTTGGGATGCTATCTTATGATTATTTTGAGGATTTTCTGTGCTTGTTTTGGTTCATTTTGTGTATGCTGTGAGCCTCCCAGAGACAGCTGGAGTTGAAGCAGCACTCAAACCGAATGAATAAAACATATAACTTCTACAGTAGAGTTACATCTGCGCTCAACATTAAACTACTGCACAAAACACCAGCTCAGTATCATGTTCTGTCCCCTCAATCTTTTCCCCTATTAGGTACTTTTGCTAGTCTCCAGGGGCATCAAAGTATGTATTTCTCCAAATCACTCTCTGCCACTCTCTAGGTGACTATAAGAAAAACCAGTAAACATTATCAGGGGATGAGGCAGGGAGGGGGACAATGTGAGGGTAGCATTTTTAGCAGTAGTCTTGGGACAAATATAACTACTGTGATCTATTTGTTTAATGGGTCATACTAAGTTAAGTTTCAGAATAGTAGATTACTGTTAATGCAGAATATTATTATATCTCTTTGTCTTGGAAATCAAGTGAAGAGTGGCCTTTCAGATAAAAACTTCAGATTCTGTTACTTATCTTACCTTTGTATCAGTTTCATGCACCCATGATCCCATGCCATCCCATCCCACACCAATTTCTTTCTGGTTCACTTATGGCAAAAGAGAAACTGCTCTAGTGTGAGTTTTCAAGCAGAATACTTGGAGTTCAATGTTCCAAAGGCAACTGCAGTGAGGACAAATTATGAGCTGGTGTGGGATGGATTCTGAAGGCTATAAAATGGTGGTGGTGAGGGAGGGACCTCCATTGTATATATAGACTGGGTAATTAATTTCAGCACCATAACATGCTACATGTTCCTTTACAAAGAAATAATTAGTAATGAAATATAATTTAAAACAATGAATAATAAAAAATGAAAATAATTTTCTTTTCTTTGAGGGTAGTAAAAGAAATTCATTCATGAATCATTGAGGAGGAGGTAGAAGAGTGGGCTGATTGTAGACACTGGCATCCTATTTATATACACAGCATGGTTTATGATATATAGTAATAATATTTTTTCTTAATAACTTCCCTTTTTTGCTTTGCAGTGTGTCTGCCCACAAACTGGCGAGTGATACCTCCTTCATCCTCTATGAATTATGGCAAGATGTAGAATCTTGGAGAAGGTGATTCCTAAAAATCATCAATAACTTATATCGAGGCTAAATACAATTCCACAAAAGTGATTTACATTTTTATGAGCAAAACGGGGTATGTGCATGTGAAAGATTCCTGTTAGGTTGAGCAAAATTCAGACATTCAAATATACAAAACCTGCTAATTGTTGTCCTTAGATGCAGAAAATGCCTGTCACTCATTTTTAAAATCTTTTTTTTAAATTGTTTTTAGCCATCTGCAGTCAGATAATAGTAAGAGGTTCCAGCATGCCATCACTGATTTTTTGGATGCTCCAGAGCTCTTGACCACTATGCTGTTCCCAGGTAAGATAATGCGTAGTGATTATGTATCATCAAGTCCATGTCAACTCTTAGCAACCACTTAGATTTTCTCCATGAAATGCTTAATAAACAGCTGATTTTCAGTTTCCTCTGGTGAGCAAAACACAAGTTTTGACACTGTGACCGTTCTCAGTTTGATAAGACATATTTTAAGAATTAGCAACGTTTTCAGGCTATGGTCATAATTGTGCAATTTTACACCTTTGGTGAGATGGGTGGAAAAATAAGTTTAATAACTAATTAGCTAAATAGAAATATAGCCAGACTGTAAGCCATAATTATTAAGCCATGTTAAGCTTAGTACATTGTATCTACATGGAAAAAAGGCTTATTTTAAGTCTAAAACCTGTAGATTATGAGGTCAAGAATCATGTATTACAACTTAGTGTAAACTGGTTTGCCTCTTTAAAGTTTGTAAATGTTTTCATTTCTTCCTTTAGCTTCCTGGTGGATTATGAATAATAACTGAGAGCAACTCATAATGTCTCAACGCAACCAGCATGTGATGGATCAAGCAGCATCTTTCCAATACAGCCTTCCTTCCAGAGGTGCCCATTCTTGTCCTACCCTCTGCGATGTTATTTTCTTTTTCTGTATAAGTGTGGAATGCTTCCTTTCTTCTGTAGACATGTAAACAAGATGGCCTTGTCATCTTTCCTGAACATGACTTATACCCACCTTTCATTCTAACATATAATTTTCATTCAGACCTGTATTATAGCCTTGCTTGCCCTTTTGGCTATAAGAAGTGACTATCCCTGAAGCATGATAGTAATGCAACAATTGATTGTCCACAAGTGCTGGTGCACAAAGGGAACAAAATTAGAACATTGGGCACGGTGAGTGTAAAGGCTGAAGGAGGAAGTCATCAATATGTGGGTTTTTTTACATCACAAGAAAATATAGCAGGATCTACTTCCCATGTCATTGAATTTCATTTGAAATGAAGCCATCAGTTAATATAGTGCCTGGGTGATCCTGTCTGGAATTTGAATTTTTCCAGAACTCTTACCAGATTTGCATTCTAGATGCTATATTGGGTTTGCACAAGTTTCAAAATTCAGAATTCAATTTTGAATTTAGAAATGTGTATATGTTTCAGCAAATATGTTTGAAGATAGATTCCCTGGTACAGTGCTAGTCTGGAAGTTTGCAGTCCAGATGTGAATTCTAATCCATTATTTGAAATTCTTTCTGTTTTTCATTTTACCTTTAAAAGCAACTCCTCTTGGTTCTGGTATTTTTTGTGGGGTTTCTTTTTGCAAGTTTAAAAAGTTTTAATTGGCATACTGTTAAAATCTTGACTGCTTTTCTATTTAACTTTCCATGATTTGTAAGTCTCTCAGAGTCTCACTGGGGAAATGGGCAGCAAATAAATTTAATAAATAAAAAAAACAAAAGCAATTATAATGAACAAAAATGTAGGCTGAATGTGGGAATGCTTTCATTTTACAGTCTGGCTGAGCAGTCTGACAGCATATTAAGTAGAATAATGTTATGTTACATATTTTTGACTGCATAAATATATCAAATATCAGCTGAGATATATAAAATTGGAAATTTAAATAAATATAATGTGGAATATAAATTTAAAGGAATAAACAGTTGGTAAGGATTTCACAAGCAAGCAAGCAAGCAGCCTTGCGCAGATTAAAACTGTTTAAATTTATTCTTTTTTCTAAGAACTGTAAGTTTTTGAGATGAAAGTTACGAGTGTGCAACATATCCAGCACCTTCTTTAAATTTTAATTTAAAGGTCAAGTTGGGAAAGAGAGATTAATTTTGTGGAATATGCTCATGATCTCATGATTCAGGCAGTCTCTGACTGGCTGATCTTTGGTAATGTGCAATCAAGCACCACCTGTACTATTATAAATAGTTTATTATATTTATTGATTATAAATAAAATGGAGCTAAAAATAAGAATTTTGCACGCTACCTGGAAAAGAGGAATTGCTTTCTCAGAAATGGTACTTAGATGTTATGCCATTTGTAAATGATTTTATATTTTATGAATGTTTCTTCTGTAAGAATGGGGAAATTGTTCATTTTTAAATAAAATAAGTTGCAATGCAAGGATGTAAAACAGCTTTGTAAAATTAATAAAAGCCTGATTATTTAACATTATTTCTGTGTATATGTAATTAGTAATCAAAACACGGTTGTATCCTCTACTTTTCTTGTCTCATAATAAACAATTCTGTACTCCTGCTATAGCCTGGCTAAATTTTACTCTGTTCCTTCTGATTAATCTTCCTAAATTTCTTCATGTGAAAATAGCAGCTAGAGAAAGTCTAATGAAATTTCTTCCCCCCCAAAATGTTGTCTCATATTCTTTAATAAAGATTGATGTGCTTAAGGGTTGTTTTTTGTTTAATTTTATTTTTTTGTAAACTGTTTCTCTTGAAGACATGTTGCTTTTTTCAGTAGAGGGCAAGACGAGAGATAGGTAAACATTTGTTGTCTTAAGACCTGCACTAAACATTTTCATTCCTGCCAATCTTCAATATTTAAGATAGTTTGTTGATGAACTGAATAGGTGCTGTCTATTGTGTTAATAGATCTTTATGTTTCTGTGAGCAAACATCCTTCCAACTGTCTTCACCCCTCTGATTTCCCACACATTAATTAAATCCAAGAGAAATGATTGTGACATATTTTCTCCCATTAGGGGACAACAGCAGCACTCTCCCACAGTTCCGACAATAATAAGTTAAAAAAAACTCCACCAAGAGTAAGTCAAATAATGTTCTCCAATATCTTGGGATTAGGTAGTAAAATTGAAAACTCTTACAAAAGATTTTTTTACAAAGCAGATTACAATACATCATTAAGACATTATGCAAAATTTACTAGGGAACATATGGTAGAATATCCCCTTCTATTTGGCCCTGAATCATTCTCTCACGGAAAATTGATTTTTCTTTTGAACCACAGTGAATCAGTTGTTCTACAACTTAGTAGCACTAATGTTTGCAATTAAATATCACCTGAGTCTTATCTTTTTAGGAGCTGTATTGTCTGTTCTATGTCCTAGTTCTAAGACAGGGTAGAAAAATCAATGGCTATTAAATTCACATCCATCATTTGTCCTGGTTAGACCAGGCTGCAACTGTGCAATCATTCTTCATGAGATAAGGCAGTCAAACAATGCTTCTTTCTTAAGCTCTCAAGTGCTATACACATTGTCAGATTGTCCATTTATCAATACATCCCTATATCTTTCCAGAAGAAAAAGACTTTTTTTTTGCAAGAAAAATCAACCCACATTGATTTACAAAATTGCTGCAAGAAAATGGATTTACATTGGTAAACTGACAGTGATCTAGCAGCACATATGAAAGTTTAGGCTTTGAGTTTTTTTTTAAACTCAGAAATCCAGGTGGAAGAAACTTTGCAGGTCAATCTCTCCAATGTATTGCTCAGTGCCAGGATGGTAAAAGTAAGTGCTTATACAGTAAGACTTCCCAACCTAATTCCCTCCAGGAATGCTGAAATTGCATTTCCATTATCTAGCACATAAAGTTGGAGTAGCTAAGAATTACAATCCCAAAATATCTGAAGTTGAGAGACTGTTGTGATGAAGACAAGATTAGCTACTTAACAGCAATTCTTTGAGCAACCATTTATGAATTCAACATGAGTTGTTATTGCCCCAGTGAGAATATTCTAGAACTTCAGAATTAGTTGTTGGCAATCCTGTCTCCCTAGCATATCATGTGACTAAGCAGGCTCCTTCAGAACTCCTTCAGTTTCTAAAACCAACACAGAATATCTGAAGATACACTGAAATCATTTGAGATCTAGCATGATAGAAAGATGGATCCAAAGATAACCATTAAAAAGGAAGTATCCAGTTTTTTCTTGTGATTTCTTATTTACATATATGTATGAGCAGCATATTTCTTAATTATAACTAAAGGTGACTAAGGACAAATCATCCAGTGTTTGTTTTGTCTAGAGTACGTCTGCTGCAATCAATAGTCCTAGATAATAATAATAATAATAATAATAATAATAATAATAATAATAATAATAATAATAATAATAATAATAATAATAAGAAGAAGAAGAAGAAGAAGAAGAAGAAGAAGAAGAAGAAGAAGAAGAAGAAGAAGAAGAAGAAGAAGAAGTTGGAGGGGACCTTGGAGGTCATCTAGTCCAACCCCCTGCTCAGGCAGGAAACCCTATACCATTTCAGGCAAATGGCTGTCCAGTCTCTTCTTAAAAACTTCCAGTGTTGGAGCATTCACCACTTCTGGAGGCAGGTTGTTCCACTGGTTAATTGTTCTAACTGTCAGGAAGTTTCTCCTTAGTTCTAGGTTGCTTCTCTCCTTGACTAGTTTCCATCCATTGCTTCTTGTCCTGCTTTCAGGTGCTTTCGAGAATAGCTTGACTCCCTCTTCTATGTGGCAGCCCCTGAGATATTGGAACACTGCTATCATGTCACCCCTCACCCTTCTCTTCATTAAACTACACATACCCAATTCCAGCAACCATTCCCTATATGTTTTAGCCTCCAGTCCCCCAATCATCTTGGTTGCTCTTCTCTGTACCCTTTCTAGAGTCTCGTCATCTTTTTTACATCGTGGTGACCAAAACTGGATGCAGTATTCCAGGTGTGGCCTTACCAAGGCATTGTAAAGTGGTATTAGTACTTCACTTGATCTTGATTCTATCCCTCTGTTAATGCAGCCTAACACTGTGTTGGCTTTTTTGGCAGCTGCAGCACACTGCTGGCTCACATTGAAGTGATTGTATACTAGGACTCCAAGATCCCTCTCACAGTTACTACTATTGAGCAAGGTACCACCTATACTATACCTGTGCATTTGATTTTTCCTGCCTAAATGTAGAACCTTACTTTTTTCACCATTGA
The DNA here is from genome assembly GCF_964194415.1 of Vipera berus. Classification (NCBI taxonomy): domain Eukaryota; kingdom Metazoa; phylum Chordata; class Lepidosauria; order Squamata; family Viperidae; genus Vipera; species Vipera berus. Next base: position 32,215,949 of record NC_138204.1, read on the forward strand.
ATTTCATTTTGTTAGATAGCACCCAGTGTTTGAGTCTGTCCAGATCCTCCTGTATTTTAAGCCTATCTTCTCGAGTATTGGCTATTCCTGCCAGCTTGGTGTCATCTGCAAATTTGATGAGTTCCCATCTACCCCCTCATCCAAATCGTTAGTGAAGATATTGAAGAGCACTGGGCCCAGAACAGAGCCCTGGGGCACCCCACTACACACTTCCTTACATGTAGATGCAGTTCCATTGAGGACCACACGCTGAGTACGGCCTGTCAGCAAGCTATGAATCCATCTGGTGGTGATGCTATCTAACCCACATTTTTCTATCTTATCAAGTAGTAGGTTGTGATCTACTTTATCAAATGCCTTACTGAAGTCCAAGTAAATTATATCTACAGCATTCCTCTGGTCCACTAATTTTGTCACTTGGTCAAAGAATGTAATAAGATTTGTCTGGCATGATCTGTTTTTGACAAACCCATGCTGACTTTTAGTGATGACTTTGTTTGCATCAAGGTGTTTGCTGATTTGTTGTTTGATTATCTTTTCCAGAATCTTCCCAGGTATTGAGGTCAGGCTGATAGGTCTGTAGTTTCTTGGATCTATTTTTTCCCTTTTTTGAAGATGGGAACTACATCAGCTCTCTTCCAGTCCTCTGGTAGTTCCCCAGTGCTCCAGGATCTTTGAAAAATATAGTTCAGTGGTTCTGAGATCACGTCTGCTAGTTCCTTGAGAACTTTGGGGTGTAATCCATCTGGTCCTGGTGATTTGAACTCGTGTAGGCTGGACAGGTGTTCTTACCATTTTCTTGCCTATCTTAACTTGCGTTTCTGTTCTGCTTTTTATGGCACTGGTTTTGGTAGGTTGGACTGTTTTTTCCCTTTGTGTAAAGACAGATGCAAAAAACGAGTTAAATAGTTCTGTTTTCTCCCTATTGCTTGTCACCTTCTTTGAAGATGAAGGTAGATGGCTGAATCCAGATTGTTATTTAGTAGAACTCCAAAACTAGAAAACTCTGGAGTGAGCTTGGATAAGAAGAGGCCATATATTTTGATCCATTTATAATTAAATCTGACAGTTTCCACTGGAGAAATACAATACTGAAAGACTATGCTTTTAGATGGGCCAAGATGTAATCAAATTGCAACTTGCTGATTCTCCTTAATCTTTGCCAGGGCTTTGGTCAAGTGAGAAAGGGCAGAAAACTATATTTGTTTCAAGAAAAAAAACTGTCATTGAGCAGCTGTGATCTGTCCCATTTCGTCTGTAAAGGTTAGGTGTTTACAACTTGTTATTTTGTGGTGCAAACAGAATTTTTTCATTGGGGTAGATTTCTTGTTTCATTGTGGGGCATAGAAAGTAACTGGCATTGTATGTGTGTACAGGTTTGTAGAGGTATTGGAACATTAGAAAAACCACAAGAGACTACCTCATGTCAACTGGGTTTCTTACTAATTCCAAGATATGTGCTGGCTGGGGTTGAAACACAAATAGGAGAAATACTAAGAATCTCCAGGCTGACCGGTGAATATCAGTCTCAGTGGATATCAGAAGACTGAGTTTCTGGCTTTAGACCATTGTGGAAGTTCCTTGCGCAAAGTGGAGGAATCTGTAGAGTTTGCCAAACCAGTACACAAATCATGTGGCAATGGCAGCAGTAAAGATCAGCTGCTTGGGACTTCTGGTTTTGCATGGTAGCAACAGGTAATAGGCTTGTGGATTCTCCACACACCCCGTGGCTAATTTCACCCTGCCTGGGGATCCTAAATGGGTCTAAGTCACCCTGGAGAGGCGATGAAGAAAGAAGGGTGCTCCAGAAATTCTGGAATGGCAGCGGCCATTTCGTTCAACTTGAGGAAAGCCTTCTAACCCAACAGGAGAAAGGCTGGCTGTATTGCATCAACCAGCCCAAGCTACTAGCAACCGAAGTCCAAAAGCACTAACCAGCACAACTGTGAACAGTGTGTCTGAAACTGTGTGAGGAATTCAATCTTCTCTTTTCTATTCTACATTTAATTTCCTGGAAAACATCTCCAAGAAGCAAAATACCTCCAAAAGGGAAGCAGGGGGATTTCCATCCCACCCTTATATTAACAGAAGCAGCGAATTAATCTTTTTATGGAGGATAAAAATATATGGAAGTGAAATAAATATAAAGCCTGAAATTTAAAACTTAAATCTGGATAAATGTAAAATTGTTGGAATGGTTAAGACTCTCATTTTAAAGATAATGGTTCATTTTGGAAATTGAAAAACAAATAGTTGCTGACACCTAGTGGTGGATGAAAACTATGACAGCTATGACTTTAATATAAGACGTGGCAAAACCTGGCAAAAGCTAATCTGTGTTTGTGACCTTCAAAGTTTTAACAACAAAGAACAGCTGTGACCCAAAAAAAGACAATAATCTGGGTTGTAGACAAAGAGAGAATTATAAATGTCAGAGGGGGAAAAAGTCTATTTTGAACTATTTGGATTTCAAATATCTATTTAATTGGGACTCTAAAGCTACTTGCAGAGAAAAGAAAGGAAGAGAAAAACTCAAATTCTTGGCCATCATGGATCAGAGACATAGAAAGAACATATCAAGAAAACATAAATACTTCACAGGAGGAGATATATAGTATACTGCAACTAATTCAAACAACAATGACTTTAAACTACAAAGAAATCCAAAATAACTTTGGAAATATAAATATAACATTTGTTTGAATATGGTTAAAGAAATAGAAAGGTTTTGGAATGTATATGTCATTCTAAGAGGGATGAATTCCTGAAATAATATAGTATGCTTTTTCCCCTTGTTTTGTTTTCTTTCTTGATACGAGTAACATAAAAAAGTTGAAATGATTTAGATAAAAGAAATGTTTTAGATACTTAAATGTGATTGAATTTAAGAAAATTATAATGGTAAAAAGTGTTTTGAATAAGAGTTAAAGTACTAGATGACTAGTATTAAATGGAATGTTTAAAGATTAAACATATTTCTAATTATGGTTAAAAAGAATAAGAAATTTAGGAAATAAATATATATTAGCTTAGAAGGGATATATATTTTAAGTAGTGTGCTATTTTTTATGTTTCTTTACTCTTGGTCTCTTTTCTTTTTTTCATTGTTTTATCTATTCCTTAAGAAATGTAAAAGTGTGAGATGGTTCATATGGAAAAATAGAGTTACATTTTTAAATGTAATTAATTTTTGAGAAAATCTTAACCAGTAAGAATACCTAGAATTTGGTGGGAGAAACAAACTAAAATAAGGACTGTAACAGGATCTATGATAAGACAACCAGAATGATTGGATAGAAAAGAAATATTATATTGATGTGATTATTATTTTTAGGAATATTGGGGAAAAATATATATTTAATAGTTATCTATCAAAACAAGAAGAATTGTATTAACTCAATGTTTGCAAAAGAGGATATTTTGGGAAAAGAGGAAATCAACTAAAACCATTATGTGGAATTTATGTTTTTTTTAAAAAATCAATAAAATATATTACAAACAAAATGCTTGGTAGAGATGGAGGTGAGCTTACCAAGCTCATTGTGGGGTGGTGACATTTGGTGCTACATCAGTGTGCCTGACCTTAACATGCAGAAAACCCTCGTGACTAGGTAGGTACCAGTGAAAGGGTGCAAACTAGAGTGAGCTTGTATTAGGGCTAAGAACATAACTTGATGACATTAATATTTTATTTACTGCAGTGAACTGTGTTTTGGGCTGCCCTTTGAAAATTATTCAAAAGCTCCTGCTGGCACAGAATGCAGCAGAATATCTAGTTATGTGTGCACTAGTTGCTGAGTAGCTTCCAGATAGAAATCAAGGCACTGGTGATCATCTGCAAAGCCCTTTGTAGCATGGATTTACAATATTTGAGAGACTATCTCTGCTCACTCTAAAAGATCAGAGAGAATTGGCATGCTCCAAGTCCTGTTTATTAAGCAGCACCATTTGAAGCGACCCAACAAACATGTTTTCTCTGTCACTGCCCTTCCCTATGGCTCTGACTCTGCTGACATTTAGGAAGGTCTGGAACACTTGGCTCTTCCCTTGGGCATTGGGCTAGGATGTTGCATGAGCCATCAATATGTATTAATATACATGAGATGAATTTTGATCCCAGCCTGTTGTTGTTGTTATTGTTACTAATACTAATACTAATACTACTACTACTAATAATAATAAATAATTAATACTAATAATACTACTACTAATACTAATATTACTACTAGTACTAATAATAATAATAATAATATAGAATTGGAAGGGACCTTGGAGGTCATCTAGTCCAACCTCCTGCTTAGGCGGGAAACCCTATACCATTTCAGACAAATGGCTCTGCAGTCTCTTCTTAAAAAATTCCATTGTTGGAGCATTCACCGCTTCTGGAGGCAGGTTGTTCCACTGATTAATTATTCTGTCAGGAAATTTCTCCTTAGTTCTAGGTTGCTTCTCTCTTTGATTAGTTTCCATCCATCATTTCTTGTCCTGCCTTCAGGTGCTTTGGAGAATAGCTTGACTCCCTCTTTCTTGTGGCAACTCCTGAGACATTGGAACACTGCTATCATGCCACCCCTTGTCCTTCTTTTCATTAAACTAGACATTCCCAATTCCAGCAACCGTTCTTTATATGCTTTAGCCTTCAGTCCCCAAATCATCTTTGTTGCTCTTCTCTGTACTCTTTCTAGAGTCTCAACATCTTTTTTACATCGTGGTGACCAAAACTGGATGCAGTATTTCAAGTATGGCCTTACCAAGGCATTGAAAAGTGGTATTAATACTTCATGTGATTCTATCCTCCTCTTAATGCAGCCTAGCACTGTGTTGGCTTCTTTGGAAGCTGCAGCACACTGCTGGCTCATATTTAAGTGATTGTCCATATTTGGTTATTTTTAATGTTATTATGCTCTTGGTGAGTAGGCAATCATACAATTAAACATAACAACCAACCCTAGGTTGTTTCAGTGGGATTTGATTTCCACTGATTTCCATTTACCAGAATGTATCAAAAGCTATGATGTCAGAGAAATGTTCATATGAATATAACTGCAAAAAAAGACCCACCACATGTTCATAGAGTCTCCTGGACCCTGACCCCACCCCCCACCCCTGTTTGATTGTCAAGGATTCTGGGAAGAGTTCTGGGTCAGACTCCCAATTTCTGTAGCAATTCTGAACAGAGCAATAAAGTGCAGTCTAAAGTCTCTTGTGACTTTAGACTGCACTTTATAATACATCAATCATTTAGAGCAGGCATGTCAAACTCACAACGTCATGTGACGTCACACGACGTATCGCAACTTTTTCCCCATTGCTGGCAATGGGGTGGGCGTGGTTTTGGCGTGACGCATCCGGCCCGCAGGCTGGCAGTTTGACATGCCTGGTTTAGAGAAAGAACATTAATAATTATCTTGTTGGAATCAATTAGCTAAGAGTTAATTGACTTACAAAGAGGATTGCTAACTAGTAATACTTTCTCACCACTAATATATTGATAAACTCATTCAGCACCCCATTTAATGATCCCTTTCTTTGAGCATAGCAGCTCTGCTTCCATTATACATTGAATTATAACCTAGGGAAACACATTTCAGCCTATTGTGTTGTGTGAACCCATCCTATATGATTGTATAGTTCAATAACGTGGGCAAACCCAGGCACTTCAGATAATTAATAAGTTAGGGTTATCCATAGGTAAACAACCTTCCTATAGAATAGGTTTTCTGCTTGTATAACTAGAGTATCAACAGTACCTTGGCATTATTATTTCAGTAGAGCATGGATTTCATATGTTGCTCTGTTTCCTTATCTGGTGATTTAGCTTATTCTTTTGCAACTCCTCCTTTGGGCCTTTATTAGCATTATGTTTGCATAAATCTACATATCTTTTTCTTTAAATCCCATGTTTCTGACTTTACACCAAAGTTAGATGCTCACAGCAAGGAGAGGGAGGAAACTATAGAAAGTCTTACTTTACTCTGTGTGCTATGAGCTTGACACTTATCTCTCACTCTACAAATCTTGTTATGTCTTTTGAATAATAAATAAACCAAGACTTTACCTGAGACTATAGGGAGCTGCTCCCTTTTTTCTCTCAGCATAACATTAGGGCAAAATGTCAATTCAGAGATGATGGGGAAAATATTTGGCATGTTTAATAAGCAAAACACGTCACAGTGCTTATCAATCTAGGTTACTGCATTCATGGTGAAGTCAAACAACTCTGGAAACTGGGTAATATACTGCCATTAAACCCTAGGACTAATCCAAGCATTAGATAAACAGAATCTTGAATTCAAATACTCAACACAGAAGGAGTTGGTGAGATTATATAGCAACAGATTTGAAATCTGAGTCTGGTATAATGGTTAAGGTGTTAGCATTGAGACCAGCAAGCTGTGAGTGAATTCTAGGCCTCCCTTAGGCAAGAAACTCAGCTAGGGGATTTTGGGTCAATCTCTCTCTCTCTCTCTCTCTCTCTCTCTCTCTCTCTCTCTCTCTCTCTCTCTCTCTCTCTCTCTCTCTCTCTCTCTCTCTCTCTCTCTCTCTCTCTCTCTCTCTCTCTCTCTCTCTGCCTGATCCACTTCATTATTGTAAGTAAACTAGAGGTTTGAGTATTAGGTAGGTTTGCCCCCTGAGACAGACAGATAGATAAGTGGAGGGATTAAAATCTAGTAATAATAACAATAGACTTCGCTTTTACACTTATAATTAGAGGCTACTGGATCATTATCAATCATAATCACTGCTATCATTCTAAATGAAAATAGTATTTCATATGAAAATTTATACATATAGATGCATGTATAGAAAAAGGGAATATGAAAGTTTCCAACTCAAACAGGAACAACTAAGCTGGGTGGACTCACATTGCATCACACAATCACGGATGTTCTCAACCTACAGGTTTCATGTTGTCACAAACCAGGTAACATGGTTAAAGCACAGCCCTCCCTAGATGGATATTCTCCAGCAACATTCAGACCACTAATTAAAATCTAACTATGTAACTTTCAGTATTCAGTTTGGTATGAATTTTTGTACATTGTCTACTTGATTTGTTTCTCTACATGCAAAATCTCGATAAAATAACATCTCATACAAGTAACAAGGTATTTTAAAGATGACTCTCTCACCAAGAGGTGAAGTTCTCCATTTTTGCACATTTGGGAATTACATGAATAATGTATTATGATATACTGGAAATGCATTTACAATAGTCTGCATTAAGAGCCTTAACTTTCTAAAAATTAGAAGCTGAAAAATGACGACGTATTAAGAGTTATAATTAGTGATCTCTTTTAATGTCCTCTGATTACTGGATGCTGTTGATGATGCAGTTTCATTGGATTGATCACACCGATATCACCAAGCCACCCTACAAAAGAAAAGTTATAGGTATATGTGCAATTTTATGGCATACCATGGTTTACCCTAATGACATACATGGAAACTTGATTAACAGAAAGAAGTATGACATACATAATGTATATCAAGAACAATCACTTCCTCCTCTTAGAAATGTGTTATGTCTGCAACACCAAGATGATTACTTCTGTGTCAATGGGGGATGGATTTCTACATCTGTGCTTACCTCAGAAAGGGCAATGTTGAGTTTTGTCCATTTGATGTTTAGAACAGAAGGCAATACAATTCCTCTGCGAAGCATTCCTAAAAGATAAAATAACCAGTTTTTGGAATGAACCTGGTTTTACTTTGCTAAGCAGTTCTAAATATGCTAAATATGCTATTATATTGTTTTTTTTTATCATCTGCACCAAAGCTTCTCCAAGTTGGTCCTTTGTCAAGAAGTGCTTGAGGTTTTTTGGGGGGAGAGGGAGGGCCATGTCTAGAAAGGACTCCTTTGATGATCTGTCCAGCCCTATAGAAAACCTGCTCACCATCCTAACAACCCGAGACAGAATAACACAACTGGACCAGAATGAAAAAACACACTTCTCAGGGACACAGGCTCAGAAATGTGATTATATGTTAATCTAATTAGCAACAGTTGGTGATTTTTGTCTGGACATATTTTCTCTATAATGTAAGCATTAATGAGAGCTTTCTTAAATGAAGTCATCTTTTTTGGTAGACTGTCCTTACCATTCATAACTGGTAGAAACCTGTTTGTGTGAACATCATTGATGTACTCATAGAGCTTCTGGGCCTGGAATGTATGACAGTTTCTAATTAGAATCAAAAAGACAAATGAATCCCATATTTAAGAAAAACTACACAGGAATTACAATAGGTGGTAGCATTATTGTATGCTACTGTAAGTTTGGATATCCTCCAAGCAATCTTGGAGGATATCAGAAAGCTGACAAGATTGCGTCTATTAATACTTGGATGACCAAAACAAAATCCCAGGGTTGTAGACTACTCTGAGATAGAAAAAGATGGTGGCAAACCATTTCCATATTACCACTCAGAAAGCAATATACCTGTGATGACCAGAAGTCAATTCACACACTGATTTCTGTTGAACATAATAGCTTGTTGTTGTTGTTGTTAGCTGCGAAGTCGTGTCCGACCCATCGCGACCCTATGGACAACATTCCTCCAGGCCTTCCTGTCCTCTACCATCTTCTGGAGTCCATTTAAGCTCACGCCTACTGCTTCAGTGACTCCATCCAGCCACCTCATTCTCTGTCGTCCCCTTCTTCTATTGCCCTCGATCTTTCCCAGCATTAGGCTCTTCTCCAGTGAGTCCTTCCTTCTCATTAGGTGGCCAAAGTATTTGAGTTTTAGCTTCAGGATCTGGCCTTCTAAAGAGCAGTCAGGATTGATCTCCTCTAGGACTGACCGGTTTGATCGCCTTGCAGTCCAAGGGACTCGCAGGAGTCTTCTCCAGCACCATAGTTCAAAGGCCTCAATTCTTTGGCGCTCAGCCTTTCTTATGGTCCAACTTTCACAGCCATACATTGCAACTGGGAAGACCATAGCCTTGACTATACGCACTTTTGTTGACAGGGTGATGTCTCTGCTTTTTAGTGTGCTGTCTAGATTTGCCATGGCTTTCCTCCCAAGGAGCAAGCGTCTTTTAATTTCTTGGCTACAGTCCCCATCTGCAGTGATCTTGGAGCCCAGGAAAATAAAATCTGTCACTACCTCCATTTCTTCCCCATCTATTTGCCAGGAATTGAGAGGGCCAGATGCCATGATCTTGGTTTTCTTAATGTTAAGTTTCAACCCAAGTTTTGCACTCTCCTTCTTCACCTGCAACAAGAGGCTCTTTAGTTCTTCTTCACTTTCTGCCATTAGAGTGGTATCATCTGCGTATCTTAGGTTGTTGATATTTCTTCCGGCAATCTTAATTCCAACTTTTGATTCATCTAGCCCTGCCTTTCTCATGATGTGCTCTGCATATAAGTTAAATAGGCAGGGCGACAGTATACAGCCTTGCCGGACTCCTTTCCCAATTTTGAACCAATCAGTGGTTCCGTGTCCAGTTCTCACTGTTGCTTCTTGACCCGCATATAGGTTTCTCAAGAGACAAATAAGATGGTCTGGTACTCCCATCTCTTTAAGAACTTGCCACAGTTTGTTATGATCCACACAATCAAAGGCTTTAGCATAGTCAATGAAGCAGAAGTAGATGTTTTTCTGGAACTCTCTAGCTTTCTCCATGATCCAGCGTATGTTGGCAATTTGATCTCTAGTTCCTCTGCCTCTTCGAAATCCTGCCTGTACTTCTGGTAGTTCTCGATCCACATACTGCTGAAGTCTAGCTTGTAGGATTTTAAGCATGACTTTGCTAGCATGAGAAATGAGTGCAATGGTGCGATAGTTTGAACATTCTTTGGCATTGCCTTTTTTTGGAATTGGAATGTAAACTGATCTTTTCCAATCCTGTGGCCACTGTTGAGTTTTCCAAATTTGCTGGCAAATTGAGTGTAGCACTTTTACTGCATTGTCTTTTAAGATTTTGAATAGCTCAGCTGGAATACTGTCACCTCCACTAGCTTTGTTGTTGCTCAGCTTTTCTAAGGCCCACTTCACTTCACATTCTAGGATGTCTGGCTCGAGGTCAGTGACCACCTCATTGTGATTATCAGGGACGTTAAGCTCATTCTTGTATAGTTCTTCTGTGTAATTTTGCCACCTCTTCTTAATCTCTTCTGCCTCTGTTAGGTCCCTGCCATTTTGGTCCTTTATCATGCCCATTTTTGCATTAAACGTTCCCTTCATCTCTCCAATTTTCTTGAAAAGATCTCTGGTCCTCCCTATTCTATTGTTTTCTTCTATTTCTTTGCACTGTTCATTTAAGAAGGCATTCTTATCTCTTCTAGCTATTCTCTGGAATTCTGCATTCAACTGGGCGTATCTTTCTTTTTCTCCCTTGCCTTTCGCTTCCCTCCTTTTCTCAGCTATTCGCAAAGCTTCCTCAGACAGCCATTTTGCTTTCTTGCATTTCTTTTTCTTTGGGATGGTTTTGGTTGCTACCTGTTGTACAATGTTGCGAACCTCTGTCCATAGTTCTTCAGGCACTCTGTCTATCAGATCTAATTCCTTAAATCTATTTGTCACCTCTACTGTATATTCAACAGGGATATGATTTAATTCATACCTGAGTGGCCTAGTGCTTTTCCCTACTTTCTTCAGTTTAAGCCTAAACTTTGCAAGGAGAAGCTCATGGTCTGAGCCACAGTCAGCTCCTGGTCTTGTTTTTACTGACTGTATAGAGCTTCTCCATCTTTGGCTGCAGAGCATATAGTCAATCTGATTTCTGTGTTGACCGTCTGGTGATGTCCATGTGTAGAGCCGTCTCTTGGGTTGTTGGAAAAGAGTGTTTGCTATGACCATCGTATTCTCTTGACAAAATTCTATCAGCCTGTGCCCTGCTTCATTTTGTACTCCAAGGCCAAACTTGCCTGTTATTCCAGTTATCTTTTGGCTTCCTACTTTAGCATTCCAATCCCCCATGATGATAAGGACATCGTTTTTTGGTGTTAGTTCTATAAGGTGCTGTAGGGCTTCATAGAACCGGTCAATTTCATCCTCTTCAGCACTGGTGGTTGGGGCATAGACTTGGACTACTGTGATATTGAATGGTTTGCCTTGGATTCGAACTGAGATCATTCTGTCATTTTGAGGATTGTATCCCAGTATTGCTTTTCCTACTCTTTTATTGACTATGAAGGCTACTCCATTTCTTCTGAGGGATTCTTGCCCGCAGTAGTATACCTGATGGTCATCTGAATTAAATTCACCCATTCCTGTCCATTTTAGTTCACTGATGCCTAAGATGTCGATGTTCAGTCTTGTCATCTCTTGTTTGACCACGTCCAGCTTTCCTTGATTCATGGATCTTACATTCCAGGTTCCTATGGAGAAAAAATCTTTACAGCATCGGACTTTCCTTTCACCACCAGACACATCCACAGCTGAGCGTCCTTTCGGCTTTGGCCCAGTCGCTTCATTCTTTCTGGCGCTACTAGTACTAGCCCTCTGCTCTTCCCCAGTAGCATATTGGACGCCTTCCGACCTGAGGGGCTCATCTTCCAGCGTCATATCGTTTTGCCTTTTGGTACTGTCCATAGGGTTTTCATGGCAAAGATACTGGAGTGGGTTGCCATTTCCTTCTCCAGTGGATCACGTTTTGTCAGAACTCTCTGCTATGACCTTTCCGTCTTGGGTGGCCCTGCACGGCATAGCTCATAGCTTCATTGAATTACGCAAGCCCCTTCGCCACGACAAGGCAGTAATCCATGAAGGGGTGAACATAATAGCTAAAAGAATTCAATTTTAATTCTTACATTATGCTGTTTCTAAACCAGATAGAAATAAATACACACAATTATGGGAACAAGAAGGCATGTAACTATAAAGGTGAAAACTTCTCATTTAGGGCAATCTTCCCCATTTTAATGTCCTGCAATTGTGCTGGAACCCAAATTTTCAGTCAACATGGCAGCCCCAAAATAACTCAGTGGCACCAAGGTAGTGAGGAGAATTTTAGTAACTGAGTTACTAAATTAGTAAGTTGCAGTCAGTGTACCAGGTCCTTTTCATCAGGTTTGCAGTTTCTATGATCTACACATTACTATTAGCATGCCATGGTGGGTTCATTATATCATGAATAAAGTTTAATGTAAAACAATTTGATTTGCCTGTGACATAACTCAAGGAGACTTACATTGGTAGGGCCAACAGATGAAGATACTTGAAGAATGTCAAAACTGTAAAGAAAAAAATCAGGTGCATCCAATTAGAAGAAGCATACCATGAATTGAATGAAAGTGGAAAAGAGAAGTAGCCTGGTAGTTGCACCAATTCCCAGACTGCCAAACTATTTCAAACACGATGTTGACAATTCTTTTATTTTAATCTCATCTGCTAAAAAATAGGGACATTGCTCACCAGAATTTCTGAAATACAGTTTACAGCAACTTTATCAGTCAGTTCAGCAACTTCTGGAGGACAACCAGATGTTTTATTACTTCTTTAAAAGCTAATATGCAGAGAAAGAGTGCATTTTTCCTATCTGGTTAGAGCTTCAATGTTGTAAGTATTTTTTTATTTATTTAAGTTTTTAAACCACCAAATAGCTGACACAATCTGGGCAATTATAATAATACACCAAAATATATAATCTGAATAAGAATACATAGACCTAAAATGCAAAATGAAGTCATTATATAAAACTAAGCAGCTGCATGGCAGTCATTGCAAAACTAAAACAATATGAATTAAAATGTAATTGAAATACAATTAAAACCCAGTTAGAAGTCATGGGGGAAAAAAGAAAAGTCTTCAGGTACCAAAATACTGCTAGTGTGGTTGAACTTCTTTGGAAGAGGCTGTCATTAAATGATATTAAACTCCCGATAGGTACATGCTGGAGAACTTGCTACTTCAGGTCCTAAACTAAACCATTTTAAGCCTGTAAAGGCCAAACACAGAATTCTGAATTGAATCTAGAAATAAACTAGCAATTGATTACTGTAGATAGTAAAAACGTTTACAGACCATTCTAGATTGTTTTTTTTCTTAGTCTGCTTCCAGACTATATTACATATACACTCCTAAATATTTAAAAACTAAATAGGGAAAGAAGATAAAAAGAACTCCAACCCAGCCAAATTTGCATTACTTTATGTGTGACAGTGTTGTGGCCTTGTGCCATCTTCTTAATTGGAAATGATACTCTAACTTTCCTTTCCAACTCCAGTGTGGAAGATCATAAGAGAAACCATGATAATGAGATTAAAATCCTATCTAGTCTACGAATTCTGTCCACAGTGACTAATCAAGTGGTCCATTCATACAGACTCAAATCCATTCACTGCTCCCAGCAATTTCTGTTAAGATACACAACTGCCCAAATTGAAGGTAATATATGTAATTTATTTTTAATATTTGGATTTTGTAAGCCTCCCAGAATCTAATGGAGTGGGTAGCCATAACAAATTTCATAAATTAAATTAATATATAAACTTGAAAGGTTTATCTTTCACAAATGTTTTGCTCTTTTTTTAAAGCTCTAAAAAAAGATTAAAGCAATCTGGTTCCCTCATGCTTGGATCAACTCCCATTAAACAGAAAGAATTAATTCAGATTCTAAACAGTCTCCCCATTTTAGACCTTTATTATTTCCTACATCATTAAGTTCTACAACTGCTTGCCCATGTAGTTTCCTACTTCTGGTGTATTTACTGTCTTTTTGAAGCTCTACTCCAACAACTCCCCTGTATTATTAGAAATCTCATTTTCATGACCTATAACTGGTGAAATGGTGCATCATAGGGAAACATTTTTTGAACCAAGGTACCTCACATGAGCTAACTTATAGAATAAGTCCAAAATCCTGAGGGAATGAAATTTGGGTAAGTTGTGGCTGCTTCAGAGCTACTGGCTGCTGCTGTGGTCACTTAGCCATCATTTTCTACATTCCATGAGTTTTCCAGCCAGTCTCTCAATCTCTTATTCTCTCCCCCACCCAGCAGCAGCCATTTACTTGCTTGCTGAAAAGGGGAGGGAGGGATGGAGAGAAAAAAAGGGAGGAAGGAACCCCCATGCATCATTCCTGACCATGCCAACCTCCTACCCATGTGGTCCACCAACCTATGCTGTCCCCCAACACATCTTCCTTGACTCATGCAGTACCACTTGTGCATCTCCACACACATTCTGTGACCCATGTGACACCTTTTGCATGCCCGCCATGCCCCCTTCCCAATCTACAAGGCCCGTCTTCATTCCCTGACCTGCACAGAGCATCCTGCACAACCCCATGCACTCATCCCAACCCATACACCACCTGCCATGCACCTTCTCTGATCAACATGGCACCTCTGATGCACCCCATATATTCTTGATCTGCACCCCTGTGTATCCCTTTATGTGCCTGCTGACTTGGACTTGCCACATCCTGCTGATTTCTCCCTCCAAGCTTCCCATAAGCAAAATAAATGGAAAAGTCAGCAGGAATTTGAGGGAGGGAGAGAGGAAGGTAGGAAGGAAGGAAGGAAGGAAGGAAGGAAGGAAGGAAGGAAGGAAGGAAGGAAGGAAGGAAGGAAGGAAGGAAGGAATTATTTTTGATGCTCCCTGACACTTTCCCATAAAGAAACTCAATAAAGAAGCTGGCAGGAAGTCAGAAGTTGCTTCCACTCCCATTGCTTTTTTGCCCATCTGTGGCCATTCTGTTTCTCTGGTTAGGTAAGAAAATATCTCTGAAATTATGACCCCAATTGGCCATGGGTTATTTTGGTGTTAATAATACTGTTGATCCTCTGGACTTTGTGGCAGCTATTATAGCCCTGGTTTGGAGCAACCTAAAAAAGTTCTGGCAAGATTTAGCCCACCCGATTTTCTCTTTCAACTTCAATTCCCTATTTTTTATTTTTTAAAAGAATGTTTTTCTGACCACTATTTAACTTCCTTTCAATGTCCATGTATATATACATTAAAATTATCAGCACTATGGTGCCCTCTAACTAGTAATATATCTTGCAGCGGACACCACTTTAGTCACATATTCTCTGTTATAATGAATACAATTACAGAAAGCAAGTCTAGATTATGGCTGGACATTGCAGACAGACACATACAGGCAATACTAGGAGAAAACTGTCTTGGGAGATGATGGATTTGACTTTACTAGGATTATTTAAGAAGAAGCTTTCTATCAGAGGTATTGCATTTGCTGCTGGTGATACACTGAGGAAGAAGAGGTTGTGCACCTCAAAATTCTCTTCATCTTTATAATCTGATGTAGATTAATTCATGCTGCTCTCACAAGGAAGAAGGACAGTCTATGGAGATTTCAATCATCCAGGTCATGGATGTTCCAAAGGTGCTTTTCAAAAGGCAATTGGACTTTCTTGGTTTTTTCCTTAAACCCCCAAGTGGCCTCAATGACTCTCAGAGAGCTAATGACTGACCTTCAGGGTGCTAACAACCAGATGATTGTTAAGAAATATAAATTCTACCATTCCCCACCATTCAGCCAGAGCTGAAAAAGCTTCTTGGATAAGAAGCTTCTTGTATGAGAAGCGAAACATTTTCAAGGAAGAAAACCAAGAAAGTAGTTTTGAAAAGCACCTTTGGGACAAGGAAGAAGGAGAGCTGAAAGAGGAAATGTCCCTTATATTCTGAAATAACATTAATGAAAGCTTGAATTAACTCCCTTTCATTCTAAATAGCAAGCCATATTTTCTAGTTCTAATATTTAACATTGCAAGCTATTTACAGTATCTTATTACTCCAAGAAATATTTCCTTGATATTAATAGAAGGGAAAACTAGAAGATACATCCATACCTGTTTTTTGACAAAGTAATGAATAATTTGCCATTAGAAGCTGAAAGACTTGCTTGGAAGATTATGCTCTGCAATAAAAAAAGGGGAAAACATTTCATGGTTTGAAATGCTGTGTTTTTAATGATGGCATTAGTTTTGTGGTGGATCTTATAGTATATATGAAAGAAACTCTACAATTTGCTTCCACCATAGTGGCATGGATTAATCTATGTTTTAGTGAAAAAGCATTTTAGAAGATGACCAAATCAGTGTCTACGCACATGAAATCAAATGATATGTATTTGTTTGTTTATGTGTTTGTTTATTAGTTTTTTTTATCCCAGCTTTATTATTTTTGTAAATAATTCAAGACAGCATACACACATAATACTCCTCCCTCCTGGCTTATTTTCTTCACAACAACCCTGTGAAGTGGGTTGAGCTGAGAGAAAGTGACTGGCCAAAAGTCACCCAGCCGGTTTTCTTGCCTAAGGTAGGACTAGAACTCAGAGTCTCCTAGTTTTTAGGCTAGCACCTTAACCACTATACCAGACTGGCTCAATAACTCATAGGGCTAGTCAAGAAAATTCAGCCAATGAATTATAGGCAATAACCACAATAAGAAATTCCTTAAAATTCTTGCATCCAGCAAAAGCTCTGATTAACAGAATAAGGAAAATCCTCTTGCAGCTTCCCTAAAACTGTACTAGAGGTTTGGAGGGTTTTTCAAACTAACAGGGAAAGATAGCACAGGCCTGTAAGGAAGAATAAAATATTCCTAACACTGCCTTCAGAAGAACAGAAGCCACTGGTGAAGAGCCTGCTACTATGGATAGTAGGAGACACTGTGGTCCTCTCCCACAGCTGCTCCCCGAGAGTTGGTATGTAAGACTGTGTATGTAGTAAACATACATAGAGATTAGTAACCAGTTTTGTATAGTTTTCCATAGTTGTTCAATCCCTTTAAAAATGTTCTCCATTACTGAATCTGATGGCATCCAACACCATAGTTTAGCTTCTGGTTTAATTTTCTGACTCTTAATTAAGGTGAACTAAATTCATGCAAAAGTCAACACTAACTTAAGTACATGAATGCCACACCAATTTTAATCATGATGTGACCATAATAGCCTAATGGCTAATATTGTTTGAAGCAGGATCATTCAAGCTGAAATCTCTAAAGAAAATCATAAACCTTGGTACTATGTAACTGCAGTGGAGCCAATAGTGAATATACTGTAGGGTCAAAGTAATGTGCTGAGGGCTTCACAAGTAATTGGGCCATTGGGAGAGATCGTGACTGGTAAAAATCAAGATCTATGTACTCACAACTTCCAGTTGTAGAACAGGCTGACCATGTACAAGCACCTCAGTGGAAAAACCTTGTTTCACTTTAATGTTCTGACTATCCATAGAAACAAGTGGGAATGTTGAGTCTCTTGTCTGTATTACCAGAGGCTGTGGAGCTGGAAAGCACTCAGATATCTGAAAACAAAACATGAGTTCGCTTCTATAAAGGATTAGTACTTCACCAGGATAATAAATCTATTGTATTTCTTGCAAATAGTGATATACAAGTTTTATTTTGTCCATCTAGTGGCTTTTACAATATAAGAATTTGTGTGATGTAAATAAATAAATTCTGGCCTACTACATTGTATTCTATAAATTCTATAATTTTTATAGAGATTATATAAAAAGATATTACCTCAGGATTCTTTCATAAATAAGTTAAGAAGGAATCACAGTGGATTTAGAATCAAATTAGAGTCGCATTGGCTATGGTAAACCAACCATATTTTGCAATGGTGAATTGCTTGCATTATCATAATTGTACACCATGTCATTCTACCAATGTTTTGAAGGCTTTGTAATGGCTGAATGAATTTGTCTTTGAGAATTAATTTCTTCATTCCACCTCTCTACAATTAAGCAAATTATTGGATTATATTTCTTCATTTTACCTGTAAGAACAGGATCAGGTTTATATTTTTCCAGAAATATATAATAAACCTAAAAAGTTTCTCATGGGATGAGGTTTTGAGTGTAGGCTCAGTAGTTGTTGGAGCTGACAGAAGAGCTATAATTATGAATAATTCATATTCAACAGAATTCAAATCTGACAAATGAATTTGCAGACATACAACATGTTAATGCAAGTTCAAATATGTCAGTGCACATAAAAAGGTAATAATTTAAAATGAATATGTAGTAAAAGCCAGTGGATGATGACAGCTTTATTTTCTTAGAAGTAAACAAAACTCAGTTTAGAAATGTTGGACCCAAAGTTCAACTTTCCAATCTTAGTAATGTCTTTATGGTATAATCCCCATCCAATTCACTGGAACTTAACTACTAAATGTAAAAATACACTATTACATAGTGAATATAAAGCAATTGATTTAGACTGCATAAAACAATGGCCCCAAAAGGAAATTCACTGACCTTAGGAATTGCATTTGTTAATGCAGTTGTCACGAGCTGCTTCTCCTGTCAAAAAAATATTGATAACTGAATTAAATTTGAGCATCTGTCACTGGCTTAATTTCTGAAATGCTTTCATGGATTTGCCTATAGTCAGTTTTTCTTTCAGCTACTGTTGATTTTGATTTGAACCCAGACAAATGGGAACAATAGATCCAAAAGTGAGGTAAAAAGAGTATTGAACACAGCACAACCTGATCCAAAATCCATGTGCTCTATCATCATTCTAGAGTGGCCAAAAATATGATCTTAAGAAAACATAAGTAAAACAATATATGAAATTCTTTCCTACATAACAGCTGGTGGGTGCATTTACTGATCCTGAAACACAGAATTGCAAGAACTATTGAATCAACAGTCTTGTATCTTTGGACAACATGGAAGCTCAATACCAGTTGCAATCATGACCTCACCCCTACTTCTTTGCTAAGTGTGGCACTGCTTCCACCAGTCATAGCAGCAATCCCATAGCCGATATAATCCTTGCTTAAGACCAAGTACAGGTTAGTTCCAGAATGTGGCATTACATGGAATGGTGCAGTGGTAGGTGGTCTTCCAGGCAGAGAAACCTTGAATGTTGCCTGATGGGAATTACATGAAAATATTCATTAATCTTTGAAGGCAGGATCAGTGATGCTACCCTCTTCCAATAATTTTAATTGAGTCTGTTGACCGCTCTGATAATTTTTAAACCCGTCCTCCCCATTTTTTGACTTTTAACATTGAAAAGCTCAGCGTACCTCTGTGCCTTTTGGTTGTTTTGAGATCAATAAGTTTGTAGACGTTAGGGTATGATTTCAACCATACATGTGGGCTTACATTATTGAAACTGTTCATTTTTAGATAAACACATTTGCAGAATAAGAAGAAAGCCAAGCTCTCTCCCTTTCAGGTCTCTGTTGATCCAGCTTTGTTTTCATGGGGGAAAAAAGTGGCACTGGAGCAAAACTCTGAAACATGCACCTTAGAGGAGTTGGAGCACATTTGAGAAGGTGGGTCTTTGAGAAATCAACAAAGAGAAAGTGCTATGGGAAAAGGGCCTTATTAAGAACAAAAAAGAATTAAGGATGCATGGCATGCCAAGTATTTCCTATCTGAATATTTATTTATATAAAAATATACATCTAATGTAGGTTTACCCAATTCTGACTGCTGCATACCATCCAGAATGAATTAACATAAAATCCTGTCTTGCAGAATGGACAAAGACATTACAGCCAACCGTGTAAGATCAGTCTCATAGAGGTAACAAGATCAGGAGAAAGACAGGGACATTACTGGACTGTGTCTGACTAAATAAATCAATAAATCAGTGGCAAGGATAAACAAGCTATATCAGACTCAAGTTTGCATAGCATTATATCCCTCACTACATAGATGGACTATCTTTGTGATTCCAAGTATCATCTTAGGAATAATCTATTGGGACCGTCAAATCCTCTACTTTAGGACATGATCAAGAAAGTATTAATAATTTAATAATTATAAGTATAAAAACTTGGAGACATCTATAGCAATCTCCAGCCCTAGTTTATTCAGGTAGAATGTTCTGAATTTCTTCCTGGGATTTTTTACAGCCTGGACTTTAAGCATAAATTCAGCCCTTTTGAGATATATGCAGGAATGGAATCAAAAAAGATATCAAAATTATCTTTAAACAGCAAACCTCTTTAATAATAAAGGCAGAAAAGAAGCTTATTGAAATTCAAAACTTGAGGATTAACAGTAGTTTCATAACACAAGCAGTTCTTATCAGATTCTGAACCAAAAGCCAAAAGTAATACCTGCCTGATATGGGATTAGGAAATGTTTTTCAGTTACAATGGGGGAACCCTGTTAAATCATACTGGATGGCCCCAAATATCCCAGTTGGAGCTGAATCTGCAGAGACATTAAAAGAAATCATTGACTTCAATATGAGTGTCTACAATAGTGTTTCTCAACCTTGACATCTCTAAGAATTCCCAGAATTCCCCAGCCAATTGAAGTCCACATATCTTAGAGTTCCTAAGGCTAAGAAACATGATCTACAATCTTGTCAATTCATGGAAAATAGACACTTACGCATTTCCAAAGAAATAGCACAAAAGGCGACACAAATTTGTGCAAAAAATGTCTATGTTAATTTTTATATAGAGAAATATAGAGCTCTTTTAAGAAGAGCTATAATAAATACACTGCATTCCACCCTAGGGTAGGACATTGTAGTCAGCTATATACCTACACCATCTGCTCATTAGAGGCTAATTGAGGTCAAACAACTTCACCAGCTCTGCTCCACTTTCTTATAACTCTTTATTTTAAAGCAAGATTTATAGTAAACTGGGTCAGCCCTTCAAATTCAACAAATGATTGCCCTCCATGAAGTGAGGTAAGTAGCCAATTTGCATATAGGTAATGAAATCTGAGCCATCTTTTTATGCAATAATCATAATCATAATAGTAAAGTTGGAAGGGACCTTGGAGGTCACCTAGTCTAACCCCCTGCTCAGGCAGGAAACCCTATACCATTTCAGACAAATGGCTGTCCAGTCTCCAGTGGCGTAGCGTGGGGGGTGCAGGGGGGGCCGGCCGCACCGGGCGCAACATCTGGGGGGGCACCCATTAAGCTCGCCGGAGGGGGACGATTCTGCTTCACCGAGGGTCGGAGGAGCGAGCGAGTGGGCGGAGCATAGAAAGCAACCGCATTTGCTGCGCCCAGCCAGAGCGGGATCCCGTCCTCTCGCGGCTGCGGATCGCCTCCTTTCTCGGGTGGGGGTGGGGAGGCTTGGCAGCGTCTCGCCTCCCTCTCTTTCTCCCGCCGCGGCTCTCCTCCGCTTGGCTCTCAACCTGCAAGCCCGCCCCCCCCGACCCAGCTCCCGCCCCCATCTCCTTTCCCGGAGGTAAAGGTAAAGATGAGATCCCCCCATCTCTCTTAGATTCAGAAGACCCGGTTGCTGAAGTCGTGAACTCGCCGGGTCGCGCCCGTCTTCACGGGGCCTGAATGAAGGCGTCGGTGTTAAATCTAAATAACCAATCCATCACCCTCCATTTAAGCAAGAGGAACGGATAGGCGGTTCTCAAAATCACTCGGCGGCTGCCCCTGATCTTGAACTTCCTCTTAACCAAGACAAACGGGAGCTCCCAGGTTGAGAATTCGGAGGAGCTTCCCCTCGGCCGTGGAAGTTCACTTTTGAGACAGCCGCTATCTTTGGGCAATTGGTTTCACTGGGTTTCTATTGTGGGGTAAGGAGGGGGAGGGGGGCAATGTACCTTGTCCGGAAGGTATTGAGGAGAGGAGGAAGGTGACTGGAGAGGGAGGAAGTCCAGGTAGCGCCAAGTTCCTGAAATCTCTGCCAGAAAAGGAAGGAAGAGAACGGCGCTTGTCCTAGTCCTAGTTGGGAAGAGGAATCTGCCTGAAATTGACTAGTCAACGGGACTTCAGAGTTTTCCCTTTGGGGGGTAGGTCCGAGAAATTGACAAGACCCACTCTCGAATCCGTGTTGAATTTAATAAGGTCACTTTATAGTCCAATCCCCTCCGTGCTGAGAAGTAGCCGAAGCAAGTTCCGTGAGATTCATTCCCAGGTAAGCAGAGACTTCCCAGTACGTTCGACTACAGCATCCCTCATCCTTGATTGACCCTGGACGAATTGGTGATGACTGGGACTTGAAATCCAGGACATCGAGCGAGCCCGGGTTGGGAGGGGAAAGGGGGAGGAAGGGGGTAGCCTGGACTGTGGGTCTGCAGGAGGCAACAATCTGGAATATGGACAATTTGGAATAACCTTGGGAAGCTGAGGCATTGTAAGTTGGAAGTCATTGTTTGTTGCCTAACATGTTGGGTCACCCCACACCACATGCTAAGCCATAAACCGTGGTTGGTATCCAGGGTTTAGGACAAGATGGAGAAAACTAGCCAATTGTGGGATCATAAATCTTGATGAAGCCCATCATCGCTCCATGTGATGTATGCACTCAATCTACAAACGTAGTCCAAGCCTATTCACATCTGTTGTAAGGTCATTCTCTCGTGGGGTTTATCTTGACATCCACTAAGAGTGGAACAAACATGCCCCATTAACCATTTTCAACGCCATGTCCTCTCTTTGTCTCATCCTAAATCACAGCTGAGGCACCTTAAAGTTGCCTTGTTTCAGTTTTAAACTAGCATTTTCCCTCTTCTCCAGAGACCCTTTTTTGCCTTGAACCTAACTCAAGGGTAGGCAACCTTGGCTCTTTTATGACTCATGGACTTCAACTCCCAGAATTCCTGAGCTAGTGGAAGAGACTCGATCCACGGGTTAGGGGGCGCAAATTACTTGCCTTGCCCCGGGTGCTGACAACCCACGCTACGCCACTGCCAGTCTCTTCTTAAAAACTTCCAGTGTTGAAGCATTCACAGCTTCTGGAGGCAGGTTGTTTCACTGGTTAATTGTTCTAACTGTTAGGAAGTTTCTCCTTAGTTCTAGGTTGCTTCTCTCCTTGATTAGTTTCCATCCATTGCTTCTTGTCCTGCCTTCGGGCACTTTGGAGAATAGCTTGACTCCCTCTTCTTTGTGGCAATAAGGCAATTGCTATTTGTTGTTGAAAACTGTGCTCCTCCAGGATTTGTGCAGAAGCAATTCCTAGAAGCAGTGGATGTTCCGGAACAAATACTATTTTGAATTATCTTTAGTAAAACCCTGTGAAATTGAATACCAGCTGTCTTCCTTGGAGCATAGAGGACTTGGATAATCAGCTGATTTTCCTTCTTAGATTTGTTTATCAGTTAGCTCCACTATGCTGTTCTTCAGAAAGTTTTTCCTTGTCGGAAGCATAATAAAGATTGACGTTAAGTATATATCATCTGCAACTTACAAGTGAACATACTCATAAATGACACGTTAAGAAGATCAGCCACCAGTTGAGTGCACTGATTGATCTTAAAGAGAAAGACAGGATAAAAATATAAATAAAACTAAGCTTAATTATATTCAAAATATACTTGAAAATCAAGAAAAACATCTGTAACTACTCTGCACTTATAAGTCAAAAGCTAGGGGTAAAACATCATGTATCTAAATGATAAAAATATATTGCAAGTCATTACTAACCTCCTCCCTTGTATTACTTTCCAATTTTGGAGTGATTAAATCTCATTTAAGTACTCTACATTGATATCTATCAATTGAAACTTACTCCTTTAGTTTAACATAACTTGGCCTTCTCTAGTAGAGTATCATCCAGATGTTTGGGGAATACTACTACTGGTACTGCTAACCAGCATGGTGGGGTAGAGCACTTCTAGATCACACCAGATAAGGGAAAGCTGGTATAAACTGAAGATAGTAAGATACATTCTGTATTCGATATATATTGTCCATCTTTCATACCTATGCTGAGGTACAATTGATCACTTTAATTAAAGTAAAAATGTTAATATTTGTGTGTACTTTATGTGGTGATACATTGGCCAACTTACCACATCAATCAACATTGTCCAGAGTATAAACTTCATGTTCTTTTTAGCTGGATCAGCTAGACTGAGTAAGATAAAATATTTTTGCCATTATTTTTATTGTGTTATTATGCACATAAGACTTTTAATGTTAAAATAAATGTTCAGTCCCTATATTGTAATCTTGAGGTTAAAGCTAAATTGACTAAGTAGGACTGGGATGAGACTAGAAGTGTCTAGCCCAGTGGTTCTCAACCTTTTTTTTCCACTACTGACTCCCTTTAGATACCTTTTGTGGCACAGATCATGGCCATGGACTACCAAGATTTAACTCACAATTTAAATCTTATTTCTTCAAGCCTTCACAGACTCCCTGTGATGACATCGCAGCCCCTTAAGGGGTCTGCGGACCACAGGTTGAGAACCACTGGTCTAGGCATTGTCATCTCTTTTATCCCTTTGGCTGTGTCATTGGTTTAATCAAAAGTTCTGCTAACTATGAACAATCTATCCTGGTGGAAAGAACTTGGACCTCAAAGCTAAAACTAATGAGATTGGCTATAACCACAGAATGCTGCAAGTCTAATTGTATTGAATTTCCTCCTCTTTCATACTCTTGTGAATTAGGGAATGTCTGAGGTGCCTATGAATGCTATCTCCCTGTCATGGATTTAAGGTATAGTTTCCCTCTTGTCACTTTAGCACTAGAGCTTCCATATGTTTATCAAGGTTATCTTCCTCACTCCTTACAACTTCAGAAAAGAGCTATGATTAGGCCACTTATATAGCTCCTATATTTCCATCATTACCTTCATTAATTTTAAGCCCTGGTGGTGCAGTGATTAGAATGCAATACTTCAGGCTAACTCTCTTCCCAGTCTGGAGTTTTATCCTGACTGGCTCAAGGTCAATTTAGTTTTCCATCCTTCCAAGGTCAGTAAAATGAGGACCCAGATTGTTGGGGGCAAAATTCTGATACTGTAAACTGCTCAGAGAGTGCTGTAAAGCACTAAGGGGTGGTATATAAATCTAACTCCTATTGCTGGTGCTATATAAATCTAAGTGCTACCAGTATTACTATGGCTAACACCTTACCTGGAAGCAGATTTCTGGACATATATCCTTGCCTATGAATAATAATCACCACTCACCTTGTTTGCTGTTTGATTTGAATTTCACTGATGGAAATTTTGGAAACTTCAGTGAGGAATATTTGATCTTTGGAAGGATCCCATAGAAGCTTAGCATCCCACCAGGCTCAAGGTTGACTCAGCCTTCCATCCTTCCGAGGTAGGTAAAATGAGGACCCAGATTGTTGGGGGCAATAAGCTGACTTTGTAATAATGCCGCTTGGGGGTGTGTGTGAAAGCCCTAATAAGCAGGCATATACATAGAATGAAGGCTACTGCTAAGCTTGTAAGCCGCCCTGAGTCTTCGGAGAAGGGCGGGATATAAATGGGATTAAAAATAAAAAATAAAAAAAATAAAATATCAACCTTGACTTCCACTGATGCTGCAAAGAAACCATTCTCAGTGAGCCTTGGTGGAGCAGTGGGCTAATGCCTCCTTAAGTAACACCAGCTGCCTGCAATTAGTGCAGGTTCGCATCCCACCAGGCTCAAGGTTGACTCAGCCTTCCATCCTTCCGAGATAGGTAAAATGAGGACCCAGATTGTTGGGGGCAATTAAGCTGACTTTGTAATAATGCCGCTTGGGGTGTGTGTGAAAGCCCTAATAAGCAGGCATATACATAGAATGAAGGCTACTGCTAAGCTTGTATGCCGCCCTGAGTCTTCGGAGAAGGGCGGGATATAAATGGAATTAAAATAAAAAAAATAAAATAAAAAAATAAATCCCAAGAATAAAGGAAAAAGAAAAAAAATAGCTACAGGAATTGTGGATTTGGGCAGAAAATGAACTTTACTGAACGCACCTACATTCTTCTAAAAGCCATCACCACCTCTTTCCTGACATTAATATTTTTTCCCTTGAGTTTTAATTTTAGTATAATTAGGTCTGAATTACAGCCAGGTCTACAAAACATGGGAAAATCTATGTTTGGTCTAAGTCAGTTTCAAATGTTTCAGTCTATAATTCTACTGTTCCATATCTATATTTGCCATTTACATGCTTATTTAAAGGTGCACTTTATCTCAAAGTATTCTATTAATCAAAATACATATTAATAAAAATTACTGCCTGTTTTATTTGAAAAAAAATGTAGGACAGTCAGCAAATGGCAAAAAAATGGGTGAACTAAATAACTGTTTTATAAGATTGGTGAGATTTATGCACATTTGGACCACAATACTATGTTCATTTTCCCATTGATTTCAGTGGACCTTACTCCTAGAAGAAAGTTGAAGACTTGTAACAATAAAAAAAACTTAAGTGATAATTGAACATTTAATCAAACCATAGTTTTATTAGATA
Source organism: Vipera berus (assembly GCF_964194415.1). Classification (NCBI taxonomy): domain Eukaryota; kingdom Metazoa; phylum Chordata; class Lepidosauria; order Squamata; family Viperidae; genus Vipera; species Vipera berus. The sequence goes on from NC_138204.1 coordinate 32,242,027, forward strand.
TCAATGTAGTTATCTTGGATTGATCATTCCTCTGGAAACATGGACATCTCATAATTGTTTGCTCTTATTGGAAAAAAAGATATTAGAAAACAGATATTTAATCCATGGATAGAAATGAGTTCTTGGCAATTTGTTGCACTGAATTCCTTGAGTTAATACAGTCAAGATACAAATGGAACAGCTGGCATAGCATTAACCAAAGAAAAGCTTCATCAAGATCTGTGCATCTCAACCTTGGCCACTTTAAGAGAGCAAGCAAACTGGCTGGGGAATTCTGAGAATCGAAGTCCACCTCTCTTAAAGTGCCCAAGGATGAGAAGCACTGATCTATAGAGTTTAGACACAAAGTACTGACAGAACAAATTCTCCGGCTGACAGAACAACATTGTCCAAACAGACTATTCAAAATGCCTTTATATATATATTGCTTAAGAGGCAAATAACACTGCCTAATATGCAATCAGCCCAGGTTCGAATCTCAGAAGGGTATAGCTGACTGATGAAGACTAAAGAGTCAGAAATGCATCCCAGTTTCCCTTTAATTCTTTGTTAGTAATTTACACAAATATATGAACTGTCCAGTGTGACTACAGCCTGTTCGATGGCCTTCAAGATAGGCTGAAAACAGGAAATAAAGATTTGCCCCATGTTTGGGGCCTAGCAAGGTAATCTAAATAGTTAACATTTGAAACATATCTTCCCTTGCAGAAAAAAAGCTAACAGAGCGAGAGAGACCTTGTGGCTTAAGAGGCAAATAACACTGCCTAATATGCAATCAGCCCAGGTTCGAATCTCAGAAGGGTATAGCTGACTGATGAAGACTAAAGAGTCAGAAATGCATCCCAGTTTCCCTTTAATTCTTTGTTAGTAATTTACACATATATATATTATATTATATATCTCCATGATTCTTGGCTACTTACCTTTTACCTTCTATGCCAATTTCAACTGGGAGAGAAAGATGGACCACATCATCAGGTGAAAATCTCATCAATGTTGGAAGAAATATATTTTTTGCAATGGCCAAACTGGGAGAAAAAAGCAAAAGAGACAGTGAAAAGAGAGAGGCATGCAGTTTTTTTACAACAAAAATCTCTGTTGGATTCTCCTATTATTATTATTTTTTAAAGTAAATTTAAGTATTAGTTAATTCTTTACAATCTGAAATGGAAACTATTGTCCATTGTTATATCTCCCAGTTGGTTTCATTTGTTATTAACATTCTTACAACTGCTTACAAAACTTCGACAATCATGGGATGATGAATGTTGTAATCCAGTAGAACTAAAAGGTACAAGTTGGGGACAGCCTTTCTGGGAATGCAATACTATGACAAAAATAGTTGGAAAGTCTAGGATCATGCAACATACTTAACATGGTCAGGTGAAGACCTAATTAAAATCATATTGCATGTGAGCAGTCTCATGATGGATATACTTACTGTGTCATACTTTGTATCAGTTTGAGCATATCGTTGTTGTCAACCTTGCCTTCCAAATGTCCAATTATATTTGAATCTTCTCTGCTTTTTAAAAGCTTGTTTATGCCTTTCATTGTCTTAGGTAGAGACTTCATTAAGTCCAGTGGCAACAACTGCTTGATTACCTCTGACAGTAAATCTTGGATATCTAAAAATGGGTGATGTATTAAAAATAAGGAAATCAGACAACGTACTCAAAACTGGTACTTTCAAAGACTCAGTGCTATGATTCATCAAAGTTAATAACCTGACACTTTTCCAAAGAAACAGCTGAATGTGATTTGAGGCATCTGTTACTTTTCTTAAACAAAGTCTCTTCCTAAAAAGGATGTGTGTGGATAAAGCAGGAGATGAGCAGCTTGTGTACTTCATGTTTTCTCCATTATTGTCAAAAAGCTGCTGGAATGGAGGAAAGATACCTGCTCAGTCTTTTGGTTAAAAGATCCTAGATCCAAAATCTAGGAGAGTAGAGATAATTAATATGTAAAACAAGGGTATTCTCTTCTGCATTTTTGTTAAAATGATGGGAAGAGGGAAATATATTAAAATGAAGAAGAACTTTCTTTCCATAGCAGAGGTGAAATGGTATCCATCAGTCCTTGTGTGGGCAGAAAACTACTGTATCAATGCAAAAAAAAATCCATTGGCAATCTCTTTCCCACTAAAGTTACACTCTCAGTAAAAGATCTTGTGCTTTTTATAGTGTTCAGGGCATGTAAACAAAAATATTGGTGGTGTCGCTTGGCTTTACTTCTCTCCTACTGTACAAAAGACCATTAGCCAAAAGGAAAACATCCATCAATAATGTTTCTTCAATGTGGAATGGAAGTAGACCTGGGAAAGAACTGAGTTTTGATGTCTAGAATGGCAGCTATACCCTGCTGACAAAAGTTGATGATTTGGCACTAGTTTTTCTGGGACAATTCTAAACTAACGACCATAAGAAACCAAGTGTTCACCTGATATCACTTGATTATTGGATCCCCTTTGAACATATCCATGCAAAACATTTGTGCCAAATTTGTCCACTTTCTCTGTCAGCAATCCTTTAGGACATGGGTTTGGTGCTATTCCAGCAGACTATTAACTCTATGTTCCAAGTAACCCAAACAACAGTTGATATGTGTGGGTGAATTGCCAAAGACCAGCTATGAGAACTGGAAGATTTGAAAGAATCACTATCTCCATTCTGCCCAAACCAGATTGGTTCTGGAAGATAGTGCTCAGAGGCAGGCAGATCTTACAGAATACAGGGGATTGGAGCTGATGACATTTTTTTCAGATATTTATGTAGCAGAAGAAAAAACTCAAAGAAAATACTATTTTACTAGGTGAGCATTAGAGTGAAGACATTTATCTTATTCACATCCTAATTTGGTCCAGATGTCCTGCATGGAAGATGAACAAATTGGACCTTGCTCCAAATGGCTCTTAAAATAAGATTTTTGAAATTTCTTAAATAAAACAAGCAAACAAAACAAACACATAGACTATTTTGATTAAATATTTTGGAGCCAGTCTGTGTTGTCATATTAGATATTATTGTGACCAGCTTACAAAGAGAATTCTGAGTTATCTGGACTTATCTTTCATTTAGCACAGTGACTCCTAAGGAATTAAGCCTATAGAGTTATGTAATCAGCTTGATAAGCAGTAATCACAGATAACTACTTATCCCAATTATTCATTGAATTTGGCACTGAAAATATAGTGATGGTATACATTGACTTAGGTGGCCTGTAATAGGATTAAATAAAATTTATCAATGGTTATTAACTTCAATTTTCATTTATAAGATAACAGTTTAACTGGAACACTAGAACTATAAGAAAACAGTACAAACAAAAGTATTTCACTCACATACCTTTTTAACGACCATATAATGCTGTCAGAAAACAGGACTAACTGAGCATTAGTTTTGTTCCCTCAAGGCAATTTATATCTTTACACGTGATCACCAGATGCAAAGAAGACTTTTAGGCTTTTTTTTTAAAAAAGCTTCAGTAATAAAGAAATGTCTGAAAAAATGATTTCCTAGACCTAGGACATTTTTCCATCTTCCTTCTATTTCCCACCCATCCCAAAAAGCCTTTCTGATAGAACTGTTTCTAGTAATTACTCTGTACAGTGAGAAGTACTGTATTGTGTGTTGTGTTGTTTACTTACAGGCATTTAATGCGGTATCACTGATGCCAACAGTGACAGAGACACAAAGTGCTCCACTAGAGGCTGAATCACCTTGGCTCTTGGCAGCTCTGATGGACCTCTCCCGTTGACTTTCTAGTATGTGGGCTGTATTTCCAAGCAGACTGATTTCCTGTTCTGTCCTGCTGGTTGAATCCATTCTGCTGCCTCGGCTTTTGCAGAGAAGAGAGATCAGAAACAGGTACCAGAATCCTGGTGTCCTTCTTCATCTGAAGAAGAAAGAACCTTTGCAAAGAGAATAAAAATGAAGAATGATCTAATCCAAAGATGGTTCCAATACCTTGAAAACTCAAAAAAGAAAAGAAAAGAAAAGAAAAGAAAAAGAAATCAGCATCAATAAGCGCATTAAATGTCATTTTCAAATGCTGCCATGGATGGATATGAAACCATTCCTTTCTCCACCAATTCATTGTGAAATTGCAGCATTTTTAGCCATCTTTTACCAATATGGCACTAGAGGAAGAAAGAAACTTCTGGAATAATGCCTAGAAAAAGAAAGGGGACATAAAAGAGTGAATGTTGCTTTGTGCTATGTTGTGTTCACTTTTTGGAGGATACTACCTGGCACGCTGTTCACAGGCCAGATGCTGCTTTCAGATTCCCTCAGATCCCCCAGTCTTTCTGCCTAATAGTTTGCCCAGTTTATGTTAATTTCTATAACCATATGCTTCTCTGCCACTAAAATTCTCAAACCTTTTAGTGAATTCCAACCCTGGGGGCAATTCAGTCCTTCATGGATTAGCTATACTAACATTACTATTTCTCTCCTTTCTTCTTCATTTCTTTTTCTTTACTACCACTTAAATTTCTTTAATAAAAATCATCTTTTTTAAAAAAAAACAAAGAGAGAGAGAGAAATTTGCCAGGAATTGACAGCTGCCTGCACCAGCTAAGCCACAGGTTCTTTTTACCTTATCATTTATTGCCATTTTACCATCTTTATCAGTCTCCTCATCTGAAGCAACCTGCATCTGTCAACTGAGAAGATTTGCGTTTCTACCCTTGTGTGAATCAAAATATCTCTTGTCTGTCTCTTTTGATCACTAAAACCTATCCTGGACAGTAAGGAAATTTGGAACAATATAAGTTTAATGCTCATTGATAAGTGAGATGAAATCTGTATCCCCATATAGTTGTCCAGCTTTCTGGGAAGGCAAAACTCATACGAAACCAGCCATCAGATTTTATTATCTTTTGCTTGGTTCCAGGACCATCCAAGAGATGGTTCATTTGGTTTTGGCTTAGTGTGATGCCTAAACCAAATCTGTATTAGGTAAACCCAGCTAACACTATAATGAAAATAAAGGTGAACATCTGGGAAAGGCATAAGGAAGTTTCAAAATTCAAGAAGGTAAGAAAGTATATACATTAATTCTACTTAAAAAAAAAAGTCCTACTCATCTCCATTCTTAATGGTTACCCAGCTAGGTGGCAATATCTAACTGACTTTGTTTCATCTTGAAAGCTACCGGTAAGTTTATTAATACTTGGATGGGAGATTTCCAGAGAATATTGGAGTTGAAAGCTAAACTGAGAAATAAAAAAAAATCATGGAAGTGGACAGCAGTAAAACATTTTCATATTGTTGTCAAAGCAACTATATTGATGAAATCACCAGAAGTCAAGCTTGACTAGAAGAAGAAAAATGTACCTTTATCTGAATGGCTTGCTCTGATCTGTAGAGGAGCTTCCTTCTCCCAAAAGGCCTCCTCACTTGTCTTTCACAATCCATCATTGTGCTTATCCTCTGTTCTGTAGATTAATTTTATCGTCAGAACTCACCTGGCTTGCCTTTCTTTTTTCTCTCTTAGAATTTGGTGGTAATGTTCTTGCATAAAGTCACAACATACCCAATTTCATATAATTCTTGAATACAAATTCAGCCCTTGGTTATTCATTCTATGCACACTTTTCACAGATTATGTTAAACGTAGTGAAGCAGCACTATGGCAAATTAAATATTATGAATACTATAGAAAAGAAAGAACTTGGATCCCATTGTGATTCAGCAGATTTCACATTCTTAAGATATCTATTCTTGAATACCCTGTCCTCAATAACTACATGACTAGTAGCTCTTACCTGGAGGTAAGTTCTCCCCAATGAGTCTCAAGCTTCCTTTGCCGTCTACTTTTACTGTTATGTATAACAGTATATTTTAATGAAGGGGTTGCATATCTAGATAATTATAGGTAAGCAAATCTATGTTTCCAACAACATTCCAAGGTAAATAACTGCAGAAAACAGAATATTTTGAACTTTGGGTTTACGGGCGGTCTTGTCAATGTTATCTGGGAGGAGTTTGATTCTGTGACCCCTGATGAAGTGGACAGGATTATGGGGAGGCTGAGCTCCACCACATGTTTATTGGACCCGTGCCCTTCCTGGCTGGTTTATGCAGCTAGGGAGAGGACACGAGGCTGGTTCCAGGCGGTGATATCTGCTTCTTTGAGTGAGGGTAATTTCCCCACCGTCTTGAAGGAGGCGGTGGTGAGACCCCTCCTCAAGAAGCCAGCCTTGGACCCAGCTGTGTTGAACAACTTTCGTCCAGTCTCCAACCTTCGCTTTCTTGCGAAGGTTGTTGAGAGTGTGGTGGCGCATCAGCTCCCTCTGGTCCTGGATGAAGCGGATTATCTGGATCCGTACCAATCGGGTTTCAGGCCCGGGTACAGCACGGAGACGGCATTGGTCGCTCTGGTGAATGATCTCTGGAGGGCTCGGGATAGGGGATGTTCCTCTGTCCTAGTCCTATTAGACCTCTCAGCGGCTTTCGATACCATCGACCATGGTATCCTGCTGCGGCGTCTCAGGGGATTGGGAGTGGGAGGCACGGTTCTTCGGTGGTTCTCCTCCTATCTCCTGGGACGTTCGCAGTCGGTGTTGGCAGGGGGGCAGAGATCGGCCCCTAGGTCTCTCGTTTGTGGAGTTCCTCAGGGGTCGGTTCTCTCGCCTCTCCTGTTCAACATCTACATGAAACCGCTGGGTGAGATCATTCATGGTTTTGGAGTTGGGTATCATCAATATGCTGATGATACCCAACTTTTTATTTCGACCCCAAACCACCCCAGTGATGCCCTCGCTGTGATGTCCCGTTGCCTGGAGGCGGTTCGGGTCTGGATGGGGAGGAACAGACTTCAACTCAACCCTGACAAGACTGAGTGGCTGTACATTCCGGCATCCCGGGACATTCAAAATGTTCCATCTCTTTTTATGGGGGGTGAGTCTTTACCCCCCGTGGATAGGGCGCGCAACTTGGGAGTCCTCCTAGATTCGCGGCTTACCTTAGAAGATCATATAGTAGCCGTGACTAGGGGGGCTTTCGCTCAGGTTCGCCTGGTGCGTCAGTTGCGGCCCTATCTAGACCGGGAGGCCTTGTGTACGGTCACTCATGCGCTCGTGACCTCTCGTCTTGACTACTGCAATGCTCTCTACATGGGGCTTCCCTTGAAGACCACTCGGAGGCTCCAACTGGTACAGAATGCGGCCGCGAGAGTTGTCTTGGGAGTTTCCCGGTACTCCCATGTTACACCTTTGCTCCGCGAGCTGCATTGGTTACCAGTTGTCTTCTGGGTGAGGTTCAAGGTCTTAGTGATGGTTTTTAAGTCCTTACATGGCATGGGTCCGGAATACCTCGGTGACCACCTGCTGCCGTCGTCAACTCCCCTCCGCCCTGTGCGTTCCCACAGAGAGGGCCTCCTCAGGGTGCCTCCGGTCAGAGAATGCCGGCTGGTGGCCCCCAGGGGGAGGGCCTTCTCTGTGGGCGCCCCGGCTCTGTGGAATCAACTGCCGGTTGAGCTCCGGATGGCACCGGATCTCCGCTCCTTCCGGCGCGGGTTAAAGACCCACTTATTCGAACAAGCTGGCCTGGCCTGATGGGGAGTTAATTTAGGGTTTTAAATATTTGTATATTTTATTGTTTTATTTTGGGCATTAATTTAATTCTATTTTAACTTTTGTATTTTTGTATTTTTATTATATGCCCTGTTCACCGCCCTGAGTCCTTCGGGAGAAGGGCGGTATAAAAATTTAATAAAACTAAACTAAACTAAACTTGCTTCCTGAATTCCTTTGGCAATTGATGCTGATAAACAAAGAATAGGTATTAAAAGGATTTGAAGAATAGATGTTGACCAAACACATCTCAAATATTTGGTTTTTCCAGATATCATTTCATAAGTCCCAGATAAAACTTGAGTTTTTCAAAGAAGTCTAGGCATATTAACAGTGGATTCATAATTCACAATAAAATATTATTTGACTTAAGGTTATAGGAATAGAATAGAATAGAATAGAATAGAATAGAATAGAATAGAATAGAATAGAATAGAATAGAATAGAATAGAATAGAATAGAATAGAATAGAATAGAATAGAATAGAATAGAATAGAATAGAAGCTGGAATGGACCTTGAAGGTCTTCTAGTCCAGCCATTGCTGAAGCAGGAGAACCTATACCAGTGATGGCAAACCTTTTAGAGACTGAGTGCCCAACGTGCAACCCAAAACCCACTTATGTATCGTTGGGTGACAGGAGGCATGGCCCATTGGGTAGGTGTGGCCAATTGGGTGGGCATAGCCCATTGGGTGGGCATGGCTGCAGTGGTAATGGCAGACTGGGTGGGACTAAGAGTTCAATCAATTCCAACTTTGCGAGATCTTTTTTTTCCCTGTGAGAAGTTGAAATTGATTCACTGATTGAACTTTTTTTTTTTTGCACACGGCGCTGGAGGCCTAAAGCCAAAAGGTTTTATAAAACCCCACTGAAGGCCTAGGACTGAGGCAACAGCACATGTGCCCACAGAGAGAGCTCAGCATGCCACCTGTGGCACACATGCCATAGGTTCACCACCATGGACCTATACCATTTCAGACAAGTGACTGTCTAGTGTCTCTTCTTAAAAACCTCCAGTGATAGAGCACCCACGATTTCTGAAGGCAAGCTGTTCCACTGATTAATTGTCCTCACTGTTAGGAAGTTTCTCCTTAGTTCTAGGTTGCTTCTCTCCTTGACTAGTTTCCATCCATTGCTTCTTGACCTGCTTTCAGGTGCTTTGGACAATAGCTTGACTCCCTCTTGTTTGTGGCAGCCCCTGAGATATTGGAACACTGCTATCATGTCACCCCTCACACTTCTCTTCATTAAACTATACATACCCAATTCCAGCAACCGTTCCCTATATGTTTTAGCCTCCAGTCCCCCAATCATCTTTGCTGCTCTTCTCTGTACCCTTTCTAAAGTCTCAACATCTTTTTTACATTGTGGTGACCAAAACTGGATGCAGTATTCCAGGTGTGGCCTTACCAAGGCATTGTAAAGTGGTATTAGTACTTCATGTGATCTTGATTCTATCCCTCTGTTAATGCAGCCTAGCACTGTGTTGGCTTTTTTGGCAGCTGCAGCACACTGCTGGCTCAAATTGAAGTGATTGTCTACTAGGACTCTGAGATCCCTCTCACAGTTACTACTATTGAGCAAGGTACCACCTATACTATACCTGTGCATTTGATTTTTCCTGCCTAAATGTAGAACCTTTCTTTTTTCACCATTGAATTTCATTTTGTTAGATAGCGCCTGTTAGAGATTAAACTTGATTTGGGTGACAATATTATATAATGGAGTAAAAGCACCTTTAAGGAGTTAAACGGCCTAAGGGTGTGGCTGTAATTATTCCACATAAAAGAGAGTTAGATGTTACACGTAGTTGCTCTTGTATATGTGTTTGATGTTAGTGTTTGGATACCTCTTGTTCTCTTGTTTGCTAACTTGATATTTATTCTCTCAAGAACCAACTGCTTGCTACAGTGTATATTGTTTTTGATATTGGTAAGCAGCTTTTGTATTTTGATACTATGTTTTTTATGGACTGACTTTTATGTGCATGATACTGGATTGATACTTGGACTATTTCTTACTGTGTTTCTTTTTGTTGTCTGAGTAAAAATAAGTTATAAAACTCGTGTTAGTGCATTACTGTTTGCCTAAAAGTCCCAGTACAACTTCCACTGTGTATTAATAATACTCTGTTAAACAAACCATTTTTTCAACAACATATTCTAACATTGGTTATGGGCCCAGATCCAGTGTGGTGCTGAGGACAGGCACAGTATTGTATTTATATTTCCTAACTGAGTTTTCAAATTCAGACAATGGCGCAAGGACTATTCAATCCATTCTGCATTACCCGGCTTAATGGGTCAAACTACGTATCCTGGTCTACACAATGTAGTTTGCTATTACAAAATCAAGGTCTTTGGAAAATAGTCCATAATCCTCCTGATGTAACTGCCTGGGATCCAACTAATGAAGAAGATAACAAGAAGATTGTAGACTTCAATAAAGACAATGATAAGGCTTTATCTATCATTGGGCTAACATTAGGAGACCAACAGCTAGTCCATGTGCGTGGAGAAGAATCTGCTGCTAAATGTTGGGCTAAGTTGAAAAAGATTTTTGTTCGGGACAGTGTTGGTGCTCATATAAATCTTACCAGAAAGCTATTTAGAGCTAGACTGGAAAAGAATGGCGATATGTTAGCTCACCTTAACTTTATAAAAGCAACTTTGTTGGAACTGCAAGAAAAAGAACTTATTTTCTCAGAGCTTCACCAGGTTTACATCATTTTATCATCATTGGATGAGAGCTACGATGCATTTGTATCGTCCTTGGAGGTTTTGTCCAAAGAAGACCTAACTGTTTCTTCAATAACTGGAAGGTTGTTGGAAGAATCAAGATGTCGTATGGAGAGAAAACAGTTGAGAGAGCCATTGCAACAAGAAATACAGAAGACTGAATCTGCTTATATTTTAAGGAAATGCTTTAATTGTGGATTAAAGGGACATATTGCTAAGTTTTGTCAGAATAGTAATTGTCAGAGAAAGGAAAGCCATAGAAAGAATAAAAAGCTGATTAATGTAGCTGTAGCTAATAGAATTACTAATAACCACAATTGGTGGGTGGTAGATAGTGGAGCTACACATTGTATTTCAAAAATAAAAAGGGATTTTGAGAATATAAGGTCTAGTAAAAATATATTTCTATGGCTAATGGCTGGAGAGTCAAGGTCTCTGGAGAGGGTAAGGTTTACTGTTCATTTTTAAAACAAAATTTGGAAATGCTATATGTTCCCAGATGTGATTATAATTTATTATCAGTTAAGGTATTATTGGAAGCAGGTTTTAAAGTTACTTTCCAAGGGGAGGAATGTCTTATTCAAAAGAATGAAGTGAACTTAATAGCTAATATGAAAGACGGTTTGTTTGTAATTAGCAATGATCCTATTATAATGGCTACTACTTGTACAAATCAAAAACCACATGATGAATGTATTCATTTATTACATAGAAGATTGGGTCATGTGAATTTTAATACACTAAAAAGAACTGTAGCTTTGTCTAATGGGTTTAAGTTAAAGGCTTGTAAGAAATATCTGCAGTGTAATGTATGTGGTAGAGAAAAGAGCAGGGCAGCACCAGCTAATAGGTTAGATGGATTTAAAACCACAACTCCATTAGAACTGGTATTTATGGATTTGATAGGTCCTATGAAACCCAGTTTAGGGGGTGCTTGCTACATATTAAATATTCTAGACCATTATAGCAGATATGGGTTCTGTTATCTCCTTACGTCAAAAACTGAAACTATACAAACAATATCTAATTGGCTCAAGTTTGTACAAAGGAAAACTCAGTTAAATGTAAAAACCATAATAACAGACAATGGAACTGAGTTTGTTAATAAACAGTTCAATGAGCTGTTAGTTTCAGAGGGAATAGAGCATAGACGTACAGCTCCTTATAGACCTCAGCATAATGCATTTGTTGAACGGAGGGGCCAAACATTGCAAGCTATGATTAGATCTATGATTGAAGATTCTGGTTTACCTGATAGCTTATGGGGAGAAGCAGCAAAATGTGCTAATCATATTTTAAACAATGTGGTTAGTTCAGCTACAGGTAAAATTCCTTATACCTTATGGTATAAGAGAAAACCAAATCTTAGTTATATTCACACATTTGGGACACCTGCTTGGGTACATATTCCAAGTTCAATAAGAAATAAAGGAGAACATAGAGCTAAACAATTATTTTTTGTTGGCTATGAGTTAAACCATAAGTCTTATCGGTTCTGGGAGAAAGGTACTAAAAACATTTATTGTAGTTCTAGCGCTGTTTTTCAAGAACAGTCAGGCTGGGAAAGGGTAGAAGATATTGTATATATTCCTCAACAAGATTTAACTAACTCCTCAAATGAAAGTGATAAAGAAGAGGAGGAACCTGCTAGAGAGATCAAACAAGAACCACTGATAGTGGAGACAGGAGAGGAAGAAGATAATAATGTAAATGTACCTATAAGTCCAATAATTCTCAGAAGGTCTAACAGGGAAAGACGACAGCCTGATCGTTTCGAGGCAGGTTTAATTTGTCAAATAGACATTGAACCTTCTAATGTTGAAGAAATAAAAATGTATCCTGAGAATGAAAGAAAGAATTGGAAAGTAGCTATGGATAAAGAAATAAAGTCTTTGCAAGATCTTAATGTTTATCAAGAGGTTAAAATACCTAAAACAGAAAAGTTAATTGGATGTAAATGGGTTTTTAAACTGAAAGAAAGTGTTACAGGAGAGGTAATACATAAAGCAAGATTAGTTGCTCAAGGATTTGCACAGAATAATAGTGATTATGATGAAGTATTTTCCCCAACGTTAAGAGCTTCCACTCTTAGGGCTGCTTTAGTTTGGGCAGCAAATAAGAATTATAGTATAAAACATGTAGATATTGAAACTGCTTATTTGCATGCAACATTAAACCATGATATATATATGAAAGTTCCATCAGGAATAGAAAGTAAGGTAGGGTACTGTTGGAAACTGAATAAGAGTTTGTATGGTTTAAAACAGTCAGGTTATGAGTGGAATAGATGTTTAGTAAAAGAGTTAAATAGTTTGGGATTTAAAGCTAATATTGCAGATCCTTGTTTATTTATAAAACAGCAAAATAGTGAATTATCATTGTTATTATTATTCACTGATGATATTGCTATTATAGCAAAAGATGAAACAGAAACTGAAAGAATAATTTCAGGGTTAAAAGGAAAATTTAGAGTAAAAGATCTAGGAGCTATTAGTCATTATCTAGGGCTGGATATTGTCAGGACTAGTAAAGGATTTAAACTGTCTCAAGCTAAGAAAATTAATGGTTTGCTGAAACGTTATAATATGGAAAACTGTAAACCAGTAAAAACACCTATGGTTCAAGGTTTTGAGAGTTCAGCAGATAACAGCAATGTCTTTGATAAAAAGATATATCAATCATTAATAGGCAGCTTGATGTATTTATGTAACTGGTCAAGACCTGACATAGCATTTACAGTTAATCATTTAGCTAGATATTGTGAGAATCCTACAACCAGATGTTGGCAAGGTGCGAAAAGAGTTTTAAGATATTTGAAGCACACCATACATTATTCTCTATATCTAGAGCCAACAAAGGAATTGGAACTAAAAGCATTTGCAGATGCTAGTTTTGCATCTGATACTGTAACCAGGAAATCCACTTCAGGATTGGTTGTATTATTGGGAAACGCTTTAGTAGGATGGAGGTCTAACAGACAGAAGCATATAAGCTTATCAACAACTGAATCCGAATTTTCTTGTTTATCTTTATTATGTACTGAGCTATTGGTATGGAAACAATTATTGTTTGATATGGGTTTAAATTGTAATGAACCAATAAAAGTGTATGAAGACAATCAAGCAGCTATAAAATTAGCAACTAATGCTGCAGTGAAAACTAGATCAAAACATACGGATCTACGGTATCTAAATGTCAGACAATGTGTTAAAGATAATTTGATTAAACTGGAATATTGTGCAACTGAAGATAATATTGCTGACCAGTTTACTAAAGCTCAGGGTGCTATAAAGCATAAATCTGTTTGTGATATGTGTAATTTGAGATTGTAAAAATATATGTATAATATGCCACCCAAAAGGGGAGATTGTTAGAGATTAAACTTGATTTGGGTGACAATATTATATAATGGAGTAAAAGCACCTTTAAGGAGTTAAACGGCCTAAGGGTGTGGCTGTAATTATTCCACATAAAAGAGAGTTAGATGTTACACGTAGTTGCTCTTGTATATGTGTTTGATGTTAGTGTTTGGATACCTCTTGTTCTCTTGTTTGCTAACTTGATATTTATTCTCTCAAGAACCAACTGCTTGCTACAGTGTATATTGTTTTTGATATTGGTAAGCAGCTTTTGTATTTTGATACTATGTTTTTTATGGACTGACTTTTATGTGCATGATACTGGATTGATACTTGGACTATTTCTTACTGTGTTTCTTTTTGTTGTCTGAGTAAAAATAAGTTATAAAACTCGTGTTAGTGCATTAAGGTAAAGGTAAAGGTTCCCCCGCACATGCGTGCTAGTCGTTTCCGACTCTAGGGGCCGGTGCTCATCTCCGTTTCATAGCCGAAGAGCCAGCGCTTGTCCGAGGACGTCTCCGTGGTCATGTGGCCGGCATGACTAGACGCTACTGTTTGCCTAAAAGTCCCAGTACAACTTCCACTGTGTATTAATAATACTCTGTTAAACAAACCATTTTTTCAACAACATATTCTAACAGCGCCCAGTGTTCGAGTCTGTCCAGATCCTCCTGTTTTTTAAGCCTATCTTCTGGAGTATTGGCTATTCCTGCCAGCTTGGTGTCGTCTGCAAATTTGATGAGTTCCCCATCTATCCCCTCATCCAAATCATTGATGAAGATGTTGAAGAGCACTGGGCCCAGAACAGAGCCCTGGGGCACCCCACTACACACTTCCTTCCATGTAGATGCAGTTCCATTGAGGACCACACACTGAGTACGGCCTGTCAGCCAGCTACGAATCCATCTGGTGGTGATGCTGTCTAACTCACATTTTTCTATCTTATCAAGTAGTAGGTTGTGATCTACTTTATCAAACGCCTTACTGAAGTCCAAGTAAATTATATCTACAGCATTCCTCTGGTCCACTAATTTTGTCACTTGGTCAAAGAATGCAATAAGATTTGTCCAGCATGATCTGTTTTTGACAAACCCATGTTGACTTTTAGTGATGACTTTGTTTGCATCAAAGTGTTCGCTGATTTGTTGTTTGATTATCTTTTCCAGAATTTTCCCAGGTATTGAGGTCAGGCTGATAGGTCTGTAGTTTCCTGGATCTATTTTTTTCCCTTTTTTGAAGATGGGAACTATATCAGCTCTCTTCCAGTCCTCTGGTAGTTTCCCAGTGCTCCAGGATCTTTGAAAAATATAGTTCAGTGGTTCTGAGATCACGTCTGCCAGTTCCTTGAGAACCTTGGGGTGTAATCCATCTGGTCCTGGTGATTTGAACTTGTCTAGGCTGGACAGGTGCTCACTTACCATTTTCTTGCCTATCTTAACTTGCGTTTCTATTCTGTTTTTTATGGCACTGGTTTTGGTAGGTTGGACTGTTTTTTTTCCCTTTTGTGTAAAGACAGATGCAAAAAACAAGTTAAAAAGTTCTGCTTTCTCCCTGTTGCTTGTCACCTTCTTGCCACTTTCCCCCACTAATGGACCAATAATTTCCTTAACTTTTTTCTTGTTTTTTATATATGTTGAAAGAAGCTGTTTTTGTTATTTTTGACTTTGGTCGCAAGCCTTAGTTCATTTTGAGCCTTAGCTTCCCTCACTTCATCTTTGCAGGCACGGGCTATTTGCTGATATTCTACCTTAGTTATGTGCCCCTCTTTCCAATTCTTATACTTGTCCTTTTTATCTTTCAATTTATCAGACAGTTCTTTATGCAGCCATGCTGGTTTCTTTTGAGAGCTGTTATTTTTCTTCTTTGTTGGTATTGTGCTAGACTGGGCCTTTATTATCTCACTTTTCAAAATTTCCCAAACTTCTTGAGTTGTTTTCCCCTTTAGGATTCTCATCCATGGAATTCTTCCCAAGGTCTCTCCAAGTTTATTGAAATTAGCTCTTTTAAAATCTTTGATTTTTCCTGCCTAAATATAAAACTTTGCTTTTCTCCATATTAAAATTCATTTTGTTGAATAGGGCCCATTGTTCAAGTTTGTCAAGATCTTTTTGGGTTCTGAGCTTCCCTTCTGGGGGGTTGGCTATTCCTGCCAGTTTAGTGTCATCATTATAGGAAAACCTATAATGAGGTGCATTTCTGTGTTAACTGAGTTCAGACATTGCACAAAGCCATAAAAAAAATGTTGAGTGAACTTAAGATACTATGCTACATTTAGTTTAAGGTAAGCAAAAGCATACTCACACAATGACACCATGGAAGACTGACCTTTCCATAGAATGGTTTCTAGTCACAAAATGTCCATTTACCAAAAGGCTGTCTCTGCAAATTATTGCAAATAAATCTGATATCAAATTCTGGTTCTTCACTCTGTGGCATGTCAATTTGATATCTACTTTTTATTTTTCAAATGCTCTTTAAAAATTTACAGAGACAGAGAACCTGGTGAACATCAAGGAAAGGACCTGAGGACACTCTGGCACCCATGGGGACAATGTTACTTAGTATATTATGCCAGTCCAATCATTGTGACCAATCTTTATGGCTAAATGCAATACACAAGCCACCATTATCTGTGTACATGCATCAAATTATGCTACTGTTTGCATAACCATCATTTATTGTCTAAGTTATAGTTGGCTGGATTTGCATTTTTTATTCCTAGTATTTTCCTGACAAACAATATATTGCAATTAATAACCACCATTATTAGGGTTAATATGAATGTGTATATGCAGTTTTCTTGGCAAGAGTTTGAAAATGGTTTGCCATTGCCTCCCTCCTAGGGCTAAGAGAGAGTGACTGGTCCAAAGTCTCTCAGTTGGCTTCATGCCTAAGGCAGGACTAGAACTCACAGTTTCCCACTTTCTAGCCCAGTGCTTTATTTACCACACCAAACTGACTCTCACTGAGGTTACTATTAAGTTATAAACAAACAAGCAAAGTACATTAGGGCTTAGCATTTTGTGCAGACATGTTCACTGTAACGTCAGCACTGTATATGCATGGGTAACTACTCTGACAGAGTTAAGAATAACTTATTCCCTCTATGTATTCAGAGAGTGGGTGCATCTTGCATATTTTTAGCATGTGTAAGCTTAAACAATATGAAGGAACTGAAAAAGGATCACTTTCTTTTCCAAAACCCATTTGTGGATTTTTTTTATTTTTTTAATATTTGTTTGTTTGTTTGTTTAACTGCACAGGTTCTGCCACACATCCAGGTTACTCAATGTAAAACCATGTTTACAAGCTTTGTGAAACGCTAGTGGTATTAGGGCCAATCTAATCTCAGGGTAGGGGGTATAGAATATTACATATCTTCAGTGCTAATGATTAATATACTGATCACATGCACACATTGTACTAAGGCTCAGTACTGTTTGACTGTTTTTTAGCTGAGCAAAATATAGCCTTAATGGTCTGTAAATCCCAATTTACAACTTTGTGTGTTTTATCATTCCAGTTCAGTCAGCAGACTATGCTGTGCTTTAGGAATCAATCCGTGCAGTGGGTGATGTTCCTTAAAAATGGTTCAGGAAAAAAATACTGTACTTTTATTTGGAGATCCTGCATGCATAAATAAACCCCTAGGGAATTAGCTTTGATTACTTGCAAATTATTTTTAACTAGCAATCACTACATTGATTTTCAGCAACTCTTCCTCTTCTTGCTTCTTCTATCTGACTTAAAAAACTGTTTGTTTGAGGGAGCAATTTTAAGTTATTAAGAGGACATTAGATATGGCAGAAATTTCATCACTAACACAATGAAACTAAATTCAATCCACATACATGACTAACTGAGCCAATGCTTACTGAATTAACCAATGGCATAACGTACTGAGCCAAGAACTACCGTAGCTAGTTACATTTTAGATTAATCTGCTGTTTGAACCCAGCTCTTCCATGAAAGCCAGTGAGATACGTTGGACCTCAACTCCTACCATCTCCATATATATATTACCAGTTAATCTCCAGCACATTAGGAAGGTGCTGGGAAAGTCATGCTCTGTTTCACAAAATCATCAACAGATTTACTAATAACAGGCATTGTTTTTGAGCCATCTGCTTTCTCTGCTGTGCCAAAATTAAGAGAGGAAAACACCTTAAAAATAATTCTGATAGATACTAGCTGAGATTCTAAATTTACTCCCGTCAGAAGGGGGAATGGGGTGTGGGGAAAACAACTTTAACCAACTTCTCCCTGGAAACCTTTGCTCCCCCAAAATCTCCTCCCAAAGGTTTTGGGGGCGGCACCTACATCAAAGCTGCAGGGGAGCAGGAACACAATTAAGTTCTTTCTTATCCTGCGTTAATAGAATTATTTTCTGAATCTTAGACCAAGTAGGAAATTACAATGACTCACCTGTTCAAGACAGGATTCAAGACACTGTTTTCATCTACCTGAAATAGAGAGGTGTCAGCTGTTTTTTTGCCTTCTATAATGTTGCTGCAAAACACCAGGAACCCAGAGAGTGATGGGGGAAATATGAATGTAATGAATATAATAGATATTAAAGTGAGTTCCTTGAACTGCATATTTCTTGCTGGTTTTATATCTTTTCTTTGTCTTGCATATGGAACAGTTTGTGAAAATGCCAACCCAGTTGTTGGCATTATCTGGATTCTATAATTAGCCTCTAGAGCCACAGAAGAGATCGTTTTCAGACCTTGACCCCAATCTAGAACATGTGACACAGTTTTTATTAGAGAGGAAAAATATATACAAATCATTTTCACATCGCCCTCCTCTAAAAAACATCATCTCTTCAAGAAAAGATTGTGGCATCAAGGAAGGAGCAACAACCAACCTAAGGCCTTTCTCTAGGATGGTTTTACAGTTTAAAAAACTTATCTCTTCCAGATGCCTGCTTTTTTCCCTTTTAAGAGCAAAGTCTATGAATACACATTTGTGTTTGTTTCTTAATGCTTTTATAAGAAGAACAAGATCACCATTAAACTTTAAACTGGATTTTTAGCACAAGCTGAGTATTTCTTGCTACTTAGTTGAATCCTCTTTAACATCTCCATGAAGATTGCACTTATAATATTTCAGAGAGAATAAGATCTCCCAGGAAATATCAAAAAAGAAAAACAGATGTTGGGGCGATCGATCAGGACTTAAAGTTTTATGACACTACTGTCAGACATTGATATGATTTCACTCAATATACAGTCTTTTTTCTATTGCTAGATAGTGAGGAGAATCAGCAAAGTCAAATGTCTCCTTGATGTTTAGACTATTTTTATTTAGCTTTTAAAAGAATTATTAGTCACCTTTGCTAAGAATGATCACAAGCTATTTTATACCATAATCACAAAGGCTCCTCAGTAAATATTTGAAACAAATAGATGAAGCCTCAGTGCAGTGTACAGGTTGACATATCTGCCAGCGCAATGCTGTGTAGGAAGTCTGTTAAAAAAAAACAACCCAAATTTTTAAAAGAGATTTCATCCCAACCCTGCTGTCCCATCAAAAGTATTAAGGAAGGTGCATAGGCAGATATTTTTCCTGGATAAGGGATATCTTTACTTGCATTGACTCATGACTCTGATAATTTATCCTTTCCCCCCACTATATTCTACTCAAAGCTGTTTATGGTCTATGTTTATTCCACCCTACACTATAGCTTGTTTTAGCATATTTCTTGAACAACTCATAGTGAGCTGGCTCATAGGTAAGGCTAAAATATAAATCATAGTTTATATATCACAATTGTTGGGTATACACATATATTAAGCTAAAAGTAAACAATTCATGTTAGATTGGTATTAAGGTGTCAGATGTGCATTTATTAGTTCTCTGATAAGACGGCATGTAAGCATCTTTAGCAGTGGTCATAGCATCTGTGTATATTTGCTTTAACTATTATAATTCACTCTATTGCTATTGATTTGGGACCATTCTTGGAACAGTTAGAAGTGAAGTTCAGATATTGAAAATAACCTTTTGGAAACTTTGGGAACACATATATCATTTTAGGGGATTATGATACAAAATAAGCTGGATCATGTTGAAACAGGTCAGACAAACTTTATTCTTAATGCCTAGGTTTTATGCTAGGGAAATGCTGGGATTCCCCATTCCATCCAGCCTTTTCCTAACCAAGTTAAACTTATTTAGAACTTATACCAGAGTTGCTGGGATATCAAGTTCCCATTTTCAACAATTTGGAAGTAGGTCTGGGAGCAACAGTTTTGAAGGCTCAGGTTGCATGCTCCATTTGGTCATGAGTAGACTAGTAAATTTAATAATAAATAATACAACTAACATAAATTAATAACATTATTAAACTGATATGCTGTCTGGAGTCACTGGAAATCAGACAGCATATCAATTTAATAACTTATTACTAATTATGGAATTAGGTCTATTCATTCCAGCATCCTAGATTGCATGGATGCCATATCTGGACTGCAAAAATCCAGATGACAGGATGACAGAATTGAATTTTGATATTTATAATACATAAATACATACTTTGGCCACTAATGTGAAGGAAAGACTCACTGGAGAAGATTGAGGGCAATAGAAGAAGGAGACGACAGAGAATGAGGTGGCTGGATGGAGTCACTGAAGCAGTAGGCATGAGCTTAGATGGACTCCAGAAGATGGTAGTGGACAGGAAGGCCTGGAGTAACGTTGTCCATCACTTTGCAACTAACAACAACAAAAAAAAAATACATATTGGATTTACAAAGCTTCAGGCATCTATAAGTTTAGTAATAGTGAGCAAATGATAAACAACATAAAATTTTGCTATTAAATAACAGAAACTACCATATGATATTTAGTTCTTCACCCTGAGATGCTTAGCCTTTGCTAAAATTTATCCAATTTATTTCTTATATTAGAATAGGAATAACAAAACAACAAAATAACAGAGTTGAAAGGGATCCAAGCCCCTGCTCAGCAGGAAACTCTATACCATTTCAGACAAATGATTGTCCAATCTCACCCACAACTTCTGAAGGAAAGTTGTTCCACTGGTTAGTTGTTCTCATCTGTTAGGAAATTTTTTCTAAATTTTACCTGTAGGGTGGTTTTCTCCTTGATTATTTTCCATCCATTGCTTTTTGTCCTGCCTTCAGATGCTTTGGAGAATAGGTTGACCCCCCTCTTCTTTGTAGCAGCCCCTTAGCCCCTATTGACACTGCTGTTCCAATATAACCAATCAGTTTCTTTGCTGCCCTTTGGTGGTAATCTAGACTTTTCAACCCATTTCTGTTAACTCTAAAATACAATCTGGACAAATAATTGACCCTAAGATATTTTTGGTTATTGTTTTTATAACAGAACTACTAACTACTAACAGCTTTAACATTAATGTCTATACTTTGATAGTTATTTTAATTCTCATCTTTTGCAATGGAAAAATAGTATTTAATTCTATCTATGTCCAGCTTCCTATCATTCTCCCTCTGGGAGCTGACCATGCAGCTATGAGGTGTTCTCAAATCCCTTGAATTCATTGATCAAAACATTTTTCCACAAGCTCAGGGGATAAGTGGTCAATTTCAGTTTGGAATATTTAACTTGCAACCTAATTTGATCCAAGAAAAGAAATACTTCAGAAGAATTCATTCATTCATTCATTCATTCATTCATTCATTCATTCAATAGTCCAAAGACTTTCCATTATCTGAATGCTGAAAACAGTTAAATATATTTTAAAAAATATTGTATAAAATAAAACATAACATTTCAAACTCTAAAAATACTCTTATTTAATGGACTGGTGTGTTTTTGCAAAGGCAAAAATTTCAGGACCAAGCACAGCCTTTGAAAAAGAATATTTCTTGGTCTGGGTGCAACAAATGAAAAAACTTTGACCTATATAGGCGTGATGAACAGATTTATTTCTGAAAGTTAAGGAATATTCTCATGCAGTTTCTGCAATCTGGTGCCACAGAGTTTTGGACCCCAATTTCCAAAATCCCTAGCCAGTATTGCATGCAAGAAATTTGAGGAACTAGAATCTGATACATCAAGAGGAAATTATAAATATAATAAATAAATATTATTATAATATTATAAATATTATAAAGAGAGACAGTTTATGACGTGCTTAATTCCCAGGACTGTAGTAAATTGCATTTCATGAAAGAATGTCAGAAAACACTATTTTGATTTGTGCTGAATTTAACATTGCTCAAAAAAAATTGCACCTGGTTATATGTTTATCTCAGGCTGCTAACTTTTATATAAAAAGCATATCAAAGACCTGTTTTCCGTGGAATTCTGACTACCCAACACAATTTGAGAAAGATTTCTTGAAAAAAGCTGGAGTTCCTCTAAGATAAATATCTAATCATCAAATAATGTCAAATATGCTTTACTAGAATTTAATATTTATGTAATCAAAAGACATGTTATTTATTCCTTAAATCTGAATCAGGCAGGTGGCAACTTAATTTTTTTCAGAGATGTGTAATAAATTCTGATAATCAGTAGTTCAGTAGGACATACTCCACAGCTCCAAAGATAATCTACAATCACATTTCCAGTTACCATAAATGAAGGAGATATTTTTTATATCCTGATTTAATTATTTATTCTAGGACTGCTACATCTGGGCAGATGATCTTTAAATGGCAGTAGAGATTGAGAATTTGTTTTATCTCTTTTCTTTCATCTACTGATCATCCAGACTTTTGTAGGCCAGAATTGGTAGCATTATTTATTATCAAATGAATCAAAGAATGACCTGATAGACTAAAATTTGGCTTATTGTGGTTCAATGTTTATGCGAATCTAGCCCTTGAGGTTAGTTTATGGTTCAATGAGTTGTATGAATCCAGGCCTTAATTCAATTAATCACAAGTTAATGTCTCATGATTTTTAAAACAATGAAATTGAAAAAAATCAGCTGCCTGAAATGCCTTTAGTTAAGAAAGTAAAAAACATTATTAAAAAATTGTTATCCCAAAAGAAAATAAGGATCCAGATTAGTGCATAGTGGATTAGCATATTGCACTAAGCCATCTTGGGGTTGAGTTGTTTCATGCGAACTTATGCATTGTGGATTTGAAGCCATGGTTTGGGCTAGTGAAACATGTTGACCAGATATGGCTTAATCTACAAGACATATTAAGCAAACCATAGATTAAAGGGATGTGTAATCTTAGCTTGTCATAAGATTTCTGTACAGGCCTGATAAATTTTAACTTTTATTATTTAAATATATCATAGTAACAGGGCTTTTTTTCTCATAGAATGCTCAGAACGGAGTTCCGGCACCTTTTTTGGATGGAACCTTGTAGGATAGGCAAGGCGGGTTGTATGACTTGTGTGAGTTCTGGCACCTTTTTCTTTTACAAAAAAAGCACTGCATAGTAACAATAATTATTAAATTGCTCACGTTTTAAAGATATTAAAAGAACAAAGGGGTGAACAGAGAACAGAGTATTCCAGTGAATAGAGTATTCCAGAATTGCCCTTCTTTTTAAATTTTGCTGTGCTGTGGATCCCAATGTGTGATTACTAGAACAAAAAAGTTTAATCAGTCTGCTAACATCCTTCTTCATCTGCAAGTTAAAACTATAAAAAACTTGAATCTCTTTGAGTGGTCTCCAGGCTCTACTGAAATTCTACTAATTAACAATAATAACGAATACTTAGCAATCAGCAAATTAATGAAAGGTCATTAACAAATGTGTGTTTAAGAGGGTTGCATTTTATTGAGGAAATGAAGCCAGCAGTTTATTGAATCTCTATAATTTTTATCAGGCTGAGATTTCTGAAAAAAATCTCAAACGGCAAGAAAGCTTTTAAAAATGAAATGAGAATGCACGCTGCAAAGGTGATGTCCTGTTTAGTGTTTTAACTAGGCTCCCTGTTTGATATTGAAAAAGGGTAATGATTTTTTTTTACATTTTCAATGGAATTTTTTATGTTACTGGATTTTTTTTTAAAAAAAAATGCATTGGTTTCAATTTTAAATAGTTTTACTTTTTCCAGTCAGATTCTAAATACCGGTAAGTAGTCTGTTGCCTATGAAGTTCTACATTTTACAATGCCAAGTTTTAGATGCTGAAAGCAATTCTTTTAGTCAAATATCATTTTGGCTTTTCTCTGAGCTATCAAGATATATGGAAATTAAGCACACACTCAGAGAGAAAGAGAAATAATTAACTAACAAAAGCCTTAAAGTTTCCTTCAAGATGGACTTCAGACGCCACACTGTGGTACAAATGGGATATGATATTGATTTTGACTTTGAGGTGGACAAAGGTTTCTAAAAGTTTCCTAGAATCTCATCTTCATCCAGCAAAAGAAAATTCACTAGACAGAAGAGGGGCTCAGGAAGAAAGCCAGAGGCTGTGTCGATTTTTTTGTACTATAATGCAAATTGCTTCCAGATAAGGCTGAAACCCCAAGTATTGTTATACTATTAGACATTTTGTTCAGCGTAGTGGATTATCTTTTTCAATAATTATGGGAAGGAGCTTTCTGATCAGAACAAGGATGAAGATCTAGATGCTGCTAAATTAGACAGCATGCAGGTAACAATGGCTTAAATGTAGTCATGTGATCCTAAACTCATAAAATGTGAAATGTGTGTTATGGTATCATTATTCAAGCTTTGCCATTTTGTATTTTTATCCCATCACTCACAGGATGGGGTGGGGGTCATATCACAGTATACCTTTTTGTTTTTTAACTTTCCCCTTGTGCAGATGCCTGTGTCTTTATTTCATTATGGGATCCTTTTCCAGCCACATCTTCTGTGAAAGCATGCCTCTCTGAAGCAACAAAAAACTACACTTCCATTTATGGTTAAAACCAGATGATAAGCACATTCTACAAGAAATGGCCATGAATATGCTTTTAAAGCTATTTTAGCCAAGCCAGAAAAAAAGCAGGGTTGCCAAAACATTTTCAGCTGATGACAACAGTGGTGATGTATGTGTATATTTGTGTATGTGGAATGATTTATCTATGCATGTATAGAACATTATGAATTCTGTAAGACTTCTTTGTCATTTATGCATTTACAAACCTTACTTTCATTTTGCTTTTTATTTTTCATTTAAGCTGAAGGCTACAATTGCTTTACTTTTCCATGTACTAAAGATATTTAATTGTTTTGTCACTTTATTTTCAGAGTTTAATATACTTTACAGTATACTCTGGACTATATCTAGTAAGTATATTATGCAATTGCAATCCAAAAATGGTACTTTTCTGTCTTTCTTCTGTTAATCTCAAACATTTTACATGGACTATTGGAGATTACCAATGAGAATATCCTTGCCTTCTGGTTTGATGCCATGTAGAAGTGATGGGACTTTAATTCCCAAAATTAACATAAGAAGTTATGGATTCTGGGAACTGCACTACTGCCTGGTAATTTTGAAAGCTAAATTCTCAACACCTCTGAAAGATTCCCACAGCTGGGACCATATAATTTAGTGTACCAATGTCATTGATTATTGCTCAAGATCAAAGGGATTCTGTGCTTTCCTACCCTTTACAGAGTAGAAAGGTATACACTTATGATTTCCAGGACATTAAATGCCCACATTAAGGCACTAATTTTAGGACACATCTGGGCACCAATATGCCCATACCTATGCCCACAAACCCTTGGCACTGTGATCCATTCTCCAAATTAAAACAAAAGTTTACTGAAATAAAAATTACATAGAAGTTACATATTGCAAATGGTATCCTTCCTTCCTCCCTCCCTCCCTCCCATCCAGATTTGCTTTTAATTGTGATCATTTGTCCAAATAGGAAGGCGTGGCTGAGAATAATGTGTTTGTCTTCCTTTAACAAAGATTCTTTCACTGAACATATTATTTTGTAAAAGCACCTGTAACTTTCCAAATTTCAACTGTGCTACTGAGTCAAAAAACTTGCTTAATTATGGGCTTTTAAAAGATTCCTTTAAGACTTCTTAAATACTCCTGGATTATTACATTATGTAAATCAATGTTAAATCAGGGAATTTACACTTTCTTTCCTCTGTGCCCACTTAAAAGATTCATTCTTGAAACATTGTCAAATAAAATGTGCAATAAAGCATTTTATTAGTACTGAAGGCACATCATAATATTATATCTAGACAGTTAAATCATATAGTCTATCCATGTGAAGATTAAATGCATCTTGAGTTTTCTGTGTGCAAGGATGAATGTCTATTCAAATATATGCAAGAACTATTTTGCTTGGGCTCACTTTACATATGTGTTACTTTAGAATCAGCATTAGTTATCTAAAATTGTTCCAAAGATAATTTCTTAATCATGAGTCTACTGAAAATGCCTGTAATCAATTACAGACATAAATCTGGGGATGCTCTAGATAGGGTTATATTTTAAGTTTAAAACAATAAATACATTTTCACCTCTCTTTCATAAATCTTAAGTCTGCATTTTTTCACATTATACTGAAGGTTTGTTGTAATCTGTTAAAATTCTGTTCTCATGTATATTTCTAGTTTTTCTTCCTGATCTATGAAACCTCGTAATCTATCCTTTCAAACCTGGCTTTGAGAACACAACAGCAATTAAACATACTTTCAGACATTAAAAAGTAATTATGCCAGACTGATTTTTACATGCAGTAATCTCTGCATTTTTTGCATGCAGAATCGTAACAGTTGTTATTGGTTAGGTTTAAATTATACTGGTTTTTTAAATCCTGATTTGTTGAATCCACTGTGGCTTAGTTTACATCATTCGCAAAGCTTTAAACATGGTTTACAAACCACAGTGACTGGATTCACACAACATGCCATCCAAAACCAAGGCATAACTACTGCTTATGAAGTGTCACTGTGGTGTAGTAGTTAAGGTGTTGGAATAATATCAGAGGGACTCAAATTCAAATCTAGATTCAACAACGGAAGTTGAATGAGATGTTAGACTATTCTCTCTCTCAAACTACCTTACAGGATGCTTACGAGGATGAAACAAAAGAAGATTCTCATGTAAGTTATCTTGATTTCCTAGAGAAAAAGTGGGATAGGATTTAAATAATATTAATAATGTGTCAATCCAGCCTTTAGCTGAAATTATATTCTATAAAACAAGGTAAGTCAAAGTATTATAAGGTGAACATAGTCTTTATTGACTACTATGAGTAGAACAAACTAAATACATCTGTAACGGTTTGGGTTCTTTTATACAGTATATTAAATAAGTTATGCACATGAAATTGGTAACAAAAATTCCTAATATAGAATCAAATGACAAAAATATATAGAAAACAAAATCCACAAAGTATTCCCATAGTAGCATTTCATATCTTTCATTTCCATTTTCAAAAACCATTTTAAAATTATGACTGGTAATATGTAATCTGTGTACATTGATGTATTTTTTACTTAATACACATCAATCTATTGTAGTTGCATGTTAAATTATGGAAGACTGTCTATTTACATATAGTCTTAGAATGCCAATGAATGTTTTTTCACACACACACATATAATCTTTCTCGCTCTCAGACAAACAAACATGCATACTTTTCTTTGGAACTGATCTTGTATCATTCTGTTCTATGGAAAGAATTAGGTGGCAATCAGTTTTGGAGCAAGTAAGTAATGTTAGCACCACAGCTTTAATTCATATTTTCACATTTGCTGAAAAATCTTGGGAACAGTTCAAGCTTGATAGTTCCTTGGAGTACTACAAACCTTTTCTTAAAATGAACACTAAAAATGTATTTATAAACATGTGTGAAGTCATGACCTTGGATTTTGATTTCTATTAAACAGCATGAATTTTAAAAAATCCATCTTTGGTAAATCACCACTAAAGGATGAGTTCCAGGTATAAATCAAATATTTTTCTCCAAGCAATGCATATGCATTCATGGAAATATGCAACACAGGAATCTGCAAAACAAAAACAAAGCACCAAATAATACTTTAGAGTATCTAATACACACTGAAAATTATTTTGCTACAATGGATTAGGTCAGACATAACATCAAACCATGAGATTTTGGCATCATATGAATAAAGCCTTTACTTATATATAAATGCCTTCTTCCTTTGTACTGTATATTGATTCCCTCAATTTAATATTAAGACACACTACTATATCTGAGTAAGGCAAAACAGATGTTTGTGGTAAACCACAAATAGGGGATTAGAAGTCAAGAGTACTGAATTTTCATAAGCATGAATCTGAATAAATCCTGATAACCTTTCAAAAATAAAAGCTTTTATATGAAGCCACTCCTCTGAGATTTGAACTAGATGCATAAATATATCTCCCAATAGTTTCTGATGTTAGTGTTGGCAAAAAGCAACTATTTATATTAGGGGTAATTGTAAGAGAATAACTCTTTTCAACCATCCCCATATTGACTCGTTTTCTCGGAATTTGCATCTTAAAGCTAACAAAACTTGCTTTCCATCTGTGTTGTGATTTGCCTACTCTCTGCTGATCTTGATCTATTTGAATAAAGATCAACCTGGCATGTTTTAAGATTGAAAAAATCACAAAAAATCCTTCTTAAATGCAGCAAAAGAGCTAGATACATTATAAAGACACAGTGGGTAGATCTTGGAAACTTGGAACCTACAGAATTCATGAAGTATCTTGGAAAGATGCCATAATACTTTAATACATGAAATTATTCAATAGAGTCAACAGTTTTAGTTTGCTCACAGAAAAAGAGAATTAAATTCATTAGCCTTGGCTGTTCATGAATGTTATTAAATGATGTGAATCTTATATAATTTTACTAACATGTTTTGAGAGAATAGCTTTAACTTCTCCAACACAACACCCTCCACAGCAATTGGACTTCAAGTTCCATAAACCCCACAGACAATTATGTCAATGGCTATCTAATCTGGGGAAATATGAAAACTGAATGTACCTAGAGGACACCTGAACATGAAAGCCTGGATATAGGATATAACTGTTTGAGTCATGTGTGGTATGTGCCAATGAATTTATTCACTAATGCACCTTTAAAACAAAATATATAAAGCCATCAACATTTATGCAGAGAAGAGTGCGTGACAGAGTTGGGATGGCAAAATAATCAGATTTGTTAAATGATACAATAAGACGTTCTGGAAAAATTTTGGACAGAACATTTTAATCCTTCCAACCAATTCATAAGCATTCTGCTCTGTATCCACAAGTTCCCAAAATTGGTAAGTGAAAAACCAGTGAATTGAACAAGTTTTGGATCTTCCTTTTAAAGCACAAGAACAGCATCTTTCAGTCATGTGTCCATTTCAAGAATGATGGAAAACATGAAAATGAAAACAAAAAAATCTTCAATGCTGGAGTATAAAGGTAAAAATAACAAGCGGCTTATATTATATTTACATAGTTTTGTCTGATAATGAAATGGTCCACTTATTCTGTCACAATATGTAAAAAGCCTAGAGGTACTCAAATAGCAATGGGTGGTGGTAGTGAAAACCCAATTGTTCAGGTTAAACAGAGGAAGAATGGATATATTAGATGAAGAGAAAAGGCTTTCCAAGCAGCTTTGCTTGATGATAAATAGAACAACTTGCTAGTTAGAAGCTTAAAATTATATCAGTATAGAGTATCTTTTGAGATAGTTCCATTAAAACAAATTCTCCATATTCCAGGAAACAATGAGATCATTCTGAGATCCCAAATTGGAAGGGCTAACACAGATTTCTAAAAATGTCACTGTAAAAAGCCGCCCTCCCCAACAAATAGCCTGAATTCCAAAGTGCGGGAATATAAATTTTTAATAATGTATTGAGGTTTCTGTTTTCCAAAGTACAAAATAACAAAAAACGTATTGAATGCAGAGTTCCCTTTTAGAGTGCATTTGTATCTACTGCTGTTACAGAAGCTGGAGTGGAGGATCGAGAAGTGGTGGCGGATGTTTTTTCCAGAGCTGGACTTGCTCTTCCGTCAACTACATTGAGGGTGGCTGCTGAAGAACGACTGGCTGATAAGGACACTGGCTTAACTTGGCTGTGCAGGCCTTGGCCACAGATTCGATGATGTCTCTCCCAATCTTTGTGCTGGCAGAAGGAGCCACAATAACGAGCAATGTTACATCCGCTGCATGTCTCACTGGCTTTGCGGCCACAATTCCAGCAGCTCTGGAAAACCAAAGAACAAACTTCTCCTTTAAGTATACTGACGAATAAACAGTTTGAAGTTGGTTTATTATTTCAAGGAGGAAAAAGGCCTTGAGGGAGGTGCTATTAAGATAGTGCTTCAATACTGCTACAGTAGTAAGAAAATTCCTTGTATAATCAAATTCAAATGTTGTCCGGAATAACATAGAACAGTTTGCCAAATTCTATCAAATGGCAATCTAGCTATAATTATATCAGCTGTAACTGTCATATGATATGTTCGTAGATTTGTGAATTTACATTTTAGTGAAGATGTTCATAGCAATTCCAACAATGTTTCTCCTTGGCACAAATTTAAGAAGAATAACTTAATTAGCAACCATAAGTAAGCCACGTAACAGGCTCAAATAACATATTTCTGAAGAGCACGTTTTCCTTTACCAGGAAAACAATTTAATGATAAATTGTTAAATCATTCAGAGTGCAAAAAAAAAAAGCTGCTGGAACAGTATTTATTTAGACTGGCTTTGACACTGTAATCTCCCCAACAAGGATTTATATTCCTCCTATTTTCCAGATAACTGCAAGGAATATACTTAATTCTTTCCATACTCGACCATTCAGTCAGAACTGAAAAAGCTTCTTACATGAGAAGCGAAATGTCTTCAAGAAAAAACAAAGTCTTTTGAAAAAAGCACCTTTGGGACAACCATGACCTAGATGACTGAGAATCCCCAAAGACAACTGAGATTAATTTATAACATAAAAAGGAGTGATGAAATTCTTAAAAAAAATCAGACAACCCCACCTCCCAAAACCAACAGAAAGTCACTTCATCTTTAAGGTGATATCCAAGAGCTTCCCTATGCCCTCCCCAAAAACCAGGTATTTCTGCTTAGTCCTCACCTCTGTTGATTCTTCTTGCTCATTAATCACTAAGAAGGCATCTTCTGTAGCTTGGCGTTTGGCATCAGCAATGGTCTGCTCCATTCTAGCTCTTTCTGATGCAATCATTTCAAATGCCTTCTGCTCAGCCTCTGCTACTGCCTTTTGGACTTCAGACATAGCCTGGCGTTTGACTTCATTCACAGCTTCTTCTGAAAGAAAACAAAGGTTGTACATCAAACAGCTTCATGATGGAAAATAAAATGTAATAACTGAAGAAGACACTTCCAATCAACTGTGTAATAAAAGGGCAAAGTCACCCATAACTTTAGTTTTCCCTGAACTACTCCTGAACTTAAGGATCACCTTCATTCTACTATTTAGAATATTTGAGCTATTTGGAAACTGAGGTGAACACTTTTTACCACAGGTTACTGGAAAACAAGTAAAACAGGGCAGGGAAGTTAAGCTCAGGGGAAAAAAAATAACACAGTAGTACCTTGTTACTCATCGTTAATTGGTTCCAGGGGGCACAACGAATACAAAAAATGATGAGTACCAAACAAATTTTTCCATAAGGAATAATGTAGTGAGTCACAAGGCAACTGACCTACAAGTTCTAGCTTGTGTTGGGTAACAAACAAACCATGAGCGGGGGGGGGGGGGAAATTTACATGTCAAAATGCGCTAAATACCAAATGGGATGAGTTTCAAAGCAGTTGAGTACCAAGGTACCACTGTAACTTAAAAATGTTCTGCTAAGGATAGAACCAACAACCTCCTATTTGAAAGCATTCATAGAATTATTATGGTTTTATAGTTACTCATGGTAAATGGGCAGCTTTAAAAATGATAAGTGCTAACCCAATTGAACAAAAATTTGTTCTTTCTTTTGCAAAATAGCTGATAAACGGCTGGATTGACCTGCAGTCGATGGAAGCACTCTTTCCCAAATGAACAGAGTGCTCCAAGTGACAAGGGAGTGTACTTGGGAAGTAGAGCAGTAAGAGACACCCTGAGACCATTTTGATCAAGAGTTGGGGATGCACAGAGGGCAATATCATCCAACAAAAACATTTGCTGGCCTGTTCTGAAGACAAGATAACTAGGCAATACAGACAAGATCTTTCTAGAGCTGCAAAATTTGCAAGCTATGCTATATGTATTAGCTTAACCCCAAACTAGTTAGAGCAAATGCCTCAGACATGAGCTATGAAAGAAGTCAGTTCACTTATCAGAGAGGGAAGATGGGAAGAATCTTACAAAAAAATGAATTAATGTATAAAACCTCATCCCCTCCTTACAAAAAGATTGGAATAGCAATAGCACTCTTAGGACTTATATACCACTTCATAGGGCTTAACAGCCCTCTTGGTTTACAGAGTCAGCATACTGCACCCAGCAATCTGGGTCCTCATTTTACTGACCTAGGAAGGATGGAAGGCTGAGTCAACCTTAAGCCGGTCAGGAACTCCTGGCTGTGGGTAAAGCTAGCCTACAATACCGCATTCTAACCACTACATCACCATGTCTCTTGGAAAGTAATCATGTCTGAAAAATGCTGAATTGTCCAAAGTTATACAAAAATCTTTGTAGACATTGAAACTCAAGCCTTTTCAAGGCTTCTACTTTTTCTTGGCAACTCCTTCACTTACAGGTTCAACTACATTATCTGTGTTACAGTTTTCATTTTACTCTCATTGCTCAGGAGAAATACTTGTACTTATGGACTGTGTACCTTCATTTCAACTGAGCTTTCTTTTATTTAAAGATTTAGTCATTAATTACATATACCTTTAGCTACCTTTCCCCAAAAGATAAAGGCAAACCAGTCATACATAGACATATTTTAGTCAATATCTGAATTAGTTGTGAAACTGTTACTTATATAATTTAAAGCAAAGGTCCCCTAACTACCTGAAACATTTATCCATAGCTAGATACCTTACTGCCTGACAGAATGCTGCAAAGACATTTGCAGAAAGTGTTTTGAAAAAGTATACCTTTAACAAACCAAGAAATAGGATTGTGTGATTGTTATTTATGTCCTCTTTCCTTTGCCCCTTCAGGACAGGACCATTTCCTTTTTTACTTGTTTCCTCACAATTCTGCTATGTCTTTTCTGAAACAGAGTGGATACTGCCACTGCCACTAGTTGCCCAAAAAATCTCTAGTCGGAACATGCTAAGATGGATCTTGGACCTCATGCCAGCTTCTCAGAGTGGCTGCTTGCCTGTTTAGTTGTAATTCAGAACCACCTCAGCTATGTATTTGGAATTTTTGATTTACTGTGGCTCTCCAGGTATTTTCTCTTTAGGTCAGTGATAGGAATTTGGGACTTTCCAGATGTTTCTTAACAAAATAACATCCCACAGCAAGGTATTGAAACAGGCTTCCTTACTTACCAGCCTTTTTCCATATCTCTTCTGTGACATAACCAGCTGTTCCTTGCCTGCTACTGAATTCCCGCTGAGATTCTGCAAAAGGAACAATGATGGCAATAATATTAAGCATGGAAATGTAGCCCTGCTAAACTAAAAAGAAAAAATTTATATTCAGCATCTGTGTAGCAAGAGAGCAGAATGGGTTAATCGCTAAAACCAAACCAAGAGATGCCTGCAATTAAAGTGTGTTCAGCAATATCAAAATGACAGATGATCACTTTTAATTTTAATTTAATTTAGATCACTGCAAAATTTATTGCACAGCATATTTCATTTCCATGTTTAAATTCCACAATGTAATTGTTGTGACTCAGGGCCAGCCGGTGGGCCCGGCAGCCGGCTCGGATGTATCGGATGACTCAGATGAGGGGGAGGAGGAGGGTGTGGAAGACGAACCGGCTGATGATGGCTTGCAGGCTTGGCAGAGCTCCCAGCCGGGGCCCTCTTCTCAGCTGCGTGAGCCCGATAGTGCGGAGGATGATGACCCACAGCTGGCCCTGTTCAAGGACGCCCGACGCAGGAGGCAGTTGAGCAGGAACAAACAAAGAAAGGCTGCGGGACTCCTCGGGAGGAGGCACAGGGAGACCACGCCCTGAACTCTAAATAAAAGGAGTGTTTGGGGAGGGGCTGGTTGCTGAAAGCAACCCTTCCGCTTGAGGATTCAAGTTCTTGTGTTTCTTGTTCTGTTGTTTTGCTTGTGAATTAAACTTGGCAGACGCTTTGCAGCCTCAGACGCTCTCCAGTCTCTACTACTTGAACAGGGGTTTGCCTTATTACAAGGCCGGTAGTTGGCTGGTTCAGAACAGTAATCTTTGCTAATGGTGCCTTGTATTTCAAAGAAGAGGGACGCGGTGGCTCAGTGGGTTAGGACGCTGAGCTTGTCAATCAGATGGTCAGCAGTTTGGCGGGTCGAATCCCAAGTGCCGTGTAGCAGAGTGAGCGCCTGTTACTCGTCCCAGCTTCTGCCAACCTAGCAGTTCGAAAGCACGTAAAAAGGCAAGTAGAAAAATAGGGACCACTCCGGTGGGAAGGTAACAGCGTTCCATGCGCCTTTGGCGTCTAGTTATGCCGGCCACATGACCACGGAGACGTCCTCGGACAAGTGCTGGCTCTTCGGCTTTGAAATGGAGATGAGCACCGGCCCCTAGAGTTGGAAACGACTAGCACGCATGTGCGGGGGAACCTTTACCTTTACCTATTTCAAAGAACCTTAGACAGCTTTATTTTCCAGTTGAAAAGTGAAATATTCACAAGGCTTCATGCAGATTATATTCTCAATCCAAAATAATATGGTAATTAGATGTAAAATTTGCATATTTTAAGTTGAAAATAATGCTTTTGTTTTACCCAGATATAGGCATACTTCATCTCTAACCTATCACCTGTTTCTTGTCTCTGGGATCCTGTATACTATAACAAGGTAGAATACAGGTACCTTATTGTCGTCTTACAACTGTTCATTTAATGACTGTTCAAATTATATGAGCATTGAAACAAGTGATGTATGATTGTTTTTCATGCTTACAACCATTGAAGCATCCTCAAGGACACGTGATTAAAATTCAGACGCTTGGCAACTGATTCATATTTATGATGGCTGCAGCGTCTGAGGGTCACGTGAGCAACTTTTGCAACGTTCTGAGAAGCAAAGTCAATGCGGAAAACAGATTCACTTAACAATCATGTTATAACTTAACAATTGTGGCAAGAAAAGTCATAAATGAGACAAAACATACCTAACAACTGTTTCATTTAGCAAAAGAAATTTTGGGCTTAATTGTGGTTATACGTTGAGGACTACCTGTACAAACTTAAAAGTTCCAGCTTCAAAAATAGTGTAAAGTACAGAGAGCATTGTGAAAGGTGTTTTTTTTGTCTGTAGCTCAAAATATTAGAATTCAACTCCTATCAATCCTTATTAGCCAAAGTAGGAGAAATGGCATTTATTCAGAAACAACATACATTGCCAAATGCTATGAGGACAATCAAAAGGGGTATTTGGCTCAAGTGTTGTAGAAAGAATGGAATGGATTTTTAGTTTAGCAAAGCATTTTAAAAGTTCAATTAAACCTATACATTATGCTCAAGGGCTGCACAGATGCTATTGAGAGAAAATCTGGCCTCCAGATTACCATTCATCAAATATAGACTGCATTCAATATGTATACTAATAGCAAACTCATTTCCTAAGTGTGGATAGTTACACAGCCAAAATGCTTAAATGCTCAGAGAAACCCCCAAGCTTCCACTGACCAAACTCAACGCTAGCAAAATTATGTCAAAGTACCGGCAGGATAAAAAGAAAAAACACAGCAGAAATGGAACTGGAGCATCTTGAAAATTATTACAGCTAACGTTTTTGGAAATGTAAACAAAAGCCCAATGCAAAACTTTATATTGCAAAGCCAGCTTGGTTGATTATTTTTTTTATTCAATGTATACCCTATCTTTCTGGTAGGCAACAGAATAAACTGTCATTTTAAACAAGGAGGGGAAAAAATAGAATGTTCATTTTTATCACTGTAAAATTTACTCTGAACCTAAAGCCAAGAAGTAGCTTGGAATATGAAACACACATTATTATTTTTCTTTCCAATCTTGATGCAATGTGCAAATTCAGGCACCAATATTTAAACTAAGTACTCATCCCAAAGAAATGGCCAGCTGGAAGCAATTCAGAGGGAAAAGGAGCTGCTTCCCATCACAACATCCTCTGAGGTTACCTGGTTCCCTCCCCCTGCTGTAACTTGTTGTTTAGATTATTAGCCTCTGGCACTGACTTATATGCAGGTCACTTTGAAAACCTTTTTGGATGAAGGCTGCATCCAAATGATGCACATTACAAATAAATTAGGTACTGTGTCCTTCCCAAAATATCAGCTAATATCCTTTCCAAATTCATTATGTTTTTTGATTCTGAAGGGGGAGTAAGGTGTTTTTTTTTTAAAAAAAAATTACATGTCAGTTCTGGATCCAGTTCCCAGGGCTAATTTGCATTTGCATTTGGGAAAGTGAAATTGAAGCCAAACTTTGCATCAATATTACCAGAACATCAATGATTTAATTCATAGTAAGGTGGTGCAAATCAATGGGGAAGATTAAAAAACACTGTTATGCTTAAAATGCTACTGAAATAGTAGTTGAGAGTACAGAGCATTTCATTCTACTTCAGAATGTTGAAGAGGTTTAGAATAACAACTGATTCGTTATTTTTGCATTAAGTTTTGTTAACATTAGCTTGAGATTTGCCTGAAGGTACTTTTATGTCAGGGCTTTTCAACCTGTGGTACGGGTGCCACCTGTGGTACATTGGTACCTGGAAACATCCTAGAAAAGTGGTAGCGGGGGAGGAGAATGAGCTGAACCGGTGGCAGCACCGCACAAGCCTGAGCGAGAGATGGCTGGAGCTGCAGGGCTGTCAGGGCTCAATGAAAGCGCCAGGATCAGCACTTCTTCGGGGCTGTCAGGGCTCAACGGAAGCGCCAGGATCAGAGCCAGGTTCCAGCTGGACCTCAGCGCTGATCCTGGCGCTTCTGAGCCCAGAAGAAGTACCGATCAGCTGGAATGTTGCAGCATCTCCAGGCTCTTGTGATTTACATTCAGATGCTTGGCAACTGATTCATATTTAAGACGGTCATAGTGTCCCAGGGTCATGTGAAGTGGCCAAAACCTGCTGCAACCACCCAGCAGATGGGGGGGAGAATAAAAACCAAACACCCCCCACCCCCAATCCTCAACAAGAATGCTCACAACAATGAAAACCTCATACAAGAGGAAGAGTGCCGCCGGGCTGGCAGGTAAGTGTCTTGCTCGGCTGTGGCTTGGGGGGCACTTTTTTCAGTGCCATTGTAACTTTGAACAGTCACTAAGTGAACTGTTGTAAGTAGAGGACTACCTGTACTTCATCACTTTTTTCCTTTTTTTGGTCAAGTTTTTGACACCTTGCTAGATGACTGGTGGTACTCGGATGTTGCCATATCCTAAAAGTGGTACAATGGGTGAAAAGGTTGAAAAGCCCTGCTTTACGTTGTTCTACATTGATTGGTAACAGTGTACTCTTTAACTCCTTTAAATGTGCTTAAGCTTACAGATGGAGCACTGTAAAGCAATTCAAACAATTTTTCCTCATTCTTCTTTTATTCAGACAAAAATCTAGACCAGTGTTTCTCAACCTTGGCAACTATAGGTCACATGGACGTCAGCTCCCAGAATTCCCCAGCTTAAAATGGCCACGGTTGGGAAATACTGATCTAGAGTATACTAATACAAAGCCACTGCCTTAAATTCAGGGCGTCAGTGCATACCACTGCTGATTGAGTCTGAGCTCCCAGGACTATGTTGCCGCATGGTTGAATCGCTCCCTCCTTTCCGTGGCTCGGTGGGCTCACTGCATCGCCTTTTCCAGTAATTGAGCTCTTCCCTGTCAGCTTCTTGACAACGGCGGAGGACAGCCATGGAACGCCTGGTCTTCTCTACCATTTCCATAATACAATTCAATGCCTTCAACAGGGAAAAGAATAACATTTTGATACATGTCGGCTTCACAAAAGGACAGTAAGCAGAGTTTTCCTGCACTGGTGCCTACGTAAGAGTTTTTTGTTATACTTTTCTGTAACAGATTTATCTTGCAGAAACAGCTTCTGGAACACATAATGAGCTACTTCCCAATAATTAATCTAGCCTGTGTAAAAATAAATGGTGTTAAAAATGAGGATCTTGGTCTATAAAACAGATATTATTCAGGAGCTTTTGAAATATAAGCAAAATTATATCAATCAATCAGAATAGTGCTAGAAGGGACCTTCTCGTCAAGCAGGAGCCCCTATACAACTTGAGACACTTAAGTGGCTGTCCAGACTCTTCTTAAAAACCTCTAGTGATGAAGCACCCACAACCTTTGAAGGCAAAAAGCTGTTCCACTAGTTAATTCTTCACACTGTTAGGAAGTTTCTCCTTAATTCCAGGTTGCTTCTCTCCTTGATTAGTTTCCATCCGTTGCTTCTTCGTCTTGCCTTCTGGTGCTTTGGAAAATAAGTTGACTCTCCTCTTCTTTGTGGCAGCCCCTCCAATACTGGATTACTGCTATCATGTCACCTTTAGTCCTTCTTTTCTATAGACTAGCCCAGGGGTAGGCAACCTCGGCTCTTTTATGACTTGTGGACTTCAACTCCCAGAATTCCTGAGCCAGCCACGCTGAGGGGAAAGGGAGAGGTTTCCAAGCTGAGCCATGCTGGCTCAGGAATTCTGGGAGTTGAAGTCCACGAGTCATAAAAGAGCCGAGGTTGCCTACCCCTGGACTAGCCATACCCAGTTCCTGCAACTGTTCTCCAGGCCTTTAATCATCCTAGTTGCTCTTCTTTGCACTTTTTCCAGTGTTTCAACGTATTTTTCGTAGTGTAGTGTCCAAAACTGGATGCAATATTCTAGGTGTGTTCTAACCAAGGTTTTTTAAAAAGCAGTACTAATGCTTCACGTAATTTTGATTCTATGCCTCTGTTCATACAATCAAGGATTATATTAGCTTTTTTGGCTGCTGCCATATACTGCTGGTTCATATTTAAGTGATTGTCCACTAGCGCTCCAAGGTCCCTCTCTCATAGTTACTCTTTTTGGAGTCAGGTTTTGCTTAATCTGTACTTGTACCTTTGGTTTTTCCTGCCTAAGTGTAAAACCTTGCTTTTCTCCACATTAAACTTCATTTTATTGAATAGGGCCCATTGTTCAAGTTTGTCAAGATCTTTTTGGATCCTAAGTTGTCTTCTGGGGTCTTGGCTATTCCTGCCAACTTAGTGTCATCTGCAAATTTGATGATTTCACCTTCTATTCCCTCATCTAATATCTAATGTTCATATCTAGGACAGTGTTTCTTAAACTTTTTTATGTCAGGACTCATTCCTACTCATTAAAAATTATGGATGACCTAAGATGACCTTTCATTTTATGGATTATATTCACTGATATTTACCGTATTAAAAATTAAAATTTCTGTATTTGCTGAATAATAATGATGATGATGATGATGATGATGATGATAATGATGATGATGTTGGAAGGGACCTCACTTGTGTTTGTTTGATGGGATTTATTGTATTATTTTTCAATTTAAGCTGGCTAATAATTTTCATTCTGCAGACCCCCTAGTGGGTTTTGGGGGACCCCAGAAGTCCTACACTTTAAGAAACCACCGATCTAGGAATTCTAGCATGTGGATTTTAATTCAAATTGTTAAGAGGAAAATGCTGCTCCCTACTGAGTGGTTTCAGCAATAACCACGTTTGAAAAGCAGTATGGGGTTGTTTTCCTCTATTAACATCATTCCCTATAGAAAACAGCATGCAAACTTTGCCCAAAAAAAGGCACATATATAAAGCATATAAAGTCAAACAAATTATCCATTGAATCCACTATGCTATTTAACTGGCAGTGGCCCTTCCAGGATATCAGAAGGCATGTGAATGTGTCCCCCTCCCCCATACACTTACACACAGCTAAACAGCATGCAGGAGTCAAACTTGGAACCATGTATATGTGCTACACGTGCTCTAGCAGTAAATTAAATCCTCTCTAGACTAAACAATCACCTAATCATACAAACATGTATTTGGCTGTGTGCATACGCATATTGCCATAACTCAAAGATACAACACATGCTTTGTATATCAAGAATCCAGATTTACTTCCAAATAAAAGAGTCAAGTAGAAAGTGAAAAGGTGGACCTCTGCCCAAGATGTTGAAGAGCTGCTGCAAGAATTTAATCAGGTTACATGGACAAACAACCCAAGTTATTATAAAATTGATTCCTATGTACATAATTTTGATTTAATAGAATGTTATGAAGTCCACGCTTAGACGAGCAGAAGGAGAGTCATATTTGTACATATTATTTTATTTTTACCCCAGGCTCTTACATGATCCAGATGCTTCCATTCATCAGCCCATTCCCTCTCTGTTAGGCGATGATCCACCAGTTCATCCTGGTAACCTCCATTTAATCCTGCTATGAAATGTAAGGAAATACTACAATCTGAAAATTGTATAGTCTAGAATCCTTACAGTGTGATACAAAAGGAGGATGAGATTATTTCTATCAACACATATTAATATTTACAATGCATAAATACATATTGGATTTACAAAGCTTCAGGCATCTATAAGATCAATAATAGTGAGCAAATGATAAAAAATACAAACTTTTGCTATCAAATAACAGAAACTACCGTATTATTTTTAGTTCTTCACCCTGAGATGCTTAGCCTCTGCTAAAATTTGTTAAATTTATATCTTATATTAGAATACGAATAAAAGAACAACAGAATAACAGAGTTGGATGGGATCTTGGAGATCTTCTAGTCTAACCCCTGCTCAGGCAAGAAACCTTGTACTATTTCAGACAAATGGCTGTCCAGTCTTTTCTTAAAAACTTCCAATGTTGGAGCATTCACAACTTCTGGAGGCAGGTTGTTCCACTGGTTAATTGTTCTAACTGTCAGGAAATTTCTCCTTAGTTCTAGGCTGCTTCTCTCCTTGATTAGTTTTCATCCATTGCTTTTTGTCCTGCCTTCAGGCGCTTTGGAGAATAGTTTGACCCCCTCTTCTTTGCGGCAGCCCCTTAGATATTGGAACACTACTATCATGTCACTCCTAGTCCTTCTTTTCATTAAACTAGACATACCCAATTCCAGCAACCATTTTTATATGTTTTAGCCTCCAGTCCTGTAATAATCTTTGCTGCTCTTCTCTGTACTCTCTCTAGAGTCTCAACATCTTTTTTATATCCTGGCAATCAAAACTGGATGCAGTATTCCAAGTGTGGAATAACCAAGGTATTACAAAACTAGAAAACAAATCCTGGTAATCTGCATTTGGACTGGAAATACAGTACATTGGAAAATATAGGCATCTCTGTCTCGCTGGACAAATCTCATTACCTATACTATGTCTTTCTCGCAAATCCCTGTGTTCCAGCATCTTGCTTGCATCTCTATACAAATGGGATGTTGCAATGTCTTCTAGGGTATAATGCTGGAGTGGAGGAGGTGTAGGATGAAATTGCCCAGCTGGGTTAATGATAGGCAGCATGAGGGATGGACTGTGTCGAGGTGCTGGGCTAATGGTGCAAACTCTTTTGGCAGGAGGCTCTGAAGGGATCGGCTCTCGCTC
Source organism: Vipera berus (assembly GCF_964194415.1). Taxonomy (NCBI): domain Eukaryota; kingdom Metazoa; phylum Chordata; class Lepidosauria; order Squamata; family Viperidae; genus Vipera; species Vipera berus. The sequence goes on from NC_138204.1 coordinate 32,283,292, forward strand.
AAAGTTATTCTCTTCCCTTCTGTAAGCAAGACAAGAAAGAAAGATGTCCATTATCATCCAGGTAATTATTGCATTATTCTGTCCACTTGGAGAGGTTCATATATTGCCCATGACGCAAGTAAGAAAACTAATAACAAGGCACAAACTCAGTAAAAGAAGAAAAATAGAAAGTTCCCATATATTGATGACATACAAAAGTATGACATCCGTACATAGCTTTATTTATTTGGGTACTCTAATACAGTATTTTCCATACTTGGCTACTTTAAGATGTGTGGACTTCATTATGCTGGTTGAGGAATTCTGGGAGTTGATGTTCCCACATGTTAAAGTGGCCAAATTTGAAAAACAATGCCCTAATAGTATCATGATATCATACAGACAATAATAGTCAATTGTGTTCAGCATTTCCAATCATTCTGAAGGTGTGTAAAGCCAACACAAAACACAATTACTACATTTTTATGTAATTTCTTGTTGGAATCAGGAGGGTGGTAAATTATGAAGTACCCTTTTGTTTCAACTTGCAGAATTGAATTCAGTTCCCACAGAATAGTATTTGCCAATTGCCAGCATTTGTTTTCTAAAATCCCCGGAATAGCCTCTTCACTATTACCCGTGGAAAGATAAAAAGTGCTAAATGCGGGGCGGGGGAGGGGGGATAAAAAAAACTCTTCCTATTAAACAACTTTTCTAGACACTTGCCTGAAAAAGAAGATGTGCAAAGCTCCCCCATATTACTACAAAGCCTCTTTTGATGTGTCTGATATGCCCAATTCCTTCCAAGCATTGATAAAAACGGGAAGTTGAAAAAAAGTCCAAAGGGACAGTAATGAAAAATTTTATTAATCATGTTTCAACATGTTTCAGATAAGACAGCCTTTTCAAAAGCATAATACAGAACAAAATATATCATAGAATCATAGGGCTGGAAAGGACCTTGAAGGACTACTAGTTCAACCGCCTGCCCTAGGCAGGAATCCTTATGCCATTCCGGACAAATAGTTTGTCCATCTTTTCCTGAAAACCATCAGCGATGGAGAACCCAAAACTCTGGAAGGGAAGCTATTTCATTGACTAATTGTTCTCACTATCAGAAAGTTTCTCCTTAATTCCAAGTTGGATCTCTCTCTGATTAGCTTCTACCCATTGATCCTTGTCCTATGCTCAGATGCTTTGGAGAATAGACCCCCCTCTTCCCTGTGAAAGCCCTCCAAGTATTGGAAGATGGCTATCATGTCACCCCTGAGCCTTCCCTTCATTAGCCTAAATATACTAGACCTCTTTCTCTTCTCTGCACATTTTCTAGACACATGATACATTTACTCTGTATCGTGGTGACCAGAACTGGATGCGATATTCCTAGTGTGGTTTTACTAGTGCAGTATACTGTGAGATGGCTGTTTACAACAAATGGGTCAAAATTATCTACTCGGGTGCTATTTGGTTACAATGACTAACAATGGAAAAAAAACATAATACTTAACATATATTTCTTGTTCTGGTATTTCAAAAACTCCCCCAAAAAAGAAAAAAAAGAACATACAGTCTTAGGAAAATACTAACAAATATTCATACTGCTCAACAATTAAAGTGAAACACTAAAATACAGACATTTGCCCACCGATTAAATCACTTAAAATAAATTGGTTTAATTATTGTAATCTAAAATTGATGCTTTGGTTTTACAAAACTGTATATTGAAGTCTGTGTTTATACTGATGAAAAATCCTCTTGTTAGAGCAGATAAAATGCCTTTATGTTTCATGTTCTCCAGACAATATGGTGTCTTGTAGATAAGGTCATTTCCATAATCTAGCTGAAAAGCTGCCTACCCAAAACATGTTGGGCGTGATAAAACTTTTTGCTTACTAGGTCTCTATTTTTTTTCAATGGGTTTCAGGGCATGTCTTCTGCATACATATTCATTTCCATTCTTCCATCTTATAAATCCCATTGCCTCATTGGGACATTTGGTTTATATCCAGATCCTAATTCCCAACTCTTACTAAGCGCTTTTAGCATTTTTTTTCCTTCCCATTGTTTTCCCTTCCTCACTACTTCCTTTTTCTGGAAAAAAGTAACAGGAAAGGATAGAGAATAGTTAGTCTGAGTCCCTTTCAGGCTAGTAGTGGACTTCTAAACATACAGATACAAGCTTTAGGAGAGAACATAGAGCAAACCTCTCAAAGAAGGCATGAGGCCTATTTATTCGTTTTATTTTTATAGCCACCCATCTCATCTCAACAAGTGTCTCTGTATACCTCCATATCTCCAGTGGCAGATTTCTGAGTTATTTGAACCCTCTTACCTGTCTGGACTGTGCCTCTTTCCATTTCCATTTACTTCCATTAACAATTCTGAAGAGTCAGCTGGGGATGCTGTGTTTGTATTCAGCAAAATATGCTCATGTTGGGCCAAGTACTGAGAAGGGGTTTGCTTGGCTGCTCTAGCACAATGCAACAATTCCCTCTGGAGGAGAGGAAGGTTGGCCTATAAAACAAATGGTACAGTTACCCATTTAGGTTCTGAAGCTATGGAGAAGTTGATGGTACTCCTTAGGTAAAAGCAGCAAGTCATGAGTTTGAAACAGAGGTTCTCGGAATACAAATAACATTCAGCTATAAATGGTATTAACCTTTCTAAGGACTCCTATGACAAAATAACGTGACTTCCATTAGCATAGATAACACTTGTCATCAACTGAGTGATAATTAGCAGTCGTCCTGTTCTAGACATCACCATTTTGAAGAAAGAGGCTAAACCCCACGTAGCTCTATGGAAAAATAATATTCTGTCCCTTGGAGAAGATGAAAAAATAGGCTCCAATGAACAACCTCATCAGATATAAGAAAAGTCTGAATTTAAGTTTGTTTTCCTTTTCTGCTTTCCTTAAAGGAGAAATGTGCAGAAGAGTTATAGGTTCATCCATAAGAAGTGAGAACAATGCTGAAACAAGTAAAGAACCAGGCCTCAAATCGGTACTGAGCATGCAATAATATTCCATATTCCAATATATAGGAAGCATCTGTAAATTGGGAAAAAAGGAAAACTTATGCATTGACTACTCCTTAACCTAGATAAAAAAGTGACACCAGGTGAAATATTGTAGGCAAAAAGTAGATACATACTAACAGACTTTCACAACTATCAGTTGCTATTGCACGTTTCTCTCATTTATTTATAAACCTCAATGATTTAATTAAACTAATTATTTTATCCTCATATTAGGGATCTAGAAGAAACTGACTTTTTATATTTTCTAATGAGTCTTTCTGGGGATGTGGCAATTCTCACTTTTTTCATTAACTATCAGTTTTTTAAAATATAAACCTTCATCCAATCCTTGCAAATGCTTCCTCTGTAAAACTAGTTTTTATAACAAATTAGAAGATTATTATTTAGAGCAGTCTAACACATTTAGTTTACAGCTTCTACTGTAATCTGCTGAGCAAAAAGCACTTTCCTACCATTTTAGCAATGGCTATCCAGAGAAAATTTTGTTTTGTTTTTTGTTATATAAAATTGTGGCAAACAGAACTATTCTTTTTATTATCTCTGCAATTTTAAATGAGAGAGAGAGAGAGAGAGAGAGAGAGAGAGAGAGAGAGAGAGAGAGAGAGAGAGAGAGAGAGAGAGAGAGAGAGAGAGAGAGAGATCTGAGTATTCCACAAGTATGGTGCAAGCTACTGCTGTATATTAACATCCTTTGGGAGATGATAATGATGATAATCATCTAGTCCAATGTTTCTAATGTGTCATGAAATCTTACCAACAGGGTACAATAATTACCTTTAAGAATGGAATTACAAATGGACGCAAAGGAAAATTAGTAGCCTCCTGAAGCTTGCAATGAAATTCTTCTATTGTCACTGTTGAATTCTGCAAAAAGAAAGTAATCAGAATTAAATGATGATTGGCAACTCTGTTTATCAAAACATCACATGATCACAATAGACTTATGACCTCACTCCTGCAGCAGTCATTAAGCAAGCCAACATATGATCTTGACTTGCAATTATACTGCCAGCTTCTCCATTCACTCTGCTTGTTGGAAGCCAACTGTGAAGCATGCATATAGTGATCACCTGGAACACTATGATGGTTGTAAATGCCCATCGGTCTTGAAGTGCCCCAATCCTGATCAGATGACTACAGGGATGCTGTAATAGTCATAACTGCTAGGACCACTCATAAAGGCTGAATATACTTTGCTTTTTCTATAATTCTCATAAGTCTTGTTTTCCAGTTTACTCTCATTCCGTTACTATTTTCTAGACATACTACAATTTGTTAATGTCTATCTTTAAACACGACACCCTGATGATTATTTACAGTGATTTGGATCACTGGGATCCAAATGTAAGAACCTATCAACACAGTACAGAACTGGACATTATGATTTTATGAATGCAGGCCAAGAATCATTAGCATTTTTAGCAATCAGATCCCACTACTGGCACTATATTGCTGCAAACCCAGGTTTCACCATGTTCTAAATCAGACATGTCAGACTCATGATGTCATGTGACATTGCGCGAGGTATCAGAGCTTTTTCCCCATTGCCGGCAATGGGGTGGGCATGGTTTCCTGGTGATGCGTCCGGCCCATGGGCCGGCAGTTTGACACCCATGCTCTAAATGATAACAGCAGTTATTGGAAACCAAACATCTCAAAATTGCAAAGATAAATAATAGAACAGAGTTGGTAATATAAACAAGCAACAGTAATTTCCTACCAACCCTAATGCCATAATCTAGTGTTTGACAACCTGAACTTCTTTAAGATGTGTGGACTTCAACTCCCAGAATTCCCAGTTAGCCTGCTGGCTGAGAATTCTGGGAATTGCAGTCTCTTCATTTTAAAGTAGCTGAGGTTGACAAACGCTGTCATAACCAAATGTAAATCCACTGCTCCTGCAGTTTTTGCTGACTTTGTTATTTTAATACTCACCACTAATGCCAAAACAAGAGTCCGGACCTTTTCTCCAATTTCTGGTGAAATATCATTGCCAAACTGCTGAAGGGTGGTAAGAAAGCGTTTCAGTTTGCTCAGCTGACGAGCCCCACAGGTAGCTGGGAGCTGTTGATTCGTCAGTGAAGATGAGGAAGATGATGCAGGACCATTGCTGAACCTCTGGGGGGGTGAAGGAGCTCCATTCAAAGTAGGGGGGGAATGATTCATCCCATTAGATACTACAGTGAGGAAATGAAGATGTACAATGAAGAGGAAATATGCTATATTCACCAATAGCTGCAAAAAGCTTCTGAAATGGTGAGAAGGCAATATTGTAAGGAAGGCAATCTGCAGGTCACATTTAACATTTTTACATAAACCTTTTAGATGGGATACCTTAGCACAATAATGGTAGGAACATATGAAATTCCAGGATTTAGAATTCTAGATCTCTAGTTACGAATTAGCCCAATGCTGAAGAATTGTTTTTCCTAAGACCCTGGACAATACCAAGTACAGGCAGTCTTCATTCAGCAATCATTCAAAACTGTAACAGTTTCTCTGGCCAAATTTAAGGCTACTGTAGTACCCTTACAGTGATGTGATGAAAATTTGGGTGCTTGTCAATCCAACCTGCCCTTATGACTGCAGGGGTGCTGCAACACCCCACCCACCCCTCTCTTCCTCCATCAACCAGGCGCCCAGCTCACCAACATGTATAAACCTACACGCCGCAATGGAAACCTGGGACTGTTCCCCATCTGATCAGGCCTGAGAGGCCTCAGCTCGTTACAGGGCTCACCGGTGCATGTAAAGCATCCCATTTACTTTCACTCTTTTTCCGCAGCTTCTGTTGAGCTGCTTCTGTCTGATGACAGAGGGCTTCTGCATCTTCTCCCATTCATTCAGAAAGCTTCTTCTAGCTTTCCAAATGATCCCCAGAATGGCATCTGCTCTTGCAGTGCTTCGAAAGTTTTCTTCTCAGAGGGTGCTATTGTCACAATTGTTTAGAAGAAAGCTTCCAGAGTGGATGCCATTCTTGTGAACATTCAGAAGGCTAGAAGGAATCTTCTGAACAATCAGGAGACTGTACTTAGAATTAGCAATGCCAGACTAAATGAACCAATGCTCATTTAGTTTAAAATTAAACATATAAAAAAGTTATTTTACTTAGTTTGGGGAATTTTATTACTTAATAACTATGAGTTCTGTCCTCCAAAAATGATGAAATATCTCATCTGTGGATATCACTGGTAGAAAAACATTGATCTTCTTACTGTCCCTTTCTCCAGGCAATGGGTATGACAAAATCACCCAAACTTTCTCCAAAAATTATTCCGCTGAAGAAAAATGCTTCTACACATTTTTGGTTAAAAATAAAAAGGCAACTCTATTTCAAAAAGCTCTTTCCAACCTCTGGCCATCAGCACTTGAGATGGGAGAGGTCAACATTTGCAGTCATACACACAGGGTGGGTGGGGGAGCATGGATCGCAACACTGCATCCGTCATGTTAATTTTTGACATCTGATAGTTGTTGGCATTAAAACGAAAAGATATGTAGTAAGTTTCTTAAAATATTTTATTTTCATATAGAAAAACAAGAGAGACATTCAGGAGTAATAGGCTCAAATACAAATTTCAACTTTCTTACATGCTGCTGGGGTAAATGAAACAGGCCGGGGGCCACTGGGGTTGACAGGTGGTAACGGTGGCATACTGGATGGAGATGATCTTGACTGTATCTTGACTTCCACAGGGGATCCTGGCATTACTGATACTCTCTTCTCACCAGCAACTAAAGTTGGGTATATGAAAAAAAACAACAAGAATACAGTAAAAAAATTCTGCCTGAAATTGATATTCTGGTGAGTCTTAGCAAAAAATACAAAAGTAGAGCAGAGAGGAAAAAGCAAATTTGAATCATACTAATCTTTTATACAGTGCTTCAGAGAGTTTAAAACACTTTTATACATTATATCTCAATAATCTTTACATAACAACTCTCTTTGAGGAATCTGGTCTCTAAGCCAGTGTGATTATAAGAGAGAGGGGCGGGGGGAGGGAGGGAGAGGGAGAGAATAACAAAGGCACACAGATTAAATTCAACTAATTGGTTCAAGTCAAACACAGTACAGAATGTAAAGCTGGAAGGGCCATTGAAGCTCATCTAGTCCACTCCCTTGATCAGCTCAGGATCCACTAGTCATAGAAATTTCTTAGCTATATGGAATATATAGGCAGACCAACTTGATGAAAATTATTAGAATTCACCTTAGAGAAATGAATGTCTGAAATTAGCCTGCAGTTAGATATATTTCAATAGCATCCAACAAATCCAGCATTTTAGTGTATAGACATAATGTGCAAGGTTCTTAACAACATAATCATATATAAGTCTGTTTCAAAAGAGTATAGTAATCTATTTCCTTCTATTACCAAATAGGAAAACATCATAAATGAATGGAAATAAATGACTAAAGATAGTAGAGGTTAGCAATGTTTCCATGGATCCAGGTTACTAACAATAATGTTAATTTTGAACATTCTCAATTCAATATTATATTATAGATGTTGAGGTAGAATAAAGGAGGGAACTACTTGCAGATGGCTATGAAGAGCTATAACATGCTAGCAAAGGAGTAAGGTAAAGGTTCCCCCACACATGTGTGCTAGTCGTTTTCAACTCTAGGGGCCGGTGCTCATTTCGGTTTCAAAGCCAAAGAGCCAGCGTTTGTCCGAGGACATCCATGGTCATGTGGCCGGCATGACTAGACGCCAAAGGCGCACGGAACGCTGCTACCTTCCCACTGTAGTGATCCCTATTTTTCTACTTGCATTTTTATGTGCTTTCGAACTGCTAGGTTGGCAGAAGCTGGGACGAGTAACAGGCACTCACTCTGTTACGCGGCACTCAGGATTCGACCCGCCAAACTGCCGATCTTCTGATCGACAAGCTCAGCGTCCTAACCCACTGAGCCACCGCGTCCCTTTTAGCAAAGGAGTATTTATCTATAAAACATCCTTTACAAAACACGGAAGAGAAGATTGGTATTTTTATACTTACAATAAAATTAAGGAATCTACAATTATATTTAAAACTGTGAATAATTTAATTGAAACATTTTTCTAAAATGACAAAAGGACCTAATACTTATAGCTATTTTGAGCATGCCAAATCCATTGTGCTAACCAACCTGTTTCAAGAAATGTTCTTATAATGTTGCCTATCAAAATGTATACTCCTTATCTGCTTAAACAACACACCCACCCATTATTTGTTCAATAAACAAATGGTTGTCTGTCTCATTTAATTACTTCCCAAGCAATCTGGGACATTGCTGCAGCATTTCCTTCATAAATATATTGACAGATTTCCAACATATCCATCTGTGTTCAACTTCTCTGCCCCCTCCCTGTTCTCTCATTGTTAAATGGGGAACTCAGAATGGACAGAACGGATGGTTGTCTTTCACTTCTGCATGTTGTGCATAGTGTGAAACCCCAGAGGGAACCCTCACTTCAAACCACCTGCTTTTTCAGCAATGGGTGTGAAAAGGCCCACAGGAAATCTTAGCAGTTAGTCACATTGCAACCAACCTTCAAGACTCGGCACAATGTTGGAATTCAGCAATATTCACTAGCAGACAGACTGAATTGCCCAATCAGAAGTTTAAACATGAAGTCATAGATTCGATTTCTTGTCATTAGTAACTGTCAGTCAAGATTGTACACAACAACTTGCACAGAAAGTAAGAATAAGTGCAAACCAAAATCTGAATTTGAATACAGAGAGGTTTAATCACATTTTAGTATGGGTGGAAATTGTAGTTTTTATTGGTATATAAATAAGTTAATTGCTTATTCAGTAAACATACAGAAAAAGATATTTCTTCCTAGTACACTAGACCTTACTACTAATTCTAATTTAATTAGAATAAGATACACTTGAGGCCATAACTCTTCCACAGCAATACATATTGCATATATACCAGCCTGGTGTAATTATGGTAAGATAAATAAATGTTTGCATGTAGTAGACAATTTCTTGTTTTTACAGATTTCTGCATCACTACCAAAATAATACAATGTTTGATCAGGATTGTTGACTAATTAATTTGTTTGAGTATCCCAGTATCCCAGTCTGTTTGAACTCTTTTAATACAATATTAACAAAAAATGCAACAAAAAGAATTAATCATTACACCCATACCAAAAGCCAGAACAGATTTATTCAGCCAGAGTTTAAATCACTGCCACGTCAATTTCCAACTCAACTTGTTCCTCTTTTTCTTATCACTAGTGTTAAAATCTTATTTGAAAAGTTTTTGCCTGCCACAAAGCTAAAGTATGCAATATCCTTTCTATGTGATTACAGTATAGATAAAAACATACAATATGTGGTGTTCAATTAGGTTTGTGGCTTTCTAGAAGCTCCTACACTACTGGCACAGTCAGGAAAAACTTTGATTGATTGATTGGATTGATTATATTTATATGCCGCCCTTCTCTCTAAGGATTCAGGGCGGCTCACAACAATAAAAACTAAAAAAGAACATGAAAATACAAAATTTAAAAAAGAATTAAACAGTAGATATGTTCAATACATAGTAATTTAACCCCATAAAACCAAATTTAAAACCATAGTCAGTCCAGGCCCGATTGTTGAAACATCCACGTCTTCAGGTCACGGTGAAAGGACTGAAGGTCAGGGGCCATCTGCAGCTCTGGAGGCAGCTCATTCCAGAGGGTCGGCGCGCCCACAGAGAAGGCTCTCCCCCTAGGGGTCGCCAGCCGGCATTGCTTAACTGACGGAACTCTGAGTAGGCCGACCCTGTGGGAGAGAACCGGGCGATGGGAGGTTGACAATGGCAGCAAGTGGTCTCGCAAATACCCCGGGCCTAAGCCATATAGGGCTTTAAAGGTAATTCCTAGCACCTTGAATCGCACCCGGAGGACAACTGGAAGCCAATGAAGCTTGCACAGGAGTAGAGTAACATGGGAGTATCGAGGAACTCCCATAAGTACCCGCGCGGCCGCATTTTGCACCAGCTGAAGCCTCCAGGTGTACTTCAAGGGCAGCCCCATGTAGAGAGTATTACAGTAATCCAGGCGAGAAGTGACAAGGGCATGGGTGACCGTGCATAGGGCATCTCGGTCCAAAAAGGGGCGCAACTGGTGCACCAGGCGAACCTGTGCAAAGGCCCCCCTGGTCACAGCAGTTAAAAGTTCTTCCAAATTAAGCCGTGAATCCAGGAGGACACCCAAGTTGCGAGCCCTTTCAGAGGGGGGGCAATACCTCCCCCCCATCAAAAGAGATGGAACATGTTGGACAATACGAGATGCCGGTATCCACAGCCACTCGGTCTTGGAGGGGTTGAGCCTGAGCCTGTTCCTTCCCATCCAGACCTGTACCACCTCCAGGCACCGGGACATCACGTCAAGGGCATCACTGGGTTGGTTTGGGGTGGAGATGAACAACAGGGTATCATCCGCATATTGGTGATACCTCACCCCAAAACCATGAATGATCTTACCCAGCAGCTTCATATAGATGTTAAACAGGAGGGGGGGAGAGAACTGACCCCTGAGGCACCCCACAAGAAAGGGGCCTCGGGGTGGATCTCTGCCCCCCTGCCAATACAAACTGTGAACGGCCCGAGAGGTAGGAGGAGAATCATCGTAAAACAGTGCCTCCCACTCCCAACCCCTCGAGCCATCGCAGCAAGATACCATGGTCGATGGTATCAAAAGCCACTGAGAGGTCAAGTAGGACCAAAACAGAGGAACAGCTCCTGTCCCGGGCCCGCCAGAGATCATCTACCAGTGCGATCAATGCCGTTTCCGTGCTGTAACCGGGTCTGAAACCGGACTGGTACGGGTCCAGATAGTCCGCTTCATGCAGGAATTGCGGAAGCTGACACGCCACAACACTCATCATATGGAGATGTTCTTGCCATTGTATTATTAATTTAGTTTTAATAGACCAAGTAATCTAAAACATGAAGTCATCCCAGAATCATGAACTGATCTAATTTTAAAAATGGGTAATACAGTAAAAGCAAGTAAGAAAGCAACTGCGCTTTCTACTATGGTTAAAGAAGGCATTTCTAGCAACCTGAGGTATTTTGATTGCTGTATCAGGAAAATTTCTCCAGAGAGAAACAAGAACTGGTAAGCCAGGAAAATGGAAAACCCAAAGTCAAGTAAAATAGAATCTCAGCATTTCAATCTGAATTTTAAATTTATGGTCTTTTATTATTTTAATGTTTTATATGGTATTTTATTGAAAGACCGTAAGCCGCCTAAAGTTGCCTCAGTGAAATGTAATATAGAAATTAACTAAATAAATAATAAAGTGCTATCGTACATCTTCTGATGGTAATCTGTTCATTGGATTTAGAAGTAGGAAGAAGTGTCAGAGTGTGAAAATAGGTGAGGATTTTAACTAGCATAAGAACACTTCTGTAGACAGTGCTGACTTTTACTGTCCTTCACCTAAAAACCCTGTGGAAATTCAAAACACCTGTTTAAGTCACACATTCTGCTGGAGTTGGCAGACCCTATTTCTGAAAAGAAAAAAACCAAACTAAGACAGCAAAGGAAGGAAAAAATGGTTTGGGTTCTCTCCAATAATAATAGTCATGACAGCAGCTCTTCATTAAAAGTTTTGTCACATAACAGACAAAAGATACGAAGCAACCTGTTATTTACAAAATTACAGTGGGAAAGGTCTGTTTTATAACACACTAGGAGAGATGCTCAACCCACTGACTGCTGGCCACATGCATTTCCCCACTGGCCCTTGAATCAATATCAGGATACTGAAATTCTGCAAAATAACCAATGAATTTGTACAACTTTAAAAAGAAGTTAAAATAAGAGCGGGAGGAGGAGTTGTTTCTATTTCCATTTGTAAAAACCTCTAAATTATGAACAAATGGGCCAATTTTTTGAATCCCACACTTTCCAATGATGCCACTGGAAGATCTCCTGCAGCCCTCCAACTCATAAGTTGTGGCCCCCTAACCCAGATGTTTGCTTTCCCCTGTATTAGAACAACTGCCACTGATATCTATTATGTTTTCTGCTTAACATTATGCATTAAGAACTTGAGAAAATTATTCACAAAGTTCTTGAATTTCAGGAAACAGTGAATCCGGGACCAGCCCTTCCAAACTGAGTACCCACCACATGCATTGAAGTACGTTCCCTATCATTGCGTTCAGTGCAGAAAAATTAATTCTATTAATATGGATGAACATACCTCAAGAGCTACTATACTGCTCCTTAAAAAAGGAGCTTGTTGGGCAAGATTCATATTCTATAGGCACATATGCAACTGTGAAACAGAATTCTAACATACAATTCCATGCACTTAAATGATTTGAATGCAGACTGCAGCACCTGGCAGACCTTTGTCTGGACACAAAAACTATCAAGGCCAGACTTTGTGAGAATTTTGGGGGGGAACCACCAGGGAGTCTCAGGATTATAGCCTTGAGTGGAAAGTCAAATCAAATCAAATCCATTAGAAACAATGGCAAAATCCATTCCTACAACTGCCAAGAAAGTTGCATGGATGTGTTCAAGTGCATGTAATCCTTGCGTACTGACCATTAATGCAGACTGTTCAAAGTTACACTGGAGGTGAAAAAGAAGAATCTGAATCAAATCCAATTTGAGGCCATCACTGCACATAGGTCACACAGTTGTGATTTGTGTGTTTGGCATGCATTTACAATGGATGCAGCAGCATTTATGTGACATTTTATTTTATTACTGTACCATTTAGCAACAGAGCTTCAAGTACTTGGGCAAGAACTATAGTTTAGTTCTACTAGTATAAAAAGTAGGGCAGAAAAAAAATAGTTCAAGGGCCAGCAGGAGACAAACTAAGGTTGACTATTTTACCAAATTGATAATTTATAAAAATCTGTCATCCATTGCTTCCAGGCCGTTATTCCTTTCTTGAGGTTGATACATTATAGTGATGGACTGAAACCAATGGGAAAGATATCCTACAGTCTCTAGGGCCTAGACTCTAGGCTCTGTACCTAGAAATCATAATCTTCATGGCTTACTCCCACTTATGTCCTGTTGACTGCCATCATGTTTTTTATTATTATTACAAACGTACAAACTCTTTTGAAATTTGAAATTTCACCTATGATATCCAGCATAAGTTGCTTTTTTCCCCCTACCCTTTTTGTCCCCATTTGTTTTTTATGTTACTGCCACTAGGTAGGCATAGAAATTGTATTTCTCAGCAGTAAATATTGTTATTGTTATTTCAATCAAATGAAAATGAACTTCTACTCTGATATAGCTTTAGTTTATCCTAACTTAAGGGCCTGAAAACAGCATCACGTTTTTGAAGAAAAAATTGATTCCCTTGGGATTTTCAGAGGTCAAGTAAATCTCTACAAGTCTAACCTCCCAGTTTAAACTTTTGCCAGCTATAATCTACCCTCTTAAATTCATGGCTAGGAATCAGGGCAGAAGATTTATAAGTGAACTCAGAGGGAAATTTATTGCAGGATGAATAATTAGTTTAATAATAGTGGTCATTTACAAAATAATTGTTTGAAGATAGCATGGCATTTTGTCATTAATGAACCAATTAACACCTACTTTTATCAAGCCACAATGAAAAGCTCAATAACTTTCGTATGCTAATCCAGAGTATATAAATTACTAAAACGGGTTTTAAGTCTACATCGGTGCCCTTTATTTACTAATACATATATAATACTGAATCATTCTCTGGAAAAACAATGTCTAAATCAGTATTCTAAGAGAGAAAACTTAAAGAGAGCACCTCAAATTAACCTGAAAAATAACCCATAAAAACAAATCTATTCAATGATTTAAAAAAAAACCACCATGAATTCCTCCATTTTTATGCATTGCTAGTGGTCCATATTATGCATATTCCATTTTCTCATGCTTCTAATTGCAGTGCTTTACTCACTTCACTTCTAGTAAAACAGAATGCAGGGAGACATAGAGTTTTCTTTTAAAAAAACCCCTCACATGATTGGCATGTTGAAATTCAAAGCAAGTCAGAGACTTTACTTTGAATTCCAAAGAGATATGTTCTTATTAACCTATTGCTACCAGTTCATTTTTTAAAAAAGGAATATTTTAAAAATAAAAACCTATCCTAATATGATAAATTACATTTTAGGGCAAGATATTCCAGAAGGGCAATTTAGGAAAAGAGAACAAAAGTTTCACTTAGTATCTGAAAAGGGCTGGACATTTGTGTTGCTTTTTCATCAACATAATAAGGAGTCCTCATACTACAACATCAATCTGTTGTGTTTCCCAGGTAGTTGGTGTCTTAAGTATTTTAAAACAGCTAAAAGAGAATATTACTGTGAGTGGGTAAGAAAGTAAATATGGCTTGTCACCTCCCCAACCTAAATGCTTATTTTGAACACACTTCAGCTGCTCACCATCTGTTTTCAGCTTCCATCAAGCTACTTTTTTCACATTTGAAAGGGGAGGCATTATCTCAAAAAAGAAAAAAACACATATAGGTTAGTTCTTTAACTCAGTTCTTTCTGTTAAAGAAAATGGACATTTTACCAATAAGTTTCTGATTCAAGTAAAATAGCAGTTCCAAATGGTGAGACTTGGATCCCTGAAGAACCTGATTTATTGCAAGATGTCCCTGATAAGTATAAAACATGGAAAATCAAACAATCCCCTCATACTGTTGAGCACAAAATGTAGTTCACTGCTTGGGGTGATGAAAGAAATACAGAGATAGCTTAGGAGAGAAATGGAAAGGACCAGCCCCACGAGCAGCATTTTCGCAGCTGCATGTCCAGTGGCTGTACCATAAACACATCTGAGGAGCAAAGACAAACGTTCTTGGGAACCTCAGCCTTGCCCACATCCATTTGTGATAAGCAGAGGACTGGTGGTTCTGAATGCTTGACAGAATAAGTGTTCAAGGCTACTAAACACTAAACAGTATGTTAATAAGTAAGAAGAAAAAGATTTGAGCCCTCACATGAATAAGAGGTACTTATTACAATCAAATGTCTTCGTACCTGCACTAATGATTTTTATTTAGCCAAGCTGGACAAATGAAACGTCTGTTAAATCCTAGAATTTAGCTGTGAAAAGTCAAGAGTTCTATAATTTTTTGCCAAGTCCTTGACTGGATGACCTGACACCACTTGCCTAATGTGTCCTGTAACAAAAGAGAGTGGCTATTCTGACTGAAACCAATGGTTTCTTTAACCATGCAAAATGGGATTTCCTCACCAGAATAGAAATAATGAGGGACACGAGGAAAGAATACATTAAAAAAATCTTTGTCGTTTGTTTGTTTATTGAACAAGTCTGTCTGATATGGGAATGGGAAGGAGTAGTGTGTCACCATCTTATTTTACTTGGGTTTCAGAGAGCTCTCTCACCCCTACAAGAAAATAATAATTGTACATAGGTGCTGTTTTAATCAATATATACAAATTCACTTACTCATGGAATGTGCATAGATAGTACTACTTCGTCACTGAATTTATTTCAGACAACAAAAATAACTACTACCACAAAGGAATCCACATTTTTGACATTAAAAAAGGGTTCTCCTTCTCAAAAAAGAAAAGAAATCTTGGAAGAACCAAGTAGAACATTTAATTAAAATTGTTTTCAGAAAGCCTGAAAGAAATGCTTTATAGAAAATATCCAGATTTGTTTCAAGATTCAAGGCCATACAAATTATTCCTTTTAGATCACTGATTTCCATTGTTTTCTTTTACATATTTCAATAAACTTATTGAATAGAAGTATTTTCAATATAGATAGTTCACCAATCTCTATATCCCTCTGCAGTTTAGCTTCATCATTTCCTGAAAACTTTGATGAGGCTAAGAAGGAATAAATGAGAAAAACAAACTGTTCCCAAATCTAAGCAGAGAGAGAAAACATTTGGATGGTTTGCCTAATCTGTTCCTTTAGAACTGATCTGATCTGGATTTATTCAGAGATAGAATATAAAAGGGTGAGGATACTACCTTGCTCACAGCTGGTAAAATGAGTTGGACTGGTGCCTGTCACTTCAGATAGGCAGAAAATATATTTTATTTACAATCTGTTGATAAGATATTTTTATATTCTTAACCATGATAGACTTGAAAAAGTACATGCAGCATTTTGGAAACAGGCCTCTTTACTGAAACAACATTAGTATCTATAATATTATTAATCATATTGCTGTTTTCTTCCATGCTCCTTCCTCACAGAAAGCCATATATGATCATAATGTTTAGAGAAGTGAATGTCAGAGCACTGATGGAAAGCAATCCCTTGGCATTCAGATTTCACAGGATGTAGTGGGAGGGGAAGGGATTTCACACCTCTTGTGAGCTCTCACAGCTTGTAGCATTCAACCCTTGAAGCATGGACAAGATACTAGATAATTCGAAAATAAATACGTATCTCTCCCACACACAGCTGCTTCATTTTATATTCAATTCAGCAATAAAAATATGTGCAAAGGTTAACAGAGCAGTGTATTCCATTATTTAAAAACATACATACATACATACATACATACATACATACATACATACATGTAGAGGAAGTTCCCTGAGGATGGGCTCCAGCACGAGTCCAAAAGCTCAGAAGACTAAACTTCGGTCCCAGTGACCGATCCAGATTGGATGCTGCAACGTTATCCTGGGACACATATATCTGCTTTCATTCAACTAAGAGCTTTCTGTAGCTATAAAGATATTAATTACTAATTACTAATTATCTTATTTATCAAATTAAGATGCCGTCCATCTCTCAGAGCGGCTCTGGACGGTTACAATTAAAAGCCATTAAAGCTATATAAAAATACCATATTTCAATAAAAGGAGCCAGGTAAAACAAGGATGGAATGAATTAAAAGTTAAAATGGCAGGGGGAGTGTTTTCAATGTGCTAACCAATCCCAAGGTTGATTACTGCTCTGTAAGCACCAGCAAGTCAGCAGAGCCAGGTCATCAAATCTTTTTGAAGCTATCTTCCAATAATACTGGAGAAATGTCACATACCCATAAATTGTATCTTTACAATGATTTCTTATCCCATCTTTTCTATAAGAACAATAAAATGTTCAGATACAGAAGCAATCAACAATCAAAGCAAACTACTTGTCATTATACAAAGATTTCCACAATGGTCGAAAATTTCTGCAATTTTAGACTCTTGCTATAAGAGCATCTTTTCAGCAACATTCTTCACTGATAATAGGGTTATCTACAAGTCTGATATAATCCCATCAAAATTGTGATGTCATCAACTTTCTTCTATGCATGTAAGCCACTGGTTTATTTATCTCCTGAGTAACAATTTATATCAGTGCTTTTCAACCTTTTTACAGATTGTACCACTTTTAGGACATGATAATATTTGAGCATCACCAGAGCAAGGTGTCAAAAACCTGATGGCCAAAAAAAAGGGGGGGATTGTGATTTAGCAAAAGAAGAAATTAAAACTGGTACATTTTAATTTCTTCCTCTGCTGAATCACTTTCCCTTTGCACTGATGAACGTATGACAAATTTATCCCTATTTATTAATATGCATCACTACCTTGGTGGTCAGGTGGCCCTCCTTCCTCTCTCCTTCTCCTCTCTCTTTCACAACCTCTACTCCTTCGTTGATCCCTTTGCTTGTCTCACAGAAACCTCTCCTCTTTTCCCTCTCTCTGTCCGTCCCGTCTTTTTTTTTCTCTCCCTCTCCCACCAGAACCTCCTCCTTTTATATCCTCTCCTCTCCCCCCCTCCTTTTTTCTTCTAGATGCACCACTCTCTGGGGCTCAGGGAAAGCTCCAGCAATAGTTGCAACCCCAGTCTCATTCTCCCATGCAGTCACCCACTGCCTGGTGGGCCATTGCACACAGCGCTGATCAGCTGGAACTGCACGCGCTGATCCTGGCCTCTGCCAAGCCCTGCATCTCCAGCTGACTCTCTCACCCCAAGGCCTGTCTGCTATTCCCGGTGATAGCAGAGGCTGCCGGAAGCGCTCTGGAGCTGGAGCTGTATGTGCCGATCCTGGGCCCTCAGCAGAGCCCCAGAAACACCGCAGCTCCAACTGACACTTCCCCAGGCCTGTGCTGTGCTGCCACCACTTCAGCTCATCTGCCCCTGCTACACTTGTCTAGGTTGCATATCACCTGCCAGGTACCAAAGTACTACCAGTGGTACTTGTACCACTGTTGAAAAGCCCTGATCTATTTAACTTAAAATAGAGCCTAATCCTTTCCCAGCTCCAAGTATCATGCAAGTTAAGATTGAACCCGATGGATACAAAAAAAGGGGGATTATGATAACACAATAGCATTTTCAATTACATATGCTGCTTAATCTTTGTTGATTGGCTAAGTCAAGACAGGGAATGATAACTAATAGGTTATGCCAAAGGCTTTGTGAAAAGAGATGTTAAAGACGGATTTTGAATGAAGTCAGAAAAATAATACTGCAAAGCGTTCTGGAAGTATACAGGGAAGCAAAAATAATAAAAAAGCAATGATTGTTTTCAAATGAGCACAGTAAATCTTTGGGCAACAGAAAAGGGTAGAATAAAAATCGTAGGCAGCAGTGTAGTAAGTTATACAATCAAATCCATAGTTTGTAGACAATCAGGAAATAAAATTATGCCAATATAGATTTACACATGATCACAGGAGGATAAATTATTATGGTAGCAGAGTGCTGGATCGGTGTGAAGGAAGTAAAGTGACATAAAAGAATGCCAAAAAAGATTGTAAGCATGAGATGACCAAGAAGTGAGACAAAGTTTTTCAAAATAACAACATGATTTGCCTATTTCATGCTAATTTATGCATGGTCACAAGTGTGTACATTATGAGAAACCACACTTTCTTATGAAAACCCTGAAAGAGGAATCACTACTATATCCAAATTAAAGATTGTGGTAAAAGTTAAGCTAAGAGAATCACAACTTTGTTTAAAAAAATTATATGAGTTCATGATTGTGGCACAGCATACCAAGGACTCAGGCACTCACAGCTAAGTCTCATGATTACACTACTTATCCAATAATTGATTCTTAGTACAGTTACTTGTACATACATTTTCTAGAAACATCCATAATTCAATGGTATAGAACAGAGATCTGCAAAAAGGTTGCTCTAACTCAACAGTTGAAAAAATTGTTAGTCCGAAGACCTGGCTGCTAAAATTCAGAAGAGCTCATTGTACAGTAGTTATATAGAGGACAATGGTCTTTGGGAAATTTCTAGAAATCTAATAAAAAGTGCATTAATCTCCATCCCTATGCTTTAAATATTGACTAAAGTTGAATATGACAGAAGTTTAATAATGTGGCAGATAAGTTTCACGTATTGGGCAAAATACAGTCCAAGCTTTACTTTTTCCTCCAGCAATCTCTATTTTACTTCAACAAAGAAACCAAGCACAAACTTTCCAGATGTGAACATCTGTTTCTCATACGCTTCAACCAAGAAAACATGAGAAAGATTAATGACTCCAAGCACAGAACTGGTCAGTCATAACAAGGAAAACTGAAGAATACTCTGGAGTGATAGTTCCCATTATTAAGTCTCCTTTAAATTCCAGACCCAACACATCTTCCAACCCTTCAACATGAAATACATATTTACTCTTATTCTAAAGTGAAATATAATTATGCTGTCTTTGAAACGTAGGGCGAGGAGCAACATTCTTCACATACATTTTTTTTAACAACTTAGGATCTATAAGAATTACAAGAGCAATTCCAGGCCACCCACAAATCAAAGATTTGGCAAGCAAGTAAACCCTAAGCTCTGAAATGATTAGAATCATCATCCAAAGTAGAAGTTTGGTGCACAACCCTACATTGCCTAATTTTTATATTTTTGCATTCAAAACTAAGGACATGCTATTTACCTGATAAGCATTTTCTCCAGCCCAGAAGCCAAACTGTGAATAGGAACATATGATGGACTGTGAGAGCTCACACTTGAGAGTAAGGCGTGGGTTACCTCAGGAAAATTTGCTCAGCTTCTGGGCAAGTATGTCCTGCCTTTCCTACTCTGGGCCTCTTCTAATGCATTGGATTAAATGCTCCAGGATTCACAGCTACTCTGCTGGAAGTATCATAGTGTGGAAGGTTGACTGTGTTTTAAAAAAAATCCATCACCATATGCAAAGGAAACTGAAGTGGCACAATATGCCTGACAATAAAATTTGGAAGGATTACAACAATTATTCTTGCAGTCTAAGATGATTACAAGGTCACACTATTCCCTGCTGCATCCTTGAAAGGCCATGCAATATGGATTGCAAAGAAATGCACTCACTCCCATAGCACAGGGCCATCAGACAGTATGCATCAGAAATAGGTAGTGATCTACAGAAACAATACAGCAATTCTGAGAGCTTTTTGAGAGCAGCAGCATTTGGTACTAGCTCAGTGTTAAGCTCAGTGCTCATCACAAAATAATGTGCTGTGTTGCTTCACAGTTCATTGACACAATGTATGCTTAGCATGAGGTCTCAGCTTCAAGCCCCAGTTAAAAGGAAAGCTCTTAGTTTGCCCCTTGGAGCACTAATGCTGGTGAGAATAAATTGAGACAGGTAACCTGCACACTCAACTTACATTTTTATGCTGCCCACAGCCAAATTTCAATAATCCTCAACAAGCAGCCAGGTCAGATTTCTGGCTAGAATAATCTGATTTATTCTGTTATGAAGAAGTAGAGAGGAGAATGAAGGAAGGAAAAATCAATGATCTACCTACCGGTAATTTGTGATCTATACCCACTGAAGGCATCAGCCTTTCTATGTGGCTGGTTGGTGAGTACACTCTTGAAGAGAAAAGGTATTCACCATCTCTGCAACAGAAACTACTCATTTTTTATATTATGAATTCATGCACCCAGGCAAATTAGTCCATGTACTGTTTTGCCTGAGCAGTAAGTAATGCACATGGAACAGGATGCATTTATAGTCAGTCCTCGACCTATGACCATTTGTTCAGCAACCGTTAAGTTACAAGGCACTGAATGAATAGAGGTTATGCCTGATCTTCATTGTTTCAGCCATCCTAGCAGCCCTGCCATCATGCAATTACAATCTGGGCATTTGGCAACCAGTTTACAATTATAAGCAATTGTAGAGACCAGCAATCATGTGATCATCATTTGCAACTTTGATTCCAGAAAATCAATGGTGAAGCTGGCAGGGAAGGTCTTGAATCACTGGAGTAAATCTTTCCCTCCTACACATCCTCCCCCAGCCTCTCTATTCTTGCTCTGTGTTGAACAGTTGAACACCTTAGTGCACCCTCATGCAACCTTCCCTGACCCTACACCACACCTGGCCCTCACTGCCTCTCCCGAGCATCCCCACACTCCCTCTCCCACCCTGGCAGGAGTCACTTACCTGCCTGCTGGCTTGGAATTTGCAACTTCCTACTGACCTCCTCACTACATTTGGTTGTGGGAAAGAAGCAGGAAGCTGCCTCCTCTAACAACTATAAGATTCTGTTAACATGGCAACCATCCCTTGATCTGATATCATAAATCTTTGGCTTGACATTGGACTGCTTGCCTTGCTCAGCCAGGTCTTATCTACAATTAATCCAATTAATAGTTGTTTCTCACCACCTTGCTGTTGGGATTTACAGATGCAAGTCTCCCCCTTAACACTCCATGTGCCTAGGAATTGTACCTGGCTTCTGAAGGGGTGTTATAAAAGCCAGGATGTGCAAATCCTTTGGAATGAGGGATCTCCTGTCTCCCATAATATCTGCCAAACCAGTTTGATCTAGCAGGGTTGGCACACTCTGGGTTCCATCAATTAAATAATCCCATCTTATCAAGAGCCCAGGGGTGCACCTTCTCTGTAGCAATGCCTGAACTCTAGGAGAAGGTCCCCCGCCCCCTGTGAAATTTGAACAGTTGGGATTCAAAAGACTTTAAAGACCTGGTTCTTGAGAACTTGGCCTTTGGAGAGGATGACTGGTCCCCCTTTCTTCTTTTATTTCCCCTCTAGCGTTATTGTTCTTTGTCTTGTGCTGTTTTATATTTTGGGTATTCTTTGTTTTTTAAAATATATTTTAACAATTGTAAACCACCCAGAGTTGCTTTATAATATGCATGGGAGATGCTTAGAAAAATGCCAAGTAGCTTTGCATACAAACTGGGAGCAGCTTTGAAAGGATGTAAACTTGGAAACAGATGTGGGCAAGAACCAAATCTTACAGAATCACATGCAAACAGTCTGGAGGTAGGTTAGTCTGTTAGCCAAATAAGGGCCAAGTGGAAATAATTTCTGTGCCCAAAACAGAATGCCTTCAAGACTGTTATATCATGCAGGCAGGAAAAAGAAAACAAGAATCTAAACTAGAAATAGCACTTGCATTTACTACACAGCACTAGATGGAATTCCTTTGGAACAATTCTATATAAATCTCCATAAATCTTTAAATCAAATCAAATCAAATCTTTATTACAGTCATAGACTAGCATACAGAAAGTGGGTATGGTCATTAAAGAAGCATAAATAACTAAAAAATTTAAAAAATTATGAAAAGCTAGAAGACATAAAAGATAAATGAATTAAAAACTGGCAGTATGTATAATACCCTGCCAACAAAACTGCGTATAGACAAGGCTATGGTCTTCCCAGTTGCAATGTATGGCTATGAAAGTTGAACCATAAGAAAGGTTGAGCGCCAAAGAACTGAAGCCTTTGAACTATGGTGCTGGAGAAGACTCCTGCAAGTCCCTTGGACTGCAAAACGATCAAACCGGTCAGTCCTAGAGGAGATCAATCCTGACTGCTCTTTAGAAGGCCACATCCTGAAGTTGAAACTCAAATACTTTGGCCACCTTATGAGAAGGAAGGACTCACTGGAGAAGAACCTAATGCTGGGAAAGGTTGAGGGAAAGAGAAGAAGGGGACGACAGAGAATGAGGTGGCTGGATGGAGTCACTGAAGCAGTAGGCATGAGCTTAAATGGACTCCAGAAGATGGTAGAGGACAGGAAGGCCTGGAGGAATGTTGTCCATGGGGTCGCAATGGGTCGGACACGACTTCGCAACTAACAACAACAATGTATAATAACCAAGAATCTAGAAGAAGGGATAGAAGCAGTAGATTTGTGTAAGAAAGCCCAAAAAGTTAGCATGTGGAAGTTACAGAGCAATCTAATACGGCAAATCATTAAATCTAAGTTATAGCATAGATGTCATCTGATGAATTTTAGGTGCTGCTGCATAGAACCTGGTAACACAGTATGTTGTGACAAGGTTAGTATCTGAAAGCAGCAGGATGATGTATAATTGACCTCCTACCGTGGCTATTTTTGCAGTAAGAGTGAGATGAGTCTAGTATGAAAGTCTCTGTAATGTAGGCACATGCTCTATCGTTTCTGTATGTCCAGAGTCACAGAGGCATTGTCTCTTGAGGTAAGGAATTTTCCTATATTGACCTTCAAGGACTGCTAAGCAACATGACAGAGTAACTAACGGCATGTTGGGTTTAATTATTCAAGTTTAGTTAAGTATACCATGGGAAAGCAAAGTATCTGTTGGATTCATCGGCAATAAAGATTGGAGTCCTGGCCAGGTCCAATTGGTGCTCTGTATCTGCTTTTTAATAAGTTCTTTGATGTGATTATATCCCATGCTAAGTAGAAGACCTGGGGAGAAGCCCAAATTTAGACTTTAGTTGCCACTGCCTGCTTACATGTAGATTGAAAATAATAACTCACAATTAATGTGGCTAGGCTGGGGGGGAGGGGGGGAAAGATTGAGTATAATCACTCAAATACTATTGCCCATATTCTACCCACCGCTTTTCTGAATCCTATCTCTAGTTGTATTAGGGAAACAATTAGGGACTTGAAGAACTAATCTTAAAAATTTGGATTAGATAAGTTCTAATTGTGCAAAATTGGAGAGTGAGCTCAACATAGTACCATAATAAGTTGTATTGGTGGCTTGGCTTTGAACAAATTGAGAGCTGTAAGTATAACCATAAATCTTTATTCATCCAAGCTACTTGCCTGGCTGGTCAAAAGAAACTGGATTTGTATAGTCCCACACATTTCAGAGCACTACTTTCAAAGAATCAGCCCAGTTCTAGTGCCTTGATCTCCTATCCCCAAAACTAAATTTTACTAGAACAATGAAGCTGGGTTCAATCACCATGCTACATACTGTGATTTCCTTGATTATGGGTTCATAACCAAATCTGGCCATTGTGATTTGCAAATGATGGTTTATGGCTTACTGTTTTGTGTGAACCTGGCAAGCATAGTATGTTCAACAAGCATCGATAAAATTAGCCATGGCACATCGAACAATGTGTTTGCAATGTGACATGGTCTCTAAAGTATATGCTAGCTTAATTTAATGTGTGGGAAATCTTGTCTGCTTAATTAAAAAAATGCCTCACATCCAAAAATTCAAATTATTAAGGGGAGGGAGGGGCTGTCTGATTGCATTAAAAATGCAAAAATAAAAATAAAGTCTTTTACTCCCAGAAATATATTTCAAACTGTAGCACATGTTGATAGCTTCAATTCAAGGCATAATTTTTCACATATCACATATTTCCATATGCATTGCAGAAAGAACTACATTGATTTTCCCTTCCATTGCTCAAGAATCATGCTTCTGTAGCCAAAGCTCCACCTCACTCCTGCCAAGGAAAGCAATCAGCCAATTTCCTTGCAAATGCAAGCACACTGTATTACCATATGTTAACTATTGATAATCTCCTAAATCATTATATCTTCCACCCAACATTGGAAAGTTCTAGCTTTTTTAGCATTTGATGTTCTTACACACTTCAGGAGGGCAAACAAGAATTCCATTAATTCACAATAGTTTTCATTACTAGTCCATCTTTTCCTCTACACATGGTCAAAGCACATGTTTGTAGATTCAAGGCTCTACTTGCCAATCAGTATATTTTATTATTATGTTTTCCAATCAGTACGCACACTTGTTAAAACATAAGAAGCTAAGCAGTGCCCTGCTAGATTAGACATGGGCCTATCTAGTTGAACAATTCGTTCTTACACTGGCCCACTAAGTACACAAGGAAACCCACAAGTTCCCTGGCATACAACCATCAAATACCGCTGGTCCCCATGACTTTTATGAATTGGTCCATTTTTAAAAGTCAGGTAAGTTGGTAGCCAGCACCATATCTCATGATAGTGAATTCCAAAGTTTAATTACATGTTGTGGAGAAAAAAAATCCTTTTGCCTGTCCTCATTCTTTCAGATTCAGTTTCATTGGGTGACTTCTGATTCTAATATTCTGGGGAAGGGAAAATAACTTATCCTTGTCTGCTTTATACACACAATGTATAATTCTGTACACCTCAATCAGGTCCCCACTCATTCACCACCTTTCTAGACTATTGATCATCTTAAATGCCCTCCTCTGAACTTTCTCTGGCTCCATTACATCCCATGGCAAAATTCAGAAAAGTTCAGGAAATGCACAGTACCAAACAGGAAAAAATAATGTAAACCAAATCTGTTTTCATTTTCAGGATTTGAGCCATTGCTTAAATTACCTTAAAATTTGCCACTTCCAATAAAAAAGATTAGTTGTATTTATGGCCTACTAACTTATATGCAGACCACATCATGAGAAAGGCAGGGTTAGATGAATCAAAAGTTGGAATTAAGATTGCCGGAAGAAATATCAACAACCTAAGATATGTAGATGATACCACTCTAATGGCAGAAAGTGAAGAAGAACTAAAGAGCCTCTTGTTGCGGGTGAAGAAGGAGAGTGCAAAAGTTGGCTTGAAACTTAACATTAAGAAAACCAAGATCATGGCATCCGGCCCTCTCAATTCCTGGCAAATAGATGGGGAAGAAATGGAGGTAAGTGAAAGATTTTATTTTCCTGGGCTCCAAGATCACTGCAGATGGGAAGTGTAGCCAAGAAATTAAAAGACGCTTGCTCCTCGGGAGGAAAGCCATGACAAATCTAGACAGCACACTAAAAAGCAGAGACATCACCCTGTCAACAAAAGTACGTATAGTCAAGGCTATGGTCTTCCCAGTTGCAATGTATGGCAGTGAAAGTTGGACCATAAAAAAGGCTGAGCGCCAAAGAATTGAGGCCTTTGAATTATGGTGCTGGAGAAGACTCCTGCGAGTCCCTTGGACTACAAGGCGATCAAACTGGTCAGTCCTAGAGGAGATCAACCCTGACTGCTCTTTAGAAGGCCAGATCCTGAAGCTAAAACTCAAATACTTTGGCCAACTAATGAGAAGGAAGGACTCACTGGAGAAGAACCTAATGCTGGGAAAAATTGAGGGCAAGAGAAGAAAGGGACGACAGAGAATGAAATGGCTGGATGGAGTCACTGAAGCAGTAGGCGTGAGCTTAAATGGACTCCAGAAGATGGTAGAGGACAGGAAGGCCTGGAGGAACGTTGTCCATAGGGTCGCGATGGGTCGGACACGACTTCGCAGCTAACAACAACAACAAAATTAATGAGTTAATTTAATGCAGAGACCAACGTAACTACTATCAATTTCAATGGAAATCAAGTTCAATTAACTTTCTTCATACTGAGGATATTTTATTGTTTCTTCCATATTGCGATTAGCAACCCTTCCAAAATGGGATAGGTACAAACTTTTTTGTGTGTGATTGCTTATATATACCCTTTTATTTTAATTCAATTTAATTAATAATAATTCTTTTGTATGGTATATACCTTTTAAAAATAAAGCCTGCATCTGTCTCTGAGTACTGAAAAATATACATTCAGGAAAAAATCCACTTTCATTAGTAATGATAAGATTTTCCTGACTAATAAATTGTGATTTGAATCATTAAATATTCCTCAGCATTGATTTAAGTAAATTTGATTTAAATCAAATTCATCCTGATGTGATCATTTTAGAAAATTGTATATTTACTACTTGATATTCAATAAATTGGATGACAGGTGCAATTTTCTATCAAATAAGCTGCAAAAATATGCTTCATCCTCAGTACTGTCCATTTCCATTAACAATTGATAATACCTAACAAATATAAAATTAAATTTTGGACTACACATAATATCTCATCTTCATTATTTTATAAAGTTCTTGAAAAAATTAAACTGGAAGGAAAGAACTGAGCTACCTGGAAGAGGATTATAAAAAGTTCATTATACTTTGTGTGCAATTATTAGAGTATGTAATGTCATTTTTGATTCTCTTTTGAAGATTGGACTGGCAGAAGGGGTGGTGTGTTAAAAAAAACCCTAAAACTCAACCATATTTCCATTTTTCTCAATGAGTTTGAGATAAAGCTAAGATTTTTAAATACAATCTTTTCTCTCTTCTCCTTAAAATTTTATATTATGTTCTTGTTAATTCTAAATTTAGATCCTGTCTAAGTCTTATTTAAGAGCAGAAATTTCCTTTTAACTGTTGCCTGCCATTCTCAACTAGGCTCAATCCCTACAGAAAATGAAGGGTCAGGAGAGACTATAGTGTTTAAATCCAGCTTCATACAAATGTAGGTGGTATCAGGTTTCTATAATTTTCTCTTAACACAGACACAGGAAGGGTCAAAATGACTTCCTCATCAACAAACTGAGTTTAAGGCCTCTTTCTCACATGTAAGTGGCAAGCTTGCCCAAGAGGCTTAATTAAAGCATACTTTTAAAAGAACTTTATAACCTTTTCCCAGATTTATAGGTGGTCTTCCCCCTAGGCAGGCATATTTAGTTAAATCACCTCAATCCAACAACCCTTCCCATTTGCAGAATCTCTAATACTCAGGGAATTACTTCATGGAGAGCCAAGTATGAAAAGAAATGGCCACACAGGTTGATTGGTTGATTCTGTTGATATGAATGCAAAACCCCCTGACTTCCATTTCATCAAGCACATGCCTCGATTACAGTGTACAGTATTAAAATCTTAATCTCCTGGCATTACTACGCTCATCCTAGGCCTACTTACATTTATTAAAATCCAACCCCTTTAAATTGCATGGATTCATTAAGGCAGGACTCCCCAAACTTTTTCCTCCATCCACCACTTTGGGGATTTGACAAAACCTTTTGAATTTTGCTCTTTATGAAGGTAAGAGTGGAAAATCCTATTTCATCCATGTAACTTGCTTGGAAATAGCAATGATTGCATCATGGCCTCACTAGCTCCCACAGGATATTCATCATGAATTGTTAACCAGAAAGAATCAAATGGACCTTTTTCAAAATAACATTTTGCATTGACTGCTTGACCTCAGCTCAGTCATTTCGTCTGTAAAACCATTAATGGGTTCATGTGTCATAACTGAAAAAGAAACCACTTTTAATCATTTTGGACAGTTTATCTAGGTTTGGAACGCAGAGATCTTGGTTAATTTGGGTCCCAACAGGAAATCAATTCAGAGAAAAGAATACAAACATAAAACTAGGAAAGGAATATTGCAGTCAAAAAACAAAGCCACAAATAACAACTTATTTATTTAATATTTATATCCATACTGAAATAGTTGATAGAGAAGAAACAACACTTTTAACAACTATCCTTTAAACAATATGACAACATCCTTATAGATAATTTAGAACACTCTTGCCATTCAAAAATTCGTTCTTTCCAGATTCTTCAATGATATATAGAATAGTGAAAAGTCATCAAGACTCTTAACCACATATCCAAGTATCAGATGAAGATTTGACCAATTTATGCAACAGATTAAAGTTCTGAATATCTCTGGGAAATTGAACAACAATTACATAAGAGTCGCCTATAAAAGAAGCCAACTAAATGCTATAAGTCCACCTTATACATCTCACTAAAGGTAGTATTACTGAATTTCATAACACTTCAAAAAGTAGGGATTAGAAGACTTGCTACCACACAAAAAATATTCAAGTTCTGGAATATTTAAACAGGTTTGCAAGCAGAAAAAAAGGTAAATAAGAAAACAAAATTAACTTTTCTTGATGTCTAACAAGTGAACTCTCCTCATGCAGCAATTCTGAAAACTAAAGACCTATCCACTCCAGCAACTTAAAAGGCATTTGCTTAAGTACTATACATATTATTATGAATGGGGTATGAAACCATTACAAATAAAACTCTCCCTCTGAATCTGACGATGTCAAAATTCAACCTTTGTGAAAGTCTTTATGATCAGTGATTGGTAAACTTTTATTTTTAGGAAATGGGGAAAATCATGTTCATCAAGGTGAGCAGTCTGCAATCCCCAACCCCCATGCACGCCCCCCCCACATTTTTTTGCAGACAAAGTGACTAGCACAATTACAAAATGAAGTTGTATTACATGTCAGTTTTTTAAAAATAAATAAAGGCCAATAGAATGTCACTAATTATAAAGTTAAATAAGCTCTTTGAAAAAATTCAGATGCAAACTAGAGTCCTGTTTCTTACTGGATGAGCCACCAATGTGACCTTCATTATGAAAAAGACAGAAGGAATCGTGAGGACAAAAAGAATTTAGCTCAGGCATCCCCATAATAATTAATTCAAGTGATAAACACAAGCTACTCAGAAATACAAAGGAGATATTTAGGGCCAGAAGATTCTAAGACTTGCAAATCTAATAGTTGTCATTGCAGTTTTTTTAAAAGCTTAGGGAAAATTCAATCATACTGTAGAAATAAACTGTTATGGTCAAATTGATTGATAAATGTGAAAAACAAAAGTAGACCAATTGATAAATTTACTAAAAAATAATAAATCGGTCTACAGCATGATAGATTATGGCTTATGTACATCAACTTATTTTTTTTTAGTTTGTTTACATGCCTATTATTTGGGAATAAACCAATTTTGATTTCATATTTCTTACATTGATAATTATTTTATTAACAGTTTAATAAAATCACAAAAATAGATAAAACACATTCTTATAATGGCGCTTGAAAGCTGCAGTCACAAGAGCCAGACAAAAAGCAATAAACGTTCCTCATTTTTCAAACAGACAGTTGGTAACATGGGGCCAGTAATACTGTTAATAACATAGATGGAGCCACATCAGAGATCGGACACAGGTGAACTTTCACACAATTACTTAGGACAGAAAGTCTTTCAATTACATTTACAAGGCTATTAAGCAAATTGGGTATACACAGGCAAAGGTAAGCATCACAACAAAGAGGCCTTAAGAAAAATAGATACAATATGTCCATGAATTATGCAAGCAGATGCTGGAAATTATTTTCCTGCTGAAAGCTGGACTCTCTTCATATCTATTACTAGGGAGCAAAACAGGCCAAGCAACAAGTTTAATCTTTAATTTACCTAATATATAATGCTTCATAGTGTTACAAACTTCACACTTATATGAATCAACTACAGAACACTTGATAGAAAATTAAAAGAAAATGTTGACAGAATGAAATATGTGAACACAGTGAAATCTGAAATGGACAATGAAAGGAGAATTTCACAAATAAGAGAATCTTGGGAGTGACACATAAGAATTATTGTCCAGAGTTGAACAATACTAAACGATCATGAAGGCTTGAATGCAAGCACACTATCAAGCCTAGGCAAATCCTTCAAATGGACACCATGATCATAGCATTCCTACTTTATGCTTTGCTGTTAATCCTGGTGAAAACCATTCCCTATACACCTAGCCAATTTGGGAACCTCTGAAAGCAGCCACACCAAACTTTCAGAAGGGGCAGCCATCTCAACAGTTTGAACAGTTCTTTACCTGTGGCAGTAAAGGATTTACCCAGCCCTAAAGTTCTTCCTAGGCCAAGGGTAGGCAACCTCGGCTCTTTTATGACTCATGGACTTCAACTCTCAGAATTCCTGGGAGTTGAAGTCCATGAGTCATAAAAGAGCCGAGGTTGCCTACCCCTGTCCTAGGTCATGTCACCATAAGGGACAGTGAACAGACAGAAGACACAACATGAGTATTGCTGCTGGAGAATGCTAATACAGCCACAGAGTATATTTGTAACAGATGCCTCAAGGAGCTGAAAAAGAAATTTTAGCTGAACTAAAAATACAAATTCATCAATGTGGAGAAAAGCAAAGTCTTACATTTAGGCAAGAAAAACCAAAGGCATACATACAGATTGGGCAAGACCTGGCTCAAAAACAATAACTGTGAGAGTGACATTGGAGTCCTAGTGGACGATCACTTGACTATGAGCCAGCAGTGTGCAGCAGCAACCAAAAAAGCTAACAAAATCCTGGGTTGTATAAACAGAGGCATAGAATCAAGATCACGAGAAGTACTATTACCGCTTTATAAAGCCCTAGTAAGATCACACCTAGAATACTGCAGCCAATTTTGGTCACCATACCACAAAAAAGATGTTGAGAGTTTGGAAAAAGTTCAAAGAAGAGCAACTACAATGATCAGGGGCCTGGAGACTAAAACATATGAAGAACAGCTATGGGATTTGGGTCTGGCTAATCTAAGGAAAAGAAATAGGGGAGACATGATAGTGTTCCAGTATCTGAGGGGCTGCCACAAGGCAGAGGGGGCCAGGTTGTTCACCAAAGTACAAGATGGAAGGACGAGAAACAACAGTTGGAAACTGACCAAAGAGAGAAGCAACCTGGAACTAAGGAGAAATTTCCTGACAGTGAGGACAAGCAACCAGTGGAACAGCTTACCCCCAGAAATCGTGGGTGCTCCATCACTGGAGATTTTTAAGAAGAGACTGGACATCCACCTGTCTGAGACAATATAGGTTCTCCTGCTTGAGCAGGACTAGAAGACCTCCAAGGTCCCTTCCAGCTCTGCTCTGCTCTGCTCTGCTCTATTCTATTCTATTCTATTTTTCTCATAGCAATATTAAGGGGGAAAAACCCAGATATATTTGATAGATATCATGAGCAACTTTGTATCTGTTAAGAATAACATCTGTGGAAAAATTCAAATGTTACAATTAGAGCAGGGTGTCAAACTGCCAGCCCGCGGGCTGGATGCATCATAGCAAAACCGTGTCCACCCCATTGCCAACAATGGAAAAAAAGTCACACTACGTCACGACATGTCATGTGACGTTGCGAGTCTGACACCCCTGAATTAGAGCATGATAAAAGATTTGTACTTTTT
Source organism: Vipera berus (assembly GCF_964194415.1). Classification (NCBI taxonomy): domain Eukaryota; kingdom Metazoa; phylum Chordata; class Lepidosauria; order Squamata; family Viperidae; genus Vipera; species Vipera berus. Next base: position 32,315,319 of record NC_138204.1, read on the forward strand.
ACACAAAAGATTTGTACTTTCTGTGAACATGACAAGGAGAAAATTGAGCATATCTTCTGCAGTTACTACTATGGTATCTTACACATACTTTAATGTTAACTTTTTGCTTATGTGCTACAGAAGCAGCACAGAAAACAGAGGTAAAGTCACCTGCAAATTCTCTTTTGACAGTATTTTGAATTCTAGCATCCGACGACTTCCTCTGGTTACTCCTCAAACAAAGGAAGTTTCTGCAGCCATTTTTAGTTAAGATTGTGTCAACTATTGCAAGCAAAGTTTCTCAATTACTACTAGCTAGGAAGATTTTCATGTTAATTTAAAAAATACAGCAGAAATTTTTTTGTCCCACTCACACATTAACCAACGATGGATATAACCCTGAATCTGTTTTTCCCCCCACAGAATCAGAGATATAAACAAAGGAGAAAATGGTAGGAGAATGTAAAAAAATGTTAAAAAAAAACAACCCGAGGATTTGGTATTTGGAAATGTTGAACAATAGGCTTAATGCAATTAACTGTACTAGATGAATTCCAAGGTCTTGGAGGACCCAAATATTCTCTTTCAGCTCTAATAATAAATAATAATAAACCTTTATTGTCAAAGTACAACATGTGTACATTGAGATTAGCTGAGCCTCCCCCCGTGCTCTCTCCCCCCAACACACAGTGACAACTAATACAGGAGATGTTATGAAAAAATTAAATTAGAATATGATCTGTTAGAAACTGGTGGAACCAAGCTATTAATTGCCCAGGCTCCTATAAGCTGACAGCAGGAACTAACTGTGCTTATCAGGTTGGGCAAACTAATTATAGTATTTACTGATGCTTATACATTATGAATACTATTCTGTGGCAATATAATACTTACATTTTATCATACAGCCAGGTTAACCAGCAGGCAGCAATATTATATTAATATAATATAATGTATGTTCAAAACACACAAACCACCTAGTTTTTCTAAGAGCCTGTTATACCATATAATATGCTATTAAACATAATTCACAAGAAATAGATTTGCTAAGCACTACACTATGTGAGGACACTGATAATCTATACATTTGATTCTTGATGAGTATTTTGAAGAATTACGGTTGAACATAATGGTTGTGTTCTATATCAATGCTTCTCTACACTGGCTGAAGAATTGAAGTATAGACATTTTAAGATTGCTGAGGTTGAGAAACACTGTTCTACAGGTAGTCTTTGACTTATGACTATAACTGAATCCAAAATTAAGTTATGCTGGTTGTTAAATCGGTCATCAGGATTTTTACAACCTTTTTGCAGCAGTTAAGCAAACACCCTGTCGTTAAACAAATGCCACAATTATTAAGCTACATTAAGTACTTTCTAAAACACTGAAGTAAAAGCTGACTTCAACTTATTTATTAGACCAGGGCTTTTCAACCTTTTCACCCATTGTACCACTTTTAGGATATGGCAACATCTGAGTACCACCAGCTGCCCAGCAAGGTGTCAAAAACTTGATGACCAAAAAAAAAAAAAGGAAAAAAGTAAAAAAGTGATGAAGTACAGGTAGTCCTCAACTTACAACAGTTCGCTTAGTGACTGTTTGAAGCTACAATGGCACTGGAAAAAGTGCCCCCAAAGCCACAGCCAAGACACCTGCCTGCCCACCCGGCAGTGCTCTTCCTCCTGTCTGAGGTTTTCATTATTGTGAGCATTTCTGTTGAGACTGGCAGTGGAGGTGGGTGGGGGGTGTTTGGTTTTTATTCCCCCCGTCTGCTGGGTGGTTGCAGCAGGTTTTGGTCACTTCACATGACTCTGGGACACTGTGACCGTCTTAAATATGAATCAGTTGCCAAGCATCTGAATGTAAATCACAAGACCCTGGGGATGCTGCAACATTCCAGCTTATCGGTGCTTCTTCTGGGCTCAGAAGCACCAGGATCAGCGCTGAGGTCCAGCTGGAGCCTGGCACTGATCCTGGAGCTTCCACCGAGCCCTGACAAACCTGAAGAAGCGCTGATCCTGACGCTTCCGCTGAGCCCTGACAGCCCTGCAGATCCAGCCATCTCTCGCTCAGGCTTGTGCGGTGCTGCCACGGGTGCAGCTCATTCCCCTCTTCCACTACCACTTTTCTAGGATGGTCGCGTACCACCTGCCAGGTACCAATGTACCACAGGTGGTTGTACCACTGGTTGAAAAGCCCTGTATTAGACAACATTCATTTCATTTTATTTTATTTTGATATTTTACATATTTTGCAATTTAAAAAATACCTAGGGTATGAATCTGTCTTTTTGTGTGTACACACGTACACAGAATAGCCTGCATTGAAACAGCTTTGACCATGTCAAATATATTCCCATAAACTGCCTAAACATGTAATACAATAACAGAATAAGAAGCAGTTGTCATTCCTTTTATGGGGATATACTTTCTAGAAAGGAATACTCATCCATTTTCATTCATCTGTGACACCATTATGCATTTCCCTGTGAAACTGCAAAACATTAGCTGCCATAAAAGCAGCTTCATATTTCTCCTTCTGTTTGGAGAGAATTTGAATAGAAACCTTTGACCCACTGAGGTCACATTGTGAGCATTATTTTAGGGTTTTTTTTAAAAAAACTGCAAAGATTAAGAGGTCAATAATATGCATTATATATTCCTATCATTGTCCCAAAATAGCTATTCTTATGTGTGCTTAAATATTATTTTTGTCTACATTGCAGAAAAAAATCCTTGCACAATAAAACTAATCCATCTCTTGGAATTTATTCAATTTTGGTTTAGATAAAATTGAAGAATATACTACAGTACTATAAGAATGCTCTAAGAATAAAAAAGAGATTTTACTCATGAGTTCTTTGTGGGATATGCCCAGCAATCACAGCATTTCCTAAGATGAAGAGGTTTTGCAGAAGTGATATATAAGTACCCAGAAGTCCTGGTTGGTTCTACAAATACACACATGTAGGATTCCACATTATTTTCATAATACACATGACCAAGCCTCAACCACTCTTAATTGGTGGGTATAAAAATATTTTCCTTCTGAATGAACAAGTGTGTTGAACTTGCTTATTATTTTAAAATAAGCATCAAAGGCACATTATATGTATATCATTTATTACTTCAGGGCAACAGACTATAAAGACAGATATCAGTATTTCTATTCATCAACTCCAGACAGTTTTTAAAGATTGGAATGAAAATACACATACTAGAAGCCACCACATTTCTCTAATTTTAAAAGAAACCATTCATTAATGTAGGACATTATTTTCCATTTGGAAGTCTAGGAAGGTGCTACAAGCTGTCACTCTCCCTATCTTTACTCCATTAATTCCTAGATTCTAATTTTCTACTTTCTTGTTTGTGTAAATTATATTTTGCCAACTGCAAGCAAAGGTTTTGCTCAAAATATGGAAACAAGCAAATCAGAGGAATGACCTGGATTAAAAAAAATAAGAAGGGCAGGATTGAGAACAGCATGCTTCAAACCAACTTTTGGATCAGGGATAGATCTTGTGCTATGCTTATTAATATGGCAAAGCACTTTGAAGGGATACTACGAGAACGTCTACTTGAATACATCTGTTGGAAGGGTTGACAGAGCTACTTCAAGGACTTTCCCAAGTTTTTTCATGTGCCAGTACAAATACAAGTGCAAGTGTGGCTACTTAACTTTTCTGCCAGTTCCGGTGATAGCACTACTTATGCATGCCTATGCACATGGACTCAGCTTGGGCCCTCACACCTTTCAGCAGCTGGACTGAAGTTTCCAAAGGATGAAGCTGTCTCATCACTGTGTGCTTTTGCTTACAACCATGTACCTACCTTTTCAAATGCTTTGCTCAATCCTAGATAGCTTACCATTTATTTTAGGTCAAAAATCACAAATGACAACACTTAATGTGTCACATTAATTAAATGTAGGTCTTTTAATGGATCCAGAAACAAAATCAAATTCCATTAAATAATCTTCTATCTCACCATACCACACAAAAGACTCCTCCCCAAAATTTTCTAGTTATTTAATTATTTTCATATAAATGTTATGTTCTGTATCATGCTCGTGTCTCACATAATGTTTATTTATGACATATTTAGCAAACATAAATCAATGGGGAAAATATTCTGTCCAGAAGCTTAACACATAAGCTCTTGGAATGTTTTGTCTATTTTAATCATGTAGTTCTGGCTACCTAAGTCATCTAGCTATGTGGCTGGGGAATTCTGGGAGTTGAAATCCACTCACCTTAAGGATGCAAAGACTGATTAACATAGTGCTAGCATGTGGATAAATAGCAACTCATTATTCCCACTGCATATATAGTTTCATCCCAGAAAAAAGCCTAAAAAGCCTCATCTGAACTAAACAAACCATAACAACTTTGATAATATTAATTCAATGTGCAACTGCCCATTAAACTCATTAATGCATATTAAATATGCAATCACACATTTTGAAATAATTAAAGTAGCTCTATTTTCTGCAAAAACTAGGATAATTACATTGTTATAGGAAATATTAATATGCATATATATTTTGAAATTCACAGGGTAAATGATTTCACTTGGGAACCTCTATTTAAAATCCATCTTACATAGCAATTCATATTAAGTTATACGGGACTTCAGCAATGTTGATTTCAATCAATATTTTCAGGAATGTATTTCAAACATATTCCGAAATGCTACTTGTGCTGAGTAAATTTAAGGTACCAGAAACTTACACCTTCTACTTTCCTTGATTTTAAAGGAGAACCGTTCAAAAATATAACCTTACACATTTGTTCCTAAAAAGTACATCAAGGATTCTTCCTTCTGCCCTGCCTAATGTTAGGCAGCTTTAAGGAAATGGTAGTTATGCCCAATTATAAAAACTACTTCTGAAGATACATTAACATCTTTGGTGAAATATCTTTCAGAAGTTTTGCAAGAGTTTGTTTCTTCAAGTTTATATTTTAAGGATAGCAATGATGCATTTAATAGTATACAAAACATTAAATTCAACTTGATATTTCTAGAAGAGGTGGAAATCTAAATTTTCCCAGGAAATTTAGACAATAATAAGATGGATACATTGTTTTGGTTTATTTGTATATACAGGAAAATCTACTTCTATATATGAACCAACTACATATTACAAAATTAAAAAATTATAATGTACTGACCTGAAAAACATGTTACTTATTAAATATAACAAAATTTCACTATTGCCTGTAAAAACTAAAGGGAGCGTGGGCAACCTATGGGATGCATGCAGTCCCAAGTACCTTTTTATGGACCTCATAGGGCATAGGCCATCAAAGTTATGTTCCTTAAATTCAACAGCAATCTGCAAAGTAAGAACAGCATAATTTTCTGAAAATTGGGGAGAAAGTCTTTATGTACCTATAAGGGAAAGAAATCGGAATCAAATCCTAATTCTGCATTCAATTACTTTATTATGTTACTCCATCTCATGTGACCCCAAGACACAATTATTTTAAGAACAGCTTTTGGCCATAAAATTTAGCCTACCCTTGCCCTAAATTTACAGCATTCTCTTGTTCAGATTACACTGCCTATCTTCTAACCTTTTAAAAAATAAAATGTCCTCTTAGTTATTCAAAGCAATAAGTATTTCCACCAGCTTAGAAATGTTTAGATATAAATACAAAAACACCTCATATTTCTGCTTAAGCTTTGTAACATCCATTGATATTAAATCATAGTCAACAAATTATTATTCTCTGTAGGTCTGCAGAAGAACTTGTTGATTGTGATTTAATTTCTTTCAGTGGATGTTATTAAGGCATAAGCAGAAATATGCTACCATTCATTTAACCAATACTTATACAGGAGAACATTTGGTCAGTTTGAATCACAGAATCAAAGGGCTGGAAGGGACCTTGAAGGTCTCCCAGGCCCTAGGCCAGGGGTAGGCTACTTTGGCTCTTTTATGATTTATGGACTTCAACTCCCAGAATTCCTGAGTCAGCATAGCTGACACAGGAATTCTGGGAGTTGAACTCCATGAGTCATAAAAGAGCCAAGATTGCCTACCATAGACCAACTAAGTCTAAAAGAAAAACTGTATAAATTTTGTCTGTATTCAACCAGATTTAACAAAATAATGTGTAACATGCTATCACTTTAATGTTTTTTTTGGTTTTTTTTATTGAAAAGTTTTAACATACAATTTTCCTTTAAAACCCCCCCTCCCCCTCCCTTCTCCCTCCCCCCCTACCTCTCCCCCCTCCCCCCTCCCCCCCGATTTCCCAGAGCTAAATACAAGGTATATAAAAAAAACAATCATAAACAACCATATACTAACAACTATAAACTCTAAAATCCATCACTCTCTAGCTTATATAGGATAAAACAAACCTTAGTAATATTGAATATATATAAAAAAAACTAAAAGAAAAAAAGAAAAAAAGAAAGAAGACTCATTCAAATGCTACATAAAACTTCTTAACCCTATACTTGTTCTGGATAAACTCAATCCATTTTCTCCATTCCATAATATAGCGTTCTTGCGAGTGATCTTTCAAATAGGCCGAAATCTTCGCCATTTCTGCCAGGTCGGAAACCTTTAAAGTCCACTCTTCTATGGTCGGCAGTTCCTCTTTCTTCCAATACTGACCTATCAAAAGTCTTGCTGCCGTAATAAAATTCAACATCAACTTAGTGTCCACAACTGTAGCATCTGTAATTATTCCCAACAAAAAAAGTTGCAGACAAAACTTTATCCTCTGTTTAAAAATCTTCTGCATGTTCCACCAGACTTTTATCCAAAAAGCCTTAACCTTTTTACAAGTCCACCATATGTGAAAATATGTTGCGTCTTCATCACCGCACCTCCAACATTTAGGCTGATAATTCGGATACATACTTGCAAGCTTTTTAGGATCTAGATGCCATCTATAAAACATTTTGTAAAAGTTCTCTCTTAGATTTTGAGCTTGTGTGAATTTTACGTTCCTCACCCAAATCTTTTCCCACGTGTCCATTGTGATAACTTCCTGGATGTTTTGGGCCCATTTTATCATACAATCCTTAACGAGTTCTGCTATCACTTTAATGTTGTGGCATCATCCTGTTCATCTCATTTATAGGAGTGGTTCAACTTCACTGACTAAATATTTTCCACTACAGATCATTGAAATGCTGGCAGACTCTTTCAAGTCAGCAAGAATCCTCACAGAACATTATTTTAGAGCATTCATTCACTAGCCAATTTTATTGCCCATTTGGGAAGAAAAAAATAGGGCAAAAGAGGGTATAATTAGCTTCACTTATAAACGATTCATTATAGTTATAATATGGGCTGATAGGAAGCCTATGGGGTAGTCTAATTGATTTCAGAATATTGTTCTTTGCAGATAAAAAAGTGTATGTGTTGCAGGTTGGAGTAACTGGTAAGGGGATACTACAAGCCCATATGGAATTAATCAAGCACAAGAGTAGCAGCTGGGGCCAATAACAGTCACCTGCAGTTGAGAGACATGGAGATTTAGGATTGGTTTTTAATGCTAATTTCCCCTCCAAAATAATGCACTAGAAAGAGCAGAAAAGACCGGGATGAATAGAGACCTACCAGAACAATGGTTGCACCTGGTGTTAGGAGCAGAGGAACAGAGCTGGCACGTGTTAACAGCATAGGACACATCTGTTACCCTCCACAAGTTGCCCATCCCCCTTTCCTTCCCCACCAGTCATACAAGATCTTTAAACATTCACAGCTTGTGCTATTCAGCAACAAGTTTGAGTTCTTTAAAAGCTCCCTTAGCCTGCTCCAGCTCCATAGAAGGAAGCTGTCACAACCAGTCTCATAGAACAGGAAAAAACCATGAAGATCAAGTTTAAAAAGGACCTGAAAATCTGCAAACCTACTGTACTGCTTTTTGTGACAGATAAGCCTTTTAGTATTAAACAGGTTCTAGCTTGCAGAAGCAAGCATGGTTTGTACAGCTGGCCCTGAGAACTACTTACTCCCTAAAGCAAGAGTGATCCACTTCCAGATATACATTTTGGAACATTTTCTGGAACATTTTGGAAACTTAACAGTTGAAGTGAAATTGGTGCCAAATATGAAGTTGCACCATGGCTTTATTTCTTCTACTGTTATTGTATATACTGTAAAAAAAAGACATCTAAGTTTGTTTTTGAGTGAAGTAGTTTTACAAATCTTAGAAATTAATATTTTGTTTTGTCCTTTGTGAGTATCTTATTTAGGATTTTAAACGCAGCTCGGAGCAGAGGGTTTGGAATTCTGATACCAAAATGCCTAAGGTATAGAGCCAGTAACATATCATAAGAAGTGGTGATATTTCCCAAACTAATTTTTTAATTTGATTGTATTTGTAGAAACCTTATTAGCAATGCGAGGAAAAAATTCATGAGTAACAGCATCAAAATTCTAAGCACCAGTGCATTGCAGAACTGGATGTTTTCCAAGTCTACAGATGTATGGTATCAAAATTTCTTACTCTGACAGCTATGATAACAATATCAAAACAATTCAACCTATTACTCCATGTTTATCCTCTCATTTTCCCAAATGGTCCAGAATATTCTGCAAACTAATGCATGAAATACCTTGAATTTAAAATAGATTCACACTAATAAAAATGTCTGAAAAGGAACTGCTTGGTTAAATATGATTGTGATCAGAATATCTTTTGCTTTTAAGATACTAACTTTGCAAGATATAACTACATTAAATTTGGTGTATATTTTGGAGTCACTGTACAGATTATGAAAAGTATTCAGGTCTATTCTAAATTTATATAGGTAGCTCTTGACTTATAATCGATTGGGAGCAGAACTTCCATCACTATGCAATGTGGTTGTTAAGTGAGTCATCACATGACTCTGATTTTATGGCTTTTTTTACCACTGTGGTTAAGTGAATTTGGGTTCCCCCACTGACTTTGCTTCTCAGTATTTGCAGAACCACAATCACCTGACCATGGAAATGCTGCAACAGTCACAACTCTGAGAGCTGGAGATAAGTCTTTTTTCCCCTAGTGCTGTTGTAAATTCAAACAGTCGCTAAATGAATAGTTGTAAGTCATGCGTGTCAAACTGCCAGCTCCTGGGCCGGATGCATCATAGCGAAACTGCGCCCACCCCATTGCCGGCAATGGCAAAAAAGTCATGCTACGTCGCAACACATCTCGTGACCTTGCAAGTTTGACACCCCTGTTGTAAGTCAAGGATCATCTGCAGCTGAAAATGATCAGAATGTGCTATAATTTGGGAATTTTATAGGATCTGGTGATCAACAAAGTTTGCAATAGTGGTGAATATCTGTAGATGTAGATGAAAGATGTCTACTACACTTTTTGAATTTAATGAATAAGTACAGTCCAGCCCATTATTTTTCAAACCTCATAATCCCTCATAATAGATAAAGACTTTCTCTATGGCTATCTCATAAGCTTTCATTATGGCCAACCTAAATAGCCTTTGTTTGATTCTAGTGAAGGCCATATTCAAAGTCACAGTACCTGTGTGGTGCAGATGAAAGAAAACCAAGTTCATTTGAAAAGTACTGCTGAAATTGGAAATTATAGGACTAATAGTAGAATAGAGAACTGGAAGGGACCTTGGAGGTCTTCAAGTCCAGGCCCCTGTTCAAGAAGAACCTATACTACCTCAGACAAGTGGCTGTCTAGTCTCTTCTTAAAAATCTCCAGTGATGGAGCGTCCAGGATTTCTGGAGGCAAGCTGTTCCACTGGTTAATTGTCCTCACTGTCAGGAAGTTTCTCCTTAATTCCAGGTTGCTTCTCTTTGATCATTTTCCAACCATTGTTTCTCATCCTTCCCTTTGGTGAATAACATGACCCCCTCTTCTTTGTGGCAGCCTCTTAAGTATTGGAATACTGCTATCATGTCTTCCCTATTTCTTCTTTTAGTAACTGGTTTTATATTCCACAACTGTATGGACACGAAAAAAGGTCACTCTCCATGGAACAAATTGGCAGTACCCACTATGTAGGAATGGGTAACATGACTTACTGAGATGCCAAACTTTTGATTTTGTGACTTATGGCTTCATTTTGTATTTACTAAATCTTTTTCTTCAAATGTACTAATATTTTAAAAAGCAATTTAAAAGAAGCTTTTCAGAGCTTATTACCTCCTCCAGATAGGTTGCTATGCTATTCATGACCCTAATTGGTAAAGAACACCAACTTGTTTCCTGAAGATGAGGAAACTTCTTAAAATTGTAGCTTTTTCTGCCTGTATCATTAGAAGACAAGCAATAAGAATCAAAGAAACTGCTTAAATGTCACTGTCCTCTATGAATAAGGTGCAAGAGAAAGCAAAAAGAAACTTTTTCATCCCAACTTTTGAGTAACTGAATTGTTTTTAATCAGGTTTAAGAAGTAACAGGTAAAAATTTGGCTCCAGATAACCTGAATTTTTTTATAAACTCTTTCGTCCTACCTGTTTCCATACCTTGTCAGAGATATTGTTTCCATGAATTCAATGGGACTAGCCCTTTTAGCAGGATTGTTTGAATACTTTACATTCTTTCTCAAAATTTTACAAAATTTAATATCTTGTGACATTAAATTAGTGATAGTTCCTCCTTTTCAGGTATTTTCCACTTCTGTCCTCATCTGTATCTACTTCTTGTTCTCTGTATCCTGTCTCACCTAGCATCCTCTACTTTTTTGTAGTATCTCAAACTTTGAAATCCTATTTTTTTTTAAAAAACAACAACAACAACAACCCTATAATGGACATGATTATATATGGCTTCTTCCAAGTCTGTCCTTCTTGTATGTTTATTTTTATCTTTGATGTTTACTTTGTTTCAATTAAAAAAACACGCTTAATTGTATTTTAACCACAGTATTATATAGAACTGAAACTGAATAGATTCTAGGATTGCAGAAGAAAGGATGGCATAGTAACTGACAAGTTGAGGAGGAAAATAACTGCTTTAACTGGACCACTCAGAAGAAACAATAATGCTTAGCTGTTGCATTTGTTTTCCATCAGTATATTACTACAAATTGAAAAAGGCATCCTTCCCCTGAAGGATAAGCAACAGAGTATATGCACATAGGTGGAGTCATCTTTGAATAATAACTAAGGTGAAAGTAACCCTTAGACAATCCTAATATTTTTGGTTCAGGAAAGGAAATTCTATTTATTTAGGTTGTTAAAGAAGACATTATGTTACTATAATATGTCTCACTTGAGAAATTAATCATAAACAACTAAAAAGACCAGAGTCTGTAATTTATCATTTTTCATCTCAATAAAGCCTTATTATTTTGCTACAAAACAGAAAAGAATGAGAGAATAAACTTGTCCTGTGTATGTGTGTGTGTGTGTATCCTGAGTAACTCTTATCAATTGCCTTTTAAATCCAATATGCACAAGTCAGACATAACAATCATTTACAACCTATGTCCTATAAAGTAAACATACTAAGTTACAATTATTTATGATAAAAGCCCATCCACTGGATTTCAAACTTATTAGAGAATATGAGCCATGACACATGAATAACAACAACTTCTTATTGTGAAATACACATACACATCCAAAGGAGATGGATGGTTAAGAAATATGAAATATAAAAATGTCACAAAATAATCAAACACTTTTGAAGACAATTAGAGTTTGGAAAGCTAGCATCCCTTTCAAGGTACATTAAAAGAAAAATGGACCTTTAGTGCTGTTAGCTATTTTTGGAATCACAAAAAATCCACGTAAGCGTTCAGCTCTTCTAATGAAGTTTTGACACACCAAACATTGCACTCAAATTGAGGGTAGTTAAAAAGAAAAGAGGATGAAGGATTAAAGCACATCATCTGTTAACATTTTCCTTTTCACATTACAGCAAGAAAATTACGCTTCTAATTTAAATGTGTACACATAAATACCTAGCAATCCTGACATCTACGACCTTTAGATAAATCTCCAGAGCAGTTTGCTTACCGTTTATACTCAAATGCTAAAACCAGGCCGTTGTTGCAAAAGGCTTTTTAAAAATATGAATAAAAATGGTCCCTTCTTTTGTGGCTCTTAATCTTCAAGCTCAGCCTGCAACTAGCCTTCCTTCTCTTTTCATTAGCTGGACATGTGTCAGCTCCCTCACATCTGCGATTTTTCACTGGCTAGAGCTGCCTGTCCGATTACAGAGAAACACAGATGGATCCCAGATGGGGAAGTCCTGCCAAACAGACCAGCTCTTTACCTTGCCAGAATCTCTAGATATGTGTATCTATGTATAGACCTATACATACATACAAACACAAATGCCCACAAACACACACACACCCCTTCTAACTAGCTCTCTTTAGCTTCCTCGCTGTTTGCTCTCTGTTACCAGGGATCTTTGCCAACTGATGTCACTAAATCCACACCTACCAGCAGCTTTCATTTAATCTGACATTAATGTGTTAAAGAAACGTAATTTGTTTATGGCCAATGGTTGATACAAACGATATTGTGCTAGAACTATTCAGCATCCCAAGTGAGCAAGAGCTTCAAAGACCAGGACAGCACTTCGTGGACAATGGACTGCCCCTTTTCAAAAGCCCAGTGTTTTTTGTTTGCTTTGGAGCCTTTTTTGGAGGAGGAGGGCATATTCTGAGAGTTTTGTAAATAAAAAGTAACTTTCATGAAACCTCTTAAGCAAAAATACCACAAAACCTTGGCAAACTAACAAATATGAAATATGTTTCATATAAACCTTCACAGGTCTCACCCGACTGTGTGTGTGTGTGTGTGTGTGTGTGTGTGTGTGTGTGTGTATGTAAATATTTTTTTTTAGTCATTATGAGTATATTTTATTCTACACAGGTTTCTTTGACTGCAGAATTTGAGATTTTATTAATAAATTCCAAACTCTTATTTAAATTAAGCTAATCTGAGGAAAGTTCCATATAGCAATAAGAATTGCCCAACAGTTGTGGCTGACTTCCTATAACAACTTTTTTTTGGTAAATACTTTAATGGACAAATATATACGATATTCCTTAGATTTTTTATTTCAGCCTCCCATTTGTTCTGGAGTTCAAGAAGCAAGTACAGCATGCTCTTAACTATCCTGTGAGTAAGGTCCAGTGAGCCTTCAAGACAGACGGAAGACTTGAATCTGGTGCTACCTTGTGCCACACTAACTGCCAAATTGTTAAGGTTGTGGTGTTTAACAAAGTAATGCCCAAGTGATATGAGACATCAGAAAGAGTCATCAAATAATTCAAGAGCCAATCCATTAGAGTGGTATAGCTCAATCCAGGTAGAAGCCATAAATGTGTATAACAAAATAACTAAATATGGGAAGTTACTTTTGTAATATATTTCCATCCTATATGGAATCCAAATTCCAAGAGTTTTAAAGACTTCTTTCATTTGATTTTCCAGCTGTGTAAGTTAAAACCTGTTGCCATAACTTATGCTGAAATCACTTCCATGCTTGATTCCCATAAAAACCTATCCTTAAAGGGTATTCAGAAACTTCCAAGTCTTTAGTAGTAAGAGCATATTAATGTACTCTTATAGCCTCCACTTTCATGTTATATGTTCCGTTATATATTCAACATGGACAGTATTTTTTATTGTTATGTATATGTAGAGGTGTGGGTCTATACATATGTTGTATTTAGTATGTTTTAGGTGTGTGTCATGTATGTGTTTCACTTTGAGAGCGGGCAACTAAATTTAATTTTTGATGTGTGCCGTTGTGCCCACAGTAAAAAATGACAATAAAGATTATCCTATCTTATCTTGTCTTGTCTTATCTTATCTCAAGAAGCTACTTGTGACTGAAGATGCTGTTCTATGTGCTCAATTGATCAGCAATACCTGCTCCAATTATTTCCATCAAATAATCTTTTAAGAGCAGGGTTGCCTTGTAACGATCCCCATGCTGTAAACCAAAGGTAGGCAATTTTTAGATGGCTGAAGCCACACTTACTACTGAGAAGGAGAAGAACCTGAGACCTATATGTTAAATTAATTCTTATTAAGATGATTTATGAAAGAATTCAAACCTATGCACTTTTAGCTTTTGTGGGCTAAAATAGAAAATAAATACACATGCTTATAGCATAGACCAATATGGAAGCTCTCTGAAACTGTCACCAGATCTGATGGAACAGTTTTGTAAGTTAGCACATTCATTCTCGGAAGACATCCAACAGCATGTACATCTTTTCTGAAAAACTGCCTCCCCTATCTTGGCCACAATATCTGCAACAATTCAAATGTGACATATGCAAGCAATTAGCAAGCAGGGTGTGGGGAAGGGGAAGAAACGATAGGCTTTTGATGTTGGGGGAGAAATACTAAACACAGGAATTGCATGCTTATAGAAGACCCCCCCTCCCTAATAGGAAGTCCCAGTGGTTTGAGTTAAGAAAATATGTTTCAGACCATAGCCACGTATTAATGGCTTAGTACTTCTGGGATTTTTGAGCCATCACAGCAAATACAGCATAAATTAAGAAGGCTTGGCTCCCATTAATTATACATCTAAAGATGGGTGCCAATGATTAAAGCAGGCTTTTAAAATTCCTGGAGTCAAAATCACACCAGTGTGCTCCCAAGGCAGTTCCAATAAACTTCTTAAAAATCCTGTGCTTAACAATAATGGATGAAGGCAACACAATTCAGAATTCAACAAGATAATGGATATCTCAACAGCCCTGAACTTTTTAGTTTTTCATGTCTAGAAATACATGTAGACATTAACACTCTGGATGTTTAACATCACCAAAATCAGTAGGACATACAGAAGGTACAAATGAGAAAAATTATGTTCCAATTTTTATCTGATGAGAATATCCCACTAATTACAAACACCATTTAAATCCAGTCTCTTCAGAACAATATATTTGAAGTGACATAACCACTCAATCACTTTTGCTATAGTGGTTTTCATGAGAATTAAAAAAGAGCTGTAAGAAAATTGTTCCAGCAATGGGAAATAAACTCATTTCCTGACAGAAAGAATAGAAGTTTCAAATAAAAACATAGAGGCTAGATAGTAGAATGGTTTGCTTGTTTGGACTAGACCAGTTTGTAGCTTAGCATAACATAACCATTTTTTTGTAAATCTTACATTGTTAGGATTAATCCATTGATTAATCCATCCCTTAGGTATGAAAGCCGATTGGATGATTTTGGGCCAGTCATTCTCTCTCTCAGCCCAATTCACTCCATAGGGTTGTTGCGAAGAAAACAGGAAGCATAAGTATTTGGTACATTCACCATCTTCAGTTGGCCAAAATATATAAAAAGTGGGATAAAAATATAATTATAGTTATGCTATATTTTCCTACCACCAATTTTCCTGAAATAGTTATGCTCTTTACAAGCTGCCAAGCATATTCTATTGTATATTATTCTCCCAAGTGAATGCCTTCTAAACTAACACAAGGACTAACTAGTATTTTTCAGCACGTCTCCTGAAAATAGCATTGTAATACCTACTTTGATTGGTCTTCACTCTTATATTTGTGTAATATAATATTCAGTTCATAAGATCTAAACAAAGCATTTTTACATCACCTGAATGAGCTGCTGGAAATATGACAAGCCACAACGTACTGAGGTGCTGTCACTGGAAGCGATGCCAGTGTCTTGCTACGGCGTTGCCGCCCATACTTTGCGCCCCTGCCCCTGCAGCTCGGAGCCACATGCCACAGGGATTCCCCTCCCCACAGCCGCCGTGGGGATTCCCCTCCCCGCAGTTGCCACACCGCAGCCCATGCTAAGCACCCCATCTGGAACTGCTCCGAACCCCAACCCAGAGCTGTGTTCCTCGTGGCAGTGGTCTCCAGCGCCAAACAGCTGATGGCCTCTGGCACCAGCACTGGTTCACTTACTGCCCCGTCGCTTCCAAATGCAGTGAGTGAGCGAGCAAGTGGCATTTGGAAGCATTTGGAAGCAACGGGGCAGTAAGTGAACGAGCAAATGGCGTTTGGAAGCGATGGGGCAGTAAGTGAGCAAGCGAGCAAGAGGCCTTTGAAAGAGAGGAAGTGAGTGGGGGAGACTGAACGAGGTGCCTTTGAAAGAGACGGAGAAGTGAGAGTGACTGGAGGCTTTTGTGAGCAAAGTGTGAGTGGGGGGGGGCTTTTGCGAGCGAAGGGTGAGAGAAAAAGGGAAAAGTGAGGGGGAGTAGGGAAAAAGAAAAGGCACTGACTTCTGACTTCCTCTGTTACAGGAGTAGAAGGAAGCATTAACATTGAACCTCAACTTTTTGCTTTTATATAATATTATAAACTAGCCATTTCTATAACAATAAATGAATCTAACCAATGAAACCCAAAATACCCCCCTTTTTTTGTCATCAAGCTTTTGACACCTTGTTAAGCACTGGTGGTGCTTGAATATTGTCATGTCCTAAAAGTGGTACAATTTCTGAAAAGGTTGAAAACCCCTGATGTAAATGCAGCCTAAATTGTTTACTGCCATCTTATTTGCAAATAATATCTTACCTAGTTGAGATGGTGTAGTTGGGCAGCAGGGAGAGGTGCAAAGTTCCTGCCTTTGCTGCAGACAACTTGCCTGTGCAACATTGCACAGTGAAAGATTGTGACTAAACAAAATTTTAATGTAGATAATACCACCAGAAATTATTTTAGCCTTTTTAATAAATGTTGTTATTGATGTTAAGCTCACCATGGAAAACATCAAATATTGTTATGTATATACTAGGTTAATTATTTAAAGACTGAAGTGTAACATAACTAGATTCTAAATAATCTATTTTTCAAAACACAGAACAGTCCAAACAGTAAAAGTAAAGTTCAAATTAAGAATATTTCATTCTTAAGAATTGTTTAAAGTGGTTTAGTTGTAATAGATGGTTATAGATTCAAAATAGTTTTCAAGAGTATTTACAAAAGATACTATTTTTTTCTAGCATCAGCTAAATTAGACATATTACATTGAGAAAAATGTTTCTCATTTCTTTCCTGTTACCTTTATTGATTTCATTGCAGAGATGTTAACATAGGAGATAGATTATTGTTATCTAATTTTACCTTCCAAAAGACAGAAGCAGATGAAAAATGTGAGGTTCTTTCCTGTTGGCTTTTTTGAATTAGCTGTTTTAGATTCTAAAAGTTTAGTTCCTAAAGAAGTAACCCTGTAAATAATTTTAATGTCCTCCTCTAGTGCAGGGTAGGCAACCTTGGCTCTTTTATGACTCAAGGACTTCAGCTCCCAGAATTCCTGAGCCAGCATGGCTCAGCTTGGAAACCTCTCTCTTTCCCCTCAGCGTGGCTGGCTCAGGATTTCTGGGAGTTGAAGTCCATGAGTCATAAAAAAAAAGCCAAGGTTGCCTATCCCTGCAATAGAGGAAGCTTTTTTTTTGCAAAAAGAAAGGTGCCGGAACGTTGTTCTGAGTGTTCTTTGAGGAAAAAAAGCCCTGACCGTAGTTGCCAAAAAATAACAAACCTGGTATGCAGAAAATAGACTATGTTATAGCCTCAGGCTGCCAGGCCAGCAACAAGGAGAGCTGGGAAGTTCATTGATATATGCACTATGGCAAGTTCCCTCCCTTTGTAGTATTTGAAAGTTAGGTTTTCTCTCATGTGACCATCAAGATTATTGCATGTTTTGGTTTCTTTACAGCATGGCAAATTTCATCTTGTCCATTTAAGGACTGATGGGCAGTTATTTCTCCACGTCCCCCTCCACAGTTCTCAAGCTGCTCTGGAATACTGAGGAACCTTTCGGAACATATTTTCAGAAAAGGCACATTATGTAGGTAGTTGAGCATAGTCCATCAATTCCAGGATAAGAGGGATGACCTATCTTTTCCCCAACAGAAATTGTCTGTAGAACTGCAAGAGGTGTCACTCTCCCCCCCCCCACAGTAAAACACTTTGATCTGCTACATGTTAGCATGGCATGCAGCTGTCCAAAGGCACTTGAGGTCTAACAGAAGGAAATGACAACTGCCATGATAGTGAGCATATGATTGTCCTCTTCATCTCAGATAACTTTTAGAACAGCTACAAAGGTAGTTTTTCAAAAGTTCATGCATACTATTTCTGATCAATGAATGAATTCTGAATTCTCACATGGACTACAAATGCATGTACAAAATCACAGCAAGGTAACTTTTTTATTATCTAGTCCAACTGCCTGCTCAGCACAAGAACATATGAGACAGACAGACATTCAGCCTTAAAATTATCGTCTTCATTAGCCTGGGAAGTACCAAGCTATCTGACTGCAAACTGACTGAGTAAAGTGATAAACAGCTCATGGTCTGAAGGTTAGTTAACCTTGCTTTTAAATGTTTGCATGAATTCAATTACTTCACTATTTTCAGGAATATCAACTTTGTCCATGACAGTTTGGTACCTCAGCCAAACTAGTAAAATGGTAATAGGTTTGTTTGTCTCTTATGGAATCTAACTTTAAAACTTTAAAAGTGTTGCCTATTCAAATATGCCCAATCAACTATTCCCAAATTCATACAGGAAATAAAAGATGTGTACCAAAAATGGCATAATACATTTGGGGCATCAATAAATGAATTCTAGCTCAGTGAGTATATTAGCAACTGCCAGCAATTTTGTAATCCAGACAGCAAAAATTCTATGAAAATAAATAGTGCCTCAAATGAGTAGGAAAAACACTTGAATCTGGTTTTTACTTTTTTCACACACTTTCCAAGCAGCTTATTAGGAAACCAATATCTGAGGACAGAAGGCTATTCATGCTTGTACTTTAATGAGGCTTATAAGGAAACACAAGTAAATCTGGAAAAATATGGTATATCAAGTTTTGAGCCAAAAATTCTGTTCCTATCATAGTACATTTCCTGAACTGCGACAAAGCTGAACTTGTACTGATTTGTATTAATGTTCATGATGTGACATCATTAGGTTTGTTTTCACAGATTTGCTGCCGCTACTAAAAGTAATTGATTATTTAAGGCAACCATAGGCTTGCCATGCCTTGATGAAGCTTTTAGGAAACCAGAGGTACACACTTCCCTGAGACTAATTCCAGTTGAATCTTGTTTCCCTGCTCACTTCTAAAAGGAACAAGAGACATGCAAGAACTTTTGCCATTTATGATCCTACGGTAATATTTCAAAAGGCTTGTAGTACATATATAAGTAGTTTAAACAGGATCACAATTGACAGTTGACATTGCAGTAAAAAGTTGATGCTTTGAACTTTAATATTTCTGGAAATTATCTGTCCACATTTGCAAACATAAAAAAGTTCGATCATCTAATATGCTCAATATCATGAAAACAGTAACTCTGTGAAACCACTCTCTTTCAGGATTGAGTTTTGCAGCAAATGGAAGGAGCAAACTGTAGGCCCAGTTACTTTTCATGCTTATTATCTTATATTCTTTTCATCAGAGATTTGGGGACTAAAATGAAACAAACTTGTAGAGGTATTCAATACAACTGACTATTCATCCTGCTCCCAATAATGTGGGGAGTGTTTTCACAGCAGCAATTTTAATATAATGAGGAGAAAAACCAATTTAGAAATAAAAATACCAACTAATACTTTTTTTAAAGGAAGGGTACAGACTATCTTCGCACCCAACAAGGATTCCCCAAATATAAAAACATCACCAATTAAATAAGGTATAGCAAAGTAAAACAAAAGCAGACCAAGCAAAACAAAACATGAGTGCCCCATAAAAATTAAGGAAAAAACATACAATCTTGATTAGCCCCAGACATTATGCAAAATGGCAGGGGTTTTATTTAATGTCCAATGTCAAGGACAGAAGAAAACCAGAGCACTTCCTGGGAACATATTTCAGTGCACTGGTAAAAGAATTCTCACTTCCAATTTCAGGAGGACACATTAACAGCTGCACTTTTGATGACCCAAAAAGGAGCTTGGTGTTTTGGAGAACATGTACTTTTATGCAAATATTCCTAAACTGCTGAACTAACTTTTACATCAGAAGCAGTAGAATATATTGTAGTACGTAAGCAAGCAACACTTAACACAGTAATGGCTTCAAATCAGGTCAAAGAATAGAACTGTCCTCAAATTCAGCCACAACCACCCCAACACAAACCTAAGTTCCACTTCTATGGTGCTCACAGACACATCACGAGGCATTCATGATGCAAAAGACTATGTTTGTCCCCAAAAAGGAAACAGAAGTTCTGAAAAGGAACAAGTACAATGAACCGAATGAATTCCTGAAAGAAGCTAATAATATACTTCCTCTGCAGAGCACTTTTCATTTTCGTCTCTGTATTCTCAATTATCCAATCTGGCTCTTCACTTTTTTATGTCCTGGATAGCATAAAGAAAGGCTTTTACCTTTCAGTCAAAGTGAGGTATTAGTAATGAATAAGAGGCTTCACAGACAGTGATTCCAATATAGTAATTTGCAATGCAAGACAACAGTACTTTCACTCTTTTTTTAAATTGCAAAATAGGCAGCAAGGGCAACTCTTTAGATAGGGCTGGCATGAACTAGGGATTTTATTTGTTAAGTAATAAACTCCAGCCTGCCTATGCAACAAAAATTGGCTCATTTGGTAATTAGCAATCCACTTTCTTGATCTAAAACAACATATTTTAAGTTTTAGACATGTTTTCACACCCAGTAAGAAAAGTCCACTTTTTCCATAGTGTTTGTGTGATGCAGAAAGAGGCACACACGCATATTGCAATAATTTTAGATAGCTCCCTCAAATATTTATATAGTGGAATTCTCCATATAGTCAGAACTGCATGAGTGCAGACACAACAGTATTTCCATCTCTTTCTTCCAGCTAAGCCATCCTATATAGTTTCTACAAAGGCCAAAAGATGAATACTACACACACACACACACACACTTATATGTGCTTTCTCAACAGTATTAACATTTGCTCCTATCGTTGAATAGATTACTAGTGTGGAGGAAAAAACATGGCCAGGATCAGAAAAAAGACAGACCTTTTGTGCCTGCCCTAACATTCCAAGCTCCCTGCTCCTGGCTCCACAAAGTCTGATTCCGCAGCAGTGCTGGAAGTGATTAGTTTATGAAAAGACCAGCACGCCCACCCAAGCACAGACGGACTGAGAGGGTCTCCTCTTACACCATCACCATGTGCCTTTCATTCTCTGCTAGAGAAAAAGCCGAAAGGTTGTGGTTTTCCCTTAAAACAGGAAACCAATAAAAAAAGAGAAGAGTCAGGAGAGAAGAGAACAGAAGTCAAAAGAACTGCAAGATTTCTTCCAGACTGGCCCAGGAAATATGAATTGATGAACAGTTTATTGGACAATTTTGTTACATTACTACCCATTAACCTATTCAGAGGGAACTAATGTGTTCTTTGCATTTCATCCTTCCTTCTCTGCGTTTATTCCACTGCTCCCTCTTTTCCCGTTTTTTCTTTCCTCATAGAGATAGGCACTGCTAAATGCATTTCAAAATATCTCAGTGATTCATTTCCTATTTCAATTTTTATAATTTTAGTCACATTCTGAATGGAATGTACATGAAGCTATCTACCAAAAGAACTGTAACCCCTAAGAAGTGGATTTCCATATTGTTGGAAACTACATCATTCTGACCATCTAGGCAACAGGAGCCAGGCTTGATTTGAGGGAAAGTACCCTTTTTTATATCCAAATAACTATGGAGGACTACATCATTTGGCTGTACTTCCATAAATACTTATTTCAAAACTGCAGACCAATTAATATAGTGGGAATTACTTCTCTGCAGGTCAGAGAGTATGTCTGTGCTTACAAATGCAGGCTCTACAAATAGCCTAGATAGAGTGTTGGGATCTTGCTTGCAGCACAGTGAGGAAGAAGCAAACAAATGAAAAATGGATTGAGAGGCGCTAAAACAATAATGTTGAAGATTCTGGGATTCTCAGTATTCAAAGATGTATTTTAGATTAATTCCATCTTGATGAGAACAATTCTCTTGTTGATTTTCCTTAACTATGACCAGGTGAATTTTGCTTGCTATTTTAAACATCTCCATCTGCTCTACAGCTGCTACAATTCTAGGCAAACACCTGGCCTTTTCCATTTACACAGTAAGTATTTAAAAGAGAGAAAGCACAAATGCAGACAATTTTACCTAGGTAGCAGCTGATTAAAAAATATACAATATGTCCTGCTTCAATATTTAGCATTTTAGCTATTATTTAATTTTGGTACTGTAAAGATTTCTTTAAAGAAAAAAATATATCAACACAAAGACTTCCTCTTTCACTGATTTGTATTATCTCTCATGTCAATATGTTCTTGGTAGTTTCAATGAACTGTCATATAACTACTATCAGCAATTACAAAACTGAAGAGAGGTGAGATGTGAATGTCCTAAATAAGGAGAAATTAATGATCACGAAGCCTTTTGGTGGACCTAACTTTAGCTAAGTCACTGTTGAACACAATCTAAAATTTTCACTTGAAGAACAAACGACCAGGCTCAAATCATTATATTTTAGCATTATCATGTGAAGATCTAATATCATACTAAGCTAAACCAAATTAACCCACATTACAGAGTAATTTTAAGTAAATGTCCCATCATAAACACATACTCAAAAGAATAGAAGAATTTTCTTATAAACCATTCTTCAATCATTTAAATCAAACACAGAAAACCAGTTAAAGTCTAAACATAGTTTTGCATTCAAAAGATCCTGTATTTACTCCTTGGCATTTCAGGGTTGATCTGAGAAAGATTCCAATCTTAAAACCTGAAAAACCACAATTGGGCATTATAAATAAAAATAATAATAATAATGCCCTGACATGGGACAAGCAACCATCTGTGTACTTCATACATCTAAGATTGAGATTTACATACATACATACATACATACATACATACATACGGAAACAGACAGAATTAAAGTGCTTGTTCCTTGTTTCTTTCCACCCATGCCCTATAAATTTCACACTTTTATATTGACTTCATAGGCAGCAATCTAAAAATTCAGCTTCAGCATGGATTCAGCCAAATGTTAAGGATTACCTTAACGCAGGGGTGTCAAACTGCTGGCTTGCGGGCCGGTTTCATCATACTGAAGCCGCGCCCATCTGTTGCCAGCAATGTAAAAAAGAGTTGCGCTATGTCACGACACATCACAAGACATGGCAAGTTTGACACCCATGCCTTAATGGGTTCACGCATTACATTCAGCCATAGTAATAATTTCCTATACTGGCCAGAGGATTGTACTAACTACTAGACAATGTCTGAGGGTATGTGCCAATTCAATGATACTATGATAATGTGGATTGTTTAGTTTTAATTGATGTAATATAAGCCCAGCTACTACAATCAGATAAATCATCATTATTGGATTAGACAATTTTGAACTTAAATTTCAGCTTATTTAATAAGACTTATTAAACAAGACTGGTTTTATTTGCTGAATGAATCCTCTGCCTACAAACATTCCAGAAAAGAACCAATAATGTTTTTAATTCTTTTGCACCTAGAAAAGCCAAATATATATGCAGCTCAACTTCAGATTATCTAAATACGCAGATACCGCATAATAGAAAAGAAGCTAGTAAACCATAAGAAGTTACCATGCTTATTATTAAGGGTTATGGAACTATTAATGGTATTGGCATCTGCTACAAGTCATAATGATGAAAAATTGCAAAACATGCATAATATCAGAATGCAAATCCTTGCTTTTTATAGTTGTATCTTAACACCTGTAGCAAGTAAAATGGTTTGTGCTGTAACATGCATCACACTGTCCTCCCTTCTCCCCCGTCCCCAGAAATCTATGCTCAATAGAAACTTAGCTCAGTGATTCTCATCACACTTTCATTAGCACATCCAATTCCTAGCTAGTTTTCTCCTACCTATATTCTCTAAACGAAACAGTAACAAACAATATGCCCAAGGCCATTGGACCTGTTAGGACTGAAGTACCAATACCCAGCACAAATGGGCAAAACTTGTAGAAGGGATTTTAAAAAAACCAGATACTCCAACAATACATGATTTTCTAACATTATTTGTAAATTTGATCCTACATAATAAAAAATAATTGGATATACAGCAGGTTATATTTTTCCACATAACACCTTAAAATAATGTCCATCTTGTCTCAGGATTTCAAAACCATCTTTCTGAGACTACAAACTGCTTGCAAACAAGATACTCTATTTGGTCACCAGGCAAGAATAAACTGCTCAACCAGGCAAGCAATTGATAAATTATAGTAAAAATCATTTCACATACAAGTAAGAGTGTGCATAATAATGTATAAGATTTTTAGTACTTCTTTGACATCTTAGAACAGGGGTGTCAAACTGCCAGCCCACTGGCCAGATGCGTCATGGCAAAACCACGCCCATCCCATTGCCGGCAATGGGGAAAAAATCACAATACGTCGCAACATGTCACGTGACATTGTGAGTTTGACACCCCTGTCTTAGAACTAGAATCTATGGCAGAAACAATACTACAGCTAAGAAAGAGCTGTATCTCAACCAACTTTAGGCAGTGTCATTATGTTAAAAATCTGAATATGGCTGTATAGAAGAATCAATTATGGCAGAAAATTTGCCCAATAGGACATGGACTACTATAATACCAGATTTCATTCAATATAGACCATGGGTGTCAAACTCACCATGTGACGTGTTGCAACATATTGCGACTTTTTTTGCATTGCCGGAGCTGGGGTGGGTGCAGCCTCCATATGATGCAACCAGCCTGCGGGCCGGCAGTTTAACACCCCTGATATAGACCAACAGGCAACTGACAGATAATAACTTCATCAGTACCAATGTAGAATGTAGCTGATCTAATGAACTCCAAACAAAAGACTCCATCTTCCATTTCTAATTCATGATAAGCTGTTTAGTTTTTGAAAATAATTTATTGGGCTTTTCCTATTTTCCACCCCACAAAATTAGAAATTAAATATAGTGAAATACAAGTAGCAATTTGCTGAGTCATTATTGTAATATATATATATATATATATATATATATATATATATATATATATATATATATATATATATATATATATATATCATTGCCCTAATTGGTATGGCACCCAAAAAGGGAGCCAGACCTACAGCAGTAGGCAGAAAAAAATGGGAAAGAAAGGAGAGCTATGCTGCTGGAATTGCCGCTAACATGCTTAATTCATCATATCTATTTTCAATATAAAGTTAATAAATTGGTATGCTAAAAATGTAGGTTTAAAAAGTTGAGTAAGTGGGACAGGCTTCCATAATCTTTTTCATTTAACAAGCCTATTTACCTTATTACTTATCTCAAAGCAAAAACCCTCCCCCATTCCCTCACCTCCCCAAATATATGTATGTCTTCCACTATCTTTACACAAAGGATGGGGGGGGGAAGAAGGCCTGAATCTATATGCAGATATGAACCTTTCTCAATAAGACTCACCAACACTTAATGCTATTTTAAGAAGCAAACTTGCTCCCCAGGAAAATGTACAGCCAAATACAGCCTACTTTCTATCAGTGTATTCTGCTTCTTTCCTTGGAGCCACTGACAATCAAATGTTTTCATTAATTGTAACTTGCTGGATTTAGTTTGGCAGCAGAATCAAAAGGGGAGGAGGAGAGACTATCATATGTGAATGATGCAGATTCTTATTGTTTGCCTGGCTCGGTATACTTCCAGACTTTCTGGATAAAAGCAGTGACTTCTGCATGGCCTTGTTAAAAACTTGAAAACTGACACATGCTGAGTGTGTTAGCTGGTATGTCAGGAGAACATGTGGCAACTCCAGGCGGCCTCAAGCAAAAGCCGACTGCCTACAAAGAACTTCAACAGCTTGATCTCATCTTCCTCCCTATAGTTCAGAGCAAAAGATGGTTAGCATTTAGCTATATTAGTGCTGATGTTTCTGTACCTCCAGAGGAAACTGGGTGCAGGAGGAGCCTTTTTTACCCTTTCATAAAAGCCCTTGGAGCTTTCAGATGTAGCAGACATAAACAAAAATAGTAAGGCTTTGTTAGATATTTGCCTTAAAGATTACTATTGGATGAAATAATTACTATAACCCCAAATATGAGGATTAAAAGAAGCACTTGTTTGTTCTTTCAGCCTAGTAACTGATCCCTACAATGAAGAAAATTAGATTAGTCATACCTGGTCTATAAAACTCCAGACATCCACTAGATGCCAGGAGAATCTACCATCCATTGATCCTACAATCTGTGAGAATACAGTAGCCCCAAATCACCAGCCTCATTCCAAAAGCAGAAGAACAGCATTGAGGCCTGTAACTTGCATCAGGATTAGGGATATCATGTTTGTATTGCAAAAAATCCAGATGACCTACTACATAAAAACAACTTGTGTCTCTTTCCTACCATCTAATGTGTGCCTGGAGTTTTGCAGCCCATACCACAGATGTGAAAACAGTTAAGACAAACATTTCATCTGAATCAAACTCAATAGTTTCTATACTGAGCTACAGACTGGGTTAGAATGATAAAGCTATGTAACTTTAGATGCGAAATATCTTGTAAGCAATATCTATGACTAAATGTTTTGGGGATATATACAGTAGCTGTGGAGCGTAGCCTACTACATCATATCACATAATACAGTATAGCAGGGGAGATTTTTTTTTTTTTAGAAATGGATACAACTAATAATATAGGTCACGGGTGTCAAACTCACCGCATCAAGGGACATGTCATCACTTTTTTTGCATTGCCAGTGCTGGGTTGGGCACGGCCTCCATATGATGCAACCAGCATGCGGGTCAGCAGTTTGACACCCCTGCTACAGGTCTAGAATTGTTAAATCCAACATATATGACACACCTGCATCACACGCTGATGTAAGAATGCTATGGTGCACAGCCATCTAAATACCTATACAGCAGTTCACATGAAGTGTTTGCAGGCCCTAAACCAAGTTTCCACAAGGATCTATTTTAAGCCTTTTTAAAAATTCATAATTCTGACAACTCTCAGTGATCTTTAAAAGTGCTATTTCAATGCCAAGTAGATTTTACTGGCAAGCAGCCAGCAAGCCATATTACATAGTTTCTATTTTGCTAAACCCATCCCTCTGACATTACAGGATTTGCCAATAAATGTATTTTTCATAAAATACATTTCAGGCATTATTTAAGAAATATTCTACACACAGAACTTGTGAACCTATTAGAAATAAAGATGGTTTCAACTGGTGACATAGTATCAACATTGTCTTCTTTTAAATTGTGAAATTTAATCTTTCTCTAAGATAGTCTTCTGACAAGTGAAAAAACTGGACTAACAAAGGTATCCCTCAAAAAAATCCAGAGAGGTATGCTACTGCCTCAACGAATGACACCAATAGTATATGAAATCTACTCTATCAGAGTCTGTTTTGTAAAACAGGACTTGTCTTATGCATTTCCTACAAGGCCTATGCCATGCACAATTCACTTTGTTTTTTAAAGAATCTGGTGAACAAATATATGTATACAGAAAGAACAAAGATCATGTTTTGCTTAGGACAAATTTACTGTTCAACACATGGCCAAACTCACACAATAAATTAACTGTTTGGCAGCCACTGAACTAGTCCTGGAGCCAAACCAATTAAGGCTTTAATGTGATCTCAATTTCCTTTTTCTGAGAAAAAAAAGAAATGGAGGGGAAAAGGGGGGAAGGGGAGGAGGTCAGTGAGAAAATCCCCCTTTGCTTTATAAATCCTTGCCAATCATCCCAGATAAACCTATCACCCACAGTTCTCAGATATGCATTCGCACTCTTAAGCTCAAAGATGAGGCTACAGCTGAACACACATGGTGTTCAGTGTGTCTGACTTCTGCCATGTGTTTTCTATAGCTCCAACATTCAATCATTTAAAAAATATTTACAGAACTTGCCTTTAATCAAAAAAACATGCCCAGAGATAAAGCAAGCTTAGTCCAAATTGCTGTTTCTGTTACTGAAATGCCAGAAAAGGCAGTGATGTCATCAGATAAATTTAGTTTCCGACCTTGGAAAGTTTTATGTGCCTAATACTCCATGTTAATAACTGAAGATGGGACAAGACTCTTAGGAGTCAAAAGTAGAGAAAACACAGAAAGTTATTCTGAGAAAATGACAGCCAAAAGAAAATATTAATGTAATTGCTCTAAGAGTGATGAAGAAATGAAAGAATAGAAGAAAAAATAATTCTACTGTTGCTTACTCTTTTAAAAAAGCATAAAGGAATTCAGTTTGCATGAGGGGACACAATTATTTCTATCGAAGAATTAAAGGTAAAGGTAAAGGTTCCCCCGCACATGTGTGCTAGTCGTTTCCGACTCTAGGGGCCGGTGCTCATCTCCGTTTCATAGCCTCGCTTGTCCGAGGACATCTCCGTGGTCATGTGGCCGGCATGACTAGACGCCAAAGGCGCACGGAACGCTGTTACCTTCCCACCGTAGTGGTCCCTATTTTTCTACTTGCATTTTTACGTGCTTTCGAACTGCTAGGTGGGCAGAAGCTGGGACGAGTAACAGGCGCTCACTCTGCTACGCGGCACTCGGGATTCGACCCGCCAAACTGCCGACCTTCCGATCGACAAGCTCAGCGTCCTAACCCACTGAGCCACCGCGTCCCTTATCGAAGAATTAAGAGGGCCTAATTTCACTTCAATATCATCAAGTAGTGAAAGGCTGTTTGCTCGGATATTTAAAGATCTCTACATAATAAAGACTGAAATCAATGGTTTATAAAAAGGAATCTAGAATATTCCATATTCAATAGATCAATCCTTTCTCTTATAAAGGTCAGCTTAATTATTGCAAAGCTAATGTAACGTCTTGAGTACAGTATCAATTTTTCCTCAGAAAATTTCCTTCATTTCATACATGGTGGAGTGGTTTCCTATGTGGAGAATAATGGAAGAAGTACAACAGACTTTCTACATCACTGTAGCTCTTTTAATCACTCTTTTAGTGAAGCTCAATAATCAGTCCCATAACTTGGACAATATCAAGAACAACAAAGTATCTCATACCAACAATGGGAAAGTGTGACTATTAATACATAAATCTCCATATTTGGAAACAGTGATGATTCAAAGCTTAGTTCAAATATCATAACTTGTTCTGACATAATTTCAGATTAGTCTATTATAAACCATGGTTTAGGGCTTAGCATGTTTGAACCTAGCCTACTGCAGCTGATACAACAAACCATGGATAAGGCAGTCTTAGTGAGAAATCTGACTTTACCCAGTAATATGAAAAATAGAAATATTTTATAAGATACATCAGCTACAAATGAGAAATGAATTTGCTCTTAAGAACATGAGCATAAGGAAAGAGCAAAAAGAAACACTAATGATTTATAAATGTGTCAGTACACATATGCAACTTAATAAAGTCCAAATTTTAAATTATTTTGAGATCATTATTGACATCTTCAGCAGTGTTATTTCAAATGAATGAAAGATTAAATATAAAATAAAGGACACTAAATATTTACTTTAGTTAGCTACTTATGAAGGAATCAGCAAAGCAATGGAAAATATTCAAATTCTAAAATACTTGTTGATTTTAGATGTGGCATCCTATGAGATAATCTTATGATGGCAATCGCTATGTTCCTCATCAAGCCCTTTCTAAAAGTTCAACTCTAGTCACAGCCATTTAATGAGGGTAGAACAAGTAAATCATACTCAAGGAAAGGTCAACAGCATTCTTCTGTCCTGGATTAGGAATTTTCTGGATTTAAGTAGTAGAGTTCAATGGCAGAAGGGTCTACAAAAATAAGTAAATTAATAACAAGAAACAAGATGACCAGAGCTGTGAACTGAATGAAAGAAACTCAACAATAGATGCAAGGGCAACTTGGACATTATACAATATTATCCATAAATAAAACAGGTTTCAGAGGACACCTATAACTAGTTGTTTTTCCGAAAGTAACAAGAACATAAAACCAACTTTATGCAGGTAACGAGCTGAGATTAGGAGCACTCTCTTAAAGGAGTGCTCCTAATCTCAGCTTGTTGCCTATATAAAAGACACCTGTCCACAGAAGCAATCAATCAATCAATCAGATTCCAAACTCTCCACCATGACCAAGATCAAAGAGATGTCAGGGACAAGATTTTAGACCTACACAAGGCTGAAATGGGCTACAAGACTTGTGAGAAGCTGAGAACAGTTGGTGCAATTATTCGCAAATGGAAGAAGCACAAAATAACTGTCCATCTCCCTTGCTCTGGGGCTCCATGCAAGATCTTACCTCATGGAGTTTCAATGATCATGAGAACATTGAAGAATTAGTCCAGAACTACACGGGAAGATCTTGTCAATGATCTCAAGGCAGCTGGGACCATAGTCACCAAGAAAACAATTGGTAACACTCTATGCCCTGAAGCACTGAAATCCTGCAGCACCCGCAAGGTCCCCCTGCTCAAGAAAACACATATACAGGCCCATCTGAAGTTTGCCAATGAACATCTGAATGATTCAGAGAACTGGGTGAAAGTGTTGTGGTCAGATGAGACTAAAATCAAGCTCTTTGGCATCAATTTAACTTGCCATGTTTAGAGGAGAAGGAATGCTGCCTACGACTCCAAGAACACCATCCCATCATCAAACCTGGAGATGGAAACATTATGCTTTGGGGTGTTTTTCTGTAAGGGAACAGGACAACTTCACCAGATCAAAGAGACAATGGACAAGGCTATGTACCATCAAATCTTGGGTGAGAATCTCTTTCCTCAGCCAGGGCATTGAAAGTGGGTTGTGGATGGGTATTCCAGCATGACAATGACCCAAAACACTCAACCAAGGCAACAAAGGAGTAGCTCAAGAAGAAGCACATTGAGGTCTTGGAGTGGCCTAGCCAGTCTCCAGATCTTAATCCCATAGAAAATCTATGGAGGGAGCTGAAGGTTCGAACTGCCAAACGTCAGCCTTGAAATCTTAATGACTTGGAGAGGATCTGCAAAGAAGAGTGGGACAAGATCCCTACGTAGTGTGGTAGGTATAAATAAGCCCCTTGATGATTTTTGTTGGGCTTGGGAGTTGTATGGTCAAGCCTATTCAGAATCCGTATGTAAAGCCAGGAGTACAAACCAAAACCAGGAAATCAAAACATACAATATTTCAGAAGAAAGCAATGACAAACTACTTCTATACTGTTGCCAAAAAAACTACATGGGTGTCTCCATGAAATCAAGTCTGACTTGCCTAGTAGATTTGAATTTATATTTTAAACACACAGCTTTCCTTAATATCCACTTTAATTTTATTTCCACCTGTTTCTTTCCAAAGCTACTATGTTGTTCATTTTTGTTATTATATATAATAATCTGAAAAGACCAGAAAAAGCGGCCTTATGATATCCCAATTTAATCTTACAATCAGACTATTTTACCAAATTGCTGAACCATCAATATTAAGTTAGGCAATGAAGCAGAATAATTATGCAATATTGCCTAAATATTACGCTTGACTAATTAATTAAACAGTAATGGACAAAGTGGACAGCCCTGACTGGTTTCACACTAGAACTCAATTCATTTATAAATTAATTTGCAAACTTGCCATTTTTCTTGTTGTTGGTTGTGAATAGTAAATTGCAACCCATTTAACCAAAGTAGGCAAAATCCATACCTACACATGACTTGCTTTAGCTTTACGAAGTTAATCTGAACTACAACAAAAGCTTTTTTAGGTATCCAAAGATTAAAACAGCAGAATCCAATCAATCTTGAGCTGTATCCAAAATATCTATTAGTAATATATATTATCTAATGCTTATCTGTTTCTAATAGCTGTGGTGTCTTAAAAGACTAACATACTTATTTTCACATAAGCTTTCATAGATCAGATGCATGAAGTACAGTCCTGGGATGGGGATATTATTAAATATGTAAACATCTGTTGGGGAAGATTCCCACAGCTGTGTCAAATCTCTTCCATGGTATTGCCAAGAAAACAACTTGGACATGTCCATGAAGTCATCAGTAGTAGAATTCAGTTCAAAGGAGATTTACTATTTATTACCTACTGTGAATATCGGGAGGCATTTGGCTGGCTGCTGTTGGAAACAAGGCGTAGGGTTAAATGGACTTTGGTCTGATCCAGCAAAGCAAATTATATGTTGTTAAGAGCTGTCTGGCAGGACTCACAAATGGATAATTATGTCAGAACTAATACTAAGAAAGCCCCATTTCCAGGAACAGGAAGGTACCACTGGGATGCATCACTATGAATCTTGATGCCCCCAGGATGGTAATGCAATACAGATACTGAGTTTTTCTCTGTGTATTTCCCTGCACTAGTTTGGCAATCATTATTACAGTTTCCCAACCTAAGATATTCACAGGCACAGAAAAAGTTTAAACACAGTATGGAAACATTACAAACATGCTAATGTTCCTTTTATTTGCTTTTAAGCTCAAACAATTGAGTAAAGAATCCTATAGTATTAGCCTTCAATAAAGGAAAACAAAACTTGCCAAACCTTAAGAATCTAAAGTAAATTCTTATTCAATTGCCAGACAGACAAACTTTGCACAACCATCACAAAGAGAAACAAGTTTTTATTTATTCTCACTGGGTCTTTTATCAAAGGTAGGTTTTTTTAAGTTGATTTCAAGCCCAGAGGCAGTATCTTTTTAAGCGCCAACTGCATCACATGAACACTGACTTGTAATGAATATTCAAGTTTTTAAAAGTTTTCTTTAAGGAAAGCTACTTGAATGCTATTGAACCTTTCTTTATTGTCATCTTTAGAGAGGATCTTTCTTTTTTTATGCCTATCAATAGTAAGTTCCTAAAGCAGCCAAAGTAGTACAGGGAATAGAATGCTGGATCTAGATTTGAGCAATCCAGCTTTAATCTACTGCACAGATCAGAAAACCATTTGGTAACTATGTGTCTATCATATTTTTTCTCAATTGACTATAGTATAATTAAGATCAACTGTGAATCTAGGATTCTCAAAGAAAGATTACAATACAAATAAAATAACCTTTTCATTAAAATCTAATAAAATTCTTATTTGAACTCCCATGGGAGCACATTCGATTTATGAAAGATTTATGGCAGCACGATACTAGCGCTAATCATAATTAACAAAATCACCATAGTTACTTGTCTGAGATCAGGACTAGAGAGTTGGCAAGTTTCAAATGACTTGTTTAATACCAAAAATATTTCTGACGTTACATTAACAGAGATGGAAATAACATCTAGGAAATGGAAAATGTTTCAAATCCACTCTCGTTTCTAATTCCTTAAGAAGTCAGATTATTAACCACAAAAATGTTATTTAATTAGACCTTTTTAGATTTCAGCCACTGAATTGTGAAAAAAGGGAAAAAACAGTTTTAAATAGAATATAAAGCTATTCGGAAAACTATTACTTTAACAGGAAAACAAATATAGAAATATTCTGAAAATTACTTTAAAGTATCCTCTTTTGGGGAG
Organism: Vipera berus; assembly: GCF_964194415.1. Lineage (NCBI taxonomy): Eukaryota > Metazoa > Chordata > Lepidosauria > Squamata > Viperidae > Vipera > Vipera berus. The sequence continues at coordinate 32,348,679 of NC_138204.1, forward strand.
GAAGAAGATAGGAGTACTGGACAAAGAAGGAACCCCCTTATAATGACACATGCAACAGCAAGAATGGGAACATTTCTACAGATGTTGGGAAACCCTAACAAAAGGGAGGAAGAAATAGATGTGGCTTGATTTAAGAGAAAATAGGATACAGAAAGCCAAGATGTTGTGTTTTGAACTTTCAGGAATGGATACAAGAATTTTCAGAAGAAGAACTATGTTACTTTACTGCATCAAACAAAGAATTTAGTGCATATTCCAAATGCAAGCAGAATTGTTGAGGCATTTATGGAATAAATAGGACTAAATTTACCTAAAATGCATGGAATTGGAATTGTTTTTAACAATACTATTTTATTGCTTAAATGTACAAAAAGCAAGCACAGTGCTCATTCCAAAGAGCATTAACAGACAACAACGTAATCTGAATTATTTCTATACTTGTTCACATCTGTAGTGGGGAAAGATGGTCAATGGTCAGCTAAGTGAATAGAAACACACCTGCTAATAAATTCTATTCAGGAATTTCATGTCAAAAAGAAGAGATATGTAACTTTCTACTGAATCCTAATAATGGCATATTAAGTAGTCTTATCCTTTTTGGCCATAGCAAAATAAATCACATATAACGTTTACCTCTCACTAATGTCTGCAAAAGGGTCAAATTTGAAAAGTTTCAAGCAGAAAACATTCAATTTCTTATTCCAAAGAGTTGCCTCAATTTCAAAATATGTTGTTTGTATCTTTCTGGAAGTGTTTTAAATTCAAAACTACGGTAAGCTGTTTTTGAAATATTTTTTGAATGGGTCAGAATGGCAAATAAGAGTACTACAATGTCTCTGTACTCTTAATAGTTTTTAGAACAGATGGGTGTCTACTACAATGTAGGGATGAACTGTTCTTCAGCACAACCTTTGATATAACCATGATTTAAGTGACCACTGCACTGAAGAACGACTTGAAGATCTGTGTCCACTAAAGGAAGTGGAAGGAAGGAAGTACTACTGATATGCAAGTTAGGAAAAATAGAAAGGAAAAGAGGTACAGTATAAACACCAAGAAGGGACGCGGTGGCTCAGTGGGTTAGGACGCTGAACTTGTCGATCGGAAGGTCGGCAGTTTGGCGGGTCGATCAACTAGGAATAGTCACTAAACTAGGAAATGTAACGAATGTAATGCTAAGTTTTGTAAAACTAGATTAAATAAATATAAATGGATCAGATTAACATATTTTCTGGGAAAACTAGGGAAGATTTATTAGAGAAAATTATCAGTACTCATAAAGACAACCTTTCCTGTAGAATGTAATGCAAAATATGATTTTGCAAATGTTTCCCCCAATAACCTTTGAATGTTAAGTATAATATATGTTTGGAATTACCCAAATCTTGGACTTTTAAAGTGGATAAAGGCTCCCACATTCTAAGCAAATTTTATAAACCTGGGAAATAGCTAGGAGGTTGATGGATCAGAAATTGACCCATAAATAGTGTGGTAATAGGAAGTAGAGAGCAAGATTACTGATCAAATTGGAACAGGAATTAAGTCTGAGCAAAGCTATTTCTCAGTGGTGCAAAGGAGTAACAAAAAATCTCTAAGAATTCAGTAAATGGGAAAATGAGCATCACTGCAGGAAGCAATATATACCCATATAAAATGTCATACATAATGGGAGAACAATCTTTCACACATATGTTAATGGAATAAGGAAAATGATTATAGGATAAAATGGATGTGTACCAAACATCTAGCCTATATATGCTTATTCCACACTGGCAAACACATATGGGACATCAGTAGAAAATTATAGTTTTAGAAAACCACTAGTATAATACTTTTATTTAAATTCAATTAATAGTATTTGAAGGGACGCGGTGGCTCAGTGGGTTAGGACGCTGAGCTTGTTGATCAGATGGTCGGCAGTTTGGCAGGTCGAATCCCGAGTGCCGCGTAGCAGAGTGAGCGCCTGTTACTCGTCCCAGCTTCTGCCCACCTAGCAGTTCGAAAGCACGTAAAAATGCAAGTAGAAAAATAGGGACCACTACGGTGGGAAGGTAACAGCGTTCCGTGCGCCTTTGGCGTCTAGTCATGCCGGCCACATGACCACGGAGACGTCCTTGGACAAGCGCTGGCTCTTCGGCTTTGAAACGGAGATGAGCACCGGCCCCTAGAGTCGGAAACGACTAGCACGCATGTGCGGAGGAACCTTTACCTTTAATAGTATTTGAATATCATTGCAATTCTGGTAAACATCAAAAAGAATATAACTCCTAAACATGCTGATGATTCATGTTAAAATAAAGCACAGAAGTAAAATTAAGCACAGAATTAAAATGTGGAATTTAACAATGGCCAGCCATTTTGATACCTTGAAAAGATAAATCTATAAAAGACAGTGCTAGCAATTGCTAGTAATCATAATAGCTCAGTATCATACATTGTTAAAAGAACTGTGCTTTTCAATGTAGCTACCAAAATGCCACTCCTCCCATATTTTATTTATGTATTACTCAAAAACAAGTGGTTAGCCACTGTGTAAACAGAATGCTGAATTGTACAGAGTTTTGGTTTGATCTAGCAAGGGTTCTGTTATATATTTCTAAATTATTAGGCTTGCAACATAGGTATTGCAGTCTTTTTAACTTTTTCATAAAATGCAAGCAAAATTGTGAAGCCAATTATAGCATGCCAACTATACTGATTATATATTTATGCAGATCTTTCAGAAATTGACTTGCTGTATATTACAAGATCAGGTAATGACAGCTTTTCTGTTCATAAGGCAATTTTTGTATCAGATGATTAGACTGGTAGGCACAAGAGAAAGAGAAAGAAAGCCAATATCCCCCATATTTGAGGGAAATGTGTGGGGCTATTCTGCAGACACTTAGTGAGTAAATTCAGCATGGTTTCAAATGTAATATCCAACTTAAAAGTGCAGGATTATTGATTACCTGATGTATTATGACTTTAAGCTGCCTTAAGAGTTTTGCCATAAAATGTAGCATATAAGTGTCTGAAATGGACAAATAAAATTAGCAAAATAGTCCTCTATTTTGATTCGCTAAGTCTTGCATAAATAAAAATTGCTGTCTCAGAGCACCACAAAGAATTATGATACTATACATGTAAGATCAAAACTTTGGTATAAATCATTTTCCTCTAGTCAGGCATATTTCAACAATCTTAGGCTACAAAACTGATGATCCTCAACCAGTTGGCAATATTGTCTGGAGATGAACAACTTTGACCACTGAATGATTTCAGGTTGTAATGCTGGAATAAATCACACTATGGAACAATGATGAATAAATTTTACAATCATTTGAGCATAATGCTATTAAAGACTGCTGAATATAAGATGATTAACAAGTTTGTTTTTAAAATAAATTTTAAAGCCACCTGAGCTGATGGAATAGTACAATAGTACACACTGTACTCCCTCCAAAAATGCATTAATTTTTCTTTCTACTATGGTTTCAGTGAGTAACATGCTGATTTTAATCTATGGTACTAATAAAGAACTAATAACCTGATTTCTGTGGATTTATGTACAACTTAAAATATTGTCATTTTTCATGATTTATTTTCCATACTCAAAATGAATGAAAACTCATGGAAGAAGATAAATTTGAAACACAAACACACCACAAAATGCCATAATTAAAGGTGAAAGGTGTAAATTTAAATCTAGGACAGGCAATGTTATTTAAAGCTTCAATATTTTATCATTCTCAAACAACAAGATGGGAATATTTAAGATCACATTTACCTGAGCTGTTCAACACTAGTAACATTGAACCCAACAGCAAGATTTCTCTACTGGAAATGAAGCATTTTTAATGTTTCCAGGCATTCCCAATAGTAATCTGTTCCAAAAGTAATTCAGCTCTGTAACACTAATACAAATGCTTCTTACATATTTATTTAATAAAGCTGATTATTCCACAAAGCAGGCATCTTTTTACTGTTGGAGTATTATTGAGGAGAAACAATTCCACAGTAATTAACTGTCAAGAGTGAAAAATGCAGGGTCAATGCCTAGTTTATATTTTAGCAAATCAATTCTAAAAATCAGTTCTTTATTGAACTATTTTCTTTCTGATTTCCCAATACTGTCACAGAAACATATACCAGCACAATCCAAAATATTAGATAACCCAATCTATAAACAAATCAAGAAAATAAAAGACTTCTACAAAAATTGTTCTTGGTGAAAGAAAGAATGAAGGATGAAAGGTTTCACAGATGAGGAGTACCAAAAAGCAATAAGCAAAATCCTAAACGGGTTTGCAGAAAATAAGAAACTACCATTTAGAAAAGAGAAGGCGCTGCTTACCTGATATAAACTGGGTCCTACAGAGCAGACTTCCTAACTAAGTTAACCCCCAGATGTGTTGGACTACAAGGCTCATCATCCTCATTGGAGGGTGAAGGGAAGTATAATGCATACCTCCACAAGCCACCAAGTTGGGGATAGGCTGGTGTAAGTGAACGTGGAAACTATTCAGAAGGAAGGGGAGGGAAGAAGTAACAAGAGAACAGAGGACGGCGAAAAGAAGGTCCAGGAGTAAGGAAGGATACGCAGTGTTATTCCAACCACAAAGGTAAAAAAGAAGCAAAGGAAGAGTGGTTGAAAAAAGTGAAATCCATGGCCGGGTAGCAGCGGAACAGGGGAGCGAAAGTGTGCGCACGTTGCCTGGGCAATGTCAGAGGGAGACAAGTCCCCCCCAGCCTGCCGCAGCCACGTCTACCGAGAATTAAGCCCCTTTCTGGGGTTGCAGCTTTCAAAGCCTCCACAGAGCTCGGCGTCGCTCGGGCTTGCGGTCCTAAGGACGTGGGAAACGCTAAGTGAGAGGAAAAGGGAGGAGGAGGAGGATCTTACACTGAGAAGCTCCCGGAATGCCCACCATCGCCGATCCGGCCGAGGCGACGAACACCAGCGCCAGCAAGAAAGCAGCGACGCCCCCCGGCCCCGCGCTAGGCCTTTGTCTAAACCCCACCCCTTCCCGAGACGTCACTTGCTCCTCCCATCTCGGTCTGCCTCGAGGGGGAGCGGTTGGTTTTGCGCTGTTGCAGTTTTTTTTGTGTGGGGAGGGGAATCCAGGTGGGGCTTCCCGGCGCCAAAAGGGGCGACTGACTCGTGTCCCTGAAACCGCATTTTCTACTGAGGAGTTTGCCTGTCCCGAGTTCAGTTGAACTTTCCTCCCCAAGAAGGATTACGAACTTTTAGGCGTTTTAGACGTGGAAATTAATTCCTAACGAAATGTATTGTTGGAGAACACGGCCATGAGGCACTACCTAGGCGACCTTAAGTGATCTTGGAAAGCTAAATGTTTAGTATTTTATTACTTGTTACGCTTTTGATTATTTACTATACTGTTATTTTTTAATTTACATCGCGTAGGTGAGATAGGTGGCTATATAAGTTGAAATAAATACAACAGGTTGGGACTTGGTTAGTACTTGGATGGGAGACCACAAGGAAATATCAGGACTGTTGGCTAGATTGGAAAAGCATGAGGGAATAAAGGGATAGGCAAACTAAAAGGACTGGTCCACAAAGTTCAGCAGCAAGAGCTTGACTCAAAAGAGGACTACCCCTGTTATTTACTTATGTATTATTTCTGCCTCTGTTCCTCTATCAATCTAACATTTCATTGGTTTTTCATTATTATAAGGAAAAATGTAAAAAGAGGTTTATCTTAAAATGTATCACCAAACTGAATGCAGCCGCACGAGTTGTGATGGGGGTTTCCCGATACTCCCATGTAACACCTCTACTCTGCGAGCTGCATTGGCTTCTGGTTGCCTTCCGGGTGTGATTCAAGGTGCTGGTAATGACCTATAAAGCCCTAAATTTATTTATTTATTTATTTATTTAATTAAATTTATTTATTTATTTAATTAAATTTTTATACCGCCCTTCTCCCGAAGGACTCAGGGCGGTGAACAATGGCTTGGGTCCGGGATATCTGAGGGAACACCTGCTGCCAGCATCAAGTTCCCTTTGTCCAGTGCGTTCCCACAGGGAGGGCCTTCTCAGGGTGCCGGCGGCAAAAGATTGCCGGCGGGTAACACCCAGGGGGGGGCCTTCTCAGTGGGTGCGTCTGCCCTCTGGAACCAGCTGCCCGTGGAGGTTAGGACTGCTCCCGACCTCCGTTCATTCCGCCGGGACCTGAAGACCTGGCTCTTCGAGCTCTCTGGCCCAGGCTGAGAATTTTAATTTTGATTTTAATTGGGGGCTTTTACTTTTTCAGGGACTCTTGTAATTTTTTTTAATCGTTTTTAACTTTTGTATTTCTTGTTTTAATTACCCTGTAAACCGCCCTGAGTCCTTCGGCAAAGGGCGGTATACAAATCTAATTAAATAAATAAAAATAAATAAATAAATAAACTTTGTCACAAAGGTTCACAATGTTTATTATCACAAGCTTTTGCAGATAACGGGCCATGAGATGCCTGAACAGAGTCCAGGCAAAGGAATATATAACTTGTGTGAAAAATGTTCCTTCCTTCCCCTAATTCCCAGTAGTAGGGAATTATTGAAATTTAACTCTTTTCTGAAAGTCTTTGAAATGATAATAGAATTCTGCTTTATTATGGCTGTTTACAGTATACAGTACAATATAGTTTTAAAAATATAACAAAGGTACTGATTGGGTATGAAATTGATATTCATATGGATACAAGAAAAATACAAGCTGGTTGGGTGATTTGGGGCCAGTCACTCTCTCCCAGCCTACAACATCAGGCTTAGAGGACAAGCCTGTTGGTCAATTCCTGTTGCAACCAATGGATCAACAATGATCCACAAGAGTTGCACTTGCTGAAAAAATGCTAAGAAAAAAGTGTGGGTACATAAAGTATTATAGAGAAATGCTATCTATTTTTACCAGATGGGTAACTTTGGGCCAGTCACTGTCTCAACCCAACCCACCTCACATGATTGTTGTGAAGAAAATAGGAAGAGGAAGGAGTATTAGATATTTTGCGACCTTGAATTCTTTATAAAAACAATAAAGACAGGATATAAACACACATACATATATATACTTAAATATAAATTTTTACTGTGTTAAAACAATTCATGCTTTGCTAAATGATATGACTGACATCTGCCTCTTTAAATTTAAAAATCCTGAAGCATATTGATATATAAGTTAATCTTGAAGCGTGCTTGTCCCAAAGGTGCTTTTTCAAAAGGCAAATGTACTTTGTTTTAAAAGTAAAGTCCAGTTGCCTTTTGATAAACATTTTTGGAACAACTATGATCTGGATAACAGAGAATCTCCATAGACACTTGAAACATGCTTATTTTCTTATCAGCATTAAAAGAAATACTGTATTCTAATGCACAAAGAATTTGGTTTAGAAACTAGAAAAACTAGCCTGAAATTTGCATGGTATCTTCTGAGCACTTAAAATGGAATTTCAAGGAAACACTGATAGATTGGCAAACTCCTCCTCCCACCTATTCTTTGTAACAAATCCCTTTTCACTTATCCTTAATTATAATGGAAGAAATACTTGGACCAGGGACTCAAGATTGTATGGCTGGGATTTGCTTTCAGAAATAGCTCAAAATTCTTAACACATTCAGTCATATGATAGTTAACTCAAATGGTTTATGTTCTCCAGGATAAAATTAAAGGGTTTAAACAGGAAAGAGTTTGGTGACACCTTAAACAAAAAAAGGATCTGTCTCTAATCTGCTCTTTCTGATCTTCTCACAGTGTATTCATCACCACTAACTGAATCTAGCCACCTTGTTGCTGGTCATTCTCTACTCTTCCACCTTTTCCAGCATTAGAGCCTTCTCTAGAGAGCTAGGCCTTCACATAATGTGTCTGAAGTAAGATAATTTGAATCTGGACATTTGTATCTCAGGTGAGAATTTGTTTTCTTAATTGTCCACTTTATTCTCAAGAATCTCCTCCAATATCAAAGTGGATGAACATCAGCACAGAAAGACTGTTCAAATATAATGTGAAACTTCTATTTAACTTAACTTAGAAGCTAGTTTGAAAAGTTATCAATTGTCAATCTGAGCTTCCCGATCTAAACTAAAGATAAGGATACTGACTTGTCTCAGAGAGATAGCTTTTAGAAACACCTTTAAATTTTCTTTGGTCATTGAAATTACATCTTGAGGTAAATTGGGATGGACCTGAGGATTAGTGAAGTGTTCATTCTGCCTGATTAATTTAAAACATCATGAGTTCCAATATCACCCTCCAGTGTGTACTTAAAATGTAAAATTAGAAACAAAAATTAAAAGGATAAAAGACAAAGACAGTTTAAAAAGGCATGGAGTTTCATGTCTCTCATAAGATCTCCCAAATTTCCTGGGGAGTTTGGATTAGTGGTTAAGACTCCAGGCTATAAACCAGAATATTGTGCACTCTAGTTCCATTTTAGGCACGAAATCTGGCTGGGTGACTTTGGGCCAGTCATTCAGTCTCTCAGGCTTGGGTGACAACCTGGTCAGTCAATTTCTTTTGCAAACAAAAAACTATCTGTGGGGAAAATGCTGGGAAGGGGGAAAAAAGTTCTTGCAAAATTTCAATCATTTAGTATGTATGCTTGTGTGAATATATTTGGCCCATTGACATACTGAAGGCAATCATACCAGTAATGAACAAATTCTGTCCTGAGGGCTAGATCCAGATCTATAGTTTCTCTGTCCAGCAAAATATATCTCCCCTCCCCTCCTTTTTCCACCTTGTGATGCAAAAACATTGTCATACTTCTTGAAGCCTCTAGTAAGAAAGGATTCTTCAAAGTGAGTTCCTCTGCGTTCCCTAAGCAAGGCCACAAAGCCATGTTTTTGCATCTTTCCAGAAGGTCAAGAGAGTAGGGGCCTGGCTCCTTTGGGGGGGGAGGAGGGAAGGTGGTCCAAAGGGTGGGGACAACGGCAGAGAAAGTTCTTTTTCAGAGCCCACCAGTTGGAATTCTTTACCTGATGAGGGCCACAACATTCCTTCCAAGAAGCAAATCAGCACCCAGTTCAGCTCACACAACAATTCTTTGGGCTCTCAGGATCGCTCGCATGGCCACATTCTTTACCAGCTGAAGCTTCCAGATACTTTTCAAGGATACCCCATGTAAAGTGTATTGCAGTAGTCCAGATGGCAGATGACCAGGGCATGAGTAACCAAGCAGAGAGCCTCTCTATTCAAGAAGGGTGTAATTGGTACACAATAGGAAGTTGAGCAAAAGGCACTGCTAGCCACAGCTGCCACCTGCAGTTTGAGCAGGAGCTGTGAGGCCAGTGCAACCCCATCCAAAACCAAAGATAATAAACTCCTGGATGCCACGGGACCCATCCACAGCCACTCCATCTTACAAGGTTCAACTGAAATCTGTTGTGCCTCCAGGCACCATGAAAAAATGTCCAGAGAATCATTAATTTCATCCAGGTTGGAGATATATAACTGAGTATCATGAGCATACTATACTGACGATATCCCATAGTGACGGATGATTGTCAAATAAATCTAAAACAAAGTAGGCAAAGTCTCTGACCTAACTGATGTTTTTGTTTTTAGTATCACTAATATGCTGCCCTGGTCTGCCTAAAATGCATGTTTTCCCAAAGTTGGATTATGAAAACATGACAGAATTAATATGAAATAAAAATGCATATAGATCATTTTGATTTTTAGCCTCCCCCCAAAATTAACACATTTCAAGAAAAGCAGGGGAAAAAGAAGGGCAAACACACACACACATGCACACATAAATAACTATGGTCATGTAAAGTTGAATCCCAAAGACTTGTGTAGGATGATAATATTGCTTACAGAACAGTCAGTCACAGAACAAATTTACCGGTAACTTCTCTTTCAGTGCCCCAGTCAGCAGTTTTTAATTATCCTTCCTCAAATTTTCAGCTTTTCTGTCCTGTATTTTACAAACTTCTCACTTTCTCACTTGCAGAATGGCAGGAACCTATCTCAATGCCTAGTCTAGCAGACTGCGTGCCATCTGCCATTAGCAAAACAACATACAGTAAAATGTTAAATACACAGCAATGCCATGTGACACCTAGAAAAAGGCAATGGCTTAAAGCTATATGTGCTTTGTTACGTAAACAGCATCCTGAAATTAGTATTTGCTTTTTGAAAAGTAAATAGACATTGGGAGCATTCTGCCTAGCAGATGCTAGGAACAACAGCTCTTTCCTGAGGGGAAATTTGCTTGATGACCCTAGAGGAACTGAAGTCCCACTGTGCTCCAGATTGGGATCCATAGACAATTTGTTTCATTAATCAGGTGATAAGTTTGTATATTCTTAACATCTTTGCTTGCTAGCTGATACTTTCAAAGAGGAAACAGGGAGTGTGGTTGAAGAATTAGCCCACTAAACAAGACATAAAATCAGAAAAACGGTGCAGCAAATAGCTCTTTACGAATGTTTAAAATGTGTAATTCAAGGTCAAAATAAATTTGACAAACCAATTCTATAAATGCAGTATGATAGTACAGGAGTGTTACTTTCTTTAATTCTGTAAAAATGTGTTTCAGAAGTAAAGCTGGAGAATGCTAAACCAATAAGATGCTGAGGCTTATTTATTTTTATTTTAATTCCATTTATATCCCGCCCTTCTCCGAAGACTCAGGGCGGCTTACAAGCTTTAGCAGTAGCCTTCATTCTATGTATATGCCTGCTTATTAGAGCTTTCAGCCCCTCCCAAGCAGCTTTTTTACAAAGTCAGCTTATTGCCCCCAACAATCTGGGTCCTCATTTTACCTACCTCGGAAGGATGGATGGCTGAGTCAACCTTGAGCCTGGTGGGACTCGAACCTGCACTAATTGCAGGCAGCTGGTGTTACTTAAGGAGGCATTAGCCCACTGCTCCACCAAGGCTCTTATGAAATTATGTGATCATATTGATTAATAAATAGACCAGTTATACTTTTACTACTATCAGTTTAATACTACTGTCCTATGCATAGTTGAGTTTAGGTATCTTGTTTTAATCTGTATATCCTGTCTATTACAGGTTATTACTATATATAAGTTATGGACTTTTTCACTCATATTCTATATGAATTGGACTATAACTGGGTTTATCTCCCTATCTGATTAATTTATATGTCATGAAATATTTTGAATTTGTAATTATTTCATCCCTTCCTGGTGTACTAGTACTGCTCTTTGTCATGATGTTTCAGAGGAATTGGTCTTCTTTGAAAACAGTCTTTCCAGTTGCTTTTACTACATTACAAAGAATTAAAGAAATTTTTTTAAGTTCAAAGGTATATCTGATTTTTCTCTTCTAAGCATAACATTACAATAAGAATGCTCATTTATTCATAAATTTTAGTAAAATCAATGGGCTTAGTATCAGGTATAGGCCTACAACCAAATATATTCAACCCATAACATGTCCTTTTCCTTTTGAGGTATATTTTGTGTTGTAAAATAATAATCTTGTATTTTCAAATCGTGTGCATGCCATATATAGCTTAAGAATCTTTAGGCCAATATCAGTACATTAATACTGAAATAGTTAATTTGAAATTCTTGGTTTTTACCTTTTAAAAATTATTTATATTTTAGGAATTAGTATATGGCCTGAAATCTTTCAAATCATCAAATCATCTAACTTCAAATCATCTAACATCATTGAGGGCCGCATCAGCATTGTGGTTGCCCTCAGGGGGCCGGGTGGGTGTGGCCTGGATGGGCGTGACCTACTGGGTGGGCGTGGCTAAAGTGCCTATGGCCTACTGGGTGGGCATGGCCAGCTCTACATTGTTCGCATCAAGGGTGCCTATGGGGGCCTGGGCAGGAGTGGGACAGATCTGAGGGTCTCTGGCAGAAGGAGGGTCTCTGGGCCAGGGCCAAGGCAGTGGGGGCCGTTCCCTCACTGTTTCCAGGATGGCTTCGCGGGCCACATGAAACCACTTCGTGGGCCAGATCTGGCCCCCGGGCCTTGTGTTTGACATGTCTGATCTAACTCCTTTCTAAGCAAATTTGTTGTAGTGTTAGTCTAAATAGTTCTGGAAAGCCAGCATCTTTTGCAGATGGATAGTAATGAGTACAGTACAAACAAATGGGAAATGTTAAGCGAAGAAGATTGTTTGATACCGTAACATTTTAAAATCAACTGAAAACAAGATAAAATCAAAATTTGAATTAACAACTGAAAAATTTGGGTAGTTTATTTCATGTGGGGATCAGTAATTTGACTGATTACTTCTACATATATTTCATTCTTTTGCTATTTCTTTAGGAGTGAAAATTGAGACACGTTCTCTCCTTGTCCAGTCAAAGCCTACCAATTTGAGCTTAGAAGTCGTAACATTTACGGAAGAGGACTCCAACATATAATTTGTAATTTTTAACTCATTATTGTATTCTCAAGCTTCTTTTTAAAGAAACAACAGATCAGGAAATTAGAGCAAAAAACCTTGGCAACAGCTGAAGCATCAAAGAACTTATCTGGAGGTAAAGACTGGTTAATAGTAAATCTTGGGAGGTGGGGAATATGCATATGAAACAGAATAAATAGACTTGGCATGAATCCAAAGTCTGATGTCACAAGATGCTTAATCCATCAATACAGGACATGGTGAACTCCTGAGTAACCTTCTCTCCTAGGCTGCCCCCTCCCACTTCTCCCCAGTGACTGCTAGGCTGCCACCTGCTCTTTCAAACCCACCACACAGCTGCTGGTTTAGAATAACAAATTAACATCCACTTGCCAAGATCATTACCTTCTAGGCATGATAAAGTAAACCCATTAACCTAAGAGATGGTACTGTATGTGGGCTCGGAGGCTGAGGAAAATGCAAGCCAACAAAAAGTGGGCAATTTTGGTAGCTGTTTCCTCCCACTATACTGTAACCCAGCATAGCAAAGAAAAGTCGAGTAGGGCCCACAAGGAAAAACACAGTGTGGAATTCAATGCCTCTGTAAGGCAAAAGAGGAAGGTTGCATCATGATTCTGAGGGTGGAGAAGGAAAGGAAGCATTTTTCAGGGCAAAATGTAGGCAGTCCAGCCCAGTCTATTCATGAGGCAAAATTAATCAAGAGAATTTCTGCAGGCAAGCTACCCAAATAAAAAAAGAGCTTACCTGGCCATTTTTCTAACTCTGAGGCCAATTACAAAATGCTAGACCATTTTTTCCTTCCTTCCTCAGCCCTTATGATTTTGTAACTACAAAATGATAGTTTTTTTGCCAGGCTATATTCTTACTTAGTGAATTCCACTGGGCTGAAGTGGGGCAGAGAAATTTTAGCTCTTCAAAACTCATTTGTACGGTTTCCAGAAGGACCCTGGAATCTGTCACCAAAATTAACAGGAAAATGATCCTGCTTTGCTTTATTTTTAAACAATTTATGTTAAGGCATATTAGCCTCCAGGAGGCTTAGAACATCTATTTTTTGTTAAAATCCTTCCCTTGCCCACCTACCCACCCTACAAAACAAATAAAAAATGGACTGAAGATTTCAGCATGTCATTCAACAGTCCTAGGAGACTCATTTAGATGGGTAGCTATGGGAGGAAAGAAAATGATATATCATTACTAATTGCTGCAGATAACCTGGACTAGTAGCCAAAGTCAATAAGAAGGTGCAATTGCCATTCAAAAATTATATAAATCACACTTGAACCTGCACATCTGTTGGACACAAGCACAGGAGACACAAGCAGAAAAATGGTAGGAGAAAGTGGAAACTAATAAAATAAACCCTTTTAAACAACTTGAGAATTTTGCCCGTCTTGCTTTTTTGAGCGGCATCATCTGCCCATGTCTAAATTGTTTTGAATGCTGTGATAATAGATCCTTCATAATCCAGGTATTTGAAAATGTACTCAATAAGACAAAGTATTGGTTGCTATATTTTGGTAGATTCTCTCTAGAATTTTCATTTTAGAAAATCAAATATCCCTCCTTTCCAGTCAAGATTTTAGTTTTCCAGGGAAAATTTTATTCTCTAATTTTCCACTGATAGATTCTCAAGACTGACCCTCCCTTGTATATACACGCAGCTAAGAAATTCTTCAGAACTGCATTGGATTAGAAAAAATTGTCAGATATGCTGCTGTGCACAGTGAGCTTCATGATGATTTTACAATGTTCAACTAACCAAGCTACATTCAGTGAAAACAGTTAACCCAGCTGCTCCATAATTTTTATTTGCCATCCCCAGTTCATTTCATTCAGAAGGGCCATCTGTGTATAGTTCTCTTCAGAAATTACTCTTTGATGCTTTGAGCTAGCATTTGTGCACCTCTTGGTATGCACAAAGATGTGTTTTTTTTTTCATTTAAAATTTTGAAAAATCCTCCAACTTGACTGGAAACATTTCAAAGCAAAATTATATCCCCCAACCACCATTTATATACCTCTGGAGATGCATGCATGCAGATGCTACCAAGAAAAGATGACAGACCGATGCAGGTAAAGACAAAATTCAGTATGCCCGGTCACCCAACATAGTAACGCCTGTTGTGCCAAGAAGATGAGGAAGCCATAGCAGGGAAGAGTCATGTGCAGAGGCAGGGCTGGACTTTAGACAGAAAGGGGGATAAAGAAACAGCACAGAGAGAGAGAAAAAACAAGCTGAGAGCAAGACAGGCAGAATACAGTGGTGGAAGAAGGCAAGGAGGGAATGGTGAATACCACAGGCAAATAGTGTTACAAATCAGTTCATGTCAAGACTATCAGCCTTACCATTGTTTGGCATGTTTTGAGAGTATATTGCCAGAGAACATAATCAATAGAACAGTAACCGTGCAGAATATTGGCAGGGTAAAGAAAACGTCTTCATTATTGATCTTTTCACAGATTAGCGTTGGATAAGAATCCAAGAAATCCCAGGGTTTTCAGAACACTGTTAAATCACTAAATTCAATAAAAAATCCTAATTGGTACAGACTGAGTTCTAGCTTTTCTCTCCAGAAACAGGAAGCAGAAAGAACTTCAGCCATAATGGACACAGGGACTGGGTGGCGAGGTAGATGCCAGACAAGGCAACAATTCCACGAATCTGTGTTCTCTCCTGGTTCCTGGCAGTTGTCAGAATACATGTTCCAGGTTCTCCCCTCCAGAGGGAGGGGCAGGAGGAGCTGCAGATGGTGGACTCGGGGTCAGGGTGCTGGTGATTATTATGCCAACCCCATAGCAGCAGGCCTTCTGTCAATTTGTAGTATTTCTGCTTCTGGCAGTGGATGATACAGTGCAGGTTCTTTCCTCATATGGGAGTAGGCAGAAGGAGTTGCAGATGGCTGGCTGATGGTAGAGATGCCAACCTACACAAGCAGACATCCTGTCAATCTGTAGAGATTCTTTGGATCTGGACCAGTACAATTGGGGTCATAGTTTCAGCCACCCTGCCCTTTTAGTTAGCATTTAAAGTGACAAATGCATGGAGGCTAGATAGTATTATCATGTGCTTTCTTGCCTCATATATAGACAGGATGCTGCCTATCCTGGGAACAGAAAATGAGGAAATATTAAAAAATAAAATACAAGTATGAAGCAACCCATTCTGTGTTTTATCTTCATTGTTTATTCACTCTTCCTTTGCTTGCTTGGTATTGGGGAAAGACAGTTGCTTTGGAGTACCGCAAATAGGAATTACATTTGTACTTCCATGCACTTTGAGATGAAATAAACAGGAGCTGAACACATTATTTTGATCAAGAGGATTCCAAATAACATGAAACAATTCTGAGAAAAAGAAGTTATCTTTAATTATACCTATTACTATTTCTGCACTTGGCTACTTCATCTCAGTGCCATTTTTATTCCTTAACTTATGTACACAGCTCTCAAGAAGACCCTCTTTCATCCAATCCTCACTACCAAATAAGACAAGACAGCTGGCTAGTATATGTGCTGGGGTGTGACATCAATATACAAATAGTATTTCAAGGAGTCACAGGTGAGAGCTGTATGTTGGAATGACTCCAGATTCAATTTTATTACATGGGCAGAGGGCAGCCCTATAGACAAATATCCTGCTAGCCATTAGGAAAGCATATGTAAAACATGTAAGAACCATGATGACATATTCTCTCTCTGAAAACCTTTAGAGAATTGAATTCCATAACTTGTGTATGTATTTGAAAGAAAAAAGAATTGTATTTTTTCCTCATTTGGGAGTTATCATGGTTTAGATCTCCATCTGCACTGTACTGGTGGCAAGGAGAAAATAATATTAGGATAGCTCAACATACAGTAATTAGCATAGGCTAATCAGGGCTTCATGTACCTTAGCCCTCCATTTCTTGGGAAGAAAACTGATAATGTGAAATGACATAGAAAAATAAATATAGAACACGTGTTTCCCTAATGTATCCCAATCCTGATCTAATATGGATCAAAATAGACAGAGATGATGCTTAGTTTTTTCCTTAAAAATTAGCTTTATTATGAAAACATGCAAATAGAAACAGAACTATGTCAAGCAGACTTGTCCCTGACATTGCAAACCTGATGTACAACTCCCCATGATGTCTGCATATCAAGTTGCATCTGTGGAGGCTTCCATATGAGTAGGCAACTATGTTACTGAAGTTCCTGTTTTCACAGAAATGCATACACAAAACTCCCCTGGCTCATGTGAATATCTAGAAAATAGTTATACCATCTGTACAATGCTGGAAATAGGGATACTTAATACAGTTCCATCTCTGTCCATGTGCTTAGGTAAATATTTGGAATGGTGCTTGAATAGAATTACTTCAAAACAGTCTTGAAATGTAAATATGTTTGTCATTTAAATTCTAAAACATTTTTCCTGAATCCAACCAGGTTTTTCTCTGAAATGAATAGCTATCTTCTCTAGCCTATTGGAAGGATTCTGGGGAATAATATGGCCAATATTGCCCCTGCTGCAGTATTGGTCTGTATACATTACTTGGTACAATATTGAATACATTATGTCCAGTGTTAATCAATGAAATTCAAGGTGATTGAAGACCTTCTAGCCTACCAGTCCTGAGCCCATGTTATTTCTTTTATACGATAGAACTTCTGTAATGTTTGGCATGTTTAAAAATGGGAAAGTGTAAGAGTAAAAAGAAGTAGTTTTCATCCTGGATACCTGAATATACCCCCCCACAAAAAATACCGGCCCTGATTTCATTGCTGATGCAACTGTTTCCCAAACTACTTCATTCAGGTTGGAGTCATGCAAACTAGACAAATGGCTACTTTAGATACCATCTGGCTTCTGACAAGCTGACAGCAGATTCCATTGGCTCTCATGCTGATGACACCCTCTGCATGACAGTCTGAATTAGAGCAGTTTGGAAAACATACAAACCACAACCAAACAAAATTGAAGAATGCACCACTCTGTAGCTGTACAGGAAAGCAGGGCAATAAAATCTCAAATTACAGAACACTCAGGTTCATTCATTGCAAATTAAAAAGTAGGCTTTGAGACTGACGATCTCCTATGACAAGCTGTTCAGTGGTGCTAATGCTGCAAATCTTGCTTGAAGCAGAAAAGCAACAAAGCTCCGTTCACTAGCTGGAAAGCACCTTTGGGAGAAGAACCAAACAAAGTGTCAGACTTTGGAGAGAAACTGCCACATAGAATAGACAATACATAAAGACCACAATGCCTAGGTTTACACCTTAAATCAAAATGACATGTATAGGATGTTTTTCCTCATGTTGCAGGACACTCAAAGGTTGAGGTCAGCAAAGATGTGGAGGATGGGAAAGTAATGGAAGGGAAAGTTGACATAAACAATAAACAGATAAAAGACAAATCTATTGGTAGCTTCTTATAAATGGAAATTGAGCCAGCTGACAAAAAAGAGCAACTAAGAACAAACTTTTCAAATCATTCAAAAAACTCTGCCTTAATGAATTTACTATAAATGAGGATTAGAAATTCCTCTTGTAGTTTCCAAGATTCTGTATAGCTCCCAAGAGTATAATTAAAGAAAACTTACTGAAGACTGTGTAGTTCTTACTTCCTTGATTTCACCCAGCTGTGTGGGATCTAGCAGCAATCTCCAGGAATTTGAAGGACATACAACCCCTAATTATCATGCACATGTAGGAGTTAGTTCTTTGTAGGATACAGCATGTTCTGTTGATGGATACTCTCTCAATTTCAGTTCAATTTTCTAGAGTTCTAAATTATGCATAGACTTTTCATGGACATAAGAGGTAGAAAACATTTGGGAGAGATTACACAGGGGAACTTCTGAAATGTTGAGAACCTATGATGAATGCACTACCCAGGGTAATGGAAGATTTGCCTGTTTACAAGATAACTACTATAATGAATTTTACAATTTGACAGGTCACAAAGCTTGTATTTACCAGAAATTAAACTATCCCTCATCTTCTTTACATGCCAAAGGAACATCTAACTTATGTGAGCCAAACACATTCTTATAACTGATGCTACAATTTGTCCTTTGCAGGATCCCAGATTATTAATTCTTTTTAAATTACAATAAGCTTTCTAAGACAAGAGAACAAGAGAACAACCGTGGGCACCAAAGGAGGAATCTAGGGGCAAAAGAGGGACTAGAAGCACGAAACTGTCTACCTTGAAGGAGGGTGTTTGCTTCATAAAGTTTCTATAAATGGAGCATAATAGTAGAGAAAAGAAAAAGTAGCATACTCTGTCTCCTGCGCCCATTCCATCTATGAAACAGTTTAGAAAGGGTAGGAAAGAGCTAAACCTGAGGAGTTAATTCAAATCTCTGTGGTTTCATCCTTGGGGTGGAGCTATTAAATGGCACCATTTTCTTTCAAATCTCTTAATTTTTTACTTCATTTACCTGATCCTGTAATAAGAGTCTTAAAATTCTGTTCAGTAATAAGCTTTGAAGTTGGCTGGCATAAAAAATCAAATAAATCAATAAATAAACTTTGTAAATCAATATATAAGTTACCCTTGGAGGGGGCAGCATCCACATTTTAAAAGTAAAGTATATAAATTGTGGATCTGTAATACTGACTTCTTGGAGCCTGGTCCTTTAAAGCATTTAGACTGGAGCATTATGGATAAAAAAACCTTTTTGAAAGAAATCTGAAATAAAATGTTTATAACTTCAATACTTATTGTTAGAACATTTTGCTAAGACTACCAGATTTGAGCTGCAAAAATACTGAGGAACACCAGATGGTAGCAAAGAGAAGTAGACAATTCTTAACTCTTTGCTGCTACAGTAGTAATCTACTAGCAGTCTAGAGTTCCACAGTAAGGATCTGGTAATATTTCATTTGCACATGAAATACTGTGTGGAACAAAGATAATAATAGTACTAATAAAATCATTTGTTTTTCCAAAAAGGAAGCTGGTAAATTTAGGTACAAGACCCAGAGTTCTGCTTTTGATTCTGGCCATAGATGATCTCATTAAGTGTGAAAGATGCAGTTATGTCCAGTGGGATCCTAATTTTGTAGCTGACCAATCTGTCTCCCAATTGCCATATTCCTTGCACTTTGAAAACTTGGCACGTAGAAACTCCTCAGGCTCTCAGCAGAAGCTTATGGCTCAGAAAAGCATCTGGCATTTGCTTGCTATTCTAAGAAGCAGTTAAACTTCCTTCCTTCAGCAAGAAGCCAGTGAATATCTGGATATAATAAGAGTTCTGCTTTTCTTTTTCCTCTCCTTGAATTCTTGCTCAGTTTGGTTACATTCCTAATCCTATACAACTCACAGATACTGAGGGGATAATTAGGCTTATGTTTAAGATGAGATCCTATTTATATTAGCTTTGGGAATGGCTGCATATTATTTTATACAGAATAACTTTTAATGGCTGGTGTATGATACATTCTATTAAATTTACAGAAAAGTTCTGGCAGTTATAGCACACTTCCCACAGTAAGAAATATAGTCACAGGGCTAAATGAAAATGTAAATATATTTTTAAAAATTCAGCGTCAAAAAACTCAGAAATTATTTCCTGACAAACAGTGTAGCTTATTGTCTATTCGTTTCTATAAACTATTCCATACCAACCATCTGATACCCATTATTACCATTGCAAACAACTACTAGCTCCCCAGCTGGTCAGCTCTCTTTTAACATTGCAATAACCATTCAAGGCTGCCATATGGTCCAAGAGTTTCCTACTCAGTTGTCAGTCATTTTTATATGTTTCTGAATCCACTTCCTTCTGGAGGTTTTGTAGTATGTCATTTATAGACTGCCTCCCCCACCCTAAGTTGAAAATTTGATTTGATGGTTGATCTATAATTGTACAACAACCTTCTTCAAAATAGCATTCAAGTAACAATGAGATTTTAAACAAGATTACTGAGGCCACAATAAAAGACATTAAACTTGCAGTTCTATATACACAATTTCCAGGGAGTAAATTTTACTGACTGTAAAGAGGCTAATATTCAAATAAACATACACAAGATGTCCCTGAATGATATTAATACTATACTTTTAAATCACAACTGTCTAGAATTATGTGAAATACTGCATCAGATAATTAACTCTCACATTTATTACATTTATATCCCATCTTATTGTTTATTCTATGAAGAATCTGATCATTTTGTGCATGACTGCTTCTGAAAGTGCAATACTTATAGTGAAAGAAAGGTATCTAAAATTCTCTAAGATTGGTCTTTTTGAAAATAATGCAGTCTCCGCTTCTGAGGCACCAGGTACCATGTCTCCCAAAAATTTATTTTATCAGATACATTCAATGTGATGCTCCATCATTTAGTCATTCCTGTTATATTATAGGCTCAAGTAGGCTTTGAAATAGACCTGCACTCTGTAGCAGACTCACTGAATCTTCCACAGGTCTGACATACAGTATGCACTCTCCACTTAGCCTCTCGGTATCCTTGGCCAGTGTTTATGCTCATTCCAAGATTTGAGCAAATGGATTTTTTGTGTCTTGCTATCAGTATCAGGAATTTCTGCAATTTATTTAGCTTCTCTAGCGACACTTTCAGACTCATAATCTGCATATTCATATAACCAGGAGGGTTTAGCTTCTGATTATTTGGCCTGTATAATTCCCAGCCCTGTGGCCTTATGTTCTCCCAACACCTCACATTAGGATGCCCTTTCTACCAAAAATGAAGACTTTGTTTATATGTTTGGAAACAGAGATGTTTTATGATTCTATTCTCAATATTGTTCCTAGAGTACAGATTCCTACAAAAACCACTACCCAATATTAAACCCTTCATGAAGGATAAAACTTACAGAAAGTCTTTACTGTATCTGCCCATCCTCCTCCCCTATAAATGCAGCCATCGTATTTGTCAAGAAAGGTTACTCCAAATTAGTGCTCTATGATTATCAGCATCTGAACTCTGTAACTATTAGAAACCACTATCCTCTTCTTATAATTTCTGGACTCTTCAAATGTCTTCATACTCATGTCATGGTTCCGATAAATGAAACCTTTCAAAAGAACTTGAAGGCATTGTTTTCCTTAAAGAATCTTTTATTCGGGAAACAAAGTATCGGCACTACATAGTTGAACTGAAAAACTAAATTCCCCTCCCCTGGATACAAAGTAACAAAGTACAATTCCCACCCCCAATAAACAGTCATAAATCACATTCCCCAATTAGCTTGAAGTACGGGCTTTCTCCCCAGCTCTCCAGCCCAACAAAACATTATCAGCTCTGGACTCAGTTTGTCCTTGAATTCCCACGGCAGAGTTGTTATTATTATGACTAACTGAACTCTCATTGTCATCCGCCCTCCCAGCACCAACTAATTCTAAAAGCATAGAGAAAATGGCTGCATTTTCATCTGTTGTCAAAGCAAGAACATCCGATGTTAGCAGCGTTGACAACTCACATACAGTATGTTATCAGGTTACCCTCAAATTGACATGAAAGAAGAACATGGATGTTTAATTACCAATGATTTTTATTATGATAAGGCCATTCTGCACATAGGTGGAGAGGATGGAGAGAAATGGCTCACAATGTCTGGCTTCCTGCATCCTTAAGAAAAGAAATCTTGCAGTTCTGCCATGACAGCTGGACATTTTGCAGTATATCAAATATGTTGTTATTTCTGGTGGCTTTGCATCAGGCCAGGCCAGAGATATCAAGGCTCCTGTCAACAAGCTGGATTGTTCATTCAAACCACTTCCTACATAGGGTCATCAAAAACACAATTGCCTTGACTTTTGTTACTGATCTATCAGATGTCTATGCCATTTTTCATAATGAATCTTTTCCTTAGACGGTTCATTACATTTCCTGTCATGGCCTCATTCTATTCCTAAGACAACCTGCCTGCCTATTCAACAAGTTTCTGCATGCAAAGGTCACCCAGTTATCTCATTTCTGATAGAAGCCCAAAATTCAGCATATATTTTTAAATGCCCTGTTTCAATAATCGGATGAGAAGCTCCTCCTGCATTGTCCACCTCTCTCAACGTCTTAATGGAATAAATGCTAAACAGTATGCCCCTGTTCTGTGTAGTTAGAATAAGGCAAAGAAGTCCTCTGTCCTGCATCCAACAAAACACTTATAACTTGTGCCTCCATTTCAGTTCACTAGGTCCAGTTGGACAGAATACCAAATAAAGTATATGTCCTGGAATGGGGACAGGTGCACGTGGACAGTCCATAGTTGCCATCGTGAAATACTGAGCCATTCCTAACTGGGCAGCCTTGGCACAGACACTGAAATCACAGAGAACAAAAAGTCTAATCCATCAGGGAACAGCCTGGCTAGGCCAAAAAAAGAAAGTGTTGTGCGATTGGATTGATGAAACATGAACAGTATCTTTGCACTGTTCTGGCCAACCAAAATAGTAGCAAAACACTAAAAATTGGCAGACTACCAGACAGAATGTCTCGTCAGTGTGATGGAATTCCTATAGGCTATGACCACATAGCCTGCCCATCTTCCCTACTAAATCAGTGAGTAGCCTAGAAAACAGAATAGGGGAAATAAGCTCATCTCTCAGCCAGGCTTCTATAATACTTGTCAAATAAAAACTTTCATCTAGGATTAAACAGCTAGATATTTTGCAGTTAAGTGGCCTGGGTATTAAAAACCAAGATTTTTAGATTGGAGACCCACTTTTGCTATCACCTGGATCTCCTTGGTGAGACTGTAGCTGGAATGAAGGAAAGCCAGACAGCATATTCTATCCTGTCCTTCTTTATCTGTAATAGACTTCCAATCATTCCTATCATTTCTCCTTTCAGATAGTACAATATTTGCTCCCAGGCCATGGTGTGTTCTCCTCTCCAGATCATGCAGGTTATCTAGACCAAGGGTCCCCAACCACCGGTCTGTGGACTGGTACCGGGCCCTGGCATGCCAGTAACTGGTCTGCACAAACAAGCAAAGCCCCATGCATGGGATGCAGGCAGCACACAAAACCATGCACTCTCCGGTCCACAGAAAAACCTCTCGACAGAACCAGTCCCTGATGCCCAAAAGGTTGGGGATCTGTGATCTAGACCCAAGATGGTAAATTTTAGACTACAGGTCAGATGCAGTCCATAAAATGTCAGTTCACCTAAACAGCTTCCCCCAGTGTAGTAGTTGCTTTCCATTACTATCATCATAACTTTGACCAGAATCAAGTCATTCTTGCCTAGTCTCACTTTCCCCATATTTTAGAGGTGATTCTTCCTTGAAAGGTATCACTTTGGATATTGGCACTAAACTTCTCTCTGTTCTCAGTGTGACTTCTGTGTTGCAAGGTGTTGTAAGTAGGAAGGGCACTGGTGTCAACGCTGAAAGAATTCTTGCCTTGAAGTTCTTTTGATGGGTTTCATCTATTGGAACCATGACATTAACCCCAAACTCCTTTCTACCTTGACCACCTTGGGGACCTGAGCTCCAGTCACCTTCCCTACATTGAGGGATAGGCTGACAAAGACTCGGGGAAGATGTCAGCATGGAGAAAGAAGAGGCAACTGTAACCAGCACCCCAGCTGAATGAATGTATCTGCATGTTGTGTGCTAGTTAACACAGTTCAAAAAGCTTACAGAGAGAGGGGGGGAGGGAGGGAGGGAGGGAGAGATGCCTTTAAAAGTATCTTTGTCCTTACTACAACAGACACCTTTAGAAATCACTTTTCAGAAAGGGAATATCAAGGTAATGATTTCTATGCACTTGAATAGTTTTTGAGAGTTTCAGTAGTATCAAAGAAAATAGTTAAAAAGTTAAAGATTGTGTTGTATTTAATCATACTGAGACACATAGAATCCTTCTAACCTTTTATAATCAACCCTGGTTTACTATTAGATTTTTATCCACCTTTTTATTTTTACACATATGTGTGTGTGTGTGTGTGTGTATCAACTCAAGACCTAATATTCCTGCATCAAAAACCTAATATTCCTGCCTCCTATTTTCCTCAGAAGAACAAACCTATGAGGTAGATTGGGCTGAGAGAGTGTTTCTGGCACAAAGTCACCCAGCTGGCTTTAATGGGTGGCTTTTCTAGAGACTTTTCTAATTGAAAATGCCAAAAGATGAATCTGGTGGTTTCTGTCTGTAAGAACTTGCTTTACTTCTGAGTCATGGACTGCTTCCAAAACAGTGAATCCCTTATGAAGGTGAAAGTATTGGATTGGATTTAATAGTTGATGCACTTCTGCCTGCAGCATTTTGTCACTGAAGCATTGCACTGATAATTGTATTTCATCTGGCAACAATACTTGGCCTTAAAAGCTCAGATATGGTCTCATTTAAGATACAAGAAGGTAATGCATTCCTGATATAGTGTTATTACTAAAAGGCCAAAGATATGGACTTGCTTTCTGATATAATCATATAGAGATGGTCTTCAGTTCAGCGCATGTCATTTAAATACTGGAAAGAGAGTTGAAAGAAGTAAAATGTATCCTGTTTACTCTGTTTTTGTGATGCTCCATGTGGGAGGCAATTGCCAGCACATCTTTTTTGTCTTTTCCTTGAGATGTACAGCTGGGATATGGTGAAATGCAGTACCAGTGAAGTCAGAAGAGCCTTTAAAAGTCCACTCTTCTATCCTTACATCTAATTCCAATGCCCAACTTGATGAGCGAATGCTGTAAAATCACACAACACAGCTCTCAACCAATGCCCAACATATTTTAACAACAAGGTCTGCTGTTATGAGGCCTTTGAAGAGGGTGTGGAAATTCAGAGAGGAGAAAACATAGTTGCTATGCTAGTGACTGGGACCAGCCAGAGTAAAAACAATTCAATGACTTAAATTGTTCTGCTGGGCAGCCCTCGTTTAAGTCCTTTTAAAGCCATACCTTTCTCTATAAGGAAATATCTGCTAACTTATCCTGTCCTACTGTTGGCATATTTTACTTATATGCATACAATAAGTCTAAATTAAGAATTGGTGAAAGATTGTCTATTTCATTAAAGGAAAAGACTGGCTCCTGCCATTATAGATAAATGAGCACATCACATAGCAAAACCTACATAAAGGAAGATATATATCTTATGCATAGGAAGACATATGTATAGGAAAGATAAAATACCCATATATAGAGACATTGTGGTTAACTATAGATAAGGAAACATCTGTTTTGACAGAATATAAAAGAAGGAAGGACTACACAGGAGAAAGATGTTCATGCTAATAGAACAGAACTTTGTAATAAGCCAACACATATACAGATGATTGACTAAATCTTTAAACTAAAACCTTATAAAAAAGAAGACAGAGGACAGTCTATTGTGGATAATACCTAATATTACTTGGCAACCTTGAGTTGAATAAATATATTTTCTTTGACCTCCAATGAATGGCATATTTTATTGGATTCCCAGCTTGGGCACAAAGATGAGGAAAATAAGGTATTTGATCCTTCTCACATTATTTGAAGGCAGAAGATCATCTGTTTTGAGGAATCCAATATTTGTAGAATTATAAAGAATTACGAAGTATGGTTAGTCCTTGAGTTACAACTATAATGGAGCCTAACCAATATAGCTTTTAACTTGTGACAGTCTGCAAAACCATTGCAAAATGCAGTCACAATGCAGCCTGGTTTCTGAGTGCCCAAAGTACACTCATGTGGCCATAGAGGGAGAGCCACCTTAACTTTGAATCCAAGTTATAAGTGTTGTTTCCCCCCCCCCCCCCGCCCCTGGAAGTCTGTTGTAATTTCAAACAGTCACTAAGTGACTGGTCATAAGTTGAAGACTGTCTATAATGCAAGTGATCTTCTAGTCAAGGAGTAAGAAGTTTAATAATAATAATAATACACATTTAAATTGTCCTTCTAAATGGATCAAACTGTAAGCCTTAAAACATACAGTATGATAAGTCAAACGTTTCAGGTAAAGGCCTAAGAGAGAAAAAGTATGCCTGAATGAATGGCAATAGCAAAATGGAGAACTTTTAGATTCCTTGCTCACTCTTTGGTTATTAGCTCTTTAATTGGTTACAATTTGAAATTTATACTGAGACAGGCAATGCAGTCAGGCCATTTATTCATCTGATTCACTTTTTTAATTTAGCTCCCAAGCCAAGGTCTTTCCACTGCTTGTCACTGTATCTGCAGGAGATGACCAGGCTGAGCCCAAGAGAAGAATCAAACGTATCATTAGTCATGAGTCCTTGCATGCCCACCAGAGATCTAAGTCAGCTTGAATTCTTAACTCCCACTAATTTCCCTTGACCGTGAGTAGTTCAAATTCTTGTAGAGACCTTAAACTTGCATTAAATCTTTATACTCATTTGAACTGCCTAAATCTCCTGATTTCCCCAGCACTTGACACTATCATATTTTTGTCTAGAATGCTAGCAGTTAACTAGCATGGTTTTCTGTAGCAAAGCCCCCCCCCCCGTAATCTACCCCAAATTTGCCTTTGCACATCTATGAGTTTGTTCTTCCCTATGTTTTTCCACACAACAAACTATGAACACATTTGGGCTGAAGAATACAACTTACTCAATGTCACTGAGTGTTTCTCGCTAAGGTTATTTCTCATCATCTTTATGGTGTTCACATTTGACCTTTACAAGGTTTAATACCCCTGGAATCTGTCCAGTTCCAGTTTATATAATTTTTATTAAATATTTTAGAAAGGCAAATAAACATTAATGCAAATTAATATAAAATAATAAAAAGAAAATAAATGAAAAAAGCTAAAAATGCAAGAAAGAAAAAAAGATACAAAGAAGTAGCATTCCTTCCCCTATTCACAAGAAAAAATGAGAATCACAGGATCTGACCAAAGCCTAACTGTATTTTTTGTAGATAGCACTCCCAATCAACAAAGATGGAGCCAGTTATATCAAAGCAAAATGTTGCATCTGAAGCTATATTCTAGTTTTTAATTTCCAAGTTTGGAATTATTTGAGGATTTAAGAAAAGAAAACATGGATGTGTTGTTTGAAACAATATCAAAAACAGTAAGAGAGGAAACAAAACAATGCCTGAAAGAATGCCTTTAATGATTCTAGCGCAAGAGAAGACTATTTATAAAGTTATGACAAATCGCTCTGAAAACAGAGAAATGTAAGTGCTAGACCAGGGTGAAGAATTCAATCTATCTGTATGACTGGATGGCTCACGGAGGCAGAGTTTATAAGATGGAGGTCCTTCTTCTCCATCAAAAACTCTGACCCTTGATATCATCTACTTTTCTTTGCAGAAGATAAGAGAAAGAAGACTTTTCTTCCTCTGCAAGAAAAGAGAACTGTGTTCAAGACCAAATATTTTCTTTTTTTTCCTCTTACAGCTATCCCACATCTTCTGCCTTATCTTTTCAAGGGCAGCTCTACTTGATTCTGGGCCAATCTGAACTATGGCACACTTGTCCCTCTTCAGAGGTGTGCAGGTTGTCTAAGAGGAAGCTGAACTTGCAAGCATTCCAACTGGTGTGGAATCCGGGATCTTGTCTCTTTTGGAAGGGTCAGGACAGGTGAGATACTCATTCTTGTAGGGACTCCAGCTGGGGGACATGGACTAGAGTTTTTGAGAAAACCCTTTAAGACCAGCTGATAAGATGGGTCAGCCTGGCAGTTGGCTTCTACAGCTTCTACGTGCCATGCCAGAGAACTGTTTGATGATTTATTTTTTTAATTCCATTTATATCCCGCCCTTCTCCGAAGACTCAGGGCGGCTTACAAGCTTAGCAGTAGCCTTCATTCTATGTATATGCCTGCTTATTAGGGCTTTCACACACACACCCCAAGCGGCATTATTACAAAGTCAGCTTAATTGCCCCCAACAATCTGGGTCCTCATTTTACCTACCTCGGAAGGATGGAAGGCTGAGTCAACCTTGAGCCTGGTGGGATGCGAACCTGCACTAATTGCAGGCAGCTGGTGTTACTTAAGGAGGCATTAGCCCACTGCTCCACCAAGGCTCTTTAAAACATATTCACTGTTCAGAGTAAATTTATTCTCATTCTAATGTATCTTGTATTTTTAACAGCAGTTTAAAATATCTTTTTTATTTTTAAAAATATCCTTTGAGTATACTTTACCCACCCCTTAAGACAGAGGTAGGCAACCTTGGCTCTTTTATGACTGGTGGACTTCAATTCCTGCTGGCTCAGGAATTCTGGGAGTTGAAGTCCACGAGTCATAAAAGAGCCAAGGTTGCCTACCCCTGCATTAAGAGCACAGTTGCACAGTTTACAACTCTCTGCATATTGAATTCAGATTGTTTCCTTATCTGTCAGTTTTTATATTCCCATTTTCTACATTCCTTATATACAAAGATATTTGTAGCAAAAGCAGACTCTTTCCCAGGCCTCTGTTTTTACTTCTGAAGTCATAATCCCTTAACTGTGACATCACGCAGTTGTTCATTGCTATAGAACTCACTAAGTTATCAGAGAGAAAGGATTAGTTACTGGGGTAAAACAGATAGCAGATAATTTTCAGAAACAGACCTGAGGATATCCTGTAAAGATCTCTGGAATTATAAATAAGGGGAAATAAGGAGAAAATACACACTATAAACATTTATGCTTTTTCAAATGTCTCATGAAATGCAATGGGTCCTAAACATTCTAGAATACTTTGTTCTGTTTGTTAACACTTTGATCCTAGGCATTCAAATTTCTCTTTCTTCCATAATAAAGGAGAAATGCTGATATTATTAACTTGATTCAAGATATGTAACATTCACAAGTATATGTAAATTGCAGGTCCAATTTGGACAATAAATAATCCAATTTGAAATAAATAATATATTTCAAACAAGTCAGGTAAAATAAGATCCCCTGGGGGTTGGGCTGGAAGACCTCTGAGGTAGGTCCCTTCCAGCCCTATGATTCTATGTTCTATGTTTTTGAAAAGTTGCAGCAGTGACAAGTAAAACACCTTCATGATTTTGCCAAGAAAACTACACAGATGTGTCCATGTAGCACCAGAATTCAAGGGCAGCATATAGTACTGCTATATAAAAGAACAACTTGAACAACTTGACTATCTCAGACATCGGATATCATTTTTATGAGGAAGCATGTAGAAATTTAGCAGATACATTTTAAAACACAGGATCTGTAAAATTATCATTTAAACATAAGAAGGTCAGCCCCTGCTGGACCAGGCTCCCTAATCCAGGAGGACCCAACTTGTATAGGAAAGTCAAAGCCCTGTTTCACTGTTGCTCTTTAGCAGCTGTGTCTGTATGAAGAGAAAGGATAGATAAAACCTAAACCAAACAAGTGTGTGTTTAAACCAGGCTAAACAATCTCCTAGAAGACTGCTGTGGGAATAAAAAAGGAGGGAGAATTACATTGCCTGCAGCTCTTTGGAGGACAAGCAGGCTGCATACATGTAAAGCTACATCCAATAGCACATAACTACATATCCCCTTGCTTTCATCCTCACTACACTGCCACCTCCCTCCAATCTGTTCTTGATAGACCTCCAGCTCCCTGGAGAAATTTAAAGTGTAGCAGTTGCACAAAGAGGAGAGGAAGGTCTATTTCCACCAACAATATTCTTTCTGGTAATGAATGATTTGCCACAGGATACAACCTCTAATAAAGCAATAGCTCAGAGCAATAGATGAAACTCAGCCTTGTTGCTCCTTAATTACTCTTCCATTTTTTTAAATACCCCATTCATGTTAAAATATCTCAGTGTTGCTTCAACAGTACAAGTGAAAGAGGAAAAAAACACACACACACCAAAACCCTGCCAGGTTCTAGGCTCAAATTTCAATGGACTGATTATTGCCATTTAAGTACGGTACTAAAAATTTCAGCCTGCAGAAGAAAAATTTGGTCTCCATTGTCTAATTGTTGTTTCTTACTGCATATCAGAAGAAATCAAAATTGAACCACAGTTTGCCCATAAATTCCAGCAAGGTGATTCCCAGGAATGAAGGGCTCCCATTTTGCCCAGATAACTTTTAAAAAGGAGATCCAAACACATTTCTGGAGGACTGCAAAATCACAATACTAATGCTGAATGGTCTCTCTACCAATAAAGTTCACGAGCAGCCCAACATGATAAGGTAACCAAATCCAATCTTTTTTTGCTGTCGTAGCCCATCATAAGGAGGGTGCAGTACAGTAATGGAAAAAATCTTAACAAATACATTGAGGTCAAAAAAAGAAGTTAAAAACCAGGAGATATAAAAGATGTATCAATTAAAAACTAAAAAATATACATCAAAATGAGAATCTAAAAGAAAAGGTAGGAGTATTACATGGGAGTGTGGGAACATAACAGATTAATATTTAAAATCACTAAGGTAGTTCTCAACTTATGACCTGTGGTTTAGTGACCTTTTAAAGTTAGGGTGGACTACCTGGGGGTGTACTTACAATACAGATTCAAAGTTCTGATGACTGCCCCAACAGTCATGTAACTACAATTCAGGCTCTTAATAACCATGCTGCATTTGCATTGTCCCACAGTCACATGATGACATTTATATCAGGTTTGCTGAAAACCAGCATTTACTTCAGTTTTCAGCAAAACTGAGCCCATAGTGAACCACTGGTTCACTTAATGACCACAACATTCACTTTATGACCATAGTTGCTCACTTAACAACCATTGGAAAAAGGGTCATAAAATTGGTCAGTCATGTGACTGACCTGCTTTACAACTATCCTGCGTTATGACTGAAATAGGCATTATATTCATAACTCAAGGATTCCCTGTATCAAGCTACAAAGCACTCCAATTTAGTGAACTGGGTCCTCCTTAAATCTAGTTGATAGAGTCTCAAACACAGGTCATCATCCAACTAATTTGAGTGTTGCTGCAAAGAACTTTGCAACATTTTATGCTGTGACAGGGTTGGTGTCAGAAAGTGATAGGATGGTGTAAAATTGTGCATGCTGAATATCTATGCAGTAAGGGTGAGATGAGGTTAGCACAAATGTGTCCGTGGTACAGGATTAGAAATGCATGTGTTGTTTCTGTGTGTCCAGAAACATTGTTTCTTACCCAGTAAGAATCATCCTATATCAGCTTTCAGGGGCAGCTAGGGGAGGGCATGACATCATGCCAGAATAAAGGCTCTAGATACTTCAAGGCAAGCTAAACATATCACTGGGAAGGCAGAGTGCCTATTGGATGCACTGGCAATAAAGTCTGAGGTCCTGGCCAAATCCAATTGGTGCTTTTTGTTTATTATGTGCTGTTTAATGAGTGCTTTGATCTGATCATACCCCATATTGAGTAGAAAACCTGGGAGACAAGCCCAAGAAAGATGTTTTAGTTGCCACAGCCTGTTTCCATGTGGATTGGAAATCATAACCCATAGTTTATGGGCAAGATTAACAGAGCTAACCAAACAGGAGAAAATTAACACATTATGTTGGGCTGCTTGCGAATGTGGTTGGCAACAGCTATTTTTGCACAAGATTGCTGGGTTATTTATTTAGGCTTGTAATCAAATCTGAGAACATGATCTGCAAAAGTAAAACTCTCATTGGACATGATGTACTATATCTTACAAATTCATCTAATAAAATGTATAGGTTCACAATGTATAAAGTAAATATGGCTAGAAGCCAAGGTAGACATTGGCTTCTTTATAAGAACTTCATAGAAAAGAAATGGTTAGTAAATGCAACTGTTCTCACTAATCATACCTACCGTACATTTCTTTATATATAAATTATTAAATATATTAAGGATCCATGAGTCTTTTGCTTATAATCACTCTATTAGATGTGTTAAAAGTAAAAAATATCACTCATGAGGAATAACTATGACAATAAAAGAAAATGGCTTTGACAAGCAAAGTAATTAAATATTTAGGTTTCAGAGTGCTTATATATAGCTATCTGAATTGACGTTAATTAAATAATCTGGTCAGAGTTGCCTCAAACTGCAAGATATGCGGCCATATAAATTCAATAAATGAAAATAATCCTATTCTGGATGTGGTGTGTATAACACAATAAACCAAACTAATCTCATGAAGTGACTTCAAAATCCTGACTTAAAATATAGTTCACTAGATTTTGGCTCAGTGTGTTTCCAGCAGGCCAGTTATTGGATGTGTCAGTCAAGGTTTACTCATTTAACTCAATTTTCACAAAAGTATTGAGTCACAAACTAACCACGATTTGGATCTGTATAACATACTAGACCAGGGTGTTTAGTTTATAGTCCATGGTTCTGCAAACTCAGAAAATTGAGTTAAATACCGTCAGATCTTGTTATTCATGGATTTCATATTTGCAGATTCACCTATTGGTCAACATTTATTTGTTTGTAAGCATAAAATCAATACTCATAGCACTTTTGCAATACTTGTAGCAATTTTTAGTTGTGCAACATGCACATTCCCAGCTGAGGTTTCAAAATATGCTGATTCAGAATTGGCAGTATATTATAGAGTGTAAGTCACACGAATCGCAAGAATTCTCTGTATTTTCACCCCTAAAGTAGTTAGCACTTAGTTTGAAGTTTTGTCTCACCTACAATAAAAAGGTCTTCAGCAATGAAAATGTTGCTTGTAATGGTTCATCCAAAAAAATAATCCATTAATAACAGGATAACATAGTATAGTAATTCAGCAGGTAATAGCATGAATTCAGACTTTGCATTTCAATTCAGGTGTTGAGAATATGCTTTGCCCAAAGTTAGTATGTAGACAGTTTTAAGAATGTTTTACTGAAGTCCAACTAAACCCATAAATACAGTCAGATCTTGTTATTCATGGATTTCATATTTGCAGATTCACCTATTGGTCAACATTTATTTGTTTGTAACCATAAAATCAATACTCATAGCACTTTTGCAATACTTGTAGCAATTTTTAGTTGTGAAACATGCACATTCCCAGCTGAGGTTTCAAAATATGCTGATTCAGAATTGGCAGTATATTATAGAGTGTAAGTAAGTCACACGAATCGCAAGAATTCTCTGTATTTTCACCCCTAAAGTAGTTAGCACTTAGTTTGAAGTTTTGTCTCACCTACAATAAAAAGGTCTTCAGCAATGAAAATGTTGCTTGTAATGGTTCATCCAAAAAAAATACGTTTACATATAAAATAAAAATGTAATATTTGCATTCGCTAAATATTTTCCAAGTAAGACTCATTAGAGTTTTCCAATGCCCCAGCCTTCCAAGGGAGGAGGGATCTAACAGATGCCCTGAATTTCCTAAAATGCAGACAGGCATTTCTGAGGAGTGCTTGGTGAGCTACTGGAGTAAGTGGTTGACAGGGATGCTTCACAGGATTACTATACAGTGGCCTCTCCGGCCAGCCCAAGGAAGGTACTAAGGAGATCCAAGAAAGAAAAGTGGTTCTGGAGTAAGAGGAAGAATGAATTCAATCAAACATAAATAAGAGCAATACAATCCTATTGTCAGAAAGTTTTACTACTCTTACTACTGTTCAAAGCTATGACAGTCAAGACTTGGGTGCCTTCAAGCTGTTGCAAATAGTCACACACATCCTGTGGTCATGTGATCAGTGGCAGCATTCTGTGGTCATGAGATCAGGTTTTTCTATATTTTTGGCCGGTTTACATTGTTGCCATTCAAACAAATGAATTCCCTTAACTACTGGAGCATTCATTTAATGACTACCACAAAAAAGACACATATTTACTTCTGGTTATGTAGTGCCTCGACTTATGACTGCAATAGCTTATGTATGGAATTCTGGGCTCAGTTATGGTTGTAAATTGAGAGCTATCTGTACATATATAGCTACATACATAAGACATTTCACAAGATGAATGAAGAGGACATTGCCTTGTAACATCATGGATAAGTATGTAAAAGCATGTCATTTTTTTCTCTCTCTCTTTCATAAGGGCAGCAGTCTTGCTCATATTGTTGGGTTCTCCCAACATGCTAACCCATTATGCTTTTTTTTAGTTTTGGTGCTGAGTGCTATGAAGACTCAGGCAATTGTTTCTTTTGAATAAACTATTGTTAAATCACGTGCAAAACCCAACCATCTTTTCAAGAGCCAGGTTAGGAAGAAGCAGCCATTGTCTCCTTCATCCCTCTGTTCTTCACCACTATTTGCAGTCCACCCTTTCACTACTTCCTCTGTCTTTCTTGCTAGGCTGTCACACAAGAATTGAACAAAGCCACCCTCAGTGACAAGCTGACTTCTCCACCCTAACAATGGAATATTGACACTCCTTCCATCTGACTGTCTTGGCAACTTGAATTTGGATGATTCTGTTAACTAGTGGGGGATAACTTTAGATTAGCTTTCATGCATAACATAATTATCCAAATCATTAAAATGTAGTGGCATGAATAATAATCAAGATAGCAGTACACACTAGGCACTTCACAAAGAAGAAGAAGACAGTTCTCTGCGCTGAGAAAATTATAGTTCAGAAACAGAAGGGAAAGAAAACATAAGGCAAGAAATGGAGGCATATTAGCAGAGGAAGAAAAAGGGTATGTTTGTTCAATGTGCTTACCACATTATATTTTAGTGAGTCAAGCAAATTATTGGGGCTCCCACAATACATTGAAACACTACACTGGCTAATACAGAGTCACTGTCAGGATCCATTTATATCACATTTATAAATGTATGTTTAAAACATTATCCCCCCCCCATACAGATTCTGCCATCTCCCGAGGAAGGAGGAGCATATGTGGATTCAGCCTGCCTTAGGTTATTTCAAAGACCAAGGAAACCTTTTGAACTAGGGGGATCAAAAGGGAGGGGGAGAGGAAGAAGGCAGCGGATCCTGGAAAAAGCCATTGATCGGATGAAAGCAACCCTGAGCTCACTAAGGGAGGAGAGGGCTGAAAAATGCAACCGAGGCAGCGCCTGGGGCCGCAACTGGAGAGGTAACAGAGGGGATCCAGCACCTGAATCCGCGGGGCCGTCCAACTGAACAGGAGTCGCTGCCTCAGCAGTACCCCCCCCAGAATCCCAGACGGGGAGCAAGATGAGGAGAGAGACCGTCCGCGGCGCAGACAATGCTCCAGTCAAAGACTCCTGCCCCTGGAAACAAAAATCAAGGGGGAGCCATCACGATTGGGGTTTTTCTTAACCCAAGTCCTTAGCTATATGGAAGAATACGGACGGGGACATCCCCAGTGACAAAACCCGCATCCGAATTGTGCAATCCACCCTGGACAGACCGGCTGCAGACTGGGTGGTGAACCTACATGACTCCAATGCCCCAGAACTCAACGATTTCAACCAGTTCATGGCATCCTTGAGGCGGCGTTTCGAAGATCCCTTGGCTGATCGTAAAGCCCGGGAAAGAATCAAAACAGGCAGGGCAGACGGCTGGTGGCTGAATACACCCAAGAATTCCGAGCCATTGCCAGCAAGCTGAACTGGCCAGAAGACATCCTCCTTAGCCATTTCAAAGATGGGCTAAACTATGACCTGTATGACGCTTGCCTGCCTCGAGGAGACCCACACCATCTTGATGACTGGTATGTCCTGGCAGAGGAGGGGGAGATAGACCTACTGAAGAGACACCGTCGGGGGAAACCATGGGGCTGCCCGCCAACTGAGCCAACACGTGAGAGGGAGAACCCACCGCCCACAGCTAAAAAATCAACAGGCTGTTTCAAATGTGTGAGAGAGGGTCACCGCGCCACAGACTGCCACTCAAAAACCCTCCAGTGTAAAACAGAGTCATCACCCCCCAAGAAACTAGGGAAACCCCAAGGCAACCCAAAAGAATCTTCCATGAAGGGGACAGGGGCTGTAGAGTCCACAATTCCTGCCAGGAACTGGGATTGGACTCCGGCCTACACCGCAGGGGCGGTGGACACCTCGGAAGACAGCTCAGAGGAAGAACCATTGGTAAGTGGACCCTTTCCGCCTATACTTAAGACAGTGACTATATTAGCTTCCTCTATGCCTAAAGCCTTTGAAATAAAAGCTCTGATAGACTGTGGCTGCATCCGCTGCCTCATCAGCCCAATGCTGGTGGAGAGACTGAACATCCCAGTGAGGAGGCTAAAACAACCAATCTCCTTTAGTCAATTAGATGGATCAATAGCAGGGGGGGGACCAGCTACCCTAGCCACTTTACCGATCCACTTGTCCCTGCGGTCTCATGAGGAAGACATGACGTTTATAGTGGCCCCAGGCATGGAATGCTCAATGATTTTAGGACTGGAATGGCTGAAGAAATGGAACCCTGGGATAAACTGGAGGACAACAGAACTCAATTTCCCAAAAGGGGAGCAGGAAAACATAACCCCCCAAAGTACCCCCCCAACCCGAAGGGAGGAGACAGCAGCAGTGGGGAAAGAGAAGGGGTTACCAGAGATACCAGAGGAATACAGGGACCTTGCTGAGGTTTTCACTGAGGAGCGGGCCATAGAATTCAAACCCAGGGCAAAACTCCCAAAACCCAGGATGTATGCCATGAGCCCAAGGGAAATGGCAGAAAGGGAAAGATTCATAAAGAAAAACTTAGAAAGAGGGTTCATCAAGCCTGCCAAACCCAAAGTGGCCGCCCCAGTCCTGTTCAGGGAGAAGAAAGATGGTTCTTTTCGCTTGTGTGTCGATTATAGAAATCTGAACACAATAAGCGAATGTAATCTGTACCCTCTACCCCTAATGAAGGATATGCTATCCCACCTATCGAAAGGAAGGATTTTTACTAAACTAGATCTGAGGGAAGCATATTACCATATTAGGATTAAGGAAGGAGATGAATGGAAGACTGCATTCAACTGCCCAATGGGGTGCTACCAATTCAAAGTATTGCCATTCGGACTGCAAGGGCCCCCCGCAGTCTTTATGCAATTAATTAATGACGTACTAAGGGAGCACCTATATAAGGGGGTCCTGGTTTACCTGGACGACATTCTTATCTTCACGGAGACCAAAGAGGAACATATCAAACTAGTCAGAGCAGTCCTGATAAAGTTGTGAGCTGCCCACTTATATGCTAAATTATCGAAGTGTGAATTCCATCAGGAAAAAATCGACTACCTGGGATATCACATATCTCCAGAGGGCATCGAAATGGACCCTGAGAAGGTCAGGACAGTATTAGAGTGGGCACCCCCCCTGCATTATAAAGTTTCCTGGGGTTTGCAAATTTCTACCGCCAATTCATCCCCGCATTTGGCCAAATAGCCATGCCCCTGACAAACTTGTTAAAAATGAAGGGGGGGGGGGCTGTGAAATCCAGCCAGCCTCTAAAATGGACAATGGAATGTCAAGCAGCATTTGAGAGGCTAAAGAGA
Organism: Vipera berus; assembly: GCF_964194415.1. Taxonomy (NCBI): domain Eukaryota; kingdom Metazoa; phylum Chordata; class Lepidosauria; order Squamata; family Viperidae; genus Vipera; species Vipera berus. The sequence goes on from NC_138204.1 coordinate 32,386,225, forward strand.
CTCTTTTCTGCTGAACCTGTACTAAAACACCCAGATCCCGACAAACCTTTTGTAATACAGGCAGATGTGAGTGATGTGGCAGTTGGGGCTGTATTATTACAGGAAAATGATGGGACGTTGCAACCTTGCGCATATACATCCAGAAAACTCACGAAAACAGAACAACGGTGGCCAATATGGGAGAAGGAAGCGTTCTCATTAAGGTGGTCATTATTAACATGGTGACAATTTTTGGAAGGGAATAAAATACCTTTCCAGGTCCACAAAAACTTAGAAGCACTAAAGATGCCCAGGAAACTCACTCCTAAGCAAGCCCGCTGTTCCCAACACTTTCACCGATTCAATTTCACTCTCAAACACTTGCCGGGGGGGGGGGGAAAGAACTTCCTGGCAGACGCATTATCTCGCATGCCCCAATATAACAGCACACGAGTAACTGACTTTAAACCACTTGTACCAGAACAACAACTAGCAGCACCAGTTACCACCAGGGCACAAGTAAAAATGAAGCCAGAAGTAAATAGCCAAACCAGAATAGAATTCCGAAAGTCCTTGGAAAGTGACAAATGGTTCCAGAAAAATAGACATGTGTGCACAAATTAAAGATGGGTTACCTTGGGTGGGTGAGAAATTATACATACCTACCATCCAGAGGATCAATTTCATGCAACTGTGCCATGATACAAAATCAGCAGGACATTTTGGATTTGTAAAAACATTACACTTAACTAAAAGGCAATTTTGGTGGCCATCTATGAAAAAAGACATAGAAAGCTATGTGAGCAGTTGTCAAATTTGCGCGATGGCTAAGAGGTTGCAAGGGAAATCGCCAGGACTGTTACAACCAGTGGCGAATCCCTCAGCCCCATGGAAAGAAATAGCCATGGACTTTATCGTAGAACTACCAGAAAGCAACGGATACACTGTTGTCTGGACTGTCACAGATCTGTTCTCTAAGCAAGTTCATTTCATACCTTGCCAAAAAATTCCAACTGCAAAAGCATTAGCAAAACCTTTTGTACAGCATATTTACAGATTGCACAGGGCACCACTACGCATCATATGTGACAGAGGGGTGCAATTTACCTCGGCATTTTGGAAGGAATTCTTATCCCTGTTAGGAACTACCCAAGGATTGACATCTAGTCATCGTCCTCAAGGTAACGGGCAATGTGAGAGATCTAACGCAGTACTTGAGCAATATTTAAGATGTTATGTACATTTTCAGCAGAACAATTGGACAGACCTGCTGCCTTTCGTAGAAGTGGCATATAATAATGCAGTCCACTCCAGCACAGGTTACACTCCTTTTCAAGTAGCTACAGGCCAAAGCTTCAACCCCATACCTGAACTAACCCCAAAAGAACCGGTAATTCCAGAACTAAAGGAATGGATTGCTCAATTACAATACACCTGGCCTATTGTCAGAAAAGCGTTAACAGATGCTAGACTAGCATACAAAACACAGGCAGACAGGAAAAGAGCCTATCCCATACCGTTCAAAGTGGGAGAGATGGTATATCTGTCCACAAAATACCTTAAATCACTCCAACCTTGCAAAAAACTAGGACCAAAATATATTGGACCTTTTCCAATTAAAAGAATCATAAACCCAGTAACAGTTGAATTAGCACTACCTAAAAATCTTAGACAAATACACCCAATCTTTCACTGCAGCCTAATAAAGAGAGAACAACAATCTCCCCTACGAACAAAAATCCCACCACCACCACCTCCCATCATGGTGGAAGGGGAACAACATTTTGAGGTGAAAGAAATTTTGGATTCCAGGAAACATCATGGAACAACCCAATATTTAGTGGCTTGGAAACACCTCCCCTCCTCAGAAAATGAATGGGTCAGCAAACGCCACGTTAAAGCACCAAAGCTGCTTAAGAGATTTCATACAGAATATCTGAACAAACCGAGTTAACATTTATATTATTATTATTATTATTATTATTATTATTATTATTATTATTATTATTATTATTATTATTATTATTATTATTATTATTATTATTATTAATTTTATTTGTATACCGCCCTTCTCCCGAAGGACTCAGGGCGGTGAACAGGGCAGTACATGTTAAAAGACAAAATACAAAAATTAAAAGAGATTAAACAAAATGCCCACAACTCTTACAATAAGTTAAAACACATTAAAAAGTAGGTTAAAACACATTAATAAAACCCAACCCCATCCCATCAGGCCAGGCCAGCTTGTTCAAAGAGGTAAGTTTTTAGATCGCGCCGGAAGGAGCAGAAGTCAGGCACCATCCGGAGCTCAACCGGAAGATGGTTCCATAAATCCGGCGCGCCCACAGAGAACGCCCTCCCCCTGGGGGGCCACCAGTCGGCATTCTTTGACCGGTGGTACCCTGAGGAGGCCCTCTCTGTGGGAGCGTACTGGGCGGAGGGAAGTTGACGCTGGCCGCAGGTGCTCCCCAAGGTATTCCGGAACCATGCCATGTAGGGCTTTGTAGGTCATTAACAACACCTTGAATCTCACCCGGAAGACAACTGGAAGCCAATGCAGCTCGCGGAGCAGAGGTATAACATGGGAGTGTCGGGAAACTCCCAACACAACTCTCGTGGCTGCATTCTGTACCAGTTGGAGCCTCCGAGTGGTCTTCAAGGGCAGCCCCATGTAGAGAGCGTTGCAGTAGTCCAGACGAGAGGTCACGAGCACGTGAGTGACCGTACGTAAGGCATCCCGGTCTAAATAGGGCCGCAACTGGCGCACCAGGTGGACCTGGGCGAAGGTCAGGTCTTTCTTTCTTTCTTTCTTTCTTTCTTTCTTTCTTTCTTTCTTTCTTTCTTTCTTTCTTTCTCTTTCTTTCTTTTTCTTTCTTTCTTTCTTTCTTTCTTTCTCTTTCTTTCTTTCTTTTTCTTTCTTTCTTTCTTTCTTTCTTTCTTTCTTTCTTTCTTTCTTTCTTTCTTTCTTTCTTTCTTTCCCTACAGATGGACATATCTTTCTTTTAAGGAGAGCGGGATGTCAGAATCCATTTATATCACATTCATAAATGTATATTTAAAACATTATCACTCCCCATATGGATTCTGCCATCTCCTAAGGAAGGAGGAGCATATGTGGATTCAGCCTGCCTTAGGTTATTTCAAAGACCAAGGAAACCTTTTGAACTAGGGGGATCAAAAGGGAGGGGGAGAGGAAGAAGGCAATAACCATAAAGATTCGAAGTTCCTTTTTTTTCTCCCATGAAAGGGTTGACACAAAGTAGAAGGATGGGGGCTGACCAAATGGGGTTGAGGGAAGGGGGGTTGAACTGGGTACCCTTTATAAAATTTCAATTTGTAAAACAATACTAAGTCCTGTCTTGTATTCCCACAACCAAGCATGTCCTAGTAAAGATTCCTTGTGGACTAGAACTGACTCCAAGAGTTTTTTGTCTTCCTAAGACGTGGTTTGGGGTGGGTCCTGACAGTCACAAAGTAGTTAATCACATTGGTACATAGGGTGTTATTTGAACCTAGTAAGTTGATGATTTTTAGTGATTTACAATATCCAGTATTATTAAAAATACAGATAGTTCTCAATGACAGTAATTGGGATCCAAATTTCTATCACCAAGCCATGCAGTATAAAGCATGAGTCCATGTTGGTAGAGGGATACAAATCTTGCTCATGTATTCATGGGATACTGTAATGAGCCATGCTACCTCTAAAGGTTGCCTCATAAATGGAGCCTTACTTTGGCTGATCCTGAAAAAGCACTTCTGTACTGCTGCCAAGAAAATGATATGGAGATGTAACTACTTTTAAAGGAATCTTTCCTATGGTCATATAAATAAAGATGAAAGTTTATTCAGGTTAAGCATAGCTCTGCTTTTCCCCGCTGTCTCCAAATTTCCTTGATTTTATTCATAATATTCACGTGTTGGAGACCTGTGAAATACAATTTTAGTCTCTGAAGAGGTACACGCCCAATGTTAGCAAAGGCAGGTGGTTCCCTAGTTATTTGCAATAGTTCCTAACCTATTAAGCATATCTCCTTCCTGTTGAGAGAAGCACATTACTCCATATTTGTGGGAGTGACCTTCTGACGAAAGTATCATTTGTGGGGTAGGAAATTTAATACATAGCACAATTAAACCTTTATGTTTCCAATTCATTAAGAGCCAGGTATAATTTTGCAATTATGTTTTCAAATTACATAAAACATTTAATTGGCTAGAAAAAAATGGATTGTTTTTAAGTTTAATTCAGCACATCTCCCATCACACTGGATGAATACAGCTGATGCTAGGGAAGAACACATTAGAAAGGTAGGGTTGGCAAACCTCCATAGAAAGATGCAGTGCACCTTGCAATTCGATTCATGAAATGAAAGTAAACTTTGTGCTGAAGCTGTTGAGCAAGGTGAAGGGAAAGGTCAGTATTCTTATACAACAATCACCAAATCAAGTCTAAAGTGTTGGTGAGCCTGGGGGGGAGGAACTGTAGAAGCTGTATAAGAGGTCCTGGCCTTCAGATCTCTGGTGAGCTGTACAAGTGGATGACATGAGCTACTAATAAGGCCCATGTCATGACAGAAAGAAGCACGTGCATGTCATCAGGGTTGTGCAACAGAGTTACTACAATGAAACAATTTTATTACATAGATATCTGCCTCCCCTTCAGAACTCTATACATGGGCCATCTCCCTTTACATTAACTTCTCCAGCTACCTGTGAGATAGACTATATTGAGAAATTTTGACTGAAAAAAATCACCGAGTCAGCTGCTTGGAGAAGGGACTTGTATCTGAACCTGAGCTTCAGCCTCTTATCGGTCTGCTATCCCCAGGATGGCTCGCAACAGAATTATAGGAAAACAGATAAAACTAGCAGGAAGCACATGTGAACAACCCAGTCTAGCTAAGGAGATGCAAGGCACATCAAATGTCAATTATAAATCTCTGCCTTTGTGGAGTATGGGTGATGTTTGCTGGGAACCTTTGCAGAGTCAATACACAACTCAGCCTCTTCAAATCTCTCATCCCCAGCAGTTGCCTTCTACAGCAGATTAAGGGAAGGATGTAGCTTGCATTATGCTGGTAGACTTAATATCATTTTCATAGAGGGCACCAGGTCTCAAACAAACAAGAGACCATTGACCAGATGGGGCGATATGTCTGCATAATCATGTGATCCAGGGCCCTATTAATCATGACAAAGGAGGGTGCCTTCTGAACAGCTGGCCGCAAGAAAGAGGTTAAAGAGACATGTGTTGGGGCAAGGCACACAGGAAAAAGGGTGATAGGGTGACCAGGCCCTTTGTCTCTGGGGTCATTTGCCATCTGACTAGAGGAGCAGGTGGGAGAAAAGCTGTTCCCTGGATGATCCTCTCAATAGCTCCATAAGATGCTAGAAGCTGCCACAGCCCATAGAAATATGGGACAGACAAGATTCAATCAAAACTGTGAAAATAAAAGAGGTCGGGGAGATGATAGTCTCAGGGGTGATGAGGATGTCTGGACAACCACTTTCTGCAAATGCACCACCTTTGTTCCCTGGATAGATAATTAATACATTTGGGTTAAAAAGTAGAATCTTTCCACTTATGTGAACTCCAAATGACAGTGTCTTTTTCCAGACCACAATGGCCAAGAGTACTCAGTTTAAGTGGGCAGCAGAGGGGTGGAGAACACATCCATTTAAATCAATAACCACATCTTTCCCAATGCTCTCTTTCTCAATTCTCCCCAAAGGATCGTGGAGAAGAAGGACACCATTTATCTAACCAGACATCAGGACTATTCAAACTGATCATGAATTTTTCAAAAGGGGAGCTTTCAACAAGTACAATAGATCTTTGGCTGTAATTTGAAAAGATTGGTTTTTTTAAAAAAATATATATCAGCAAATATATCAGTGAGGTCTAATGAGAGCCATTTTTTATCATTGCCATTGATCTTGGGGAAATATGGTAATATATAATAACCTAATTCAGAAGTGAGTATGTAATTCAGACATCATTAGACAATTATGTTATTTGTTTTCACCCATAGTTATTAGTGGTCACCTAGACTCATGTTCTCCAGGACCCTAGTAATGTTCTACTATGAATATAGTGATGTCATGTGACGTTGCGAGTTTGACATGCTTGTTCTAGGCTAATTGGAAGCATGGCATTCCAATTAAGGCTATTAAGATTAGGGTTAAAGCCCAGTGCCATAGAAAACCACTGCCATTTAGTGGATGTCTTACTTTTTGTAGTTCTGATACGATAATCCTAATCTAGATGCAAATTACAGAAATCTGTGGGTAGGGAAGTAAGTTCTTGGTCTCTACCAAGCATTGGGTTTTCATAGCAAGTGTATGGGATCTGTGGCTCTCTATATGTTGCTGAATTACAGAAATCTCAGCCATAACAGGCATACCAAGGGATGCTGAAAATACAAATTCAGTCAGGAGATTTATTCAAAAACTTCTGATTCTTGTCCTTGCTTATTCTACTTGGCAGAGAAAACAAAATTCTATAACTACTGCATGAACAAAAGCCTTCCACACCACAACAAAAAAGCTGGCTTGAACATCAAATACATAAGACTGGGTAACACTTGTAATCTCCAGCAGCAAGACTGTACATTACAGTTTAAGTTGAGATGGCTTGATGTTGCACAAGGACAGCTTGTACAAGAGGCTACAGCTTTTGCTCAAGTCCATCCTAGAAAAACCCAAATTTTGCAGCCTTTGTGTTCATATAATACAATATACAGTTACAAAATTAATTAATTTAGCTAGTTCACATAACATGATAAACCGTAAGATAACCACTTGGGCTGGGTATATACAATACATTCAACCACCAACTAGCCAACTATGTTTCTATAGATGTAACTATGTCTACTATCTTGTGTAAATCCAGATGGTGATTAAAACTTGACATGACATGTTAGCTATATTGCTAGCTGAGAAAATCATGGCTTAGCTAACCATGGGTAAATGTTTTATGAGAAGTCAGCCAGTATATTTTTTAAGTCATGTTTTAAAATTAATGAATTATCTGTGACTCTACCAATTATGCTCTGAAATTATGCTCTGCAATTATGCCTAACAGATCATAATTAATCTATCTGTAGCTTAGCTGGAGTCCCACTGGAGACATAACTATATGAATAACCAAATACTATATGTCAAACTTTAAACAAGTTGAAATATTAAGTGACCTTTTTTGGTTTTACTTATTCCAATACTGTATAGACTTTTTAGTACCATTATAAACTGAACAAGAATCAAAAATACTCTTCAAAACAAGGTTATTTTCACATGCATTATTTTTTATTTTTTTATTTTAATCCCATTTATATCCCGCCCTTCTCCGAAGACTCAGGGCGGCTTACAATTTAAGCACAAACCAATGTGCTTAGCAATAGCCTTCATTCTATGTATATGCCTGCTTATTAGGGCTTTCGCCCCCCCCCAAGCGGCATTATTACAAAGTCAGCTTATTGCCCCCAACAATCTGGGTCCTCATTTTACCTACCTCGGAAGGATGGAAGGCTGAGTCAACCTTGAGCCTGGTGGGATGCGAACCTGCACTAATTGCAGGCAGCTGGTGTTACTTAAGGAGGCATTAGCCCACTGCTCCACCAAGGCATTAGCCCACTGCTCTCTCTACCTTATTATTTAAGGTAGCCTCATTATTTTTCAAAATGTAACTCTCATGTATTATAAATCCTTTATACCAAGACTTTTCCTTTACTTTGTCTGGCATAAAAGCAGAAACACAGGCTTTTCTTTCTGCTGTAAAAAAAATAAATCTTAAAATTATTTTTTTTCATGATATAGAGAGAGGTCACCTTCACAATGCGAGGCATAAGCTTTTCAGTGCTGGACTATATGAATGAGAGCTGACTGCCTGTTTGCAGACACTTTCATAATCTGGACTAGGCCTTGAGTTTCAGAGCCTGTAAATCTCTCTTTGGTAAAGACAGCAGTGAGCTAATTTCAATTAGCTGCCTAGTGCCGTATGAATTCTATTAATATCAAAGTAATGAGGTAATTACTGTGATTTGAAGAAATTACTAGGGAATTGCTTTGGATGAAATCTAGTGAACAGCAAATGAAAACATCTGTTTTCAAAGGAATAATAGGATATTTTAAGAGGGATTTTTCTTCTCTCCCTCTCCCTCTTTCTTTTTTTTTTAAAAAGCCATGCATTCAGTCTCTCTGTTTTTTTTATTTGCATAGCATGCCATGTTCTGAGAGAAGATGAATTACACTTTGGGAGCTATTACAGTAAGTGCTGAACTTCTCTAGAAAGAGTACAGGGAAGAGCAACAAAGATGATTAGGGGGCTGGAGGCTAAAACATATAAGGAACGGTTGCTGGAATTGGGTATGTGTAGTTTAATGAAGAGAAGGGTGAGGGGTGACATGATAGCAGTGTTCCAATATCTCAGGGGCTGCCACAAAGAAGAGGGAGTCAAGCTATTCTCCAAAGCACCTGAAAGCAGGACAAGAAGCAACGGATGGAAACTAGTGAAGGAGAGAAGCAACCTAGAGCTAAGGAGAAATTTTCTGACAGAACAATTAATCAGTGAACAACCTGCCTCCAGAAGCTGTGAATGCTCCAACACTGGAAGTTTTTAAGAACAGACTGGACACCCATTTGCCTGAAATGGTATGGGGTTTCCTGCCTGAGCAGGGGGTTGGACTAGATGACCTCCAAGGTCCCCTCCAACTTTATTATTATTATTATTATTATTATTATTATTATTATTATTATTATTATTATTATTATTATTATTATCATCATCATCATCATCATCATCAATATTCTGGATGTGGTTGACCCAGCCACAAACTCAGATACTTCAGGATGTACTATAAGCGACTGAAACATGGCTTGTATATTACATGAAACTATGGCTTGAAGGGATGCGGTGGCTCAGCGGGTTAGGACGCTGAGCTTGTCGATCAGAAGATGGCGGGTCGAATCCCAAGTGCCGCATAGCAGAGTGAGCGCCTGTTACTCATCCCAGCTTCTGCCAACCTAGCAGTTCGAAAGCACGTAAAAATGCAAGTAGAAAAATAGGGACCACTACGGTGGGAAGGTAACAGCGTTCCATGCACCTTTGGCGTCTAGTCATGCCGGCCACATGACCACGGAGATGTCCTCGGACAAGCGCTGGCTCTTCGTCTTTGAAACGGAGATGAGCCCCCTAGAGTTGAAAACGACTAGCACACATGTGCAGGGGAACCTTTACCTTTACCTATGGCTTGATGAACCAGAATTTGATTAAATCACAATTGCTGCTTTTGCCCAATGTTCTGAGCCACTAAACCATGGTTTACAAGCCATTTGCCTGTGTTCACACAGCCACTCAGCCACAAACCACATAGTATATGGGAATCTAGCATACTTGTCATAAGAACTCAAAAGGTTAAGCAAAAATAATACCATTTTTTTCTGGCAAGAACCAAATAGCACCAATAGGTTTCTGATTTAAAAGAACTACATATATGTGGCTCTGAAAAGAAGGAACAGTTATAAGGGGGAAAGGAAAAGTGGATGTGCAAGAAAGTTAAAAAGAAATACAGAAATCTCATCACAGTAAGAAAAAACAATGCCTAGGTTACATACATGCCTACTGTAAGTTATAGACAGTGTTTCTCCAACCTGACAACTTTTAAGATGTGTGGACATTAACTTCCAGCAGGCTGAGGAATCCTGGGAGTTGATGTCCACACAAGTTTGAGAAACATTAATATAAACTGCTTACAGGCAACTTTTAAGATGAAGATAGATAGAACAGTCCTTAAGATAGAAGATAGTGCTATATAAACTAAGCAATATCTGGCTACAGTATCTGCTTCTAGCTCCACGCAATTAAGTCTAGGGTATCTTGATGTGGGGAGGTATCTTCTCACCTAACAGTCTGTTGGATGGCTAAACCTAGAAGTCATTATGTCATTTGCATCAGTTTATTGCTCACCCCCTGAACATTCATTTTATTTCCTGGCCAGTCATCTGTCATGAACCTATTTAAGTCCCAAGCAGCCTGTCAAAGAAGCCTTCAACTGTCCTTCTCCTACATCAACCCTATAGACCACAAGTGGGGGACAATGGCCCCTTTATGACTTGTGGATTTCAGCTCCCAGAATTCCTGAGCCAGCCATGCATGGTTGGCTGAGGAATTCTGGGAGTTGAACTCCACAAGTCATAAAGGGGGCTATCATTCCCCACCCCTGCTGTAGAGCATGGTTATCCAAATGTTTGGCTTGCCTGGGCCACATTTAGTGAAGAGAACTTGTCTTGGGCCACATATAAAATATAGTTTTATAATATAAAATCATATAATGTTAAAAGTTTACGATTTCCTGGGGCCACATTACAAGATGTCCAGGGCTGCTTGGGGCCCTTGGCACACGGGTTGAATATGCTGTAGAGTCATATTTGCTGTAACCAACTAACAAGGCAATTTTTCCGGAAAATTTAAGCCCCATAATTTCTTTGAAAGTTTGCTCATGTTAGAGGTTGGAGAAAGTATTTACAAAGCTATTCATGTGATCTTTTTTTCCCCCCAGACATTTGAAGAAAACATCCTAGGTTTGTCTTATGAGCTTGACTGAATTCCTTCAAGACAGATAGGCAGGCCTCTTTCTTTCTTTTGTTCACTGAATAGCTCTTGGCTGCCCCCTACTGGCAGACCTAAATTATATATTTGTTGTGTCCCCCATCCCAGAAAAAAAAAGTTGTACAAGATAGAAGGCAATGTTTTGAAATTAAAATTGTGGCAATTTCACAAACCCATCTGTATACCGTAGTTGTTTTTTTGACAAAACTATTGAATCTGTTGCCACTGCCTTTTTTGGGAATCTTTTAAAAACTGTCTAATCTGGTCTGATACTTTGTAATGGTCTCCTCTCCTAGTATCATCAGGTCTGAGTCTAATTAATTTTCTATGATCAGTCAATTTTCTGTGATCAGCTACTTAGTAAGGCATAATACAAGATAGTTCTACTTTACTGCATACACACCATACATGGCCTGTAGGAAGCGAACAGAGCAGGATAAAAGCAGTTCTGCATAGTGGGAGAAAGGGCCAACAGGAGTTCTGTACTACCAACTGGGTCATTTTGCACTTTATATTAGGACTTTTATGAAGTTTGATGTAAAGCAAGATTCTATATCAAGTGGCTACAAGATGTAATTTAGCACATCATAAAAAGCAAAGATGGATCGACAACATCAGCAAGTACTTTGGGACCCTATTGGTTGGAAACATGCGGAAGAGGCCTTCATCCTGCAGTGGATAGACAACAGCTAAAATGATGGTGATGAAGAAGAAGCAAAGGTGACAAATAAAGCTTGAAATATAACGAGAAATGAAATAAAAGTTCAAAGTAAATTTAAAATAATTTATTTTAAAATTTATTTTTACCATTTGAAAATTCCAGCATTTTAATTCAGTAATTTGCACTTGAAGAATTTTTAGAATTTGCTCTAAGTTCAAACTGTTATAAGCAAAACCGAAGTGAAAAATTTGAGAATAATTTCCCCTACTATTTTTTACCTAGTTTGTAATTGACTGGATCCCCACACCTCTTTATATATTGGTTTATATTATATAATTTGTTTTTAATTTTGACTTTCCAAAATTCAGTGCAACTAGAGATAGCTGTATCTCATTTATTTTGCCAAGTGCCCAGGCAGTGACCAGATGTCTAAACAATTGGCTCTTTTTTGGATCCAGAATCAACAGTGCGTAAGGAGATTTTAAGCTTTGTTGTTTAACTGCAGCAGGCGAATTAAACAGAAATGCAAGAAAGGATAAACATACCAAAGCAAGAGGATCCCCAATCTCTCTTTAGCAGTTGAGAGTTCCAGTGGAATGACATCAGAGATACCTCCAAGGCAGCCAGCTGACACAACAGCCAGTGCTAGGTCTGTGCCCGTACTCCAAACCCAAGAAGTAATACCAGGGTCTTATCAAAAACTGAGTCTAAAACCTTGTTTCCATGGTGCCAAGACAGCAGGACCCAATCCTGAGCAGAGGGTGCAAACCGACAAAACCCTGTGATAGGAATCAAAAGCTCATGAACTATACTGTACAGATAAGCCAGTACTAACCAAAATAATCCTGAGGTTCTTGAACAGCCGTGTGAAGGTTTCCTGACTTTGTCTTATTTCCCAGACAGAAGTAAAAACAGAACAACTATGCTCAGAATGAACTCTAAGCTTCTATAACCTTATTAATATGAAGGAAAAGTTGTCACTATCTCCTGGAAGCACAATGGTTTTCCACATTTCCGCTATACCCATTTAAGCAAAAGCTTCTGTGGATGTCATACTGTAGACCTTAAATATATACAGTGAAAGTACAGGTAGTCCTCCCCTTACAACAGTTCACTTAGTGACCATTTGGAGTTACAACAGCACCAGAAAAATGACTTATGACCATTTTTCACATTTATGACCGTTACAGCATCCTTACGGTCACATGATCAAAATTCAGACGCTTGGCAACTGACTCATCTTTATGATGATTGCAGCGTCCCGGGGTCATGTGATCGCCTTTTGCAAACTTCTGACAAAGTCATTGGGGAAGCCAGATTCACTTAACAACCGTGTTACTAACTTAACAACTGCAGTCATTCATTTAATAACCATGGCAAGAAAGATCGTAAAATCAGACAGTACTCAGTTAACAACTGTCTCACTTAGCCAGAGAAATTTTGGGCTCAATTGTGGTCATAAGTTGAGGAAATAATTTTAGGAATCAGGAGACAGTGTTTTTATAGATTTGGGATAAGGGCTGTTGATATATATTTAAAAACAGTATCTATCCCATGGAAGAGAAACCTTTTTCACTAGAGAAAGATTCATTTTGGAAGAGGCCTAGATGATTTGCAGAGACACTTTAAAACCATGCTGGTCATGGATTCCCCACTTCTAATTTAATAGGACTGAAGGACCGTTGTCTTCTTTGTATTTTTGCCCTTCTACTGAACTGAGGATTATTATGGACAACGTGTGATATGACCATCCTATTTTACTATTTCTCTGTTTCATAAAAAATGCAGCTTTAAATTTTGGTAATACTTGGCTAACATTTCTCAATTCTGAATATAACAGAACAACTGAATATATTAAATATTAAATGCTTTCCATGAGTTAAACTATTTTTGCTGTATAACTCAGCAATCCTAGGCTCCCATCCAAAGACATATTGCATGAGTGTGAGATCCCAAATGACTCATTTTAAATTTCATGATTGAAATAATTACAAATGTATTTCCTGCTTTAATTGATTCCTTCCCCAAGATAAGATATATAGCTCATCTTTTCCTACTACAAGCATGGTTAAAAGATCATTCTCCATCTTCACAAACATTGGGGGGGATCCCCAAATACATAATCTGGTTCTGATTCTGAATATCAGTTAAAGAATTGCACATAGTCTGTATGGGGAGTATGCTCTACTAACTAAATAAGCTACGGAATGTCCAATTAATCCTATGACATCTCTGAATGACAACTCTAAAGGGTAATTATGCCCAACAGCCATATCAAAAGAGAGGGCACAAATTAGACGTGTGTGATTAACCGTGTACATTAATTGGAAGAGAAATTGTTCACATCACTGGATTGATTATGGCATAAATATCTATCACACTTTTCAAAATGACAACTTAGTGCAGACATTTCAATGCAGGTCCAGTCAGGGAAAACTGAGGTTAAGCTTTAGTTCTACTCACAAAATTTTGAACAACGGGTATTTGCAAAATGGGTATAATTCAGAACACATTGAATGAAACAGGAATATAATAAATCTCACCAATTATTTATTGAAATCATAGTGTTCCCCCATGGAGATATCCCCAGGATCATCCCATTTTGTGATCAAAGCAAAATGATATTACTAAAATGATCTCCAATGCATACATTCTGAAAACTTATGAAAGTATAGTATAGGTACTCCTCACTAGTATGATCACAATTGAACCCAAAATTTATGTTGCTAAGTGAAACATTTGTTAAATGCATTTTGCCCTATTTTGTGACCTATCTTGCCACAGTTGTTAAATGAATCACTGTAGTAATTAAGTTAGTAACATGGTTGTTAAGTGAATCTGGCTTCCCCATTGACTTTGCTTATAAAAAGGTTGCAAAAGATGGTCACATGATACCGGGACACTGCAACCGCCATAAATATGAGTCAGTTGCCAAGTGTCCAAAGTTTGATCACATGACCACGGGGATGCTGCAATGGTCGTAAGTGGGAAAATGGTCATAAGTCACATTTTCCAGTGCTGTTGTAACTTTGAAGGTTAGTAAATGAACTGTTGTAAGTCGAGGACGATCTGTATTTTTTAAATTATGGTCTTCTATTAGAATCATCTGCCAAGGCTCATTATTTTCAAATTGTATTCTGAATGTTGTACTTTGGGCCAGTAGAGGGAGCCAAAACGTTACACTGGAGCGATATAGAAAACTATTATGATCTTAATTCAAAGACTTATGTTTTGTAGAATGATGCTTGAAACTCTCAGACATCCTCTCAATAAATACGTTTTTCATGTAAATAATTATTTAGCAAGTTTTTAGTATTGGTAAAGTGCTGCAATGAAATTCACATACTGGGTAGTTACCAAACAAATATTCAGTAGCCGAATTGTCAATTCATATTATAAGTCACTTTATTTAATCATGATTTTTTCTCACCCATTCCATCCTTCTATTCTTTTATTCAGGCCAAACTGCATGACTTTCAAATAAAACTGAAGATGTAGAACATGTTCACTCAAAAAAATAATTTGAACATTTTGATACCAAGCTGGTACTATGAAGTCAGTACAAGATACTGTGTCTCTGTATCTCTGCTCATTCTAACAAGATTTTTACATAAAGTGAATTTACATAAAAATTCCTAGTACAGAAGAGGAATCAGGTTATGTGCCTGTATAGGAATGAGTAGGTGCATTGTATAAGTATGGAGGACTTAAAGAGAAGACGAAGATAGCTGTGCCATGAAAGTCTTACTATAGATAAAGGAAGTCCAAGCATTCTGTTTTCTTGGGGTCAAAGAGTTATTTGTGAAAACATATTCATGTACATTGATTACTAGCATTCAGTGTGAAAACAGTATTAACATCAGGAAGTTTTAAAATAATAATAAAAGCCTGATGAGAAGTTGTAATAAACATGAATATTTGCAAACATTATACAATTCCAGTTGACCGAACTTATGAATCTTGGGGTTTGGCTTCTTTTTCTTCTAATTAGATTGGCATCTTCAAATTCGGCCACTCCTATCCCAAATGATTAAATAGTGAAGCACTGATATACAGCTCCTGCTCTTTAAACTGCTTGCTTTTTACTCATCTATTTACAAGAGAACTTTCCGAAATCTGGTACTCTCCAGATGTTCTTTAGACTTCAGCTCCTGAGTTCCTAGACTTCACTATGGTGAATTCCGTGAGTGCAGGAGTCAAATTCCAAAAAATATAGAGATTACCAAGTTCGTATGGTTGATTTATCTACATTGCATAAGGAATCTTTGATGAAGGATTTTAAAGAAAGTCTTTTGAAAATCCAAGTAAATCATCTCTAACAGATTTTTTTTGTTGTTAGTTGTGAAGTCATGTCCGACCCATCGTGACCCTATGGACAACATTACTCCAGGCCTTCCTGTCCTCTACCATCTTCTGGAGTCCATTTAAGCTCACGCCTACTGCTTCAGTGACTCCATCCAGTCACTTCATTCTCTGTCGTCCCCTTCTTCTCTTGCCCTCAATCTTTCCCAGCATTAGGCTCTTCTCCAGTGAGTCCTTCCTTCTCATTAGGTGGCCAAAGTATTTGAGTTTTAGCTTCAGGATCTGGCCTTCTAAAAAGAAGTCAGGGTTGATCTCCTCTAGGACTGACCGGTTTGATCACCTTGCAGTCCAAGGGACTCACAGGAGTCTTCTCCAGCACCAGAGTTCAAAGGCCTCAATTCTTTGGCGCTCAGCCTTTTTTATGGTCCAACTTTCACTGCCATACATTGCAAGTGGGATTATGCCCATTCAAATATTTGATATGGCATTCTTTAAAAATTTGAAAAAGTAGTGAGATAGAACCCATATTGATTGTCATTAGCAAGGTTTGCTGTTTTGAGTGCTTGATCATTTAAGTATAATAAACTATGTAGTGATGTACTTGGAACAAATATAAAGCTTATTATAATATAATATTTCTGTATCTACCTCTCCTCCCAATTCCAAATTATGGTTCTGCTGATAACTTTCTATTCCTTTGGCATGAGAGTTCTACTTTAACTATATGAACAGTAATTTCAAATTGAATTCTAAAATCTCTTTGATGGATATAATCTGAATCTGGTTATATGTTGCTATACTGTAATTTGTCAATATGATTTAGAATGAGGGATCTCCAAGATTTAGGACACAGTGGTCACATTTCGAATTTTGACAGCTAGTAATTTAGACTTTGTGGGCAATCCTTTTATGTGACAATTATGTGTGTTATTTCAACCTCAGATGCAGAAGAGATGCACGTGCACATTTTATGCGGATTTATATAACGCTTATATACAATTCTTCAAAATGATTCCTAATGTTTTCCTTGAAAATGGTGAGTATAAAATCAAGATCATATTGTGGAAACTTTGGCTTTCTACTTCTGCTTTAGCTTGACTTAGAACTTGCATATGAATAATTTGTGATCAGTTCCACAATCAGCCCTTGGCACAGATTTTTGCTAACAGAGGTTGTTCACCCCTTTGTACCAATAACACAGTTTGTTTGATTTCCAGGTGTTGATGTTTATGCATATAAGTGTTATCTGAAGAATCTGTTAGCAATGAAGCAATTATTAGATTGGTAGAAATTGATACATGATTTTTCTGATTCATTTAATTTTCTTAGGCCACAGTCCAAATATATTTTCCTCCTTCATATTTCCAATGTTGGCATACTCTTTATCCAACAATAAGCAACACATTTTGCTTGCATGTTCTATCAGTTTCAAATATAATGTGATCATAAATCCCATAAACTTTTTCTTCTGCATTACTGGTTGGAGCATAAACCAGTTCCACCAGTCCGGCCTGGCCTGATAGCTCTAATTGGGGTCCCAGTTTGTATTTTACTATTGTTTTTTTCACTATTGTTCATTCTGTATGCCCACCTTATTCTGTACACCGCCCCGAGTCCCTCGGGAGAAGGGCGGTTTATAAAAATAAATAAATAAATAAATAAATAAATAAATAAATAAATAAATAAATAAATAAATAAATAAATAAACAAAGAGAAGCCAGTTTGGTGTAGTGATTAAGGTGCTGGCCTAGAAACCAGCAGATGTGAGTTCTAGTCCTGCCTTGGGTGCCTGGGTGACCTTGGGCCAGTCATTGCCTCTTAGCCCAATCCACCTCACAAGGTTATTGTGGGGAAAATAGAAATAGGAAAGAGTATTATGTATGTTTGCTGCCCTGAATTTTTTTATAAAAATAATAAAGGTGGTGCGCCAGTTGCGGCCCTATCTGGACCGAGATGCCCTACGGACAGTCACCCATGCGCTTGTGACCTCCCGGCTAGACTACTGCAACGCTCTCTACATGGGGCTGCCCTTGAGGACCACTCGGAGGCTTCAACTGGTGCAGAATGCAGCTGCACGAGTTGTTATGGGAGTTTCCCGATACTCCCGTGTAACACCTCTTCTCCATGAGCTGCATTGGCTTCCGGTTGCCCTCCGGGTGAGATTCAAGGTGCTGGTAATGACCTATAAAGCTCTCAAAGGCTTGGGTCCGGATTATCTAAGGGAACATCTGCTGCCGGCATCAACTTCCCATCGTCCCGTGCGCTCCCACAGGGAGGGCCTTCTTAGGGTACTGCCGGTCAAGGAATGCCGGCGGGTTATCCCCAGGGGAAGGGCGTTCTCTGTGGGCGCGCCGGCCCTTTGGAACCATCTTCCCACGGAGCTTAGGACTGCCCCCGACCTTCGCTCATTTCGCAGGGATTTGAAAACTTGGCTTTTTGAGCTGTCTGGCCCAGACTGAGGGGTTTTAATTATTTATTAATGGGGTTTTAGTTTAAATTCAGGGACTTAATTTAATTTTAGTTTTAATCAATTTTAACTTTGTATGTATGTATTTTTAATTTTTCCCTGTAAACCGCCCTGAGTCCTACGGGAATAGGACGGTATACAAGTTTAAATAATAAATAAATAAATAAATAAATAAATAAATAAATAAATAAATAAATAAAAAATAAATAAATAATAAAAAATCTACTAAATAAGCATAAATAATTGTCATATTAAAGGATTGTTCCACAAAATCTAATTTATGTTATGTGGTTATTGACTACATTGTAGCCAAGTACTGGCCTTGCTGTATCTAGTTTAAAGAAAAGAAGGACTAGGATAGACATGATGGCAGTATTCCAATACTTGAGGGACTGCCACAAAGAAGAGGGGGTCAACTTATTTTCAAAAGCAATAGAGGGCAAGACAAGAAACAATGGATGGAAACTAATCAAGGAGAGAAGCAACCTAGAACTAAGGGGAAATTTCCTAACAGTGAGAATAATTAACCAGTTGAACAGTTTTCCTTCATAAGTTGTGGGTGCTCCATCATTGGAAGCTTTAAAGAGACTGGACAGCCACTTGTCTGGAATACTGCAGGATCTTCTGCTTGTGCAGCGGGTTGGACTAGAAGACCTCCAAGGCCCCTTTCCAACTCTGTTATTTTATGTGATTCCTAACTATGAAAGCAACACTGTCTTTTACATGTCCTGTGTAGAAAACAATGTATTCTTTTGACTGAAATTGTTCAATTCCAATCCATCTCAATTTGCTGTTGGCTAAGATGTCAATGTCAATTTCACAGTATTGAGCTTTCCCAGAGCCACACTGATATACTATATCCCCACTGTCATTCTGGTTTGGCAGCTTTAGATTCTCTTTTCCTGTATGGCAACTTCAGAACTAGATATCCCAAAGATTTTAATTTAGCCACATCATAAACACTACTAGTATTTTGACAGATCCTTAGCTCTTCCTCTGGAACAAGTTGAGCACCATTTGATGTGAAGGAACTATCAGTCAGTGCTATATTGTCAGTCACTGGATTTTTATTCATGTGTTTTTCTTGGTAACCATTACCTTCTCCTGCCCAATATGAAAGTATCCCCTTGACTTTGTCACTAGAGAGATCTTGTGCCTCCAATAACTTCTTACATCACTGTGCCCGCTACAGGTCCCTGTTTGCTTTACCTGGGCAGCTGAAACCTCCTTCCCCACATCCCAATGAGACCATACAGCAGGACTGGGGGAGGCAGGGCAATACATACCAACAAAAATTTTGTGCAATGCTCAATTTTCCTATCATGTCAGCCTTGGTTGTCAATTTCCAAACTTATTTTCCCCAATACACACACACACACACACACACACACACACACAAAATCTGCTTGTGGTACACATATATATGCGTATGCATAAATATTCACACTTTTTGTGTGTGCATGAATACAAACACTTTTAAAGCTACACTAAAACTGGCAGGATTAGGACAATAAAATTGTATTTTAATTAAATTAAAATCATTAATTAAAATTATTTCCCTGTGACATTAAGCATTTATTGCAAACCAGGAGGACAATTTAACGCTTGCTGAAAGATTCTTTATTCTAAGACTTCTGCCATAAAAGTTATTTACAGAGGGCTGCTACCAGTTGAATTAAATCTCTTGACATCTGCTGGCCTGTTCAGCTGAGAAGTTCTCAGTCCTTTTGCCTAGAAATTCTCCCTTTTGGCCAGCCTTAGGAAAAGTAACATAGCAAGGAAGATGAATTGGATCTTCTCACCCAAAGGCCAGAGTTACAGAATTTAACAAACCTTGTCCCAGTCCTGAAACACAAAGTATAGCCAAAGGCACCCTGGCCTGAGAGAAGATTTTAATTCCTTTCAATGAGGTCAAATCACTATGTATAAAATATTTATTGGGATAAAAGAAATATAACTAAAGCAAGGAAAGGCAGTGTTGTGGCATGTCTGAACTTGAATTCCCTAAGTCTAACACCCACGTCTTGCTTCCTTGCTTTGATTAGTAGTCTGATAGTCCTGGTTGCCATCACCTATCTTCCAGAGTACACATCACCTGACGTTCTCCTAACCCCAATGTGTGAGTGAAATCATAGGTTGAACAAACATTTGTCTCAAATGGTATAGGATTTCTATGGAGATTCTCAGTCATCCAGGTTATAGTTATCCCAAAGATGCTTTTTCATGAGGCAACTGGACTTTCTTGTTTTTCTTTGAAGATGTTTCGATTCTCATCCAAGAAGCTTCTTAGCTTTGACATTCCCCACCATCCAATCAGAGCTGAAGAAGCTTCTTGGATGAGAAGCGAAATGTCTTCAAATGAAAACAAGAAAGTCCAGTTGCCTCATGAAAAAGCATCTTTGGTATAGAATTTCCTGCTTGAGCAGGAGGTTGGACTAAATGACTTCCAAGGTTCCTTCCGACTCTGTTATTCTGTTAAATAAAAGATTATTGTCATTGCAGTAGATTCCTTTTGCTTTGTAGTATACGGTATGCATGTGGAATTACTGGTTCCTTTCTTCTCTTTTGTGGGAATTAGACCAATCTCATAAGAGATAAACAAAATCTTTTTTAAAAAAAAAAAGACAAAATATGCCATGTTTTCCCAAAAATAAGACCCAGTCTTATTTTTTATTTTGCCTCCAAAAGAGGCAACAGGTCTTATTTTCGGTGTGTATGTGTGTGTGTTTTCCACTCACCTCACGGCTGTGGTACCAACAGCACCACCCAGCTTGCTCACTTCTTCTGCAGCCGAAGGGACAGCTTCATTCTGCAGCTGAGAATGGAGCTCGGCCTGCATTTCACTGTCAGAGGCCTTCTGGAAAGGCCTCTGCAGCCGAGAACCAAGCTACAGATTGAATCCATAGCTCGGTTCTTGGCTGCAGAGGCCTTCTGGAAAGACCTCTGACTGAGAAATGCAGGCTGGAGATGCCACAGAAGAAGTGGGCTGGTGAGGAGAGGCGGGTGTCAATTCATGGGAGGGCTGGTAAGTGGGTGCAGGGCTGAGGCAGTTTCACCCCCCACCCCCTAGCTTGATTTTTAGGCATGCGCCTCATCCCCAAATTAGGGCTTATTTTGGGGATAGGGCTTATATTTAATGACAAGCTAGAGTTTATTTTCAGGGTAGGTCTTGCTTTCAGGAAAACATGGTATTTTAAATATCCAAAACGCAAATTTTCAATATCGAAAGAAGTAGTTAACAAAAAAGATGACCAGAAATGATTAAAGTGACAATCTAATGTTAGAGTAGACCATAAGATAACATAACTCTGTTACTGTTACTGTTGTGATGGTTGTTATTATTAAATAACTAAAATATTTCATCTGGAAGGTACCTGATGCAGGTTTTCAAGACTTAAGTCCAGCATGCAGATTGAACTCTTCAATCACTCCTTTGGATAGAAGACGATCACTTTCCAACAAATGCTGGTCATCTTTATTTCTTCAATCAATTCCTCTCTTTTTTGAGAAGTAGGTTCAGGATAGCAGACTCTTTCCTTCCATCTATGACAAATGAAGCTATTAGCAAGAGAGAACAATAGTTTGTTGGACCACTGTCTGTTGGCAGTTAGATTTCCAGCAGATGTCAGGATAATCCATCAGGCCTTTTGCTTAGATATTTATAGCAAGAGCCTCCACACTCTTTTGTCTCCCCCCTCCTTTATCCCTCTGTCCTAGACAGTTCTCATTGGGTGTGGGTTTTTTTATAAAGAAGAGAGAAAGAACAAATATAGAAAGAACAAAGCAAAACATTATTATATTACATGCAGTTCAAGCCTTATTCTCAAACCTTTAAACACACAAAGTAATACTGTCAGTTCTTTTATAAAAAGCTTATCCATAAACAGAAAGTGAGCACATATCTGTAATCCATGCTAGCGTATCTGCGATGGGTCTATCTTTCCAACACTGAACAGTGATTTTTTTTTCCTATCCAAGCTTGATCAATTGAGAATTTTTCATTTAATGACAAGTTCTAAATGTTTGGAGAATAAATCAGAACTATATTCACATCTTCAAAATGTAATGAACTTTTCATCACCATTTTTAACAATCTTGTCTGGCAACTCTTAAAAAGCTAGACAAAAAGAAGACACAACAAGGCATTTAAGGACACAAAGTCTTGTTAAGTAGGTTTATTTATTTATTTATTTTAACAAAAGGGCTGATTAAGCTGTTATAAAAGAATTACAGAAACTGCTATTTATCAGATTCAAGTATGTTTATTTTTTTAAAAAAATGGTTCAGATACTAGCACCTTTTTCCTCTCACTTTACATGGCATAATAGGTTTGAAGCCACTCTTGGTTGGGAGAGATTATTTTCACTTGTCTCCTGTAATGGCAATAGGTAGCCCAGTTTCAATCATTTTGCTTTTCACTTTGTAAAAACTATCCACTGATGGTTATCAAACCAAAATGGAACATTCACAGCCCATTTCAAAATAAAGTTTTCTTATTTTTTGTACTTCTCAACATAATAAATTTAATATTGCTTGTTTTAAACATTCTCTGGAGGATATTCTGCTTTATGGAATCTATGTTTTTTTGGGTGGGGAGAAGGCAGGAAATAAATGAACACAGCCTCTTTAAGAAGCCTAAGTTTTGGTTTGTCAAATGAAAGACATGCCCCAACTATGATATCCTGGCTGTAGGCAGTAAATCAGAAATTATCTAGGTCTAAGCCTTCTTTCCCAACAATTCTTGGTAGAATGATAAAAGTGCATTTTTGAATAAAGAGAGAGGCTCTTTGGGAATTTGACTACTGGAGTGCACTCTACCCCCGGGCATATGCAAAATATTCAGGCATATGGAAAAACTTCAGGTGGTCCAGAGTGTAGCAGGATATGCAGTTTTTGATGCACCAAAATGTGCCCATGTTACACCATTGCTACATGAAAGCACTGGCTTTCAGAAAGCTTCTCCGGGGCAATTCAAGTTGCTGGTTGACATCTTTTAAAGTTGTATAAACCATAGGTTACTGGTAGGACCACCTGTCACCAATATTTTCTCCCATCCTCTTAGATATGGCAGAATAAGCATGCTTTGGGTCGTTAGTGAAGTAGTAATAGATACTGATGGCCCTGATTTTACTAGCCTTTCAAAAACCCATGAGAAGATTGATCCTGTCCAGCACTGAGGCGAGGATGTGAGTTACCAGAGCTATAGCATGGCTGCTCGTGACATGGGAGAGCTGAGATTTTTTATAGTTTCTATATGGATGTTTTGTGGTTTGAATGGATTGGTTATGTTTTTATTTGATAAATAAACAAGCAAGCAAGTGGAGTTCCATCTATTCAGGATTTTCAGCCTGGGGTTAATTCATAGACTCTTTGCCATAAAAACCTACTGTAATTGTTGTAGTATCCCATTCAACAAATCCTTCTCTTAAAAATGCACACACTTCCTTTCCTCTTTTCAACAGAAACAATAAAAAGAGGAGGAAAGACAGCAAAATGGTGATGGAAAGGGTAGCAGAGCTGGGAAGGGAAAGAAGATGGTGGAGATGAGGCCAGGCCAAGTAGAATCTGGACAGAGAAGATATAATCAATAATCTTCAAACTAGTTTTCAAAGACAGTTTAATGTTTTTAGTAATGATCTAGACAGCAGACAGACTGATTAGGAAAGTACTTATGGCTTCAGTCACATTTTACCATTGTAAAGTGAGCGTCCAGTGTGTGTCTGGGAAGCAAAGATGACAACAGTGTGGTACTTGAGAATCTGAGCGATGGAACTGCACCTAGTAAATATATGCTTTGTTTTCCAAAGGAAATCAGTCACTGGGGAACATGGGAACCCTCTGGGTCAACCTTCCTCAGTTAAGCCCTCAGATGATTTGAATGTCAAGTCTCAGATTATTCCATTATTGTGAACATTGGGAAACATGAAAGTTGAATTCCAATACATTCTCCATATTGGGGAGGCTATTGTGGAGAGCAGATACCTTCTGGCAGAAGTCTAGGGCTAACAACATCAATAATCAAAATTATTCCAATTGTCAGGTAATTCTCAAAGCCTATCTTAAAAGCAAGTACCAGTGTATTAATACTTCCTGACAGCCATACATTTTTACATTTTTCAAAGAGTATTAGATCTTTAATATATAAAGAATACATCTGAAAATACCACTGTAATAAACCTTCACTGTTTTCTAGGTCCTTTAAAACATTTTTTTGCTGACAACCATGTGAAGAAGAAAGGGACGTGGTGGCTCAGTGGGTTAGGACGCTGAGCTTGTCGATCAGAAGGTCGGCAGTTTGGCGGGTTGAATCCCGAGTGCCACGTTAACAGAGTGAGCGCCTGTTACTCGTCCCAGCTTCTGCCAACCTAGCAGTTCGAAAGCACGTAAAAATGCAAGTAGAAAAATAGGGACCACTATGGTGGTAAGGTAACAGCGTTCCGTGCGCCTTTGGCGTCTAGTCATGCCGGCCACATGACCATGGAGACCTCCTCGGACAAGTGCTGGCTCTTCGGCTTTGAAACGGAGATGAGCACCGGCCCCTAGAGTCGGAAACGACTAGCACGCTTGTGCGGGGGAACCTTTACCTTTACCTTTTATGTGAAGAAGAGTTGCAGGATTACATTTTCAAAGATGACTGTTGCTTATTCATTCAAGACATCACCTCCACTGAAGGCAAGATTTCAAAAGAGGCTTTTTTAATACATTCTGTTGTTTCACACTGTACTGTCTGCCTCCATTCCCAAGTCTTCCAGAAGAAAAAATCTTTTAAAATGACACCTAAAAGCATGTTGACAATTTCTAAGCTAAACTGATCAAAAGAAAAGAGCTGAGAAACAGGACGTCATTTGAAGTGCAAAATGATATTCAGTTACTTAAAACTACGGTGGTATTTAGACCATGGAAACTGAGTGTATGCTTTTTGCAAGCATGAACAAGGAAAATGTTTTGGAAATCTGAATATGAAAGGTAAGAGACTGCTAAACTACAAAACTACAGGACACCCAGATTTTTCTCACCAATTTTATTGCTGACCTAGTTATGACCTATCTTGTACCTGTGCACATTTGTTTTCATGCCTAGAGGCAGAACCTTACATTTCTTGCTTTGAACAGCATTTTTTTTAATCCCATTTATATCCCGCCCTTCTCTGAAGACTCAGGGCGGCTTACAATCTAAAGCACAAATCAATGTGCTTAGCAATAGCCTTCATTCTATGTATATGCCTGCTTATTAGGGCTCCCCCCCCAAGCGGCATTATTACAAAGTCAGCTTATTGCTCCCAACAATCTGGGTCCTCATTTTACCTACCTCAGAAGGATGGAAGGCTGAGTCAACCTTTTTTTTTGTTGGATAGAGGCCACTGTTCAGCCTATCTTATGAGGTGTTAGCAATCTGGCATCCACTCTCCTGTTTGTATCAACTTCAAGACTTACGGTAATAACCTGTTTCAGTACTCCCCAGCCATAGAAAGTACAGGAAAAGGGGAAATGGGTTTTAGTCTTGGCTCCTAATGATATCATTGTATTACTGCTACATCCTGTACAGCAGACATGTCAAACTCACAACATCACATGACATCATGAGATGTATCAGAACTTTTTCCCATTGCTTGCAATGGGGTGGGAGCAGTTTCATCATGACGCGTCTGGCCCACAGGCCAGCAGTTTGACACCCCTGCTCTACAGGTTTCTGGAATTACAAGCCACATACAAAAAACCCTGTTCATTCCACAGTTGCATGGTGCAGTGGTTGGCACAATGGTTAATGTGTAATATTACAGGCAAACTTTGGCCACAGTCTGGAGTTCGATCCTGATGGAGGTCTAAGTTGACTCATCCTTCTGGAGGTTGGTAAAATGAGGACCCAGATTGTTGGGGGAAATATTCAAATAATGCTTCTACATTATAAACTGCCCAGAGAGCGCAGTGTAAAGTACTGTGGGGCAGGATATGATATGATATATGATATATGATACGATATAATACGATACGATATTGCTGTTTGCCAAACAGCAACTTTAGATGTATATGACTCAAATACTGAAATGGAAGTGATGCATGTGTGTGTACATGAACATTTTCAGTGGTGGGACCAAGGAGATGGCTAACCTGGTATGATTCTGATCCAGACTGCTATCCATACATGCTGGAATGCCCTCAAAGCCATTTCATTTAGAATAAAAAATGACTGCACTGCACAATAATAGCAAATACACTCTATACATTCTGCAGTGACAATATTTCTATCATCTAAACATTGCTAGAAGAATGTTTCAGTATTTTATATCTGAAGTAACTGAATATTACCATTTTAAAAAATAAAATGTCTTACTGCACCAAAATTTTTTATGCATGATGCTGAAGAAATACTGATATACCAACAAGGGGGAATGGACTGTGAAGATGGCAGAACTTGCAGAAATGGCAAAATTGACCTGCTTGATCATAGGTAAAACCCTATGTACTTTTATAAAAGACTAGAAACTTTTTTATGGACTTTTTACTGAAAATGGAAAAATATGAAATGGTAATTTCTGAATTTGCTAAGTAAAAAAGAGTTGAATATAGGACAGAGGGGAACTGTGCAATCTAATCTTAGAGAAAAGGAGGAATAATAATTTTAACAGCTGTAAAGATCAGAAGTTACTTCTTTAATTGTTTTTTTTTACCTTTTTATTGTCTCCCACTTTTTCTTTTATCTTTTCCTTAATTTTTCTTTATATATGTTTTCATGTCTGTTTTTACTCATGTAAATTTTTTAAATAAAAAATATATCTAAAATGCAAATCATGGTTAAAATCCAATTAATATATGAATATCAACAGCCAAAGTCAGCACAGCATAAAATGTAAAATGATATTAAGATTTGTAGTAATTTCTATCTCAGCAATTAAAGACTTTATGGTGAAAGAAACCCAAATGTTAGATGATGGATCCCAGTATTAACTAACATGATCTCCAAGGTGGGGAACTTAGCTGGCTTTCTGTTAACAAAACAGTGAGTTTTCTAGGAAATTTACTGCATGCTCCTATAATGGAATCTCCCAAAACAACTCTATAACAAAGTAGATTGCATCAGGAATTCTGAAGTGGGGATAATAGGCATGAGCTCTGTTGCTTTGCTAAACTGTTGCAACAAAACAATGTTTTTCCACAGAAATAGTTTGGGAAAATTTTAATTAGTTTGTGTGCATTGAGTACTGTTTTGAGGCGTATTTCCTCATCCTTTAACAAAAACCTCTGTTCAGTGTTTCTTTCTGACAGTGCCATAGAACCTGTTTTATCATTAATTTATAGCTTGCTGCAAAGAAGCCTCTCTAGTACTCTCTAGTTCAGGGGTAGGCAACCTCGGCTCTTTTATGACTCATGGACTTCAACTCCCAGAATTCCTGAGTCAGCTATGCCGAGGTTGCCTACCCCTGCTCTAGTTGTATTGGACTGTAATTTCCATCATCTCAAATCAGTACAGCACAAGGATAATGGCAGTTATAGCCCAACATATCCAGAGGGCATCTCAATGGGAAAAATATATAAAATCAGTTTCCAGATTCATCAAATGCCACCTTTCTTCCTCCACTACTGTGCTATCAACTTTGTTGTCATATATTTGAAACCTAGAATATAACACATTTAAAGCCCACCAGTGGGATATCTTATAAATTAATTGTATTTTAAGCCTTAGATCCTGATATTTAGATCCTTACATACTTCATCCAATATGTTCCAAACATGAGCTTCCCTTGTCTCCAAACTTTGTCCTTAGACCTTTGTCCTTTATCCAATCTTGGACCTTTGTTCAACCTTGCATAATACAGATTCCAACAGAAGAGAATACTTGTAGTTCAGGGTTGAACTATGAAGTTCATGGTGCTCTCTGAACTTGGCTGCTTGATTGTAGTTGTTTCATTACCCAACTAGTTAATACCATCAGTGTTGAATGTGAACTCAGATCTCCCCCATCCCTGCACTTCACAAGCATTCAAGGAGTATTATTTTTACATTCTTTCTCTTATCTCTGTTATATAAATGGTAACAAAAGTACATGTTAAAGTTCAGAAATTCTTCAGCAGATTATGCCACACATAGGACTTCATGGAAGGAGGTTGCTTTTGACATTTGCTAATTGTGGCTCAAGAGAGAGTTACTTTTATGGTTACGCATATTAAGCAAGTGTACCTATTTTAATCTGGACAGTCTTGGAAGGGTGTTATTCCCAAGCAGTACATCTAAGAAACGAATATGGGTGAAGGAAATATCGGAAACTCTATATTGTAATAGGACAATGCTGCAGCGCTGTTCACTGTATAGACACACACACACAGGCAACACAACATTCAAGAGAAAGTGAAGCAGAATCAACATAAAATAGCAACAATGTTCTATTTTATTTCAAATTTCAATTTGCTTCTATTATTTTAGACTCAAACTGAAAAGTCTGGGATCCATTAGCTTACCTGCCCCAATGTTTTTCACATTTTAAATATTAATACCACTGGAATTCTACCTAAATTGTGCTTAGCCACAGACTGAAAGTCACTACTGATCATAAGCATTATGGAATACTGCAACTGCTTCAACAAGTTTTCAAACTGTGGTTTACAAGATTTTCACAGCAAGGAAAGGTTAATCCTTTCCCAATTTGAAAAAGCAATATTGGTGCTAGCATCAAGGGGAGCCTCAGATAATTTGCCATCCAGACACAGAGATACAGACATGAAGCTCGGAGGCACTTCTACATCAAAATGTCAGGCTCAGTTGTGTCTTTGGGGTGGGGTGGGGGTGGGGGGAACTGTTCAAGCTCTTCTGTAAGTTTAAATGAAAAGGAAAATGGCACCAATCTGATTTCGCTACTGACTGGTAGAATGGAAAGCACAAAGTTACGTTCTGCAAAGAAATACATCGAAAGCACATCCTCGTTACTGTTAAAATTCATTGGTATAGAACAGGGGTCTTCAAACTTGGCCCTGTTATGACTTGTGGACTTCAACTCCCAGAATTCCTCAGCCAGCGATGCTGGCTGAGGAATTCTGGAAGTTGAAGTCCACAAGTCATAACAGGGCCAAGTTTGAAGACCCCTGGTATAGAAACTTCACCTGTTAAATTTTGGCCTGCCCTAACAGTGGAGCTCTGACACTAAAACACAAACACAAACACACACACACACACACACACACACACACACAAAACTGGCACCCCCGGTTTCCTGAAGCAAGACGTGACGGTACAGCTGGCAACGGCATCTGAAGACGACGGCGGCCAAATGCGTGGACAGGGCTCTGAAGAGATGAGGGCTAGGCCCACCGCTCGCGCCTGCCCTTCTGCCCGACCAAGGAAGCAACCGCTCTTCTCCAAACGAGCTTGGGGTATTTCGCCAGACGGGGAGTCGCGCACGGCTCCCGAGTCCCCGCCCGGGGTTAGGAGAGGAGGGTCCAGGGGCGGCTCCTTGGGCGGGGAAGCGCTGCCGGGGACGGCTAGCTCACTCGGCGCTCGGCTGGCCGTCGGGTCGATTCGGTAGCTCTTCGCCGTACGCACGGCCCGATTACGAGCAAGCAGGAGGAGGCGTTGAAGCGGCGGCAGGCAGCTATCCGAGGAATGCGCTGAAGATGGCGGCCGGCCGGAGAGCGCCCAAGAGCGGCTTGTTGGAGCTGCGAGCGCCGGGCGAGCAGTGGCTGCGCGTCTTGGTGACTCTTTCCGAAGACTTCTTGAGCGTCATCCCCAGCACCAAGGGCTCCGAGGAGCCGCTGCAGCCGCCGCCCAGCCCCGTGCAGCTGAACGGTGCCGAGGCGTGCGCCCTCGTCCCAGACTCGATAACCAACATCAAGCGCACGGTGCGGATCGTGAAGCAGGACGTAGGGGGGCTCGGCATCAGCATCAAAGGTAAGCGGGAGGGCGAGGTCCCTTCGCCTCCATTGTTCTCCCTAGCAACTTTTATCACACTTTTGCTTTTCCTCCGCCGACCCCGCTCGCGACCCTGCTGTCAACCTGCCGCTTCTTGCCACTCCAAGTAGCTTTGGGCCAAGCTACAGTAGTGGATTCCCCTCATAGTACAGCACAGCTGTCCGTTTCGCCCCCAGTCTAGGGGATTGGCTATTTTTGGGCACTCGAGATCTAGCGCTGCCTTCCTGTAGCGGGACTGGGAATCTCTCCAGAGTTAAGAGCTCTGCTACCTCTTTTTTTTTTATAAGCCGCTTTTGGTTTCATGCAGTAATGACCTTTGAAATCAGTTTCATTCCTCCCGCCTTCAGAAAAAAGAAAGCAAAACTCCAGAGGATAGTGGAAAGGAGTGGAGGAAAGTCCCCACTGAAGTTGAGACGAAATTAAGGAATTTATTAATTGCAGTCAAGTTCATCCGCCCTAAGGAACTAGAACTGTATTAAAGTTTGAAAGTAACAGCTTGGAAAATAGTGCTGCGTTCTTCTCTTAGCTTGATCTTAGACAGCTGCAAAGTGTATGGTTTGCAGACTAAAAATCCAGTCTGAGAAAGTATTCAACAATCCCATAAACCTTGGAATTTATGTAAATTTTGTTCTGCAGGATCTGATGTTTAGGTTCTATTTTTTTAAAAAATAATGATTTTTAAGATGAAGGTTTTCAGACTGAACGTTCTGGCTGGACTTGTGCAGTGGGTAAAGCAGATAGATACTAGCTTGTTTGATTTAACATGCTTAACACGCTGTGTGGATCCAGCAGATCATATTTTATTCAATAAGCAAGAGCTAGGCATAACATAAATTAGTGCAATGCATGAACCAAGATTCTGCTTCAATGCTGCACTGGTGAAAGTCCAGGGCTGCCTGCTGTTTACAGGTAGTCAGGTGTGGCTACCTACATTTCCCTAGATTCTGGATCCATAGGCTGCAAAAGCTGTTGCTGCTGCCACTGCCTCTCTCTTATGAATACGTAAATCCATAGTACGTGTGTGTATATTGTGTGTATAATGTTTGCCCTGACATCAAGTTCAAAGCTTAGTCCAATTGTACTATGCAGGAGTTTCTTAAATATAGGAAGAACTTTTTAGGGTGGAACAATATTAACAATGCAGATCCTATATATACCTATACCCAGTTAAGAATACACAAGACTACATATTAAAACTCCTAAGAACAATTTATTTTGCACAACAAAGAAAAAATATAAATTGTCTAATTAATTGCAGATGAAATATTTATTTATTTATTTATTTATTTATTTATTTGTTTTTATAAACCGCCCTTCTCCCGAGGGACATATGAAATATGCAAAGGAAATGTTAAGTATCCTTAATAGAGATTTAAATTACAAATTTAAATTTGTATTCAAAATGGACAATTATATATATATGTGTGTGTGTGTGTGTGTGTGTACATATTTGTATATATGTATATAGCATGTATATGTATGTTATATATGTATATGGGTAGATACATATTTTCTTTTGAGAGCAGGCAACAGAATTTCATTTTTAATGTGGGCCATTGTGCTCACAGTAAAAAATGACAATAAAGGTTATCTTATTTAAAAATTTATACACGCTTGCCTTGAAATATATTTCTTTAAATTCATGATGACTGGCTTCTGGGTAACTATATAGATTTACATTGCTGAAAGGATGAAAGAAGTTCTTAAAAAAGCTCCAAGACTAATTGTGTGTGTGTGTGTGTGTAGATAGATAGAAAGATAGATATAGATACAATAATTTCAAAATTGGACATGCAAAAACCTCTACAATTATCATACGTACCACATAGGTTTGGCCATGCCAGCTGAAAATTATAACAGTAATAGACCGATATATTTGCAGAGCAATTGGTTTAGAGAAGGCTGGTCTAATGCTTTACATACCACTTCTCAAAACTGTTGCTTGGAAGAGCTTTTTGCCATCCTGGGAGAAGAGAAGGTCACACTTCATTAGTCTCTAGCATGGCTCTTGTGTTCTTATTTCTTGTGACTGCTCATGTGGCCTCAAAAGCAGAAGAGGGTAAAATCAGATATCCAATGAATGTTTCTTTCATTTGAATGGAAAGGGTCAGAAATACAAAAGGGAACACATTTCTCCATGAGACTTGCACAGATGTAAAAGACAGAAGGCCTTGTCTATGGGTGACAGGTGATATATAGTAAAATAAGAATCAAATCTTCTCAGATAATATTTTCTAAAGCATTTGATGCCATATTATCTTTGACCTTCAAATTGAGAAGGGACAGCACACCTTGTAGAGACAAGGGGTTTTCATTTGCATGCAAGTGTCATGGGAATTGTAGAAAACAAAGTTATCACCACATCTATAAACAATACTCAGCTTGGTCAGTAAGTATGAATGGAAAGTGAAGGAGTCAGCCTTTTCCTGTCTCATACATCTAGAGAAGCTGGCTTCAGTCCATAAATGCTTGTATTACAATAAATTTTCTAGTCCTGAAGGTGCTACAAGGATTTGGGAGTGGGGGAACATCTAATCTTGTTTCTGTGTGTAATCTTATTAGTGACATTCCAGGTCAAATCAATTAATGAAAACAAATAATTTGGGCTTTCTAGTTAGAGGGATATTAAATATGCAGACACATTCTCTTCATTATGCAGATACTTTCAGGTAATAGCTAAAAATAGTTCATTTACATAAAATTTCAAATGTGCTGTTATCTAATATTTTTAGGTCAATCTTATCCTTTAAAACCCCACTTGGATTTAGAGCTATATTTCTTTATGGGAAAAGTTTTGTTTTTGCTTTTCCTAAAAAACAGGGGAATATACCTTTGGATTTGTGTGGTTGTTCAGCCACTACAGAAGTCAAGATGGGCAACTATATTTAGACTCATTATTGATAATTGATTATGTGAGACCATGCTGTTTTTGACTCCTAGCAGCCACATAGATAAACAATTTTTCTGTGATGACCTTTCCCTAACTTGATCCTTCAAGCCTCCCAACCGTACACTGATCACCAATGTAAACTGTGTCTATTTTGCTCCTCATCTTCTTCTCTTTCTTTCTACCTTTCACAGCAATAGAGCTTTTTACACAGAGCTGGGTCTTCAACTCATAATATTTAGGCTTAAAATATATTTGTAAGAATTCAGCCGCGCGAGTTTTGATGGGAGCTTCCCGATACTCCCGTGTAACACCTCTTCTCTGTGAGCTACATTGGCTTCTGGTTGCTCTCCGGGTGAGATTCAAGGTGCTGGTAATGACCTATAAAACCCTAAATGGCTTGGGTCCGGACTAAATAAATACAATATTACTCAAAGCATGTAAAAGCGTATCTATAGAATTGTATCTGGAATGTGGACAAGTATTTCTATGCATTACTCAGGACAACATTTATTTTGTAAAATTGAATCATCAGAAAACAATGTTGTTTTGCACTTATCTCTATTTTTACAGCTGGGCCATTCTATAAAAACTGCTATTGTTCAGATATCTTTTCTCCCTGTAACAACTCCAGAAATCCTCCAGAAATGTAACTGAGTCTATCCTTAATTACCACCACTGCAAAAAACAAAATAAACAAAAAATACAAAAAGAAGGTACAAAAAACCAGAGAAGGTTTGCATAGAACAAATCTTCTGTTTTCTTTCGTATGTTTGTATGACATCTTCTTTAGTGGCTTTTATTTGGATTCTGTTTCCAGGTGGTCGGGAAAATAAAATGCCCATCCTGATATCCAAGATTTTTAAGGGGCTGGCTGCAGACCAGACAGAAGCACTGTTTGTAGGGGACGCCATCCTTTCCGTCAATGGTGCTGACCTGTCCGATGCTTCCCATGATGAGGCAGTGCAAGCTCTGAAGAAGACTGGCAAGGAAGTGGTACTGGAAGGTAAGCAGACCATTTTAAGGTGGTTGAAAGTTGCTAAGGCCCTAACCCAGGGGTAGGCAATCTTGGCTCTTTTATGACTCGTGGACTTCAACTCCCAGAATTCCTGAGCCCCATGGCTCAGCTTGGAAACCTCCCTTTCCCCTCAGCATGGCTGGCTCAGGAATTCTGGGAGTTGAAGTCCACGAGTCATAAAAGAGCCAAGGTTGCCTACCCCTGCCCTAACCACTTCCATTTCTGACATCACCCAGTGTTATGCTATGGTTACTATATCAACTATACATAGGTGTCATTGATTTTACCTGATTATATTATAAACTACCAAGAATGTTTGTGGAGTGTGGTAATAAATATAATAGAGAAGTAGGTAAACAAACAAATGTCACCCATCTGCTCTTTCCTAGAAATGCTTCTATCTCCTATAATAGTTTAATTGTAGATGTGATCTGGGATCTCACATCCTCAAAATATGCCAGCTCAAAATTTATGCAAGAGAAAGAATGACTATAGCTTTGTTCTTATTCTTAAGTCAACTTGAACTGTAGGTTTTGTTATATATGGAACACCAAATTTAGCTGAAGAGTCACCTGGCTGTAGCAGAAACCTTCCTATTCTTTCACCGTAATAATTAAGATCCATATCTCATAATTGCATTCTGGGATGGTGCACACTGTTCTAGCCGGGCACAGCTCCTTGGCTTCCAGTCTTCACCCAGACAGTTGTTTAAACTCAAAAGACCAGTGGCCAGAAATTCAGGGACAGAACTCTAATTTTATTACAGATAAAATTACAGATAATTTTATTACAGATATTAGAAAACTAACAGAAAACTAACAACTGCCAACTGTAAACCTCAAGCCATATATATTTCCAAAGAAGCTGAGAGCCTACCTTCTTCAGTGACCCTTTCAAAGTTACAACAACTGAAAAAAAGCTTTCCTCTTCCATTATCTTTGCAGTGTTTTTCAGTCACATAGAATACAGCTGGAAGGGACCTTGGAGGTCTTCTAGTCCAGCCCCCTGCTCAAGTAGGAGAACCTATACCATTTCAGACAAGTGGCTGTCTAGTCTCTTCTTAAAAATCTCCAGTGATGGTGCGCCCATGATTTCTAAAGGCAAGCTGTTCCACTGTTCCACTGGTTAATTGTCCTCACTGTTAGGAAGTTTCTCCTTAATTCCAGGTTGCTTCTCTCTGGTCAGTTTCCAACCATTGTAATTCCAACCATTACAGCCAGTATGCCTAGACCTGTGCCTGATCTGTGGTTTTATTCCCTCCCTCTTGCAAAGCAGAAAGATAGGAGAGGAAGAGATTACAAGAGAATAAGCAAGCACACTATGGGGACTATATATCAAAAGCAAAGTGCTGGTTCTGTCTATTTGTTGATTCTTGATATTTGGAGATGACCAAGACTATCTGATCAGAAAATATGTAATTGATTGCTGGAAATATATTTTACAGAGACTTGAATTTATTAACTCCTATTATTTGGATGATGGGGTGGTAGGGGAAGTATGGATTAGCTACTACTGTCAAGCAGAAGGTTGTGTCTGCTGAAATTTATCTGTCATTTTGGGGAATTTTAAGGTATTACAAATAATTAGTTATCTGGGGGGGGGAATCTACTATTTCCTGAAATATTTAGGTCACTAATTCTCCTGTGTACCCAAATACCTGGATAATTACAAATACACTGGACTTGCCCTTCCATTTATATTTGTATTATGCAGTTAATTTGGTTTAATATTTGAATAACTAAAAAAAATCATGAAGGCACATCCAAGCTTTTTCAAAAAGCTTGGTTTGTACAATCATGAAAATTTGATATAAGTAATTTTCACTGCCTTCTCTTTCTCCTTAACACCCAAGAAACTGAAAGAAAGTGGCTGTTGTTTCAGAAAGACAGTGGAACTTTTTTTTCTCTATGAAGTTGAGACTGAGTCTAAGTATCAATATTTCTTATAGAATCTGACATGAACAGTATTATTTTCTCAGTGGAAATGCTGGGGTTTATAATTTCAACCCTAGGAAAAAATGGATGCTCCTCCTGAGATTGGGAACAGATTTCAGTGCCATAACTTGTCAATTTACTCCATGTGTCTTAAAATAAAAGGAAAGGAGAAGGTGGTAGCAAGTTCCTGAAGTCTGAATCTAGTAGAGTGTTTTTGATGTGAATCTTTTTACAAGGAATCAACATCCTTACCACACCCCAATCTTAACATTTTAATATATAAATTGTCTATCTACCTTGATAAAGCCAAATAGATTTGATTTTTAAAAGATTTGGATTTCTTCCATGTTTAAGAAACAGTTTGCAGTGCCATTTTGTAAAGTTGTGCAGCTAACCTTCTTGAGTCTGAGCTCCAATCCTTTTGAAAAATTATCACTCACTTACATCTTCTTTTTATATGGCTGATACAGTATAGATTTATTCAACTTACTTGTCCATATTGCTGTCTATGAATAATGATGCAATGGTTCTTATTCTACAGGCTGAGATAGGATGTCTATAGCATAAAACTCAACATTTAATCAGAGACAATAGAAGTCTGTTTATAATGTTAAAGAATAGTAGTGTTTGCTTAGCAACTCTTGTTTTCTAATCTGTGCATTATATACATGAACCTTAATTTATAATTCTGCATTTCTTATAATACTCCAAACTTTAAGATGGTTAGTTTACTATTACTATGGTTACCAGATTTGCAATTATATAATAGCTTCTTCTAGTTTAAAATAAATATTGGCTCTCATTTTCTTGCAGAATACATCTGAATCTTTATAGGAGAAAATTGGCATCCCATAACCATTTGCTAAATTGGAGTGTGGAACTTGAGCATCCAAGGAAAGAGAGCTGGTGAAATAATGAGCTGAGGTTTTAAAATCCTTGCTTGGCTCTGAAGGTCATTGGTTGTTAACCAGTGTACTGTAATTTACTGTATAATGTTTTTGTGAAGGCATATAGCAAATGGGACAATATCCACATCAGCCTTTCCCAATTCACCAGAATTCCTCAGTACTGCCACTTGGAAGGAAGATTGCTTTAAACTACTCTGATCCTTTGCAGATTATAGGTAGAGTAACAATAAACCAAATTTTGCTCATTTCATCAACAAACCTTTAGAAATCTGTATTGTTATAGCATGGTGGAGAATCAGGTGCATTTCTTTTTATTCCTAGACATTAACCATTGATTGAGGGTTGATTGGAGCTGCCATTCCCACTCTATATGGGAAAGACAGATAAAGCATCTGTTCCTGTTACTTGAAATAATCAGGGAGTTATCATGAACTTCATTATGAGTTTAGCTATCTTGATTCTTGTGAGCAGCCACTGATGGTTGTCCCTGAACTTGAATGAAATGTCAGAAATACTCATTAATTGAACAGAATTTCTCTCCAATATATAAAAAGTAATTAGTTGTAGAGTTTGACAGAAGATTCCAGAGAAATATTTTTAAAGAAATTTTGCAATTTGAATTTAGAGTCAGGGAAGAATAGGGAATCCAAACAACAAGAAAAATTGTACTATTTAAAAATCATCACATTTATAATCACATTTATAATCATGTTAGTTTTCAAGCATTATAATATACTCAGGTAGATACCTGGATTTCAGTTTATTTGGAAGAGGGAATTAAAATAATGACACTAATACAACACTATGCAGGCTTAGAAAATTGTAAGAATTTTTCTTAGATCACAAGGAACCCAACATACATTGAAGGAGGTGGATGGAAAACACATATTAGGGAAAATTCAACTTAGTTTTTGGCCCCTGTGTAAAACATGAGATTATCCAAGTTTCTAATTCACATTATGTATTTATTCATTGCTTTTATTAATCTGTTCTATGCAGTACTTCTAGAAAAATGCTGCAGGGAGATATTGCTGGCCTCATTTCTCATAATGTGTAGTTTCCAATCAAATCTATCTTTGTAGTTGTGAAGAGTCGACACTCACTTGGTGGCAGCTGCCGAAAAAGCCAACACAGTGCTAGGCTGCATTAACAGAGGGATAGAATCAAGATCAAGTGAAGTACTAATACCACTTTACAATGCTTTGGTAAGGCCACACCTGGAATACTGTATCCAGTTTTGGTCACCATGATGTAAAAAAGATGTTGAGACTCTAGAAAGGGTACAGAGAAGAGCAACAAAGATGATTGGGGGACTGGAGGCTAAAATATATAGGGAACGGTTGCTGGAATTGGGTATGTCTAGTTTAATGAAGAGAAGGGTGAGGGGTGACATGATAACAGTGTTCCAATATCTCAGGGGCTGCCACAAAGAAGAGGGAGTCAAGCTATTCTCCAAAGCACCTGAAAGCAAGACAAGAAGCAATGGATGGAAACTAGTCAAGGAGAGAAGCAACTTAGAACTAAGGAGAAACTTCCTGACAGTTAGAACAATTAACCAGTGGAACAACCTGCCTCCAGAAGCGGTGAATGCTCCAACACTGGAAGTTTTTAAGAAGAGACTGGACAGCCATTTGTCTGAAATGGTATAAGGTTTCTTGCCTGAGCAGGGGGTTGGACTAGATGATCTCCAAGGTACCTTCCAACTTATTATTATTATTAATTAGTCAATTCTAGTAAGTGCATGAACTTTGCCTACAAAAGTTTATGTTCAGAGACAATCAACTCACAAAAGTCCATGAGAGCATGGAAAATCCATCAGCCACCAAAAAAACCATAGGCTCTTTCTACATTTTTAGCACTTCGTACAAAAAAATATGAGAAAAGGAATTTCTTTAAGCAAAACCAATTAATTTCATATTCAGAACTGGAGTTGATTTAGTTAATCCATTCTTACAGCCTTGGCAAATTCTTTCTGTAAAGTTCAGATCTCTTGTTGAGACGTTACAAAAAATTAATAGAACTTGCTCTTTTAAAACAACACAGATTTTTTAAAAAATGTCAGACCTTGAATTCTTGATCTCTGTGGAGGAAGTTGATCCTTTTGTGGCTTCAGTTAGAATTGATCTGCTGGAAAATATGATGAGATGGCTTGGAAAGTTTCAGCAACTTAAAACCTAAACTTTGCTGGATCAGAGCAATAGTTTTCCAAGACCAGCATCTACATACTGTATGCTCACATAAAAGAACACAAGTCACAAAGAAAACACAGCACCTGCTAGTTTTTTATAAATAGTATGCTTATTCCCAATTCTTTTTGGACACTAATCAGTAGTCAGGGAACAATAAAGGAGGGGAAATAATTGTACCATATTAATTTTACTGTTTATAAACAGAAAAAATTATCAAATATGTAAGTTTGTGAGTCCGTATTTGCAGATAGACCATGTAAAGACTACAGAGAGATTCCATTTGTAAAGTAGATAAACTTGAGAACTTGTCTTTTTTTGTTTTGCTTTTTGCCCTAAACTTTGGGTTGTATAACTCAACATAATTTTGCAGAAGTATCTGCAGGTACTGATGCTTTCATCAAAATGACAAATGGGTGTGCAATAGGAGCACAATTTGCATCATGATGCACAATACTGCTTTTATCATTTGCCCCCTTGACTATCCTATGGATGCCTCTGTGGGATTCTATTCAAGTTACTTTGTTTTACTAGAATAGCATTTTGATTTGGATTACAGTTGAATGAATAAACTCTTTGGGATAAAACAACTTCTAGTACTCTTCCATTCAGCAAAAACTGAATGTGTACCTTGACTTTTGAGCAGGCAGAAGTAACCTGTGCTACTCTTGGATGAATTAAAGCTAGAGAAAGGGAGTACCTCTTAACAATGTTGTATTGATAGTGAGGAATTATAACCACTGAATATATCGTGAAATGCTGTGTGTAATTAAGGATGTTTGCAAAATGCATACCACTTCCATAGTTTAGCCATTCTTCTAATTGCAGATGATTGGCATGTTGCTTTCATTGGTATTATTATAGTCCTTCTCCAAAGGAAGGCTTTCAAACACATCATTGCAACCTGGTGGTCTAATTTGTAAAACTGCCATACACTTAAAACAATCTTAGTTGATTTAAGGTTCACTTGATTGGTTAAATATGCCATTCACTTCAATAGTATATTAAAATAGCATAGAGCCCAGTTGTGCATGTGTACTACATATGCACATTGAATGTTTGCCTATTAGATGACAAGGGAGTAAAACTGCTTCTGGCTAACCTTGTCTAGAGGTTAACCTTGGAAGCTAAGAAGGAGTGGAACTAGTTACTATTAGGATGAGAGAACACTAAGGATTATTAGAGTTGTGGGACAGGTTGAGAAATTAAAACATCCTGGGAGAAACTAGTGGCAAACCATATACATATTGTGGCCAATGAAACTATATGGTAGTGTCCATAGAATCATTGCAAATCAAATTTGGCTCAACAGCATATTTGTTAAAGGAGATAAACAAGATTCTAGCTAATGATTTCTTTTTCCTCTTTGTTGCAGAAGATTTACAGCAGATATTTGACTTGAATAATATTTTCAGGAAGGTAATCTGAGAAACAGAGGCAAATAATAGCAATGTAATATGTAGACCAGATGTCTCTATCAAGTTAGGTCACCTCAGTTCAGATTTCACATTTTAAGATAGAAATTGCTATTTCAGTTTCTGAGCATACAAGAGACAGACTATGGATTAATATGTCTCCCTAATTTCATTTCCTTACTCATCACTTTCTTAAATTTGTAAATGTATTCCCATGTTCATAGTAGAGCAATTTCCAGGGGTTAAGAAGCAACCAAGCTACTAATCAGCCATTTGTATTACCTAGATGTTACTGTATAATACTAATAGTTTTTGCTGTACATGTCCCAAATTCCTGGCAACAAGAACTTTCTGAATTATTCCAGTAGAACCAATTTAACTGGCATCACTCTGTCACATTTATCCCAGACACAGCAGTAAATGTTGTCTTTCCAGGAACTCAATCCTGGCTTTCTTTCCTCCAGCCTTGAGATTTGCATATCTCTCTTCCTTTCTAAGTAATTACTTTGGCCAAAGACTTAATGCTTCTTGTCTTGTCAGTGCCAGGTCTTACCATGTCTCATTATTATTAGTAGTATGATGGTTGGTCACACAGTCAGTTAAATATTTACACTGGATTTGGCATTTTTATTTATCGAGGCCTTCCTTCCCAAGGACCTGAGATAATGCAGATATTTAATAATATTAAAGGTACTGTTGCAGAATGTAAACTGTTGAAGTAAAGCTTCCTTTTTACAATTGACTGATGGTGATCTTGTCAATGCCAGCGGTATTCACATAGGGCTCCAGATGTTTTGGTGCCTTTGCTTTGCTTTCTTTTGCCACAGCCATTCTACTTCTATTTGCAGGTCCTTATATTTTGTGATTTTCTTCAGTTCTTTCTCTTTTGCTGTCTTCAGGTATTGCATTGTTAACTATTCAGATATTTTTGTCATTCTTATCAACAATTGTTAGGTTTGGGGTGTTATGTGGCAGGTATTTGTGTATTTGAATTCTAAAGTCCCAGAATACATTAGCTTCTTCATTTTCGATTACTTTGTCTACTTTGTGGTCCCACTGGTCCTCGTTCATGGATTTCTTGCAGGTATTCCAATGCACCATTTTTGCTGCTGCTACTACTGTTGTACTACTACTACTACTACTACTACTACTACTACTACTACTACTACTACTAATAATAATAATAATAATAATAATAATAATAATTTAGAAAAGAAGCAGTGCAAAATGCTAGCCTCTAGTATATTTTTTTATTTCCAGAATGCTTCTTGGGCTGCTATATGCAAGCCAACTTTTATCTTTAGATGGCTACTTTCCAGTGCTAAAAATGTTGAAATCATTTTAGCTTTGTCTTTAGGCCAGAATCACACTTTAAAAAAAAAGTTTTTGGACTCCAATCCTTTTTTTCCTACTAAGAAATAAACAAAGTGTGGCATTCAGCTATTAGCCTGAAGAAGCCTCGATCCCAGGTCTGCAGAGAAAGAAGGGTTGTTTTCCCTTTGGGGTTATGAAATTGACATGACCAAGAGGGCAGAGCTTGTGCGTTCTGCACAATGATAATGGGGAGGAAAAAGAATGGGGGGGGGAGGCTAGGACAGGATCTAATTAAGAGATGGGGCTGAACCTAGCTAAGATTGGATTGGATTAAACAGAGTCACAAAAAGGGAGTCTTCAAGCCAACTAGGGAGAGGGGAAAATAGACAACAGTAGAGTTAACGTGCCTGTAAGAAGCCAGAGTGTGCCAGTAAACAGCCTTTTTGAAGTTTAATGATAAATCAAGGCAGAACTTTGTGAATATTCCCTCACGAATATTCGCCTCACGAATGATCAAAGCTTTTGTGAGCATTCCCCTCAAAAGATTTGAAAAAATTCTAAATGAATTTCCTCCTTAAAAGAGGAAGCTGCTATAAGAGGTGAGCCACTGCAGGAAGAAGTTCTCCCAACAGATCTCCCTTAGATCTGTATTTCAACTGATGGGGCATGAAAAATGGAAAACTCCAGGACAGGGGATGGCTCCATATAGTTAGCATCTCTTTCGCTGTTAGGTAAGCAAGCTGGGACTGTTGAGAATTAAATTTTGCAAGCTCAGTAGCATCACAAATTCCTTACTGCTGACCTAGAAGAATCTTTTAAATCAAATGGGATTTAACACTGTGTTTAAAGATCTAAATTAGATCTTGCCAGTTAGTCTATGCTCAGCTTCATGACAGCTATCTTTTAATTACTTGGATAATTAATGCTGACATTTTTCCTTTTTCTGGCAATTCTAAGAGTGTAAACAAAAAGGATCTCTGCATTTTTTGTTCTTTTGAGTGGCAAATTTTAAAAGGCACATATAATTGCTGTTTTTCAGTCCAAGCATAGCACTGATATATTATGTTTTCTATTTAATTTGTGATGAATCTCAAGGGGGTTGCAGATACTGCTGGATTCCAAAATTAAGATGAAATAGAATAAGATTTGGATCTGATCTGATCTGATCCAGTGCTCTTACATGATTCAGATTTTGTTTCTACAGTAGTAGCTGTCTATGGGAATTTCACAAGTTTATAGTTTATAGTTTATTATATTTGTATACCACCCTTCTTCCGAAGGACTCAGGGCGGTGAACAGGGCACATATAAAATACAAGGTACAAAAGTTAAAAGAGAATTAAATACAAAGCCCAAGCTAAAACAATAAATAATAATGTAAAAAACCACAATAAAAAACCCCAACACATCCCCCATCAGGCCAGGCCGGCTCGTTCAAATAAATAGGTCTTCAGATCGCGTCGGAAGGAGCGAAGGTTGGGCGCTGCCCAGAGCTCAACCGGCAACCGATTCCATAAGTCCGGGGTGCCCACAGAGAAGACCCTCCCCCTGGGGGCCACCAGACAACATTCTCTGACCGGTGGCACCCTGAGGAGGCCCTCTCTGTGGGAACGCACAGGGCGGAGGGAAGTTGACGCCGGCAGCAGGTGATCCCCGAGGTACTCCGGACCCATGCCATGTAGGGCCTTGAAAACCATTACCAAAACCTTGAATCTCACTCGGAAGACAACTGGCAGGCAATGCAGCTCGTGGAGCAGAGGTGTAACATGGGAGTATCGGGAGACTCCCAACACAACTCTCGCAGCTGCATTCTGTACCAGTTGGAGCCTCTGAGTGGTCCTCAAGGGAAGCCCCATGTAGAGAGCATTGCAGTAGTCCAAACGAGAGGTCACGAGCGCATGAGTGACCGTACACAGGGCATCCCGGTCTAGATAGGGCCGCAACTGGCGCACCAGGCGAACCTGGGCAAAGGCCCCCCTAGTCACAGCCACTATATGGTCTTCCAAAGTAAGCCGCGAATCTAGGAGGACTCCCAAGTTGCGAGCCCTATCTACGGGGGGTAATAGCTCACCCCCCATGGAAAGAGATGGAATATTCTGAATATCCCGGGATGCCGGTATGCACAGCCACTCAGTCTTGTCGGGGTTGAGTTGAAGTCTGTTCCTCCCCATCCAGACCCGAACCGCTTCCAGGCAACGGGACATCATGTCAAGGGCATCACTGGGGTGGTTTGGGGTCGAAATGAAAAGCTGGGTATCATCAGCATACTGATGATACCCAACTCCAAAACCACGAATGATCTTACCCAGCGGTTTCATGTAGATGTTGAACAGGAGAGGCGAGAGGACCGACCCCTGAGGAACTCCACAAACGAGAGACCTCGAGGTCGACCTCTGCCCCCCTGCCAACACCGACTGCGAACGTCCCAGGAGATAGGAGGAGAACCACTGAAAAACTGTGCCTCCCACTCCCAATCCCCTGAGACGCCGCAGCAGGATACCATGGTCGATGGTATCGAAAGCCGCTGAGAGGTCTAATAGGACTAGGACAGAGGAATATCCCCTGTCCCGGGCCCTCCAGAGATCATTCACCAGCGCGACCAATGCCGTCTCCGTGCTGTACCCGGGCCTGAAACCCGATTGGTACGGGTCTAGTTGATCTGGGTGTCACAGCTCCTGCCGTCTCACATTCCCATGCAGTTTGACTGACATTCTTTCCAGCTTTCCACTTTCCTTTTTTGACATCTTACGAATAGAACTATTCTATATGTTGAGCATGGTCACATTGTGCTTTCTATATACATATGCAATGAATATGCCGTTTTATTTTCATGTATTTTTCCTACCATGGAGATGTTTTGTACGCTCTCCTTAACACTGCAGAGCTCTTTTTTCTAA
This sequence comes from Vipera berus, assembly GCF_964194415.1. Lineage (NCBI taxonomy): Eukaryota > Metazoa > Chordata > Lepidosauria > Squamata > Viperidae > Vipera > Vipera berus. Next base: position 32,430,695 of record NC_138204.1, read on the forward strand.
AGATTTGCATAACTCTAGATCTATATTTATTAGAAGAATATCTTTTGAGTTCTTTTCAGATTACTTGGTTATAACCCATCTAATATTATATAGTAACTTGAACATGATTCTGAATTTTTGTTTCAAAATCTGTTTCATTTAAGCAAAGTTGCAGAAATAATATTAAATTTAGTTCGGTAGGGTCTGTGCCATAGGTAGAATCTCAGGCAATTCTCTTCTAGCCTGGTTTTTTATTTTTTTTAAAAAAAGGATTCTTACAAGCCTCCACTAATAGATAAAACTACAGTAGCAAAATCTATAATGTTATTTGGCACTAATCTAGATTCCTGTCAAAGCATGTGACCATGATGGCTGGCAACACATGGTGCCAGTGACTGTGATTGCCTGCCATCTATTGATATTTCCAGTCCAGATCTGTTGGGTGGAAACTGGTTTCAGGTTCCATGTGAAAATAATTAGAGTGTAGTTCCTTCTTCTAAAAAAAGAATTGAGACAGATGCAGCTCCAGAATTTAGGTTATCTCCTTGAATTGGCTCAAGAAGGTTATGACCTGGCTAAGTTAAAATGATCTGAATGCAAAGAATAAATCAGCTTATTCAGTTTGTCATACCTTATGCTTTTTAAATGTCTTGTTTTTATTTATTTATTTATTTATTTGACATTTGTGGGAATGATTCAGTTGGCCTGCTCAGAGTTCAGAACAACTTTTTCTGAGTGTAGTGGGGTTTATTCAAGGTACACAGGATTGCATCCTAAAATAGACGGGGTTGGCCGCCTTAGGACTCTTCCTCATTTAGACACCTAAAAGCTGTTTCAACAGCATACTTTGAAGTTCATGGTTTCAAACCATTTATTTTCTCCTTATTCTTTTCTAATGGTTATCATATAAATTCTGAAGTAGGCAGATGAAGTAGCCTAGCTTATTTATACATTAAGGACTATATATAACAAGTTTCAGTCTGCAAAAATTGTACAACTGTATAATTAGTAAGTTCTCTTGTGTTTCCAACATCCATAGGATTTTAGCAATGCAATCTGATAGAGCATTATAATGTTTTTATTCCTTTTCAAATTATTCTTCTATCTGTTTTTGGTTTCCTTTTGATGTTTCTTTTTAAGTTATTTGTTGCTTTCATGTTCATTTTAATTTTAAAAAAGCTATTAAAACCCTTCAGTATTTTGGATAGGTTGAAAAGGTCATATTGATGTTCCTTGGAAAATCCAGGTTGTAGCTTTTAAGAAGAAGCTTTTGAAATGCAAAATGAGAAAGGTTAGGAAAACATAATTCCTCATTCAAAAACTAGCCCACCTGCTCATTAAAATGCTTTTCTTTTGAACTACTACCTGCCTCCTTTGCTTACAGCTCAGCGGATGCCTTAGTGGAAGCCTGGGAAAGGGCAGCCATGGAGGCACTTGACCGAGTTGTACCCTTGCGGCCCCTGACCCGATGCAGATCCCAGCGGGCTCCATGGTTTTCCGCGGAGCTCTGGGAGATGAAGCATCGGAGACGGGGCCTAGAGAGCCGTTGGAGGTCCAGCCGATCCGAATCCGACCGATTGCGACTAAGAACCTGTATTAGGTCTTATCTCGCAGCGATAAGGGTGGCGAGGTCTAACCACTTCGCTACCCTTATCGCGTCCGCAGATAATCACCCGGCCGCCCTGTTTAGGGTGACCCGCTCCCTCCTTAATCAGTAGGTGAGGGAGGAACCCTTGCAGGGTCGTGCCGAGGAGTTTAGTCAACATCTGTCGGACAAAATCGCTCGGATTCGGACCGGTTTGGACTCCGACTGGGCAGAGTCTGACGATGGGGACACGGGTGGTCTTGTCGATGTTATCTGGGATGAGTTCGATCCTGTGACACCGGAGGAAGTGGACAGGATTATGGGGAGGCTGAGCTCCACCACATGTTTATTGGATCCGTGCCCTTCCTTGCTGGTTTATGCGGCCCGGGAGGGGACACGAGGCTGGTTCAGGCGGTTATATCTGCATCTTTGAGTGAGGATAGTTTCCCCACCGCCTTGAAGGAGGCGGTGGTGAGACCTCTCCTCAAGAAGCCTGCCTTGGACCCAGCTGTGTTAAATAACTTTCGTCCGGTCTCCAACCTTCGCTTTCTTGCGAAGGTTGTTGAGAGTGTGGTGGCGCATCAGCTCCCTCTGGTTCTGGATGAAGCGGATTATCTAGACCCGTACCAATCGGGCTTCAGGCCCGGGTACAGCACGGAGACGGCATTGGTCGCTCTGGTGAATGATGTCTGGAGGGCCCAGGACAGGGGATATTCCTCTGTCCTAGTCCTATTAGACCTCTCAGCGGCTTTCGATACCATCGACCATGGTATCTTGCTGCGGCGTCTCAGGGGATTGGGAGTGGGAGGCACGGTTTTTCAGTGGTTCTCCTCCTATCTCCTGGGACGCTCGCAGTCGGTGTTGGCAGGGGGGCAGAGGTCGACCTCGAGGTCTCTCGCTTGTGGAGTCCCTCAGGGGTCGGTCCTCTCGCCTCTCCTGTTCAACATCTACATGAAACCGCTGGGTGAGATCATTCGTGGTTTTGGAGTTGGGTATCATCAGTATGCTGATGATACCCAGCTTTTTATTTCGACCCCAAACCACCCCAGTGATGCCCTTGACGTGATGTCCCGCTGCCTGGAGACGGTTCGGGTCTGGATGGGGAGGAACAGGCTTCAACTTAACCCTGACAAGACTGAGTAGCTGTGTGTACCGGCATCTCGGGATATTCAGGATATCCCATCTCTTTCTATGGGGGGTGAGTTATTACCCCCTGTAGATAGGGCTCACAACTTGGGAGTCCTCCTAGATTCACAGCTTTCCTTAGAAGACCATATAGTGGCTGTGACTAGGGGGGCCTTCGCCCAGGTTCGCCTGGTGCGCCAGTTGCGGCCCTATTTAGACTGGGATGCCTTACATATGGTCACTCATGCACTCGTGACCTCTCGTTTGGACTACTGCAACGCTCTCTACATGGAGCTGCCCTTGAAGACCACTCGGAGGCTCCAACTGGTACAGAATGCAGCCGCAAGATTTGTGCTGGGAGTTTCCTGATACTCCCATGTTACACCTCTGCTCCGCGAGCTGCATTGGCTTCCAGTTGTCTTCCGGGTGAGATTCAAGGTGCTGGTATTGACCTACAAAGCCTTACATGGCATGGGTCCGGAATACCTTGGGGAGCACCTGCGGCCAGCATCAACTTCCCTCCGCCCAGTACGCTCCCACAGAGAGGGCCTCCTCAGGGTGCCACCGGTCAAAGAATGCTGACTGGTGGCCCCCAGGGGGAGGGCGTTCTCTGTGGGCACGCCGGATTTATGGAACCGTCTTCCAGTTGAGCTCCGGATGGCGCCCGACCTGTGTTCCTTCCGGCGCGATCTAAAGACTTATCTCTTCGAACAAGCTGGCCTGGCCTGATGGGATGGGGTTGGGTTTTATTATTTTAAATGTGTTTTAACTTATTGTAAGAACTGTGGGCATTTGTTTAATCTCTTTTAATTTTTGTATTTTGTCTTTTAATATGTACTGCCCTGTTCACCGCCCTGAGTCCTTCGGGAGAAGGGCGGTATACAAATAAAATTAATAATAATAATAATAATAATAATAATAATAATAATAATAATAATAATAATAATAATAATAATAATAATAATAATATTTGTGAACCCTGGAAGAAACCATTTTCAGTTGATGACTGATAATGAACAGATACAGATTAATGTTTCAGTATTTAATGTAATGGTAATGGTATTACTATACCATTGCATAGTAACAAGTTATTACTGATTCATTGTTCCATTTGCACACACAGCCCACGATTCTTATTGCACTGAAGGAAGGAGACTTCATTCATTTTGTTAAAAAAGCTGAGGGTAGCACAGAAAAGCTTCACTTCCATGGAGTTTACTCAAATTCTTTGTACCACAGTAGCCACTGGTCTAAGAGATGTGTCAGTGGTAGTCAACAAACAACCATTTGCTGGCAAATAAACTGTTTAGGTTGTACCATTGAAGTTTGCTAGGATGCTCTCTGTCGTTCCAGATTCTCTCCAAGATGGTGGTTTTGTGAAAACATCTATGAGTTCCTGAAACTCTAAATGCCTATCAAAATATGGGCCTTTATTAGTTTTGCAAAGTTCATTTACTTATTTATTTATTAAATTTTATTCTGCCCAACTGCACTGTAAGATAATTCTGGGTGGCCTACAGATTATAAAAAGTTAAATAGAAAAGTAATTAAAACATTAAAACAGCTAATTAAAATGTTAAACTATACAAAAATAATAATAATACAGGACTAAGAAACAGGTGACAGGGGGATGAAGTCTTCTTACCCCATCAGCCACTCTCAGGGCTCTAAGCCAACTGGCAAAGCCAAGTTTTAATACCCTTCCAGAATGCCAAAAGGGTAAGAGCAGTTCTTACCTCCAGTGGTAGAATGTTCCACAGGGATGGGACCACAACAGAAAACGGTCTTTTCCTTGACTCTGCCTGCCAAAATTCCTTAGCAGGCCTCTCTTGCTGGCACAAGAGGGGCAGGCTAGTCCCACTGAGGTGAGATGGCTTCTCAGATACATATTAATAAAAAACATTCTCTGCTGTGATTTATAGTTCCATGTTACTCTGATACAGTTCCTTAAACTTTGCTTCAAGCAGGCTTGAATATCCAACTGCATATTTTTTCAATTAGCTCAAAACTTTTCCAGATGCATCAGAGACCTCAGCATGCCCAGAATGAAATTTACCAACAAAGAGGGTGCTGAATCAGCCTTCCCTGTGATGTGCATTATGTCAGCCGCACACCATGTTGGCTAACCTCTAAAATGTACCTTTGCCTGTCATAAATACTATCCACTATTACCTAATCAACCCCTAGTATCAGTTTCTCACAAGACCACATACCCTATTAGATCCTATCATCACACTGATGTTTTTAAAAATATCTGCAGCCATAGTCCTCATTATGATGAAACTAAAAACAAGCAGCCAGGTTGAAAACCACAGATTGAGATAAATCAGGAAGAGAAGGCCTTCAATGGTGGTGTTTGAATTGCAGTGTAACCCTGCAATTAATTCAGAGCAAGGATGGGATAAGAATATCACATTTCTGGCTGTAGTTGTCTATAGACCTTTGTCTGTCATTTCTTCCCCTTTCTGGAGAAGCCTTTCATGAAGTTTTCTACACAGCATTTGTTGTAGGTCCGTCCTTCCTTCCTTCCTTCCTTCCTTCCTTCCTTCCTTCCTTCCTTCCTTCCTTCCTTCCTTCCTTCCTTCCTTTTTCTTGATTCTTTCATGTAGGAAAAAAAATTAGTGCAGTGCCACTGACATGAATAAGAACTCTGTCATTGAGGGAAGCTGTTGTGATTATAGGATATCACATAACGAAACAATATTCTAAAAAATGAAAAGCACTGCAGGCTCCTTCATTTTGGTTTTCTTGGTTGCATAACTGAAACTGATCTATATTCCAGCTATTTGAGGGAATTTCTAAAAAGTGCTGCAGGGAGTCTAATTTAAATGAATCCACATGTAGCCTGCTAATAAAATGCTGGCAGCTGTAATCCACAAACTGATACTTGATGTTTTATGATCTTAAACTGAAGTTTAGTAAGGATAAATTTAGATGGAACGATTGTTCAGATTGATAGCTAAAAGTGTATTTTTCAGCAAAATCTAAAAATGCTAGCAGTTACACTCTAGGATGAGCACTATTTACTTATATAGTCAATCTGTATGGCTGTGCAACTCATCACAGTGACTTTAAGCAGGCTATAAAAACTTTAAAGGTAAATATAGGCAACAATCTATGCAACACTAGATCCTTGGCATTTATATCTAAATGGCCACTAACAGCAATATCCATAACAACAAAAGTTACAATATTTTATGGACAGAAATTATCTTCTGACCCTCATGCCTGGGAACACAACCAAGTCTTTAAGGCTTTCTGAAAAGCTGGCATGGTCAACATAAGTTGAATCTCATGGAACGTGGTGTTCCAAGAAGCTGGCACCAAGAAGTTCTGCTTTCTGAGTCCCACTAGATGACACTCTTTGATTGATGGGACCTCCAGCATCCCACTACTACTGGATCTCATGTGCCTGGTAGAAACAATTGGAGAGAGGTGGTCCCACAAATTAAAAAAATAGTGATGAAAGACTAGGTGAAGCAAAAGTACCTTCCTTCACCTGTTCTTTTTCATTTATACATGTACAAATATGGGCACTTATGTACTTCATAGTTCTCTTGTAGTTTATACTGGTTACTTGTTATGGAAATGATGTCACAAGATCTTGCACAACCTCTGGTTGGGCACAGGGGAAGGGCAGAAATAGAATTTAACCCTCACGCTGCTTGACATAGAAGCTACCTTGCATTCTAAGGAAAATTCTTTTTGACATCAATGAAAATCACTATCAATATATCCATTGGGGCTTGCAAGGACTATTTTTTGTCAAGGCTGTGGTTGATAATTCTCTCTTGTCTCCATTACTTGTTGTACTCAGGTTTCTTGGCCATGTCTGTAACTGTGTGTGTGTGTGTGTGTGTGTGTGTGTGTGTGTGTGTGTGTATACCCCTTGGCAAGGTATACTAGTATTTGGAAATGGGATATACTGATGGGATATATTTTCCATGGGAATGGAAAATAATTAATGAAGTTTAGTGCATCCTACGTCAGCACCTATCCTGTAAGACTATTCTACTTGTCTTAACTGAATGCTCTGAAACATTGGTCTCTACTGTTCAGGTTTCTTTCTGATATTTTTGGAAGCTGTTATCTCAAATTCAGTAGTAATCAGTTTAAAATAGCATATGTTACTCAGCTCTTTGAAGTTATTCAAATTGTAATATCCTATATTAAATGTGCTTAACATACTTTTTACTTTCCTTAATCAATTGTCAGGCCTAATTCTTACCGTACTGGATACTGTTGCATTTACAACAAGCCAGATACCATTTTCAGTAACCTAAGATCACTATCAACAAACAATTTAAGAAGGAAGGCTACTTCTCCTCCAATTCTTGATTAATTACTTGTGAATATTTAAGCCCTTTCTGTGTCAGGCAAATGGAAATTCCATTACCAATGTGCTGCTGTAGATAAGCAGACATCTTGAGAACCCATGAACCACTTGGTTTTATTGGCAAGCTTGTAACTGCTGAATCAGCAAGGCATTCAGAGGTTTCACCAAATCCCATAACTGTTTTATTTCATTCCACACAGAGACTTTGGAATTTCATATAGATATTTCAGTTTTTTTATTTCATTTAGTTTATTTTTCCTTTTTGTTATTTAGGGTTGCTGTTTTTTTTCTTTTTTCCTTCTTAGGAAATTAAGTACCGGTATATTTTTTTCTCCCTTTTACCAAATAATTCGCTATATAATAGCTTAGATTTCTTTTTTAAAGTACTGTATATAGTTTCTTTAAGTACTTCTTTAAAATACTGTATATAGTTAGTTTATAGATGATATTAGTACTTTTTTTAAAGAAATGTTTATTGTAATGTTTTAATGCTTAATTAAATTATTATTTTTTTAAAAAAATACTTTGCTATTTCTGCTTTTTTAGTAATTTTTATTCAGGTGTAGTTCATTGTCGGTCTCCCAACAATGATTGGGAATAGATTTATGCATCTCCTTTTTAACCATTTTCAAACTTTATATAGACACTGAATATTAAATAGATGTTAAGTCTGAGTAATATTCTCATGAAATCTTGATCAACCCATTAAAATGAACTGTAAGTATCTACTGTTTTCAGGAACACATTTGGTAGTGCTGCATGTTTAAAGCTATCATATTAAAGCTACACAGATCTGAATCAATGCAGGATGTACATTGATTGGAATGATGATGATAGCAACCACTATTATGTGCAGAAGCAATGCTAAGTAAGGTCAAAATGGTAGCATAATAGTTAAAACTATTGTTTTATCAGGAAATAATTTTCTTCCTATGTGCCACTTCAAACTGGCCCAGTCAATAGAATATTGACAATATCAAACTTGGTCAATAGAATATTTTGAGGTAGCCCTAGAACTCCACCGATTAAAATAGCATTAATATGTAACTGTTCAGCTAAGGGAGGAAGTTTAACTTTTTAGAACAATTTGATTAAGGAGATGAAATATGTTAATTTATGTTCATTATCTCTGCTCTATTTAGAAATACATGTCCTTTTTGTAGCTTTCTGAAAAGTTGTGAGACATTCAGGCAAACTGTCCAAGAGATGGGTCACAATAAACCAGCTTCGGACATGATAGGAGAGACAATTTATGTCCAATAGCCATCCTAACTTGAAGAAAAAAATGTTTGCTGATCTCTTTATGAAAATGACAGTAAAGTTCATTATTCTTATGCTGTGGAGTAGCTCTAAATAAAAGTTTTCTAGCTAACCGTCAGTAAACTAAACATGACAACTGCACAAGTAGAGATAAAAATATCTAGATGTTTTAGAATTTATGCACGACACACTGCAAATAGAATCTGTAAACTGTTTTTTCCAAATTTATGCACCACATACTATAAATAGAACCTGCAAACTGATTTTTTTCAGAATTCTGTTGTCAGGCATGTATACATATGATTTATGCTACTTACTCATGTTAGCAAAAATGCAAGCATGTAACTTTGTCAGGACAGATTGACATGTTCCCAGTTGTGCGTTTGAATGCAGTTTTTGAATGCAGTTTTTGAATGCCTTTTGTTCTAACTGAGTTTCTCTCTCCTAGCCAATGATCTATGGATGATGAGGTGTTCTGAAGGCTTTGAGGTCATTGAAAGCTCTTAAACCTGCTGGACTGTGAAGGTGTTTGCATGGCATAATGCCCATTTGAACAAGCATTGTCTCTTGTTGAACTTTAGTTTCCTGACATACCAAATATATTAGGTTAAGCAGAAACAACCATGAGGAAAAAACAGATCATAGTACTTTCAGCGATCTGCAGTACAAGTAGAGGGAGTTCTGATTTTCTATTTCCTTCCAACAGAAAATGTTAATATTGGTAAAATTTCAAATATTGCTCTAACAACAGATAGTAAGATTTCCAAGGCTATGTTTCATTTTCCAGATTGTTAAAAGGAAATAATAACAATAGGCATGAAGACATGCCCAATTTGACACTGCACAGTTGAAGGAGAGGGAATGGTCTCTGGAATGGAATGATTTTGGAGCATTTTTGTTCTGTTTTGCATTACATCTTTTGCTGGAATCTAAAGGGAAATATGCAAGCAACATTAAAATGTTCATCCTATAAAGAAATGGGAAGTCCTGGGGCAATAATAGCTTAATAGTCATTCTCCCACCATCATTTTTGCCTTGTTGTTTTCCAAACATTGGGGGAGGAGATTAGGAAATAATAAAAAATATTTCTGAATATTTTTGTAAATGGTTAAAATGTATAAGGTTCTGGCCCTGGTTTGGAAGTATTCATATCAGTTTAAGAAGTAAATAATATATGAAAGCTTGTTTCAATACAGCTAAAATTTCGGTTTTCAAAAACCAATGTACTGCCACCAAAATTGGCAGGGGAAGCTACTATAAATTGCAAACAGGAAGAAAGCAGCAAATTCACCAGTACTGATGGTGTTACCAAGCTGGGTAATGAAACGTCTGCAACCAAACAGCTAAGCTCAGAGAGCACCAACAATCCCACAGTTCAATCCTGAGCTACAGCTAATCTCTTCTATTTAATCATATGACCATATCATTCTTTAATTTTTGAGAGAAAATTTATCTAACTCATCATGATCTCTAGAACTGTTTTTTGCTTGATAAATTAAATGTTGGATTTACAGGTCTGGTTGGATTGAAGATATGCCTGTAATCATTTTGTGTCTGAATGTTTCAGATGACTGTTTATGGCTGAGGATTGTTCTGATTTTGGATTTAAGAAACTATTATATTTAACATATTTTTCCTAGTCTTAAAGCCCCCCAAAAAAGAAGGTGGAAGATAAATGAATGAACACAAACCCATCCCTGAAGACTTGATAATGATTCATTTGTTGTTTATATACAAATCTGAATTTAAATATTCACATCAAATGTATCAAAATCCTTAGTAAATTAGTAACTTGCATTTCAAGCTCCATGGACCATAAATTTAAATACTGGATGATTTCATATTCTGGAATATCCTGGAATGCTATAGGGAGATTAATAAAACCCAAATCCTTTATCTTGTTTTGACAATCTCATTGATGACTATGTAGGCTTCCAGATGTTCTCCAGTTGAGATTGATTGGTCTGAGAGGTTTTTTTGGCTGTTAATAATTTGTTAAATATAAAGATCTTTAACAAATGCAATCTGTTTCATATATAGCTAAGTAATTTAATTTGATATGTTCTCACTTGAAAAAAGGATCTATTTTCAACCATCAAATATAAATAAAATAGTTTGAGAATATTTTTCATAGAGATAAAAGTATTATATTTATTTTTAAATGCATTCTCCAGCAAAATCTCTAAGAAAATGGGAAATGGAGGTAATCATTCTGGGAAATACGTTGATTTAATTTTTCTCTGCATTTTTATGGAGGAAAATTGATTGCTATGTCTGTATTGTGACATAACAACTGGTTTTCTTTCATTTCAATCAGTAAATTTTGTCAGAATTTAGGTCAATAAAATGGTGTCTCAAAATTCATCAGAAACATTCCCTAGGATGTATGAAAGAGAATGGGTAACATTGGCTACATTCACAAATGGCCATGGCTGATCAGCTGTTAGAAAAGACACATTCAGTTGAGTTCATATATCATGCTAAGCTCTAAACCATGAAATAGTGAATTTGGCATTGGACTAGGATGACTAGGGTTTAGTCCACCCTCAACTATGGAAGCTTACTGAGTAATTTTGCACCTCATTTCCTTCAGCCCACCTGCCACACAGGGTTATTTAAGTTTAAGTTTAAGTTTATTGAATTTTTATACCGCCCTTCTCCCGAAGGACTCAGGGCGGTGAACAGGGCATATGAATAAAAATACAAAAGTACAAAAGTTAAAAAAGGATTAAATTATTGCCCAAATTAAAACAATCAAAATATACAAACATTAAAACCCTGACTCCCCATCAGGCCAGGCCAGCTTGTTCGAATAAATGGGTCTTTAACCCGCGCCAGAAGGAGCGAAGATCAGGTGCCATCCGGAGCTCAACCGGCAATTGATTCCACAAAGCCGGGGCGCCCACAGAGAAGGCCCTCTCCCTGGGGGCCACCAGCCGGCATTCTCTGACCGGAGGCACCCTGAGGAGGCCCTCTCTGTGGGAACGCACAGGGCGGAGGGGCGGAGGGGAGTCGACGCCGGCAGCAGGTGGTCCCCGAGGTATTCCGGACCCATGCCATGTAAGGACTTAAAAACCATCACCAAGACCTTTTAGGGGGGAGTTGAAGGAGGTCATGCTATGTGCACTGCCTTCAGCTCTTGGAGTTAAGGTTCATTATAAATATAGCAAAATAAATAATCAGATACATTTATCACAGGATATGCACCCAGTTATCACATCTAAAGAACCCAGGACCTTAGATATGGCCTAAAAGGCATTGGAAATTGAGAATTTATTCTGGTTACTCTGATTATTCATAGTTTAGCCTCAATACTCACAGTGTGAATTCTGTCTGAATGCTAATTAAATCAAAGCCACTTTCTAGATTTAATGATAATCATCAACAATGCATCTATAGTGTAGTTGTGTACTTAATGTGCATATAAGTAATAAATCTGTTCAAATAGCATGCAGTTTCACAAATAATTAGCAAGCCTTAAATAAAAGTACTTTAAAGTTAGAAGCTGATGCCTTCATTTTGATTCTTCAAAAAGAAAATCTGGTCTTTTGACCATTTTAGATGATTCTTGATTTTACAAATTGATGGCTCTATTCCATCAACAGGTATAACAAGTTTTCCTTGGTATATATGTATGAACAATTTATGCTCAGCCAGTCATAAGAAGTTTTGAATGTGCCTTTTAATCCATAATCTGCAATGAGGAGGCTGCACATTCTGTGTGTCTGATTCTGAGCATAGCCAAGTATGTAAATCTAAGTTTAAATCCAGATCTGCAGTTAACCCTGATTTATGAAAGCATATTTAGGAATGAAGGAAGGAAGGAAGGAAGGAATCTGAAGAAAAATTCATGTAGAAGCCTGCTTCCCATCTGAATTTTGGTAGTTGTCTTTATTGGATCAATATCTTTTTCAGACATTTTCTACTGTTTTTAGCTCGGGCTCTTATTTAATTCTTTTTAAATTTTTGTATTTTGTATTTTTATGTGCCCTGTTCACCGCCCTGAGTCCTTCGGGAGAAGGGCGGTATACAAATATAATAAAGATAAAGATAAAGATACTGGACTTCTGTATATTTCAATCCAGAGAGCCTGTCACTCATCAAACATTCCAAATTAAGGGTGCTTCACTCAGATCTATTGGGACAGAGATCCCATCTTGTCCCATAAGCTGAAAGTGAGCACTTGGAGGACTTCTTTCTGTCTTCTGCCTCTTATCTGATAATTGTAAGGCCACTTTGCCCAAAATGGGAAATGGTGGTTAAAAGTTATCTTACTGACTGGGCAGCTTAAGTCCTCATTTCTAAGTAAACAGATTCTTATAGATTCCCAGGGTTGCCATATGTGGATGAAAGTGGAGGCATTGTTAAAAAATAGAACCCTAAAGTTATAGAGCGAATCTATGATTGATCAATAGAGATGCATTGGCTCAGTGGTTAAAAACGCTGAGCTTGTCAGCTGGAAAGCCGACAGTCCAGGTTCCAGACCCAGTGCTGTGCAGCAGGGTGAGCTGCCATTCCTTGCTCCAGCCCCTACCTACTTAGCAGTTCAAAAGCGTACAAGGCAGAACTCTGTTACCTTCCCACTGGAATGGTATCTATTAATCTACTTAGATTAACAGGCACCATTTCAGTGGGAAGGTAACAGTGTTCTGTGCACCTCGGCATATAGTCATGCTAGTCACACAACCACAGATGCTAGCTCCCTCGACTAAGAAACTGAGATGAGCGCCGCTCCCTAAAGTTAGACACGACTGGACAGGGGAAACTTTTACTTTTGCCTTTATTATTGGCCAAACAATGTTATGGGAGCTGGCTGCAAGCTTTTAAGTTCTGAGAGCTCTTCATCAGACACTGTGGTTACCAGACAATTTGGTCACCAGAAGGAACAGTTAAATGAAGTATTACAGTCACTGTAGTGTGTTTATGATAAAGGAAAACTATATGTTGTGTCTCTCAAAATATTATATGTTTGTTATATGCATGTACATACGCAATGTGGCATGTGAGTTTCAGTTCCATAAGATATTCATCATAAAAATAGAAATACCGTAGAAGTAAGGAAAATGTATACATCTTACTATTTCAACAGGAGTAGCCACTTGATACATTCTGTATGCTTTGAACTGCAGCTCCTAGGATTCCACTGACTGTCCTGCTAAGGCTTACGGCAGTTAAGCTCTAAATATCTGGAGAGCCACAGGTTGTTCATTTCTACTCTAAATATAGAAGTATGCCCTAGCTGTAATGGAATAGGAAAGGACATATGAAATACTATGACAGGAATACGGAGATTACTATCACAGTTAAAGCCTGGTCATATTATAATGATGTAATAATGGCTTATTGTTTTTTTAGAATTATCTGTTATTAAAACAAGACAGGAAAAAATATTTCCATTTATTGATTCTCTTTTTTTTGGGTTCAAATAAATTCTAGTCTGTACAGAATTCATTTTCTGCAAAATTGCAGCATGGCCAAATTCAGCCCTTCTAATATTTTGACTTGGATTTCCTAGTGTTCATTTATACAATAACTTTGTGCTTTTAAATGCATGAATCATCATATCCCCCCATTGCCAATACTATGGATGCCCATGGTTGTTCTATTCTTCTATACTTGGAAGCAAATCTAATTGAATTTAATGGTTCTTATTCCCAAATACAAAGATTTCGGGATAAAATAATTTAGGATGACCTGCTTAAAAAAGTTTGAAATATATACTGTGGGTATGTGCATGCACATGCTGTATTTTCATACGAACAAACTGTGCATCTCAACGTGATTATCTGCTGACTGAGAAGCAAGTATATCTGATGAAGTCTGTTATATCCAAAATCACATGTACAGGTACTCCCTGACTTACGATTGCAGTTGAACACAAAATTTTCATTGAAAAGCAATGGAACAACTGTCTTAAGCAACACAGGTGTTAAGTGAGTTTTGCCCCATTTTTGCAAACTTTCTTGCCACAGTTGTTAAGTGAATCACTGCAGTTGTTAAACCAATCTGGCTTCCCTGATTGATTTTGCTTGTTGGAAGCTGGCTGGGAGCGGGGAGGTGGTTTACAGATGGTGATTTCATGACACCAGGATGGTGCAACTGTCATAAAATATATGCCAGTTAACCAAGCAGATCACATGACCAGAGTTGTTAAAATGTAGGTAAAACAATGGAAGCCTCTCCAGTATACTGTATATCCTTTATAAAAAGTCTTTGACTATTATAAAAAGTCAAAAAAGGGTTAAAACAGATTTAAAAATGGGTTAAAAGTAGGTTAAAATGCAGTGTTAAAAGGGGTTTAAAAGTTAAAATAAAAATAGAATAAAATAAAGCTTTTACTTTTGGAGGAGCTCTTTACAGCCTTTGGCTGTAATAATTAATTGATGGTGATGATCATGTGATCATGTGGATGCTGTAACAGCTATAAGTGTGATCATAAGTCACTTTTTTCAGTGCCATTATAACTTCGAACGGTTGCTAAATGAATGGCTTTAATTCAAGGACTACCTGTGTTTCAGTCAAGGTGGCTCAAGGTCCCCTAGCTGTATTGTAGGAACACTCAGAGATGGCTCTTGCTAAAAGTAATTTCTTTTCTGAACATTTCCTCCTCAATTAATTTCAAAGAACCTCATGAGATCCCAAGGGGGAAAAATAGTTTATTGACCTTGGCAGTGATGGATCTCCAGTTCCATCCCTAAAGCAGCCAACGCCTGGAATTCTGGACATAGCTTTGGCAAACAGTCACTTCTAGATATCAAAGGTACTGAGTACTGGTCTTTCTTTCTGCTAGCTCTTTATCTCCTCATACACAGCCTACTAGTATTGTATTTACTGGATCTTGCTATTGCCAGCAGTGAGAAGAATGACTAAAGGCAGTTGTGGAGAAAAACTCTGAATCAATATATCTCTGTGTCTTCCCTTGGAACTTTAAAAAATGCTATGTTTGGCCATTTACGCAAAATGAAAATGAATGTATATCATCATAGGCTTTGCAGCATATTTTTCTGTGGGTGGAGAAGTAAATCCATTACGTTGACAGTAGTATTTCCATTCAGTTGCTTATGTTTTTATAGCCTATTTTAAATCTTTGCCATCTGGTGTTAAGGAAGCCCACGCTTTTTGTTTTATAATATTAATGGATGTTTCTAAGCTTTCTTACTGGTAAAGCTCATTACAGACCAGTCAGTGCGTGATTAAGATCCTTCTTTAGACTGCAAAAAGTCTAGCTTAAGAAGTATAAAGTAATTCAATTTTAGGTTACTTTAAAAAAAGCTTCTAATAACTATCTGGAGTTTTCAGATAAAATATTAATGAACGGGAAGGCAGAAAATCATATTACCATTGCTATTCCTTTTAGTCTATAAGACATCAGGTTACATTTTGAGTTTCAATATTGGTTTTCTCTTACAGGTTTATTTTTAGATGTTGATCGTGGATAGTCCAAAGACTCAATGCTATTATTCTACAAATGAAGAGTGGGCCCAGTTTCCCATTTATACAAAGAGTGGAATATTCAGAATTCATGAGGTTTTGGAGTTTACACATAAGATCTTCTGAGACTGACACCTTTTGAGCCTTCAAGTGATGATTAGGGATAGGGATGGAGTATCCAAAGGATCTCATGGAACTGAAGAGGTTGCTGATCCATGATGTGCAGCAATATTTAGGAAAAATGTAGAAACTCTTAGATTTCCTGGACAACGTGATTAATGACACACTGTCTCTGCTTTAAAAAATATTGGGCCTCTAAGCAATGGAAGAGATCCATCAATGTCATTACTTGCTAGCAGGGCTTTTTTTCTCATAGAATGCTCAGAACGGAGTTCCGGCACCTTTTTTTGGATAGAACCTTGTAGGGTAGGCAAGGCAGGTTGTATGACATGTGTGAGTTCTGGCACCTTTTTCTTTTACAAAAAAAGCACTGCTTGCTAGTGATTTTCAGTGGATTTGGATGGTTGCTGTTACAAATAAACTTCTGGGGAATCCAGCAATACTTCCTAATTCTTACTCTAGTTTCAGCCTGTATCTAGCCAATGATTCCTCTAAATGCCATGATTTACGTAGGTAGGATATGTAGACAAAAATTCAGGGAAGCCTTTATGACATTTGCATTCACTGTCCTAATAGTATAGTTTTATTGGAATATTAGGGACGCGGTGGCTCAGTGGGTTAGGACACTGAGCTTGTCGATCAGAAGGTCAGCAGTTTGGTGGGGCGAATCCCGAGTGCTGCGTAACAGAGTGAGTGCCTGTTATTCGTCCCAGCTTCTGCCAACCTAGCAGTTCGAAAGCACGTAAAAATGCAAGTAGAAAAATAGGGACCACTACGGTGGGAAGGTAACAGCGTTCCGTGCGACTTTGGCATCTACTCATGCTGGCCACATGACCACAGAGACGTCCTCAGACAAGCACTGGCTCTTCAGTTTTGAAACGGAGATTAGCACCGGCCCCTAGAGTTGGAAACGACTAGCACGCATGTGCGGGGGAGCCTTTACCTTTACCTTTATTGGAATATTGCATTCTGCCTTTCCTGTTTTCTTCCTAATAGATTTTTGTACGCAAAATTGGACCTTGTACACAACTTAATTCTGCTAATATATTGTTATTGAACTCTGATTTATGAGATACTCAGCTAGATCATTTTCTGTTTCTTGAACAATTTATTTGAAAAGATGTAAACCTTTAGAGCATGGTTTTAACCCTGTTCTGTAATTTTTACTATTATCATTAAATAAAATGCCAGTGACTTTCTGAACACTGTAATCATCATTGACAAGCCCTGTCTGCCTGGATTAATGACACAGGAAGAATTCAGAGGAAAACTCAAATGAAAGAGGGTGCTATTTATAGTTAACGGCATATGAGGATCTCTCCCTCACCCACTCATAACTTTTCCCCTCCCAGGCCCTGGTCCCACTCAGGCACTGGGACAGAGGCTTCATTTATGAAACTCAATACAGCAGCAGCAGCAGCTTTCTGCAAACAGCAGCATTATCCTTTTATAGAATGCTTTATTCTACAGTTAAGTGCATGAAGTTGGACTGCCATTTTCCTTTCCAAAGGTGGCTTACATGCCAGTATACTTGGAGCCCCAAAGAGTCTAGAGCTCTGGAATCGTGGGAGAAGGTTCTGAAACTCATAAATGAAGGAAATAAATTCTTCATGGCTTGCTGTGTATTGATTTGTTCTGTTTTATCTTTCTGATTATTGTCTTCTTAGAGGGGCCTGCATAAGTCAAAGAGAGACAGACTCTGCTCTCAGGCTTACACGGACTATAGAGCTAATGCAGAAAAGAGGAGAGGAGTGAACTAGAGGGGTTGAACTTGCCTTTCCAGGCCCAGAGTTCCCTGGGATTTGGCAGGGAAGGGCAATGCATACATTTTTTGTTCAATGTAGCTCCCTTTGATGTTATTCCCTGGAAGAAATGGATTCAGCCTTCCTGCAGTTCTTGAATCTCTAACTGATGCGTGAGACAAAAATTGCCATTCCTTTATCTTTCCAGTTCCAGGTGACTGTAAAATCACAAGCCCAGCTTTATAAATAAGCACAAAACGTTAAAATTCAATTAGAAATATAATATCTGCCTAGCTGAATAAGAATGGGAAGTGGGACAGAGTGACCTCCTTCTTTTCTAACAAGTCTTTTCAATGATGATGTTCATTCTAAGACTGTGCTAGAAAACAGGAAATCCTTGGTTGATTTCAGAGTTAGGTTGCCAAGAACTCTAGGAATAGCTTGATGTTCCAAAATCAGTAGGTGAAGCTTTTGTGGAGAGGAAGAAAAGTGTTTCCAAGTGTTAATGCCCGTTGATCAATTTTTTGTTGAATGCACAACAGAAAGGATCATTGAATGTGTGTGCAACTGTATGCATACCCTGGTTTTCTCCCATAAGCAGTGGGTTGTGAATCCCATGTTTAATGAAGTCCATGTTTAATGAAATCTCAAGGAATTTCCAAAGGCAGGATGAAGGTGATTGAATAATATAAATCAACCTTGAATGAGGCAAAGGTGAAATGCAGGACAGCAAGGTCAGGATTGGGATGAGTGGCATTTAATTAATTGTTGCCTCAGGATAAGCCAATAATTGCTTTTCATGCCTAGGAGTGCTAAAAGATGAAACAGTGTGGTATAGCAAAGGAATGCAAGAGTTTCACATTGCACATCAAATGAGCAAGTTGCTTGAAACGTAAATTCCCCGCAGAGCACCTTCAACTTTGAAGTGGAGATGTATGTTGATACGAACCTGAAATGAGCACTCATTGGAAACAAATGTGTATGAGATCTATAGTTTTATGGGCAGAAGTATATTTTCCAAATGGTTCACAGTATTCACTAGATGGCTTCATCACTTCCTTTCACTAAGCAAAATGTTCTCTGACCTTGCAACTCCCAACTTTAAGGTCACCATTATTTGATCCAATCCAGGTGACCGCTCAGAAAGAAAAAAAATAGCTAGACAAAGACTGCTGCTCTTCACACTTTCTTCTGTCTGTTTAAACCTCTCACTCAGCTGGATGGAAAAGAAATTCACTTCTCAACAGAGAAGACCATTTCAATAAAAGCTTCATTGGGGAAATGCTGGGCTGATTTGCTTAATATTAGTTACAAGGAAGAAAAGGGGTGTGGTTTGTCATGTATTTGATGTATCTTTTTGATGTATTTATGTATTTCTCTAGTGATCTACAAGGAGTTTTTTTTGTTTTGTTTCATGCTTCAATTTTATCCCAAAGGGGGACTTCTCCGGTTTCAGAAGTACAGGCAGACTGGAAGATTCTGAAATACAGAATACAGACAGAATAATAGAGTTGGAAAGGAACTTGAGGGTCTTCTAGTCCAACCCCCTATTCAAACAGGAGACCCTGTACCATTTCAGACAAGGGGCTGTCCAGTTTCTTCTTAAAAGCTTCTAGTGAGGGAGAACCCACAACTTTTGAACCCAAGCCATTCCATTGCTAATTGTTCTCACTGTTAGGATGTTTCCCCTTACTTCTAGGTTGCTTCTCTCTTGATTAGTTTCCAGCCATTGTTTCTTGTCTTGCCCTCTATTGCTTTGGAAAACAGGTTGACCCCCCCCCCCTCTTCTTTGTGGCAGCCTCTCAAATATTGGAACAGTGCTGTCATGTCACTCCTATTCCTTTCTTTTCTCTAGACTAGCCATACCCACTCCCTGCAACTTTTTTCATATGTTTTAATCTCCAGGCCTTTAGTCATTTTATTTGCTCTTCTCTGAACTCTTTTCAAAGTCTCAACATCTTTTTTTATAATGTGGTGACTAAAACTCGATGCAGTATTCCACATGTGGTCTTACTAAGATTTTATAAAGTGGCATTAATACTTCATGTGATCTTGACTTTATCCCTCTGTTTATGCAACCAAAGATTGCATTAGCTTTTTTGGCTGCTGCTGCACACTGCTGGGTCTCATTTAAGTGATTGTCCACTAGGATAATGATAGCGAAGTCATTGTTAAACGCACAATAACATTATGTACTCTATCATCAGCGTAAGTTCAATACACCATCAAAAGAAATTCTAAAGCAATCTGAGAATGAAGTGGGAAAAAACAAGATCTTTTTTCACAGTGGTAGAAACGTGAGAAATTAGAAGGTATTTTTTCATATTTCCCCACAAGCTGATTCTTTCAAGAGAAAGTAAATGAACTAGTAGCAACTGAAAGGAATAGGTATCAACGTGATCTTCGTTTTCCACCTCCTATTCTAATTCCACCTTTTGCATTGACATGGCTGCTGTTTTCCT
Source organism: Vipera berus (assembly GCF_964194415.1). NCBI lineage: Eukaryota > Metazoa > Chordata > Lepidosauria > Squamata > Viperidae > Vipera > Vipera berus. The sequence continues at coordinate 32,450,735 of NC_138204.1, forward strand.
TTTTCAAAGGCTGTAGGAAATGAGCTTGGTAATGTGAACAGCATGAAGGGACATTTCATGCTGTCCATTTTCAAGGGACATGCTTGGTGGACATGTAAAAAAGCCAGAAAATTTTGGATACAAATACATACATTAATTAAGAAGTTTTTAAAGGTTGAAGTACAATAGAAATCAGATTTTTTTTAAACTGATAGACAATAATCTAGAAAAAAGTTGTGGATTTTTTATTTGCAGTGATACTACAGATAATCCTCAAGTTATAAATGTAATGGAGCCTGCCAATTATATTTGTAGCCCAAGAATTCATAGGAGTGAATCACGTAACTTGAATGTGATCACTCCCTGCTTTCGCCCATGCATTTGCTAATCAAATGTGTGGGTTGTTAAGTGCACGAGGTATTTTAGGGCAGGGGAAGGCCATGGGGGGGGGGTAGTGCTTCTAATCACCTAAGCCTTCCCTCGACCTACTGAGATATCTCATGCTTCCCCCTCCCCCCTACCCATCCTGCCTGACTGGGTCACTTACCTTACGTAGATCTTGATGATCAAGGGAGCTGTCTCCTCTCCAGCCTCTCTGCTGTGGTTTTGCCGAGCAAATGCTTGCAGAGGCCTTCAGGGTTGAGAGATTGCATCCCTATAGGCTCCGGTCATTGTTGCAAAAAGCCTTTGCTACTGAGAACAGAGGTCAGGATGGGCTCGTGCATCCCTCTGGGCCTCTGTTTAGGTCTTTCCTTGGTGCTTTAGGCCTTCCCTCCATTTGCAAAGATCTGTTGCTGGAGATCTCATCCAGGGCTCCGTTAGTAGAGAACAAAGGCCTAAAGTACTGTGAGATCATGCAAGATCAGTAGTGCAAGATCTTGCGCTACTGATCTCACATGATGTTGTGGTACTTTAGGCCTCCATTCTCTGCGAATGCACCAAAGGCCTGAAGCACCAAAGTGGGCCAAGAAACCGAAGGCTTGCTAGATCTTCACAATGTGAGTATCTACAGGTCCAGTGCCTGTGGAGACCCAGACGGGGGTGGGGGGGGAGGCAGGGTGAATGTTGCAGTGCTTCTGCGGTCATTCATAAGGGTGAACAACTGCTGTGGTACTGCAACATTCATAACTTCGGGACTGTCATAAGTACTTGGCATTTATATCATAACTTCGAATGGTCGCTAACTTAACTGTCATAACTCAAGAATTATCTGTATTATGCTCAAAGGTAGAAAGGTTTAATACTACTCAAAATGGAGGAATGATTGGTGAAGATGATGGAGTTTGTGGAGATGGCTGACCTAATAGAGAAAAAAGCTATACACACAAACACACACACAAAATGAACAATTGTGCTCATTTCACACACTAGCAAGGTCATGCTCAAAATCCTGCAAGCTAGGCTTCAGCCATATGTGAACTAAGAACTACCAGAAGTACAGAAGTGGATTTCAAAGATGCAGAGGAAATAGAGATCAAATTGCTAGCATTTGCTGGATTATGGGAAAAGCAAGGGAGTTCCAGAAAGACATCTACTTCTGCTTCGTTGACTATGCTAAAGCCTTTGATTGTGTAGATTATAACAAACTGTGGCAAGTTCTTAAAGGGATGGGACTACCAGACCATCTTACTTGTCTCCTGAGAAACCTGTATGCGGGTCAAGGAGCAACAGTTAGAATTGGACATGGAACAACTGCTTGGTTCAAAATAGGAGGAGGAGAATAACAAGGCTGTATATTGTCACCTTGCTTATTTAACTTATATGCAGACTACACCATGCTGGACTGGATGAATCACAAGATGGAATTAAGATTGACGAGAGGAATATCAACAATCTTAGATATGCAGATGTTACCTCTTTAGTGGAAGAAAGTGAAATGGGACTAAAGAAACTCTTGAGGACAGTGAAAGAGGAGAGTGCAAAAGTTGGCTTGAAACTCAACATTAAAAAAACCAAAATAATGGCATCTGGTCCCATCACTTCCTGGCAAATAGAAAAGGAAGAAATGGAAGTAGTGACCGATTTTATTTTCACTGCAGATGACGACTGCAGCCATGAAATTAAAAGACACTTGTTCCTTGGGAGGAAAAGTATGGCAAACCTAGATACCATATTAAAAAACAGAGACATCACCTTGCAAACAATCAAAGCTATGGTTTTCTTACTAGTAATGTATGGCTGTGAGAGTTGGACCATAAGGAAGGCTTAGCGCTAAAAAACTGATGCTTTCAAATTGTGGTGTTGGAGAAGACTCTTGAGAGTCCCTTGGACTGCAAGGAGATCAAATAAGTGAATCCTAAAGGAAACCAACCCTGACTGTTCCTTGGAAGGCCAGATACCTAAGTTGAAGCTCAGATACTTTGGCCACTAAATGAGAAGTGAGGACTCATTGGAAAAGACCCTGTTATTGGGAAAGATTGAAGGCAAAAGGAAAAGGGGATGGCAGAGGACGAGATATTTAGATAGTGTCGTTGAGACAATGAATGTGAATTTGGGCAAACTGCGGGAGATAATGGAGGATGGGGGAAGAGGTCTGGTGTGCAATGATCTATGGGATTGCAGAGTTGGACATGACTTGGCAACTGAACAACAACATGTATAGATTAGAATAGATAGATAGATAGATAGATAGATAGATAGATAGATAGGTAGATAATAGATGAGAAAAAGTTGACTGGAAACACTATAGACTTTTTTGCATAAAATGGAAATAAACGCACTAATGACTTATGGATTTGATGATTAAGAAAAATGACTGGATAATAGAAAAGAATGAGATTTTTTTTTGTATATGTTTATGAAAGAGAGAAAGAGAGATAACATGGTGCCACTGAAGTAGGCATAGCCAAGATTTAGTTGGGGAGTGATTTGCCTTAAGCCTTGTAAAACAAGGGTCCCCAACCTGTGGGCCAAGGCCTGGTAGTGGGCCGTGGGCTGCTGGCCACTGGGCCACGTGCGTGCACGTGTGCATGGACACCCACCCACTCATGTTTGCCCCGTGGCTGCAGGTGCGAAAACAGGATGCTGCACCGTGCAGTGAAAAAATGGGCAGCTGCTGCACCTAGGGGCATGAAAACAGGATGCTGCTGCAACTCGGAGCGTGAAAATGGGATGTCATGATGCAGGGTGCAAAAATAGGCTGCCACCGCAATGCGGGATGCAAAAATGGGATGCCTGCCACCACGCAGCACAAAAGCGGGACACCGCACCGCCATACTGTGCAAAAATGTACTGACACTGCACCTTGGGGTGCAGAAATGGCACTGTACACAAGAAAAGGACAGGGCTAGTGAGTATCACACATGTGCTAGCCCTGCCCCATTTGCATCACATGCATGCTCACGGCCCTGTGTGTGTGCGTGCATGCGTTTGCGCGTAAAAGAATTCCCCATCTCTTTCCTTCTGGTCCGCCAACCAAGCAAGGTTGGTGACCTCTATTTTAGAACCTTGAAACATTTGATTTTAAGCTGAATCTCACCAATGGGGAAATGGCTCAATTTGGAGAGATTTTAAGTTTTCTTTAAGAAAGATAATGTGTTATTCTGATAAGGTGGTCAACTTTATATTATAACCATCCTTTTTAACATCCTAGAATGTAGGACAAGAAGATATAGCAAAGGCAGATTATGATTGACTACTAAGAAAGAAAATCATAAGAATAAGAGTAGTTTGCCAGTAGACTCAATTATCTATTAAAGATGGTAAGCTCATCTTAGCTGGTTTCAAGAGTTTGAATGTTTGGTTTGTATTCCAACACAGAGGGAGATAGTGGCATGAATGGTCTTTCTCAATTCCATGCTTTTGTGTCTGCTTTAACGAAATGTAGTGGGAAACAGTCATTCTATATGCATGAAAATTCTTTAAAAACTGAGTAATAGTGGGACTTAGGAAACCTGTTTGGGGAGGATGTATGGATATTCCAGCAGAGTGATGCTGCTCAGCAGGTTTTGTAAAGGAATTACAAATAACTTTTGCCAAGTTCTAGTGAACTTTTCTCCAGTATGTATGAGAGACATCGCTTGAGGGGGAAGGAATGAAATTATTATTGGCAAGCTGCTTCTGAACATGAGAGCAATATACTGAACTAGAATGTTCTTTTGGGAATACAGTCCAAAATGGTGTAGGTTTCCGCCTAGAAAAAGTATGTATATCTTTAAAAAGTGAGATCAAATTAGTTCTTCAACTAATATAGAATTTGTTACCCCTCCCAAAGACCACACACACAGTCCTGGAGCATCTATTTTTTGGGATATTTCTGACATCACTGATGCGTCTTGACTATAATTAACTTCACATTTTAGAAACGGAAAGAATGATGATCAGTTGCAACAGTCTTATTCATACATACAATATGAATTTCACAGACATCTCTGAATAGAAGCAATTCCAAACATTGGACATTAATCAAGGACAAATCCTATAAAAGAGTTCCCAAAAAATTCTGACTCAAGGCCAGTAGATTCCAAACTGTTTTAAAAAGATCATTTCCATGTGCATATTTTTCTGTTAAACATTTGAATGGACATGAATAGGATACACTGTAAGATTGCAACATGGCTGTTAATTTTCTTTCTTCTTATCTGTCATTAAATCATTGTCAGTGACATGGTTTCTGTATGTATTCTTTCTCAGGGTATACAGACCTGGGGTTTTATGGTCCTCGGGACACATCTGGCCCTTTGGCTGTCCCTGTCTGGCCTGCTTGAGGTCAGTTGGAAATTAGAAATCAAATGTAAATAAGCATTCTCCAGACAGGGCTGGAGAAGATGCTGATTGGGGTGACTCTGCACAGTCACCATGTGCTCCTTTAGTCAGCTGGGAGTTGTGGGAAGACGAGAAGAGAAAGTGCTTTTCTGCATCTGCACAGCAGTCTTCACCTGCTGATAGATAGAGATGATAGAGTTTGAGGACATCAGATCAAGTTACATTGGGTCAACCCCCCATAACAGTGCCAGTTTCTCATGTGGCCCCTTGCAAAAATTAATTACCCACCCTTGTTCTAGAGCAGACATGTCAAACTCGCGATGTCACGGGACGTCGCGCAACATATCAGGACGGTTTTGCCATTGCTGGCAATGGGGTGGGTGCGGCTTCTGCATGACACATCCGGCCCATGGGCCAGCAGTTTAACACTCCTGTTCTAGAGAGACCCAAAGTCATCTTGCTGAATAAAGCACAGCACAACTGTATCCCAAAGTAAAAGATAGAAAATATGAAGCTGGATCAAGTTATTTTGCCACCCTCTGTAAAGACCAACAATGCTACTTTCCCTCTCAGACAGTAACATAAAACGTTTACAATTAACTCATAGATTGTTATCTTTTCAGGGCAATTATGTTATATGTCAGAGCATGCACAGTCTTATTGCACTGAGATAACCCAGGAGTAAATACAGTAAACAGTGGTCTATATTAAATGGTGGTTTATATTACACTATCTACAATATCATACACCAGGAACAATATATATACATGTGTTAATACAGCACACACAGCAGTTACAGCAGGAAAACAGAAGAGAGAGCACACTTTTGCGGAGCCTTCCGTTTTTATATAAGGCTCTTAAAGAGATACAGACCCAGCTGGCTTTTAAAGGGATGTAGACCCTGCTGAGTCATTTCCAACATTACATCATACATCTTACATTACATTAGCTGGTTAGCTTTTAAATCATTACCTTGACATTATACATCAGTTGTATGGATGGAAGGTCCTGCGTACAGTCGCTCATAGCCTTGTGGCTCCTTGATTGGACTATTGTAACCTGGTGGAGCTGCCTTTGAAGAGTATTTGAAGTTTCGTTTGATGCAGTGTCACTGGCATGGGCAGTTAATGGCATCAGTTATTTCCCTAATGTGACACATTTGTGAGCTGTGCTGATAACCAGTTTGCTTCCAGGTTCAGTTCAAGGTGCTGGTGTCAGTTTTAAAGTCCTATATGTCTTGGGGCTGGGTTACCTACAGGACCATCTACTACTGGTTGTTTCTACCCATATTATCCAATCTGACTTGAGGATCACTCAAGGAGTTTCAACTGTGACACTGAAAAATAGGGCCTTTTCTCTCATGGCCCCCACCTTCTTGAACATCATCCCTCCAGAGATTAAGTTGGCCTCCTCACTGTGACCTTCTGCAAGGCTTGAAGACTTGGTTCTGTGGTCAAGCTTGGGGTTCTGGGTGTGTGATGGAGCCCATTTCCTGCTTATGCTGAGGGCTTTTAATACTGTGTCTTCTATTTCTCTTTTTATTTTGTATTTATATATACAGTATTTGTTTTACTGTTGTGAGCTGCTCAAAGCCATGTAAAAAATGCCTAGTCACCCCAGTTTGTAAAATCACAACAGTGCCAAAATTTCTATTTTCAGTGTGAGCTGCATTATTTTAATTAGTATTATTTTTCCCTCTAGTTTCTCCAAGGACCAGGAATGAAACTGAGATGCAGGGATGCCACTGATGGAGCTAAAACTGTTTGCTCTGTGCTTAATGTCCATTTTTATGTACCAAAAAAGAGAGGCACCCCCCCACCCCCGTCTGAACTCCAAGTAAATTGGATTTGGGAGAAGGGAGGGGGAGAGACGTTTGGCATTAATACGCTTTGCATTTCTAAAGGAAACACCAACACATGGAAGCATTTGAGTTAATTTGAGGAAAGCCTGAGTCATTCGCCAGAGATTGACCACCTCAGGAATGGATATTATTACTTTTTAAAGCAGGCCATATCCCCTTTCCTCACAGAGAGATGCTGTGACATTATTTGTTTGCTACTAGAAACTTCAAAGCTCCAGGCAGGCTGGCTCTGTTTCAAATCGACCATTGTTTCTATTCTCAGGTTTACATATTTTGAGCATCTGGTGGCATTTTTTTTGTTTGCATTTCATTTTGATTACTATTTTTTTAAAATAATACTTTTATTAATAACCAAACTCCATGAAGTACAGCGTGTATAGCCAAAGTGCAGGATTTAGGAAATGGAGGCATGACAATACAGAGAATAATGACCATGAATCAGTCCTACTGGAATCTGGAAAAGGAATATAGGTTGCAGAATAATATACAAAAAGAATACCAGATTTAGGATCCAAAACTTAAATAAACTATAAATTATTTTCCAATTTTCACATGTTTTATCATTGAGCAAACAGTTTACAGATTTCTGTTTGTGGTTCATACCTTTGCTTGTAATCTTTTCAGTGTTAGAACAGCTATAAATGTGCATCTGTAGGAAAGAATAATGGATGCAGCCAGCTGTAGTTTTGGTTTTTTGAAATTCACTGCTGAAAAGACAAGCCAGAGTTCTACATTGGCTTAAAGCTCACTTTGCCTCTTCAGCCTTTGGAAAAGCTTCTGAAAATATTCTTGTGAAGCCTGTTAAGGCAGCTGGTGGAGTATCAGTTTTCAATATATGGATGCTTTGTCATTAAGCCCCACCTGAAACACACTTCACTTTGACTTATCTTATTCTTGTATTTCTGTGTGTGCTATATTTCTTGTAATCATAACTCTAAACCTGCTGTTTCTGAGGAACTGTAAATAACATATACCTATTATAATTATAGCACGTATCTAGCATTTTATAATGTTGAAATATCATCAATATTATATTTTTTTCCTTGACATTTTACTAGCTTTATGAATGTTTTCACCCTTGGTGCAGAAGATACCAGCAGAATGTAGCTTCTCTATAGCCAATTCATGTCTTCCAGAACACAGTTTCCGTCAGTGGGATTATCACAGAACCAGAGAACTCGAAAGTTCATTGAGCCCAACTCCATCAAGGTTGAGAAACTGAAATGAACCTGTTTTCCTATAACATAAGACCCTACTTCTAGAACAACAGAGATACAGTGCAGCATTCTATTGTGTCTCTGAATGCTCCACTCGGTTTTTTTCCCCCCAAAGGGTAATTCTCTCCATGTCTTCTTGAAAGTGATTCTAGGTCATTCTAATTGTTTTTTTTTGTTTCTTGTCTGTCACTTAATCTTTTAGCCAGTATATAACAAATTTCATTCTTCCAAATGTTTGATGGATGGTTTTCTTTGCATGTCCCATTTCTGCTGAATAATAAGTACAGAAGTCTGTAGCTTTGCATACATGAGCTATTTTTCACTCCTTTTTATCAGCTGATTAGCTTCCCATTGCAATGACAGATTTTTATCTGCCATGCTGGGGACACACGTAAAAAATGTAATCTGGTTAGAATACTGTCAAATTTTGGGCACTTTCCCTGCTCCATTCAATCAGTTTAAGTGGCTGCTGGAGGGTGCACCAATCACAAAAATGGTATGATGAGGATCAGAACTCAGCTTCAAGGTCCAACCTCATGCATGGAAACCTAATCCCACTTGAAATAGTTTTCATTGAAGCAATTTCCTGTTTCCATCATTCACAAAAATAACATCTGCAAAACATGCCACATAGCCAATTAGTTCAGAGAACATGCCAATACAAAAGGGTGTGTTGAAGCCTTGTGAATGTAGTGTATGACATATAGATATCAGAAATACATATTCCTGGTTCATAAACTCTGACAGTTTAAAGAAAAGAAAATATTTTCTTAGAACACATCAGAAGGCAATCTAATAAGAAGGGATGATTATTCTGAAGAGGATGTCACAAACTAGAAAAGGAAAGAAACTGGGCTGAATACATTTAATGAAACATTTCCAGTAGAAGCAGCAACATGGGACACAAATTTATTTTATTTTTTGTATCAATATTGGAATTGGCCTGAAGCGAAAAAGAAAGGCTTTGGGTTAGTTACCATCTGGTGTATTTGCATAACGATATTGGCATTTTGAGAATGTGGGTTGAGTTGATCTGTGCTGAGTGTTTTTTGGCATGTGATAGTCATGGCATGATTGATTCATTGTGCATGCTGCTACTGGAAAAGTTACTCTTCAGTTATCAGACTACCACATGGCTGCAAAAAAAAGTTTGTTGCTAAGTGCAGGCTTATTTGTTAATGCTTGAGTTAAACCTGGGAAGAATGGCATCTGCACCTACTGTGTCAGTTCAAGAAACAGTCATCCCACACCCATTTTGCATTCTTTACTTTTTTTGTATGTTATATTTGGACCTATCTTCAGAAAGAATTCAAAAACGTCAATTAGTCCAGTATGTGGAGGCCAAGAACTGTGTCTCAACAGGAGTTTTATCATTTTGGGCCAATTATATCCTTATTAGAAGGAAGACCTTGCATGTTATATTTTGTAATCAGATTTACAACACAAAAGTTCTTTTGTTTTAAATTGCTCTTCATATCTACACATGCTTAGCCTACATCTATTTTAAAATTTATTTTGTATGATTTATTTTTCTTATTATTTTTATTTCATTCTCTAAGACAGACAGACAGATAGATAGATGATAGACAGACAGACAGAATAGCTAGATGATAGAGAGATGACTTTTTTCTTTTTGTGTGTGTGTGTGCCAGTCTTGACCCTTGTTAACTTCCTGGATTGTTCCTGCAGTTTTCTTGTTAAGTTCTTTTTACCTTTGCCTTCTTCCTAGGGTTGAAAAAAGTGACTGGCCCAAAATCACCAAGTTGCCTCCATGTCTAAGGCAAGATAAAACTCATAGTCTCCTGCTTTCTAGCTGGAATGTCTTAACCATTACACCAACACTATATATATGTATTACATGCAGTTTCAAATGTATTATCTAACTGTGGCCATTTGTGGTATTTATCACGGAAACACATAAATACAGTTGGATAGTTGATTAGATAGGATAGAAACATTGGTTATTTAAAGGCTCATGCTCTCTAGGAACTGAATAATCAAAAAAAAAGGTTGTGATGAATCTTTCACTTAAGTTTGTCTTATCTATGGTGATCACATTATTTGTTTTTTCCATTACTTGTGAACTCATTTTTGTTAATGACTGTTTTAATTTATGTATAGAGCATCAGATGGGGTAATCACTAATGTGTCATTAAAAATGAAAAATAATCTTGCAAATAGAGGACCTTTGCATAATTTTATACTGAGTTATAAGAAAGTATATAGATAATATAGAAAATGCAATTCTTCTTAAAGAAGGGAGGATAATGACCAGATATCTGCTTAGTCTGCTATCTAGGTATTAAATGTTATAGAGAAGTTGTCTGTTGATGGCTCACCGATCTTCAAGTAGGACTTGGACTTAATGAATTGCATATTGAATGGTCTATGTTGTTTTTCCTCTATTCCAGTCAAATACATGAAGGAAATCTCTCCTTATTTTAAGAATTCTTCAACTGGTGCAACTGTAAGTTGGGATTCTTCACCAGGGTTTCAGAAGCAAGCTTCTCCTACTCTTTCCCTGCAAGACCTCAAAGAAGGGAAGAATGTCCCGTTAAAAATGTGCTACATATCAAGGAAGTGTCTTCTAAATGATCCAGAAAACAGGTAACCCAACAATCACTCAGGTCATTATTTTTTATTTATTTATTTTAATCCCATTTATATCCCGCCCTTCTCCGAAGAATTGAAGAATTCGTCTGTTGGGAAAGGTATGTGAATGTATTAAAGGGTAATGGTGGACTCAAGATCTCATCAATTCTAACTTGCATACTCAATTATCACAAATGATAGGGTCTGACATATACTGTATTTTCCGGCGTATAAGACGACTTTTTAATCCATGAAAATCATCTCAAAAGTTGGGGGGTCGTCTTATACGCCGGAAAATAGTACATAAATCAATCGAGAGCCCCCGTTCTTGCAAAGCAACTTCAAGCCTCCTTAGTCCAGTCCCCCCTCCAACGTGACTCTCCCTTCCCACCCCCAAGAGCCTCTCAGCCCCTTTCCCTCCCCCTTGCAAACACCAGACCCCGGGACCTCTTGCGTCTATTCCAAAGGGTGGGTGGAAGGAAAAGCCCCTTTCGGCTCCGGCTTGGCTGCAAGTCAGCGAGCCCGGGAAGGCACGCCCTCCCCTCTCACTGTGGAGGAAGCAGGGCAGGCTGGCGTCTGGCGGGAGCCGGCAGGGCAGTCCTGCGCACGCGCACGCTCCCCGGCTCCTAAGGAGTCCTCGGGGAGCCATGGCAGGTGCCTCACGCTCTTCCCTCTTGAAGCAGCATCGGCGGAGCCGTCCGGCGTCAGGTGGGAGCTGGCAGGGCAGTCCTGCATACGCGCGCACTCCCCGGCTGCTAAGGAGTGCTCCTTAACAGCCGGGGAGCGCGTGCGTGCGCAGGACTGCCCTGCCGGCTCCCGCCCGATGCCGGACGGCTCCGCCGATGCTGCCTATATATGTTTTCTGAGGTTTTCGCGGGTTTATCCTAACACTAACATATCGGGCAACCACCATTAAGCATTTCTGGTAAAAAGGTAATGTAATTTTGGAAATTCATAATTCAAAAGTCACTTTCATCCTTCTTTCAGCCCCAGCAATATGGGGATGATCATAATTTAAAGATGTTAAATTAAAGCACTATTAAAGTGCTTTGAGCAGTCAACATGAGGTGTCATCACTTCTCATTTGGATAGGAAAATGAGATGTATAATGATATTCTCTACAATACAAACACAACTGTGTTCAATATGGGTCCTAAAAGAATACTGGGATTGTCAGAGGTGTCATAGATAGTCATCCCCACTATGTAGACTAGACCAGGAAATCATCTCCATAGGAAGACTAGAATTACTTTTATTAAGACTGGCTATAAGAACAGAATCTTGCAAGTCTGATTGTGTTGTACTTCCCCTCTTTCTTATATCCCAGTGACTCAAGGAGGCATCAGCCATTGTCACTTCTTAATATTATCTTGTTTCTCAGAACTTAAAAATGTCTTGGCTTCTTTTGCCAAGTTCTTGCATACACTCAACAAGGTCTCTCTACATAGATCTATTTTATTTACTTATTTTACTGTGCCTGTAGGCCACTCTGGTCACAAAAAATTCGGAACAGCGTACATTCGAACATTTGCAAATATACAATAAAACAAAAAGTCACCAGGAATATTAATGTCTTAAACCAAGAAATTCCATTGCTAGAGAGAAAGATATCACAACATTCTGAGAGGCAAGATCTGCTAGAATAACCACGTTTAATCCCCTTTCTGAACCCCACAACCAATCTAGTTATCTGGAGAATACTGTTCTCCAAAAGTGGGGTAATAACTGAGAAGTGGGCTAATAACTGAAAATAACCATGATCAGTGAGAATTGCATTCCCAAAACAGAGGAATATGAAGAGAATCTACTGGGAGCGGGCAGTCTTGCTGATACCCAGATCCTGAACCAAGAGATGCTTTAAAAGTGATAGTAAGGTAAAGGTAAAGGTTCCCCCGCACATGCGTGCTAGTCGTTTCCAATTCTAGGGGCCGGTGCTCATCTCCGTTTCAAAGCCGAAGAGCCAGCGCTTGTCCGAGGACGTCTCCGTGGTCATGTGGCCGGCATGACTAGACGCCAAAGGCGCACGGAACGCTGTTACCTTCCCACCGTAGTGGTCCCTATTTTTCTACTGTTATGCGGCACTTGGGATTTGACCCACCAAACTGCCGACCATCTGATCGACAAGCTCAGCATCCTAACCCACTGAGCCACCGCGTCCCTTAAAAGTGATAGTACCTTGACTTAAAGCCAGAAACCAACCAGCTCTCAAAGTAGTGATGCTTTATATAGACAAATCAGGAGGTGCTCGTGACTATTCAGATTGCTGCATTTGGATCCACTTTTCTGAATACTGTTCAAGGGTAGCTCTATGAAGAGTGCATTGTAAATAGCCCAGTTGAGAAATGACTAAGGAATGACTATCTGTGAAGGAAATCCTTTCCATTCCAGGCAGGGTTATAGCTGGCGCACTGAAGGAACTGTGCAATGGCCTATTAGCTACATCTCTATGTGCTCACTGAACAGGAACTGTGAATCTATGAGCCCTTAACCCCCCCGCCTCCCAATTCTATTCCAATTCCATATAGGGAAGTCTAACCTTATTCAGAACTGAATACGGTGGGTTTTTTTTTTCCTTTTCTGGAATCAGATAGTTCCCAAACCCATAACCATTTCATTTTGCTGAACTGAGCCTAAAACAGATGTAGATGTATTGCATCGAAACGGCAGACTTTAGAAAGCAAAGGCTCTGAATCTGTGTTATGCTACATGAAGGTGACCTGATCCTCTGTTTCCCTAAGAAGTAGGGGGCTATCTTGGTAAGATCATAAAAATTATGAGCTTGTGTGATCATGAACTATCTACACACAAAGGCTTTGCAACTGGAAATTCAGAAATATTGCTGGGCATTTTATGACAACAGTTTGCATTTTGGCTGCCCACATTTCAGTCTTAAGGAAAATTCATCTTGCAGGTACCTAGAAGTGTGTTCAGCAGATGGACGGATCTCCTTGTTCCTTCGAGCAAAAGAGGAAGCATCTGCCCAGTCTTGGTTCAATGCTATTCATAGCAATGTTAGCATTCTGTTGCCAAGAGTCAAAGAGGAGCTGAAGGCCTTACAATCAGGACTTGGCATTGTAGGAAATAGAGACATCAAGCACATTGGCTGGCTCACAGAACAGGTAAGATTGGGGTTCCTAGTTTGATTTGCACTGATTCTAGTGAGAAAAAAAATTGTAGTATTCACTGGTCAGGGAAGACAAAGCCATGTTAAAGTCAGGGTTGAGCAACACAGAACCTGCATGCTAATCCCCCCCTTTTTTTAGCTACTAGATCAGGGCTCTTCAAACTTGGCCCTTTTATGACTTGACTTCAACTCCCAGAATTCCTCAGCCAGCATGCCTGGCTGAGGAATTCTGGGAGTTGGAGTCCACAAGTTTCTGCTCATTTGAAGGTGGGAACATATACACATTTTTAAGGTTGTTCTTGCTGGAATGTGCCTCATCAGAGCAGGTGACAGAATTGCAGGCAACAGAATTTCATTTTTAATGTGGGCCAGTGCGCTCATAGTAAAAAAAATGACAATAAAGGTTACCATATATTATCTTATTATCATAGTATAGATTTTGCATGGCTCTGAGTCCCATGTTCAGTTCCTCGCATTTAAGGTATAGCTGAAAAAAGGCCTTTGAATGAAACTCAGGAGAGCATTTGTCATTTTGTACAGATTTTTTTAGACCAGCTGGACTGACTTAGTAGCTTTTGTGAATCTTGAAAGATCTCATAACAAAAAATTAATCATGTTGGTAGAAGAATAATAGAAAGAGGATAATTCTATACTAATTCCATGAATTCCTTTGATTATGTTGCCCTGGTGCTTGTCACTCCAATATACCTAGTGATGTGATTTATTCAAATACACTTTTTACAAGATGCCAGCAAGAACATCACTTCCATTCTTAGTGGGCATTTTCCAGTGGCATATGTCAATCTGGCTGCCATTCTGACAGCTGCACCTTTTACGTTCTTATTTGCAGCTCCCAGGTGATGGGACAAAAAATATCCTTGCTATTCTCACAGAGAAGGAGCTTCTTTTCTATGGCAATCTCCCCCAAAACAGAGATGTTCTGAACAAGCCAACTCACAGATTCCCTCTTATAGCCACCAGGTAACTACAAATGACAGCAGTTTGGCTTAGGGATGTTGTTCTCTTTTCTTCCAGGGAAAGCATTTGGGGAAAAGATACATTTTTGAATAGTGTGTTGCAACATCTTACTCCAAGAAATGTTCCCTCTTTAATCAAGTACTGTCTTCTCTCCAGCCTGGCTGATCCTTACATTGCAGCTACCCTAGAAGTGGAACAAAGTAAAACAATTGTGTAGCAAAATATTTTTGTTGAAGTACATTTGTGGGTCAGGAAATCATAAAAGATTGGTCTGTTGCAACTTCATGTAAATGCATTGTCTGTCTATCTGCCTGCCTGCCTGCATATCTCTCTCTCTCTCTCTCTCTCTCTCTCTCTCTCTCTCTCTCTCTCTCTCTCTCTCTCTCTCTCTCTCTCTCTCTCTCTCTCTCTCTCTCTCTCTCTCTCTCTCTCTCTCTCTCTCTCTCTCTCTCTCTCTCTGTATCTATCTCTGTTGTAACTTGAAGCTTTTAGAGACTGCTCCATATCAATGCAATCCTCAGTTTCTTTGCTGGCAGTTAGTGCAAGTTACTTCCATCCTATGCTGTTGCAAGCCATTCATTTTAAAGCAGGGGTGTCAAACTCGCAATCTCAAGTGACGTATTGTGACTGTTTTGCCATTGCCAGCAATGGGGTGGGCGCGGTTTTGCTATGATGTATCCAGCCCGCAGGCTGGCAGTTTGATTATTTTGATTGGAAAAAGGGAAGCGAAAATTCTTCCAAAAATGCTTTTTGATTATTCAGGCAATGTTAAATCTCTTAAATAGTCTTAGAGAATTTTAGAGGGGGAAACGTTAGGTAGGGAAAGCTGGCTTCTCAAATGCTTGTATCAGAAATAGAACGTTTGTCTTGCTGCCTTAAAGGTTTTCTAAGGTTTTACTGCCACCTTGCGCCAAGAGAAGAGGGACGTAACTTGTCAGCCTAAATAGGAAGCTAAATAAATGACACATCTCCCTGAGCCCCAGTGTGTAAGAAAAGCCACCCATTCAGTCATCCTGTATACATGTGAGATTTCATTATCTTGAGATTTGGGTAAAACTTTTATCTGAAGAGAGCTGAGAATTCCCTTGATTCTCCTCAATAATTGGCACTTGGAAATGTTTAGGTTGCCCCTGCAGTTGAGAAAGAATATTTTTGATTCTTGTGATTAGTCCTTTGCTCCCTGGGTTTCCATTGTGCTCTTTTCTTGTGGCCAAAGAGACACCCCCCCCCGGCCTTTTGTTCACACCTGCTTTTCTCTTGCTGGCAACAATTTCACCAGGCACTTAAGGGCCTAGATCGTAAGCATGGCCTTTCCTGGGATTTTAATTTCATTTCTAAATGTAATTACGTAAGTCTCCCCTTTTGCTGATTTTTTTTTTAAAAAGAGGAATTGCCTAGAGTCATTTTAATAATTTCCAAGAATCAGTCTTTTATTGTTACAGTATGATTGGATCTGCAACTTCAAAGCACTTCATATTGGAGTCCAGTTATTAATTAACTCTGTTTCTGCATGAATGGAAAAGAGAGACAGAAAAGGAAAAAAGAGATCTAATTAATATTTTTTTTTGTTATTTCTCTTGTATTCCAGTGCAAGATAGGGAACTGATGAAGCTACAAAAACGGTACAAGAGTGGCCTCTAGTGGCTGTTATCACACATGATTAGTCAATAACAAGAGACTCAAAAATGGTTTTTTCTTTTTCTTTTTCTGGCGACTGGTATACATTTTACCTTACAATAAGCCTCTCTTTGTACTTGATAAAAAGCCATATCCAATTGCAATTAATGATTTTTATATCTAAAACTTACTTTTTTTCCACCTCTGATCCATCCAGGCTTGTACACTCTGGCCCATCAAAAGGTTCTTTATTGTACGACTCAGAACTCTCATTCGCTTTGCGGACTGGAACTAAGAAAGGTGTGGAGACACATCTTTTTAGTGTGGAGACACACCGGGACCTAGCCACATGGACAAGAATGCTGGTGGATGGTTGCCATAATGCAGCTGAGTGTGTCCAGGAAGTGTCAACTGGTAAGCAAGCAGATGGGCTTCATGCTTGGGGTTTGCCATAGAAACTTTAATGAACTGGGGTGACAGCATGGGTCTGCCTGCTTGGTGAAACTTTTCTGCTTGCCAATTCTGCATTGTAATACCAATATAGAATTAGGCATTCTTTGTCAAGCATGTTATTGTGCTTCTTAATTCAGTAACTTCAAGCAGGATAGGGCAACTCATTACGAGAGAAGCCAGTTTTGGTAACAAATTTAGCAAACTCAGTCCATCATGTAGGTTAGTTGCTGCCAATACTATTTATAATATCTTTGGTGACCAAGAAATGAGTAATAGTACTTCTGGTTGAAATGCTTTTTCTTTTTGTCTCCTTCAGCGTTTGTATTATTGAAGTAGAAAATAATTTGGTACATAGTGAAGTAATCATATTCATGGTAATTTGATTTATAATTTGAGTTACATTTGAATTCAATTAACATTTTGTTTTTATCCTCTTGGCTTGAAATTATTATTGCCTCCTGTCCTAACAAGTAAATTTATATATTTTTTCCTGCCCCCCCTCCCCCAGCCTGTACATGGAACGGGAGGGACTGCACCCTGTCCATCCACATTGACAAGGGTTTCACCATCTCCACCCTGGAGCCAGGCCTCACCAATGTTGTTCTTCTCCAGCAACCCTTTGAGAAGCTACAGATGTCTTCAGATGATGGGGCCAAGATGCTTCACTTGGATTTTGGCAGCTCAGAGGGAGAGATTGTGGGTTTTCTTTGTGTGTGTGTGTGTGTGTGTGTGTGTGTGTGTAGACTTTACTTTGATAACTGAAAATAGCTTAAGTGGAAGTTGTCTATAATTTTGTCTCCACTCTAAGCATTCTTTTGAAGCAGGTTGGATTGAGAGAGGGATTCACTTAGAGTCATCCCCTATGTTCTGTATTCAAATGGGGATGAACTTTAGTCTGCCTGTTCCAAATTCACACCTTAACTAGCACGAACTAAGCTTTATTTTCTTCTTTTGTTATATCAATAAGTTTGCAAGAAGTGATATGGGGTTCCTGTATCTTAATGAGGCCTGTGCAAGAGAACAGCATGATTCTCCTTGGCCATTTAGGTTGTCTAAATCTTCTTCCAATACTCCCAATATCTGGAAGGGGCCTCAAAAGTAAAATGAAGTGATATAATGTGGCTACTTTGCTTTTAGAAGCAAGGTGCTGTGCTATTTCATGATACATTTCTTAAAGCAAAATACCCTGTAATCTATATTGTAGCGGTAGGCCATTGGATGCTTCGAATGGCAACTATTTGCACAGCCAATAACAAAAGATTGTGGAAATTGGAGGAGATCAAACTGAATACAGGATGATGTGCCAAAGATGTTGCAGCCCTCAGCCCCTGGAACTATTGCAGAGGCAGGAAGGAGGGCCTTGCCTAGGAATTTGAGAGACATTTTCCCCTTTCCTTGTGCTCTCCCAGCTGCAACATTTTCAGAAACAAAAGTAATAGAAGCTGCACTGAAAAATTGTTATCTGTAATTTCCTAAACTGTGCCCCAAAGGGAAAAAGCTTTTTTTGAGGGAATCTGATATAGTCCTTTTTGCTCAGGAATTCAGATGTTTGACCAAAGCACTTGGCCAAAACATGGATATGGTGAAAATAATGTGCAGGTCAATGTTCTCCAACTCAGGAGGTCTTTAGATATGAGAACTTCCTTTAATTCCTAATGTTATTGGCCAATGTTGAGAATTTTGGGAGTTGAATTTTATACATCTGGAGGGAGCAAACATTAGATAACACTATTATAGGCCAAAAAAGTCATGGATGATTTTGAATTCCAAATCAGAATGCTACATTCAGATAAGCAAGACAATAATTGATTTAGAAGCATGCTTTCAAAAAAAAACACCTGTCACGGAAAAATCTTGGTCTATGCATTGTGCCTATGCATAATATTTAGTTTCACTGCTTTCAGTGAATAATATTCAGCATCTTGGATAGTTCCTCAAACACTTTTAGGGGTGCTCTCCTCAGCTGCTCTGACCCACCCCAATTGTTAGGACTTCTCCTTTCTTTCTGTCCCCTCGCTATTTAAGAATAAACATAAAGTAATGGATTATGCAGAGATGCAAGTACCCTCACAATGATATAGTAGTACGTGTAGAGAATTTAAAATGTAGATGGAGTACTGCTCTCATTATTATTGTTGTTGTTGTTTGCAAGTCACCGTAAAGAATGGCTGGAGTAAATTTAATTAGTCAACGACTGTGCTCTTACAGTTTTGGTCTATAATTATTGTTACCTATAAGACATAATAAAAATTGTTCTGTGATATGTTAAGACTGTAGGCTTCTTATATACTAATGAATACATTAGAACTGATTATCCCCCTGAACACTGGATTCAGTTACTTCTTTGCTGGAGATATTCAGGAAGCAATAAATTTGATAAACACTTCTGTTTTTGCTACTTGCCAGCTATTACCCAGCTAGTGGCATAGACTAATTTGAGAAATGTAAGGAGATGAAATGTTGTGTATGGCTTACTCATCAATATCTATATTTCCCTTCACTGCAGCAACTGGATCTTCATTCCTGTCCCAAAACAATTGTCTTCATCATCCATTCATTCCTCTCTGCCAAGGTGACCCGGCTTGGATTATTGGCATAGGGACATAGAGCAAACTCTGGAGAGAAGCAAGACTTTGTGCAAGCTATGCAGTATGGTTCTACCTTCATGGTGAAAATAAAGGCTTGAAATACAAACTAGAACAAGAACAACATTTCAACATCCACAGCTGAAATAAAAAAACTGTTAAACTTCCAGGACAACTAAAGAAAGCAAATGGACAGCTGTCCAGAATCTCCATCTTAAGACTTGACAACTGATACCAAGATACAGTAGGATATGACATCCCCATCCCATATCCTCCATCAGAAGCTTGAAAGAAGGTGAAGGTGTCATGCCAATCCAATTTAGCCATCACATTAGTGCCTTGAGGATATTTTATATATACATAAATATATATATATACATATACATATATATATATATATATATCAAATCTGTTTGTATCAAGGTTTTATATTTATATATAGTTCATTTGCTGTCTTAGTGGCTTTTAGTCTAGCATTTCAACACTATTTTAGACCCAAGATACTACACTGTACCAACCTATCTGGGATTAATCCATGAACTCAGAAGGATTTATTTTTAAGTGAACATGCGTTAGTTTGAACTGAAAATTCAGCGAAAGTGTGTAAGATTTAGCAGAAAGCCATTTTTTTACATGCAGCAGACACAGTTTAACTGTCTAAATCCAACCTTTTTTATTTATCTAAAATTTGGAAATAGTTGCAAAAGGCTTTTTTTAAGGAAAGAGCAGAAAATAACTTTAATTTTACTTAATCCTAGCCCCATAGTTTTTATTTCTCAAATATAACGAGGTGCTTTTGACAGGGGAAGCAATTAATTTTATGAGCTAAAACTGTGCATGAAATTTGTTTTCATTTTTGTCAGAATAAATCTAGATTGCTGAAGATGACTAAAACAAACCTTTTCCAATTTATCTTGAAAGTAATGTTTGGAATTACTCATTGAGCTTGAAATCTATCAATTTTTGACACAACAGTGGCTCTCAATTTAATTTTAATTGGAGTGGCTTTCTAGCTGCCAACTGCTGCCATGGTTATTATCAGTCTAATCAGGATCCTGTTGTTTAACAATCTTAACTATATTGAAACTGCCTACATAACTTTTCACGTTTTGCTCTTCTAATAAGTTTTAATTTATATATTAGTGAATTAATATTAGGCAGACTGTAACACACACATTCTAAACACAGCATGACTGTTAATTAAATGAACACTGGCAATGAGAAATTTTCTAAATGTCAAATGTAAATATAAATTTTAAGTTGTCATTACAGTGGTTCTTAAACTGCATCCCAGGATCCAGAAGGTTGGGCAAATTGTTCCCACAGAGATTAAACTGGATCCAACCAACCCAATCACCTTGTACCCACTTAAAAAAAAACATCAACCGGGGGGGGGGGCAGATGGAACTATGTATTGTGCCTCTTCAATTCCAGAAAAAGCCATATATTCAGCTTTTCTTTTCAATTCTATAACCTGCACAACCACAGCTGTTTCCTCACTATTGTCAATAAATGCAGAAGACAAAGGGGTAAATATTTCTCCTACCTATGATTATAGTGATGCCACAATGAACAAACAGATAGAGCATGCCATTTCAAGAATGGCGTCTGGGATTTTATGGGTACAAAGTTTGTGTTGTGGAATCGGATGATTTTATGTACATAACTCTCCAACTGTATCACTGTATGTATACTATTAATATTCACCAGAGCACAAAATAACACTGCAAGAAATTGTTGCTAAACCAACAATGATTATATTGCACTTATAAAAATAACTTCAGCTGATGGGATAATAGAAATGACTTATGAAGACATCCATTCTATGTATATAAATGAGAAAGAAAGAGAATTACATAAACAGTGGGAAAGATACACAGATCCTACAACTGTGAAGGACAAAAAAGCTTTGTCCCAGGTGTGTAGAGCTACGAACAGGCATACTGTGAGTTTTCAAAATCATAGTGTTTGTCTTAATCTGCCTCTTAGCTTGTACCAGGAGATCCAGCTGTTTCTACAACTGACCCCAGATTTCCTACAAAAGGAGACTTTGGAAAACTTGCTGAGATGAATGGTCTCTTTAAAAGTTGATAATCCCATTTTAAAAGAGTAAACCATCTTTTGATATCAAGTACCAGACATCAGCTGGTTCCCCTGATTGATTCTCCTCTGCACTTTTGGCCACAACACAGGGAAGGCTTTTGTGTGTGTTTCTATAGCCTAGATTATTGTTGTAGTGTGTCTGTTTTGCCAGGCTTTCTTTTGTTTTACTTCTTAAGAACATGTTGGCAATATCAAGAGAAGCTTCACGTACCTTTTTGGAGGGTATTTTGTTAACAAAATCATACTACTGAAATTTGCTATTTTGCTATTGGATTTTAGCTGCATATTTGGAACTGAAGATTACAAAAATGTGATGGGGGGTACAGTCATTAAATAGGTTTCTCACTCTATTTTAGCAAAATCAAAGCAACTACAGGTAATGAGAAGAAATATTTCTGGCTATCAGTCTCCTAACTATGTGTACTTAAGGTAAGGTAAGTGAGCACCTGTCCAGCCTAGACGAGTTCAAATCACCAGGACCAGATGGATTACACCCCAAAGTTCTCAAGGAACTGGCAGATGTGATCTCAGAACCACTGAACTATATTTTTCAAAGATCCTGGAGCACTGGGGAACTACCAGAGGACTGGAAGAGAGCTGATGTAGTTCCCATCTTCAAAAAAGGGAAAAAAAATAGATCCAGGAAACTACAAACCTATCATCCTGACCTCAATACCTGGGAAGATTCTAGAAAAGATAATCAAACAACAAATCAGCGAACACCTTGATGCAAACAAAGTCATCACTAAAAGTCAACATGGGTTTGTCAAAAACAGATCATGCCAGACAAATCCTATTGCATTCTTTGACCAAGTGACAAAATTAGTGGACCAGAGGAATGCTGTAGATATAATTTACTTGGACTTCAGTAAGGCATTTGATAAAGTAGATCACAACCTACTACTTGATAAGATAGAAAAATGTGGGTTAGATAGCATCACCACCAGATGGATTCGTAGCTGGCTGACAGGCCGTACTCAGCGTGTGGTCCTCAATGGAACTGCATCTACATGGAAGGAAGTGTGTAGTGGGGTGCCCCAGGGCTCTGTTCTGGGCCCAGTGCTCTTCAACATCTTCATCAATGATTTGGATGAGAGGATAGATGGGGAACTCATCAAATTTGCAGACGACACCAAGCTGGCAGGAATAGCCAATACTCCAGAAGATAGGCTTAAGATACAGGACGATCTGGACAGACTCAAACACTGGGTGCTATCAAACAAAATGAAATTCAATAGTGAAAAAAGTAAGGTTCTACATCAGACATGTCAAACACAAGGCCCGGGGGCCAGATCTGGCCCGCAAAGCAGTTTCATGCGGCCCGCAAAGTCATCCTGGAAACAGTGAGGGAACGGCCCCCACTGCCTTGGCCCTGGCCCAGAGACCCTCCTTCTGCCAGAGACCCTCAGATCTGTCCCACTCCTGCCCAGGCCCCCATAGGCACCCTTGATGCGAATGATGTAGAGCTGGCCATGCCCACCCAGTAGGCCATACGCACTCTAGCCATGCCCACCCAGTAGGCCACGCCCACCCAGGCCATACCCACCCAGCCCCCTGAGGGCAATTGCAATGCTGATGCAGCCCTCAATGAAATTGAGTTTGACACCCCTGTTCTACATTTAGGCAGGAAAAATCAAATGCACAGGTATTGTACAGGTGGTACCTTGCTCAATAGTAGTAACTGTGAGAGGGATCTCCGAGTCCTAGTGGACAATCACTTCAATATGAGCTAGCAGTGTGATGCAGCTGCCAAAAAAAGTCAAAACAGTGCTAGGCTGCATTAACAGAGGGATAGAATCAAGATCACATGAAGTACTAATACCACTTTACAATGCCTTGGTAAGGCCACACCTGGAATACTGCATCCAGTTTTGGTCACCACTATGTAAAAAAGATGTTGAGGCTCTAGAAAGAGTACAGAGAAGAGTAGCAAAGATGATTTGGGGACTGGAGGCTAAAACATATAAGGAACGGTTGCTGGAATTGGGTATGTCTAGTTTAATGAAGAGAAGGGTGAGGGGTGACATGATAACGAGGACCCAGATTGTTGGGGGCAATAAGCTGACTTTGTAATAATGCCGCTTGGTGGGGGCCGAAAGCCCTAATAAGCAGGCATATACATAGAATGAAGGCTATTGCTAAGCACATTGGTTTGTGCTTAAATTGTAAGCTGCCCTGAGTCTTCAGAGAAGGGCGGGATATAAATGGGATTAAAATAAAAAATAACAGTGTTCCAATATCTCAGGGGCTGCCACAAAGAAGAGGGAGTCAAGCTATTCTCCAAAGCACCTGAAGGCAGGACAAGAAGCAACGGATGGAAACTAGTCAAGGAGAGAAGCAACCTAGAACTAAGGAGAAACTTCCTGACAGTGAGAACAATTAACCAGTGGAACAACCTGCCTCCAGAAGTGGTGAATGCTCCAACCCTGGAAGTTTTTAAGAGGAGACTGGACAGCCATTTGTCTGAAATGGTATAGGGTTTCCTGCCTAAGCAGGGGGTTGGACTAGATGACCTCCAAGATCCCTTCCAACTTCTTCTTCTTCTTCTTCTTCTTCTTCTTCTTCTTCTTCTTCTTCTTCTTCTTCTTCTTCTTCTTCTTCTTCTTCTTCTTCTTCTTCTTCTTCTTCTTCTTCTTCTTCTTCTTCTTCTTCGTGTGTCTTATCAATTATCACAAACTATCTTTTGAGAAACTTTCACTGTCTTGGCTAATTTTCCTAGTTTTCAATTCTTTCCACATTTAGCAATAAATTTTATTTATTTATTTATAATTGAATTTCTATACCGCCCTTCTCCTGAAGGACTCAGGGTGGTGTACAGGGCAATAAAAGCTTTCCATACAAAAGTTAAAATGAGATTAAATTAACTAAGCCCTAATAATAAATAATTAAAATACCCCTAACCCTTAAACCAGGCCGGCCTGTTCAAATAAATAGGTTTTCAGATCCCGGCAGAAAGAGCGAAGGTCGGGAGCCATCCGGAGGTCAACCGGTAATTGATTCCAAAGGGCTGGCGCACCCACAGAGAATGCTCTGCCCCCTGGGGGCTGCAAGCCGACACTCTCTGGCCGACAGCACCCTGAGGAGGCCCTCTCTGTGGGAACGCACAGGACGAAGGGAAGATGATGCCGGCAGCAGGTGATCCCGTAAGTAGTCCGGACCCATGCCATTTAGGGCTTTATAGGTAATCACCAGCATGAGTACATACAGACACTTAATCATTCACATTAGCCTTCTCCAATCTGGTACCTTCTATGTAGATTGGTTGAAAGGCCCTGCTCACTGGGAATTCTGAAAGCCTACAGAATTGGAGAGAACAAGTTGAGGAAGACTGATTAATACAGATCGCACAATCAATTCCCCATGCGGAACACACACAAACACACCATGCTTTTCTTTTAAAGAAGGTACATGGACCTGAAAGTTGTATTTATACTGAAGTTTCTCGACAGACTTCAGACTTTCATGTTCATAGTTCAACCTTGTCTGTTTTTATGATTGTACAATCAGTGCAAGAAAAAAAGAAAGAAAAGAGAACCAAAACAGAAAAGCCACACCAAAGAAAGTCTATTTTCATGCTTTTTTTTCCTTTGCCCTTAAGCAAAACTACAATGGTATTTGTAGTGGATTTATATTCAGCATATCAGGTACTTTATGTTCACATGAGATCATTCCCCCATCCTTTCAAATTGCAGTCGAGTGTTGGGAAAATGTTAAAAGTTAAGAGACTATATACGGTATAAATTTTATGCAGGCTGAGCAATTCTTCTCTTTTGTAGAAAACACAGATATTTCCATGCAGCTACACTCCTTGTGCATTGAACTTTTTCTGACTCAGTTCCATTTGCAGACACAATGGAACATACATTATACTCAGATTTTTCGTAGGACAAGAGAGTATTAGTTTTTGAAGGAACACATTTTCAGCTTCTCCAAAACTCTTTATAAGGTAAATTGTTAAAAAAAACCAAGAAAATCCAACTTTAGAGTTAAAACAATGAAGTTGGCTGTTGTGGAGAAAAATATGGTGATGACACAAACAAAACATCCCATCTTCTAATTACCTTCCCAGGGGCTTGGAAAACAATGTTGTCAGCTCAGCCATAAGTTACTTAAAAAGACAAGCAAAATTGATAAAGCTAGGAGAAGACACTAAGCAAGCATAGGCTCTGAGAAACAAGGCCAGTATAATTTAAACCTATAGCAGCATTTCCCTAGAAATAACCATATTTATATGGCTGTTTTCCCAGTACATTGTTGTTTTGCAGTTCCACCCACTTTCCTCTTCCAATCCACCCCATTATCTGAATTTACTGAATTACACATATGCTTAACCCAATCACATGCATATTTTAATTTGTATAATACTACATGTTACGTCGTGGACTCTTTGGTGCAGGAAGGAAAACACGAGGCTGAGTACAAGATAACTCATTCTTTATTTTTGCTAGAACTGTACTGAAGCTTGGGCTGCAACCAGCCACAATATATAGTCTAGCCCCTAGGCAGCAGCCAATAGATTTGAATCCACTCTTGCCGCCTGGGGCTAGCCAATTACAGGACTGGAGACGGCTAGTCTAGGTTACTGGGGAGCCATTAACTGCTCCAGCAACACATGTGGTGTAACACCACAAGCCCAGTACATAACACCCCTTCCCCCTTTGATCAGACTATGGCAACCGTGATTTAGTCTTGACAGCTGTTAAGACTTATTAATCAACTCACATACAACTGTAGTGATAACAATAAAATAATAATAAAAATAATAATAATAAGTTCACTGTGGTTACAATGAGATTAAACAATGTCTCATGAACAGGCTTACATTGCAGTAATGGCAGTTTCACAATGAACAAGTTTCTGTAGTTAGTGGTACAGTTTTACAACACTATGCATCAATTTATTTTACAATGTAATTTGTGAGGTATGCAGGAGGCTTGTGTGGCCTAGAGGAATGTCTTGGAGTTCCTATCACTTTGTGGTCTACCAGCTTACCCAGTGGGCTGGGTAGACCCATGTCCCTTTGTGCTCCAGTGTCAAGGGGAACCGAAATGCACTGGCTGGCCTCACCAGGTTGGCCCACCCCAGAGTCAGTCTATTCTCCAGAGTAGGCACAGTGGTTGCTGAGGTTCAGCTGGCTCGCTTTGTCAGGGGTTCCATGTTGCACTCCCGTGCTACCTGATTTTTCCTGATTCCATCTCCACTGAGAAGGAAAAAACCTGGTGGTTCAAGTGAGGGCTGGCTTGGCCACAAGTTTGAGGACCTTGGGAGGGACTTATGATGCAGTCCTTACTTAGTGGCCATTCTGGAAATCTTTTCCTGAGTTGATCAATGTGTCTTCTGACAACTTGCCCTCCCTCCAACCCCACTTCATAAGATAGGGGTCTGGATGCCTTGGTTATTTGACCAGGAACCCATAAATTCCCTTGACCATAGTTCCTGGCCCAAACCCAATCGACCATGTGCAGCCCCCTCGGAGGCTTTGGTCGAGAGGCTTCTGCTGCCACTCTGTCTGGATGCAACCTGTCCAGTTTAGTAATCAAATGCCTCCCCCAACGTAGTTCTGCAGGACTTTTACCTGTGGCCGTGCAGGGTGTAGAATGCTGGCAGAGTAAAAAATCTGCCAATCTGTGATGCCAGTCACCTGTAACAATGCGCTTGAGTGACTTCTTCATTGTCCTCACCATGCGTTCAGCTTGACCATTAGAAGATGGATGAAAAAGTGCAGACGTTGCATGTCTGATGAGATTAGTTCTAAGGAAAGCCTGAAATTTAGCAGCAGTGAATTGGGCCCCATTGTCTGAAACTAAGACATCAGGCAATCCATGTGTGGCAAAGAGTTTTCTCAGCACCTGGATGGTCCTAGCAGTAGTCATGTTAGGAACTGGAATTACTTCCAGCCATTTGGAGTGGCTATCCACTACTATCAGGAAAAGCTGCCCCTGAAAAGGCCCAGCGTACTCTATGTGAATCCTAGACCAGGGAGTTTGCATTTCCTCCCACCTGTGAACTGGGAGCTGTGGCATTTCAGGCCTCAATTGCTGGCATTTATAACCACCATGGACCTGACCCTCGATGGCCTTATCAAGGCCAGGCCACCAAAGGTAGCTTCTAGCTAAGGCTTTCATTCTGACAATGCCTGGATGTCCTTCATGTAAGGAGTGTAAGACCCTGTCTCTTAGGGAAGTGAGAATTATGACTCTGTCCCCCCCATAAAATGCACCCTTTATGTGCAGACAACTCATGTCTCCTGACAAAAAAACTTTGAAATTCAGAGCCTGGACTTTTTTCCAACCAGCCTGTGTATACCCATGACAACACTCTACTAAGTATTTTATCTGTGGCAGTTTCAGCAGCAATGTCCCCTGCATGGAGGGGAAAATCAGGTATGTCCTGTATGGACAGTATTCTAGCAGCAGGAGCCAGATCTGGATCCTTTAGTGGCAGTGGTAGTCTGCTGAGGCCATCAGCGTGGCCCATTTCCTTCCCTGGTTTGTGACTATCTCCAAGAATGTTGAGATGGTCTATTTTTCTGTCTGCATGTAAATTCATCCATTTCCAAGGAGCTTTTTTGTCAAGTAGCCTGTGGAGGGGCTCTGCTATTGCTGCCTTATGCAGTAGGAATGTATGATAAAAATTTAGGAGACCCAAAAATGCTTGAAGCTCTCCTTTTGATTTGGGCATAGGAGCCATCTTAATGGCCTTCACTTTAGAATCAGCGGGGTGAATGCTGTTAGCATCAATTTGGAACCCCAAGAATTCTGTTGATGAAACCCCAATACTATACTTGTTCTTTTTTAATTTGAGGCCTGCTTCATGGAGCCTCTGCAAAACAGCCCTGAGCCTTCTGGCCAACACTTCTGGGAATTCCCCTGCAATAAGAACATCATCGAAATAAGGGCAGATGCCCTGGATGCCTTTAAGTGTACGTTCCATAATTCCTTGGAAAATACCCGGTGCAACACTGACTCCAAACTGTAAGTGTTTAACTTTGAACGCCCCTCTGTGAGTCACAATCATTTGAGCCACGGCTGTGGCCTCATCAACCGGCAATTGCTGATAGGCCTGTGCTAAATCAGGTTTAGCAAAAATGGTTCCCCCTTGCAAAGAGGCTAAAATATGGTTGACTACAGGAACTGGGTAAGTGTGTTGCTTGAGGGCTTTATTTAATGTCATTTATAATCAGTGCAAATGCAAACTTCCCTGTTGGACTTCACTGGGGTGACAATACGAGTTTCCCACTCCCCCCCATAGACAGGCTGTAACACACCCTGTACTACAAGCTTATTGATTTCGGAATCAATTTTGTGTTTTAAGGCAAAGGGGACCCTGCGAGGTTTAACCCTAATTGGAACAACGTTAGGATAGGCGGGCCTGTGTATGTCCCCAGGGTTGAATCAAAAACGTCCGTGTATTCTTCGCACACTGACATGAGGTCTGCAGTTTGTGTCCGGTTTATGCCAGTAATCTGAATACCTAAGGCATCAAACCAATCAAGTCCAATAAGACTTGTTCTTTGGCCCCCTACTACTATTACATCCAGGTGCCCCAAAAACCCTTTAAATTTTACCAATAACATGGCTTCACCCTTAACTTTAACATGAGCGTTCTGAAAATCCGTTAAAATGATATCTGAGGGTCTTAGTTTAGCCCAATTGTTACTGCACCTACACACGAAGTCAAACATGTCTTGCAAAATGATTGAGACTGCAGAGCCAGAGTCCAATTCCATGTTACATGGAACTCCTTGAAGCTTTACCAAGAGCTTAAGTTTGGGTTTGAGGGGGCGTCGAGCCCCGGTGCAGCATACGCTTCTACGGCTTCTGCAGAATCCCACACTAACTGGACCCTGGGCCCTTGGGTGGCCGGTCTCTCTGGTGGGCTCTGCAAACCACCGCGATGTGGCCTGTTCTTCCACAAGCTCTACACATGGCCGAGCGAAATCTGCAATTGGCACGAAAATGGTTGCCTCTGCACCCCTTACATCTTGGTAAGAGAACTGCCTTGTACCCTTCCTCTTGTTGATGGTTGCTGTGGTTTTGTGCATTGGATTGCCTTTGAAGTCTGTTGATCTCAGGTTCTTCTTCTGACGATTCTCTGGCGCATTTGGCGACCTCTAGATGGACCGAATCTTCAACTTTGGAAGGTTTGGTAGGCTGAACTGTCTGCACCATGCCCCTGGTGGCTTCATTGGCCATTACCTCATCCTGTGCCTCAGAAAACGTTAAGTTGGGTCTAGCAAACAGTCTCTGATGAAGTGTTCTGTCCTGAAGGCCACAGACTAGCCGGTCTCTTAGTCATTCTTCTAAGTTTGAGAACTTGCAAAGGCGTGCAGCTTGTCTTAGGCCCGCAATGAACTCCGAAGCTGTCTCCCTGGGTAGCTGCACTCTTTGGTTGAATTTGAATCACCACGCCATCTCTGACATCTTGGGCTGGAAGTGCCCGGTTAGTTTCTTTTTAAGGTCTGCATATGAGACTGCTTCGATGGGCGTCAGTGCGAAAAGATTCTCTGCCAGGTTGAAAGTTGCTGGGCCGCACACGCAAAGCAACGTGGCGGCCTTCAGGCCTTCCTCCTGATTTGCTCTCAGATAGTTTTCTACTTGTGAAAGGTAAGGTGGCCATTCTTCTGGATGCTTCACGTCAAATTCTCTTAATTTGCTGACCTTCAGCATTCTTCCTTCAGCTTCCTGCAATCTTCGGATCCTGCTTCTAGGCTCAGGGAATGCGTCTGCTGAGCGCAAGGCCTCTAGTGTGGCTTACTAGCCGGCCTAGAGAGGGGGGGAAAATGCCTCTTCCCTCCGGCGTGTGCTGCCGACCCCTCGTTGACTTCAGCTCTTAAATGGCAAAGCTGGATCCCATCCTTATCGCCACTGTTACGTCGTGGACTCTTTGGTGCAGGAAGGAAGACACGAGGCTGAGTACAAAATAACTCATTATTTATTCTTGCTAGAACTGTACTGAAGCTTGGGCTGCAACAAGCCGCAATATATAGTCTAGCCCCTAGGCGGCAGCCAATAGGTTTGAACCCACTCTTGCCGCCTGGGGCTAGCCAATTACAGGACCGGAGACGGCTAGTCTAGGTTACTGGGGAGCCATTAGCCGCTCCAGCAACGCACGTGGTGTAACACCACAAGCCCAGTACATAACACTACATAAAAGGGCTTACTCACTGTCCCTCTTTAGGTTTAATTTTTCTCTCTTTAGTATAGTACTAAACAATTGATGCTTCACTACTGGTCTCCAGTTTCAATGAATTCTTGGCGTGATTCTTTTACAGCAACTATGGCCACACAATTGAAGCACCCATCACATCTTTTAAAAGGGGTGGGGATTTGTACAGTGTGACTGCCATCTTGATTTTTTTAACACACCCCACACACATACACCTGGTTTTTCATTGTCTAGTATTACTTATTTTTAAATATAATTGCTCAGTATTTAAGGATATCTTTTTCTGAACAGAAAATTCTTACACTTCATAAATATTTGCTTCTCTATTACATTATTTTACAGATAGTAGTAGAAATCCCATATGGTACTAATTTATGGAATATCTCAGATGTATAATTATAAGAATTCAACCATATAAGAAACCTCTATATTATTTCTTAAAAGAATATTAGTGTAAAAGAAAACAAGTGACCTTGTCTTTGGGTTTTGTTTTAATTTTCTAAGTTAAAAAAAGTGAAAACTGCATTTCCTACATATATCAGGAAGATCTTTTCCTAATATGTTACAAGATCTTTGTTCCCTTTATTATTTCATGCAGCAAAGAGAGTTATATTCATTCCTCTCAAACTTCTAAAAGCCTTAATTTTCTGTGTCTCTGGTTTTTTGATATTTATCTGTGAAGAACATAGATTTGGTTTTGGGAAGAGGGAAGGAAGCAACAAACTATTAAGGAGAAACAACAACTCAATCCTGAGAATGTGAAGAGCATAAGAAAGAAACTCAAAGTAACCCTATCTTGATTTTGTTTGGTACAAAATGAGACAGCTTTCAAGATTCTGTAATTCTATCCTACAGCAATAAATTGTGTTACTGGTATCCCTGCTACTCCTGCCTCAAAGGGCTAACATTATAGTACCTTAGAGTTGTGCATCTAGGTTGGCAGTTCTCAAAGGTCAAGAGCTACTGACCAACATTCAAGATGTAAGTTACTGTTCATCAGTCAGTACTATCCTTTTATAGGGGACACCTATTTACCTCAACATTCAGATAGCTTTGTGAGCTATTCAGAATCATTTTGGAATCGGGTAACAACAGGGGAGGAATTGACCAATGTATTCGAATTGTCTTTGATTTTTGTTTCCTGAAAAAAGAAAGAAAAAGAAAAATTCAGTGAAATTTTCCTGAGCATGAAGAATTCTATTAATGTCCAATATTTTACAGCATTATTTGTGGGATGATTTATAACCTCCATGGCATCTCTAGCTTCTGGGCAACTGCAAGGGCAAACATTGGAAGGAACTTCAGTCACTGAACTTTTTCAGACTGGGAAGCTGCAGAATGATGGAGAGATGTGTAGTGCTCTCTCTCTCTCCCCCCCCCCCCCATATAGACCTACACAGAGAGAGAGACACACACACATACACAGAGAGAGGGAGGGAGAGGGAGAAAGAGAGACAGCGACAACACTTTTTGTCTCTTTACACTATAATGTGCTCCAAAACACACCATCAAACAAAATTCTAATGTGTTTTGAAAAATGAGCCAGAAAAATAGAAGAGTGCTTTGCAGAGGAACAGAATATGGGGGCACAGAGTATTAATGCATCTGTGATTGTTTTAAAGTTCATATTGTATTAGGGACAAGCAATTATCTCTGTCTTAGATTTTTAAAAGCAGCTGCCTATTAGAATTAGACTATAAGAAGATGGCCCACCAATCTGAGCAGATGTAATAGATGAGGAGGAAGTGCGAAGTGCACATATTTTCTCTCCCTCCCATGATGTCCCTCATATTATTGGTGAACCCCTGAAGCAGGACTCTCCTAGGATCTCTGTACAATATGTGAACTTGAACAATCAGGCTTACAAACTGGAAATCAAGCTACCATAGATTGAAGAGCACCACCCCTTTGAGAATTCTGCCCCTATGGAGAAGACAGCCATAATGCTCTCCCTCCACATAAACTATTAAAAAACCCCGATGTTTTCATCTCTCTCTCTCTCTCCCTCTCCCTCCATCTATCTCTTTCTACACACACACACACACACACACACACACACACACACACACACACACACGGAGGGAGGGAGGGGGAGAAAGGAAGAGACAGCGACAACACATTTTGTCCCTTTACACTATAATGTGCTCCAAAACACACCATCAAACAAAATTCTAATGTATTTTGAAAAATGAGCCAGAAAAATAAAAATAAAATAAAAATTAGAAGTGCATCTTGCCTTTTTTTTAGCCAAACAAACCCAAAAGTTAGTTAATAAGACGGGTGTTTGCAATAGAAAGCAGGATATTCCCTTGATGTAATAACTGAGGCAAGCTCCAGGTTCTGCCTTTTGGTAAACTGACTACAGCAAGTGGGAGACAGAAAGGACAGCAAGAGGTTTGAGACAGTGTGAGAAAATATGTTCCTGTTTGAGTGGTGGCCAAAATAAGAACAAGCTGGAGCCCCAAACATCCCTCAGGTGCATGTAAAAAGCCCAGGAGAAGGAGAATCCAGGGGAATAGCTGCAGAGACCACGAGAGGGCAGCATAACGTCTAGCCTCTCAAAGAAAGAGACAGTGCAATCTCAAATAAGATTGTCCCCTACGCTGTTTGCCTCTTTCAGTCGTACAGCATTACCCTGGCAATATCACTTGTACTTTTCATTAGTCATTTGTGACCTTTTACTTCTGTAATCAAACAAGACAACCTAACACTTAAATCTGAGCATTTAGGTCTGACATTTACAATTGGTTCTCAAGTTAGAAGGCCAAATGAAAATTTCCTAGCCGACAAGCGCATTGAGGGCATGGGCGAATCCAATAATTCATTTGCTGAGTAACATGTATGTCATCCCTATTCAATCATCTGTATCTGACTGAATAATATCACTTGATATTTGTACTGGAATAGTTGTCATTAAATAGTCAATATTCATCTGGAATTACTGGCACTTGGAGGTATCCAAGATACCACATCTATTTCCTAGGCTGAGGAGAGGAGATTGCATCTGATTAGCATGAAGAACAACTGATATTTGGGGAAGGGAATAGTGTGATATGTTCGGCAGGGCAAATTTTTTTGCTTCAATTTCTGAAACCTAGAAAAGCAAAGGCTTTGTCTTCTCTGATGCTACGAAGCGATGCTTCACAATAGAAACAGAAATGGCTATTTCCTTGACATCGTTGCTTCTTTCATTTCATTCCTATTAGTGAGCAAGAATTTCTTTTCCCCAAACAGTTAGATTTTGGCAAGCTAATTTATAGGTTTTTGCAGCAAGGCATAGTGTTTTAGATGCAGCCCCCATCGCAACCTTCCCCCTCATTTTATGCCCACCAGCAACATACCTCCTTAAGAATGCCTTTTTCTGGATGCACATGCGTCTTCTGTATAGGAGACTTATGTGGAAAGTAGAAGAGTTGTTTTTAATGACTTCTTAAACTAATTTAATTGGGAAATCAATTAAGATCACAATAAGACTATAAAGGAGGCATTTATCAATAATTGCAAGTAATAATTTTTCATCCAGTATGAATATCTGTTGATGAGGTTCTACCCCTGACATTTTGTTCAAAGGCAAAAGATACATATCCTTATAGCAATACCTAGGATTAAGCACCAAACTCAGGATCCTCCTAAAAGGGAAGGTGCAAAGGTGCCTTATATACCGCCACACAAGGCACCACTGGATTTTAGGCAACTCTATCTGGGGGTCCCTGCCTAGGTCCATAGAAGGCATTCTCAGTCTAGAGTCATGCAGTGTTCTTAACCAAGGTCTAAATTGCATAGTCCAGCAAGCTAGAACTTAAGGTCTTGGTGGCAAAAAATGCTCCTGAATACCCTGGATGAGGCTGCTAAAGACTTCCAAAGTTATTATCAAATTAATTTTAATACATATAATAAAAGGAGAAACTATTAAGTTCATAACTTGAAAGAATCCTATTGAAAGTGCTCAAATTTGGCTAAGAAGTCCTTAAGAAGATTCTGGGTAAGTTCATACATTGTATGGAATGAAAGTATATTCAACCTGATTTGTTGACTATAGATAGTCCTCATTTAGTTCATCTAGTGACCAAAGTTACAATTATCCTTTAAAAAGTGACTTATAACCATTTTTCACACTTATGAACATTGCAGCATCCCCTTGATCATGTGAACAAATTTCAGATGCTTGGCAACTAACTCATATTTATGACAGTTGCAGTGTCCTGGGATCATGTGATCACCCTGTGCGATCTTCTGAGAAGTAAAATCAATGGGGAAGCCACTTAACAACTGTGTTACTAACTTAACATCTGCAATTGTTCACTTAACAACTGTGGCAAGAAAAGTTGTAAAATGGGGTAAAATTCACGTAACTGTCTCAGCATCAGAAAGTTTGAGCTCAATTGTGGTTGTAAGTCAAGGACTACCTGTACATCATGGTTGACTGGGTCATAGTTCATTCTAAGCTACAACTCATAAGTTATAAGTCACATTGGCTGAAATAACACATGCACAGCTGATCCCAAACCAATGAACTCTATTGTAGCTTGGTGTAGTGCCTCAATCATATCCCTGTCTTTTTGTATAGCTTTCTAAGAGCTGGGCATGCAGGCTGGGAGAAATCAAGTGGAAAACTATCCAGCTGATTATGGTATGGCTAAATCTCAGCTACTATGTTTTATTTTTATTTTTTATATAGTGCATTTTATGTATTCTATTGTAAGCTTTGTAAAATCATGTTAGATGGGTATATAAATCAAGTTAATATTAATGAATAAATGAACGAAAACTGTAGTTTATGCCTGGGATGCAAAATCTCTGGTATCAACAATTTAAAGGAATGAGTAATAACGAATAGGAGAAGGCTGTTCTTCAGCTTCTAAAACATTATTGCCAGTTAGGATCAAAAATACTATGCTCAACAGCCAGCTATAACTGGGGTTCACTCCTTGTATTAAGCAGTAACAGCCTGATTCCCATCATAAAATTAACCCTATCAGATGTTAACCCAATTACAATTCTTTACAAGTAGTTCTTGGCAGGACATAAATGCACCAACTCAATTAAAAGTCATCAGTTTTAAAATCACATCCACTATCTCCAGAAAGTATTTGGTATGCCATATAAGGTCTTTTTTCAGGAAGGTCGGGGCAAGGCTATGTGATGGCACTAGTTCCTTTTCTATCAGATATGATGACAGATGAATGCAAGGCTTGGCTCCACAGCCAATTAGTGTTTAGGAGGTGGTGTTTTCTGCCACTACTAGCAAAATAATGCTTATTTTGATCATCCAATGCAGATTAAAGGCCTACATGGAAAAAGGAGTGCCAGATGTTCAAGCTGGTTTTAGAAAAGGCTGTGGAACATAACATATTGCTAATGCATGCTGGATAATTGAGAATGCTAAGGAATATAAAAAAGAAGTCACTATGTGTTTTATTTATTATAGAAAGGCATTTGATTGTATCAGTCTTATCAAACTATGGGATGTGCTCAGAAAAATGGTTATCTCAGAACATTTCAGTGCCCTCATGAGAAACAGTGCAAACAAAATATGGCAAAACACACTGGCTACACACAGGTTGGTAAAGGAAAGAGGCAAGGCTGTTTACTGGCCCCTTATTTTACTCAACCTATATGCTAAATATATTGAAGGAAGAAACATCAACACTTGTGCTATGCTGGTGGCGCTGCCCTGATAGATAAAAATGCAAAAGGATCTGCAAGCTCTAGTAATTAAAGTCAAGGACCGCACTGAAAAAAATGAGACTGAAATTAAATATAAAGAAGAAATATAAATATAAATGGAACAAGTGCAACAACTTGCCTTAGAATTGACAATGAAGATATTGAAGTGATGGATAGCTTCTGTTTTTTTAGGGTCAACTATCAATAAAACCAACAACAACAAGCAACCCCTTGGTAGAGTAGTCATAAAGGTCTTGGAAAAGATACTCAAGTGCTGTGATGTGACTATATCTACAAAAATCAGAATTGTGCAAGCTATAGTATTACCTGTGATACTCAAGGGAAGTAAAAGTTGGACTTTGAAGAAGGAAGATAGGAAGAGTATTGAT
The DNA here is from genome assembly GCF_964194415.1 of Vipera berus. Taxonomy (NCBI): domain Eukaryota; kingdom Metazoa; phylum Chordata; class Lepidosauria; order Squamata; family Viperidae; genus Vipera; species Vipera berus. The sequence continues at coordinate 32,487,172 of NC_138204.1, forward strand.
GCTTTTGAAATTTGGTTTTGTAGAAGACTCCTGAGAATATCATGGATGGCCCAAAAAGAAGCACATGGATCATTTAAGAGTGCTTGAGACAAAAATGACCAGCCTCAAATTATCTACTTTGGATACATTATGCAAAGACCTACTTTTCCAAAGAAGGCTTTAAACCTGGGAAAGGTAGAAGGAAAGAAAAGATGAGGACAATCAGCAACAAAGTGGATGTATTTTGTTAAGAGTGATGATGAATGCATCATTGCAAGACCTGAAAGACCAGGTAAGGGGCAAATGGCGAAAAATCTATTTATGTGGTTGTTAAGAGTCAACAGTGACTTGATGGCAATTAATTAATTAATTTCTGTTACTAGACCTTAGCAATCTAAGATACTATGGGAGATAGGTAGTCCCTCAAGTAACCAAGTCCTATGCAATGTATGGCTTTATAGGTACAGACCAGCCAAAAGAAAAAACTGACAACCAGTACACCTTGCAAAGTAGAGTTATTACATCTTATACCAGAATGTGGAACAATCAATCTACATATGAATAACCAATGTAGCCCATAATTTTAAGTGGTGATCTCCTACCTGCAATGTCTTTCTGGAATACCATACGCTGTATCAAACCATGCTTCATTTTAAGTCTGCTCTATTGAATAGTTGGATTTAGATCAAATATGAAACCATAAACCATGATTTGCAAACCACAATAAAGGGGCTCACAGATCACTTCATTGCTTAGTGCAGTATGTAAATCAGGTCTAATATTTCTCATCGCGTCCGCAGATAATCGCCCAGCCGCCCTGTTTAGGGTGACTCGCTCCCTCCTTAATCAGGAGGTGAGGGAAAAGCCCTTGCAGGGGCGGGCCGAGGAGTTTAGCTATCATCTGACAGACAAAATCGCTCAGATTCGAGCTGGTTTGGATTCTGACTGGGCAGAGACTGACGGGGAGGAATCGAGCGGTCTAGAGAATGTTACCTGGAGTGAATTCGATCCTGTGACCCCAGATGAGATGGACAGGATCATGAGGAGACTGAGTTCCGCCACGTGTTTATTGGACCCGTGCCCCTCCTGGCTGGTATATGCAGCCCGGGAGGAGACACGAGGCTGGTTCCAGGCAGTAATAACTGCTTCTTTGAGGGAGGGTACCTTCCCTGCCGCCTTGAAGGAGGCAGTGGTGAGGCCCCTCCTCAAGAAGACTGCCCTGGACCCGGCTAGTTTGAACAACTATCGTCTAGTCTCCTTCGTTTTCTTGCAAAGGTGGTTGAGAGCGTGGTGGCACTTCAGCTCCCTCTGTTCCTGGAGGAAACTGATTATCTGGACCCATACCAATCGGGTTTCAGGCCCGGGTACAGCACAGAGACGGCATTGGTTGTGCTGGTGAATGATCTCTGCCGGGCTCGGGACAGGGGTTGTTCCTCTGTCCTAGTCCTATTAGACCTCTCAGCGGCTTTTGATACCATCGACCATGGTATCCTACTGCGGCGTCTCAGGGGGTTGGGAGTGGGGGAACTGTTTTACAGTGGTTCTCCTCCTACCTCCTGGGCCGCTCGCAGTTGGTGTTGATGGGAGGGCAGAGGTCCGCCTCGAGGCCTCTCATTTGTGGAGTTCCTCACAGGTCGGTCCTCTCTCCCCTCTTGTTCAACATCTATATGAAGCCGCTGGGTGAGCTCATTCGTGGTTTTGGGGTGGGGTATCATCAGTATGCTGATGATACCCAGCTTTTTCTTTCTACCCCGAACCAACCCAGTGATGCCCTCGATGTGATGTCCCATTGCCTGGAGGTGGTCCGGGTTTGGATGGGGAGAAACAGTCTTCGACTCAATCCTGCCAAGACTGAGTGGCTGTGCATACCAGCATCTCAGACTAACCAATCTTTGGTTAACTATGGGGGGTGAGGTGTTACCCCCCGTTGATAGGGCCCACAACTTGGGCATCCTCCGGGATTCACGGCTCCGTTTGGAAGATCATATAGGAGCCGTGGCCAGGGGGGCTTTTGCCCAGGTTCGCCTGGTGCGCCAGTTACAGCCCTATCTGGACCGAGATGCCCTACGCACCGTCACCCATGCGCTCGTGACCTCCTGGCTAGACTACTGCAATGCTCTCTACATGGGGCTGCCCCTGAGGACCACTCGGAGGCTTCAGCTGGTGCAGAATGCAGCTGCGCGAGTTGTGATGGGAGTCTCCCAATACTCCCGTGTAACACCTCTTCTCCGCGAGCTGCATTGGCTTCCAGTTGCCCTCCGGGTGAGATTCAAGGTGCTGGTGATGACCTATAAAGCCCTAAATGGCATGGGCCCGGATTATCTAAGGGAGCACCTGCTGCCAGCATCAATTTCCCATCGTCCTATGCACTCCCACAGGGACGGCCTCCTCAGGGTACTGCCGGTCAAGGATTGCCAACGGGCGATCCCCAGGGGGAGGGCGTTCTCTGTGGGTGTGCCTGCCCTATGGAATCAACTGCCAACGGAACTCTGGACCTTCATTCATTTCGCCGGGACCTAAAAACCTGGCTCTTTGAGCTATCTGGTCTGGACTGAGGGGTTTTAATGTTTTTAAATTGTGATTTTAATTTTTTGGGGCTAGACTTAGTTTAATTTTATTTAAATTTTATATTGTATTGTTTTTAAATTTTGCCTTGTAAACCGCCCTGAATCCTTTGGGAGTAGGGCGGTATATAAACTGAAATAATAATAATAATAATAATAATAATAATAATAATAATAATAATAATAATAATAATAATAATAATAATAATAAAAAATTGCACTAATGAGAGTGATGCTTGCTTGCTTCCAACTTAGCATTTTACATGAACACAGCCACTGTAATTTATAAACCATGACCAATTATCAGAAATAAAAAAAAATCAGGTCTTGGTGGTGATGTGTGATTACATGTATGATTTGTGAATGTACTTGAAAGATCAGTAGAAATCTATTAAAAAAACCCTCTGAGATGCTAAGGTTAAAAAGAGCTAGAGTGTTTGATTTGTAGCTGCAGAGCAGATTGCATGCTAGCAAATGTAAATTATACCATATGAGGATTGCTAGGGTGCCAAATTCTCAAGCAGCTGTAATTATGTTTTTAACTACACTTTCTCTGCAGCAGCTAACACATGATCATCCATGCATCCATGCCTGTGGATTGCCAAAAATAGCTGACAGAAAAACAAAATAAAACAAACAAACAAAAAAAACACCAAAATTACAATTGCTGAGTGTTTGCCTTCAATCTGGAATCCTATGGTGGATGCAAGGAAAGGAAAGTTGTTGCCCCAATCCATAGAAGGAATGTTGCTCTTTCCTGAGATATACTGAAGTGTTCCCTAGTATTAGTTCCCATTTTAAGGGCACAGCCTCTGCTTAGTTGTTGCTTGCCAGCATTTTTCACTTCCTTTCTTTGTTTATAAAAAAAAATGTTTTCTTTTTTTCCCTTATCCCTCCCTGTACCAATCAGCACTTGCATTAGACTTCCCACTCCCGTCTTACATGTGTGACATTTCCATGGCAACAGCTTGTGATGTGAAATTGAATGGATAGACCAAGAAATGAGTCATGAATACGCTTTTTGTCCTTTCTCTCTCCCCTCCCTTTCTCTGAACTTCCTCTCCATTGGTATTAAAGGTAAATCACATTTTGATGAAATGCACTTTAAATGGGTGACATTGCTAAAGAGATTCTAAAACAGATACGGTGTGTATGATGGGAGTATGTCTCATTCTGACAATAATGCCCCAAATGCTGAGAAATCACATGACAGAAGAGCAGGTGCCACTTGAAGTGTACTTTCAAGTTGATGGAAGTATTATTTACTGGTAAGAAACTAATACTAGATACTAGTTTTCTTCCCCATTCCATTCCCTTGATGATTGCTTATAACCAATTTCCTTGCCACTTAGTTTGTCTTTGCTGTCTGTTTTTTGGGTGCACAGTTTTTCCCACAGAGTTTTTTTTTAAAAAAAAAGAATATTAACTTCCATGTGTTGAACCGGCATAACAACTGAAGTGTCTGCAGACTCTTCTATACATCACCCATTGGAACAAGATCAGTATAGTAGGTCAAGAACCAAATGACAAGCTGGCTTTGCAGGCCAACCATATTAGGGCTTCAATTAATTAACTCTGGATTATTAGCTGGGTATGCAGTATTCTAAACCAACTAAACTATGGGATACAAAACAAAACGATTGAGTTAACACAACATACTAAACCAAAACCAAATCAAAGTATGCATGAAATAGAGGAAAAATAGTGCTGGAATAAAATGGTCCCACTTAAAATATTCCATCTAAGCATTTCAGTTGATTGTGTTCTACTAAAACAACAATTCAGTTTTTTTCCCCCACATGGGGCATCAGAACTTAAAGCAAACTGCTTGTTCTCTTGTTTTTTATGGAGGCTTCATGGATGTGGAATGGTAATCATTACTAAGGGCTATCTACCAACCAACTTATAGAAAAAATGACCATGTGAATATTGTTTATATGTAGACATATTTAAAGTTTTTAATTGCAAATGATGGGAACAAAAGTGAAATAACCTGCCTCTAACTGACAAAACTCAACAATGCATTCTTGCATTTATGGAGTCCATAAGCCAAAAAATTCAATAGAGATATTTATATAATGAATATAATGCTTACATTTGTGCTAAAAAGTACTTGTTTTGTTTGGAAAGGTATGACAAGAACTAAGGTATTTATTCAGTTTGGGGGCTTACTTACAAACACATTATTAGTATAGGCTAGGGCAGAGTTTAGCTTTTTAATTATTCATTGGAACCCCAGAGAGAGTTGTATGTTAAGTGGGCAGCCATACAAATTGAAAAAATTAATGAAATAATGAAATACATGTAAAAGTTATACTTTAGGTCTTTCTGTATCTGTCTCTCATTTTTCCAATTGCAGCTTCTTGTTTGCTCTTCTTAGACAAATATATTAAAAGTTATAGGAAACAAATTGCAAAGAATTATGCAGCTATACAGTTTTATAATCTTGGCTTCTTTTTTTAAACTTTGAATTCATTTATTTTTTAACAATTTTATACTATCCACTCTAGAATCTCTGCTTCAAATCTTGGATACTCACTGCTTCACCAGATTGGAGTGCTTTGATTATTTATGAGCAGATCCTGTACAAGGAAAGTAAATGACTACAAAGAAGGCCAAATAACATGGAAAGAAAAATGCATTTTTCTTAATTAGAGATTGCTGCATGGGGAAATAAAACTATTTGCTTTCTGAATTTCTTAGAACTGCTTAGGAAAGACAAATGAGAGAATAGGAATTCGATCTTGTTGTAAGCTCTTCTGCTTTCCAAATTTGCACTAGTAGTTTGGGTGTGTAAAATACAAATGTGTATTTTTGGACAAATTTCCACATATATATGTGCATGTCTGTTGGTGGCCAGAAATTAATTTGCTATGCCTAGAAGATAATGAAGATAAAGTTTAAGACTAGGCATAATGAACTATGCCTCTTCTTCAACATGCCAAATTTCACAAGATAGGTCTGGTTTTCAACAGTATGTCATTGCACTATTATAAGTTTTATCCTATTTTCCCTTGATTGTTAAATGTTGGTAGCATATTAAATATAGCAAATATACAATTATTTATTAAATTTAATTATATCATTTCCAAACTGCATATAATTTTACAAAGTTACAAAAGAAGAAACCAATGAATCTTTCAATCGTTAACATATGAGATCATTTATGTCCAAAAGCAAGCCACAGGAGAACGCCGAAACATTTTGGCAGTGGTTTGTTCTCCAAGCTTGTTTCAATTTATTTTCTGAACATTTTGTTACCAGACTAGGTAACAGCAGCAGCAGGATTTTCCTGTCCTATTTTCCTTAGCTTATCAATGTCTTGTGTGCCAGTGCAGTCGTGTGATTGGTTGTTCCTTTGGGGCTATATTTAAATTCTGAGGAGCTGATTGGTTCTCTGGTCGATTGATCATTCAGATGGTCTGGTTTCTTACATATTTATATACTGGATCTAGATCAATATGCTTGTTAATTGCTCCTTTGGTGGAATACCAGGCTTCAATAAATTCACATGTGAGGCGGGTGTTGGCATGCCCAATCATTTTTGTTCCTTCCTAATCAAACTGGTGTTGTTTATTATCAATGTGGTTTGAGATCAGGGATTTTAGGTCATGCCGTTTAACTGCCAGTTGATGTTCATAAACCCTTGTTTTCAATTGCCTTCCTGTTTGTCCCACATCGAATTGGTTACAATTGTTGCAATTGATTTGAAGCATGTTGCACTTTGAGCACTATATTTCCAAACGTTCTGTCCCTGCAGTTGACGTCTGGAGGCTGGAGAAAGTTAGTGCAAGAGAATGAACTAACATGACCTCAGAGGACTGTGTCCTAGTATTGATAGAATAATTTGGATTATTGATATGCAAGATTCCCCTGGCATCTATATTCATAGAATCATAGAGTTTGAAGGGATTTTGAAGGTCTTCTACTATAAACTCCCCTGCCCAGTTTAGGAATCTTCACATCATTCTAAATAAAAGATTCTATGTGTGTTTTTTTTCCTTGAAAGCCTCCAATGATGAAGCAGCTGCAGATCCAGGAAGAAGGCTGTTCTATTGCTTAATATTTCTCACAGTCAGGAATTTTTTCCTTAAATCAAATTTGGATCCTCACTGTAAAGCCTCCACCCACTGGTTCTTTTCTTTCCTTCAGGTACTAGAGAAAATAAATCTATTTCCTCCATGTAACAGAAAACTGTTATCTCTAGAGGATTAAGGGAATAGCCTTGAAGGACAGAAGGAAGAGCCACTATATGTAGGCAGTGGTTAGAAATAAGAAACCCGAGTCCAGGGCAGAACAGCAACCCTTCTTAAATATTGGAACCATGCTGGCTTTTCTGCAGTCTTCTGGCCGCTCCCCTGTGCGCCAGAACTTCTCAAAGACTTCAGCTGGTGGCTCTGAGATGACATCTGCCAGTTCCAAATTTGAATTCATTCAAAATTACAAAGTCTCCTCTCGACAATTCCTTACCTATTTTGATCCACATTTCTTGTCTGCTATCCACAGTTCCATTTCTGACAAGCTGGGCTGCTATTTTCTTTTGTGAAATAAAACAAAGGAAGTAAGCAGTTCTGCCTCCTCCCTGTTGCCTGTCACCATCTTGCCATCTAACAAGTGGTTCAACTGTTTCCTTGACTTTCCACTCCCCCCCCCCACAGACATAAAACCATAAAACCCTTTTTATTACTTCTGGCATTGATAGCAAGCCTTACTTCATGCAGAGTCTTAGCCCTCTTGATACTTTCCTTGCAGATTCAGGCTATTTCCTAATATTCTGGCTTTTATTATGTGTCCCTCTTTCCACTTTTTATACTTGTTCTTTTTTGTCTCTCAGTTTATCAGATAAGCCAGTCTTATTAGGTATTTTACATTTTTTTTTCTCTTTGGTACTGATTGTGTTTGGGCTTCAGTTATCTCATTTTACAGGATTTACTGAGCTGTTTCCTTCTTCAAGATTTCTAGCCTCAGAATCTTTCCTATTTTTTTTCCTCTTAGCCTGTTGAATTCTTGCAATTAGAACACTATTTTTGATTATCATTACTTCTCCCTATCTGCAATATAGTAAAATCTATGTTGCATGATCACTCTCCCCCAAGGTCCCTATCATTTCCACTTCTTTGATCACTTTTTCTCTGCTGGTAAGCATTTTTTAATATGTTTATTTATATCCTATCTTTACTATTTTTACAAGCAACTCAAACATATCCAACATACCTTCCTCCTTTTATTTTCCACACAACAACGACCCTGTGAAGTGGATTGGACTGCGAGAGAGTGTGTCATGCCTCTGTTGGACCCTGAATCTGCGGAGAAAAATGAGCTGGAATGGGACCCTATGGAGGTCGAGGGAGAGGTGTCTGTGCTTCAGAGGAATGTGGGGAGGAGCCGGCCAAGGCAGGTCAGGGCCCTTCAGGATTGGGACAGGATGAACAGGAGAGACAGAGTTCAGGCGATGAGCAAGAGCCACCCCCACCTGATCCTAGAGCACGGAGAGTGCAGAGGAGGGAACAACGCAGGCAGGCTCAACTACTGGGGAGGAGAGCATCCCGCCCCTCTCCACAAGGCACACGTGGAGACTGAGATTTAAGGAGACGCTGTGGGGAGGGGCATTTGTTGGGAACAAATGCTGATTCCTTGGAGTTTTGTGTATTGTTGCTGATCTCTTGTTCTGTGACTTCTGCTTGGAAACCTGGAAACTCTGACTATTGGACTGACTGACAACATTGCTTGAATGTTTAAAGACCTCGGACTGTATTTTGGCTTCTCTTTTGAAACTGCTCAGGCAAGCCTGTTTTCACACAGACTCATTAGGTTTATGATTTATGTGTTATTCCTTGTTATCTCTGTGGCCTTGAGTACATTCCGCTTCTAATCAGAATGTATGTGAAACTACTTGCAGCCAGAATCAGCTGAAGGGGGGGGGGTGTTTCTTTTGTTGGAGGCTTGCCAGAAATGTGGGAGCATTTGGGGAAAATTTGGAGCAATTAAAGGACTGTTTGAATTGCCAGCTGACTGCATTGCCTCTGTGCTGTTCCCTAGGTCATCACTGAGTGGCTGACCCAAGATAATACAGCTGGCTTTCATGGCTAAGTCAGAACTTGAACTCATGGTCTCTTGCTTTCTAGTTTGGTGCCTTAACCACCAGATCAAACTGGCTGTCTATTATATCCAATATAGCTGATTTTCTGTCTCATTTCTCTTTCTTTTGGACAATGAAGTTGTCTGCAAGGCACATCAAGAACCTGTTAGGTTTCCTACTTACTGCAACTTTGATTCCTGGTTGGTGTCAAGATAGTTGAAATCCTACATTATCATTATCATGTTGCCTGGATGCCTTGGTCATTTTGTTTGCAAACACTTCAACTATACCTTCTGTTTGGTTGTGTGGCCTGTAGTACACACCCACTACAATGTCACTTTTACTGCTTTTTCCCTTAATACTCACCCAGATAATTTTGATCTTTGGAAGCATGTATTTCCATAGAGGCATAATCATGCAACTCCATGATGCAACTCCACCTCTCTTTTTGATGGGTCTGTTCCTTTTGAACAAATTGTACTCTTTCTAGTACAAGTAGTTCTTGACTTACGACACAATTGAGCCCCAAATTTCTGTTGCTAAGCGAGATATTTGCCCCATTTTATGACTTTTCTTGCCACAGTTGTTAAGTGAATCCCTGCAGTTGTTAAATGAATGTGGCTTCCCTCATTGACTTTGCTTCACAGGAAGTCACAAAAGGGAATCACATGACCCCGGGACACTATGACAGTCATAAATATGAACCAGTTGTCAAGCATCCGAATATAAATCACATCACCATAGGCAGTAGTGAGATTCAGCCAGTTCGCACTACTTCAGCAGAACCAGTAGCTAATTTTTTGTTGTCCAGGCCCAGAATGGACATCTGGAAGTGGCATCCACACAGAGAACTGGTTGTTCATATATTTGAATCCCACCACTGACCATAGGAACGCTGCAACAGTCATAAGAGTGAAAAATGGTCATAAGTCCCTTTTTTCAGTGGCATTGTAATTTTGAATGGTCACTAGCCTAATAATTTTATAAAAGATTAAAGATGCCAATTTCATCTCATAGCAGGGCACCATTGTGTCCTTAAAAATTGTGCAACTCAGATTTTTCAGAGCTAATTTTTATTTTTATTCAATTGATAGAAAAACTTCACTTGCATTTTTTTCTGCTTAATGCATAAATATGTTCAGCCAGGATTTAATTGCAAACCAAAGTACAGATATATCCACCTCTGATAGCATAACATCTTGTAGAGACCTCTGTGGTTCAGATTTTTACAATGTCATGTCAGAAAACACAGCCCTGCTTTCAAAGAACTCCAATTCATAATAATCTATTAAATAACTCCTTGGTTCTTTAATGTATTCATATATACTGCAAATTGTCAGTTAGCTGGTTGCTGACAGACCCAATTGGTAAATCATAAGGAAAATAAATAAAAAGCAAATATATCCACCCACGTCTCTGTGTAGTTCAAAACAGATTAAGTTTAAAAAGCTACGGGACTAGAGAAGGGCAAGATGACAAGTGGAAGATATAAGCTGATTCTATAGTAAGGAGTCTATGAAAGCAACACAAATTGAAATTCATTTTGCAATACTAATTCAAATGTCTTGAAGACTAGGATGGGATTTAGTATATAATAGAGAGAGCAAACAAAGACAGATGAGACCTTTTGGAGGTTCTCATTTATGTACATGGTTGCAGTCTGCGTGTATACACATATACGAACTATTACATGTTTGCATTTTTAGAACACTTAGAATGAGTTGTGTTGGTAACAAATCTAAAGGCTCCAGAATTTTGCAAACGTTGGGTATTGCATAGGATGATGATGTAAATATGTCAATAAAGGCAATGTGTGTGTGTGTGTGTGTGTGTGTGTGTGTGAAGAATGAAAAGAGGTGGAGGAGGGGAGGGGAGGATGGTTGAAAATAGCAGAATTTAAAACATCCACAGAGCTCCTATCCCAGCCAGGGGATGTAACTATGGCAACCAACAGTCTCACTGTCACAATAAAAATATATTATTCTTTTGAGAGCTCTCAAAAGGGAAATATGCATTTTGTTGAAGAGTATGATGAAAAATGGGGCAGAAAAGAGGAATGGTGCTGAAAAGTCAGAAATATAAGCCTGGTAATTCTTCAGCTGCTTCTTAATACAGTGGTTATCTAGCTGATTAACATGATTTCAAGTCACAACACCTGAGAGCTATTAAAAAAAAGTTAGCATTTGCCCATCAGTTTGAGTAACAGTCTTGGAAGGATGCTTCATTGTTCAATATATGTGTGAATACCTGTGGAATTCCTAACTACCTTAGTGCCTTTTCACAGCAGCCTAATTTCTATATGTCCGTAATTAATTTACTGCTTTCCACATTTTTGAATCCCAATTCATTGTATTCCATGACTGCATGGGAGTTGTACCAGATCAAAGAAAGCTGGTATGACTTTAGCCTAAAAGATGGAGTAGTTAATGCTATGAAAGCAATTAGCATGTGCTAATGTCTACAGAAAATCATAGAATTAAAAATTAAAAATTGATACATCTAGTTTTGATGTCTTTCAAACATACTATTTTATCCAGATAAACATTGGTTTATATGTGAACCTTATACTTAAGGAAATGTTTGTGCTTTCAGTAGCTCAGACAATGGACTTTGTATTTTAGAAGCTAAATTTTAAAAATACAGGAAAATGTTTCCCCCCCCTCCCATTTACATTCTATCAGGGACTGAAACTCTGAGGTCCTTTTAAATCTAGCATTCACAAGAGTGCTTAAAGCAATCCTGAAGTCCTCAATACCATCATCATTCATCCAATCCTGTGCTATAATTTTCTGAAGTACCGTAACACAATAATCACGGTGTCCTTAAAAATACATTTAGTTTTCTTGAACCAAAATGACTTCCCTGGGCACACCATGTGACATGACAACAAAGAAAGATTTCACCTAACTTAGTTTTTACTTATTCAATAGATTAGTAATAGAGGTGAGGCTATGAGGTTATAATCCCCACTGCCATGAAATTAGCAATGCTGAGGCCATTGGGGGTAATGGCCTCTATCTTATGAAACAGCTTTCCCTTGGGAAACAAGATTAGTTTTTATAATATTCTGCAAACAACTAAAAATAAAGTTCTTCTAGATGACTTTTTAAATTAGTTGAATGAATTTCATATGAATGTTTATGTTTACATTGCTCTGTGTAGGTTATTGTTTTTTATTTTTGTATATTGTCACTATTATATTGTGGATGTTTTATATTTATATTTGTAATTATTTTTTACACTCCTAGGAGTAATAAAATTGCAGCAATCTAAAACTGTGATAGATTGATAGACAAACAGACATCTCTTGGTCTGCAGTGGTCTGATCCCTGTTTCCTGGATAATTTTTTTAAACTGTCAAACTACAGTTGACTGGCAAACATTCATCCACAATTCCTTTCAAGACAGCAATTGGGAATGCAACTATTTCAACAGATGGAGCAAAAGTCTAAAGTATAAGATATTAAACTCATTGCTATTCTGGAGTCTGCTTAACTGCATTTAACCAGCATGTTCCAAAATAATGCTATATAACATTTTTGCAAAAGGATTTGAAAAAGAAATCATAGCTGCCAGTGACTCTCCCCCCCCCCACTTAAAATAATGAACAACCTTGAAGTGAGGGGTTTTGTGTGGAAGTAGGTAACTTCAGTTGCATCAAGATGGCATTGTGCACATGGCACCAATTATGCTATCTGCATCATTGTGTGATGCTATCATGACACATATGGCAATCCTGAAGTTCATACTTATGCCCAGTGTGTCCCTTTGAAGTATCAAATGTGATAATTCTGTAACTGGATGAAGTGACAAAAACAATACAAAATTTACCACAAATGTATCCTTGAGCCATTTCCCCCCTCGATGTGATATTGTAATATCAGTGGAGAGTTGCTTGTCCATAAGAACAGCACAACGTTTTGTAGCAATGAATTAGGTGCAAAATCTTCCATCTGAACTCAAACCCTGACTATGCAGATACTGATATCACATAAAAACACATACATCTAGAGCCATAGACTTACTCACCTCACTATTATATATATTTGTGAATGACTTGCAGGGAGGGTGGGGTCTGCTCACTGCTACTCACATGCAGAATTTTGTATTTGCTTACATCCCTCAGCCAAACTGAGGCAATACTACAATGTAGCTTACTCCCTTTTAAAGTCATTCTGAGGGTAGCAATAATAATAAACCTTTATTGTCAAAGTACAACATGTGTACATTGAGATTAGCTGAGCCTCCCCTCGTGCTCTCTCCCCCCAACACACAGTGACAACAAACCCTCCATCCCACCACACTATGTGAACCAACTACACCACACACCGGCCTCCCAAGTCAATTCTGCATAAGATTATGTCCCATTTAAAAGCCTAACAGCCCATGGATAAAAGCTATTTTTCAGCCTGTTGGTACGGCTGGCTATATTCCTATATCTCCTACCGGATGGTAGGAGAGTAAAGAGATACCGTCCAGGGTGTGAGTCATCCCTGAGAATCTTCCTCACTCTTCCAAGGCAACGAGCCCTGGCGATGTCATCCAGTGGTGTCAGGGAACAGCCCACAATGTCTTGTGCTGTGCTCACTACCCTCTGTAATACTTTCCTATCCGCGGCTGTCAGACCAGCATACCAAACCACAATACCATATGAGAGGACGCTCTCTATAGTAGACCGGTAAAAGAGGGTCATTAGCTGTTGTTCTACCCTGTTCTTCCACAAGACCCTAAGAAAGTGAAGCCTCTGTTGGGCCTTTCTAGCCACCTGAGTTGTGTTAACTTTCCAGGTCAGATCTTCACAGAGGTAGACTCCCAGAAATTTAAAGGAGGAAACTCTCTCTACACAGTTCTCTCCGATGTAAAGTGGGGCAGGTTCCTCCTTTTTTCTCCGGAAGTCTAACACCATCTCTTTCGTCTTGCCGATGTTTAGGTGCAAGTTGTTGTTACTACACCATATGGATAGTTTTTGTACCTCCGCCCTATATGCTGTCTCATCCCCACCTGTAATAAGACCCACCACAGTTGTATCATCTATGAACTTGATTATCGCAGTGGATGGGTCAGATGATACACAATCATAAGTGTATAAAGAGTACAGCTAGGGGCTAAGCACACAGCCCTGTGGCGTGCCGGTGCAAAGCTTCAGGGGGGTGGACAAAGCAGAGCCGACCCTCACTGTTTGTAACCGATCCCTAAGAAAGTCTTGAATCCAATCGCAGATGGTGGGGGAGAATTTCAAGTCAGTCAGCTTCTCGATGAGAATGCTCGGCAAAATGGTGTTGAAAGCCGAGCTGTAGTCAACAAAAAGCATCCTGACGTAACTTCCAGGCTTCTCGAGATGACTTGCTACAGAGTGTAAAGCAGTAGCTATGGCATCGTCTGTCGACCTATTTCCCCTGTAGGCAAATTGATGTTTATCAAAGTCCAGTGGGAGGCATGTCCTGAGATGTTGGAGAACCAATCTTTCGAAGCATTTCATGACTACAGACGTTAATGCAATAGGTCTGTAGTCATTCAGGCACTCAACTGCAGTTTTCCTGGGGACTGGGACAATGGTAGCTGCTTTCAAGCACAATGGTACACATGTCGTTTGCAAGGAGATGTTAAAAATCCTTGTCAGGACCCCTGCTAATTGATCGGCACAATTCCTGACCACTATCCTCAGCACCCCATCTGGGCCTGCGGCTTTGCTGGGATTCACAGCCTTCAATAAAGCTCTCACTTGGTGTTCACACAGGGTGAGTGGCTGAGAGTCAGAAGGCTGGCCAGCAAAGGCTACGGGGTCTGGTCTTTTAACCTCGTAGCGGGCGAAGAAGATATTCAGCTCCTCAGCCAACGAGGCATTGGTGTTTGCCATGCTCCTCGTGCTGCCCTTATAGTTGGTTAAGTGCTGCAGTCCCTGCCATACTTGCCTCAGATCGTTGCAATGGCAATAGCACTTAGACTTATATACCACTTCACAGTGTTTTATAGCTCTCTCTAACCGGTTTACAGAGTCAGCCTATGGTCCCCCAACAATTTGGCTCCTCATTTTGCTGATCTCAGAAGGATGGAAGGCTGAGTCAACCTTGAGCTGGTCAGACTCAAACTCCTGCTGTGGGCAGAGTTAGACTGAAATACTTGCATTGTAACCATTCTTGCACCACAGCAGCAACATTATAGCAGGCAATAGATGAGATAAAACTGGAGAGATCTCATTTTTGCTTTAAAAATTACCAGATAGGTTTTCCATGCAGTCTTTTCTTACCTTCTTTCAACTGAATTGTCAACAATTGGTATGTTCAGTCCATGAATATTTTCGGCCTATCATAATTGTCAAACATCAAAAAGTAGCAACAGACATTTTTGAGCCATCATCTCCCACCAAAAGAATATCAAATTCATGGGATCTACTGCAAATTTCAAATCACTGAGAACATGCTGGGCATCACGAGCTCCTGAGCTAATCTATGCTCCTTACAGTTGCCAATAAAAAGGTAAAGGTAAAGGTTCCCCCGCATATGCGTGCTAGTCGTTTCCGACTCTAGGGGCCGGTGCTCATCTCCGTTTCAAAGCCGAAGAGCCAGCGCTTGTCCGAGGACGTCTCCGTGGTCATGTGGCCGGCATAACTAGACGCCAAAGGCGCACGGAACGCTGTTACCTTCCCACCGTAGTGGTCCCTATTTTTCTACTTGCATTTTTACGTGCTTTCGAACTGCTAGGTTGGCAGTTGCCAATAGGAGAGACCAAATACTTTATTCAACCAGTGATGTACACATTGAGACCTCACAGGTGCTTCACACAAGGAAGACACAGAATTAATTGCTCACAGTGTCCCCTCCTTCATGTACCAAAGACCGTTTGTAAATTTCTAAGATATGTTGGCAGTATTCCTTTGCAGTCTTAAAAAACCCTCTGAATCAGAAATGATAGCATTTGACTCAAAGGAAGAAATTCATGGAGCCAGAGAATGGGATGAGTCTGCAATTCCTACTAATAGTAAAACAACTCTCCCACCCAAGGCTAGCAGGATTGCAAAGAAAAAAATAGCTTTGTTAGAGTTTTAACAGAGGCAAGAGGGCCGGGGGGGGGGGGGAAAGTTCCTCCACCCCATCACACAATTTGTTGACAATCCATAGTTGCTCAGGGTAACTTGATTTCAAGCAGGTACAGAGTTCTTGTGTGGAGGTCTCCTGAAGAGTTTATCAGTCAGTTTTCCAGTGAATGAATAGATGAACAAAATGTGCCAACACTTTGATTATGCTGGAAATTTGTTTGTTTTGCTACAAACCTAGCTTCCACTATTTCCTGGATAACACCTGCTGGAATTCTCAAAAGTACAGAAACTTATTTAAAACAAAATTACAATTCTTTTAGACATCTCTTGGAGGAGTCTTGCCCAGCCTGCTAGAAACAGAGCATCAATTCCTAAACTCTCTAGCTAGCATGTTCTAAGTCCTGGGATTCAAGAAGGTGTTATCTAACATAAGTGAAAAATCCCAGATTGGTAAAAGTGATCTTTGTATTACTCAGATATATTTGTCTTTAGCAATGAAATCTTGTAAGTAAAATCTTTCAGTGATAATATTCCTGACCAATGCAAGTGTTTCTATTGCAGGTAGGTGTCTATACATGTATGCAAACATACACAAACTCACACGAGAATTCTGGGAACAAACTTAAAGGTGTTAGCATATTTCTATCTGGAGGCACCTGTTACAAAGATTTACCAATTCTCTGACGTCTCAAAGGCCCAGAAGAGGATTCCCTTGCTTGCAAAAGATTGTGTGAATAATAAACACAAGGAGATCATGCAGTTAAACATGTGGTGTCCTACTGCTCATTCTCATTCACAGCCAGATTAGAACTGCAGGAAGTTAATGACTTTAACCACTTCACACCACTTGGAACAAAGCCAGCAGGCTGAAGCCCCAGCAGGGGGGGGAAAGCAATTTTAACAGGAGATCTCTTCTCCCCCCTCAAGTTCCAGAATAGCCATTAATTTTACTGCTAACTGATGATACACAGGAAGATGACCCATGATGTTACCAAGCAACCAACATTTAGAGGCTCCATACAATGCTGTACAATTTTTATCTCTGCAGAACAGTGCAGGTTTTAAAAATATGATTGCCGCCATGCTTCATTTCTGCCTGTGCAACACATTTAGTATTGACCTGAAGAAATCAAAACTTTTCCTTAGGACCCAAGTTAAGCTTAATTGTTGTACACTATCCAGAGTCACTTTGTGTGAGATTGGCGCCCATCTAAATGTGAATAAATAAATAAACAAGTTCTTGCTGGACATGCAAATTACCAATAGCCCATCTTGCTGGATATTCTGCCTAGAGTCATATCCTACCACATATCCCCACCTGGTTTTTGCTGATGATAAACCACCTGAACCTGTTTATGCACCAGTGAAAGTTCTTCAAAATGAAACAAGCAGACTGAATCTTAGCCTTCCTACCATCTCTTTGTAGGAAAGCTTTCGTTAGAAGAAAATGACAGGAAACCAAAGAGGAGGATGAGAATTACTTGACTAATGGCACTGCTGGGGTGATTTCCACATTTTGTGGGAATGCCTTCCTCTTTCCTTCTTCTTCTTTCCTTCAAGAACCCTTAGTGTGTCTTCTAATGGCAGTTAATTGGAAAAGAATTTATTTTGAATTCTTAATTTGACCCAGACCAGTTGTGATCTTTTAATCATGACCCTATATTATTTAAACCAGTATTAGTCCACAACTCTTACCTTTTAATTTTTAGTCCACAATTCTTACCTTTTAATTTTTTTTTACCAAGTTCACTCTTCTAAGTTTTAAATATTTTTGAAGCTATTTGTAGTATATTGAGTATAGGTATTTATGTTTTATTTGTTTTCTAGATTTTTATCTCACCATTATTAGTTTTATAAATAACTCAAGGTGGCTCACATGCCTAATTCTTCCTTCCTTCTACTTTCCCCATAATGACAACTCTAGGAAGTGAGTTGGGCTGAGGGAGAATTACTGGCCCAAATGACACCCAGCTGGGTTTTCATGCCTAAGGGGAGACTAGAACTCACAGTCTCCCACTGACTCTAGGCCAGCACCTTAATCACTATGCCAGACATACTTAGAACAATCAGAATTCCAAATACTAAAGATAAATATTAATCTATTTTGCATTTCTTGAGAAAAGGTAGCAATGGCTTTACTTCCTTAGTATAATTTTATTCCTTTTACTCTTTTTTCCCTCCTTTAGCTGATATTTTTTTCCTGAGTTTGGATTTGAACAAATATAGCTCTGATTGAATGGAGAAAACTCTGTGAGAAACATCAAGGTAAAGAGAGATTTCTTTTTGGGTGGGGGACGAAAATTGAGATAATATTTTTGATGCTATTTTCATCATATCCATGGGAATGATCTAGAGAGGTATGGGAAAGAAGGAGAAAATGAGTTATGAATGGAACCAGGTATTTGCTTAAATCACTATGAGATTTTACAAATCTCATTAATTTTTATTAAATGTAAATTTTTGCCCTTGTCCTATTTTTTTGAAGTGCTGCCAATAACACACTCAAAACCAATTGTGGCCCAAGGTCAGAAGAAATTGTGCACTCTTTGCTAAAGGTTTCTTATCTTATTTAAACAATCTATGGACCATGGGTATTTAGCTCTTTTAGCATTAGACTGAAATGATTTAAATTAAATAAAACAGAGAAGTCAGACAAGTTTTCTTTCAGCTCTACAATTCCCCCAGAAAACTCTTTAAATATCTAACTAAGCTCTGTATACATTCAGACCCTGTTGAAACTTCCTGTAAAGTATTGTAGTTTTAATTTTGTTCACATTCTCTGTCTGTCTAGTTCTTTGTTTGTATATGATTGCTAGAATTGCTTTGTAGATTTAAGCATTCTACAACCTGGCTTAGCTACCTTATTCTCAAAGTATATTGCTGTTATAGTTATTATTTCCCCCCACCCCAAACAAAATATTTGTTACTTCAATGTGGGCTTTGTACTACTACCATACATTCCAAAACAATGTGGGTAACATTGGAAAAAGGGGACAAGTGGAACCATTTGTTCAAAATCTAGGTTTTCTCTAGTTCTGCCCCATCAAATTTCTAGAAAACATGTGAAAGATACTCAAAAGTAGCTTCACTGTCAGGCTTTCACAGGAATTAGTGTATATGCACCAAAGATTCCTGAATTCAAGTAGAAGGCGTGGGAGGTGGAATCCTCGGAAGGATTATGGCAGAACTTTACAGTACAGTATATGTTCCTGACTGTCCTTCCCATTTATAGAGAATGATCAATTTTTGTGAAGCATTCTAGACTGTGACAGAACAGAAACATTTGGTTCTGTATAGGCCTGTGGCAGAGATAATTGTACATGGATACTTACTCATTGATTAGGTTTGGATTCTACCATTTCTGAGTCCACACCAGCAAATCCTAAACTTTCTACTGCAATTTTATGCTCACACCCAATCCTGTGATATAAACTAGACTGAGGAATAGTAAATAGCTAAAGTAATCCAAGGAGCTGCCATGCCCATGGCCAGACCTGATCCTCAGTCTCTCTCTGTGTCCTAATCTAGGACTCTAACCACTGCCTCACACTGTCTGCCATTAATCTAGTTGGGTTATTTCAAGGGCATGGTATATACATGACAATAAGTCATTGTTACAAGACCCCCATCATTTAGAGAAGGACTAGAATTCTTTTTCTAGTGGTTTCTCACTTAACTGACATTGTGAGTGTTGCTGTAAGCTGCCTAGAGTCGCTTTGGATAGCAAGATGGATGGCATATAAATTTAATAAATTAACAAAACTGGAGAAGGAAATTATTTCTTCAAAATATGTCAATTGCTTCTTAAGGCTGCTGAATAGCTCCTATGCTGACAAGTCAGAATATTCAGCTCTGTTATCTGAAACCCCACCACCACCACCTCTCATCTCCATCTCCATCACCACACGCACCCTTTCCTGACCTGGGATCTAAGTAGCTCTTTTCAGGTAGTCACCACATTCTATTTTGCTTCCTCTTTAATAAGTGACCCCAGCTTTATATTATTCCTTTTAAGCTGATTGAACAAATGTCACCAGCACTTAGAAATCTTTCTGTTTATGCTGCTTCTTGTTTCCATCCTGTCCATCTACTGCAGTGCCAGTTCTTAAGGCCTTGAGTGCTGTCAATCTAAATTAATGCATCTTGTAGCCAGGATACCATATTAAGTCATTAATTGTTGTCTTATGGAAATATGCCTTTATTAATTTCCTGTGCTTGTTCCTCTGGTTGTTGAACAGCAGAGCTTTTTGTAAATCAGCAGCTAAGAGCTCAGCGCTCCTTGAGATCCATTAGGTACATACCTCTGGGAGAGTATTATTCATCCAACAAACATTTACATTCATTAAGGAAAGAGCAGTGCCACGTCTCTCCTTGAAATTGGCTTGTTTTTTCCTCCAGACATCATGCACAAAAATGTAGTGTGAGAAGTTTTATATCCAAATATATTTTATTCTTTATGCTGTTTCCATGTTCCTTTAAAATATTAACAGAATCCACAATGGTCTGAGAATCAGTTTCTCCACTAGATAATTGAGAGTTAATCAACTAAAATTAGCAAACTTCCTCAAAACCCCAAATAAGTTACCCCGACCTAATAAAGATATCAAAGGATAAGGTCTGCAAACACAGTTAAGTTAGTTCTCCCAGCAGAACTGTGCGCACACACATGCACACACACACACACACACACACAAACACACACCTCAAGTGTAACCCTAGAATCAACACATAGACACTTCCATACTCTAGACAAGCTCCGCCTATAAAAATCTGCTGCTTGTACCCCATTTCTCTGCGGCCTGCCCTAAAGGCAAACTGTTTTGCTTTTAGGAATAAATATTTCTTCTTTCCTCACAGCTTTCTGGATCTCATTTTTATTTATTCTTGCAGCTTGAGTTGAAACCCAAAATTATTCTTCTGACAGTAGGATGGTTGTGATATTTTAACATAGTGGTAACACAGTAGGTAGTGTGTCACTGATCTCTGCTAAAACTAATAAATTCAATAGTACACACATCAGAGGTCACTTTGCAAAGTTTGGTCATCAGGATACTTCTCTGCCTCCCATAGACTAAGGCCAGTTTCATTCAAAGTTAATTTCTCTCTTCAATTGCTCATCCTCACTTATGTTGCCTGAAGGATCTTATCTCATAGCAGGCATATTCTTGACCTGAGATTATAATCCACTTGTAATACAAAATGTTCAAGCTAAACTGGAAGCAATACACTTATTTTATCCCCTTTTGTCTCTTCCTAAAGTCGGAAAGAATTCGGCTAATTAAAGCTCGTTTAAACATCCTTGGGTCTAGAACTATAAGTTCTTTCAATAGCATGGGTTTAGGGTAGTTTCCACATTTGGATAAAGGCAGTTTGGCATTGACATGTTTTAAAAAACATGTGTATCACACAGTAATGTGTTGCATTTGAAGCTGCTTCTGAGGCAGTTTGGAAATTGTGTTTCGTTTCAGAATACGGAAGCTGAAAAGCTGACCTGGACCAGGCATATGAGCTCATTATGCCTGTGCTTTGTAACTCAGTTGGATCTCCATCTGCTTCCAAATCCAGGTCGCAGCATTAGTTTTGGGCTTTAAAAATCTTCACAGTGTGGTAGTGAAGAGGCACCTTTCTCCACCATTATCTGATAATGTTAAATCAATTTTAGTATTAATATTTCTTGTTTTAATATTTTATCTCATTGCTTTTATTGTTTGTAAGCCATCCAGAATCACGCCTAGGTGAAATGAGTGGCATGTGAGTTTTATATTTATATTTATATTTATATTTAGTCCTCACCAGGAACCCATCAGATATTTCCTTTACTATCAGGATGACGGCATCCCAACATCCTGATAATTTGGCGTTTCAGTGAAGTCAATTTGCAGCTTCTTTTGTAACTGTCTTCTGGGAGGTATCTGATGCTAGCACACAATGCTGGTAGTATAAATGAATCTTGAAAGGGTGACAGTGGGGAGGGGGAAAGAACCTCCTTGTATGCCTGTGATGTATTCTTTTTATAATGTGCTTTTGTTTATTGAGTTTACACTTGCTCTTTTCAGAAGCAAGCTAATTTATATCTGTCCTTTCATAAAAGTCATTGTATGACAGATGAAATGTCAGCAGTAATTAAACAGAATCACTGGGGTATCTCCTGAAAGAAGAGTAGATTGCGCTGGAGAAAGAGATGGAAACATGTGCACAGACTTTATAACTTCACAGCCAAGACTGTCTCCTCCCTCTTTGTCTCTTACTGTTTTATCCCAGTTAAATATGCTCTGGCTTCTCTTCATTTGAATCAAATATTAGTGCATTTATGGTTTACATAAACATGGAGAATACATGGTGTAAAGATGAAGACATACGATCTGGACTATGGAAAGGAGGATCAATTCCATCATCAGCCATAAAGACTCATTGGGTGTCTTTATTGGGCCACTCTTGCTCAGCCCACCTTGCCTCCCAGGGACGTTGGTATGAAGACAAATTTGCAGGAAAGAAGACCTAGACCTCTTGATGGAAAATGGGATATAAAGTTAACGAATCCCTACCTCTTTATAATAAAAAGAGAAGTTTGAGACTACCATAATAAAGAAGTCACAACAGACCGCTGGTCCATTGAGACTATGTACAGATTGGCAGCAACTCTACAAGATTCAATGGTAGCACCATGGTGGGGCAGTACAGTATTGCAGGCTAACTCTGCTGACTGCCAGCAGTTAGATCCTGACTGGCTGAAAGTTGACTCAGCCTTCCAAAGTCCATAAAATGAGGACTCAGATTGTTGGGGGCAAAATGCTGAGACTGTAAAATGCTTAGGCAGAGCTGTAAAGCACTATGAAGCTGTTTATAAGTCTAAGAGCTATTGCTATTCAGGGCAACAATCTTTATGGCATCTGCTGTCAAACCCCATTAGCAAAATCACTATGTAGCATCTGCATATTTCCCTTTCCCTCCTGCCTGTCCTAATAATAGAATTGGGATTCATACACATATACCAGCATATACACAGCTTTAATGTGCTTACAGAATCCCTAAATTCTAAAACATTCAAAAAGAACCCTAAAAAACCAGCCATCTCAAATCTCAGTTCATTCCTTACTGGATCCGGAGCTGGGAAAAAGAGATGAAGGAAAGGAGTGGCGCCCTTGTCAAAAAGCAGTTCATTTAATCCTTTAGATTAAGATGGCTGTGGTGACTAAAATGAAACTGTGCAAATGTTCAAAGGACTCTTTATCATCTTCTGGCCTGGAAAATGATATTGAAAATACTGTGTATCATACTAACAAAAGAAACTAGTGGGTCATTTTACGGTTATAGTAAAATCTATCCTTAATTCTCTAACTGGAAGTAGAATGCACAGTGCACCTAATAATTTTTATTTAATGCTGTATGTATTGCATAATTTTTAGCTCCCTGGATATTGAAAAAAACTCAGATTTTAACCAGATTTTAAGTAATTGAATGTAAAATAAACTGGAAAAATATCATCATCTTAAAAGACATATTTGGCAATGGATCTAGATTTTATGCAAATATATTTGTACATTAGAGGCCAGGTGTGATTATAGACACAAATTCTGCTCAGAACTTTCATACACCATGGAAGAAAAACAATAATTGAAACTATATGTGGAAACCTATGGGCAAAATTTAAGCACACTTAAGCCTACCTACACCTACACCTACACCTACCTACCTAAACCAAACCTACACTACTATAATACATAGCTAAATATACAGGTAAAATGTTTCCTAAATCTACCTTCTTTTACAGATATTCATCAAATCTGTCCTTGCAAAAGAAAGTGGTAATGCAGTTGGGAATTATTTTTTTCATCAGTTGGGTGAGCCAAGTATAGAGCTCCAATCTAACAGCGTGAACTATGCAATTTTCATAGGCCATACACCCTGGATACTTAATAATTGTTTACTCCATACTGTCATACTGTCTGCATTATTAAGTCAATAAATTGGATCTGTGGAGGAAGGAAAAGCTCCAGATGCAGATAGCATTTTAGTATGCATGCATGTATTTATTAGATTTGTATCCTGCTGTATTATTTTTATAAATGCAACAAACATACATAATATTCTTTCCTCCTCCTTTTTTCCCCACAACAACATCCCTGTGAGGTGGTTGTGTTGAGACAGAGTGACTGGCCCAAAGTAATCCAGTTGGCTTTCATGCCTAAGACACGACTACAGCACATAGTCTCCTGGTTTCTGCTTTTTATTATTGAAATCTGGGCTACAAAAGTCTGGATAATCACTAGGCAACACAGTATAATAGTTAATTTCTCTTTACAGCCAGGAAAGTCAGTTTGGTGTAGTAGTTAAGGAATCAGACTAGAAACTGGGAGTCAATGAGTTCTAGTTTTGCCTTAGGCATAAAGCCAGCTGGATGACTTTGGGCTAGTCACTTTCTCTCAGTCCTAGGAAGGAGCCAATGGCAAACCAATTCTGAAAAACTGTGCTAAGAAAACTGCAGGGACTTGTCAGATATGTCAAAATCAGATATGATTGAAAAGGGGAAAAAATGGTTACCATAATGGAAGAATCAGTGAATCACATCCACTTTTAACTTCATTTGCATTCCTGGAACTTAAATCACAGCAGAACAATGTGCTCATATGAGAGTAAACCCTGTTTCAATATAGTAAGAATTTTATCACCATATATGTTATGATCATAAAAATAGCTAAGAAAATGCTTGTTATTTCTGCTAACATCATTCTTTGATGTTATCAGAATCATATGCATTGTTGGAGAAAATTTTTACAAATCCAGCATGTTTATTGTGGTCTTAATTATGACTTAAAAGTGACCGAATTTCTGCAATATGCACATTCTTTCATCATGATTAGCTACCCAATGAAACATAATTCTTGTTTAGGGCCACAGTGTTGACTACAATCACAGAGAGTAAAGTGCATTAAAGCCTCTTGAAATTAATAAGGTTAAGCATGTTATGTTGAATTGTGACCATTGTATTCCTACTGGTTGTTTTCCATTTTAGTTTTAGTTTATAACTTTACGTAAGCATTTTGTTTTGTGTCATTTTTAAAAATTTTCTTTAAAAAAATCTATGGCTACTTTTCACGTTAACAAACTTGACAAACACATAAAGATTTTATATGAACCACGAGAGGGAGACAAATACCAATGATCTCATAGCATTAGATGCATTCGTGGTGACACTGCTGTATTTTAGTGTACATAAACATCATGTAGTGGAAAGTAAAATGTCATCACAGGAAAAATGTGAATTAATCACACAGAATTACTAGAAATGGCAACAGTTGGTAAACTAGCATTTTCTAGAAAACTGATATCAGTTTTAAGTAAGTTGGTAACCCAGGAAGCTTGTCAGAATTTAGTACAGAATAAACACATTCAAAGACAATGGGGACATAAATCAATTGGCATTAATTTCATATTAATCATACAAATAAATTAATTTTGAAATTCATGCATTTCTAAATGGTACAATTTATATTTGAATTCATACACATATAAATAAATTCATACTGTAACATTCAGAAAACCTATTTGTTCTATATTCTTGAGCCTATTTATTTTGCAATACAATATGCATGAATTAAACTTTCTTAAGTTGAACACAAGAGTTTTTGGTACATACTCCTCTCCTTCAACTAATATCTGTAAGTAATATTGTCTGAAAAATTCAATGATTCTGCACTGTAAAATGAAAATGTAGTTAAGCAAATAACTGTTCATAGTATTTCCAGTTAAGTGAAAATATATTTTGACAGATTCTTTTTTTGGCAATCTAGTTTCCCCAAGCTCCCATTTCTACAAAAAAACAACAAAAAAACAACCCCTTAGTAATAAAAAAGAGAATCTCAAATGCTACTTGTCCTAACCCTGACAACCTTGCCAATTTTAATACTTGTGGACTTTAATTCCCAGAATTCCCCAACCAGCATGCTCCACATTAACTCAAATGAAATGGATATCTTACCATTTCTTAATATGTGACCCAAACCTCTTTAATATTATGAATTGTATGTCTCTTCATGACAATTGTTCATATGATATTGGAGAGGATTGTCCTGAAACTCACCTTTTCTTTCTTATTTATTTATTTATTTATTTATTTTTCACATTTCTTAACTGCCCATCTCTCTCAGAAAGGGATTCTGGGTGATGTACAATAGCAATAGGAATAGCACTTAGACTTACATACTGCTTCAGTGTTTTACAGCCCTCTCTAAGCAGTTTACAAGAGTCAGCATAATGACCCCCAACAATCTGGGTCCTCATTTTACCAACCTCGGAAGGTTGGAAGACTAAGTCAACCTTGAACTGGTCAGAATCGAACTGCTGGCAGTCAGCAGAATTAGCTTGCAATAATGCATTCTAAACACTGCACCATCACCAATAAATATCAAAATATAAAAATTGTATATAAAAATTAAAATGTTAATGAGTTAATTTTTTAGCATGAAAAATGTTTTAAAAAATTAAGGAGGCAATAATAATTAAAAATTAGTGGACAAAGTAAAAACATAGAATTTTGTATATTTTTATGTAACATATGTGTAACTCTAGTTCAGAGGTGTCTAACTCAATTTCATTGAGGGCCACATCAGCATTATGGTTGCATATAAGACTAAGTCTAGGTATCCACTCTGGAGGCTCAGTAGGATGCTGTGAGTCTGGATCTTCTGAAGTATAAGGGTGCTGCACTCTTCACGGCACTCTTAAGGTCCCAATAATCCGAGACCGGAGAGTCTGAACAGTAGAGAGACTAAGCCACAGATCTCTCACCCAGAGGGGCAGCAGCAGCTTTGTAGGAAGCGCATGCACTTCAGCAGCGTATGGCTCGGGTTTCTCGACTAGCTTTGGCCCAGGCCCGGCACACACAAGCCTCCCATCCTGCATTTCCTTGCATCTTTGGGGAAAAATCTGAGAAGCGAGTGGCTACTTGTGGGAAAGTACAGCACAGACAAAGAGGAGGAGGGAAAAGCGGAGAGGCAGGGAGGGGTGAGAACTGAAGAAACACATCACCTGAGCGCCTTCCGTCCTTTCTCTTTCCTTCCCTCACCAACCACTCACTTTCAGGCAGAGGGCACTTTAGCCATGCCCGCCCACCTCTGCACTTACTGCTGCTGCACAGCTCATGTTGGAAAGGCTCTCACTACCCATCCTCTGCTAGCACTGCTGCCACTGAAAAGACACCCAAAGAAGCAAGTAGGTAACTACTCAATCACCTCCTCCTACTAGTCCAGACATGTCAAACTCGTGACATCACGTGACATTGTGCAATGTATTGGGATGGTTTTGCCATTGCCAGCAATGGGGTAGGCACAGCTTCCGGCTGATGCATCTGGCCTGCGGGCCGGAGGTTTGACACCCCTGTACTAGTCTGATTGTGGGCCAGATCTAAACACATCACAGGTCGGATCTGGCCTGTGGGCCTTGAGTTTGCTCTAGTCCTTCCCTTGGGCTACTTAATTTCAATATTTAAAATCTTTCTTGGTTGTTGCTAGTTGTTTGAATTATTTCCTAGGTCAGGGTGAGAAGACAGCATGATAAATAGAGAAGCTGAATAGTTAGAGAGGTTGAGTTCCAATATATTTCAACAATTTGAGTGTTCACTAAAAAAGCACCAAAGAGATTCATTTGCTACCATCTACCTTGATTTTTGCAGCCCTTACATGGTAGCCCTGATTCATAATTGATCACCTCCTGCTTGTAAGCTATTTAGAGTTGTATAATTAAAACGGAATAAATGTCTTTACAAACAAACTAAAGTTAATGAAGGAATGGATTCAGGCCCCCCCATTTATAATTAAGGATCTTGAAGTTCTGTCTGTTCTTTTAACTCTCCTGAGTTTTCTAAACATTTAATGATTCTGTTCAGTTTTTTAAAAAAGATTCTGCTCTACCTACGGTACTTTCTCTGTATTCCGTTGAAACCTCTGTTTAATTAAGTTATGTGAACAGTCAACCACAGATACTCCTTTTTTCAAATGCAGACAATTTTTGTAGCCAAAGACCCAATGTGGTTAGAGTAGACTTTCTACCGCCTCCAAACTCTTTCCTTATTATCACCGGAAACCTGTGTTCTTCCTGTACTGTAATTATAATCCTTTCCAGTGTCTAAACAAGATATATTACATCAATAGGGGCTTATTAAAACCAATAAAACCATTTGAGTGTTATTTTAAGTCTTTTCTTCAGCAATCACAGACAAGCAACCTGGTGCTTTCCCACTTGCTCAAATTTTTCATAAGCTTTACAATGTTATCTTTGTGATAAAATGAATGATTTGCCAGGTATGATATCATTGTTTCAGACAATACCTGTTTTGATAACTATGGAAACAATGGCATATATGTGTGTGTGTGTGTGTTGTGTGTGTGTGTGCGCGAAGGGAAAAACATGAATTAAATCTGAAGTTTTCAAGATGCTGAGGAAAAGGAGGATTTGGTTTAACAATTTGAAAAACAAAAGCATTGTTCCATTGCATACAATGTTTTGTAAAATCCAAAGCTGTCTTCATATGATGAAGCCACAAACTAACCCAATTTATAAGGATTACAAGGAATTTTGAAAATTTGAAATGTCTCTGTTGCTATTTGTTTCTAGTACTCTTTATTTTTAATAAAATAGTTTCTGATGAAACTTTATCTTTCATGAAATCTCTAGCAAAATTATTTAGTCATTATGTATTTTCCCTGAAATGTTCCTTTACTATTTTAGTACTAATGACTTGTGATTTTCAGAATTAGTGGTTATTTAATTTCAGAAAATGGATAGTATTGATCATGATCTGACAGTTGTCCTAATGGTATAATGAAATTTTACAGATATTATGTTACTGACATGCAAAATGATACTCAGAATCATCAGTGATTGCAATGGCCTATAGATTTAGTAAATAAACTTTAATCTAAATCTGTATACTTGGAAGAAAAAGTAACATGGCAAATTACGGATTGGTTATTTGTACTGCTCTGTAAGCATACTGGGTCAACAGATGCTCTGTAAGCATACTGGGTCAACACATTATTATATTCATATATAATAAAACCCAAATGCTTTCAAACAAATGAAATCACATATTAAATTAGTAATCTTGGTGGAAATATTTTTTTAAAAGAGATGGGGTGATGGGATGTAGGCTATTCTTTTTAAAATATCAAAGCTGGCATATAATGTTAAGCCATAATTTAATATAAAAAATTCATACCTCAACTAACCTAAGTTTGGTGCATTTACTCATCCCTTCCTCTAATGAAATCATATTAGCATTTTACTCTCAGTTAAACATGTTTAGTGTATTGTCCCAAATTGCTAGCTCCAGGTGCTGCTGGAGGACAACTACAGCATCCTGTAGCTCAGCAATATTTAAAGAGATACATTTTTTTCCATTCTAAAGTTGAAGTAGTCCTCAACTTACAACAGTTCATTTAGTGACCATTCAAATTTACAACGGCACTGAAAAAATTGACTTATGAGTTTTTCATGCTTACTACTATTGCAGCATCCCCATGGTAATCTGATCAAAATTGAGATGCTTGGCAACTGCCCCATATTTATGACGGTTGCAGTGCCCTGGGGTCATGTGATCTCCTTTTGCAACCTTCTGACAAGCAAAGTCAATGGGGAAGCCAGATTTACTTAACAACCATGTTATTAACTTAACAACTACAATGATTCACTTAACAATTGTGGCAAGAAAGCTCATAAAATGGGGCAACATTTACTTGTCTCGCTTAGCAACAGAAATTTTTGGCTCAGTTGTGGTTGTAAGTCAAGGACAACTACCTTGTATTTTGAAAGCAACCAGCAATAGTCAAGATTAACCATACTTTGTCTGAATTTAGATGACACTGATGAAGTATGAAAAAGTATCTTTATTCTATGTCACAATTATAATTATTTTCAGATATTGGAGGCAGCATTCATAGAAACATAGGCAATGACTACGTTCTGCATATGTGCATGGATACTTGAGTTAGACTCATTCATGCACATATGCAGAACATAGGCAAGGGGAATGGCAAGTGATGAAATGTGTTTCGCAGCAATGTATGAAGTTTTGCACCTTATGTTATGAAGTCCATTGCAAACTTGTCATTTTGTATCATTGTGGCTAGCTGCAGATGCCTGTGCAGATGCTCCTAATGAATGGACATATCCTGGAAAGAAGAGCCCAAAATATAAAAGGAGGTGTCCACAATTGGATGCAGTATTCAAGGAGCAGCCTAACCAGCACAGAATAGAATCAAAATATTATTCTATTGCTTTTAATGTACTAAGAATTAGATTAAGTTGTAATTTCAGAGTAGAAAAAAGGACCCAAGGAACAACAATCAGTCTGACACCAACACTTGGAAAGTCCTAGAACTGATAATTATTTGAAAGCATCTTGGGAACAATGCATTGACTATTAGAAAACAGCATGGATTTTGTCAATAAAATGTGTGTTTTCTGGCTCTGTTTATTTCCATTTTTGATCCCTTAGTTAATAGAGAAATGTTGTGGACATAATACATCTGGATTTCATATCTGTTATGGATGACACAATCTTCATGTGGCTTGAAAACTACACTCCAGAAGCACTCATCAATAGAGGTATCAAGCAGTGTGCCACAAGATTTGGTACTGTGTTCAGTATTCTTAAATTTTTCATTAGTGATTTGGATAAAAGTATTTACCAAAAATATTTACCAAAGCTATAATAGACCAAATGCTAGATATAACAACATATTCCATAAATAAAAGAAACAAAACTAAAATGATCTTGATAGGTTATGGAAATGAGTCAAAATAATAGATTAATACTAAAAAAGGGAAATTTTTATGTAAAGTAAATGAAATGAAGTACACTGGAAAAGGAAAAGCAGTAGCAGTTCATTGTCAAGTGTGAAACACCACTACAAGTAAAGTTCTAATTAAACTTTTATTAGTATTACTATTATTACTATTACAATTATTCATGCCAATTCACAGAAATTTCTCTACTTAACTAATGGTTAGCACTAGTTTGGTGCTAGGTAAGGGTCAATGGAATTCGAGAGAGACTGGGTTTAGTCCATTTGTGGCTATGTAGACTTTAGGCTGATTCCTCCTTTGACTCCATTTCCAGGTTTTGCCACTACACATCAAGGCACTAGGATATGGAATGATTTTACTCTTTAAATTATTTTCTTAAATTAAATTCTTTCCCTATATGTCCAGTCAAAATCAGCCTTAGTTAAATTTAAGGGTTTTTAAACCAAGACTACACAGCATATATATATCTAAAAGTGCAGAAATGGAATATTTTTTATTTTATTTATTTTATTTTAATCCCATTTATATCCCGCCCTTCTCCGAAGACTCAGGGCGGCTTACAATCTAAGCACAAATCAAATGTGCTTAGCAATAGCCTTCATTCTATGTATATGCCTGCTTATTAGGAATAGGACTGACATTGTTGTCCTTAATTGACACTTCCTATTCTATTATTTTATTCTAAGTCAATGATTCTTAAACTGGGCATATGTTAGGGGTAATTTGTAATTGCTTCTTTGTGAGACAGCTGTCGAGATGCTTGTGTAAAAGAACTTATTGTGTTTGTAGTTCTTTGGTGGTGATACAGTAATGATATTTATAAGACCTGGAAAAGGGTCATACAGTTTAAAAAGCACTGTTCTAGATCATCATAGAGTTGCCAAAGGTCATTAAAAATGATGCTGTTATCCTAGAGATGCTTGAGCTGCCTGAGATGCTTCTGGTGCTTTTATATTAAGCTTGATTGGATTAATAGGCCTGAACAGTGCCTGGTTGAAAAAAAAAGTAGCTTTGCAAAGTAGTAATTCAAGATGCAGAAATAAAGCACAACTAATTAGTAAGATGTCCACAGAACTGCAATTATCTGTAGCAATTCCACCAGGTAACATCAGGGCCAGAAGTGAGACAATGAAGTATTTCCTTCACTCCATCTTAGGCCAGTCTAGGACTATGTAGGACTATCACATGTAGCTACTTTCTCCAAGAGCTGTCTCAATTGATGACCATTATAGAAGTTGCTTTTCAAAAAGTTTCATTTTAGACTCTTCTATCACATCCATTAAACTGTTAACTAAAACACTGTAAAGCGTAAACATTGTTGAACAATGAGTTATCTTGAGTGCAGTTGCAGAAAGCATATAAATCTACTTTGCAAGGAAGCAAATAGCTACACACATGAACTGTCATGTGTGATCTAACAAAAAATGATAGAATGGGCTTTGTGTTCCCTGGGAACTTTAAAAATTCTGAGATGCTCAAAGCTGGAATGTATTTGAGCAGCTCCCCCCAAACTTTTATTTCATAGCATTTCATGATAATCTAGTATTTTCCCCTCTGCTTTTGGGCTATTGCAAGTGAAAAACTTTATACATTAATACTTTATATATTAACAGAATTTCAGAATTATTGGAATAACACTTGGAATATTTTCAGTTTGTCTAATAGCTTCAAAAATTGAGCTACTTTGGAATGGGATCTCCTCCATGTATAAGGTCCAGGACAATTGCCATCTTTATGCCCTGGTTGAGAAAGCGTCTATATTCTTTTCTGTTGGATCTATGCCATTCCTCAGGTTGATGCCAAAGTTAACATTCTTTTTCTCTGTACACAAATTTAAAAAAATAACACATTGCTAGTGCTTCTTTCTGTTTCTGTTATGTCATGTAGCAAATCTCCATTGCTTTCAAAATTCCTAGTTTTGGTATTTCCACAAGTCTGCATTTTAGAACATTTTCATACTCATAACATATTCTTATCTTCTCCCAGGATCTCAAGAGGTAGAAATCAGGATGTACCAAGAATTTCCAATATAATTGCACAGGCCACCTTCAAGCACTGGGCAGTGATATATTGCCATTTTTTAAAAATGGCATTCACTGCTAGAATGGCATTTCCATCTCCATAGATGCAAGGCCACTGACACAAGGATGCATGAAAATGGCTTGTGGTTGGAAACCTCAGCTATGGTGTATTCTGTATGTGCCCTAAGAAAATGATCTAAAAAACAGAGCTCTCCAACCAGGGACCAATTCTGTTGAGAAAGGTTTTTCCACAGACAGGAGAGTGCATGGTTTTGTGTGCTGCCTGCATCCCATGGTTAGGGCTTTGTTTGTGCGGACCAGTTGCTGGCATGCTGCAGCCCCTGATTGGGGACCCCTGATCTAAAAGATTTCCAACATTCTTTTACCAATTCACACATGGCAAAATTACAAATCTGGCATCAATTTTAGCAATTTTCAGTGTGGATTAACAAATACATTAAACATATTTGTCAAAATATGTCAAATATAATTTTGTAGTATAAAGAGAGTGAAAATGTCCCAGAAAAGAAAAAAAATATCTGGAGCAAAAAATCTTAAGTAGAGATCTAAAAAAAAACTACCCTCTCCCAAAAAAAGAGGTATCCTTTTGAAACTCCTAAAAAAATTAGAAGATGAGCCAAACCACAGGGGATGCCCGAATAAGACACAGCTGACTCAGTAATTCTGGGAGTTGAAGTCTATGAGTCATAAAAGAGCCAAGGTTGCCTACCCCTGGCCTAGGATGGCAAAACGAATCAAGTTGAAAGATATGAATAAGCAAATTAAACTTTTTAAAGAACTGTGAAAAATAGTACTTATTCAGTTCCTTAACAGCACCCCCCCCCCACACTACTGCTATTCTATTTCCTTAAAAAAGGAAAATGGAAATGTTTGGAGTGATGGCATGGTATACAAAAAATTCTACAGAAGTATTACTCTCATGTCAAAAGCTTGAGAGAAAAAACATTGATTTTATGTCAGGACGAGAACATAGTCCAAGCCATTAATGAATAAAAATAGCTTAAATGTAATGCTGTATCTAAAGCTACACTTGTATATTCACTTACCCGGAAGTAAGTCCTACAAAGGTGATGGGATTTGCTTCTGGGTGTCAGTCCACATCTATAATATGACTATCAAAAACAGTTTTCATACAGATGTAGAAAAATATCTCTATGGATAGATAATAGAACTGCAACATAGAGATCTTTTCTTTCTTATGCTTGACGTCTGCACCATCACTCTCAAATGTGAGATTAAAGGTCAACCGATTGTCAAAAGCACGATGTATTCCATTTTGAATTCCTGTATCTAGAATTTAATTTCTCCATGGATCTGCCCATGTGCAAAAACATCAAGTTCCCACCAAGATTTTAATGCAGAACAATGGAGGAACCCTTAAATTCCCACAATGAAGGAATGGATTGTAAAGATCTCAGAAATGGCAAAACAGATCTGTATAGTCAGAAATAAAACAACAAATACTTTTATAAAAGACTAAAAAAATCTTTATGCATTTTTTGCTCAAAAAGGAAAAAAAACAAAGAGAGGATTTATGGTTTTGATGATTGAAAAAGGACTAAATAAGGGACTGAAGAGATTCTTGTAATGGCAAGAAAAGGAAGGGATAATGAGTTTGTTTATAACCATTTAAAAGATCTGAT
Source organism: Vipera berus (assembly GCF_964194415.1). Taxonomy (NCBI): domain Eukaryota; kingdom Metazoa; phylum Chordata; class Lepidosauria; order Squamata; family Viperidae; genus Vipera; species Vipera berus. Next base: position 32,521,320 of record NC_138204.1, read on the forward strand.
ACTACTTTGCTTTTTGCATTTTCTTTTTTCATATTTTTCTTTACATTTGCTTTTTATTTATATAAAAATTCTTAGTAAAAAGTATATAGATGGACAAAAACACCAGGTTCCCGAAGTCCATCATCTCTTTTGGAAAAGCTAAGTGCTGGATAGTATTCTTACAGAAACATACCATGGGTCAAAGGTTTATGTATAATCAACTAAAGTGGCAATCTTAACTTAGCTAAAGTTCATGTATTGAAAGGTATTTAACTCTTCTTTAAAGCACATAGTTATTATTCAGACCCTTATGCATAATACACACAAGAATTCCTGATTAAGCAGATCCATCTCAATAGATTCTAGATTCTAGTCCATTAAAACTAAGGCTAGAGTTAATGTATTAGCATTTAAGAGACTCTGGGCTCTTCTATGTTGTGTGATGATGGAGGTTCTCCTGTGTATTTTGAAACAAAAAGCAATTCTGCAAATGCATTCACTTTGTGTGTTCTCAATCCTCCATTAAAGTGAAGAAAGTATGCTTTATGAGCAAAGGAATTTCATGTGTGCCCAGATACTCCCATAACAATAGAAGTGATGCAAATACATCTGCTGGAAGCATATGTCACAGTACTTTCACTAGTGAGAAATGGCAACTCAGAGTTATACACCTTTGAATGCCCCACAAAAGAATGTGACACCTTGGATTCTACTTTTTTTGTTTTATTATAAAGAAAGGTAAGATAAGCATTGTGAGTCAAAATGTGCAAGTACTGTATAAACAGCACCACAAAGAAAATAAAAAATAATTAAAAAAAACATGGAAAACGCACTTTTCATAAACTGTAATTCTGCTTTCTGTTTTTTTCATAAATAGACAAAAATCCTTGTCAGCAATTTTAAATAGATGGACATATGGCTGAAAAAATATAATAATGCCATATAACATGGATATAAATTGTCCATTTCTTGCTGTACAAATAATAGAAACGGGTTTGGCAGGGTTTTTTTTTCATTTGTTTTTTTATACACATCTCCATTCTATGTATAACTAAAAAATGTGCTACAATTAATATAAAATGCTTTTACTATAAAGTAAACTACTATTTCTTCCACAAAAGAATTTTAAAGATGTCTTTAGCACACTTCTAAAACATTTAAGTAAGCTACTTACAACTATCCAACAAATTATATTTTCCATGGTCTTTTTTCACATTGTTTCCTTCTCATATTTGCACTTTTGCTTCCCAGCTACTATGTCCACCCATTCTCCAAACAATAGTTTTGTTTTTATTTTGAATTTAAATCTTTGCCAGACATTCAAGGCCTTTTGCATGTACAATATTCACACAGACTTCACATTTGTCTTGCACAGAGTTTAGTGCCTTTTAGCAAGTCATCGTAAGAGCATCTCCTCCTGCTGAGCCAAGCTAATGCCGTTGAGTGCTGTGCCATAGTCTGTGCTGAATCTAAAAAGCAGTTCGCTAGGAAAATGGTCCTTAGCTAAGCTGGTAGCAAGCAAGAAAGTTGTGTGAGGGATGGGGTGAACCATTATCAATTTTGCTCTTTTATGATCTATGCACGGTTGGCTTCCACATACAGTAGACTTCTGAGAAGAGAAAGGAAGGGAGGAGGAAGAAAAGATACAAAAGACAAAGGACAGGCTGCTCTCAGAATCAAGATATGAAGCCATGCTCTCTTTTCCATGTGACTTGCTTGATGCCCACCTGGGTAGCCTGTGTCACAGACTCACTTAAGTGTCCTTCCTTTTCACCTTTGCAGAATGGAGATGTCAAGGCTTAAGTGAGGTAGAGTGACTTGTCCCTTGGCAGCATGCTGTAAGAAGAAAAAAGAGGGGACGTGAGATTGTGACAAGCTGCTAAAAAAAAAAAAAACCAGCATAGCAACCATGAGACTAGCAGGTACCCCTGTGTTGTACCTGTGCATTGTGAGGTCCACATTGTAAGAGACAGTTCGGAAATTAAAAATCAACAATCTGTCTTTTTCTGCTTGACGTTCACCCATATATGGCAAGGGACAGTCTCAAGGAACAAGTTCACCCATATATAAGGACAGTCTCAAGGAACAAGCACAATAACTGCTTGCAGGTAAGACTAGCTCATTAGCCTATCTGGAAGCAACTGACTCGGGAGCACCGAAACAAAAAAAACATCCAAGCCCTGCATGCCATTCAGACATTACAGTACTGATGTTGCCCATTACCACAGAGATAAGACCAATTATAGTTCCATTGTCAATCACAGCTGGACATGGGCTATGGCTGAGAATGAACTGCATGACTGGCCAACCAAATAACACTCAGCCTTCACATTTGGAGCAGTAGCACAGGACAGTGGAGGATATGGCTTCTGTTCCAATGCCCAACTGGCACTCCAGATATCAAAGCATTTGCAGCTGTTGCTTTTAGAAGGCTGTTGGGCCAGCCAGAGCACACAAGTAGCATGCCTGATGTATTGCCATCCGTTTTCAAACGGTTAACCAGGCTTTGTTATTTTTTGTTTCAGAACAGGCCTTTACATACCAACTGACTGGAAATACAATTCTAGGTGATGCATCATTCTTTGGGTGGTAATCCTCAAAAATGACAGCCCAAAGATACCAGATCAGTGCTGGGATACATAGTTTACATGCATAAGGTTCCAGGCTGAATTCTTGGAGTTTGCAGAGAGGGGTGGGGGAATCTGTAAACTTGGAGAGCTGCTGTCAATCGGATAGTCAATACAGAACTAAATGGAATGTGCAAGTCTTACATTCCATCCATGATAAAATGTTTTCATTCTCTACAGTTTGCCAGTCACTATTCTTACAGCTGACATCATTGTGGGTGCAAACTGTGGATGTGCACTTTTATACTACTATATTGCATTTGTTTTATAATCTACTTAAATAATTCACTGTTGTTATACTTAACTGAGACTGGCATTGAGCTACAACTTTAGGTAAAAAATTAAATGTGGTGATTATACTTCTAAATCCATTCTAATCCTGGGACCTCCTGGGACCTCCTACCCATGTGGTGAAATGATACAGCTTAGTATCAAAGTTGTAAAGGGCCATGTAGGCCACAGCATTTAGCTCCCTGCTTAGTGTGGAAATGCATGTTAAAGCAATCCAACGTTTGCTTGAATACATCCAATGAAGAGGATCACCACTCTTGGAAATGTACTCCACTTTTGAATTGCTCTTCCATTCCTAATACTCAGATGCTGCCTTAATTTGAAATCATTATTCTGTTTTCTGCATCCTGGGACATCAAGAACAGATCTTAAGTTCTTCTGCTCTCCACTCCATCTAGCGCATATTATTGTATTGTTATTTTTCAAGGCTACCTATGCAGTTTCCTCTGCGACTTTCGTAGGAGTCATGTTGCTCCTATATTGCTTAGATTCTCCTCCTTCTTCTTTGCTCAAATCCTATTCAGCTCAAATCCTTTTTAAAGCATGGTGCTCAGCCCTGGATTGCAATACTCAGGGCTTTTTTTGTCATAGAATGCCCAGAACGGAGTTCCGGCACCTTTTTTGGATGGAACCTTGTAGGGTAGGCAAGGCGGGTGGTATGACGTGTGTGAGTTCCGGCACTTTTTTTTTTTTTTTTTTTTTACAAAAAAAGCAATGGCAGTCTCAAGGTAGAATCTGACCAATATGGAACAGAATGATTTGAGAATAATTGTATTAGATAAGACCAAAATTGGCTTCCTTATTTGCAGCCATTGTGCTGTTTCTCTTAGTGACAATTATGAAAAGTTACAATGAAGAATCCATTAATCTCTGCCCCTCTTCACCCATTTTCCTGCTAGTTACACTTAGTAGTGTTATCTGAGTTTGCATGTTTTTCCTAACAGGAACCATTTATTTTCTTTTTTGTCAACTTCCACAGGTTGTAGCAACAAAAAAGTGTGTTTTGCCTTCTTAGAAAAGTTGACTAGGGCAAAGATCAATTCTGATTATTCTTTTAATAAAAAAGGCAATGAATGGCTCCACCATTCTGACCTGAATATATTTTATACTTGCTGAATGCTAATAGATATGGATTTGCTTTGTAACACAGGCTCATAGAAATACGCTGCTGCAAATAGACTTCTAAAGTATGTTTTCACTCTCACACACAAAAAGATGGAAATGCTAATCTGATACTAAATGTTACTGAAGATTTCTGCAAAATCAGCTAAATTCTGAAAGCCTTATCAAATTAAAACCCATAACTGGTTTCCCCATTTAAGAGCTTCACGGAAGAATTTCAGCTAATTAAATTGTGCAACTTCCAAGTTGTCTAACCCCATCCCCTCAACCCATTCACAATTTTCCAGATAAAACTATAATGCCTTTCATTGCATTTCATAATGAGTGAATAATTTTGCCTTATTGGAAACTAAGAACAAAAGAACTATCAGAGTGAGAATCAGTGTTGAACCTAACTACTGTACAGTTTAATGACAGGTATCCCTTAATCAATACAAAGCAGGCTGTAAACTTGCATTTTAGATGGAATAAAGCACATACAGTATTGTATATGTGGTGATACTAAACATTTCACCACCAATGTATCTTGTTGGATTCAAGAATTTTCTCCAGAACTATTTTTTTCTGCTGGAAGTAGACTATGGAGAAAAAATTAAGAGATAAAAGAGGTTGCATCAATTGTATATCCTTCCTCTATTAAAAACTGGATGGCTCTACTCTTTTTTATGTGCCTGTAGTAGGTTCATACTTAAGTGAATACATCTAAGTTCAAAATGAATTTCAGCCCTCTGTTATGGAATGAAAATATACTACAGCACTTGTTTGTCAAAGGTATCTATGGTATCCACTCTCTCATAATTCATTTATCTGTCCTTTTTACAGTCTGCACTTAGCATGTTCTATCTTTCTACCCTTAGCACAGAATTAATATGAACATGAATAGCATGGTCCTCTAGTATTAGAGCTTCATTAATTTTACAAACTGCTCTCCCAAACACATTATGGATATTGTTATAAATAATTGAATTTCAACTAAGTGCCTTTCCCATGTTTATATTTGCTCCTTTTTCCCCTCTAAAGATATTTCTTCACTTACTCAAGTGATTTGGAAGATTATATCATTTTGTCTACATCTTCCAGTTTCCAACATGAATTAGTGTGGTCTGTTTTTGTTTGGACAAACTGACTGTATGCAAATCAGCAATATGTGTGGTTTGCTTCACAGCCTTAACACACAATTCAGACTATTTATTCCAGAGTGCTCACATGCATTCTCTCTATCCATGTCAGCCCTTCAAGGTAGGCTAGATCAAGAAACAGATATAGCAGAGATTCCAGGAACACCTTTTACTGTTGAAGGGTAGAAAAATAAAATCTTGAAAACCTGTTAACGAGTTTTTTTCCTACCCCATAGTATATCAAAGATAATCAAGATGGGATTAATTTGAGTTTCTATCTCAGACATTCCTCCTCTTTGTCAGGACTTTTTTCAAATTCCCTTTTTAATGGTTCACTCATTTCTTCTCCATTCCCAAGGCCAGGTTTATTATTCTTTACATAAAGAGTTTAAGAAATACAGCCTAAGTTGTAAAATTATATTAAGATATCCAGACAGTGAAGCTTGAATATTGGCAAGAAGCCTAATATATTTAAACCAAGGTGAAGAACAATGAAAACACAGCAATAGCTTTAACTAGTGTAGTCACAATTATTCCAGTAAACAACTATCTTAGCAAAACAATTCATGGTATATCCCAATTCAGATTTCTCCAAGGGCCTTAGGCTGCTGGAATTCTGGTGAAAAACAAGACAGCAAATGGAAGCCATGTCATGTTGTAAAGAATGATGTTAAGCACACACATTCAGAAGATTGTGCAAAAAAAAAAGTAGCCCCATCTTTCAGGGCTAAAATGCTCCTTGCTAGGCCAGCAAAATCCAGACAGTTTCATGTCTTGGCTGCTTCAGTTTCCAAAAGACACAGATTTGCGGTTTGTGGGGCAGCACACATTAAATGGGGCAAGGCTTTAACAGCATAATTTCTGTCACCATCTTTAGTTTTTGTCCTCCTTATGCTGAAGCCTTTGACCAGTGGTCTAGATAGCCTACTATTGCATTAAGTACTGTATTCCATTTTTCTGATTTTAGAAAATCCATCCCCCCCAAAAAAAATTCTATGGTAAATAAAAAGAACAGTGAAAATTATGATGGCACTGAAAATTATAATGGCTATAGTGGAATAACATAAATGATTTAAAGCATATATTGTAAAGAACTATTGTCATGGTATAATAAATGGAGGTACGTCAATACTTTGGATTGCTTATACAACCGTACATATGCAGAAATCTTATGTTAGCAAGTGAGAAGGCTGGAACCAGTTCATAGTAAAGAAGGAGTAGAGGGTTTTTTGTAAATTAACCCATCTTTCTATTTGTTCTCTCTTATTAATCAGCTCCATCACTCAGTCTTCATCATAGAAATCTTCCTGTCTTAGATAGTCTTCATCATAGAAATCTTCCTGTCTTAGATATATTACTAGGTAAAGGTAAAGGTTTCTCATGTCCAGTTGTATCTGACTCTAGGGGGCGATGCTCATCTCCATTTTTTCTCTGCCAAGGGAGTCAGCATTGTCTGAAGATATTTCCGTGGTTATGTGGCCCATATACCAAGGCACATGGAACGCTGTTACCTTCCCACCAAAATGGTACCTATTTATCTACTCTCATTTGCATGCTTTCGAACTGCTAGGTGAGCAGGAGTTGGGGCAAGTAAAGGGAGCTCACTCTGTCATGTGCTGTTCAGGTCTCAAACCTGGGATGTCAGCTGACAAGCTCAGCATCTTTAACTGCTGAGGTACCGAGGCCCATATTACTAAATATAACAGACCAATTCTTAATCAAAAGAAAGAAAATTAATCTTTTGAATAAAAATAAAAATTGAAAAAACAGAAAGTTAAAGTTTCTGTTTCTGTTAGATTAAATGCAGTTAGTTTTCCTCTGATAATCCATGCAATTGTTTTGGGAACAAAATAGATTTTTTTCTTAGAAATGCAAAATCTAAATAAAAGCACTCATGTTCAAAGGAAACATGTATGTTTTGGAACATGGTGTTTTGTTTACTTCATTATTCTCTCTTTGTGACCTTAAATGATAAATTTCCAATTGTGTAAATAAATGCAGTTTAGAATCCTTCTAAATAAGTTGGGAGTTTTTTATTTTGTTTACTGGCCTGCAGTGGTTAATCCCACACTCTCTGCTGGAGTAATCGTTGTCCCAGTCAGTATTTCCTGGAGCGTTTGATGCACCAGGTGATCGGGGTCCAACACTGTTCTGAAACTCGGATGAAATATGTGAAAAATCCTAAGAACAGAAGACAAGGACAGAAGACAGGAAAGTTAGAACCCTGGCAGAACAATTTGGTTTTATATATATAACCATTTCATGAAAACATTTAAGAAGGGGGAAATCCCAGATGAACCAATTATGCTGAGATATGAACAGCTGTGAACATGCTGAAGATTATTTCAGATTATTTATTCTGTAAAACAATTTGCTGTTTTCTCACTCATTCTAGCTTTACAAACTATTGTTCTGAAAAAAATTATCTCACATTTACTGTCTTACTATGCATAAGAATAAATACTTTTCCCTTTATCATTTTTTTCTTTGCAATTGTAGCCTTTCCCCCCACATGAACTGCATCTCTCACTGCAGTTTTAACAGAAGCCATGTTCTGGTAGTTCCAAAAAAACCTGAGAGAGACTCCATGTGAAATATTGTTTTAGATATTGCCCTAATCAAGTTTTCTGAAATCTGCACCCTCCAGATGTGCTATGAATGTTGGTAACTTGGCACTCTCAAAACCATGGTCTCCGTATACCTGGAGGCATACAGCTGGGGAAAGCTGAAATCATAATAACAACTAAATTTAAATCCCAGTGAAGCTCCTGAAGGAAATAAACAAACCATTATTTTATTTATTTACAACAATCAGGGTAGCCTCAAAACAGGGCAATCATAAAATTTAAAAAAGATGTTCTACACAAATTTAGCTTGACAGAAACAATGATGGAAAACAACCATTGTCAAACCTCCAGGTTGAAGTTCACTTACTCTACAGAATTGGGATTTGACTTATTGCTACTTCAACTTCCCAATGAATAATCCATAGCTCATTTTGATTTAAATCACTACACTAATTTGCCACAATAATAAATAAATAAATAGTAGAAATAGGTATACAAATTAAATAAATAAATAAAAATCCCATCCAGTTATAAAAGGCAACTTAAGGGCTATCAAAATCATGGTTCATGTTTGCAGGCAACAATAATTATAAATGATTGTCTATAGCATTCATTCTCCTACCACTAACCACTAATAAGAAATTCATATTTTTTTGTTGGAGATTGCTATAGTAGAGGAACAGGAAGTTTTTATTTGGCTTGAAGGGGGAACAATAACCCTATTTAAAAATATTTCTAGGGAGATTCTCAGTCTTCCAGGTCATGGTTGTCCCAAAAGTGCTTTCCAAAAGGCAACTGGAAACAAACATAGGAACACGACTGTAAAAGCTAGTAAGGTCACATTTTTCAAATGTTTGGACAAAGGCAAAGGAGTTTTAAAAGGAACTTGCTTCAGCCACTATATTTCTTATTTTAGCAAAAAAATAAAACTAAGTAGGAGAAAATTACATTGCCAAATAATTGTTACCAAATATTAGGAATGTAACATGAAGATACTTTGGAAACTATAAAAGTAGCACAGGGAATTCTGTGAAGGCATCACAGATAGTCCTTGACTTACAACTATAGTTGGAACTGGAATTTCCATCACTAACTGATATGGTCATTAAGTGAGTATCACGTGAATGTGCCAGATTTTGAGAGGGTGTGATTTTTTTTGCCAAAACAGTTAAATAAATCACTTGGCTGTTAAGTAATCACACTCTTAAGTAAATCTGCCTTTCCCCACTGGTTTTGTTTGCCAGAAACCAGCTGGGAAGGTTGTAAATGGCAACCACATGACCCCAGAATGTTTCAACCATCATAAATACATGCCAGTTGCCAAGGGCCTGAATCTCAATCACATGACTGTGGTGATCCTGCAACAGTTTTAACAGTTTTCCCTCCCCACTGTGTCCTATTTGCTTTCGTATTTTTGTATTTTATTCTATAATCTAATAAAATGTTACAAATAGTTTTAAAGTCTGAAGACTGATTGGATGTCACTTTTTGAGCATGTTACAATTTTGAATGGTTGCTAAATGAATGGTCATAAGATGAGGACTACACATGGGAAATGGCACTGCTTGGAGTGCTTGTAAAATTCCATGGATTCCCCTGAGAGGCACCTCAAACCATGAGATGGGCAGCAAATAAGTTAGTTAGCTAGTTAGTTAGTTAGTTAGTTAAACAAATAAACAAATGCCTGAAAGCAACTCCTTATATTAAGAGCTGGTTAACCATGATTTATTAATTATACCATAACTGGCTGGATTCACATAATGCACTAAGTCAAACAGGCTTCTGTATGGCTGGCACACAATGTGGACTCAGTCAGTCTCTTCCAGAATCCCTTTTCGTACAACTTTCAATGCAGAGTAGCAGGATTGCTAAAATTAGTAAACTAGCACGCATGTGCGGGGGAACCTTTACCTTTATACATTTAAGCAAACTATAAACATGCACAACCTATTTAAGAATGGTTGCTTCAGAACTCAGCCACTCACCTGCTGGCCTGGTGGTGAAGAATTCAGTGGGGGCTGTACCTGTAGTGCCATAGAAGGAGACAAAATAGGTTGCTGGGGGACCTGCTGCATGCTGAGGGGCTGGTTGAGGATGGAGCTCTGCGGGTGATGCAAAGAGAGTTGCTGATGGAGAGGGGGGCTAATTTGGAAAGAAGGAGGTGGCGAGGCACTGATACTGGGCAACATGGGTTTGGAACTGAGGGTCCTGGAGAGGCTGGGGTGAGGGTGACCACGGTAACTCTGCAGATCCGATGGAGACAAGAAGGAGCCCAAGCCAGGATAAGGTGATGAGGCTTGCGGTGGCATTGTATACAAGGGCTGTTTGGGTGGGATCATTTTTGAAGGTTGGCTGCTTTGAACATTTTTTGTCTCGCCTTGGTCAGCTGAACTCTATGAGAGAAACACACAGACGAACACATGAAGAGAACAAATTGCAATGAAAATGCGTTAAGTGAAACTTGGACCTCTGGATTAATTAATGAGCAACATCATTTGCCTCTCTACAAAATCTTTATCTTTGCTTCCACTCATGATAAGAAGATATTTAAGTTTAAAATACATGACTGAACATCCCTTTCCAACATATGAATCTCATACAGATTTTTTTTAAATCAAATGGACATGGAGATGTGTTCATGCTAGCTTTTCTTCACTTCCTGTAACTTAAGATCACTGAAGCAAGCAGACAACTAAATTTGTGTTAATGGCTCATCTTCTATATAGTTCTGTAACATCTATGGCTAATGCCATTTTCTTTTCTCTCTAACCTGTATAAACTCTGTTAGAGATTTCACAATTGCTTGAGTAGTGTGGAATAACTATTTTAGAAAAAATAACAGCTAATAAAATACTGGATTTCTTAAATAAGACCTATACAGTAATCATAATCTCTGGACATTTAGGGCTGTGCCATTTGTTTTCTCAGTTACAAAATCGTGCTTGGTAACATATGTATTGAATGAAGAGCCTTGTTCATAAGATCCAGCTAACAGAGGTCAATTCCAAAATCTTTTTAGGAATCTAGTCTTGGTGTTCCCTCACTATCCCTAGGTGTAAAAATCTAATACATGCATACATTGTAAGGGCCTTAGTCCCCTGAAGGCCACTAAATCTTCTGCTTTAATGGTGCAACTGAATCACAGTGGTCTTGATTTGAGACTTCACATTATTTCTCACAGTATAAATGGTGTACAATTAGGTAAAAGTCTACAGTTTTCGATGGTTATATTAGATGAAGAATAAGTGGCAGAAAAATGTGCAACAAACTTACTGCATTTCCCAGCACTATGTTAAATCAACTCTAGAAAACATTTTGCTCATTAATACTGTAAGTAGTACCAGCAGCACAATTGGAGTCAAGCTTAATTAACATAAAATTCTTCAGGGTCTACAGCATAAACATATAAAAAGCTTTGTACCCAGAACTAGTTAAAGGATCAAATAACAGATTACTTTTTTTCCAATACATGAAGAGCCACTGCTAATCAAAGTAGCCAATTTTGGACCAAATAAAAGGCATTTTATTATATCATTATTTCATTTAGCTGCATGTTTTACTTATTCAATGCTTAAACCAGAGGAAGACAGACTTTTGGGCCCCTGAACCAAATTGAAATTTTGAAAGCATGCTGAAAGTGCTTTCATAAAATGCTTACCATAGTGGGACACAATCGTGCAGGGATTTTTTTTTACAATAATAAGGAAATAATCTATTTTGTTCTTTGGGCAGTCCACCTTGCAATCTAATTTATAACTTTGGGGATTTTTTGGTAATTTCCCAACTAAGGATTAACCAGAAGGCAACATGGTGATTTTATCCCACTGTCTCTACAGTTATGGTTTTTGCCAATATTCTTGATTATTTTTCTGTCTAACAGGCAATTCCCAGGGAAAACAACTGGGCTACAGCTCTAATCACTTAAATTTTCCAAGAATCCCTATGTAGCCTATATGACAATCTCAGACATTATTGGAAATAAATTGATCTTGAAGCTAACACTTTGATTTACAATCAGCTTTCCATTTATTTATTTTAAAATACATTTTTAAAAGTTAAGTAAGATGAGACTTGCAGGTGCCCATAAGCACCATGTTGCTAATCTCTGTTCTTATCCATTAGGATCCTTCTTTATTCTCATAGTTTTGACAATTGCATATGTTATCTGCTATGCCACCTGCTTCCATTTTGTGGTTTGCTTCAAATGCAGACAATTTCTAACAGAATTTTATTTATTTACCTCTCTAAGGCAATAGACATATTTTAAAGTATTTGCTTGCAAAGATAAATGGGTTTTTCTCTCCAAAATCTTTCATCCCAGCTATATTTAAATATGAAAGTCAGATTTTAAAACTGTCTTTTTTTGAAAAATAATTCCACAACAGTTATCATTACTGCTTTGCTAAATGCCGTAAGATAGTGTGCCAATGAATTAGATGCAGCATGAATGGAATACCAATATCAGAATATTCAACTTTAAACTCATTCAGTGCAGTTTTGAATTTTTTGAAACACTTAACCCAGTGAAAGGGACTAAGATTATTTCCTTTTTGACCTTTTTGCCACAGCGCTTAACCTTCAAGCATGGCTCAGTTAACTCTCCAGGCAAAGTTCCTTAGTGCTCATTGCACAGCATGAAGTGTATAATTACTTGATTTTAATTATAGTAAAATTAAAATGATGTAGAGGTTTAAAAAGTAAATTTATTTTCTTATAATATTGACATTAAAAGCATTTCTGCCTGGCCACTGCATGGTGGATTTATGTAAAAGGACTCTGTAATATAATGAGAGAAAGAGACAGACAGACACAGAGAGAGAGAGAGAGACAGACAGACAGACGGAGCTCTGTGTCTACAACACAAAGAATACTTTCCCATCTTCTCCCTCAACTGTGTTTTATCCCCAGGGCCACCCTGCCAGTCCATAGCATGCTTACTGAAATCTCATGCCAATAGCAAATGAAGAAGCAGGTCTCTGCATCATTAAAGAAAAATGCCACGTGACGTTCTGTGAACTGATAGGTCGAGATGATCTGTAAATCAAGATTCTGTTCTTTGATCCTCACTATTAAATATTTCTGCCTCCCCCTTTTAATAGTTTCATTATAATAAAATAATGTTGAAATCAAAGCAAACCAGCATGTAAAATGCACTGCTAATTAAGAAGAAAATGCTAATGTTAGCTATAACATATACTGTAATTCCCTTACATGTAACAGCTGTTGATCTAAGGTAGCAGTTCCAAGCTCACTCAAAAATGTCTATGGATTAGCAAAATGGATAGGCTTTAAAATATTATTACAGTCCAATGTCTCCTTTGTTTTATTAAATATTCCAATATTCCCCACATATATCTATGTTACACGTTCAGCATAGACATGCTGCCATTATTATATACAGGAAAACAATTGCAACTGCATTACCTTTGCTCATAATTGATTTTCAGGTAGTCAGTGGGTCATACTGTGCATACACACACACACACACACACACACACACCAATGCAGTCCCAGTCACCTATTGAATTAATCCTGAAACAGAATTAATGAAATAAATTTAAATGTGATGATTCTATTTTTGTTTTCTCTCTCTTTAATTTTTACTTTCTCAACTTATTTATTCTTTTCTTTTACTTTCTCACTGAATGGTGTCCATTTTTAAGTATAAATTTTATATTCTATATCAATTCAATTCCAATTCCATACCAATTCAAATTCCAAACAATTCTACTCTTGTTGGTTATATATTAAAAACTATTGTTTTATTTTTGCTTCTTTTTATTACTGGAGAGCAAAATTTTCTTCAAATACAAAAAAGAAAGAAAGTGAATATAACTAGTGAAGATAATCCCATCTAATGCAGCCGTCTCAACTTGTTCCTCAAAATATAGATTTAAATGCTCATCACCACACCCACTGGCTGAGGAAGATGTAGTCTGATGTTATAAATTCAATACACGCGAATTGCCATGTCAGCTCCTGCTATTTGAATCTTGTTGGAAGGATAACAAAGTTAAGATATCAGACACATCTCATTGAATGAACTGGACTTGAATCCCTTCCTGCTCTGACTCTGCTCTTGTAGGTTTTGATGTCAAGCTCAACTGCCTGGTTTGTGAAAACATCAGATCATATGCCAAAGGTATCCTTAAAGAGTTATGATTGCTACACACACACACACACACACACCCCTACATGATCACATTTTGGATACTTGACCATAGGCTTGCATTTATTCATGACTAGTTGCACCATCCTGTGGTCAAATATGGTCAATTTAGGAAAAAGTAATTACTTAACAACCTTATGATTCACTTAATGACCACTGAATGACCATTTGATTTGCTTAACAATTGCAAAAAAAGATATGATGGAAATTCTGAGCTCAATTGTGGTTGCTAATAAATACCTGTAATAAATTGATCCTATGTGCTGCTAGGACCTATCAATCTTCATTAAAACCTTTGTCTCTTTGCCTCACAAAAAATCTGATCTGCTAATGAACCATGACTACTATTTTAATCTTTGCGGATCTCAATGCCTGAATAGACGGAGACTAACATCTGCCTATTGATTTTTCTGAGAGCACTATATTAATTGTGACCTGGACATGAATGACTTGGCTAAAGCTTCTGGACCAGGGTATAGACTGAGTAAGGTTCAATTCTCTAGAAATTATATTTTAAGGAGTTTAAAATACATGCAGAGAATTTTCAAATTTCCCTTAATTATATTGAAAAGTAAGTATTTAGGCATATTTCTATCTCAAAATACTGGATCTAGTTGTGCCACAGAGTGAGCTCATAACCTGGTCTCAAAGATTGCAAGGAAACCCCAGGACATTCAGCGTTATTTTCTTGAAACCAAGAAAACTAAAATCCTTACTATGTATCCTTCAGGCAAGCTGGAGTATTTTACTTAGTTCATACACTATGTAGCTAACACTTAAATTCATTTTGATGGCGTGGTTATACTGTGTTTCTTACAAACTTGCTCTTCCCCAGAGATGTCCCTGAGTTGCAACTAATTTATCATTGCTACAACCATGGAAATTCATATATGAAGCATAGTCTGTTACCTTGGAAACCAAGCTGGCCCGGTAGGCTGCCAGAGCTTTTAGATATTCCTTCTTTGCTGCTTCAGTTTTCCTTTTATATGCCTGAAAAGCCCAAGAAGAAAATATTAATTAAACAAGAGAAACAGGATGATACAGCTCTGATTGTACAGTTGTTTATATCTCGCACATTGCCCAAGGGATCTGTGCTAGGTTTATTATAAATTCAATCTTTGTATAAAGGTAATACAAGAGTGAATTTTATATGCTTTTCCCAAAAACAGCAATTCAGGCTGAAATCAAAACTACCAGAAAACAAACAGAGATTAAAAATTATAGCTGGGCTTATCACAGAAGTTTTCTATTGTTTGCACAAGTTAAAATGCTATTTTAGAATTGGCAAGGAGGCATCAAATTCAGAGAGAGTGCTCTACAAACTAACTACTTATTAATTGCTTCTTGACTCATTTTTTACTTTTGGTTATCAGTAATGGCAAGAGCTACTTTGATGTAGTAGTTAAGGCATCAGGCTAGAAACCAGGAAACAGGGAGTTCTAATTCTGCCTTAGTCAAAAAGCCAGCTGGGTTTTTGAGCCAATCGCTCTCTCTCAGCCCTAGGAAGGAGGCAATGCAAACCCCTTCTGAGAAACTTTGTCAAGAAAACTGGAGAGCAGTCCAGGCTGTCTCTGCAAACTGGACATGACTGAATAGAAAGAAAAAAAATAGAGTGATGGTAAGATAACAGTATGTTTTATATTTCTTGCAGAATGGTATAAAGTATTTTTTGATACATTTTATCCAAACTCTATCAATAATCAGATCAGATTTTGTTAAACTGGAATCTTACCCTTTTCATTGAATGAAATATGATGCACATATCATATTATGTCTGGTAAAGATCATACAGTAGGTGTTAACATTTAACTGATTAATGTAGATATTAGAGCTTTAACGGCTATTTTAGCAGTTGGCTATTTTAGCCAACAGACATCAGCAAGTGATTGCTTCAATGATCAAGGATAATCAAACTTGACATAGATCAGATAATATTTGGCTGTTAAGGTTAATGTTATTGATTTGAGTAAAGATGGAAAAGACAAAGCCACCATCCTATTACTTGCAGACAAAGCTTCCAATGAAATCTATAGATAGTATATTATCATAGCTAAATTACCTTAGCTATGGATTTCCCATAGGATTTATAAAATGGGTCCAATTTTTGTACACAGCTTTAAGTCTAAATCAATGGTTGCCTTAATCTAGTTTTTCACTCTACAGAAATACCAGATAAGGATATCCATTTTGATTTTTGATGTTTGTTTAGAATTCTGCTTGTTCTACTAGAGAAGCTCATAATATCAGCTGAGATTATTTTTTGCATAATTTATTAGCATATAAATTGATACTATATGCTAGATATATTTTATTGTTTGTTTCTGATCATACTTTGATTCTGGCTCTGAAGCATTTGATTAATAAATTGAGGCAAATTAAGAGATGCTGTGTTATGTGATTGCTAAGAAGGAATTAATAGCAATAGGTAATTATCATTTTTGTATGTTTACTGAAATTATTAACTTTTAGGTATTTATATTCCATGTGACATTTCTCAAA
Organism: Vipera berus; assembly: GCF_964194415.1. Classification (NCBI taxonomy): domain Eukaryota; kingdom Metazoa; phylum Chordata; class Lepidosauria; order Squamata; family Viperidae; genus Vipera; species Vipera berus. The sequence continues at coordinate 32,537,692 of NC_138204.1, forward strand.
TAATTACATTAAATATAAATATTCAATAAGTATGTGGATTAAGGAAGCTTTCTCAAATAAATGTAATTCCCAGGATACTTGATATTGTACATAGACTTTCCACGTATAGCAAATTGATTTTTAAGATAGGATGCAATATTTTTGGTGTCCATATTCTTGAACTACATAATCATTACATCAAATTGATGTGTAGAGAACAGAAATGGATTCTCCACATTCTTATCACTTCCAGGTCCTTCAACTTGGAAAGATAAATTAAGTGGACTGAAGACCTGATATTATGATTTAGAAATAAGTTGCTTGTAGGAGTGGATTATGCATTAGTGAAAATTATATTGTTACCTTTTGATGATTCATTGCTACATAGTTGGATAATCAAAAGTTTGGAAACAACTGGTGTCATTAAAACATTATAATATTAACAGAAAAAAGAATAATGAACTGGTAGGCAGAATTGGTGGTTGGAAATGAAAAATATGGGCTTGTCAACAGTAAGAAGAGCATCTTCCAGAGTAACTCATTATCAACTTTATTATTGTCTGAAATGGTATAGGGTTTCCTGCCTGAGCAGGGGGTTGGACTAGATGACCTCCAAGGTCCCTTCCAACTTCAACTACTACTTCTTCTTCTTCTTCTTCTTCTTCTTCTTCTTCTTCTTCTTCTTCTTCTTCTTCTTCTTCTTCTTCTTCTTCTTCTTATTCTTATATTATTATTATTATTATTATTATTATTATTATTATTATTATTATTATCATCATTGCTACAATCCCACTTTCAGTGATTTTGAAGAAAAAAATATTTGTTATCAAACAGCAAAAAAAACACCACGCTAATAAACTCTGACATTTGCTTTCTAAGGATGATCTGAAGCTTTATGGAAAATCAGAAGTCAAACCACAATCACTGAGAAGTGTTATAAATTTTTTTAGCACAAATGTGGCAATGAAATTTGGCCTAGAGAAATTTGCTACAGTAGCAATAAATTGGTATAAAATCACAAACAATGATAGAATGGGAATGCTGAATGACTAAACCACAGAAACCATCAAGATGAAGCCCACAAGTATCTGCGCATTTTACAATGGGTAACATCAAGCACAGACAAATAAAAAATGTGATTAGTAAATAATACATCCAATCGGGGAGAAAACTGCTAGATAAAAACGAACTGTAGAAAACCCATCAAAGTCTGGGTCATACTTCTGAAATGATACACTACTTGAATTAGTAAACGGACACAAACTGAACTGGACATTTTGGATGAAAAAACAAGAAAACCTATGACTATTCACTGTGCACAACATTCCTGTAATGATATTATACTTGCCTCACAGAAATGAAAAAAGAGGTTTACTTTCAGTCAAACTATTTGAAGAAGTAAAACATGCATTGGCTGATTATGTAAAAGACAGTCAAGAACAAAGTTAAAAAAGTTAAAAATGGGAATTTCCTGAATGTATAGGAAATAACACTGGCAAGGAAACCCAATATATTGCCAATTTCTACAAGAAATTGAGGGGAAAGTGGTTAAAAATTAAACCTCGCAATGGCTTACAACTGGAACATTAAAAAAAGAATCTGAGGGCTTGCAATCCAAACCAGAAGTGAAAAATAATAAAATGATTCCAAATCCAGATTGTACAAAGAAACAGAAGAAACAGTAAATCATATACTCATTTCATGCAAAAAGATTACACAGACAGATTATAAACAACAACACACCACAGTTGCCAAAATGATTCATTGGAAAATCTGTAAAAATTATAATGTGCCAGTAATAAAAAAAAGTGAGAAGGAACATATTGATGAAAAAGTAGTAAAAAATGGGCATATTAAAATAGTATGGGATTACTAAATACAAACTGATAGTCTTGGTGCGTAAATTAATATACAAGATTTAACTGTGGCTAAAAGAAGAAAATGTGGATAACTGATCAGTTGGATCCACACATACATACGCTGATAAATTCTTTTAAGAAACTCACTACTACTACTACTACTACTACTACTACTACTACTACTACTAATAATAATAATAATAATAATAATAATAATTTAATTTCTATACCGCCCTTCTCCCAAAGGACTCAGGGCGGTGTACAGGGCAATAAATACAATAGAAATACAATGTACAAAAGTTAAAAAAAGAATTAAACATTGTAGCCCAATTACAGTAAAAATAATAAAATTAATATTAAAATGAAGGAACTGAGGAACTGACATCTATGATTTCTCATTGTATATGTAATTATAATAATGTGAGTTTAAGTAATCCATATACTTACGAAACTAATTATGCTAGTTTCAAAGATGTGTATGGTTGGCCAAAGTAGGCTCACTAGAAAGGCAAGAACAACTGTAGATCCAATGGATGGAAAATTATCTCTGTGTCAGAATCCATTTATATCACATTTCATAAATGTATAGGTAGAACAATGTGCTTATTCTGGGGATTCTGCCATCTCTCCGAAGGGGGGGGGAGAGGATAGACTTTAGGCGATCTTCAAACAACAGGGAACATTTGAACTGGGGGAGGGAGGGGGAGAGACAGATCTGGATTGCATCTTCATTTACAACTAAAAAGAAAAGCAATAACCATAAAACCAAGGAGAGTTCCCTTTCCCATGGAAGGATCTGACACCTAAGCAAATGATGAGAGCCTGACCAAATGGATGAGGGGAGGGGCTGAAATGGGAATGCTTTATATAGGATTGAAATGTAACTTTGTTAGATTCCGTCTTGTATTGCCACAATCGATTCCATCCTAGTAAACATTTTCCTTTTGGACTAAACTTGCATCCAAGAGTTCTTATTTCCTAAGATGTGGATTGAGGTGGGTCCTGACACTCTGCCACAATCCTGCCTATGGAAACACATTTTGGAGCAACGTGCTCACTACAACAGATAGAACATCTCTGATAAACATGAATACAGCTGTAATAGTGCACTTTATCAGAAGACATACTCCCTCCATTGAAGCAGTTGAACATCAATGCTTTGTCCCAAACACTTCCATTGAAATATATAGATTAGAATATTACGCCCTTATAGTTATGAATGTGTTAATCTGCCATCTTGTTCTTCTGCATAACAAGAATATTGCTGAAATAGAGCATGGTTGCTGAGCCATTCAGCATTTATTTAGTCTGCTTATACATAAATATCATAATGGTATTTACTTGCTTACTATCTATATTTGGCTCTAAGAATAAACATTTATTTGAGTGTATAGAATTGAGCAGTTTTTTTTAAAAGGTGGTGATCAATATACAATCTGGCACTGTGAAAAAAACTATATAGTGTTATTCATCACAGCCTCTACCTCAGAATAACTAAAGATTAGAATATTATTTTTAATTTCCACAAGTTGTATATTAGTTTAAAAACATAAAGGAGTTTAATTCCAGTTTATCCAACCAAAAGCTGGGTTTCAAAATGGCAGAAGTTAGTTTTCATTCACTGAGGAAGTTTTGCATCACCTTTTCTAATGGCAACTTTCATTTTACAAGTCAAATTCTGAGGGCACTTATGAGATGGTTTTTGAAGGCTGCAGATGTTCTATATATGTGTGGACTGAAAGTACTATAGTATTAAATCAATAGCCTATTTTATGCTCATAATACATGCAAGCTTTTTCAATAATTTTTGAGAATTGTATTATCAAAAATGAAAAGAACGATGGTAATGGCTTTGTGTCTTCAGATCAGATCCAAAACTGCCACTTTGCAATTATCTATTTGTAGAGACATTACAACTCCACAGGGAAAAGTACTAAAAAAGGCCAAAGACAACAACTACTGTAAAGCTTGCTATTTTGACTTGGGGAAAGAGAAGGCACTGCTCTCCATGGAAAGATGGTTGCCATTTCTGACCTTCACAAGTGGCAGCTGCCTAATCTAAAGACAGAAACATATGACATCAAGCTCTTCATTACATAATTAGCAAGAAGACTACAAATAAAACTGAATATTAGCACTGGGTGGCTAATCAAGGAAATTGAATTCAAGAAAACAGATTTTAAAAAATTAAGAAAACCTTCTCTAACTGCTCTGATTTTATTAGACATCCCAGCAATTGGAACACTTTGATTTGCATAAAATTACATGAGATTAAAAAAAAAATAGGTCACTAATATGTGGCTGAAAGTTTCCAACCTTAACAGAAAAAAACTGCCTTGTGGTTAATAAGTGAGACCAATATGAGATTCAAAAAACCCACCTCAGTTTTGAAGAAGTCTCCCAAGAGATTAGGTTTGTCAGTGAATACATTTCTATTTCTGTTTTTTTCTTAAAGCTTAGTTATACTCAGAAAAATTAGCTTTGAAAAACTAAATTTTATAAACAATTAACCAACATTTCTAACACAGGTAGTCCTCGTCTTAAGACCTCAATTGAGCCCAAAATTTTTGTTGCTAAGTGAGACATTTGTTAAGGGAATTTTGCCCCATTTTACAACATTTCTTGCTACAATTGTTAAATGAACCACTGTAGTTGTTAAGTTAGCAACACAGCTGTTATGTGAATCTGGCTTGCCCATTGATTTTGCTTGTCCAAAGGTCACAAAAGGTACATGACCCTGGGACACTGCAAACGTCATAAACATGAACCAGTTGCCAAGAGTCTGGATTTTGATCATGTGACTGTGGGGATGCTGCAATGGAAAAACAGTCATAATGGTCTTTTTTCAGTGCCACTTTAACTTCAAACAGTCACTAAATGAACTGTAAGTTGAGGACCACCAGTATAGACCTGATGTCATTAGCTTGCACATGGCTATCTACATGTGGCACCATAACTTCTATGTTGAAGGATGCCATGAGCAATTGGCTCTTCATATCTTCTTTTGAGCATTTCATTCAAGAAGCATCAATTGCAGGAAAGGGAGGATATATGAACTTTTGGAATAACTTTAATTAGAACCATCCTATCTGAGGATGCGGTGGCTCAGTAGGTTAGGACGCTGAGCTTGTCGATCAGAAGGTCGGCAGTTTGGCTGGTCGAATCCTGAGTGCCGCGTAGCAGAGTGAGCGCCTGTTACTCGTCCCAGCTTCTGCCCACCTAGCAGTTCGAAAGCACATAAAAATGCAAGTAGAAAAATAGGGACCACTACGGTGGGAAGGTAACAGCATTCCGTGCGCCTTTGGCATCTAGCCATGCCAGCCACATGACCACGGAATGTCCTCGGACAAACGCTGGCTTTTCGGCTTTGAAACGGAGATGAGCACCGGCCCCTAGAGTCAGAAACGACTAGCACGCATGTGAGGGGGAAACCTTACCTTTACCTTTACTTATCTGAGGACTGGATTCCATATTCAACAAACATAACTGTGTGTGAATAGAACCATTAAGAGTAGCTAGATATTTATGCTTAAGATCCAAAAAGGCATGCATTTTTTATGGAAGTTACATTCTATGACAAATAAATCTACATCTCTGAGCTTTCTCTCTTTACAGTGGAGGAAAGTGTAAAAAAAAAGAAAAGAAATATCTTATGATTTCTGTAGAAAAAGACCTAAGACTTATAATCAAGGTGGTGGGAAAATTGCTTTGAGGCTCAAAAAATTATAGTTCCTTCAATAACCCATCCATGTGCATAGAGGTAACTGAATCTAAGCACTGATAAAATGAAGTAGGTGTTAATATGCCTTTTAAACCTCATTCAATTGATCAAGCAGGATGATGTTTTTTAAGTATTATTCTGTTATGTCACTATAACAGAATACTGAATAAAGGGTAAAACATTTCAATCCTGAACAGGACAGACCTACTCTTTTTGATCATTAAAAATATATGGACATATACACTTTAACATAATATAAAAGCATATATGATTGGTAGAAAGTACCTTTTCCCTTCTTTAATTCCAATAATTATTTCAATGTTAATTGGGTATCAATTGAAAATGTTTAGCCAAATCCAGATTTCCAGTATTGGGGTTTGGCACTTGATAAGAGGATAGCATTAGGATCCCTTATTATTTTTCTATTAGAGAAGGGTTTAAATATATTGGTAAAGACCCACTCTATTTCTCTTCCTCTTTGTCCATACTGTATATAGATTGGCAATAATGAAAAAGAAGATATAGGGTATTTCCAAAAGGAAAAATATTAAAGGTGATCTTTTTTGACAGTGGATGCTAACTTTTCCTAATTAGGGTTATCTGATACATTCAATGATATAGTGAGTTTAAAAGGAATTGCCAGATCAGTCTCTAAAATACAAAATTGATTAATATCCTGGAAGGTGCATTTATTTTATTTTATTATTTTTAAAGGGAAGGTCAGGGATTGTTGTTGTTTCCAGGACTTTAGGAATAAAATCATGTTTGAGGGATGATTTTTTTTATTTTATCTTTGCTTTAAAATCATCAGATGTTTCATTTTAATTTATTTCTATCATATATTGGCAGTACTTTTTTGCTGTGGGGAGAAGAACTCCAAAGATCGAAAAAGAGTGTCCATGAAAAAAAAGCTGGAGATTAGAAGGCCAGCTGCATAAGCCTGTTTATGAGTTGTATAAGAGGGTGAGAGACAGGTATCTTGGTCTATATAGGGCGGTATATAAATTCAACAAATAAATAAATAAATACCAAACGAATGGCCCATTGGGATCCCCATATCAAAATAACTTATCTTATGTCCGGTCGGAACTTGAAAATAACATTTAACGTAGCACAGTATTTAAACAAAATGATCCGGTTAAGATCTGCATACGTGGGACTGATTGGGGTAGACTACAAGGGCGACTCCGAAATATAATGTTATCATATTTTATCTATATCTTAAATTTGTATTTTATTACTATTTTATCTTAAATTGTATTTTATTTTAATTCCATTTTAAATTGTATTTTATCAAATTCCATTTTGGATTGTTTTTATCAAGTTTTGTTGACCGTTTGTTGCTGGAACTTTGCATTTTGATATGGCCCAAGGGCTAATCAATAAAGTTGTTGAGTTGTTGAGTTGTATCCCTCTTTCTGAGGAATAAAAATGTGATGGCATATTTCTGCAAAGGAGAGGTAGTGTGATGGACTACAATGAAAGAGGGAGCACATTCCAAGAAGACAAGAGACAAGATTGTCCAGAGCTGGATCAGAAACAAAGGAAGAGATTTAGGATAGCCACTCCCTAGAATCTCTCAAGGTATATCCTTTACTTTAGGTTTACTTTGGCAAGATTCTGTCAATATAGTATGAGCAAATAAGGAATGAAACTTTAGCTGGTTTGTTTTTCCATCAGAGATGGGCCTAATGGAAGAACATGGTTTCTATTTGGAGGCTTAACTGTTCCCTCCATGCATCCCTAATTGAGAGCCTAATGATAAATATCCTGTTCTAGGGGTATAAAAATTAACTTTCCATACTTTCTTCTCAGTTACATGTTGCATGAGACTGTTTAACATACATTTTATTACATTCATGTAGATAGGTTATATTTCTTGTTAGGTTCAGAGTAACTTCTAAAGAACTGCCTTCCTCTCTTATATGAATGATAAAACCAATTATTAATTACCCTTAATTAATTAACCAATAGAAGAGTTTGCCTTCAGAAATCGTGGGCGCTCCACCACTGGAGGTTTTTAAGAATAGACTAGACAGTCACTTATCTGAAATGGTATTGGACCTCCTGCTTGAGCAGGGGGCTGGTCTAGAAGACCTCCAAGGTCCCTTCCAGCTCTATTCTATTCTAATTAGCATTACTAATGTGTTATTGTTCCTTATCTGATTATTTTCTTTAGGATAATTCCAAAAAATAGTAAATATTATCATGATTCCAACTTATAAATGCTAGGGAGATTTCAAGATGAAAAAAAATCAAGAGGAAAGGAGAGTGTCAACTTCTATCTCTGTTTAATAACTGTACTCATTGACACAGAGACAAGGCTTCCATTCACTGGCACATGGATTTAGCTTTCTACATGTTAATATGCTTTACCTGTGACCCTGTTTAGAAACCATTACATGCTGTAGTACCCACTTGGCCTTTTTTCCACTAAAAAGAGAAAATGTGTAACTAAGGCCTACTTGAATCTGAGGTGAAATGTGGACAGCAATTCCTAGCAGGGTTTCTTAAAAGCCATTTTAAAAAGGGCTTTGCTGTGAGATCCATTTAAATACTGGCAGAATTGGCCCTCTTTTCCCCCCCCAGAGCATTAACTTCAGCCATTTATCAGAGCTAAAGATTTCAAAAATATTCTACATGCCCGTGGGTTTATTTTTCTTATTCAGTGGCAGGAGCATTCATTAATCATTAAGGGACTGGGTGGGTGTTGAGAAGGAGGGCAAACATGTGACTGATTATGGGGGAAGGAATTGCAGCTGATAGAAGTATAATCCAGGGTACCAGGCCTAATGCTTCTGCGGCTTAGCAAAGAAACTGGCAATTGTGCCATAATGAAATGCTGTTTTTTAAAAAAAATAATAATAAGACAAGACAATTATTCCAAATCCTGCTGATGTACCCAGAACCACTCTGTGTTATGTAAATAATACATGTTCTTTATTAGTAAATGTTAAATGTAACTAAAGAATAAAAAAAATCCTGAATTTTGGATATGATAATTCGCCTGCTGTATTGCAATATTTGGATAAAACATGAGATAATCAGCTTCCTATCCATAATATAGTGCCATAAATACTTCTACTATCTTCCTATTAACATGCATATAACTACCTTGGTCCAATATAGAGGGCCTAATTTGATACTTCTCATAAGAGTTTTGGGGCAACTGCTACTTGTGCCAAATACTTACCAACTTGACTTCTCCATGGCCAAACATCAGATGTGCCATTGGACAGAAAAGTGGCAAAAATTAAAGCAAAAAATTCCACACATTTCTTCTATTAACAATGTATGTAATTGGGCTGGAATTTGAATGTTCAGAGCCTTAATTTGTTTGAAGTGAAAAAGGAGGCTTGTATCTCAATCTCAAAGTTGCTATTGCCATATCTTTTGCAGGAAAAGCCACCTTAACTAATATTTAATAAATAATTAAATTATATTTTAAATGTTTTGGTTTAAAGTATTTTGGAATTACCCTCAGTTAGAAATAATAAATGTAAAGTTTGCAAATATAAAAATAAGTATTATTAATATAAACATAATTTAAATAGTTTGCTATACTTTATAGATATGAGTACCATATTTATGATTTTAATATAGCTTCAGAAGAAATTCAGAGTGCTGCATATTTCTACAAACTTGCAATAATTATTCTGGAAGATGAATGGACAGTTGTTGCATAGCTTGTTGCTAATGCTTTTCAATCAGTACACTGATGGGAAACAACTAAGCTTCCTTGAAAACCAGTACATATGGAAGAATTCCTATTGGTTACTTGTCTTCAATCATTTTTTATATCAGATAATGAAAAAGAAAATGCAGTTTCATCTACTTAGAATAACCCTTCCCAAGCTGGTGTCCTGTGGCAACATTAGACTGCAATTAAAATAATTCCCAATAACTTCCATTGGTTATACCAGGTGAAGATGATTTATCACTCCAAATTTATTTAAATAAGCTGTAAGTTTTGTGCATCAGTTAGGATTTGGAATAAGATTCCACCTGATATCCATGTGACCTCTACCTTTCTTATATTCTGGAAAGACCAGGCCTTGGGTTAGGGTGGGTATTGCCCCTGTTGGATTCTATGTGTTTATGTGTATTGTATGGTTAACTAGGTCTGCCATCAGTTCTTGTTCATTCTTTTATAGTTATAGTTTCTGTTTATTCTTTTATACTCATTTTGTTATATTTTAATTTTGTTGGCTTTTTTGTACACTGTCTAGACTCTGTGGAGTAAGGAGGTGTCTAAACCAGCTACATTAAATTAAATTAAAAGCCTTGGTGGAGCAGTGGGCTGATGCCTCCTTAAGTAACACCAGCTGCCTGCAATTAGTGCAGGTTCGCATCCCACCAGGCTCAAGGTTGACTCAGCCTTCCATCCTTCCGAGGTAGGTAAAATGAGGACCCAGATTGTTGGGGGCAATTAAGCTGACTTTGTAATAATGCCGCTTGGGGTGTGTGTGTGAAAGCCCTAACAAGCAGGCATATACATAGAATGAAGGCTACTGCTAAGCTTGTAAGCCGCCCTGAGTCTTCGGAGAAGGGCGGGATATAAATGTAATAAAAAAAAATTGTTTTGGATGTTTTATTGTTCTAGCAGAGGCTGATGGGAATTGTTTTATTAAGGCCCACAGTGCCACAGAGTGTATCACTGGCATTCAAATGAACGCCAGTTACTCCTTTCATACCTTGCTGTGGAAGAAAGAAAAACACAGAACAGAAAATTAAACAGAACTTGGATAAGATCAATATGCCAGTCTGAGAAAAACATGGACATACAAAGTTGTCTTAAGACTGTTGGATCATTTAATGTACATTCCAATTCTGTTTGCAGTGACTGGTATTTCTCCCAGGCTTCAAACTAATGTCTTTTTAGCAGTGCTTATGGCTTTTTTAATGGGAAAGGTTGGATACCAGGACCTAAAGCAAACAAATGAGGTGCTCATTAAAGATCTGTTGTATTAGGAGACAGTTCTTAAGTGTCTGTGAAGTTTTGAATTACAGCTAAAAAGCAAACTAAATTAATAAGCTGTAAAATGTGTGCACAAGAGAAATGAAGGAAATGTTGATATACTACAGGTTTCATATTACATGCACATGTCAAAGTACAGAATTTCTATGGAAGGTAGCCATTGTAATTGTGAGTAGAACTAAGATTGTTGGTATGAGCCATGCTGGTCCAGAAAATTACCATTTTGGTAACTGACTAACCCCAGTTCCTCTAGATGGTGCTAATGTTAACAAAAAATGATGTTCTACTTGTACAGTTGGCATTAAAAAAAAATCCAACTCTTTTGCCATACCAGGGCCGAATTTTCTTTGCATTATTTTAATCTAGAGTTAAAATCTGCTTTGTTGTGAATATAGGGGACAATCTATTTTTATGGTGGTAATGCATTTTATGAGCTGAAGGTAGATTATTAGAGATACTTCTTTGGCTGATAACAATCATTAACATGTTATGTTTTAGAGAGATAAGAACTATCTGCACAGGAACAGCTGCTACATTTTTTGTAAGGTCAAAATAATGTGTGTTTATATATGTGTGTTACACACACATATTCTTTAGATTCTTCTCTAAGCCTCTTAGAAAAGCCTATGTCAGCTGGCAAAGTACAGTGGTAAAAACATTTATGTTGTGAGCTTCCCCCTCTGTGTGCCCTTGTGTGCCCACGCATATATGCATACACACATTTCTTCACAATATTGATGATTGAAGGAGTTAAGGCAAGGAAGGAAATTGTGCATATTCTACACAGAAGCAGTACTTGAAAGGGTTAAGGCAGGGAAGAAATTGTGCAACTTGCAAAACAGGTGTCCTTGATGAAAACCCAAGGACAGAGAGATTGCTAATCCTGTATTCCACAGCATGATCAAATCACCAAGCAACAGATATAAATAAAAAAGGCAGGAAATGAGAAATTTAGATATAAGTATGTCAGCGAGAAAATGAAGATTCATTGTAAAAAGCCAGGGATGAGAAGAAGAGAAAGAGAACAATATGATAGAAACACCAGCTGACAAACAAAAATATTACGATTCTTTTTGATTTTTTTTTACAAAAATTCAAATAAATGACAGCAATAGTAACAACTGCTTTAAACATAGCTCTGCAATATTTTTTTTACATAAGTAACAATAATTCCTTCCTCTTTCTGTTTGCCTTTTAGTGAGTGAGGGGAAAACATATAAAACTATATAACTGCAATTAAGAATATGTAATCTTTGCTTACTTCATCAATAGAAAGAAAGTAAATTTGCTTTGTAGGAGTAGCAGCACCTGTTCTGCAGCAGATAAATATCCCCAGCTTTGACACTTCAAGTGTACACAAAAAGTGGTTTAACCCTCTGTAATAAACAAGATACCTGCCGGATACATGGTAGCTCATTCCAGTTAATATCAATGCCAAGTTTAATATCCATCAAATTAATATTAATCTGTCACTCAGCTTTGAGAGTTGCCATTTTGATCTCATTGTTTTGATAATAATTCTATTACTGCTGCTTCAGAAGGAAGAGAACTTAGGGATTTTTCCTTTATCACCACATTGTGCTGCCCTATGTAAACGATGGTTCATTGCAGAATGAAGGCTACTTAACAGGTTGTTGTGCTAAAATGTATTGATGAAAACAGTAATAATTATCAGCCGATTTTATTTATACTGTCTGTTGATTTCTCGAATACAGTGACTCCAAGCCCTGTGTCCCTTATTGCTTGTCATCCCTAAATCTTTATATGATAGTCTTTTGAACATAAATAGAGGAAGAGCTTCAAAAGAACTTAGCAGGATTCATACAAATTCTTAGAGCCAGCAAACTATAACTCTATAAATACTCACAGCTGGCTCAAGAAATTAATCTTCAATGTGGATAATTTTAAAACATTTTTCTCAAAAGAATAAATGTGTTTATAATTTTAACTTCAGACATTAATGCCCACCATCTATCTTTTCTTAAACTGATTCACACTAAATCTGCTTAAAGCAAAAGGAAACTTGAAGAATAAGGAAAGCCAAGTCACCAGATTTCTAGATAAAGCACTGTGTTCCCATGAAGAAAAGGCTCTATCCCAAGATACAGCTCTCATTGAGCAAGAATTATCTCTTGGTAGTATTTCTCATTATTATTTTATTGCCTTTGTCATCCAGCTTTTCCTTAAGTAATATATACTTATCTTCTTTTACTCTCATAGAAATCTAATGGTTAAACTGAAATAGTACAAGTTCACACAGTATATTTTATGGCATGAATTAGGATGGGAATACAAATCTAAGATTCAGATCAAATAAAATTATCAGCAGTCAAGAAAAAAAATTAAGACAGGTAAAAATGAAAATCTACAATGTGAAAAGTATAGAAAAAAGTAAATTTTCAGGTTTGAAGAGAGAGATAGTACACATTGAGTCATGGAATAGAGCAACTGAGAAACATGTCTGAATGCATGATCGGACCAGAAAAGCACTAAATAAAAGTCATGCTCTCTACCAAGAGATTTCTTCAGGATAGAACAGGGGTCTGCAACCTTGACAACTTTAAGACTTGTGGACTTCAGCTGGCTGAGGAATTCTGGGAGCTGAAGTCCACACTCTTAAAGTTGTCAAGGTTGCAGACCCCTGGGATAGAATAAATAACAGTTATCTAGAATTCCCTGGAGTGAGATGAAAGGGTTCATCTAAGGATCAACGCTCTGGCTGTTTCCCCCCCCCCCCAATCTGGTGATGCTGTGTGAAATTTGGGATCTGGTGTATGTAAAGTACTTAACTTTTGACTTAAGATCATATATCTTATCTGAACTGAAATGGTTATTCCATATTGTAATATGATGTGGTTGTTTGAATTAGGCCTAAATAAAACCCATCTTTACCAACTTATCTGGCAAAGGCTATTATTATTTCTAGCATGATAAGGTGAAACAAAAGCCTTATAAAATTTACAATCCTGAAAGAGTAATTTTAGGGGGGGGGAATCCAATAGTTCCTTGCTGTTTCAAAAATAATTGAAGTGTACTCCTTAAAAGGTTCACTTTCTGAGATCTGCTGCAGGACAAGGATGACAATGATGATGACAATAATTTTCTCTCTCTCTTTCAGGAGCTGATATACGGCATCTATTCATTTTTTTTCCAGCAGTGATCCTCAAATGGGAACTTCAGATGAATATAGAACTGGTAACACTGAGAAATCTACTGAAATCCTGGCTATTCTTCTAAGCTTTGGGACAGAAGTAAAAGCTTAGCCACCTTGGATGGGTTTTCTGGTTTTATGTTGCTTTGGGGGCACTTATTACTTTTTTTGTTTTTGGAAGGATTTTTTTTAAAAAAATTAATTAAAAAAACTTGGGTAGCATCTAAAGTGAAATAAATGGTAAGCCACTCAGAGTCATTGGGAGTTCATCTATCTTTCTCATTCCTTTTCAGACTAACGTTCTGGGAAAGAAATGATCACCACATGCTCATCTTATAATAAGAATCTGTCTCCCATTCCTGCCAGATTTTAGTCAGTTTGGAAGACAATAAGTATTAATTCAACTTAAGGGCACTGCACTGATTCTGGAACTGAAGCTGGATACTTTAAATAACAGAATCCATATGGATAATCTGGACACTTTAGAAAAAAATAAGAATGGGGAAGTTTTTCAAAGACACAATTAATTGGTATGTTTTCAGTGAAATTTAGATTTCAGTTATATTTTACATATTTATGTAAATATCATATATCAGTGAATACATTTTGATGCTACATGTGTCCCTACCTTACAATGAAGTATTTTGAAACATACAAGGAAGAAGCAATCCTCTTGTATAATTTGGACTTTTCACTGATCACAGAATTAAAAAATAAATAAAAAAGATTCAAAAAAATATTTTTAGCTTTGCTGAATCAGGACAAGTGGCCATTTGAGCAGAAATCTCTTTCTGGCCCAAATAGAAAGTAACTCACTCAACTATATTAGAGAGAAGCAATTACTTAAACATTAAGAAAAAAAATCCTGGTAGCAAAGGAGCTCCTGCATCTCTTGTAGTTGTAAAGCTATTAAGCTTTCACTGTTAGATCAGAATGTAGGGTGGCTAGGACAGGCAATAGAGACAAATTGGCAGCAAAAAGTAATTCTATAAAAATAGCTACACATGGCTAAGAATGATAGAGAATCATTAGTACTCTTTGCCAATGAGTCACAAAAGTGAAGAAAATTTGAAAACTACATTAGAATTATTTTTTTTAAAAAAAGAGAGGGGGAGCTTATTAAAATTGAAGATATTCATGGTATTTGTCATCAACACAAGGCTACATAAAATGCACAGCTATTTTAAAGCACACTTTTAGTTTCAAATAGTTTCTCCACCTGCTTCTCTTTTCCTAAATGCAGTTTCTGGGAACCCTTCCAGTGGGAGGATCTTGGCTCTCTAGATTTTTTTTAAAAAAATCACCAAGCATTGCATTGCAACCCAGATAAGGCAGCTCTTAAGAATACAGAGTACTTTCCACTGATGGAGCTGCTTCTTCCAACTCTCTTCAATCCTTTGCATAGTCTTAAAAATCTTCAGAAGCTTAAGGGGATTCTTTAAAACACATTACAAGAAGAAAGAAAAGTTCTGGTGTGCTAGGTGAACATCCATATGGCCCCCCCACCTTGTTTAAGTTCTATCAAGCTTGCAAGTTATCCCGGACCAGGGTAGGGTGAATAGAGTCCCCTCTTGGAAGGGTTTTTGCATCAGGCAATCAGATCCCCATCTTGTTTTGTTTTGTATAACATTTCTATTGCATTTTATAGTGTGAACTGCCCAGAGTTGGTTTAAACTGAAATAAATAAAATGTGAAAACATAATTTCCATATTTATTGCCAATAAAATGCCTAGAGATGCTACTTCCTGTATCTAAGTGAGTGACTATAGGATTTACTGGAAAATATTTTTGTTAAAATATAAGTTTTCAAACCAAACTTTATAGCAAAGTTTCTATAGCAAAACTCCTGGAGTGAAAATTACCTCTTCAATTTAATGAAGCAATAGAAACAAAAACCAATTACCAATTTATAGATTCTTCAAATCCCTGGAGAGCAGAAACTATTATCTATCATCCCAGATTGCAGGATGTGGACTAAGGGTCAAGCTGCAAGGAGGCAAATTCCAGTTACAACTTAAGAAAACTTCCTAATGACAAATCAACATTGATTGTAGAATCAATTACACATACTCTTCATAGTTCAAGCTACACCTGGACAGACATTTGTTCGGGATGCTACAATCTGAACACCAGCATTGAGGACTTGATGGCACAGACCTGAAAGACCAGTCCCCTTTCAGCTGTGATTCTGTGGCACTGCAAGACAGCTTAACTATGCAACAAGGATTCTTGAAAAGTGAAGGATCTTTCCATCAAGATGTCCCTGCATTCACATCTACCAATCTTCACAAAACATTTTATGGTGTAATATTATGTACATTTTTTATAATTTCTGCTTGAGAAATAAATTTCAAAATAGCAATTTCCAAAGAGTCCACATTTAAAAGATATAGCTTTAAGGATGCTCAGTGGCATCATTTCAATTTGCAAACAGGTATCAAAAATAACAGATAACTAACTGTTTAACTAAACAATAACAGCTATGAGATTCACAAATTTCTGCTCCATATAACACTATAGGATACATATAACTGTCTTGGAAAAAAGCTGTGTTTTTACTATAGTGTAACACACAGTCTGATTTTGAATCTGAAGCAGACATCTAGAAAGTGCACAAACCAACTTATACAAAATTATCTACAAAGATAGCTTTGATAACAAAAACAACAAAATAAACTGGCAACAACAACAACAATCATCACTACCCAGAAGACAAGCAATGATATACTCAGTGAAAAAGTGCACTCAGGAATGGGGGTGGTTTTACTAAACTTTACACGCTGCTCAAAACCCCTAAGGCTTTTGCAGGCATTACTTTTACTGAAAATGTTAGCTTTAATATGAGATGGAGGTATTTGAAAAGGTAATTGATAATTTTACTGCTGCAGAAAATAGCTTACATTAGTAAAACAACTATGACTACCATCTTAAGAAATAGTGTGGGCATATAATGTATGAGATAAATGAAAATAAAATATGGCATTATCAAGGGGGGGGGGAAAGCAGTAACTGGATGGGAAAAAACATTCACCTGCTTTTGTTCTTCTCCTAAACTATCCCACATTGATGCAACGATTTTTGACACGTCCCCAAAGGTAGCATTGGGATTTTGTCCTTTGATAGCTGCTTGTGTATCTCTGAAGAAGAGGGCATAGGCAGACACTGGCTTCTGGGGTTCATTAGGATCCTTCTTTTTCTTCTTCTTTTGGTTTTTGGGTTTCTTGCCCAGATCTGTCAAAGGTCTCTTCTCTCCAGTAGCCTATCAAGAGTCAAGAAAAATGTTTTATTTTTTTCCCCCTGCAGTCACTCTTAATTTTACAAGAAACATTATATCTGATTTTGAACTGGGGAGTAAAAACCCACACCATAACTAGGAGTAGTTTAAGAACATGCATCCCAGGTAACTCTTTTTAACTTTGTTTCCAAAATACAATGCAAATATACAATTTCTTTTACAGATGGTTCTAATCAACACCCTTTACTTTTGATAACTTATTGTCCCAGCATTGGTATTAATCTATGTAATTACTCTAAATGCCACACATTTTTGTTGCTATCTTAAGGAAAAATTCATTCACATGCAGTATGTGCACATTACTTGATTTGTCATTATTGACTATTAAAATATCTGAAGACTTTCCCACGAATATATGTTACATAGATAGTCCTTGGTTAATGACAGTAACTGGGATTGAAATTTCCATCACTAAGCAATGGGGTTATAAAGTTTGATGTCACGTGATTACATTGTATAGCAATGGTAATCCCAACTATCTTTGTTGCCATTGTTAATCGAATACTACTGGCCATTAGGGGAGGATCTACTCCAATCCAAACCATTCCCAGCTTGATCCCTCCCAGCCCTGAACCTTGGTAAGGCAAGGGATTGCCTCTTCTTGAACTTCCTGTCTCTTTCCATCACTCCCTTTTGGCTGGTCATCTACCTGAAGTTGCCAGCTGCCCCCACTGCCCAGCACACTGGGATTCTTTTGCTAATGTGTGAAAGACCGACCCAACTAGAAGGGTCCTTCTTTCACACTGGCATAGCTGGGCCCTTCCTTCATGCACCAGGCTTCTTTTGCTGGTCTTGGCTACACTGGCAGAAAAGAAGGATCCGGTTAGAAAGGTCCTTTCATGTCAGCAGAATTAGGTCTTTTTCATGAAACAACATCCTAGTTAGAGCACGAAGAGAATCTCTGGTTAGCATGCAAAATGGAGGCCCTAGCTGGCCCAGGAACAGAGACACTGAGCAAGGTGTTAGAGAAGCCCCAACTGCACTGGTGCAAAAAAGATGATACAAAATACACTAGGGATTTTTGGTGAGGCCTTCAAAAGTATCGCGAGAATGGAATGTGTTATTTGGCATATGCACTATTTCTTTGACAGCAGCATAGTGACACGGGGGCTGAGTTGGAAGCCCAGAGGTAGTGGCAGCCAGCTAAGAGTGGGCCTCTACTTCAACAAAGCTGCTGCCCCCGAGAAATCGAAACAGGCAAATATGGGGGGAGAGCCTTGGTGGAGCAGTGGGCTGATGCCTCCTTAAGTAACACCAGCTGCCTGCAATTAGTGCAGGTTCGCATCCCACCAGGCTCAAGGTTGACTCAGCCTTCCATCCTTCCGAGGTAGGTAAAATGAGGACCCAGATTGTTGGGGGCAATTAAGCTGACTTTGTAATAATGCCGCTGGGGGTGTGTGTGTGAAAGCTTTAATAAGCAGGCATATACATAGAATGAAGGCTACTGCTAAGTTTGTAAGCCGCCCTGAGTCTTCGGAGAAGGGCGGGATATAAATGGAATTAAAATAAATAAAAATAAATAAATAGGTGGGTGATGGTTTTAAAATGCCCCTATAATTGTACATGTGGGTGGGCTGTTTTGTCTGTGTGTGTGTGTGTGTGTGTGTGTGTAACAACCCTAACTTTGTATACCATTTGTTTAGCATCACCATAACTTCAAATGGTGATGAATGGTCATTAATTGAGAACTACTTGTATATTTTTTCACATGTATACATGAAAAAGGAACAAACATTTATTTGAATGGAAAACTTAGCTAATTTGAATGTTTATGATGAAAGACTTAGAGACCTGGCAGTGGATAAAAGGATGGTGAGTCTGAATGAGTCACTTTTTGCTGAGAGATTATGTTGGGGAAAAATGGATGTAGAAGGAAAGGAAAGAAGTAAAAGAAAGTAGAACAAGTACTGGAAAATAATGTATAAAGCTTGTATGAAAAAGTAATACAAAACAGATTAATCTTCCAACAGAATGAAACAAAAGTGACATAAAGAGATACAGAAACTACTTAGAACTGGGATTTGAAGTCCACATGTATTAAAGTTGCCAACTTTGATAAAGACTGCATTAGAGGGAGGAAACTGAGATCAAATATCGTTTTCTCTCCCAGTACAAACTCCAAATCATTTCTTTTTCCCACCATATTCATTCCAGGGGAAAATAAAGAGTTCTTCTTTATTTCATCCCCTTGAGGTAACTACTGAAGGAAGGATTTGCAACATTTTCAGGAAACACAAACTAATCCCTATCCTAGGCTCTATGCCTGCTACCAGTCACTACTATTTCCAACTTACTAAATCAACTGACTGTGCATATGGCAACCATAATTGCTACTGGATTTGACAGTACATCATCAGTATTGCTACAGACAAAGAAGGTTCATCTTTAACACTTTCTGATCACTTTGTTTTCTTCTCAGTTTAAATGACCACAATATCTACGTACTTTTAAGTACTTTTATGAACCAGTTATAGTGTTCAGAAAGCTACAGAGTTAATCTCATGTAACAAGATGAAGTTCTGGTTTCTATTTTACTTAGCAAACAAATTAATGAAGGCAAGAATACTTGGAATTTCTTTGCTTCCATGGTGCCAAAGTCTTAGAACACGTTCCTGCAGAATTCATAGCTAATTATGGAACATATGAAGCACAGTGATGCCACATAATTATGAAAATCATTATATATGGATCTATAAACACACCATTTATAGTCAATACTCTAATCCAAGTGAAGAGGGAAACTACAGTAATCATATTGGTTACCTTCACTGCTATTATCTGGGGAAAAAAACAATGATAGCCCTTTATTACAATGACCAGATGCATAAGAACACAAACATCTAGTTTTGTGACTTAGAAATAGCTGCACTGAACTGGAAATGTGAAAGAAATGAAATGTTATCTAGGAACGTGTATTCATCTTAAATGATTACAATACTTCATGCAAACTGGTACCCATTATTATTTTTAATGTGTCTTTGCCCAAACTGCAATAGGTGGCTATGAATGAGCAACGTTATTATTTGTGCACTTTTTTTTCTTATTATCATTCATAGGAAGGGAAAGAGTTCTATTCACATATGGATTTTTGGCTTTGCAGTATTTATCCTGGACTATTTATCTATTAGTCAGGTTTATAGCCTTCCTTTCTTCCCAGAAATCAAGATAGTACACAACACCAACTTCTTCAGTTTACTGCCTCCAGAAGCTGTGAATGCTCCAACACTGGAAGTTTTTAAGAAGAGACTAGACAGCCATTTGTCTGAAATGGTATAGGGTTTCTTGCCTGAGCAAGGGGATGGACTAGAAGACCTCCAAGGTCCCTTCCAATGTATTATTATTATCATCATCATCATCAACAACCCACAAGGATCTGATAGTTTCTTCTTTTTCTTCCATCCTCATTCCATTTTTCTTTTTTACTTATGTCCTTTAAAGTATGGGCAGAAATTGTCCCGTTTTCACTGATCATACATAAATTGTTCTGGATGTCTTTCTACCAGAAAAATGGAATAAATAGGCTATGTGAAAAATATAACATAATAATAGATCTAAAGATCAAAAGAGATTTATATTATTTCTAGAGAAACAGATTTGTATTCCTGCAATATAGGGCAGGTGTCAAACCTTAATATGCACTTTTGCAAATTTTGTCAAGTCAAAAGATTCCTTGTCAGATTTTAGTTTTGATTATATGAAAAGGTTGTGAGAATGAATAAGATTAATTCTACCCTCTTGATAATTTCCTACACACTGGCAATACTCCTAAGTGACATACATTAAGAATAAGGAAGATGACCTTGATGGAGATAAGCAGGAACTGTTATCTATGCAAAAGGGGCTGAAGCATTTTTAAAATCCACAATGAAAAAACATTCAGAAGCAACTCAGGCAGATGTTCCCCTAATTCAATGAAGTATAAGGAGAAGAAGGAGGCACAGCACAATCAGATTTCCAAGATTGTGTTATTGTAGCCAATCACAATAAAAGAAGATGTCCAGTGAATCTGATTTCCTATTTTGGTCTATCTAGTGCAAGTGACACATATAATCAGTTTTCCATAAAAACTTTCAAATGTGGAATTAGGAATTTTGGCCAGTTAGGGATCAGTTTCATAGTTATTTCCTTAAGTGTCACTGAGTTGGTGACTCCTAGTAATCATGATTTCTAGTAATCCCAAAGGACAAATTATTACCTGCGAGAAGTGATTTGACCTAGTAAAAACACTTCTATAATATATCTGAACATAATTATCCATCTTATCTGCTGTCTTCTTCTCTCAACCATCTCCAACAGTTTTTTGTTTTCCTTTTGTTTCTCATTTATCATCCACTTATACACATGCCCCAAATCTGTGAATTTTTAATAGTTGGTTATTACCTTAAGGAAGCAATTCAGGAGTGATTGATTCTTCCTGCAGTCCATGATACTCTTTGTAACCATGTCCAAATCCATAATTCAAACAAGTGTATCTTTCTTCTCTTACTCTTTCTCAATGACCAAGGTTCACAGCTGTACAATTACCTTCACAATTTTGTTTCATAGAAATATCTTTATGCTTCATTATTGTGCAGAAAATATGTTATTATTTTTCTCCCTTACAATATCCTATTTATTATTGTGATGCACTCTCTGTCTGTATATATTCTTGAACCCATACACATATCATAAATCTTATTCCTATTTAAATTTAAGCAGACTCATGCAGTATTATATGCTTGAGTACTGCCATCATATACAGTAGTGGCCAAAATTGTGGAAACCTTTTGGGAAAAGTGTATTTCTGAGGTTTGATGGCTAACAACACCACCTTATTTTTGGAGTAGTACCATAAAATTATATATCAATGGAAAGATAATTTAATCAAGAAGGTAATGCAACAAAGTTTGTTCAATTATCTGTACTGTATTCTATGAAAAGGTATAGCCAAATAACCAGAAAAAGGAAGCACAACTTGCTTCGGTTGATATCAGGTAGCTTTCCTTCATCTGATTGTAGACAATGAGCATAAGTGTTTAGAGAGCCAATCAGGTGTCATCTTGTTTTGGCAATGAGTCAATCAGATCACAGTAGGATACAGTTATTGATGTCATGTACTGAAACTGAGAGGAGGACATTTGTCAATGTGTTATGTGATCAGTATCAAGTTGGTTGGGTTTTTTGTGTTCTTTCATTTAGTGAGCTTGTAAAATGTAATAAAATTAAAGTAATGGTGCAAAGAGTTGACTGGTTGCCCAGAAAGTAATGTAAAATAGTATTATTAAGCGAACAAGGCTGCAGTTATAAAGAAATTAGAAGAAAAATTGGTGGAAACTTAACCAAAGGTGGCATTTCTACTGTAAACTTTTCCCAAAAGGTTTCCACAATTTTGGCCATTACTGTAGTTAGTTTCAAGGAGGCAAAGCAAAACTAGCAATTCCTGAAATCTCTTCTCTTCCTTATTCCCAAATGGAAGGCTAATGTTAGGTATTGATATCTTTGTTCTGAAGATGCTCAAGCTACAGTATGTGTAGACATTATACAAAGTATAGAAATGAAATAAAAATCAATAAACCAAAGAAACACTGCAAATAAAAAACAGTGAATATAGGTAAATTTAGTGTACACAAACAATGTTTGTGTTCATTACATATATTCTACATATATTTGTTCTACCATGTCCACATACACTTAGACCACCCAGAAATGCCTTGAGTTCTTTAAACTCCTTAACTCTATTATTTTTAGGATTTTCAAATTTCATTCAACCATGGCTTCCTTGGACTTCCCATGGCCCATTCATTCTTCCTTTGTATATTTCTTTTGCAACTTGATTCTTATTCATTTTCTCAATATAACCAGACCAAGCTAACATCTCTTTTGATACATCACTGAATTTACCACTTTATTTACCACTCATTTCATTACTTTGCATACCTTTTTACTTTACCTCTTCTTGTTTTATTATTCATATAAGTAACTAATCCTGTCATATAACCAGTCACACAGCCATACTAGGTTAATATGTGTCCAGTAATACCAACTATACTTACAGTTGTACTATTTTTCAATATTCTTATAGTATTTTTATTTTCTTTTTATCATTTATTTTCTGGATACTGCAGCATTTGTTTTAGCATAATTATTTTCATTCTATTCCAGGCAATTCTTCACACACACACACACACACACACACACACACACACACACACACACACACACATATGTATGTGTACATATGAACAGACATGCTTAAATCATGATTTTTTAAAGAAAAATCTATGCCAATACATTCAACAATTACAGTTCCTGGGTTTCTGAGTGGCCCATTATTTTTGGATATTCTTTTGCCTCATCCCCAGCCATCTATTCATGTAACCTAACAAAATAATTTTCCCTTGTTGAAGCACATTCATTCAGAATGTTGCATAATTTTTCCTAAAACCAATCACCATTCCATTTCTTCTTCCACTTTTCCCATTAACTGGTTGTATGACATGCAACCTTCATCAACTTATGAGTTCCTACTTTCAGCTACATGCACAACAGTCTACGTAACATCAGTTCTGTTGCCAAACATATAGTATACCTTTTTCATACTGAACCTATACCTTCCCTTCTGTTATTCATCAGTTTCATTCCAGAACATCATACTAACATTATTCAATCTATTACAGTTTTACCCTTTGTCTTAATTTCTGACACATAATACAGCTATTTTTTTCTATTTCATTTCATTATGCTCTTTATCACTAATCACACTAATATACCAAGGTGCTATTTTCTACTCACCATCATCATCATGAGATGAACCCACAGATGCACTTCCCATCATGTTTAATAAGATAATGTAGACTAACTTAACAATCTTAATCGTATCATGAAACATACACATTTCCCTGCTAATGGTAAAGATACTACCAGAGTTTGCATAGTTCAATAAACACAACCAAAGCCCAGTTTTACTCCAACCACGCTCACACACAGCATGTTATGATCTTTCATAGAGACAACATTTCAAGCCAAGACGCCAACTAGTAAATACATATAGCACACAAAGATATATTCAGGACACCAATTCCTACGTAGCTTAATTTCAAAATATGTTAGTAAACAACCAGTTTGGCTCAGGCACTGAAGGGAGAGGAGAAGGAGTGGCAGAAGACATGGTAAAAAGGATAGCAGAAAGAAAGGAATGGCCCCTGCCTGCCACCAGCAATTAATTTATTATCTCCAATGAGGTGCAGATTTCAACATATTTGGTCCAGGATGACTGATCACTTGAGGGGGACGGAAGATCCACCTCCCTCTCTCATGCTCCCCTTCTCTGAAAGCAGTAGATCTACCAAACATGTTCTCATGGCCAGCTAGCTATCATCTTGGTATAAGCTGCAGGAGGAGATTCTCCAGTTGGTGAAACATAAAATGGCTGCCTCTCCTTCACAGTGAAAAGTCTTCATCCTTTAAAAAAAATGCTAGAGCTATTCTGCTACAACTTGTGTTTTTATAAAAATGATAGGTAGTATGTAAATGTATTTAGCAAGACTTTATTTTCAAATACAAAATAAATATGCATATTCATTTAGCAAGACATTCAATATAAAAACACATTTCTTCATACAAATTGCTACGTTAATGTGCAAGCATTCTTTAGTACCTTACAACATATTCAGCATATACGTATCACTAACAAAGCAAAATAATCTGTTTTAAATAACTTATAATTTATTATGTCTTTAAAATCCTTCCTATCTAGGTTTAGGTATAGTAAAAATATTTTCTGTTATTTCATTCTGATAATGACCTACCTGGCAAGCTATTTAATTAAAATCCCAGCTGAATATTTATGCTTTCCTATTTTCACTCTCCAAATATGAAATTTTTGCCTCTACAGAAAACATTTTCAGCTGGTGGAATTGAATGCTTGTATGCGATAAATCATACTTTTATTTCAGAATCTTAACCTGGAAGGACAGTACAAAATGATATACTTAGCATTTTCAACAAGACGGAAAACATTTATGAAGAAAAATCTCTTTTAGAATTTGCTGTATTGTTTTGTATCCATCGATATAGCACCTCAATGCCTGATATAATTTGTAATCCTGAAACCTTTTCCAATTCTTTTGCTAAGAAAAGTTCTTTTCAGATGGTCTAGGTTTTAAAAAAGTTCTTCTCTCTCTTTGTATGTATCCCTCCTGGAAAAGGTGAATGTCTTTGTTCTAGGTGCTGTTCATTATTTCTGCCATTGCAGGTTGCCTGCCACTGTCTGTCTCTATGTCTGTCAAAACAGGCATGGCTGCACGTACCTTATAATGTGATTCTGTCTCCTCTTCCTGAGTAGAACTGGAGGGAGATGGTGTAGCAGATTTGCTTCCAGGGGGTGATGGGGAACCATGTGTAACACCACTCCTCAAACCCATCTGAGAAATCAGCTGTGACTGGCTGAGGGCACTCATGTGACTGGTTAACATCCCTGGTCGATTGATCAGGGGAACTTGATGGTTGGACTCATAGGACGTAGCATCTGAGTGGACCATCTCCTGGATCTGAGTTAGGAGAATATTACTTTTAAATTAAATTGTATTTATTATCTTATCAAAATTATATGATGATACAAGTTGGGCATGGTTGTTAGCAAGGTATCAATCATCTTTGGGGAAAAACTAAAGTTTCATGCTGGGAAAAATTATGCTTAATTTGTAATGGAACTGTTTCCATCATATCAAACACTTCTATGTTAGCTTTATTTGTAGTTTGCAGAATATTCAGCAATGTATTTTTAGATAAAATTGTACTATATTTTTAATATCAATCTATTGCTGAGGATTTCCTCAGGTGCTAACATTCTCCTACAGGTAATATTTGGCAAATTAAGGCATCCCTTGAATTCAAATGCCAAATGTCTTACAGCAGAGCTGTTATAATGGGCTAACCCTATAATCCTTTACTAATCTGACATTAATCAGCAATATTAGCAGTTATTTTGAACTGGGTCATGCAGTATTCTGACTCCCAAATATCAGAATTTGAAAGTGGGAAAGGGAGGAGACCTCATTGCAACATGCAGTGGACTTCCTGGTTGTACTTTGCTTTTCAAAATAGGTTCATACAAATATCTTTGCTTACTTTACTGTATATTTCAGCAAGATAGCCCCATTAAGCCGCCCTGAGTCTTCGGAGAAGGGCGGGATATAAATGGAATTAAAATAAATAAATAAAATAAATAAATTTTATGATCAAAAAGAAAGTCATAAAATGTTACCATATAATGGAAACAAAAATGAAGAGATTAATTCTTGAATGTAGCCAAATATGTACAGATGGAAACTACAAATCTGGGTCCAAAGAAATATACAATATTTTACAGTAATAGTTATATGAAGAGCAGGTGGCAGTCATGGCTAGAAATCCCTTAGCACAGTGCCAATTGTACCCTTTCCTAGATCATGAGACCCTGTGCACTGTCACTTATGCCCTGGTCATCTCCCAGTTGGATTACTGCAACATGCTCTACATGGGGACTCCCTTGAAGAGTATTTGGAAGCTACAACTGGTACAGAATGCAGCAATGTGGACAGTTCTGGGGGGCCCTTGGGTGGTGCATGTGACACTGCTGTTATACCAGCTGCACTGTTTGCCAGTTTGCTTTCAGGTCTAATGCAAGGTGTTGGCCATTACCTTTAAAGCCCTTTATGGCAGAGAGTCCAGGAATTACCTTATCCCATTGGGATTAACCCACCCCATTTTTCCAGGGGAAAAGGCCTATTCAGATCCACTCAGCCTAAGAATTTCAGCTGGCAGGATCCAGGAGAAGAGCCTTTTCTGCTGTGGTTCCCACCCTCTGGAATATTTTCCCATCACAGGTTAGATCTACCCCTGCACTCCTGGCCTTCGAGAAGAGCCTAAAAACTTGGTTCTGCAACTTGCCTGAGGTGCTGAAAGGGGCCCATTACATTGGGAGCGGCTGATGGGATAGAGAAAATTCTTTCCTCAAGGCTACACATCATCTGGGTTTTTAATTTTAATTGGTTTATTCTATTTTAATTTTTGTAAAAGCATTTATTATATTGTAAGCTGCCCAGAGTTGCTGTATGAGTAAGATGGGCATAGAAAACCAATAAATAAGTAAAGAAGCAAGCAAGCAAACAAACAAATAAAGTGATACAGTAGAACATTTTTTTTGGTTCAGTTTTCCTAAAATAATACTAAAATTTGAAAAAAATAATAGTTTCATATGTGAAACTAGCTGGAAACCTGAAAACAAAATATTAAAACAGTTTGGAAAGCACGTAGAAGATTTTGTTTACAGAACAGGATTTCTTATATAATTCTTAACTAAAATATTTATTTAAAGCATTTTTTATGGAAGATCAAATCCACTACTGTCAACTTAAAAAAGGAAGGACAGCTTCAAATGCATTTTTATTAGTCAAAAGAATTCAAATCTGCACTGACGAATTTTTAAAAAATCTTGAAGAAAATATCAACTGATGCAAATACAGCTACAATAGTTAATGTTTCAACTGGAACCTATTTCCTTAAATGGAATGCTCATGACAAAGACCCCCAAGCTCATTAGTTTTCAAATTGCTGGAGGCCAAAGGATTTGAAATTAACACCTTTTTTGAAAAAAGTATAAACTTAGCTCTGAAGTCCATCAAGAATTTCTATACTTTTGTGCTCTTATATATCCTTTATGATAACTCTACTATCTATATACTGATATTTCTTCCTAATGCTTATGCGTGGAGCTACACATCATGTAGGTTACCGTTCAATTCTGTTGATTTCCTCAAATCTATTTTCTTAAAATTCTTGATATTCCTCTTAAAAACTCCCAGTGCATGTTGAAACTGTTTTCATTCCTTATTGTATTTCAAGCCCCTGGCAGTGAAGTCAGTAATTATGACTAAGGTCTTAATGGACACATTATTACTATCAGGTTTCTTTTTTACTATGATATTTTACCATGCTTAAGAGTTATGCCTTAATGTTCTTTCAAAACAAACTTATTTTGGCTTTCTGTAAACTTTTTAATACTCTTAAGAATTGAAACAGACTTGGAAAACTGAAGGAAAATACTTAATTTTATTATAGTCTTTTGAGATAGGAACTTAGAATGTTATAGCATAAACTTTTCACAAGGCTGCTCTTCAGCTGAATCTATATCTATTTATCTGCTTCAGAAGTTAAATTTAGTTATGCAGCATTATTCTAACTATGGATAGAATCTTCGTATTCAAAGACAGTTTACTCTTTTAAAGGCTAGATAGAAGGGGTAAAACCAAGATTCTTTCCACAAGCAAGGTTTGGGATTTGTGTAGATCTCAAGCAGGTGAGCCAGTTAACTATTGGTTTGAAAATGTGGTATTTCTAGTTGTGTTGATAACAAATGGCTGTAACATTATGGACTAGGAAAGGCATTAAAAGACCCAGTAAAAAGTGAGGGAGTTTTGGTCACTTTTAAATAGAAGACTGAAAGAAATCATAAGGTATCTTCCCTCCTCTGGAAAATACAAAACCATATAACAGTTTTAACTAAAGTTAATAAAATTTATAATAGTGAATTAGGTCAGGGCTTTTCAACCAGTGGTACGGGTACCACCTGTGGTTCGCGACCATCCTAGAAAAGTGGTACTGGGGGAGGGGAATGAGCTGAACCAGTGGCAGCACCACACAAGCCTGAGTGAGAGATGGCTGGAGCTGCAGGGCTGTCAGGGCTCAGTGGAAGCGCCAGAATCAGTGCCAGGCTCCAGCTGGAGCTCGGCACTTATCCTGGTGCTTCTGCTGAGCCCAGAAGAAGTGCTAATCAGCTGAAATGTTGCAGCATCTCCAGGATCTTGTGATTTACATTCAGATGCTTGGCAACTGATTCATATTTATAATGGTCACAGTGTCCCAGGGTCATGTGAAGTGACCAAAACCTGCTGCAACCACCCAGCAAAGGGGGGGGGAATAAAAACCAAACACTCACCCCCACCCCATTCCCACTGTCAATCCTCAACAGAAATGCTCACAATAATAAAAACCTCAGACAGGAGGAAGAGTGCCGCCGGGCGAGCAGGCAGGTGTCTTGCTCGGCTGTGGCTTGGGAGGCACTTTTTTCAGTGCCACTGTAACTTCAAACAGTCACTAAGCAAACTGTTGTAAGTCGAGGACTACCTGTACTTCATCACTTTTTTTCCTTTTTTTTTTTTTGGTCATCAAGTTTTTGACACCTTGCTAGGCAACTGATGGTACTCGGATGTTGCCATATCCTAAAAGTGGTACAATGGGTGAAAAAGTTGAAAAGCCCTGAATTAGGTAAGCAGGAAGAGTAAGTTATTCCTGTGATATCCAAAGAACAAAATGTGACCTCCAACAAAGCCCACAAGATTCTATTGTTAGTTAGTTCTCCTTCAAAAAAGAGACAAGATGCTCAGAAATAGGGGCTTATCACTTTCATTCTGCTATAACTGCTAACATTTTAGAAAAAGTGTGTGTGTGGGGGGGGGGGGGGAAAGACTTGTTAATAAAAAAAGCCAGAGCACTGAAATACAACTGCTCCTTCACTTGTTTTGGAAACAAAATTAATCCAGATACTTAGGTACTATCAATCGAGACCCAGTAGAAACCAGCAGGAGAGAAATCAAATACTGTCTTCAGCTTTTGCCAGACTCTCCCCTCCCACTTTTTATATTAATCTGATTAATGTTAACATGACTTTAAAGACTCAGGGCTTTATTTATTAACAATTTTCATTTCCAATAAGCCCACTGAGGTGCAATCTCTCATTAGCAGAGGATTCCTGCCAACTCCATTAGCAGCTCATAAAGTCAGGAATGTAGGGAAGAACTGGAAGGGCTCTGTAGGCTTCAGCTGAAATAAATCCAAATTCAGAAGCAGATTTACTGCTACAGGTCAGGAATCAAGAGCTTTTCTACAGCATTAGACAGCATGTAGGGCTCAGATGTTCAAAAGACACAGGGAGGGAGCTTAAGAGTGGGGAGTTGGCAAGGTTTGGTAAGAGCTGTTCTTGTCAGTTCTGTTAAATAAATAAGAGAATTCAATACACTTTTCAGAATGTGTCGCATTTTCAATCCATTTCTATTTGTCCTCCAAAGAGCTGAATGTAGAATTCTGTAGCTGAATGACAAGCAGGCTTGTTTTATAGGACTTGTTCACAGGAATCTGTCCACATGACTTAATGACGGCAACATGAGCTGATGATTTTAATGTGCGAATGAACAACTGCGGAAGAACTTTTAATGCCAACTCAAATTATCTCAGAAACAATGGTTGTTGCTAAACTAGCTTCCAGATTAAGCTCCTAACAGAGAATCAGAGAATTATACATTTACATGAATTAGATTATACATGTCAAAATCCATACAATCAGTTATTTGTATACAGAGCTTCTCCTGCAGCTCTGGAAAAAAAAGGTCAGGATACGAAGGGCATTTTGTAGATCACTTGCAGGGGAAAGAATTTGTTTCTGATTTAATAAATTGTGCAAACTGTTTTAAAATGCTAAATACCATTCTATAAGAAGCAAAAAGAAAATGATCATATCTACTTATCTAGCATTCAATGAAATCCTTAAAAAAAGAAACTAATGTTACACTGTCAACTGTCTATGTTAAGCAAGGTTATTTAAAAGGGCTAGTTCTAATTACATGTAGAATTATAAATTTCTTAGAGCTCTTTAGATTGCATCTGTTTCATGAAGATGTTAAATGTTAAAGATGATTGGCCATCTAGTAAGAAAAATAATACATTCTCCTTATTTTTTATTCATTTTTTAATAATTATTGAAAGATATAATGTAATGTGTTGAGTTTTAAACAAATCTAAAAGATCATTTCCATCTATACTTACATTAGTCTCTTGGGCAAACAATGTATTAAGACTTTTTTAAAAAAATGTTATTATGGAGTCAGTGGACCACAACACCTCCATTTATCCATTAAATATGTAATCATATTTTTTCTTTAAAGTGAATATATTTATGCAGCAGAGCAGAACTAGTCCAGGAATGTAATTATGAATATGAGACCTGTGCAGAAAATTTATTATGAAAATTTCCAAAATGAGTATAAAGTCAATCTAGCTAGCCCCATTAATATCAGTAGAAAGATTCCAGCTAAACACATGTGGCTTGGATTGGGCCCCTGATATGCTTTATCCCATATACTAATTAACATTGTTACCACTCTATCTTTTTTATTATACTTTAGCATCAGACTATGAGTAAGCTATCACCATCATGTGCTACAGATGACAAAGCAGAGTAAATAATTACGGTAAGTGGAAACTGCACACATACACACATACAAATACCCAGGGCTTTTTTGTCATAGAACGCTCAGAACGGAGTTCCGGCACCTTTTTTTTGATGGAACCTTGTAGGGTAGGCAGGGCGGGTTGTATGACATGTGTGAGTTTTACAAAAAAAGCAGTGCAAATACCCATAAGTGTTTATACGATAAATCAGCACTGAAATGATAAGGGTCATTTGTTCTAGATTAGTGATTCTCAAATACTTTGGTCTCAGGACCCCTTTACATTCATAAAATAACTGAGGACCAAAGAGCTGTGGTTAATGTGGGTTATATTTATCAATATTTATTTTATTAGAAATTAAAAATGAGAAATTTTAAAATAGTTATTTGACATCATGGACCTGATGAAAAGGTGTCAGAGACACTTGAAGAACTGCTGTTCTAGACAGACCAGATAGATAGCTCTCTGTATCAG
The DNA here is from genome assembly GCF_964194415.1 of Vipera berus. Lineage (NCBI taxonomy): Eukaryota > Metazoa > Chordata > Lepidosauria > Squamata > Viperidae > Vipera > Vipera berus. Next base: position 32,569,393 of record NC_138204.1, read on the forward strand.
GGATGCTGAAACCAAGGAAATGAAGGGTAATGGTGGCTGTAGCTTTTATCATTGCAGCTTAATTAACATATATATCCAGTTAAACACAGCAGTCATGACCCTCTGTGGATCCCATACTCCATAGAGAAGGAAGATGGGTCTGCTGAGCCCACTAAATCCTGTGCATTAGATAAGCCTGGCCCAGCTTAACCCAGACTCAGGTCAGAATTAGCCTTTTTTTAGCCAGATGCACTCTGCCCAGGATTTTGATCTACACTCAGTACAGTAATCTGAGTCCACTGACTTGTACTACTGCTGCATTCAAGGAGGAGGGGCTCAAAGTACTCAGCTATAAATGAGAATAAAGATATACTTGGGAGCTACATGGTCTTGTAGCCAGACAAGGTTCACAAAGTATTAACTGAGAAAGGAGGTGGGCAGTTCACGCCTCAATATAAGTTCTATAATTGTGGGCAGCTCATTACTGGAAGTAATAATCTCCCATTCATGATACTTGCTAATATTGTGCGTGAGTTTTGACTGACCTTTTTGTTATACTATTGCCTTTGGCTTTGACTTCTAGACTGATTTACCAAGTACTTCTGCATCACAGAGAAGCCACGCCCACCCCAGCTCCGGCAAAGGAAAAAAGTCACAATACATCGTGACACGTCACGTGACGTGGTGAGTTTGATACCCCTGCTCTAGGTCATACCTTATAATTCATCTGCATATTAAAAGAGACATCTGGTAGCAGGTATCACTTCAAGGATTTTTTAAAATGTATTTCCCACCACTGGAATTTATGTGAAAAATCTTCCAACTATCAAAGAGGTTAACATTCTTTGGAATAGCACAAAATTTAATGTAATAAAACGTAATAGTACTACTACATCTGAGAATGACTTATTTCCAAAACTTGTGCAGAAGTAATCAAACAGTGTACAAAATGACAGATTTTCTAAAGCAATAACTAATGTCTATTCTCTCTCTGAAAAAAAACTATTCTGATCTGTCAGGCTTGATCAACCATTTTATATTTCTGCTTCCTCAGTAAACCAAGAGGTACAGCTAACTCAAATCTGCAACTTACAGATGAAAAAAAACACAGTGTTAATAAATTAGAAATAAATTCTGCTATATGTTGTAGCACAGGATATACAAAGACAAAATTTTTAATTACTTTTCTTAAATAGAAATGGACCACCCTTATCAAATTCCTGATTTTACATTAGACAAAAAAGATGTATACACACGCACACAATTTTTGTTACCCATTCAATTTGTTTCTGTTTCTAAGAATCTGTGTCATAGCATATGTAGAATGCATTGGAGAGGGGACTATTTCTGGTGGAATTTGAGATGTCTTGTTCAGAGTAATAGCTGTCTCACACAGGTGCCCAGCTGGTATTGTAAAATCAGTAAGCATTTAATTGAAACAAATGACTATAATAATAGTACATTATCCCTGCAGGCTCATAGCCATAACCATTTTAATTATTGAGTTAAGAGTCAAACTAATTTATTCTTTAAAGTAACAGCCACTTTTTTGGTTCAACTACTCATCCTGTTAAGAATATGAGTGAAGCAGTAGGGAAGGACTTAAAGAGGGAGCAATTTATTTCTGTAGGGGTGCATTTATCACACAGTAGAAGCTTCTTACTGTTATATCTCTCAATCACTGGTTCAGACACAAGCTCAACTAGACCTAAGTATTGAAATGCAATGTGGTCCTCTCAAATCAAAGTCTGCTCCCCTCATGATATTGAATGCTGAGCAAGGGGCAAAGCAGCTAATACTAAATTCCTGCTTTAATTAACATAGTAGTTATCACAATTTGATTTTCCCTCACAATCTTCTCACAGGATGTCTCTATGTAACATTTTAATTATGAATTTATACAGATTTCCCCAGATGACATTACCTACTGCTCATAAACCTTGTTTTTACTTTTTAAAATTTCTATTCACAGAACATTTGCTCAGGAGGGAAGGAATACTGGAAGATCATATTTTAGTTAGGAGCTCTCCCTCTGAAATCTCCATCAAAGTCGTTTCTACTTAATGTCCTATAATTTTCTGCAATGAAATATTGTATGGCATCCCAGACAATTTAAGTCTAATTGTCACTCATAAACAAGGTGATGGTACTTTATGTTAGACACTTGCTTTATTTAAATTATTTACCATTGATTATTTTAATGGTCAGGTTCTTCTCCAAAGCCTTTGGATAACCTTGCCACTTTCTTTATGTCCTTCATTCCCACGTTTGAGCCAAGCCTCTTATGGAGGAGGGGGAGAAGGAGCCACACTTGAACAGAAAACTGAATGCAGAGTTTTGACCAGCTATGATCCAGTATTATGGCATGTAATATTAATGGGAAAAGGGTTATTCAAACATAATTAATGCTTCATATAAAGACAAAAGGGACACAGTGGCTCAGTGGGTTAGGACACTTAGCTTGTTGATCAGAAGGTCGGCAGTTTGGCGGGTCGAATCCCGAGTGCCGTGTAGCAGAGTGAGCGCCTGTTACTCGTCCCAGCTTCTGCCCACCTAGCAGTTCGAAAGCACGTAAAAATGCAAGTAGAAAAATAGGGACCACTACAGTGGGAAGGTAACAGCGTTCCGTGCGCCTTTGGCGTCTAGTCATGCCGGCCACATGACCACGGAGACGTCCTCGGACAAGCGCTGGCTCTTCGGCTTTGAAACGGAGATGAGCACCGGCCCCTAGAGTTGGAAACGACTAGCACGCATGTGTGGGTGAACCTTTACCTTTTATAAAGACAAAACGACAGCCCACATGGTAAGAAAAGCTGTCAGAAACTGAATTACAATATTTAACTAATATTGTTTAATTGTTTCAGGTTTCACCCATGTTCTAAAGATACAAGTGGATTGCAATTTGTTTTCAGTGTTGATATTTGTAGATGGGAATACCATTCAGGATTTTTGTTGCCCAGAGATTCTGGGCAACAATTCTGAAGATAACCTAATTATTTCCCAGTAACTGATGTATGAGATTAAAAATCTATTCTATCTTTTTGTTCAATTAATACTTGTTTTTCTTTAAAAATCCCACAAAAGTATTAAGGAATCTTAAGATTTCCCCACCTGATGCTTTGGGTTACAACTATCAGAAATCTTACTCAAAGACTATGTTGATTGAGATACAATTGAAACTATCAACTAAACTGTCAAAACATTGTCCAATGAAATTCTGCCCTTTGTTCTTTTGAATTTTTACTTTGTTTTCTATTGAGTACTAACCATCTGGGTCAGAGACTGCTTCCATCAATTCTTTTTGCTTAATTATTAATAATTAATTGTGGTATTTTAACATTATTTTATCATGTTTTGTTATGGTTAATACAATATTTTAAACTACTACCTTTCTTCTGAACAAGACAGATTTTTAAATAAATGATGAAAGGCTTAACTATAGTTCAAAGTTTGTGTCTTGATTCTTCTGGAGAATTTATTTTTTGTTGTTTTGTTGATCTTTGTGAAGCAAAACATGAAGATAATAGAAGACTGAACTTGCATCATATAATTTTGTAGTAATTAAGCAAAAGTTTCAGTGGGCTTTAGAGAAAATCTTTCTCTCAAATAATATTTATTCAGGAACGTTTATGGCATTTGACTTGCTTGTTACCTTTTGATTTTATACCTGCTCTGTTTAACAATCTTTTTCTGATATTCTTTTCCCTCAGTGCTTTACAGCAATGCGACCATTCTCATTGTACATATCTAGAATACAAAAATGATCCCCCACATTTTATGCACAGTCACATCATCATCGTTTCATGCTTTTTATAGCTTTGCTAGTTATTTTAGATATTGTGTTCCCATAAACAAAAAGGTCTAAAAATAATGGTATATCTCTACAGTATGTTTTACTGCATGAATATAAAACATTATGATTTTAGAACAGAGAAGTAGAAAACTCTCTAAGAGAGAAAAAAAAGCATCTAGGGAAGAGCTCTGCAAGTATGTTTCAAAAGCATGAATTCTGACCACAAAACATGATCTAATATTTCAAATGCCATTAAATACAACTCGTCATTGACTGATCATACAGCAAAAATGTAATCAATATTAAAACATAAGTATTTACATGTATATAGACACAAAGGGCTGGGGGAGAGAGATTTTTCTAGTATTTTAGTGGAGCAAATTAAGAGTGCAATTGGCAGTTTTCTCCAGAAGACTGAATTTTTTTCAGCACTGGATTTTCCTAATGTGATTATTAATATGCTTGGAATAAGATCACAATGGTTTCTCCACTCCTCTCCATACTTAGATGGAAGAATTGGTAGGATATGGTATGGCCAAACAGATCTTTTTTACATTTGAAGGATTCAATTTTGCACTTCTATTTTATAGCTGAAATGCTAAGTTTATCCAAAGATTTACCCTCAAAACACCACCTCAAAGAAGAGACAGAAATGACCCTATGGCATTTGGCCTATTATACACTTCAGATAAGGTACCTATCAGATGCATCTTTGCTACTAGAATTATCCTTGAATGAAGGAGGGACAAGCAAATATTAGAGATAATAGAATATATCTTCAATATTATTGGGATGATTTTAGAACATCAGCTTACCATATTTTCCGGCGTATAAGATGACTGGGCGTATAAGACGACCCCCAACTTTTGAGAAGATTTTCAAGATTTTTCGTCTTATACGCCGGAAAATACTTACATGCCAGTTGCCAAGTGTCCGACACAAGCTTGATTCAGACCCGTCTGATGCAGATGGTGCAAAGCCCTGCCGGTTCCCGCCCGACGCCGGACGGCTCCGCCGGTGCCGCCTCGAGAGGGAAGGGCGTGAGGCGCCTGCCACGGCTCCCTGAGGACTCCTTAGCAGCCGGGGAGTGCGCACATGCGCAGGACTGCCCTGCCGGCTCCCGCCCAACGCCAGCCTGCCCTGCTTCCTCCACAGTGAGAGGGGAGGGCGTGCCTTCCCGGGCTCGTCTACTTGCAGCCAAGCCGGAGCCGAAAGGGGCTTTTCCTTCCACCCACCCTTTGGAATAAACGCAAGAGCTCCTGGGGTCTGGCGTTTGCAAGGGGGAGGGGAAGGGGCTTAGAGGCTCTTGGGGGTGGGAAGGGAGAGTCACGTTGGAGGGGGTACTGGACTAAGGAGGCTTGAAGTTGCTTTGCAAGAACGGGGGCGCTCAATTGATTTATGTACTATTTTCCGGCGTATAAGACGACTGGGCGTATAAGACAACCCCCCAACTTTTGAGAAGATTTTCATGGGTTAAAAAGTCGTCTTATACACCAGAAAATACGGTAATTTGTTGAATTAAAAAAAAGAACCCAACTCCAATCACCTGTCAAAAAAGGAAGATGTGGATTGCTTAAAAAGGGACAAAAAAGGAAGATGTGGATTGCTTAAAAAAGGGACAAAAGAAACAGATCAACTATAAATTGGTATCAACTATAAGACTATATAATCTTATCAATAAGTGTGCTTATTCAGTCTACTGGCGACTTGCTAGCTATCTGAATGGAGCATTCTCTTACAATCCTTCTTAAACCATCAGAGTAGATTGTCCTCTATATAGTAAAACAGGGGAGATTAAAAGCCTTTCGAGTGGATCCTGACTTGAAATAGTTCCTGACCTTGCTTCTGTCACTTTTCTATCCTAACTGAAAAACCTGGCAAAACAACAACAAAAAAGTTTTAGCCAACTATAAGGAAGCTTAGTTTGGTAGGGAATAATTTTCCAGAAGGAAAAATGTTGTAGATCAGCGGTCCCCAACCCCCAGTCTGTGGACTGGCACTTGTCTGCTGCATGCCAGCAAGGGGGCCACACAAACATCCAAAGCTCCATCCTTATTATCTTCAAACTAAATTATTGAACTACAATGTGCTTTGGACTGTCTTTCAAGACAACTTGGAAACTTTAGCTAATACAGGAGCAGCAGTATGAATGTTAAGAGGTGAGAACTGTTTCAGCAGAATTACACCAATGTTTCAGTCACAGGGTTGGTTGTCTCTTAGTTTCCAAATCCAATTCTGTGTTAGTTATAACTTCTGGAGCCCTCTGTGAAGTGGGTTGCTGTCAGGTTGATAAGCAATAATGTCAGTGCCTCCCTTTGGGAAGTTAGAAGTATGGGAGTGAAGAAGATATATCCATTGCTACCTTGGTCTTGTGGAAGTTTGCCATCTAAGCTTCAGATTATTTCCTCCCTCCTAACCTTTAGAAAAGACTATATTTTTTCACCAGGCCTTTAGAATTTAACATTTTTATTGGCCTTCTTCTTATTCTAGCTATTTTAATTAATTTTGTTATTGCTGTCATTTTTAGAAGATTATAAGCCATCTAGAGTCCGTTGATTTGGCAGTGTAGAAACCTTCCTCCCCAGTAGGTTGCTAGAAAACATAGCCAAGAGAAACAATGCCTCATTTTCTTTATCACCGAGACTTTGAGGAGAAAACAAAAATGCAAGGTAATTGCATTTTAAAAATACATTTCATGCTCGTGTCCTGGCTTGCCTCAGTGAAAACCTATAGTTATGTAATAAGCCACAACAGTTTTGGCTTCACCCTAGAGGTTATAAAATACGCAGAGGTTTTCATGCACTTTGAGATGCCTTCTTCCTGAGGTTCAACTTTAAATAGTGGAGAAAAGAAAAAACAGAAGAAAAAATAGAGATGCTTTTTAAAAAACAAGCTGATTGGAAAGCTTCAGTTCTCCCCAGGACACAACACTATATTTTTTTTTCTGGCTAAACTGGGTTAGCAAAAAGAAAACCCATAAAAAAAGTATAACCTTTTGAACAATAGTGAGAAAAATCATAAAGAAGGAGGTAACAGTTAGCTAAATCAAGTTCTGGCTGAGAAGCCCAACAAAGCAAAACACCAGAGGCATTGCGTTCTCTAATGTTAACTTTGTTAGGCATTAGCAAACTGGTATGATAGAATTAAAGTTAGCTCTGAGAAAATAGTGGGAAGCAGTTAATTAAAAGAATGAAACTTTCCCTCCTCTCTCTGACTGTTCAGGTCACATTGTCCAATATATCTTTCCAGTAATTATTATGAGAAGAAACTTTAGTTCGCCAAAACAACTCTTCAATGGTTTTGGTTCTCACATTGATAAGGAACACCTGTGGATTCAAAAATCTTCCCTTCTTTCCCTCCTGCACTGTTGGCAAGCTAGAATCATGCAGCGGTCCTAAAGACAGTAGGTTTCATAGCTTGTCACCCTCCTATCTTGCCTTAACATAGCAAAGTGTTAAAAGCAAAAGAAGGCAAAAAGTGCCTCCCGCTACATCTAATTATTATCATAAGGGCTGCAAATAGATTGTGCATATGATATTAGGTTATTGTTAGCCAGTCGTACAAATGTGTCATGTATGTTTCTGCACTTAAATAATTTATTTCCTGATCGCAGATCACTTGGGTCTCCCAAAGAAGTAAATACCATGTTTGACCATATTGTTTAATTTTATATTTAGATTATGTTGCAAATCTTAATATATTATATTGCTTTGATACAATATTTGTACAATATTGATTGAAATTTATTAATACTCTAATGTTTAGACAGTTGAGAATAAAAAGAAGAAAGATTTTATTAATATTAATTACAATATAGGATATCAATGTTAAAGATTGTAAGATTATTTGGCATTTTTAAAGTTTTTTTTATCCCACCTTTATTATTTCTATAAATAATTCAAAGCAGGAAACGTGCCTAATAGTTCTTCCTCATTGAATATAATATTTTTTTTAAAAAAAATTCTATATTGCAACAAAACATTTGCTTGTCTTAGGTTAATTACTTAGTGTTAAGGTCTCCAGGCATGTGAAGTCTCAGTGGTTAAGATGCTGAGTTTGTCAACTGGAAAGTTGACAACCTGGGTTTGAGACCTGAGCACCATGCGATGGGGTGAGCTCCTGTTATTTGTCCCAGCTCCTGCTAACCTCACAGTTCAAAAGAAGCAAATACAAGAAAATAAATAGGTATCACTTCAGTGGGAAGGTTAGTGCATTCTGTATATTCCTGTTGGCCCCATGGTGACAGAATCATCTTTCAGACAGTGCTGGCTTCCTCAGCTGAGAATTGGAGATTTTATTTTTATTTATTTTAATTTCATTTATATCCCGCCCTTCTCCGAAGACTCAGGGCGGCTTACAAGCTTAGCAGTAGCCTTCATTCTATGTATATGCCTGCTTATTAGGGCTTTCACAAACACCCCCAAGTGGCATTATTACAAAGTCAGCTTAATTGCCCCCAACAATCTGGGTCCTCAGATGAGCACTGCCCCATTAAGTCAGTCGTGACTGGCTAGGGGAAACCTTTAAATCTTCTTTAAAAGATTTAAAGAAAGAAAAAAAACAAGATACAAGGAGCAAATTTGACAACAATCAAATTCCAAAAAAGAAAAGAAAAGTAATGGGTTTCTAACTTCCCCTTTTTGTGTTAACTTACATAAAGTTTATAAACATTTAGGTCCTTTTTTATTAGTTTTTATTAGTTTTTCAATTTACAACCTATATATTTAGAAAGCATCATGATACCTGTGTAGTCATCAGTTGAGTAACAGAGTTTTCAATACATAGTTTGGGTTACCTTATCATAACATCCTTCTCTATTTCCCTCAACATTCAATACAACATATTTAAACTAACAAATTTCTAGGAATAGCATGGTCAATTAGAGAAGATTTTGTCAATCCAATTTCGATTGGGTATATCTATATCCTGTTATTAAATTTTATCTAAATTTGATGTTAATTATAGTATCCAAGTTTAACCTTTAACATCCCAAATAGTATTCACAACGCAAAGTTCCCTTATCTTATTACAGCAAAGATTGTATCATCTAACATACACCAATAATTAAATAGCTAGCTTCTACCTAATAAACATTGTTTATTTCATATCCTTATACATCAAAGGTTACCAATCGGAGAGACTATATTTATCAGTCTACTTCTACATAACCAAAATTTTAACATCAAACATAGGATTCATAAGCCAGATTTCCATTATATCAATATATAAATTTATAGTATTTGGAATAAGCTTAATAAATACTTAAACACATTTTAATTCTATCTCACGGATATTTTCTGTTTCAGGTCCTAATAAGTCACTAATTACTAACAAAATGACCTACGATAATTCTCTAGGAATTCATTTTTTAAAACTAACTCTAGGTTTCTTTTTTTGCCAGTCGGGTTTCCAGACCCAAGGCTTTAAATTGCCAAGTAGGTCTTCATTTACTCGCATGCATATTATTTGCACCAGAGGAGACCATCCAACCATCAGCAATATACAAAGGTTGAACCATTTATAGTCATTATATTGTTGCCATGTTAATTCCACTCTCTTTACGTATTTGCTCTGACATCTCTGTCTGCAGTTCAATCTGGATTCTTCTTCCATTTGGGTTGATCTGTTTTTAGTAGAAAATCTTATCCAGTTTTATAGTTAGTAATTGACTGTCCAAGCTTTCCACAGGTTGTCTTTGTTGGTATTCGGCGTCTTCTATGTTGGCATCACTATCTTGCATGTAGTGTACTTCTGAAATTGTAGGCTCCTTAGAGAGAGTCAGAAGTTGAGTATTAAGTTTTTCCCTAGTTTGTTGTTGGTCTTTAAGATTGTCATAGTAGTAGTTCCTTGTACTTTAAAATTTGTAGGCTCTTTGAGTAAAGTTTTGGATATTAGTTTTTTCAGTACTTTGTTGTTGTTGCTTTATTCCTCTGTCTCAATAGTAGTATCTTTCAATTTTATTATTTTCTGAAGTGTAAGTTCTTTAGTTGCAGTCTGGGTTTCAGGTTGTGACTTAAGATTGGTGTGTAAATTATTAAATCTGGAGATAGACATCTCAGTGACTCTACAGATTGTTTCAAGTATAAGGTTATAGTCAAGCGAGGTTTGTGGCTGATGCTTCTCCATTTTGTAGTATTTATAAATATTCCTTAGTGGAGGCTATTTTTCAAACAAAAATCAGTAAGTGTCCACCTCCACAAGTCTAAGCCAGATTCATCTCCAGCTGTTTCAGGTTTTTATCTCAAAGCCAAGGTTAGTCCAAAATGTAAACACTTGCTGTAACAGGCTTAGCCACTAGATGTCCTCAGAGTACTTCAAATCCTTTTCAGACGGAGTCTTTTTGTTTATTTCTTTTTTAGACTAATAGGTAGAATAGTCCATTTCTGTGAATATAGGAAATTTGGGCCAAAAGTAAAAAGGCAGTAAGTCCAATTAATCAGTATCATTTAGTACAGGGCTTTTTCTTTTCTCTCCCAATGTAGACAAAGGCCACTATTAAGGAGGGTGGGAGAAAAAAACAGAAATTCCTTCCCTCTCTCCTCGCAAGAGGAAGCAAATTCAGAAAGCTTTTGACAGGCAAAGTAGACAATTAGGAAAAGAAGAAGGCAATTCTCACCCAGTTTTCAAGTGCTTTCAAGTTCTTTGTTGTGCTTTTGGCTTTGGCAAGAAACAGCTAAATGATGGGCCATGGGAGTGGCCGATCCTTTCTTCTTTGGTTCGGAGAGTGGCTCCAAGCCGACGGGAAGGCTGGTGCCCTTCTACCACTGACTGGAGAGACCTCTCCCCTGCTTGTTGCCCCTCCAGGGCAACTTTTGACCCCTTTACAGGGCCCCCCCGATGAAGAAATCGAGGCAACACGAGGAGCGATTCCCTCGTGTGTCTGGCTGCACCAAAATCCGGAACCGGAAGCCAACATTTAGGTCCTTTTAATGCCAGACTGTAAGTGATTATATTTGCCATGCTACATGATGTGTTGTATATATAGGAACAATTCTTGCTTAAATTTGGTTAAGCCCTGTTGTGAATATATACACTAATATATACGCTAATTATAAAAATTTAATAAATAATAAAATAATAATAATAATCTTGCCATTGCTGCATCTTGTCCAAGCCTAAATTCCCAATCAGATGTTGTCAGCATTATATCTTTCTTTCAGTATTGGGCAGCATATATTCTCACTGCTGTGAGCATGTACCTCATTAAATTGAGATATTTTGTTGTGCATTTTTTTCTGAAATTATGCCTAGTAAGAAAGTTGTTTTCATTTCAAATTTAAATTCCATTTTTTTGCTCCATGTATACATTTCCAGTACTTTCAAGTTTCCAGTATTTTCAGTGAAAACATTCTTTTCACTGCATTTCCAATGTTTATTACATATTTATTTTATCAAATTTATATGGCTGACTCTGAATGACTCAAAATGGCATACAACAAAGCCAACCATTAAGACTGAATGTAAAAACTAATTAAAACAAATAGCCAACATAAATATTATTTTTTGTCTCAGATATTATTCATGGAGTTATATCACATATATAGAACATTTTGTACCAGTTTTCATTTTATATCTTGGTGTGGATTTGATATATAATTCTTCCCATCCAGTTTGTGATATAGCTTTTTTTTGTTCTTTCTCTGTATTATATCATATCATATTGATTTCCTAAACAATGCTGCTTATTAGAAAAATATATTAACTTTTTATTAATTCTTTAGCCTCTGATAATATAAACCTACCATGGCTTATATCTGAAATCTTTGAAGCTGTTACAATTTGCAATTTTCTGTACATAGTCTTGTGAAAAATTAACAACAAACATCTGATTAATCAAGATGTCTATTGCTCCACCTGAGACTCAGTCTCATGTGCCTGTTTAGAAAAAAATGTAAAGCATTTATTATACAGCCATCTTTATTTTTCATTTCCTTGAAAGTCAGAAATCTACCCCTTACATACATTTTGCATGAAACATAAAAAAATGAAGTTATGATTTAGGATTTTTATAATTAAAACAAATACATTATAAGAGTTTTTTTTTATTTTGTAACCATAAGTAAAAGGTAATTTTGTATTTTACTTAATAGTTGTTATGAAGAAAATCAGAAGCTACTTTTTTCCATTTCTTTTCATTCTTTCCTTTTGCATTTGTTTTTTTTTTGCCTTTGTTTTTCTTCTTTCTTTTCATTAGTTCGTTAGTTTTTATCATTTTTAAATTTTTAGCAAAAATTATTAAATGTATATAACTCTCTCTCTCTCTCTCTCTCTCTCTCTCTCTCTCTCTCTCTCTCTCTCTCTCTCTCTCTCTCTGTGTGTGTGTGTGTGTGTGTGTGTGTATGTAAATCAGAAATCCTGGCACAATAATGGAAATTAATTATACTTCTAATGTTGTATACCACATCAGTATCTGGCTGTATTACTGAATAGGTACTAATGAGATACTAATTAAAATGCACTAAAATATGGCAAAGCAAAAGAAGATTTATTCCTTTGGCACAGTATTAAGGTAAAAAAAAAACCCTACTCTATCTGCATTTTACATTTTATAGTCAGCTGCCTATTTTAATATAGCAGATGAATCTCACAGAAAAGAGCACACATTTCAATTAAGTTTCTTCAAAAGCTGGTTCTCTTTGTCTTGCTGTCTCTGACACCAAAATATTCTAGAAGGAACACTACTTTCAATGCAACATTTGCATTTTTATCCAATCAGATCTTAAGGACACGTGCCAAGTCAATGTTTATATTATAGAATAAAATCAAACATCAGCAAGATCTGATTAACCTAATGACCTGAAATTAAGCAGTACCACCTGGAAGAAGTGCTCCTATATTCATTAGAATCTGAGAAGCTCTCTCAGAATCTAATTTAGATGTTCTATGGTCCATCTAAAGATATAGAAATTTTAATGATTTTTTTCAAACTTCCCAATACTTAATGAATATTACTGTACATCCTAAGGAAAAAAATTAGGACTGAGCCTTCTTTTAAAATATAACTTGAATCTATTTTGAACTCAAAAATGTGGCCCTTGCAAATATTTAAATATTTAAAATGGCTTTTTGTCCTCTTGTATTGTTGTTTAGAGCAGGGTTTTTTCATCTTATAATGGTGTCAAAATTGAGGGCAGGAAGCACTAGGATCTATGTTAGTTCTTTGGGTTTGAAGACATTCTGTTGTGCAGTTCATCAATGCACACAATGGTTGCTCTACAACCCCAGTCTGGAAGCACAGAGGCTAGCACAGAAGGGCCATGGAAGTCCATTGTTGCAGTAACTGTGGGTGTTATTCTGTGATGCCACTCATAGCATCACAGCACCTGTCTTCAAAGTTAGTGGAGGCTTCATACCATAAGATTTGCTAGCAGGTTCTGTCAGCCACTGCAGCTTCTAGTTCTAGATGTCACATAGGTGTACAGTTTTCTTACAGTATCTATGTAGTACTTATTTGGTTGAACTCAAGATTTCTTCCTAGATTCCAGTACACTACAGAGCAACTGATAAGGTATATGGCAGTCATCCATTCTGATGAGATGCCCAACCTATCTCATCTTCACTCTGTTAATCAGGGACTTAATACTGCTGGACTCTGGAAGATCCAAGATCTCTAGGTTGGAGACAGGCCTTGCCAATAAATGTCAAGGATGGAACAGATAGTGTGTATGTGAAATGTCTCCAGTTGTTTGATGTCCCTTTGGTACAGAGTCCAGGATTCACATCCATATAGGAGAGAAAGGATAACAACAGCTCTGTAGATGTTGCTTTGTGGAGATGTGGATGTTGGATTGATTGAGTATTCTAGTATGCAGAGATCCATCCAAAGATCCATCACTCAAGATGATGCTTCCCAAGTACATAAAGCTGAAATATTTATCAGCTGGATGTCATTATCATTGATTATTAATTCTACAAGCTTTGTATTTGGCATGGTGTATCAGCTTGGTTTAGGCTGATAGTCAAGCCGAATAGCATAGCAGCTTCTGAGAATTGTTCAGCATCAACTGTAGATTATACAATCATCAGCAAAGAGGGTTACTTTAAAGAGTGTATGGGAGGCATTTCATCCATGCATTCAAATAGCAAAGGGGAAAAAAGAGCCATCCAATCAGTACCTGAGGTATACTCCCTCCTTCAGACTCTGGACAGCATTTATGTGTAACTCAATAATTTCATCCATTGTCACTATCAATAGGAACTAATTTGGTCTATGATTCATTTACTTTGAAATCCATACTACTCACAGCACCTTACAATATATTTAAGTTTTAAGTTCCACCAGAAACCATTCAAGTTGTCACCCAAGAGGTTGTTGTATGGGTTTTTTTTCTTTCATTTTTTATTTTTTCTTTATTCTTCTTTTTTATTTAATAAAGCTAAAAAGAAAAAATAAATGAATAAAAAGTAAATTTTCTGCTGGAGACCAAAAATCTAGTAGATAACTGGTCAGCAAAAAGCCACACTATGCTTCCTTTGTTTTGCTCACTACTAAATACCTTCCAGGCATATTGAATAAACTAATTCCTCTGTAGTTTTTGTTTTGACACTAGTTACACAATTTGTTTTGACACTAGTTGCACAAGGGAACAATAACAGCATTCTTCCATTCCTGAGGTATAGATCCAGTCTTTAAATGCAATACAGAAGTCACACAACCATTCTGAAAACAAGCTGCATCTATATTTTTAACATTTCGTCAGTTTGTCATCCACACATGCAGCCCTACCTTTTTCTATATTCTTCTAACATATCACATTTTCTTGGATACTAAACACAACTTTCAGCTATCAGCAATCTATATTACAATGTACCTATAGAAATCAGAACAAAAACAGCTCCTACTCTCTAATATACATTTTGCTCTTTGACTTATTAAATGCATATCTTCACTTCCATGTGTACCTTAGCTCCACTCTGGAAGATCAGACAACTTTTATTCTGATGTATTCAAAAACACATGACCTTCCATCCTTCTTGTCACATCACATCATGTCATGTCACAACATTTATTTATGCTCTTTACCATAAAGTCCTCTTACATTTCAAATCACAAGCACAACATGCTCATCAATAAATGGATTAGGAATACTGACACTGATCATCCACTATGGTGTTGGCTTATATCACGCACTGCACTAAGACTTCCAACTGGAGATTTGTCTATCTCCAAGACTGATGACAGCACTCCCAGAAAATGTCAAAGAAGGTGCTGTTCCAGAGGGCCTTTGGGTCTTTATATTCTGTTTGTATCTTATTTATTTTATTTTGAAGTTTTAAATATTTCATTATAATTCCATATTTTGTCAGTTGCCAGCAATCTCACAAATTCAGTCGCATGCAAATTATTGTGTTCATACTTTTTAATACATGCTACAACCTCTAAGTACTTCCTTGTAAGTCATCATATTGTTCCCCATTTCCTATCAATTGTTCACCGTATCCTATCAATTAGGATAGGATTAGGAAAAAGTTGTAGCATTCTACAGCAATTGTATTTGTTGTCATTGGACTTTCATTACATATTTGCTAATGAGTGAATGCTAATTTCAAATTAGGGAACGTATGCATGCATAGTGAAAGAATGGAACAGTGAAAGAGAAAGAAATCTGGACCCAGGTCTGATCTGGAAGCATATAAAATTTGCTTAGGAAAAAAAGTGGTAGAATGCAGTTTAATTAGGTTTAGGGAAAGTAGTAGTACTGTCTTCCCCCTCCCCATTCCATATTTGTATGGACTGAGTATAATGAAAGGCATCAATGGATAAAGAGGAATATTCCAACTGTTCCCAATGTTGTATCTTGAAGTCTGTACATTAGTAAAAATGTCTGAAAGGCATTTCTGTTTTAGAGATACTGTAAATAGCAGCTAACTCTGAATCCAAACTAGTAGTGCATGCTCACTACTTTGCTTTTCATATGATGATTTCTTTAAATAATAAGAGGGGGAAAAACATCTTTTCACAGGCTTCCAGTTAAACAAAGACAAAAAGAAAAAAACAGGTTGGAGGAATAGGATAAAGGAAAATATGGAGAAGAAAAGAAGGGTTGAAAAGGATAATATCAGTGAAATATTTAAACATAATTTCACAGATATACAGTAAAAAATAAGCAGGGAAGAATTAAAATATTACAAGAGAAAATATTGGAAAAGGAGAAAAATGAGGAGGAAAAGGCCCGACCAATTATGTACAATAAGTGTCTGTGTCTGTGTGTGTCTGTGTAATATTGACAGCCAAAAAGTGTGAATTAGAGTAACTGATTACAAACTCAATATAGCTAGTAAATTGCATAAACATTTGCTATCTCAAAATTCAAAGATCATTCTTCAAAAAATGCTGAATTCCAATTAAAACACAAAGGAAATTCAGTAGAGTAGTTAAAAAAAAAATAACCTGGCAGCAAAGGGTTACTTTTTAGTTTAAAATTAATGCACTATTCCAAATTAACATGTGGGATAATTAAAACCATCTTTCCAATGAATTTATTATAGGATATACAAAGCTAATTATAAATTCTCTGTTGCTAATCCGTTGCAGTTTGCTAATGCAGCGTTGAAATCTCTTTGGCCACACTTGTTTAAATTATTCATTAGACACAGCAACAGTTGTGAACTGTAATTTAAATTGGCATCTCATGAATATTCAATTAATACAATAAACATTGGAATGTTTTACTGCTCACTGCTCAATATTTTGCACTCTATCCGGTGTTTACATATTTTTATTAACTCTTTATAAAGGTGTTACCTATTTATGTCACCGATTACAGTGAGAATAAAATGTCCTACTCATAAATATTTGTGTCATCTTACGAGAGGGAATGTAATTAGGCAAAGCTTCAGAAGCCATAATTAATATACAGCTGATATTACTCTTGTACTCTTTGCTTTGAGCATGTGGCTTGGCGTAATTTCAAACTGAGAAAGGTTTATGTACAGTGCAACTCCATCATTACAGAGTTCCCACGTATGCAGGATGAAATCTGCCAGAATAAAGTGTTAATTTTCAATAAACTCATATTTTCCTTCCTGTCCTTCTTAAAACTGAAAGGGTTTGTGGAATATCATAATGCAAGTTACTTGCTGTTTTTATATAAATCATATTTTGTCTCTGTCATAATTTACACAAATCAAGATTATCCTGCAGGAATGTTTGCACTATGGTTAATGATTTTGAAATTATCTGAATTGCTGGCTTATTTTATTAGTTATTAGATTATGCTGTTTAACTACAGTTAAATAAAAAATATGAACAATTTCCTGAATTGTTAGCTCTTGGTGAGAGAAGTAAAAAGACCAAGATAGAAACATTTGATCTATGATGCACAAGGTTAACATGGTGAAAAGGAACCATGTGTTTTATTATTATTGATCATGCAAATTTCTTTGTATTATTGGACACAAAGGCATTATCTCTTAAATTGTTCCATATTGAATCTGATGCAAGGTTGTCTTTACATAGAAAGCAGCTTAACTGTATTTCATAGGAAAAAAATATGCAATTCAAGTGTAGGAAAGCGAGTCAATAAATTAGCATGCATCATGAACCTCAACTGCTTTGCATCAATGCAGCTTAGAAAAAAAGTGGATGACTGCATTCCGGTTACTAATAAAATGATTTAATAGACTGTAGTGCCTAGCCTATACCAACTAAAAGCAATATGAAGGGTTTTTTTAAAAAAATAATTCAGTCAGAGTCTGAATTGAACAAAGGCTAGGGAGAAATGTTCCATCATTTCATCTGCCTATGTTCTAGGAATACTTCATTCAAAGTATTATATAGATGTGGAACCAAAGATCTGTAATAACAAAAAAGAGAGATAAAATATATTCATAATTTAAATCATTGATCTCTTATGTCCTAAGGCAAGGAGGAAGAACTACTTTCACAGTGATAAATAGATGGAAAGGGGCCATCCTAACTCATATAAAGACACCAGTAAAACAAGAGTCCTATAGTTTAATATGAACCAGTAGCTGGGTCCATCCTGATTTAGATACTTTGTATTTTGGAAATTTTGCACAATTCTTCCTGGCAAATGCTAGATCAAAGATAACACATGTACCTGTTTTTAGCTGAACAAAATTCCAAGTCTGGAATCAGCTTGAACAACTAATTCACATAGTTCAGTTCAAATTGGAATCCACAACTACTCTCAGTTTGGCTCCACACAGCTCACTCTGCAGACAAGCAATATGTTTAAAAAAGACAAAACCCCAAACTACGCAAACAGATCTTCTGCAGTAAGATACAATTATTTCTTCTCCATTCTGAAAATCCAGTGCAGTCAAAATTAATGAACAGATAACTCAGCTAGTAAACAATATTAAGGTAGGTCTATGTAGCAACATACTTTTTAAACTCAGAATTTAAACGGTATCAAACCATGCATCAATTCAGTATAGCTTGATTATGTTTATTGCATGATGATATAAATGACCATCTTTGTTTTTCAACCATATGACATTGCATCTTATCATTGTATGCAATTTTGGTATGACTAACAGGCCAGAAGAATGCAGACAACTTATTTCTTTCAAATAGTTTACCAGCAATACACTTTGCACCCATTATACCTGCATATAGTATTTAAATTGCTTTTTTATGACATGATATTGTGGTATACACCCAAAAGCAATATTTGATTTCAACTATTTACTTTGAGATAATAGCAAAGGGATTCAGATGGCTAGCAAGTAGATATATTGCCATTTTTAAAATTATACAATGACTCTATATTTATTATGGGCTTGCACGGAACTACTTCCTATAAATTAATAAAAATGGATTATCTGGCAGTAGATTATTACAGTCTAAATAGTCACCATCAACAAACCTTTAAGGCATTTCTGCAAGTTTATCTAGGTATTGAAAAAGAAAGAAAAAGAAAACTTAAAGGACTGTGAAAGGGGCAAAATCCAATGACAATTTTTGATGCCAGTAAAAATAGTAAGTGTTGGTTAGGAAGGGGGGAAGAGAGAGAAAAATTACTGTTTATAGATTTTGGAAAAGGATCACTATTTACTTCACAATGCAGTATTTAGTTATGCATTTTTCTATATATTTTCCAATATCTCCTATGCAATACAAGAAACACAACAGTCTAAAAAAATGCAAGTAGCCACTGCTTAAATTACTGGATGGTCTCTCTTTCTATTTAAATAACTTTACTCAATTACTTGACTTCAAACATGCAAACCAATTCATATATCTTGCCACGTTTGCATATATTGCCTTTGGTAATGCCTTGTATTTGATGTTCAAGCATATATGTTAGCTCAACTAAAATTCAGGCAGGGATTTTCAACATTCCATGGACTCAAGGGATGGGACTGGTTCTCTTTTTGGTGGGGACAGGGTAGAATAAAAAAGTCTTTAAATGTTGTACTAATTTCATTAAAGTACATTTGGATTAATTGTGCTGTCTCAATATTACAATCCTCTGATGCAATCCATACTTTCTACAAAGATATGCTATTTAAGTATGCTATTCTATTTGATATGGGAGCCACTTATACAAAACACCTATAAGTCTCTGTTGTTCTCATTTTGAAAATGTAAAACTGCAAGATAGAAAAGCTACATGCAAACCATGTAGCTGACCACTCTCCTGCATATAATTATATATATTTTAAAAAAAACCTTTTAATAGTACAGTTAGTCAATAATGGTCTGCATGGTTAATTAGAAGATGATCAGCCTGCTTATTCCCAATTGGTATTGTAAAGCAGAAAATGTGTCTCATTGGTAGAAGCAACATCTGCCATAATACTTTGTATCACACAGCTCTTAAAGGTGCAGTAGCCTTATCTTTTCTTTTCTCTCCCTGCCAAAAGGGATTAGCAACCAGAGCTAAAAAACACCTAATTATACAATTCCAGGTTTGTGCATTCAGTAGTAAATCCTAATGGGTTCAATGAAACTTACTGTCAAAGAACACAGATGTAACAAAGATAACAAATATGTGGCATTCCAGATGTTGCTAAGCTATAGTTTCCTGATATGACTAAACAACAGCTAAACATCCTCACTGCCTCCTCTGGCTACTGGCTGTTGGAGCTCAGAAGCATGTGAACCATCTACATCACAGGTGTCAAACTTGCCATGTCACATGATGTGGGATGAGTGCGATCTCTGCATGATGCAACCAGCCCGTGGGCCAGCAGTTTGACACCCCTGATCTACATCAATCAGCTTTCCATCACCATTTCTGAAAGCAAATTGACACTGCATTATTTCATTCCAAGCATCCATGTGGTTGCTAAAACTTGATGGCACATAATTGTTATTCTGGATGGATTAACTAATTCAATGTATCAGCATCATAATTCAATAGAACCTGAACAGATTTGAACATAGGTCAAAATCCTGTAGGATGATGATAAATAACAATTATAAAGTTTAGCATCTGGGTAGGAAAAATAAAAATCATAGGAATATGACTGAAGAATCTGATTTGATGGCATGTGAGAAAGAACCAGGAATACCAGCAGATCACATGCTCAACATGAATGAAAAAAGGACCAACACAATGTTGGGCTGCATTAATAGGAGCATTTCATCCAGTCAATAGAAGCTAATACTTCCAATATACAATAAGCTGGCTAGATTGCACTTGGGATATCATGTTCAGGTCTCACCACTATGCCTTAAAACAGCAGCTCCCAACCTTTTGGGCACCAGGGACCAGTTCCATGGAAAAAGGATTTTCCAAGTATCAGAGGAGATGTGGTTTTGCATGCTGCCTGCATCCCATGGATGGGACTTCGCTTGTTTGTGCAGCCTTATTTCTGGCATGCCGGGCCAGGTGCTGGTTAGGGACCCCTGCCTTAAAAGAGAGATGGAACACTAAAGTGGGTTTTGAAGAGAGTTTCTGAAAAAATAAGCCTAGAAACCAAGACCTGAAATAAATAGTTAAAGAAGATTGTCATCTTTAGATTTTAAAACAGATGATTAAAATGAGCTACAGCATTGGTCTTACAATTATCTAAAATGTTGTCCTTTGCAAGAACTGTTGAACCTGAGATTAGTGCAAGAACAAGTGGATAAAAAAATTAAAAAGTAGATTCAGACAGAGAATTTGGATACATTTTCTGACAATAAGAGTTCTTAAGCAAAGAAACTGCCACAGAGCCATTAGTAAACAGCCCAACCAAAGAATCCCTAAGACCACCCCCACCCACCCAGACAGGCAATACATCAGAATATAAACTGACAGCAAACAGCACTCCTTACTAGCACTGATGATGTTCCTATTTAGGGTAATGAAATGTCTGCAAGAAAACAAGCAAGCTCAGAGAGCACCAAGGACTCCTCATTTCTACCCTGAGCTACAAATACTCTCTTTCATTGGTAAGCAGAAAACAATCTGCCCAAAAAAGTGGTGGATCTCCTTGTGGTAGACATTTTAAAATGGGAATTACATGGCCAGATTCTGGCAATATTTTCTATGATTCTATGAATGTATATCTAATTGAATCAAGATTTTAGTCCAGAATGACTTAGTCTAAATGCAGTAACTTTATTTTGTCAGCTACTTTGTAAAGCTCTTGATTGATGTAAAGGTAAAGGTAAAGGTTCCCCCGCACATGCGTGCTAGTCGTTTCCAACTCTAGGGGCCGGTGCTCATCTCCGTTTCAAAGCCGAAGAGCCAGTGCTTGTCCGAGGACGTCTCCGTGGTCATGTGGCCGGCATGACTAGACGCCAAAGGCGCACGGAACGCTGTTACCTTCCCACCGAAGTGGTCCCTATTTTTCTACTTGCATTTTTTACGTGCTTTTGAACTGCTAGGTTGGCAGAAGCTGGGACGAGTAACAGGCACTCACTTTGTTACGCGGCACTCGGGATTCGACCTGCCAAACTGCTGATTTTCTGATCGACAAGCTCAGCATCCTAACCCACTGAGCCACCGCGTCCCTTCTTGATTGATGTACCATGCAATAATTCAAAGTTCTAAAAATGTAACATGGTGCCTTAACTGAAATAAAACTATGTAGTATTTGAGATACATGGCTAAATATAATCAAGACACAAACATCAGTAATCTGTATATGATAATTATTTATTTCCTTGAGATATTACCGTATGCTAACTTTAAATCCCAATAGATCTATAAGTGTTTTGACACATAGTTTTAAACAAGAGCAATTAATAAAAACACTAATTGAGAGACACATCAGAATATGCCTCTTGGGTGTGTTGGCCTATCCAGTCCCAAGGACAGTGTGCTGATAGGGTGTTTGTTTGTTTTTTAATTAAGCTAAACACATGTCAACAATCATTCTAACGCTTCCTCTTTGCCAAAGTGTACAATGTAAGTAAAATTTCTGGCATCTTCTGAATGCAGCAAAATCTGCCAAAACTCTGCCAATGTATCCAAAACAATGAAGAATTTTCACTGGTTACTTTACAAAATACTTTGTTCCATTTCAGCAAGAACTAATATATCCTCTTTAATGCTCTTGTCAACCTCTTGAGGTTAATGCGTATTCAGATTTTTGTCCTTTTTCACCCAGTTAACAAGCAGCAAGTACAATCTACAAAAATGTTGCTTTCTAATCTAGGTACTTGCTAGCATATTTTATTCCTCCTGGTCTTGGCTCTCACGTGAAGTTCATTGTTTCTAGTAGTTATAGCAGCAATATAAAACAGAGAACATTGTCAATCTAATATTTTGGTAAACAGTGACTCACAATGTGCAAGTAGGTACCATACAATACATTTCCATTACCAGAAATTTTTAACAATTTTTCTTGAAATGCTTTGTAGCTGTACACAGCATCAAATCATGCCATTTGTGTCTTTAACATAACATCCCCTGGTTACAGGGAGTGTTCAGTTTCTTGGATCTGCTTTTCTTTCTGAAAATATACCACATCTCTTTCACATTAAATCCTCAAGCACTGTATCTTTCATCCTTGTAAAATAAATAAAATTTTGCCTAACAGATTCAAATTCTTGAGACTAAGACTCATAGCAAAGTTTTTGAACCCTTTTTTAAATTTATTCTACTTTCAGACAATACATAAGAAAGGCAGAAAGTGGGAACGTGCTATATTGAAGGAAAATTTATAGATTGTTCTTCCTATTTTTTTTCTATTGTGGTGCTGAACAAGTATTGTAAAAATATCTAATTTCTATTCATTTTAGGCTGTGATGAACATACTATATTTTGTAAACATGTTTGACAAAATTGAAAATTCCATCATATTTGAATCTTCTTTCCTTGAATTTGTTGGCATTAAAAATTATTGCTTTGAATCTTAGTTGTCTTCCTTTATTCAAATATAGCAAAACTATTTGCCCATGCACTGTTAATTGTCATTATATTTATTACGTAACCCTTGATAGCTAATTTAAGAAACATTGCCCTCATTATCAACTGCCTGACATCTGGTAATCAGTAACCTCTGTGTATATATTTGTGTGAGTGCATGTTTGTGTACTCTGGATTAATGTCTATTTTTAAATTAACATTAGCAAAATTGCCAGTGCAACAGATTATCCCTATCCTCTTTCAGCTAAATCTACCAAATCTAATCAGCAAGTAAGAAGACTTGGAGAATATAGGAAAGTCTCTGGAAATATGATAGACAACAAGTGAGTCTTGATGAATGTAGTATTATAAAAGTATTATTCAAATGTGTACATTAATTTATGCATTAACATTATTTAAGGTGTCATGAAAATGCATATGTGTGTGTGTGTGTATGTGTGTATGTGTATTGTTGTTGTTGTTAGATGCGAAATTGTGTCCGACCCATTGCAACCTTATGGACAACATTCCTCCAGGCCTTCCTGTCCTCTACCATCTTCTGGAGTCCATTTCAGCTCACTGAAGCCTACTGCTTCAGTGACTCCATCAAGCCACCTCATTCTCTGTCGTCCCCTTCTTCTATTGCCCTCAATCTTTCCCACCATTAGGCTCTTCTCTTCTCTTCTCATTAGGTGGCCAAAGTATTTGAGTTTTAGCTTCAGGATCTGGCCTTCTAAAGAGCAGTCAGGGTTGATCTCCTCTAGGACTGACCGGTTTGATCGCCTTGCAGTCCAAGGGACTCGCAGGAGTCTTTTCCAGCACCACAGTTCAAAGGCCTCAATTCTTTGGCGCTCAGCCTTTCTTATGGTCCAACTTTCACTGCCATACGTTGCAACTGGGAAGACCATAGCCTTGACTATATGCACTTTTGTTGACAGGGTGATATCTCTGCTTTTTAGTGTGCTGTCTAGATTTGCCATGGCTTTCCTCCCGAGGAGCAAGCGTCTTTTAATTTCTTGGCTACAGTCCCCATCTGCAGTGATCTTGGAGCCCAGGAAAATAAAATCTGTCACTACCTCCATTTCTTCCCCATCTATTTGCCAGGAATTGAGAGGGCCGGATGCCATGATCTTGATTTTCTTAATGTTAGGTTTCAACCCAACTTTTGCACTCTCCTTCTTCACCCGCAACAAGAGGCTCTTTAGTTCTTCTTCTGCCATTAGAGTGGTATCATCTGCATATCTTAGGTTGTTGATATTTCTCCCGGCAATCTTAATTCCAACTTTTGATTCATCTAGCCCTGCCTTTCTCATGATGTGCTCTGCATATAAGTTAAATAGGCAGGATGACAGTATACAGCCTTGCTGGACTCAATTCCCAATTTTGAACCAATCAGTGGTTCCGTGTCCAGTTCTCACTGTTGCTTCTTGACCCGCATATAGGTTTCTCAAGAGACAAATAAGATGGTCTGGTACTCCCATCTCTTTAAGGACTTGCCACAGTTTGTTGTGATCCACACAATCAAAGGCTTTAGCATAGTCAATGAAGCAGAACTAGATGTTTTTCTGGAACTTCCTAGCTTTCTCCATGATCCAGCGTATGTTGGCAATTTGATCTCTAGTTCCTCTGCCTCTTCGAAATCCTGCCTGCACTTCTGATAATTCTCAATCTACATACTGCTGGAATCTAGTTTGTAGGATTTTAAGCATAACTTTACTAGCAAGTGAAATGTGTGCAATGGTGCGATAGTTTGAACATCCTTTGGCACTGCCTTTCTTTGGAATTGGAATGTAAACTGATCTTTTCCAATCCTGTGGCCACTGTTGAGTTTTCCAAATTTGCTGGCAAATTGAGTGTAGCACTTTTACTGCATCGTCTTTTAAGATTTTGAATAGCTCAGCTGGAATACTGTCACCTCCACTAGCTTTGTTGTTGCTCAGTTTTTCTAAGGCCCACTTCACTTCACATTCTAGGATGTCTGGCTCGAGGTCAGTGACCACTTCATCGTGGTTATCAGGGCCGTTAAGCTCATTCTTGTATAGTTCTTCTATGTAATTTTGCCACCTCTTCTTAATCTCTTCTGCCTCTGTTAGGTCCCTGCCATTTTGGTCCTTTATCATGCCCATTTTTGCATGAAACGTTCCCTTCATGTCTCCAATTTTCTTGAAGAGATCTCTGGTCGTCCCTGTTCTATTGTTTTCTTCTATATCTTTGCACTGTTCATTTAAGAAGGCATTCTTATCTCTTCTAGCTATTTTCTGGAACTCTGCATTCAATTGGGCGTATGTTTCTTTTTCTCCCTTGCCTTTCGCTTCCCTCCTTTCCTCAGCTATTTGCAAAGCTTCCTCAGACAGCCATTTTGCTTTCTTGCATTTCTTTTTCTTTGGGATGGTTTTGGGTGCTACCTGTTGTACAATGTTGCGAACCTCTGTCCATAGTTCTTCAGGCACTCTGTCTATCAGATCTAATTCCTTAAATCTATTTGTCACCTCTACTGTATATTCAACAGGGATATGATTTAATTCATACCTGAGTAGCCTAGTGTTTTTTCCTACTTTCTTCAATTTAAGTCTAAACTTTGCAATGAGAAGCTCGTGTTCTGAGCCACAGTCAGCTCCTGGTCTTGTTTTTACTGACTGTATAGAGCTTCTCCATCTTTGGCTGCAGAGCATATAGTCAATCTGATTTCTGTGTTGACCGTCTGGTGATGTCGATGTGTAGAGCCGTCTCTTGGGTTGTTGGAAAAGAGTGTTTGCTATGACCATCGTATTCTCTTGACAAAATTCTATCAGCCTGTGCCCTGCTTCATTTTGTACTCCAAGGCCAAACTTGTCTGTTATTCCGGTTATCTTTTGGCTTCCTACTTTAGCATTCTAATCCCCCATGATGATAAGGACATCATTTTTTGGTGTTAGTTCTATAAGGTGCTGTAGGGCTTCATAGAACCAGTCAATTTCATCGTCTTCAGCACTGGTGGTTGGGGCATAGACTTGGACTACTGTGATATTGAATGGTTTGCCTTGGATTCAAACTGAGATCATTCTGTCATTTTGAGGATTGTATCCCAGTATTGCTTTTCCTATTCTTTTATTTACTATTAAGGCTACTCCATTTCTTCTGAGGGATTCTTGCCCGCAGTAGTATACCTGATGGTCATCTGAATTAAATTCACCCATTCCTGTCCATTTTAGTTCGCTGATACCTAAGATGTCAATGTTCAGTCTTGTCATCTCTTGTTTGACCACATCCAGGTTGCCTTGATTCATGGATCTTACATTCCAGGTTCCTATGGAGAAAAAATCTTTACAGCATCGGACTTTCTTTTCCCCACCAGACACATCCACAGCTGAGCATCCTTTCGGCTTTGGCCCAGTCACTTCATTCTTTCTGGCGCTACTAGTACTAGCCCTCTGCTCTTCCCCAGTAGCATATTGGACGCCTTCCGACCTGAGGGGCTCATCTTCCAGCGTCATATCGTTTTGCCTTTTGGTACTGTCCATAGGGTTTTCATGGCAAAGATACTGGAGTGGGTTGCCATTTCCTTCTCCAGTGGATCACATTTTGTCAGAACTCTCTGCTATGACCTTTCCATCTTGGGTGGCCCTGCACGGCATAGCTTATAGCTTCATTGAATTACGCAAGCCCCTTCACCATGACAAGGCAGTAATCCATGAAGGGTGTCTGTTTGTGTATGTATATGTATATGTATATGTATGTATGTATGTATGTATGTGTGTGTGTGTATATATATATATATATATATATATATATATATATATATATATATATATATATATATATATATATATATATATATATATATATATATATACACACACACACATACATACACATACACACATATATATACACACACACACACACATTATAGCTTGGTTACAGAATTAATCACATTTTAGAGCAGATCCACTGAAATCAATGGGGTTCAATCATGGCTTATGTGCCACTTGATTTCAATATATCTTTCCTTAAATATGGATCTAAGCCAATATGTTTGTCACATAAAAAGCTGTAACCAATACAGCTGTTTGTAGTGATTAAATATAAGGTTATGACATAAATATGAAGGAGGAATTCTGCTAGAACCATGGCAAACTAAATGTGCCTCTGATAGAGATGACAACTGCGGCAAAGACTAAAAAGCCAGCAAGTAGATAATTTCTTTGGAACACCTCTGAATGAGGAGAGACTGGGAGATCCCAAATATACTCAGGGTGTCTGCATCTCAGCAGAAGACTGCAGGACAATAGTCTCCTGTGGGTCCGGGAGTTGCCATGGCAGAACCTTTCAAAGGTCACTGAATTACCAAACCAGTTTCTAATAACTTTTGAAAATTGCTTATTTACTATTCCAAGACTACTAGAGATCTTCAGAACAATGAGTTTGAAAAGCCATCTGGTGAGTTTACCTTTCTTCTTAAATAAACAAAAAATAACTATACATTTTGAGAATTTAAGAATTAACTGTGGAACATTGAGATTTTCACTATAGGTTTGTGGAAATAACTAAGTAAAATAAATAACATTTTGTGGGAGCCAGAGTTTTTTGTCCATCTTAAGTTAAAACAGAAATTGGAAACCTTATTTTACAAATTGAACACCAGAGGGAACTAAAGATACCAAACAGAAAAAAGGGGGGAAAAGTGTAAATGTTTTTGGTTTTCAATTATTATATGGTTTTAAAGAATGACATAAGATATTACAATATTTGAAATACTTCAGGAGTTTTTCTAAGAATGGTGCCAAACATTAGTAGCCACAATACCAGAAATGTCCGTATGGATAGATTATGGATAGATTATGTTCAAAATATATTAAATCTGATGCAAAAACAAGAATCAGAAATATTGGATAATAAAAGGTGTATTAAGTAGATTATAAGAATCCACTTAAGAAGGCAGGTAAAGTGGAATTTCAAATAATAAGCCAAGAGAATGACTACAATTAAAGACATTTTACAAAATATACAAAAGAAATTGGTTAAAGCTTTGAAAATCAAATTGCAATACAAATGACAAACCAAGACAATAACCTGGATAAAGATTTTTTACTGGATTTACAAAAGAAGTGTGTGTTAAAGCCTCATAAAAGCCATTGTGATGAGAAAAAGAAAAATAGAAGAGAGATCAAATCTTACAATGTCTGAATGAATTAAAGATAAAGACTGCTAGAACTAAAAGGAAAGAATATACAGTTAGTCTGCTTGATTGAAGTTAAAATAAGACATGTTTTATAAAGCTTTGGTAATGCTGTCTGCTGACGAGAGATCTGAAAAGTTGAAGATTTATGGATTTGCTTATAGATAAGGAATGAGTTATAGGAAGAAGAGATAGTTGGAGGTCACCCAGAGAGTTCCCTAGAGCTGCAAGATGGGTGGCATATAAACATATAATAAAATATGTTTGTAACCTTATAGTTATGGATGTGAATTCTAGACTCTGTAGCAAAGGCATATCAAACAATTGGAAAAATTTCACATGTGCACACTCCAGTCCATTCTTACCTTTTGTTCTCCAATCTGGAGGTCTTGGAACATACAGAGTCCACCAGCATTGAATACCTGATTATCAGAGCCCAGATAAGAAGGAGTGGATATGTCATCAGAATGGATGGTCACTGTATGCCTGCATAGTGTACTGGTTGTCTGGAGGAGAACTCAAGGTTGACCACACAAGTGATCCAAAGATTGTATGAAATAAACCATATACTACTGTGGAATTCAGCCAAGGGAACTAGAAGTTGTAGTTGTTGACAGAAACTGCTATGCTATGAAAGCCTCTGCTATGAAGCCTCTGCTGGCTTTGAAAATAACACCCACTTGCTACAATAACACCCACTTGCTACACCCACTTGCTACAAAAATGGACTTGCAGTGTCTTCATTGTGTTAGACTCTGCCTTTCCAGACTGGGACTGCAAATCCAGGTCTACTGCTGAACTGCACAACTGTGTGTCTTCTTCAAACCTGAAGGACACATATATGGGAAGTCACTTCTTTACATTTTTTAAAAAAAATCTTTTCCTCCCTTCCTCCCTCCCTTCCTCTAGAAACAATATTTTATTCTTTCTATTTTGCATTCACTTTTACTGCTGTAATTATTTTTTTTAAAAAAAGATAAAGAAACAATACATTTGGACAAAGTATAGGACATGGGTTTCAGAAATTGCTTCCTGCTTTTATACACACTGCCTGCAAAAGGCAAAATCGTTCTGTCATGCTTCCACAATATGACAAAGCAATGCTTGACTGAAATATCTAAAAAACCAAACATACACAAAAAAACATCTAATCATTCACACAGAAGAAAAATCAACATGAACATTTAGCTTTCATTGTGCAGCATCAAACATGTATCCAAATATTCAGGATAAAGTACCAGAGCTAAGCTCTTGTTGACTGAATTAATACCTTCTACTGTGTCTCTTTTCTACTGCACTGAAAAAGTAAAAACAAAACAAAAAACTGTTACTTGGAAGAATTCCATTTTTATCAACCATTGCAGACAATGAACTTCAAATCTTCAAAAGGGATCTAAATTGATGTTCTGATTGGTTAAGGCACAGTCACATCTCTTTCTATCACAGAGAAAATGAACTATTGTAAAAAAATAAATCTTACGTGCATGTGTAAGAGAGTAAGCTCACAGAGTGTATATTAATTTGTCAGTGGCCTCAAGAGTTTTTCCCCACTTTAACAGTGTCTTCCTAATCAAAAACCTTTTGCTATTACTCTAAGGAAAACAAGCCTGAATTTATGACAATCTCCCTCTCCTGAAAGAATAGTTAGGGCACAGGTCCACAACCCGCGGCTCCGGAGCCGCATGCGGCTCTTTCAGCCGTCTCCTGCGGCTCCCAGTCCTCTGCCATGTGCAGTCCAAAAAAAAAAAAGTGGGACTAAAAAAGTTCAACCAATCAATTCAAATATGCAGGGTAGGTGCATATCTCGCCTTGGCTCCACTCTTCAGTCAAACCCTGTTCTGCACATGCGCGCATGTGCACACATTTTTTGAGGCTCCCAGATTTTCCTTTTGTGAGGGAACCGGTTCCGAGTGGCTCTTTCACTGTTTCAGGTTGCTGACCCCTGAGTTAGGGGAAAAGTAGCGTGCAAATTCATGCAATGCCCATCTAAGACTGCCAACTCTAGATGAAACCAATCCAGATGATTTCCCCAACTCTCAATTTAAAATATATATATATATTTATTTGCACAATTAGGGAGATCTCAAATTTTCAGTACTGTGCCCCCGAAAAATTATAATTACATCTCTGGGACATGTCTTATAAATACATTGGAGGTTTAGGAAGGCAAAGCAGTAGTGCTGTCAGGCTTTGTTTCCACTTTATCTGTTCAAATCTGTTGTGATCTTGCCGAGGGAACATGGTAGGGAACTGTCATAATGTTCCAGCTTTGCTTGCACACAACATAGCTGTTTGGGGAGGGGGAAATGTGATGCCCTAATCCCTAATCCCTAAGATGTAGGCGTGAGCTTAAATGGACTCCAGAAGATGGTAGAGGACAGGAAGGCCTGGAGGAACATTGTCCATGGGGTCGCGATGGGTCGGACAGGACTTCGCAGCTAACAACAATAACAAAATCCCTAAGTTGCTCTCAATCCCTGGTGTTACAACTCACTACCTTAAACAAATGGTAAGCTTCTAAAGCAATGCTTTGTCATAAAATGAAAGAAGTTGTGCTAGTGGTAGATGGAGAGTTTATTGAATCTATAGCTGGGTTTATACATAGAATTATAGGACTGGAAGGGACTTTGTAGATCTTTTAGTCCAACCCCCTGGCCAAGGCAGGAGCCCTTACACCATCCCAGACAAATGGCTGTCCACTCTTTCCTTGAAAATTTCCAGTGATGGAGCACCCACAACTCCGGGAGGCAAGCTGTTCCATTGGTTAATTGCTTTCGCTGTCAAGAAATTCATCCTTAGTTCCAGGTAGGAACTCTTTTTAATGAGCTTTCACCTGTTGCTTCTTGTCCTGCTCTCAAGTGCTGTGGGGAATAAGTCAACCCCTCATCTCCCCTCCCTCAAGTATTGCAAGGCAGCTATTATGTTACCCCTAATCCTTCTTTTTGTTAGCCTAGACCAAGGGTCTTCAAACTTGGCTCTTTTATGACTTGTAGACTTCAGCTCCCAGAATTCCTCAGCCAGCCAGTTAAAAAAGGGTCAGGTTTGAAGACCCCTGCCTAGACATACCTATTTGCCTTTACTGTTAATCATACGGTTTACTCTCCAGACCTCTTATGATCTTTTTGCTATTGTCTTCACTCTTTCTAGGGCAGGGGTGTCAAACTGCCGGCCCGTGGGACAGATGTGTCACGTGGAAGCCACACCCATCCCATTGCCGGCAATGGCAAAACAGTAGAGTGACATCGTGTGACGTCACATGATGTCGCAAGTTTGACATGTCTGTTCTAGGGTCTCAACATCTTTTTTTTGTGACAACCAGAGAACTACTATAAGCCATTGTGATGAGAAAGAAATGAAGAGAGATCAAATCTTACAAATCTGAATGAATTAAAGATCAAGACTGCTAGAAGTAAAAGGAGGGAATATAGAGTTAGTCTGTTTGATTAGTATTCCAGATATGGCCTTACTAGTGTAGTGTAGAACAGTACTATCACTTCTTGTGATTTTGATGCTATCCCTCTGTTAATGCAGCCTAGGAATGCATTGGGTTTTTTTGGCAGCTGCAGCACACTGCTGGCTCATACTTAAATGGTGGTCCACTAGATAGATAACCTTTATTGTCATTTTTACTGTGGGTACAATGGCACACATTAATAATTAAATTTAGTTGCTTGCTCTCAAAGTGTAAACATACATAATACACATTTAAACATACTATATACAACATATGTATAGATCTACACCTTTACATATAAGTAACATATAAATATTAATCACTGTCCATCTTGAATACATAACAGAAGGAGGAAGCTTTAGAGTTTACAAGGTTAATACTGTATGGAACAAATCTGTGACTGACTCTGGATGCTCTGCTTTGGATACCATGAAGACTTGTCCCAGAAGGACACCTAGATCCATTCACAGTTACTACTATTGTGCCAGGTATCACCTATTCTACATCTGTACATTTGTTTTTTCCTGCCTAAGTGCAGGACATTATGTTTTTCACCACTGAACTGCATCTTATTATATAGGGCCTATTTCTCTAGTATGGTAAGATCCCTATTAACTCTGAGTTTAATCTTCCAAACTGTTAGCAATTTCTCCCAGTTTGGTTTCATCTGCAGATCTGATGAGCTCCCCTTCTACATCTAGATCATTTATGAAGATTTGAAGAGAACTGGGTCTGAAACTGAACGTTGAGGTACCCCACTGCATGCTTCTCTCCCTGCAAATGTAATTCTGCTGGGGACTACACATTGGGTGCAGAGCTGTTCAATTTTGATGTAGATGGCTTCTTTCAAAGAGGCCATCTATGTCAAAATTGAACAGCCCTCTCTCAACATCATCTATCTCCAGTCTACAACACAGTCCTTTCAACAGTTCCAAGAAGGCTCCATCCCATTTGCACTACTCAGGTGACCCTGGAGACACAGATAGCTTTAATGACTTGCTAAAAGAATGCAAATGAACAGCTGTCTGCAGGAGTATAAATCTTTCCATTCCCCACCATCCAGTTAGAGCTGAAGAAGCTTCTTGGATGAGAAGTGAAACGTCTTCAAAGAAAAACAAGAAACTCCAGTTGCCTCATGAAAAAGCATCTTTGGGGTAAAGTCAACTACTTTGTTCTCTGTGATCAGATGATAACTGTGATCCCAGAAAAATATGTCATTTGCAGACAGGTACAATGTCACATGTCCATGTACCCTGAATCACATTCTCCAAATAATTTCCAACAGCTTGTCAGCCTTACTAATCATCACATCTCTAATTCCATCCCCCGTTCAACCTAAATGGTACAATTGTTCCTAGATTAGTTACTTAAATCTGATAAATATAATAATAATAATAATAAGTTGGAAGGGACCTTGGAGGTCATCTAGTCCAACCCCCTACTCAGGCAGGAAACCCTACAGTTGCAAGAAAAAGTATGTGAACCCTTTGGGATTACGTGGAGTTTTGCATGAATTGGCCATAAAATGCGCTCTAAACATCATGTAAGTCACAACAATAGAAAAACACAGTCTGCTTAAAATAATGCTACACAAACATTAGCTGTTGTCATGTTTTAATTGAACATAAGATGGAAACATTCACAGTGCAGGGTGGAAAAAGTATGTGAACCTTTGGACTTAATAACTGGTTGACCCTCCTTTGGCAGCAATAACCTCAACCAAATGTTTCCTGTAGTTGCAGATCAGACCTGCACAACGATCTGGAGTAATTTTGGACTACTCCTCTTCACAAAACTGTTTCAGTGTAGCAATATTCTTGGGATGTCTGGTGTGAATCGCTCTCTTAAGGTCATGCCACAGCATTTCAATCGGGTTGAGGTCAGGACTCTGACTGGGCCACTCCAGAAAACTGTTTCAGTGTAGCAATATTCTTGGGATGTCTGGTGTGAATCGCTCTCTTAAGGTCATGCCACAGCATTTCAATCGGGTTGAGGTCAGGACTCTGACTGGGCCACTCCAGAAGGCGTATTCTGTTCTGTTGAAGCCATTGTTTTGTTGAATTACTTGTATGCTTTGGGTCATTGTCCTGTTGCATCACCCATCCTCTGCGGAGCTTCAGTTGGCGGACAGATGGTCGTACGTTTTCCTGCAAAATGTCCTGATAAACTCTGGAATTCATTTTCCCATCAATGACAACAATCTGTCCAGGCCCTGAGGCAGCAAAGCAGCCCCAAACCATGATGCTCCCTCTGCCATGTTTTACAGTGGGGATGAGGTTTTGATGTTGGTGTGCTGTGCCTTTTTTTCTCCACACATAGTGTTGTGTGTTTTTCCCAAACAAATCAATTTTGGTTTCATCTGTCCACAGTATATTTTGCCAGTAGTGCTGTGGAACATCCAGGTGCTCTTTTGCAAACTTCAAACGTGCTGCAATATTTTTTTTGGACAGCAATGGCGTCCTCCGTGGTGTCTTCCCATGTACTCCATTCTTGTTTAATGTTTTCCTTATTGTAGATGTGTCAACAAAAATGTTAGCATGTGCCAAAGATTTCTGTAGGTCTTTAGCTGACACTCTAGGATTCTTCTTTACCTCATTAAGCATTATGCGCTGTGCTCTTGCAGACATTTTTACAGGACGACCATGCCTAGGGAGAGTAGCAACATTGCTAAACTTTCTCCATTTGTAGACAGTCTGTCTTACCATGGACACATGAACATCAAGGCTTTTGGAGATAATTTTGTAACCCTTTCCAGCTTCATGCAAGTCAACAATTCTTGATCGTAGGTCTTCTGAGAGCTCTTTTCTGTGAGGCATGGTTCATATCAGACAGTGCTTCTTGAGACCAGTAAACCCAAAACAGGTGTGTGTTTTTAAAGGGCAGGACAGCTGTCAGCAACACATCCAATATCATCACACTGGTTGGAGTCAAGGTTGGCTCACTCCTGGCTCCAATTAGCTCTTGGAGAAGTCATTAGGCTAGGGGTTCACATACTTTTTCCACCCTGCACTGTGAATGTTTCCATCTTATGTTCAATTAAAACATGACAACAGCTAATGTTTGTGTAGTATTATTTTAAGCAGACTGTGTTTTTCTATTGTTGTGACTTACATGACATTTAGAGCGCATTTTATGGCCAATTCATGCAAAACTCCACGTAATCCCAAAGGGTTCACATACTTTTTCTTGCAACTGTATACCATTTCATACAAATGGCTGTCCAGTCTCTTCTTAAAAATTTCCAGTGTTGGAGCATTCACCACTTCTGGAGGCAGGTTGTTCCACTGGTTAATTGTTCTAACTGTCAGGAAGTTTCTCCTTAGTTCTAGGTTGCTTCTCTCCTTGACTAGTTTCCATCCGTTGCTTCTTGTCCTGCTTTCAGGTGCTTTGGAGAATACACATTACAGGTAATCAGGTATTACTTTTGCTATGTTTGGAGAAAAAGAAAATCCATTTAGAGTCAGGACAGTGACTCCTATACCTGCAAACATATGATCTTGTATTCATAGTTGCAGAAGAAAAATAAAATTCCATTACTTAGAATTAAAGAGAAACATAGTTGAGATACAATGTTTGCAAGAATGAATAACATTCTTAAGATTAAAGAAAATACAATAATATCAATATGATATGAAGATGTTATGGCAAAAATGATATTCCACAAATATCCATTAATTTAGGTCGTAATTCAACTCCACAATACGTTATACTGTGAGGAAGGTAAAAGGATTCAACAATATGCTACCTTTTTGATCATCTCCACAAAAGGTTGATTTGTACGTAGCATGCAGATTGCAGGGAAGGGATGTTGTTATTGGGGACTGCTTATCTCTAAGGGCACTGAAGGTGTATGACAGCTGGCTTGAGCAGGTTGCAGACCAGTCTCCATCTATAATGAGAAATGCCCACTGCACTAAGAGATAAGTGAGAAGTATGACACTGGCCTTTTTTTAATGGATGTTGACGAATTGTAGCAATACATTTCCTCCTTTCTTGGTGACAAGCCAAACAATGTCCAAGGTGTAAACAGAGGCTTAGTAATAGGATTCTGTATATGGCAACACATTAACCTTTTTAAGCAGAAAGTCTAGAGAAAACATTTGGATGCATTTCATGAGTGCATTGTATGTGCTGCATGTACAACAGTGTTTCTTTATCTCCAACTTTCCTACTTTTCCCTAATGCCATTCTGTTGTTTTGCCCTGGAAAGCCAAGTCTTATTATTTAAGATACGATAACTTAGACATACACAGGTTAGAGAGCAACTTGATTACTGTAATTTTAATTAAATATACAATTTAAGATCCATAAAGTACATAAAACAAAGGAAAAAAAGCGGAACTCAAATTGTAGTGCAATTTGTATTAAAGAAAAATAGAGAAGATTTCAAACTTTCCTGCATGCAAAATGTTTGTAACAAGGGAACTAATCAAAATAATGTGTTGTCCGTTATCTGCATTTGCAGTTATAGAGTTGAATATCCTTTTTCCCTGAAAAGAAAGTGATACAATGTTACTGTCTTCCTAACTAACTTAATTATTATTATTATTATTATTGAGCCTCACAAATGGCTCAATCACAGAAGTAGTATGATATCAGCAAGTGCATGAATGGCTTTTTTAAAAAATAAGAAGTACGAGCAGTGTAAATCAACATGCTGGTAGAAATGCTTTGGATACATATATAAAGCATTTCTACCAGCATGTTGATTTACACTGCCCGTACTTCTTATTTTTTTTAAAAGCCATTCATGCAGTTGCTGATATCATACTTCTGTGATTGAGCCCTTTGTGAGGCTCAATAATAATAATAATTAAGTTAGTTAATATATATTGCTCAAAAAAATAAAGGGAACACAAGATAAGACATCCTACTATTAAATACAGTACATTGTGTTGTTTAAGTGTTCCCTCTATTTTTTGAGCAGTATGTATATGTACTGTATATATAGATGTGTGTGTGTGTGTGTGTGTGTGTGTGTGTTTGTTTGCATGTATCTTTTACCTTCCTCTGAGTAATAGTCATGAGTAGAAGCAGGGTTCCTTATATGCCCCATTTTCATTTCGTTTCAATTGCCTCCCCATTTACAAATGTGGTGGAAGTCTGGTTTGAATGAGACCACAGTCGAGACAAAAAATTCACACCCTCTAATCCAACATATCAGAGTGTTCATGTGGATGCCTAGGTATGGAATATACTCTCGAAAAATATTCCACACAGTTGCTAATTGCAAAAATGGTATTCATTTTAGTTTGATCAAAATTCAAAGTTAGAGTATTACATTGGAAATTACATTTTTTTTCCAGAATTGACTCTTCAGAGAACTCACTCTCACACAAACACATTTTCAGAATGCTTTGAAATATTTACTCTTTATAGCAGCATTTTATTGTAAGTATTGTTTATAATTCGTTTCTAAAATGTTTAAATTTAAATTTAAAAAATTCTCCTGGGTGCACGTGCACCTACATCTCCATGTAGTTTATCACAATCTCTATGTCTGAGCAAAGGAAAAAGAAAAATCTATTCTTTGGAGTTCTCTTATCCAATATGCATTTTCAGAGTAATAATATTCAGACTGTCTTTCCATTCTATGCTATATGTATATAAATGCAGTGTTCCACTTTTAAACAGTGAAGATGTTTATGCAAAATGTTTTCAAAAAGCAATGTTATTTCTGCATAAATTTCCATTAAAACAAGTCTAGAAGCTGTTGAAGCAAAGCTTCTGAGCTGAAAACTAGAATTATGCATTATTTATTATTGCTATATCTAAGTTGAAGAGATGCTAAGAGTTGGCAATGTCAAACAAAGGCATAAATAATCTTCAACTGAAACAATTAAATATCAACTACTACATGTTTACAGGGGAAAAATATGATTTCAAAAATGAACACTTCCATCTCATTATTCAAAGGTCATCTATTCTTACAAATTATAAAACAAAATTCACCATGTCTCTTGAGCCTGGGACGTACTGCAGAAGGAATGCCCACTTGTGAAACTTAAAAATTATTAAATACTCACAGATTTTCTTCTCTTGCAGAGTTTCAGCAACAGCAGATCCAGACCATTCAATGAGTCCTAACTGTGACTCTCCTCTATCTTTCCCACTACTGCAGACATGTCAAACTTGTGACATCGCACGACTTAGCGGGACTTTTTTTGCCATTGCCACCAATGGGATGGGCACGGCTTCCGCGTGACACGTCCAGCACACGGGCTGGCAGTTTGACACTCCTGCACTACAGTAAAACTTTGACTCCTTTAGCCTCCATTTTCCAGTTCTTAGTTTCTTGAAGTCCTGAAGATTTCAACAGTTTATAATTTGTTGTTACTAAAAGCACATCACCATTTGCCCCAGTCTATAGGCAAATCTCTAGAAAAGAAACGGATAGAAAACTAACATCAGACTGCAGATCTCCAGAAGAACGAATATGGAAGCACAGCTTCAATTTTAGTTCCTAGAATTTGAGAAAGTAGGCTAAAATTCCACTTCCATGGAGCAGCTGCTTCACACATAGAACACACACACACACACACACACACACACACACAGAGAGAGAGAGAGAGAGAGAGAGAGAGAGAGAGAGAGAGAGAGAGAGAGAGAGTCAAGAGAAAGCAAAGTACAGTGTGTCTTCAAGACCACAGGCATTGGTAATTATTAACAGCTACATATTATTGCAAAAATTGAGAATGATTCTAACAAAAACAAAGTAAATGGTGTTTATGTTTCTTTTGGCAATGAAATTATGCAGTGGGGTGAAAAGAAAAAAAAACACTAAATATATTGTAGTGAAACTTTTTAAAAATGCTTCTAAAAATCATTAACAGTATTTTATGTGCAGGTTATTTATATGCAGCCATATGAATGCCCACACAAGCACATAACTGACCCCAAAATAGGGTGATGTTGATTTCATATGCCAGTAAGCATCTCTTTGGCACATTTGCAGGAACTGTATATACCATTGCTTTTCTTATTTTCTCACTCTGACAAAATGTAAGGGCTGCATGTATTTCCTTGTTGCATAAAATAGTTCTGCACCACTAGTATTAAAAACAAAACAAGCAAACAAACTTGATCCACTGTTGGGATCCAGTTAACACCAGGTGTTAAATATAAAGATCTAGTATGACATAATTTATTTACTCATCTGGCATCATATTCAGAGGATGGATTGCTGGGTTTGGGGAAAAGTAAATATTTTCTTTTAAAACATGTTAAAATGTTCAAATTAAAAAGTTAGAATTAACGTAGTCCAAACGTATAACGAATGTTGCACATGCAACTTAGTTAAGATACTGTATGTTCTCATATTTATTTATCCATTCATGCATGTATGCATATTTAGGATTTGAGAAATACACTATTCTTATCTATTTATTTTGATACATATTCTGCATATAGTGTAGATTTTCTATATTATATACAGTATGTATACATGCTTTATTTTAATAAAATAACTTTCTATCTGTTTTCTATCTATATTATGCTACTTTTCTAAAGCTCCCTCATACAGTATTTATTTCCTCTACTTTAGCAATTCAGTTTTTATTTGCTATAGTGCTCCTAATTTATATCATCTTTTATTTATACTGCATCCCTCTACAGAATACCAAAATTGAACATAAAACCAGGATGTCTTATCAATCTGATATGGAAAACAAAAGAAGTATAAGTAAAATAAATCTTCAAGTTCTTTTCGCTAAGATTAAGTAATATTTTTCAACAGTACAATGTGAAAATTAAAAAATAACAATAATTTTCAGAACACAATATCCAGCATATAGTTGGAGCATAGAGCCATTAAGGGAGGTATACTGGAAATGTGCCTTAAGAAATTTTATTATCTTGTACCAGTTCTGTTTTCCAGGATTGCAAAATGACTTCTGAGCAGATTTAGGAATGATTAAGTTTACTGTGCACAAAAGCCAGCTATTTGGCAAACTGTCAACAGAGTGTAATTGATATTTTAATTAAACTACTAATATGTACATGCTTCTGTTCCCAGTGAACCTCCTCATTGGTGTTAGACAACTTATTTATGGGCCTGATAATTACTTTGGATATATTTTGCATTTATAATCAGTAATATTTTAAACTACTACAAATAGATAAATACACATGCACAGAGAGAATAAGAATGAATAAATGCAGTTTTGCAAATGCCTAATGGTGGGAGATGCCATAGATTGCAAAGTACAATGTTTATTTCACTATGTGAGCAAGGTAAAAAAAAAAAAGGCAGCATCCCTTGAATAACAGGGATGACTTATGTGATAAGGGCAAATTATGAAGAATATAAATTTTTACCTTCCTTTATATAATCAAACTAATGCTGAGTGAAAGTAACAAAGTATTTTCACTGAACTTTTTCCAATACTGTATAAAATATTCCTTCCTTCCTTCCTTCCTTCCTTCTTTATAAATAGCTCAAGGTGGCGAACATATTCAACATACTTTCTTCCTCCTATTTTCCCCACAACAATGTACATCAGACTCACAACTCAAAGTTTTCCGATATGTTGCATGGTCTTTATAAATTTGGATTCCAACATGTCTGGAGGACATCAATTTAAGACGGTTGGTATATATAATGGAATGATTGAGTATGTAAACACACAATAACAATAATATACAGAGTGAACAATGTCAACAAATAGAGAATAAGTTCCAAGATAGTCTTGATCACTGCTGTACTTGCTTCAGGCAAGATTTTGTGTGTGTGTGTCAGAACCACAATATATGATAATCCCCTACTATTGTAAATCCTAAGATATTTCTTAACTGAAATACAAACTGAAATAACAAATTAACTGAAAAATGATGCATTTTCCTAAAAAAACCCTTCACAGCGCCCCATCATTTATTAAAGAGACATCTCTCAGGTTTGTGCCAAAACTACCTCTGATTGAATGGTACCAACAAAAGATTCTTTTCTTCAGAACTTAAAATCCAGAAGTTTTATTTCAAAATATAGACCATATTTTGAAATAAAGCTTCTGGATTTTAAGTTCTGCAGAACAGAACCTTCCTGTGCCCTCTTGTTTCAGGCCAGTAATCAATTAATCTAAGTTTTTCAATGGAACACAACAATCCCTAAGCTAAGACCAGACCTGAAGCCTCCTCAAGAAATATCTCGAGCTGAATCTTGGACAAAAATAAAATATGGCAGAGAGTATTCATTACAATAAATTTAGATCTACTTCAGCAGTAAACTATTCAAATCTACTGACCATCTAGAACTGATTCTCTTTATTAGTTTGGAGAATTTGGAGTCACCCTATAGAAGTGGTGGTGCAGTGGTTAGAATGCAGTATTGCAGGCTAATTCAGCTCATTGCCAGGAGTTCAATCCTCACTGGCTAAAGTTTGATTCAGCCTTCCATCCTTCTGAGATCGATAAAATAAGGACCCAGATTGTTGGGAGCAATATGTTGACTCTGCAAACCACTTAGAGAGACTGTAAAGCACTATGAAGCGGAATATAAGTGTTATTGCTATTGCTATAGAAACTCCAAATGCAAATAAGGATAAATCTCCTCAGCAACAGAAATAAGGCTAAATCTCATCATCAGCAATTGAAATGTGCTTCATTCTCACAGAGAAAAACAGATCCAGAACATGCCCTGCTAAATGAGTGAAGTCAGACATAACTGATTTGGAGACCGCAACTTCCTTAACAGCTCCTGGGCAGTTTCAACATGCATACTGAAGTCTCCTGACACAATAGAACAATGAGACTTCAGCAAAATGATAAGAACAACCTTGTGGCCTAGAAAATGGTACCATACATATACATTTAATAAATAAAATAAAATAAAAAATACATGGAGTGGCTATGGAAAGAAAAAGTCATTTCTTAGTTATCTCCAGTGACAATTGTGGATTAAACTGCAAATTACATGTACATAGAGGTTTAAATAAGAAATTCTGTGCAATTTTAAAGCCAATGTTTCTCTTGAGCCAGTAAGTGATAATATTTTGAATACATCATCCCCCACTTTATTGTACACAGGTTCCTAATACAACAAAAGTATTTTTCATAGTTTGCAAAAGTGACTTAAATCAAATAAACCTTATCTTAGAAGATATTCATCCTAAATGCATAACAAAGCACTAAAAAGTAATTTCATTCAATCATTTATTTCTGTTGTTGAGAATGATAAAATACATAAAAACGACCCAATGCCATGTTGCAAATTTCAGCTTGGAGAAAAATATTAGAAGCAAGTAATTATACATCCCTATGTTAAAAGAAAAAAGAAAAAAAGGAGGGGAAGAAGGGAGAGAGAGAGAGAGAGAAGTTTGCAAATGAATATGCCAAATTAATTACAATGAGAGTATTAGTGGGGGTTGTTCAATTAAACTGGAAAAAGAGGAGGACAACTTAA
The DNA here is from genome assembly GCF_964194415.1 of Vipera berus. Taxonomy (NCBI): domain Eukaryota; kingdom Metazoa; phylum Chordata; class Lepidosauria; order Squamata; family Viperidae; genus Vipera; species Vipera berus. The sequence continues at coordinate 32,611,426 of NC_138204.1, forward strand.
AGAGAGTTAGCAAAGGTAAAATAATGTCCATTTTTTAAAAAAAATGAGAACAATCCTTTGTATTCAACTTTGTACTCGTACATCATAATGTTCCAGTAAAAGCCCATTTTCCCTTGAGATAATAAAAGAATTGAATTTTTCCTTATCGGTCATCTATTTTTCTAGCTATAGCTATTACTCCCTCTCTGTGGTTGCTAGGCAACAAGAAATATTAATAGCTGCTTTTATTAGCTTAGCTTTAGCAGCAGAGTACCAGAATGAGAAAATGGAAAACATAAATGTGTTACATAAATCTTTCAACCTTTCAGGGTTTGTGTTAGTCTCTGTTTTCATAATGATTTATTGAAGTGATGGTTCATTTATGAGAAAAAGGAGTGTGAAATAAGAAAACGGAACATTACCCTGAAGGACTGTTTGAAAATAAATAATTATAGGAGGTGAAGAAAAGCTGTTTAAAACCATTTCTTTGAGTTTTATAAAATTTAAAAAGACATATTTCTTTCATTTATTGCCTCTGAGAAAAACACTAGCAGAGGATTGCCAACTGGCCTCCGATTAATACAAAGAACAGCAGCTTTGAATCTGATTGCATTATAAGTATTCCTTACTACTGACTTACGTTTAGTTATTTAAACAGGGAAATATTAATGAGCAGAATTTTAAACACTTTATAACCCAAAAAAAAAAAAGATTAAAATCCTACTGAAATAGAAAAGGTCCAATTCACAGATTACAGAGAAAGCTCAGCACATTTAAAATTGTTCGCTTGTTCCTGTGTCAACAGTGTCTGCTGTTACATTTCATATGTTCAGTGCTCAACATTTACCTCTGTTTGTTTTCATAAGGCTGCTAATTTGGAATTCAATTTGTTTTGCAGCTTGATTTGAGTAGCTCTGCGATCTGCTTTATTGCAGCCGTCACCAGCAACAGGCCTGGGGACTGTATTGCTATATTTACATGGTAATTTTTTTCTCATGGCACTTTATAGTTGTTTTTAAACATTGTAATTCAGGAAAGCAACAACATTTTAGTTTCTAAAGGAAGATGGGAGCTTTTGTCTATACTGCTTGAATGTCCTTTCTGAACCAGATTTTAAAAACAAAATGCAATAATAAAATAATACCATAAGCTAAATCCCAGGAGTCACCACATAAAAATAAAATGAATGCAACCATTGTCTTTATTATTATTTTTAAAAGCAAATATATGCAGTAACTGCTATATAAAAATGGGGAAATATTGTAAGCTCATACTTTTTAAAAAAGTTACTAAAATAAAGATGGGAACTCAATGACACTGGATAATACTACAAACACTAGTTTACACTTAGAAGTCACATTAAAAAAGCTGTTGTAAACTTCCCCCTTGTGTCAGTGCATGTTTTAACAAGCAACAATTATTATACAGTTTGCATGAGCTATGCACCAGTATAATTGTCCAAAAGACAAGATTTTTACATCAGTGGTGATGTATCTATAGTATCTATTACATACATATGACCTCAAAAATGGTGGTGTTTCAGTGTATGCCACTGACTGGCTTATTGGTGGGCCTCCATAACATATAACATAACACATAGAGTCGGTTTGGTGTAGCAGTTAAGGCACAAGCTAGAAAATGGGAAACCATGAGTTCAAGTGCTGCTTTAGCCAAGAAAGCCAGCTGTGTGACTTCATTCACTCTCAGCCCAACCCAACTCACAGGATTGTTGTTGTGGGGAAAGTAGGAGGAGGAAGGTATGTTTGTCACCTTAAGTTATTTGTAAAAAAATAAAAATAAAAGTGGGATATAGGTAAATAATAATTAAATAAATAAATAAAATTCTTTTTCTTTCTTAGCCTTTGTGAAGGAATGTGGACCTCACCTTGATAAGGAATGAATGCATTATTAAGGGTAGAACTTTGGAAAAGACTTCTCAGTCCCCGTCTTGATTTTGTTTGGTATAAGCAGGTTTCAAGATTCTGTGGTTTTACTCTACAGCCATAAAGAGCATTCCTAGACTCCCTGCCATGTCTCTTTCTTGACCTTGTTGTTGTTGTTAGTTGCGAAGTCGTGTCCGACCCATCGCGACCCTATGGACAATGTTCCTCCAGGCTTTCCTGTCCTCTACCATCTTCTGGAGTCCATTTAAGCTCACACCTACTGCTTCAGTAACTCCATCCAGCCACCTCATTCTCTGTCGTCCCCTTCTTCTATTGCCCTCAATCTTTCCAAGCATTAGGCTCTTCTCCAGTGAGTCCTTCCTCCTCATTAGGTGGCCAAAGTATTTGAGTTTTAACTTCAGGATCTGGCCTTCTAAAGAGCAGTCAGGGTTGATCTCCTCTAGGACTGACCGGTTTGATCGCCTTGCAGTCCAAGGGACTCGCAGGAGTCTTCTCCAGCACCACAGTTCAAAGGCCTCAATTCTTTTGCGCTCAGCCTTTCTTATGGTCCAACTTTCACTGCCATACATTGCAACTGGGAAGACCATAGCCTTGACTATACGCACCTTTGTTGACAGGGTGATGTCTCTGCTTTTTAGTGTGCTGTCTAGATTTGCCATGGCTTTCCTCCCGAGGAGCAAGCGTCTTTTAATTTCTTGACTACAGTCCCCATCTGCAGTGATCTTGGAGCCCAGGAAAATAAAATCTGTCACTACCTCCATTTCTTCCCCATCTATTTGCCAGGAATTGAGAGGGCCGGATGCCATGATCTTGGTTTTCTTAATGTTTAGTTTCAACCCAACTTTTGCACTCTCCTTCTTCACTCGCAACAAGAGACTCTTCAGTTCCTCTTCACTTTCTGCCATTAGAGTGGTATCATCTGCATATCTTAGGTTGTTGATATTTCTTCCAGCAATCTTAATTCCAACTTTTGATTCATCTAGCCCTGCCTTTCTCATGATGTGCTCTGCATATAAGTTAAATAGGCAAGGCGACAGTATACAGCCTTGCCGGACTCCTTTCCCAATTTTGAACCAATCAGTGGTTCCGTGTCCAGTTCTCACTGTTGCTTCTTGGCCCGCATATAGGTTTCTCAAGAGACAAATAAGACCTTACCTACTCTGAAAGGCTACAGCCCTGAGCTGGCTGATATGAATAACCATGGCCAGGATTATTTACATAAAATGCAAAACTTCAGTAAAAGAAATAATTTTTGTTCATGTAACATGCCAAGCTAAAACCAATAAATCATGTTATGGGTTAATAGTATTGAACATCCAAATATTAGTCATCCAACTGTAATGTTTATAAAAGCCAGCCATGTGTCAGCCCCGCCCCCCAGGTAAACCATACAAGATACATGACTAGATGAGCTAATTCCACTTTATTATTAGGCTACATTAACAGAATGCTGCAGGTCTGAAGATACAAATCTCCATCATCACTTAAGGTGGGTGCTTCCTAAGTTTCTTCCTCCAACCATTAAGCCACTGGGGGGGGGGCATTCCTTGTTTGATCATTTTCTAGGCAGCATCTCTTCTCCTCAATCCCCAAGGCTATTCTCACATATCATTGCATCATGCCTCTGTTTTTAAGTTGACATTTAGGGTATTTTAAGCATTAGAAAGAATACAGGTAGTCCTTGACTTACAACAGTTCATTTAGTGACCATTCAAAGTTACAACAGCACTAAAAAAAGCAACTTGTGGCTGTTTTTCACAGTTACAACTATTGCAGCATCCCCATGGTCATGTGATAGAAATTCATATGTTTGGCAACTGATTCATACTTAAGACCGTTGCTGTGTCCCAAGGTCATGTGATCAATTTTTGTGACTTTCTGACAAGCAAAGTTAATGGGGAAGCCAGATTCGCTTTATAACCATGTTACTAGCTTAACAACTGCAGTAATTCAATTAACAACTGTGGCAAGAAAGGTCGTAAAATGGGGCAAAACTCACTTAACAAATGTCACTTTTGGGCTCAATTGTGGTCATAAGTTGAGGACTACCTGTCATGAGACAAAAGTTAAAAAAAGCACATTCATGGAAAATAATCCAGAGGAATGATTCCTATTCTGTGAATTCAGACTGAACCTTTCAGGGTAACCTTTCCAATAAATCAGATGTTCCAAGCACTTTTTCTTGCATCTTGAATCAAGGGTACACTCCACTTCATAGTCATTTTCCCTGTCTACCAGTAAAGGGATGAGGGGAAAAGAATTGTTAGCAATGTCTAATGGAAGGCTGAATGAATCTTCATAGAAGCAGGCAATTGCAAATAAAAGATTTGCTGGATAACTGGAAAGAATTCAATACAATTTGACTCCAGTTTTCTAAATACTGGTAAAAGGTGAAAACGTGGTCAAAAGCTACACAAAAGCCCACTGTAAACATAGCTCGCTCTTGCTTGTGTGTGCCTGTGGCCATCTTGTATACAGCTTATAACTTTGACAAATCTAGATGTTTCCTTGAGAGCAGCTTGTCTCTCATGTAGAAGGCATAAGGAGCAGCAGATGCCAAAGTTCTGGAGGGGAAGATGTGGGATGGTAGCCATAGACTGCCTATCTATTATATTCTGCAAGAAACAAGAGTATACACACCTCAAGCACTGACCTAATAAATTGATAAGTACCTAATACATTGATAAATACATTGATTATCATAAAAAACTATTATGTAATCCTATTAAAGGGGAAGATCAGAAATGAAATCCATTGAAACAGAATCCCAGAATCTCAATGGTGAAAGGAGGAGCCAAAGTAAACTATTTGGCCTATCAGAAACAATATTGGCCCAATGACAAACATAAGATGAAACTTAATTGTTGACATCTGCTGTTACTCTTGACCATTAAAGCTCTCTGAATATTCAGCTTGCAAAATTTTAAACATTTCCCCATGGTCCTGCAATTCTGTTGCAATATATCTTTAAAGGAAAAGGAACATATACATGAACGTTATAAAGCAACTATCCATCATGCATAAAGAAAGGCAAAGACTCACTCTAGAGGTCATCCATCTGAGACCTGACATATGCATTCTTTTGTTATTGTAATCTAACTTGATCTAGGCAAATCTACTGCCAATCTCCCTGCCACCAATCTTTCTTGAGCGTATAATTCTGGGGCAGAGATAAAGTTGCTTAGTTTCAAAATTTTGGTAGGTAGAGATGTGTGAGGAAAAACATATGCAGGTTCACATGATCACTGTCTCTAAGAAATATCTCCACTGTTGAGACCATGCAACCAATTCTATTAAAAATGTCATTCCTCCTTTCATCTGGAAAAAGCAATGTGCATTAAAAAGAAATGGCAGTAGATCTCCACCTCCAGAACTTAGAGGAGAATGGCTCCTAACACCATGTCTGACATCTGTGTAAAATAAAAAGAGATAAAATGTCAGGATGCCTGAAAAGCGGCTGGAAAGAAAAAGGATTTTCAAGTCCTGCAGTGCTGTTTGTTGTTGAACTTGCATCCCTTTTTAGAAGTTGAAAATGTGGTTTTGTATGCTCTGCAAAATTAGAGATGAACTTTTGGGGAAAAGTTGCAAAGCTCAGAGAATGCTAAATATCCACCATATTTCACATTCTATATGTTGTACTTTGATATTTGTTATACTTCTGCAGGATCCATTTGTATGTCCTCTGTATATATCTAGTAACCCAAATAATCTAATTAAGGAAAGTCAAATGCACATTTTCCAGCTTAGCAAAAATTATTCTGTTTGCAGAGTCCCTAATATTTCCCAGCTCTAGTATACTAAATATCAATGGAATTCAGCATGTTGCCCATAGCTGCTTCCAACAAAGAAGCACAAATATTATAAATGCCATCTAGTAGAACATCATTTGCAGCAGGGCCAGGAAAGCTAATCTTAATAATAAACTTGAGTGGGCTCAGAATAATTCCTCTGTTGTTGTAGTTACATTCTGTTATCAGCAAGGCCTCAAGAAGAGAAAGAAACACATTAACATCTGTGGCTACACCTCAACTGGTGAATTTCCTCCTCACTTTGTTCCTTCATAATGAGAACATAATTCAGAATATTTATAGAACCAAAGTTGTGTTTTTAACCAATACAGAAGGATGTGGTCAAAGGATTGGCTGCACTCCCTTTAATGAAGAGAACATTAACTTTCTTCATCTCACAGTCATTAGTGATGAAAGGTTTCACAGGTGTAGAGAAGTAGCTAAAAAGTAGGATATAAATTCTTTAAAGGTAAAGGTAAAGGTTCCCCCACACATGCGTGCTAGTCGTTTCCGACTCTAGGGGCCGGTGCTCATCTCCGTTTCAAAGCCGAAGAGACAGCACTTGTCCGAGGACGTCTCCGTGGTCATGTGGCTGGCATGACTAGACGCCAAAGGCGCACGGAGCTCTGTTACCTTCCCACCGTAGTGGTCCCTATTTTTCTACTTGCATTTTTACATGCTTTCGAACTGCTAGGCTGGCAGAAGCTGGGACGAGTAACAGGCGCTCACTCTGTTATGCGGCACTCGGGATTCGACCCGTCAAACTGCCGACCTTCTGATCGACAAGCTCAGCATCCTAACCCACTGAGCCAGTGCGTCCCTTATAAATTTTTTAGTCCTCTGGAAATTTTAGAAATTAACAAAACATTTACTTCCATCAAACATTTTTCCTGCACATCTCCATTCACTTACCTGGGCTTACACAAGACTAAATCATAATTGTAAATTGTCTGATAACTTGAACAAATGAGATATTTTAAACAAAATCTGGTATGTGTTCATTCATGCATAATTCCTTTTCTATACACTGATTTTTCCCCCACATTGAATATGATTTTCACTTTAATTCATGATGCTCCAGACCTTACTTCAGAATCCTTTGAGTGTCTTAACTTCTTACACTTGGATTAATTTTGGTCAGTTTCAAAGACTTTAAATGGGTGAACATTTTGATTAAGCCAAAGTTTGTTTAGCTATGATTTCTTGAATAAATCACAACTGGCTGAGCTTAATGCCATGTATTTTAAAAAAGAACATACTAAGCCCCAAATATGAATCACATCATGCTAAACAAAACCAAAGCAAGCACATTATGAATCAGCAAAGAACTCAGCAACTGGTAGCCTGCTAGGTAATGCAAGTATTCACCACTAATGGATATGTTGGTTTAGACTTCATATTTCAAAATTACATTCCATATTTAACATTTAAAATTTTGCACTTGAATCAGAAGCACCAAGGCGCTTCTGGGTTGAAAGGATTAGCCAGTAATATCATTGTTGCCTAAGGGGATGCCTAGTTGGGGGCTCCTTTCATGTCTCCCCCAGGAGCCAGAGAGAAGGACCCTGCCCCACGGTAGCATTCAGGTCTTGAATGCAGGCTTATTAACCTCCATCCCAGCATCCTAACCACCCAAGGCACCATGTTCCTTTTAACAATTAAGAAAACCATGGTTTAGATCTAATTCTCTGAGAAAAGGGCAGAAAATTATTGTTTTGTTATTTAAATTTATTTCTACACGTGTTTCAGCAAGTTCTAGAAGTTTAGTGGTGCCTTTCTGAGTGATTGATCAATTTAAATTTCAGAAAAAACAGTGAACAATGCTACATCAGCTTACAGTTTCTACTTCTGGATTGTCATCTGATCATAAAGTACATTTTAAATTCACACCAAACCATAAATTTAATTTAAACATGCATTTTGTTATTATCTTACTCTGCATTTCCTATCTTTCTTTATGTGCAGCTCCATTTTAAAGCAATATTATTTTCCTTACTCTGTTTAGACCATCAGTATTTTGTTGAGATTTATTTTGGTGTTCTCATTATTCAGGAAATTAGTTACTTTTCCATAGTTTTTAATAACACCATTGTACTGTAAGAATTTAGTTCTATTATCACGTATTTCTAATTGCTTTCAGTTTCTAATCTTAGTGAATCTACTTGAAAAGCTCAGGAATATACTATGTAGCAATCAAAAGTAATAAACTCAAAATTCATGATTAAAAATTGACAATCAAAACTGAGGTTAAGACCAATTCTTTGCATATGTAGTTTTATTTATTTATTAAATTTCTACAGTCACCTGACTCTTGGCAGTTTACAATAGTATACGGCAGGGGTGTCAAACTCAATTTCATTGAGGGCCGCATCAGCATTGCGGTTGCCCTCAGGGGGCCAGGTGGGTATGGCCAGGGTGGGTGTGGCCTACTGGATGGGCGTGGCTAGAGTGCATATGGCCTACTGGGTGGGCATGGCCAGCTCTACATTGTTTGCATCAAGGGTGCCTATGGGGGCCTGGGCAGGAGTGGGACAGATCTGAGGGTCTCTGGCAGAAGAAGGGTCTCTGGGCCAGGGCCAAGGCAGTGGGGGCCGTTCCCTCACTGTTTCCAGGATGGCTTCGCGGGCCGCATGAAACCACTTTGCGGGCCAGATCCGGCCCCCGCGCCTTGTGTTTGACATGTCTGGTATACGGTAACAAAAAACAACTGCATACTTATGCACAGTGTTAAAAATGTCATTTCTGAGACCACTTACTTTAGCCTACAGTTACTTCTGTGCAGTTCAGTGAACTTCAGTTGAAGGCAAAATAATACCTTTAGCAACCCAGCTTGTAGTAGAGGAATCCAATTTTTTTTTACTAGTGCATCATTTATTCATTTGTTCCCAAGCCTTTCTATGTTTAAGTCAACTAGTGTGTTTAAGTTTCTGTCTATAAAAGAGGAACAATAATTTTCTCTTCTTACATAAGAGTTATTGTGAGAATTCTGTGTTCAATTTCTGAAGATTCATAGATTAAGAGGCACAAATGTGCAAAATAATTTGAATATAAGGGAGTGCCGGCACTCTAGGACAGCTTTCCTTACCAGATGCTTTTCAGATATTTTGAGGTTATTTATTTATGGGCTACTGACAATTCCAGATGACCTTGTATGTTTCTGCAATATTTTGCCACCTGATTCCTAGCACTTCATATAGAACATATTCCAGCGGTCCAAAAAGATAGTAACTAAGGCATGAGTGAGTATGGGCAGGGACCTTTGGTCCAGGAATAAATGCAACTAGTACACAAGACACAGTTGTGAAGAGACCCTATAGCTGTCACTTGCTCTTCAAACAGGAACTGTGAGTTCAGGAGAATCACCAGAATTCACATGAAGTCACCGTATCAAGAACAAAGATAGAAAGCCTCCAACTCCCAGATTTGGACATCTGAAAACCCCTACCACTCAGTCTTGGCAGGTTAAGCCATAATCTGTTCTTGCCATCCAGATCCTTAGAGCCTCCAGACACTGGGAAAGAAGCTTGACTGTTTTACCAGGGCAGCCAGGGGCAGAGATGTTTTACTGGATTTAACCTGCATGTTGATCATACCTTGCCCTATATGGACAACACAAATTACCTTCCCCAGCAGCTTCATGTGGATTTGGAAAAGCAGAGACGTGGGGTAAAGTCCTGAGATATCCCCATAAAGCAGGGTTCAACTATTTTCCTCCCACCAACAATTGAAAACAGTCTCAGAGAAGAGATACCCGAGGATGGTTCCCCCCCACAACCTCAGTCAATCCAGAATGATAGCATAGTGGATGGGAATGAAGGCCAGCAAGAGATCACAGTCAGAATGGATGCACTATCCCCATTCTGAGCTCACTACAGATCATCAACCAAAGTTGTCTCCATACTATATCCTACTCTGAATCCTGTCTGGGATGATAATTCACTTTCATCAGTGTCCTCTGAAGCTGGAGGCTAACTACTTTCTCAAACCTTCCTTAAAAGGGGAAGGTTGGAGACTGGATGAAAATGTCCAGATTAGTTGGTTCCATGGATGGCCTCTTGAGGAATACACCACTGCCTCTTCCAGAGCTGGCAGAACCACCCCCTCTTTCAAAGACTTATTTATCACTGCACGGATCAACTCATATGCTCCCTTCTTTCAGGGATCTAATACTCAAGTGGCCCTACCTACAGCCTAGGGATCCTGTCTACTTCTTGAGAGCTCAAATTCTTCCCAGATAACATCACAACCCTAGAGGGCTTGGCTTCCTATGAGTTAAAACCACCAAGACGATTCCTAGAGAAGATTGGCTTCAACTTGGCTTCCTGTGGGTTAAAACGACTAAGCTGATTCCTAGAGGAGATAGGCTTCAGCTTGGCTTCCTGTCACCGGAAGCCAAGCTGAAGCCAATTTCCTCTAGGAATCAGCTTGGTTGTTTTAACCCACAGAAAGCCCATCCAAAACTTTTGGGATTGATGAGAGCAGCATCTTCTTCACAGTGTCTTGAGAAAGTGAGGACAGCTCTTCTTTCCCTTTCTTTCCCTGTAAAGCCTGTACCAGTTTTGTAGCTCCATCCAGGACCACAGTGAAATGGAACATTTTTGGATGCTTTATCTGAGTGACTGTCTTTAGCATTTCATTTTCTTCTTCATCCTCACAAAGGGCCTGGCTGTGATGGAATGCAGGGCTACAAGGGCAGTGGGGCTAGGGGGTCTGAACTGGGGCTTCCTATGTATTTGGCTCTTCATGAGGGGAGGGTTCCTTTGCACTGTAGTGCATCACTGGAGCCTCCTGGGCGTTTGAAACTTCTCAGAGGACAACTGTTTTCTGCTCCACTGTTGAGGCTTCTTAGGCATTTGTCCTTTTGTGTATGTGGGAAAGTGTTTAATGTGCATCCTATGCTGGGCCTCCCAGGGCTCATGATCAATTGAGGCATCCCCATGTTTCTTACATGGGGCTCCCTCTGCTTAACAACCCACATGATCGCTTAACGACTGCATGGATAATTGCTGGGATTGCAGTCCTTGAGTAAAGCGGTCGTGTGATATCTTGCTTAGCAACTGCTTTGCTCAATGACCAAGATTCCAGTTCCAGTTGTGATCATTAAGCAAGAACTATTTCTATAACTTATTGCACACATAAATATGTAGGTATACAAACACTGACAGGTCTATCTATATTTTGTGTACATTTTGTGTAGTGTACATTTATTGATGGAAGTTAAGACACTGTTGTTGGATGTCACCTTGCTTAGGAAATATATATATATTGAGCATTGAAACATTTTAGAGGAAAACCTGTGATAATAGAACAGTGCAAGTGTATTGTAATATTACAATATATAATGAATTACAGATGTTGTTGAAAAGTGCCTGAAAACTCCAATTGATGCAAAATGTAGCAGCCAGACAGTTGTGCTATTATAAAAAATTGGGGTGAGAAAGCAACTAAAAACAGGTCTGCCTTGATTGTGGTAGGCATTATTTGAAGAGGAGAAAGGCTTGAGTCATCTAGGATTTTGTTACAATACACTAACCTTTAGAGTACACTCCAAGACTTTTAGTAATTCCTGTTTACTTGTCTTTGCCTACTTTGAAAGGCTGACAGCTGTTGACCAGTTCATGGTACAGGATTCATGCAAATTAAAAGATATGCAAGTTTACCAATTGTATATCACACAACTGTGTAAGGTTCTGGTGTTAATCTTTAAAATCCTAAACTGTTTAGAGTTTGGTTCTCTATCGCTCCCATTATAAACTTGATAGGTTGTTTAGATCAGTGACAATGACTGTTTTGAATACGTTTCCATTACCAGATGCTCTAGTATCAGTATGCAGGAATGAGTCTTCTCCCAAATAGCTCCCAAACCATATGGGAAAAGATACTTGTCACTCACCATGTATTTAAAAAGATGCTAACTATTTCAACAAACTTTTAATTATTATTTTAATAAGTGAGTTTGATTTTGATGTTAATTGTGTAGTAATCTTTTGTTTTTATTGTTTTTTGATACTTTATTTTTAATTGTTGTAAACTGTCTTGGGTAAAACAAATAGAAAGAGTATATAATTAAATAATATATATATTGTATTAATGCCACTTGGAGAATTTCTAGGTACATTACTGGGAGAGAAGTTGACTAGCCTCCATATGGTGCAAATACTAGGAACGAATGGCTGATTTATTGTGACATGACATTTAATCAGGGATGGAAATGTTAATGGTTTGGAAAAAGATATTTGACAGAAAAGAGAAAAATTATTTTGGCCTTAAAATAGAAAGACAATTTTCTTCCTTAACACCCTTTTTGCAGTTGAAAACCTTTGGGATATGTCAACACTCCAGATGCACCATTTCAAATAAAACAGTCTTCACTGACAATCAGTTGGGAAACTTGGACTTCCTGGATTTCTTTTCTATTTTCATTTTTATTACAAGGGGGAAACAAATCTTAATATCCCTATTCTATGCTTATAGCACAGTAAGCCCTCTTCTTATCTTCTTGCAGCTCAGTCCTGATTTATTGTCATGATGCTGCATTTATAAAACAGAACCATAAAGTACAGAACATTTCCCAAGGACTATTCCAAAATAAATTATTTCATATGTGTGTAAGACGCTTAATAAATCCAATTCTCCTCATTTCTTTGGATATTTTAGAAACTGATTTATACATGCAATATCTTTTCTCAAAAATGAGACAATCAACATAGAATAAAATTATCATGTTATGAAAATAGGGGTCAGGCATTGGGTCTGTGCTTTAAATTAAACTGAGAGGAAAATATCTTTCATATGAAATTGACTCTTTTGTCTCAGAAATGAATGGTTTAATCAGCTCGGCTGAAGTGGAGCATAAAGTAATGTTTGATTTCACACAAAGGTATCTGTTCAGTGGGAGATGGCCATGACAGTAGGTATTAGTGGAATCCCTTCAATTAGACACAAAGAAATTGAATCTCTGAAAATGTAGGGGATTTTAGTGAAGGGATAGGATGGTTTATACTCTATTATTTATTGCTAATTTTTGCAAGAAAATTCTCACTTTCTATTTCTTTTTCCAAGAACACCCTGAGCACTACCCTTTCTCAAAAATAGTTTTTAATAGGTGAAGCACTTTTCCAAGATGTGATCTATAAAGATTTTATATACTGTATGTATGTATCCATGTATCCATGTATTTTTGTATATTTATAGTCTGGTTACTATAGATTTAGTGAGCAAAGTGAATAAATGGTTACTCCAACCATCTATTCTTAAAGGTAGTTTAGACTGAGAGATAAGATCTCCCAATAGCACAGGAAAGCCAAAGTTTTCCATACCTTGAGTATTATACTATATTGTTCAGCATATGCTAATAGGGGAAAGTTTATTTATCATTTGATTATGAGATAATTTAGAATTATTTCATGCAGGACTATTTTGATATTATATTTCTCCCCATTTCTACACTATTATTTTATTATAATTAATTTACTTTCTTCATTTATTATTAGTCACCAAATATTAGGGAAGTGAAATTTAACTGTTTTAAATAAAAAAAATTCTCTAAATTCTCTGAAGCTAATAATCATTAAGTTTTCTCATACTTTAAACTTGTAATTTCCATATTGCTTATTAAGCCACAACTGAAGTTGATATAACATGTATTTTTTTCTTATGTTAGTTCTGGGTGAGGTCTTTAAAAAATTCTTTCCAGACCCATCTTTTTCTTCAATTTAACAAATTATTCCCATGCTGCTACTTTATGCAAAAGAGTAGCATCTAATCCAAAGGTTTCCTATTACAGTAATTCAAACTTTTTATTTTAGGATATTTTGAATGCACAATAGAACTTGAGTTTGTTTTTTTAGCATTTCAATCATTGCCAATTTATGCCCATTTTATTTTGCCAGCACAAAAAACTTGATGAACATTGGTACAGTGAAGGGACTGCAGATTGAAAATGTACAGTTCCGATCTGTTCTAAAGGCCTGTTTTTTCACTATTCTTTTTATTATTTCTAGGCTATTCTGCTGAGGTACTTTACTCACAGACAATAATCTTATAATATCTTGTAAAAAATGATAGGAAATAAGAAAAAATACCTAAATTAAAATTATTTGTATGGCATTTTCCAAATATCGAATTTATTGTACATTGTTCAGCATATCCCTTAAGCTACTTCACTTTGTTCATCATATAGTAACTAAGATTAATGTGATAGTTTAAATATATATTCTAACCAGTGTAGTACAATGGGTAAGTTCTGGACTAAGAACAAAAGATATGAGAAGTTCTAGTCCTGCTTTAGACATGGAAGTTGGCTGAGTGATTTTGGGCCAGTCATTCTTTTTCACCCTAGACTGAGAAGTGAAAAAAAAATCTATCTGCCAACTAGAACTGAACTGACATAGTAGAATTTAGTCCATAACTAAATTCATAAAAGGTTTTATCTCCATGCATGTTGTTATTATGTCAGCAAAACAATATACAAGATGACAGATTAACAAAAATATCTGGGTTAGCAAAACAGAAATACTCAGTTACTCAATGGTGGTTCTTAAAATAAGCCATGGGCTCTGCACAAAATTAAGAATCTTCATTTATCATAGTCAAGAACATCTTGATCCAATTTTTATCACAGGAATAAGAAGAAATTGATGTCTCTCCTCTGCTAAATTGTATTTCATTATATTTGGAATCATGATATAGAAAGGTAGAAGTATACAAAATGAGGTGCAATAATAAAATTTTTTTACTCACGGTAGGTAGCTGACTAGACAGGAGGTGCCCATCTTGGCTCAACATATTAGATACCATGATAGCAGGAAGATCCATATTCTGGTAGGAATATGCTGGTATCAGGCTATTTGGGGGGAGACTGTGGCACAATGAATGATATCCAGTTTCATGATCCACCAAATGAAGGAGGGATGGATCAGGGAGATTAGGAGGAGTAATAGGAGGGATTTCATAATCTTCATTATTTTCATTCTGACCATTGTATGTCTAAAATAAAACACAACAAAAGATAGTTTGACAACTTCTCATATTTTTTTAAAAAACCCATACTTGTTTCTCCAAAAGCTATTTAGTACAGGTAATCCTTGTCTTAGGACCACCATTGAGCTCCAAATTTCTCTTACCAAGCAGACAGTTGTTAAGTGAGTTTTGCCCCATTTTATGACCTTTCTGGCCACAGTTTGCAAGTGAATCACTGTAGTTGTTAAGGTGATTAAGTGAATTTGGCTTTCTCATTGACTTTACTTGTCAGAAGGTCACAAATGGTGATCACATGACCCTGGGACACTGCAAGCGTCATAGATACATGCTAGTTGCCAAGAGTTCAAATTTTGTTCACACGACTGTGGAGATGTTGTAGTGTTGTAAATGTGAAAAATTGTCATAAGTTACTATTTTCAGTGCTGTTGTAACTTTGAACAGTCACTAAATGAATGTTTGTAAGTCAAGGACTAGCTGTAGTGGACAAAATTTATATACATTTTTCCATTAAATCCTATCTTGAATAGTGAGGAATCTCAGTTCCCTCAATGCAATGATTGCTTATTTGAGATTTATCTATAATAATATAAAGTCTACATTATCTGAGTGAGTTAAAATGGGCTGTTGACTGTTACTGTTTTTTAATTAAATATTAATATATACAATAACTTATCTATTGTAATTATTTAATACAATTATTTACTAAATAATAATACCATAATCCTCATAAGCACCATCATGCTCATCTTTATGAGGAGTGATTAGGGATGGAGAATGTATGACTTTAATAGTGTATTTTTAAAACTCCTTGTTTTTTGATTCTGTCACATAAGCTACTGAGGTCTGGGAAAGTTTGAGCAAAAATTCAAATCCTTGTGATAATCAATGAGTTGTGTCATATTTTAATTGCTGAGAGAATGACCTGAATGTGGCAGTTCTTGATGCTTTGAATCAGCAGAATACTTTTGAGCTTTCTGCTGAAGAAAGATTTAATTCTGAGATATTTAATTTAAGTTGTATTGTAGAACCCAAACTTGCTTCTTATGGTCTTTTAGATGAATACCTTCTTATTATGAATTACAATAAGGCCAATATGTAGACAGAGAATAAAAGACATCAAGTAACAACTGGAGGTGGATAGGATCATGTAGAATGGCAAAACCTGGATCCACTAGGTCAGGGGTGTCAAACTGTCGGCCCATGGGCTGGACACATCATGAAGAAACCACGCCCACCCCATTGCTGGCAATGGTGAAAAAGCTCTGATATGTCGTGTGACGTTGCGAGTTTGACATGTCTGCACTAGGTATATAAAGGGAGAGGAGGAGAAGATCACTAGAGCAACCTGCAGAGAGAGGAATTACGTCAGATTTGCTTCAGAAAATGTCACAGCAATTATCCAATGAGCTAGCTGAATCATTTGGACAGTTTTTGAAAAAAGACACTGGATAAAAGACATGTAAAGATGAAAGAGCAGATGAAAAAAGTTATGGATGGAAGATGGAAAGCTCAGTGGAATAGGTGTCTGGGGATGTAAAACAAATCAATAACAAAGATTTGTGTAGACAAATCAATAACTACACAAGTTGGAAAGAGAACTAGATGATCTGGGTCTATTTGAATGTAGAGAAAAGGATTTTTATTTGAGATTTAGATCAGTCACAGAGAATTCTAATCAAGATATTAGAAAAAAGATTACTAAAGCTTTAGTAATTTTTTTGGATTGGGATAAGAAAGAAACAGGCAGAAATCAATAGAGTATATGGAATAAATATAAGGTTTGCAAGACTAAGAAATGTTCCTATGTTTTGGTGCAATTTGTCAGGAAGAAGACAAGGGATTAAATTTTGCAGCAGTTTTTTAATATGACTGAAGATTAATAATAGATTAATAATATTTGTTTTTGTTTTGTTTGTAATTATTTAATTAGATTTTTTTTTCATAAGAGAAAAGGGGTTTTTTTCTTCGATGAGAGACTAAAGCAGAAAAAGATTGCATTTTGATAGGACAAATTGGAAGATATAATTTTTACTTTTAAATAACAGAGTTTTCAATTGAATTCAATCCAAAAGACAAGAGAATTTCTAGTCAAGACTATGGTCTTCCCAGTTGCAATGTATGGCTGTGAAAGTTGGACCATAAGAAAGGCTGAGCGTCAAAGAATTGAAGCCTTTGAACTATGGTGCTGGAGAAGACTCCTGCGAGTCCCTTGGACTGCAAGGCGATTAAACCGGTCAGTCCTAGAGGAGATCAACCCTGACTGCTCTTTAGAAGGCCAGATCTTGAAGTTGAAACTCAAATACTTTGGCCACCTAACAAGAAGGAAGGACTCACTGGGAAAGGTTGGGGGCAAGAGAAGCAGTAGGTGTGAGCCTAAATGGACTCCAGAAGATGGTAGAGGACAGGAAGGCCTGGAGGAACGTTGTCCATGGGGTCGCGAGGGGGTCAGACACGACTTTGCAATTAACAACTAATTTGAAAAAAAATAAAACGATGTAATTTGCTCACAAGAGACACATTAGGAAAAAAAGGACATAAAATATTTGATTGATAAAAATTTGGGTGAATAATTTATTTCAACAGGAAGAAAAAAAAAGAAATGGAGTTGTTTTGTATATAAATCCCCAACTACAACCAGAACTTGTACTGATTGATGAGCATGGTAGGTGTTGGGCTGGAATTTACTTTGCGTGGGATTAAGATTTTGATGCTGGGAAATTATGCCTTAAATGAAAACATGATTTGGATTTCAAAGAACCTGGCTATTAAGGTTTCTGAAGTAGAGATATTACCAAAGACATTTTTTCAATCATAATACTGTAAATTTGGTTTATAAAATAAACTTTATTTCTTTTTGATGGAGACTAAATTAAATATTGCTACAGAAAGATGTAATGGTGGAAAATTCTAAATTGAAATTTAAACATTTTTTGAAAATAATTTAGGTAAAGGCCACGTAACAGAGTGAGCACCTGTTACTCGTCCCAGCTTCTGCCAACCTAGCAGTTCAAAAGCACGTAAAAATTCAAGTAGAAATATAGGGACCAATATGGTGGGAAGGTAACAGCGTTCCGTGCGCCTTTGGCGTCTAGTCATGCCAGCCACATGACCACGGAGACGTCCTCGGACAAGTGCTGGCTCTTCGGCTTTGAAATGGAGATGAGCACCGGCTCCTAGAGTTGGAAACGACTAGCACGCATGTGCAGGGGAACCTTTACCTTTACTTTACTGACTTAAAATGGTTTGTGATGAAAGTAAAGTTTTTATTAGAGGTTAGTTTATACAACATAATACTGAACTAAAAAAGAAGAGTCAAGAAAAAACCCAAGCTATTTTGAATGAGAAAAAAAGAAAAATTTTGACAGAAGATAAGTATGTGTTAACAAATTAAGCTTTTACAACAACACCATGTTAACGGTAAAAGAAATAGAAATAAAAATGAATTATGTAAAGTCAAAATTTTGAATCTGCAAATAAACCAGAGAAGTGGCTAGCATATAACTTACCAAATATTGATAATGAAGTTACAATAGGGAGATATTGTATTAACGGACAATACAGTAAAAGAAAAGCTGGTTCATTATGAAGTCAATGTGGAAACAGTTGGATCTACGCATCAGTTTATGACTCTGTACTCTGTAGTATTGGAGCTCTGTGTAAAGTCAGTATTTTTCAACCTAAAATTTGCTGGCTCTGTTCTCAAAACAATCAATAATTTCATTTTTTCAAAAAAAAAAAAAAAACAACCAAGAAAGTAATTGAGGAAGTGCTGAAGTTTTCCCTGTAGCTTATAAATTTGCTTTTTCCAATGCAATATCAAAGCAGATTAAATTTAATTGGTTTGCCTTAAAATCTCAATCTGAATCATGCCTATTTTTCACAGTCCTGGTACTTAATATCTTCGATTTAAGATACTGGGAATTAATTTCCTTAATCCACCAGAATGAGTAAAACTACATGGAATTTATACTATTTAGTTTTTAACTCAGTGGGTTAGGATGCTGAGCTTGTCAATCAGAAGGTCGGCAGTTTGCCGGGTTAGGATGCTGAGCTTGTCAATCAGAAGGTCGGCAGTTTGCCGGGTTGAATCCCGAGTGCCATGTAACAGAGTGAGCACCTGTTACTCGTCCCAGCTTCTGCCAACCTAGCAGTTCAAAAGCACGTAAAAATGCAAGTAGAAAAATAGGGACCACTACGGTGGGAAGGTAACAGCGTTCCGTGCGCCTTTGGCGTCTAGTCATGCCAGCCACATGACCATGGAGACGTCCTCGGACAAGTGCTGGCTCTTTGGCTTTGAAACGGAGATGAGCACCGGCCCCTAGAGTCAGAAATGACTAGCACGCATGTACGGGGGAACCTTTACCTTTTTACCTTTACAAATGTGTAAGATAATAATCAGTTCTTGAAAACTATTAAGTGAAAACAGTGAAATATTTTTTGGGGTTTGGTATCACTTCCTTGTACTGATCTTATTCTTGCAATCATGATTATATAACACTAGCAAATATACAGTAGGGAGAAACATACTGATAGATCATTGATCATCAAAAATATACTTATGTAAAATTTGGGCGTGCACAGAAATGGACAAGTTAACTATGGAAATTAAAAATAAAGATCAGTCAGATTATTACAAAATTTGGAATATGTTTTACCTATGGTAGGAACAGAAAGGAAGGTCTAAATAGAGATATACAGGATGCTGATTTCACACATTATTAGAATAAGATGGTTGATAAGATCGAATATTGTATAATTGTATATAAATGATATGCACATAAAATGTATATATGTGTATAAAATACAAAAATGATGTAGACAAGAAGGAATGTCAGACTGTTAACACTTTGTCCAAAGTTTTAAATAATAAAATTTGCAATAAAAAAATAATACTGATGTAACAATAATAGTGGTGGTGATCACCAGGATTAGTGCTAATCTATAATCATAGGAGGGAATAGAACAAATTGAGGGACAAAATCAGGCAACCTGGATAGATATATCAGTGTCCTGACAGGATAGAAGAAGTGACTGAAAGGCATCACGTCCTCTACCAAGGTAGTTCTTTAAAATAGGAAAAATGAAAATCTTTCAATATTCCGTGTAAAGAGAGCAACAAAGGACTATATGGATTATGAATAACACAGAGCTGTCCCCATATGGACATATACATTGTTGAAGAGCGATGTTTTTAATACCCCTATAGGACTATGGGCATAATGGATCCCACCCAACAACAGTTCAGAGTTATAATAGAAGTGAGATACGATGACACATGCCAATCTGAGAACAATTCATAAACTATGGAGATGAACACTAGGCTTAGAATGGTTTGTAAATCAATATCCCAGATAGGTTCTTTATGATGATTCTTGGCATTTTCAAACCCCAGTAAGCAGAAGCTCTCCAAAAAGACTAGATTCTGTGGTTAGCTTTTATTAGCCATGTTGAATTAAAACACTGGAATTAAGGAGAAATTTCCTGACAGTGTGGACAATCAACTGGTGGAACAGCTTACCCCCAGAAATCGTGGGAACTCCATCACTGGAGATTTTTAAGAAGAGACTAGACATTCACCTGTCTGAGACAGCATAGGTTCTCCTATTCCATTCCATTCCATTAGTCTAGTCTAGTCTAGTCTAGTTAGTCTAGTCTAGTCTAATGTCTGAAAACCACAGGAGCCAGGGGAAAAAATAATAATTTTAACTGGAAATTGATGAGGTAGTACCAGGCGTTGACACTCATGGAAACTAAACCTTTCTCTAAGTGTAAGGCAGCATACTTGATGCATCTTGGATAGCTTCCAGGATTTAAAGGTGCAAATCTCAACACCATGAAGCAGCTTAGAAATAATCTTAGCAAGAAAGACCTTGTGAGCTGCAGGAATTAAATGTGTCCCTTTGAATGGAAGTAATCTCTAGATAGTTGAGGAGCTATGCTGGCCCCAATAAGAGAAATGTACCCTAAGATGTTTATAAGTATTCACTTGATCTATTGGGGTCCCGTTAGTTAGCTATTTATCCATCTTATAAATAAATAGTGCAAAAAAAACCACACCCCACTGTAAACTTTTGATGATTTGCTACACGTTGTTTAGGCAAAAGAAAGTCAATGACCTCAATGCCTGTCTCATTCTCATTGGTAAGACAGACAAAATTACTATGTTGTCTGGCAAAGCTACAGCCATGGGTCAGAAGACCGCAGAGCTTGAATTATTGAATTAATATACATATTGAAAAATAAGAGTACTAGAATGTACAGTACTCTTGCCTTACCTCTATTTGTATGAAAACAGCTCCAGAAAAATAACACCCAGGAAATATATTAAGTGAGGTGTTAGAATAAAGCAGGGGTGTCAAACTGCCGGACACATCATGAGGAAACTGCGCCCACCCCATTGCCAGCAATGGGGGAAAAGCTCCAATACATCACATGATGTCACATGACGTCGTGAGTCTGACATGTCTGAAATAAAGAATCTAGGTAAGAAGGAACAATATTTTATCCACAGAGGATCCTATTAGTTTTTCCCATATCCAGTTCCTTGAAATCAAATCAAAAGGTGATCTGAAATCTGCAAAGGTTGCAAAAAGGAATCCTTTGGGCTATGTATTTTTCAGCTAAATTGTGTAGTCTAAATCCCATCCTGATCCAATAATTTTAAATAAAGGTATTTCCTAGATTGCTTAAGTATGAGGCAAGCTACTAAGTTTGTAATTTAAATTACAAATTTAATTTGTAATTTAAATCCATTAAGTCCATTTCCTTCATCCTTATAGATTATGGTTTCATTCCCCTCAGAGAGAAAATGTGCTGAGCTGGTAATATAAGTAAATAGGGCAGCCAGCACCGGCCCACCAATCTTTATTTTCCTCTAGTAATCCAGACCCCTTCATGGATTACTGCCTTTTCGTGGCGAAGGGCTTGCATAATTCAATGAAGCTATGAGCTATGCCGTGCAGGGCCACCCAAGACGGAAAGGTCATAGCAGAGAGTTCTGACAAAACGTGATCCACTGGAGAAGGAAATGGCAAACCACTCCAGTATCTTTGCCATGAAAACCCTATGGACAGTACCAAAACGCAAAATGATATGACGTTGGAAGATGAGCCCCTCAAGTCGGAAGGCACCCAATATACTACTGGGGAAGAGCAGAAGGCTAGTACTAGTAGCACCAGAAAGAATGAAGCGACTGGGCCAAAGCCGAAAGGACGCTCAGCTGTGGATGTGTCTGGTGGTGAAAGGAAAGTCCGATGCTGTAAAGATTTTTTCTCCATAGGAACCTGGAATGTAAGATCCATGAATCAAGGAAAGCTGGACGTGGTCAAACAAGAGATGACAAGACTGAACATCGACATCTTAGGTATCAGCGAACTAAAATGGAAGGAATGGGTGAATTTAATTCAGATGACCATCAGTTATACTACTGCGGGCAAGAATCCCTCAGAAGAAATGGAGTAGCCTTCATAGTAAATAAAAGAGTAGGAAAAGCAATACTGGGATACAATCCTCAAAATGACAGAATGATCTCAGTTCGAATCCAAGGCAAACCATTCAATATCACAGTAGTCCAAGTCTATGCCCCAACCACCAGTGCTGAAGAGGATGAAATTGACAGGTTCTATGAAGCACTACAGCACCTTATAGAACTAACACCCAAAAATGATGTCCTTATCACCATGGGGGATTGGAATGCTAAAGTAGGAAGCCAAAAGATAACTGGAATAACAGGCAAGTTTGGCCTTGGAGTACAAAATGAGGCAGGGCGCAGGCTGATAGAATTTTGTCAAGAGAATACAATGGTCATAGCAAACACTCTTTTCCAACAACACAAGAGACGGCTCTACACATGGACATCACCAGATGGTCAACACAGAAATCAGATTGACTATATCAGGGGTGGCAAACTCAATTTCATTGAGGGCCACATCAGCATTGCGGTTGCCCTCAGGGAGCTGGGTGGGTATGGCCAGGGTGGGTGTGGCCTACTGGGTGGGTGTGGCTAGAGTGCATATGGCCTACTGGGTGGGCGTGGCCAGCTCTACATCGTTCGCATCAAGGGTGCCTATGGGGGCCTGGGCAGGAGTGCGACAGATCTGAGGGTCTCGGGCAGAAGGAGGGTCTCTGGGCCAGGGCCAAGGCAGTGGGGGCCGTTCCCTCACTGTTTCCAGGATGGCTTCATGGGCCACATGAAACCACTTCGCGGGCCTGATCCGGCCCCCAGGCCTTGTGTTTGACATGTCTGGACTATATGCTCTGCAGCCAAAGATGGAGAAGCTCTATACAGTCAGTAAAAACAAGACCAGGAGCTGACTGTGGCTCAGACCATGAGCTTCTTGTTGCAAAGTTTAGGCTTAAACTGAAGAAAGTAGGGAAAAGCGCTAGGCCACTCAGGTATGAATTAAATCACATCCCTGTTGAATATACAGTAGAGGTGACAAATAGATTTAAGGAATTAGATCTGATAGACAGAGCGCCTGAAGAACTATGGACAGAGGTTCAAAACATTGTACAACAGGTAGCAACCAAAACCATCCCAAAGAAAAAGAAACGCAAGAAAGCAAAATGGCTGTCTGAGGAAGCTTTGCAAATAGCTGAGTTAAGGAGGGAAGCAAAAGGCAAGGGAGAAAAAGAAAGATATGCCCAATTAATTGCAGAATTCCAGAGAATAGCTAGAAGAGATAAGAATGCCTTCTTAAATGAACAGTAGAAGAAAACAATAGAATAGGGAGGACCAGAGATCTTTTCAAGAAAATTGGAGACATGAAGGGAACGTTTAATGCAAAAATGGGCATGATAAAGGACCAAAATGGCAGGGACCTAACAGAGGCAGAAGAGATTAAGAAGAGGTGGCAAAATTACACAGAAGAACTATACAAGAATGAGCTTAACGTCCCTGATAATCACAATGAGGTGGTCACTGACCTCGAGCCAGACATCCTAGAATGTGAAGTGAAGTGGGCCTTAGAAAAGCTGAGCAACAACAAAGCTAGTGGAGGTGACAGTATTCCAGCTGAGCTATTCAAAATCTTAAAAGACAATGCAGTAAAAGTGCTACACTCAATTTGCCAGCAAATTTGGAAAACTCAACAGTGGCCACAGGATTGGAAAAGATCAGTTTACATTCCAATTCCAAAGAAAGGCAGTGCCAAAGAATGTTCAAACTATCGCACCATTGCACTCATTTCTCATGCTAGTAAAGTTATGCTTAAAATTCTACAAGCTAGACTCCAGCAGTATGTGGATCGAGAACTACCAGAAGTACAGGCAGGATTTCGAAGAGGCAGAGGAACTAGAGATCAAATTGCCAACATACGCTGGATCATGGAGAAAGCTAGAGAGTTCCAGAAAAACATCTAGTTCTGCTTCATTGACTATGCTAAAGCCTTTGATTGTGTGGATCATAACAAACTGTGGCAAGTCCTTAAAGAGATGGGCATACCAGACCATCTTATTTGTCTCTTGAGACATCTATATGCGGGCCAAGAAGCAACAGTGAGAACTGGACACGGAACCACTGATTGGTTCAAAATTGGGAAAGGAGTCCGGCAAGGCTGTATACTATTGCCTTGCCTATTTAATTTATATGCAGAGCACATCATGAGAAAGGCAGGGCTAGATGAATCAAAAGTTGGAATTAAGATTGCCGGGAGAAATATCAACAACCTAAGATATACAGATGATACCACTCTAATGGCAGAAAATGAAGAAGAACTAAAGAGCCTCTTGTCGCGAGTGAAGAAGGAGAGTGCAAAACTTGGGTTGAAACTAAACATTAAGAAAACCAAGATCATGGCATCCGGCCCTCTCAATTCCTGGCAAATAGATGGGGAAGAAATGGAGGTAGTGACAGATTTTATTTTCCTGGGCTCCAAGATCAGTGCAGATGGGGACTGTAGCCAAGAAATTAAAAGACGCTTGCTCCTTGGGAGGAAAGCCATGGCAAATCTAGACAGCACACTAAAAAGCAGAGATATCACCCTGTCAACAAAAGTGCATATAGTCAAGGCTATGGTCTTCCCAGTTGCAAAGTATGGCAGTGAAAGTTGGACCATAAAAAAGGCTGAGCGTCAAAGAATTGAGGCCTTTCAACTGTGGTGCTGGAGAAGACTCCTGCGAGTCCCTTGGACTGCAAGGCGATCAAACTGGTCAGTCCTAGAGGATATCAACCCTGACTGCTCTTTAGAAGGCCAAATCCTGAAGCTAAAACTCAAATACTTTGGCCACCTAATGAGAAGGAAGGACTCACTGGAGAAGAGCCTAATGCTGGGAAAGATTGAGGGCAATAGAAGAAGGGGACGACAGAGAATGAGGTGGCTGGATGGAGTCACTGAAGCAGTAGGCTTCAGTGAGCTTAAATGGACTCCAGAAGATGGTAGAGGACAGGAAGGCCTGGAGGAACGTTGTCCATAGGGTTGCGATGGGTCGGACATGACTTCGCAATTAACAACAACAAGTAATGCAGAGGGAATGAAATCACCTCTAGGAGCTTTCCTAGATTTTAAGTTCTACCTTTATAGACTGGTTGGAAATCATTCTTGGTTCAAAATGCTTATTGACTGATGTTTGCTGCTGCAGTATGTGTATATTGCACCTATCTTGTCAGCCTTGATAATACATTTCAGGGTATAATTCAAAGTGCTAGTCGTGTGTGATGAGTCTTTCTAATGTATGTTTAGGATAACCTATTCCTTCCCTAGTCAACCTGTCTGAAGATTTACCTAAGAAAAGCTACTAGCGGTGCGCCAATTCCATGAAAGGGTTAAGGCCAGAAAGAACCATTTTTTCAACTGAACCCACTTGAATCTAGATTGCTCCTGTTGGTAAAGTTATGAGTTTTTTTACTGTGGGTTTTTATTTATTAATATTGTACTTTATGTTTTGTTTTATTAGAGAAGACTACTGAGAATACTATGGATAGCCAAGAAAACAAACAGATCAACCCAGTGTTTT
The DNA here is from genome assembly GCF_964194415.1 of Vipera berus. Classification (NCBI taxonomy): domain Eukaryota; kingdom Metazoa; phylum Chordata; class Lepidosauria; order Squamata; family Viperidae; genus Vipera; species Vipera berus. The sequence continues at coordinate 32,637,032 of NC_138204.1, forward strand.
CACTTGAGGCACAAATGACCAGGCCTGAATTTTTATATTTTGAACCCATTAGAAAACATCTTAGCTCTCTGGGAAAGTGTACAATGCAGAGAAAGGTGGAAGGAAATAGAAGAGGATAACCAGTGTCAAGGTGGATAGAAAAAAAAAGAGAGAGCACCAAGAATGTACATATCTATACATCTGTGTTTTCCCAATGTTTCTCCAGCTTCTAGCATGTTACTAATATGTGAATATACTCTATGATGTAAAAAATGCTGCTTATCATTGTTTTATATAGAGAGCTTGGAGTATGGATGAGGAAAATGCAAGCTAGAGAATAGGAAGTAAATAACTGAATAGGAGAGAAAGAATGTTAATTATTTTTGAAAACTACTGAAATTCCAAAATATTATTTTGTTAAAGATAATTGCCATTAATTTGGCTTCTACCACAGTGTCCAGAATTCAATCAAATGCCACATCAATATAATGCTATCTAAAACTACATAAACTACATAAATATGTGTTTTTACTTAAAATGCTGAATACCAGCAATTGGCAGGTTTTAAGCCAAATTAAGCTTTTTCAATGTATAGATCTATCCAGCATAAGATATATCTGACAAAAAAACACCGTTCTGCCTGTCACTTGCAATGGGCTGCAATAAAACAATTCTCTCTGTTTGGCTGTTATCACTGTGCTGCACAATGCCATTAACAGAGATTGAGGTAAGCAAGAGTTACCTTGGGAATCATCTCCCCTTAGATTCTGTCAAAAACACATATAGCTTATATGTGTATCCTCCAGGAGCATTTTGATCAGTCCCCAAAGGTTATACATCAACTGTAAAGTAATAGTAATTTATTCATTAACTAAATTTCCCGGTGGCACAGATTGTATATATTTTATTAGTTGACCAATATGATTCAATTTCTTTGAATGGGATCAAATGTTCTTTCATTGTCTGTAAAATTCATCACCATTAATTATATCAATCATTTCAACATGGCTGTTTATTTTATCATTACATTATTTCTATCAAATTTTATTTTATAATATTTTGGGTTTTTTAAAAAAAAATCTGGTAAGATTTAACCTTCATGCTCTTCCAAATGGAGTACTGGTCACTGAGGGCAATAAAGGAGTGACTAATTGAAGTAATGGTGAACAGAGAGAGGCATGCTAATACCACCCATAGAAAATCTGGTGCACAGAAAGTTCTCTATGCAGATTCCAAATGGGTTATCACAGGATACAAGAGGCCCTCTGCCATTTTCCTGGCCATCTGCCAGAGTGTGTAGAGCCCTAGCTTTTTTCTATCATCCCACTGATCAGCCGTCTGCTAGGTAGTGAAAATCATATCTGCTATTTTCCCACTGCTAATATTTCAGAAACAACAATTTTGGTAATGATTATTGAGGAGAGGACATTTTTCTTCTCTTCTCTCCCAGCTATTTTTTAAGAAGGATCATTATTTCTCTGCCAACATAGTAGAGAAAGAACAAATTTCCTCATAATGGCCAAGAAGAAAGGAGTGTCTGTCATCTCTTTTGTGAGTGTATAGATAGAAAGAGAAAAAAAATGGCTGTAGTGAATGGATTATAGGATGTATGTTTATATTGTGTTGCTTTTCCAGCTGCTAGGACCCAAAAGGTTTCAAAAATCCCAAATAGTATTAATATCACTTATGGGACTATCACAAGGTTTCTGTTAATACTGATCTTTCTATATAAGTGATTTGGAAGCACATCATACATATATTATTTTGCTTAATTAATACCAAGTCCACTTTAGCCAATATGACCCTCCGCACACATTAAGTTTACTTGCAAAGGCCTGACTTACAGATTTGCCTTTAAGAAGGTATAATCATCTGCAGATCCTTTTCACTGGGACTTCTAAAAGATATACACTGAATTCTCTTCAGGATTTTATTGATGTACTTCAATCTGCTTTTTACTGATACAATTAGTTGATAATTTAATGAAGTATCTTTTTTTCTTCTAAAGGTAGTATGTGTTTCAGCCAGCTTTAAAACAATAATAAAAAACATTAAAATACTGTGCAGATTCTACCATTAGTATAAAGTCATAATAACAAACCACAGATGCAATAGTTCCACTTGAAAACCTCATTAAAAGTTCATCTGCAAAATCCTTTCTGAAAATATTGCTTTTAATCCTCTCTACATGGCTGCATGAGCCTTTAATCTAAGCCTTTATTTTGTTCAAATCTCTCCTGTTATATCAGCTTCAAAAGGTTTCCTGCATACTGCATATTACAGAATGTAAAAATCAGCAAGAATAAAGACAAACTATTAGAACCTGATCCAAGAATGCAGACCTTAAAATCTTTACTATACATATTCTAGAGCTGCACTTCCCAATGTGGCTTTCAACAACAGCAATATATCACTGGCACCTATTTGGTATCTACCAGGATTCTTGTACCACCACATGATTATTTTTCTATCTCTAAATATATTGATTTGCTGCACAGAGAAACATATTAGTCTCTATGTCATCACAGGAAATTTTAAAAAGGAAAAATGCACACTAGCACTTGGTTTGGAAGCATGCCAACTTACCCTCCCACCCCCAAAAAAGGAGGAGAGAGAGGTATTTTTACCAGCCACTTCCATTAAAAATATTTTAATTTTATTTCAATTGTGTGGAGTTTCCCTTGGTTCAACTCTTAAGTGCTGTACAAAATAGAAAACAATTAGGTGTGAAATAAAATCAAGGTTTTATACATGCAAAAAAAAGTTTTACTAAGTAATATGAAAAGCATCTAGGAATGTAATCCAACACAGCTGGAGTTGGGAAAGACTAACAGTAGGAAAACCACAAAGTAGAAACCACACTCATTATTCCCTTGAAGATGCAATAAAGGACAAGTGTCATATATGAAGGGAAGAAAGTGGATAAGAACATGTTTTTCTGCCTCTCATAATACTAGAATTTTGGACTCTTCCAGGAAATTCAAGGATGGGGTGGGATTTAGAACAGATAAAAAGAAATGCTTCTTCATACAACATATTAACAAACTGTGTAATTAACAAGAATAGAGTTGAGCACAGGCTGAATGGTTTTGAAAATGAGACTTGACAAATTAATGGGGAATAGCCTTGTAAAAGTCTACCAGTTATGCTAATTCTGTATTATTTTCATAAGGGATAATATTTATGATTCTCAGGGCTAGTTCAGGTAGTCCCCGACCAAGGACCACAAGTGGACCCACAATTTCTGTGGCTAAGCAAGGTAGTTGTGAAGTGAGTTGCACCAAACTTTATGATCATTTTTGCCACAGATGTTAAGCAAATTGCCGCAGTCGTGAAGTGAGTCCAGCTTCCCCTGTTAACTTTATCAGAAGCTGGCTGGAAAGGTCACAAATGGCGCTGCAACCATCATAAACACATGCTGGTTGCAAGTACCCAAATTTTCATCCTGTGACCTTAGGGATGTTGCAACGGACGTAAGTGTGTGAACCAGTCATAGTTCATTTCTTTCAGTGCTGTTGTAACTTTGAATGGTCACTCAATGAATAGTTGTAAATTGAGGACTACCTGTAACTCAATGACAAAATGCTACTATACCTGGGAGCTTCCCAGAGCGGCCTCTGGAAAACCAGTTGTGCTCTTATTTTACTTCCTGTTGAAGGAAGCAGAGCAAATATATGAGACAGCCACTCAGAACAATGCCATCCACATTTAAAACCTCTAGATTAAAGATGGGCAATCTGCATTCCAGAGCAACACGTGGGAATTGCAAAATTACTCCTTCTATGCCATTGTAAAGCTTTTGTGACCCCTATCCTCTTTTGCATCTGAATACTCTAATTCCAAATTAATGTAATCTTGTACAAATCTGGCTATTCATGTCATCTCCTGCTCAGTAACAATAAAAACAAATCCCTTTTTATGCCTCAATACTCCTCACGTGTAAAATGGGTAGTAAATGAAAAATCCTTTCAGTTCTATAGATGAACAGTTCCATCAAGACAGACTTTGTGTGCAATTGTTAATCACAAAGAACATTACTTGGCCAGGCAGGAATTCAAGAAAAATGCTCTCCTTAGAAACCTGACAAATATCAAGTGACCCCAATTCCCTGCCATGTCATGTTCACTGTGATTATCTGCTGGGATCCTGGAAGCTTCAGACAAACATTGATTCAAAGAATGTTATTCACAGTTAGAAGGATGGAGATTTTCATCATTATTGGAGGTAAATATTTGCCCTGTCAAATAACATTCAGAACAAATATAAGTTTAAGAGAGAAAGCAGCAGAGAAATTGTTTCTGGTGAACTGCAAGGAAAACAGACCAAGTAATATAAATTCATCTGTCAGTGTAAAATGGAACAGGATGGATCTAACATCCCATTCTGTCTTCTCCTGGAGGTAATTACTGGCCACACAACTTTTTGCTGCGTGACACTACAGTCATTCTTTCAAAAATTATATGTGTGTCATACCATTAATAACAAGGGAGTTAATTAGTTCTAGTGGTTAAGGTACCAGGCTAGAAAGCTGGAGAACATCAGATCTAGTCCCGCCTTAGCCATGAAAGTCAACTGGGAATACCCAGCTAATTGTGATGCATTCAATGAACCCTAGTTAAACCAAGCATGGCTTAATGAAATATGAACTCCAGGTCAGACTGCGTGTGATTCTTCAAAGTTTTATGCAGCCACATCTTAAAATTACAGGTATTGAATCAGGTATCATTTGTATAAAGACCTGTACTTGAACTTTGTACTTTCCTCCACAGAACTGGAAAGATTCACAAGGGCCATAGAATGCATCCTCTCGTTCAGTACAGGAATCCACATAACATTTATTTGGTTTTATTTATTTGCCAAATCTACATATCTTTTGGTGTTATAGTGCCCACATCTAAACATTCCTACAACTAATCAGCAACCAATTGATATAATTTGCATTATTTATTTCAGGACTTGGAAACTTTATTCTAAATACAATTATACCATGTTGTATATCTTGTCTAATTTCCCAGGGTTCCCTGCTTTGAGGAGTCTAATGTTCTAGTTTGGAAACTGTATACAAGATTACATTGGTTCAAATGTATGAATTTTTCCAGTGTCCCCATGAATTCAGTACCTGGTTCATGTGAAGTCGCTGATGAATGAGAAAAGTCAAGAATAGCATAGTATTGTTTTTCCACTAAGAGTGTTTATCTGGGAAGTAAATATTCTCATTTGCTGTAAAGGACTGCAAGAGCTTATTGTTTCAATAAGTGCAAAAGAGGCAATTTTGGCAAAATCATTTTTTCTCAATTCAATATGATATGGCCATGTGAGTTTCCTTCACAACCTAGCTGCATAGCCTCACAAAAATAAAAACTCTTGCCTTTCAATCCTGAAAATGATAAAGCAGCTATTTCCAAAATAATTCAAAGTGACTTTCACTGGAACTTTCATGGGGAATTTGAATTGAATAACTGGGATATGCAAGCTATAGCAAAAGACAGCAAATTGTAGGCTTTTAAACTGCTTCCCAATTTCCTCTCCTGGTCTTTCTCCCATCCCCATTTTTCCCAGAGCTGAAATCCTGTCAAATATAGTAGATAGCATAGGACTATAACTTCTTATTATGTGTACAGCAATTTTATGAATTCAGTGGGGAATGAAATGCAATTTTGTCAGACTTGTCTGTGTTCATAATGACCAAGTCAAATTAATCATTGTGGAGAATACTCCTGTGTCAGCCATTCAAGAGATTTTTTAATAGAATTTTTCTGATTCATGTCTTGCAGTACATCAGATCTGTAGTATTGCACCACTTCTAAAAATCAGGGCAATTATAGCTTCTTGTTGGCTTGTCATTTTCCTAGAATAAAAATGTCCCTCCAAAAGTCACAGTGTACATAATCCAAAATGAAAAACTAAACTATGGTTAGGCTGGATTTAAGACTTAACATTTTTAGAGACTCTTATTTACAAGCAAGAAATAAAATACAGTATAACAGGCAATTGTAGCAAAGGGCTGCTTTGGCATAGCACATACCAAGTTTATGTAGGTTATGTCAATGCTTGCATTTCATTGTTCCGTAATAGTTAATGGATGCCATAACACAATTTGCAACCATGCATAAGTATTTAGAAAAATCCCACAAAAATCTCAAGAGAGACTTCAGGAAGCCCTTGATTTCTAGCTCGCAATTACCACCAAAATAAATATGCCACATTTATTGTATCCTGTGTATAACAGCAGTTATGTTGTGAATTCCAGTAATCAAAGAATGAAGAATCTTGTTGTAATTCTCAATCAACATTTTCCATTTATGTGTCTGATAAATATAAACATTTATAAGAACAAAGGAAGACCCAGTGGAACAGAATCATTAGGGACTATTACCTTCCACACATTTAAATTTCATACTTATCTCAGAGCTCCTTGGCCCTTATTACAAATAATGTTAGTGGTCTCTTTGGTTGAGCAAATAAAAAACAAGTGTAATGCTTTTCCTCTTTCTATGCTGTATGCCTGTTGTGTCATGATCCTAATTTTGTTTTAAATCAAAATTATGTATATCTAAAAGAGAAAATTCTGTGAAAACGTCAATTTAAAATCTTAAACCAGGATTCTATCATTAATATTGATTAGTAAACTGATGCCAACAGTTCACAGTTCACTAAGGAGAAATAATGGTTTAAAGAAACAGATATCAAGAGACTGAAAATGGCATAACAAAGGAGTTATAAATGGTATTTTGAACCACCCATTGATTTAAATTATGGTTATAAATTATGGAGGCCCAGAGAAAGAAAGATTTGTGCCATCTTGTGAAACACATAAGAATGTATAAGACTTTCTGCAGAAGTTTCCCATGACATCTTGAGAAAAAAAACCTTGAAGCTACCTTTGGCCTGGAAATATAGTCTCATTGCTCAAAGCCCAATTAAATGTACCAAGTTGAAATGAGCTATTTTTAAGTATCAGTTATGAATTAGTTTTACTGCAGATGGGAGAAGTAGCTGACCAGTATTATGTTATTCATTAAAACCATGTATGTCACCCTCAAAACACAAGTTCAAGAACTCTGCAATTTCAAAGAAAATAAAAATATGTATCTAAAAAAATCAAACAAAAAGTAGCAAAATATTTATATATTAGATTACAATATATTACCAATGAAAACAATTCAAATTATAAAACATCTAGTAGCCTGGAAAAATAAAATTTAACACAATTTTTAAAACTTTGAGTAGCCTGGATTGAGTGAAATATTATTGCCTGGCATTGAAAAATCAATTATCTAATGAAAGCATTTGATAACTTACCCACCATATTTGCAAAAATATATCCACTAATTACTCTGTTTCAAATGAGTAGGGCAGTATAGAATAAAACTGGAATTTCTTCGGAGCTCCATGGAATGTAAATAAAGAGTTGAAATGTTTTTAATAGTCTGGAATCATGCAGAAGTTAAAAAGCTCATTGCATTCCATGATATCACACCAGCTTAATTAAGCCATGAGCAGAGAGTATGAATTGTAGACAACTACCTGTATGAATATATTGCATGTTGATGATCATATATTATGGAATATAAATATTTGAGATAGTTTAAAAATAGAAAGAAAGGTTGTTTCTTAAAACAGATGAAGATTAATTGCATGGTGTCACAGTGGTTAGAATGCAGTATTGTAACCTAGCTCTGCCCACTGCCAAAAATTAGATCCTGACTGGTTCAAGGTTGACTCAGCTTAAATATACTAGAGCACTAATAAAATATTAATTCTATGTCATTCATTGACCTATGTTTTGATGCCTGTTTATTATTGTCAAAAGCTCTATGTTCTATAAATTGGTCTACAGTAGTCTTGCTTGAAATGCCAAAGCACTTATACATGCCCAGTGAAGCCTTAATGTTCCCTAAATCACAATAGTAATTCCAGAAATCCCTTGCAATCTGTTTCCAAAATTCTCACAAATTGTATAAAATAATGCATGCTATTGTTGGAGGATAAGGGATGAAGATATACAAAGTTAACTAAATGGTTGTTGGGATTGTAGCACATAAATGGATTACTCTTCTTTTCATATTCTATTTTACATGAATAATGTAGTCCCCTGCAACTAAGATCCATTTTAAATGCAAAAGAAGAGGATCTTTTCCGCATCAAACAGCTGCTACTTCTCGTATATATCTTGTGTGAATGAAGTAGGAATCATTTGGCAAGTATGTTATTTCCAAAATGTTTAATTTTTGTCTTTGTTTATGACTAAAGAAACAAGATATCTCCTTCTCCTACATTAATAGCAAATCAGAAATACATTATTTGGACAAATAAGGTATATTATATATTTCCTCTCACACTTTCAGTCCTTTAGAGAAAATCATTCTCATCTGAAGGTAAGATCTGATGTTACCAAGATTGAGGTCATTAGCGTCTTATGCTGATTTAAGACATTTATTTAACTATGTATGCATTTCCATTTAATGAACAAACTTTCAAAGCTACATAGAACAGTATATGTATTAAAACAGGACTTCCCAACATTTTCTTTTAATGTGGAGAACTATATCATTATTGAAAGCTTTTGCAACTCACCATCTAAGCCAGCTATTTTGAATGCATTCTTTTTTTAACAGTACAGATAAAAGCCCTGATCCATCCTATTATGGTACAAGCACTATATATACAAAGACATTTGTGAAGCAAATTACACTGAAAATTGTAATATAACATTATATTAATAGGTACAGTAGATCAAGGCTTTTCAACCAGTGGTACGGGTACCACCTGTGGTACATTGGCATCTGGCAGGTGGTATTTGACCATCCTAAAAAAGTGGTAGCAGGGGAGGGGAATGACAGCACCGCACAAGCCTGAGCAGGAGATGGCTGGAGCTGCAGGGCTGTCAGGGCTCAGCGGAAGCGCCAGGATCAGAGCCAGGTTCCAGCTGGAGCTCAGCACTGATCTGGGCCCTTCTGAGCCCAGAAGAAGTGCTGATCAGCTGGAATGTTGCAGCATCTCCAGGGTCTTGTGATTTACATTCAGATGCTTGGCAACTGATTTATATTTATGACGGTCACAGTGTCCCAGGGTCATGTGAAGTGACCAAAACCTGCTGCAACCACCCAGCAGATGGGGGGAATAAAAACCAAACACCCCACCCCACCCCACCCCCACCCGCCAATCCTCAACAGAAATGCTCACAACAAGGAAAACCTCAGACAGGAGGAAAACCGCTACAGGGCGGGTAGGCAGATGTCTTGCTCAGCTGTGGCTTGGGGGCACTTTTTTCAGTGCCATTGTAACTTCAAACAGTCACTAAGTTGTAAGTCGAGGACAACCTGTACTTCATCACTTTTTTCCTTTTTTTTTGTCATCAAGCTTTTGACACCTTGCTAGGTGACTGGTGGTACTCGGATGTTGCCATATCCTAAAAGTGGTACAATGGGTGAAAAGGTTGAAAAGCCCTGCACTAGATTACTATTAATATTTTGTGCTCTCTCCCCAACTAATAATCCTTTGCCAATTGCTAGCAGTCTATGGATTGTAAGTTGAAGTCTTCTTGAAAAAGAGTTATAAAAATAAACTCCTCAAACCTTCAAAAATATATGAATACAGAAGAACAATAATTAATTTGTGTAATAATTAACAATCTAAATAAATTAAATGCCTTCAGCAAGCTTACAGATGAGTAGTCAAAAAGCTAATTTATCCTTTTATGAAGCGTGTTCTAGAAGTGGGGATGAATGGGTGGACGTTGCAAAGAAAGCCAGTTTCTAAATATTTTCAGTAGCCCTATCCAGAATGTATCCAGAATTAAACTGGATAATTTAATTAGGAAGCAACAAAGGGAAAATCTTTGTCAACCAGTAGAGGTACACTTATCTACTGTCACCATCAAAACATCTAGGCCAAGGGTGTGAAACTGCTGGCTCATGGGCCGGTTGCATCATATGGAGGCTGCGGCCACCCCAGCTCTGGCAATGCAAAAAAAGTCATGATACATTGTGACATGTCACATGACATGCTGAGTTTGATACCCGTGGTCTAGGAGGTCCTCAAAATTACAATCATGCACTTTTGGAGGGCGCGAAATCTATACAGATCCCAACTGAGATTGTTTAAGTTTTTTCTGGATTGAACTTTCACCAATCAACCCACATAAATCCCAAATATTACCTAATTGTTGGCTCCAGATTTCCACAGTATCTTTGCATTTTGTTTAAAAATGCAGAAAGTTCCAAGTACAATTATGCCCACATTAATGTGTTTGAGCAACATGGTGGAACTAAGGTAACATACGACCGACAATCTTTGCTGGCATGGTGAGTTTCTAGTTGTTTTGGAACTGTTGGTGAGACTGTTAAAAGTCGTTGGCACTGTTTGAATTTGTTCTACCAGCAGCAAGATCTGACTGCTGGCCCAGTGATGGATTGTATTGCAAATCAGGGCTGTTTCCAGAGGAGGCAGAGGAGGAGAGGACCTGGAACTTATGGAGCGAAGGAACTGGATGAGGCTGTCGGCAGGCCCAGAGGAAGAGAGAGAGGCTTTTGGAGGTGTTGGTGGCGGCAGCAGCTTGCTCCAGGGGCGAAAAGAAGCAAGGCCTCTTTAAGGAAAAGGTGGAAGAGTCAGGATCAGAAAAAGGAAAGAAGGCGAATACAAGCGAATTTGAGGGCTAATCCACATGGAGCCCCATTTCCATCTGTCCTGTTTGCCATCATTCCCTCCCTAGAGACTAAAATGGACAATGTGAAATTTGAGCGGGCCACGAACAAGGAGTATATATCGGAGGTGGTGACCCTTTGAGAGCTGTATGCAACGAAATTTCATTTTGATGTATGCCGATTGGTGTACATTCAAAGTGACAATAAAGTTATCATTATTATTATTATGAGATCCAGTTCTACATGTTCTAATGATCCCTTAAAACAGCAAAATAGATAAAAATAAAGCCTGAGTCATTCTAAAAATCAATGGCAAGGTTGCCTGAGCTATAAGGACTAACTTTTTAAAATGTTCAACAAAACCAAATTAGAACTATTTAAAAAAATAGCTCTTCAAATTCAAATCCAGAATGACATCATGATTAATTGTACTGAATAGCAGTGAGATTATCCACTAAAACAACTATCAGTTACACATTCCCTTTATTCCTATTACAGATGCTCCAACAAAGTCAATTTCTATGTCTAAAATCAATTCACAACCACCACCACCACCCCGCGCCCCAAACAACATCAACAAGAAAAGCCTGTAATTTTGTAGGGATCAGCATTCAGAATAGCGCTGAAAAATGTGAAAGTTACATGAGCTCTCATATTCAGAAATATACCCTAGAACAGGTTCCCTACTTGACTCTCTTCAAATATGTGGTATTTCACCTTCTGGAGTTAATTTCTACTACATCTTTAACAAAAAGAAACTGAAGTTGAATTCAATTTTTGCAGTTAAAATTCAAAAGATTTGCAGGGCATAGAAATTCTTTTAGATCCAGTAGCCTCTAAAGCTGAACATTTTCAATAGCAGCTCCTCCAACTTCTTTCCTGCAGGTTGAGTTCAAGAACATCTAAATTCTACCAGTTTGCAATTTTTAAAAATCTCCATGTATAAATCAGTATCATCCTCAATGACAAACTGAGTTAAGACTGTATCTTCTCATACGCTAGCAAACTCAATCCTTTTTAATCCCAACGTATTTTTTTGTCTCCAACAAATCAGATACATTAATCTCACAGAGAATTTATAACACTGGAAGATATTATTCCAACGAAATAATAGCCTTTTCACTAAGTCATCGTGTCATGTGCAGTTGAATTCACCCCAGTTTTGCAGCATTTATACCATTTGCAAAGCAAGCTCCTTTTTGTCACCCCAGAATCAGAGAAGACATTTACAATCTTCCTGCACCCCACTTCCACTCTACAGTACTGCTTTCCCTTCAGCATTTGATGGTGCCTGTAATAGATCTCAAAGGAAACTTGCATAATGTGGCAGAATCTAGCACCTCCCCCAGGGTGCCCAGCTGCTGCAGAAGCAATTTCACAGCTCATCATCCATTATGAGATTAAAATAATTTTTTCCTCCCATGAAGTATTAATAAATTGTGCAGGCAGCTCAGAGTTAATGCCATTTACAAAAATGGTAGTGAATCACCCACCTAGTTATTTCTTAATGGATTGTGCCTGTGCTGCTCTTCTTATCCTATAATTTAAGAAACCAAATTTACAAACCAATACAGATTGGGTGCTTGTTTATCAATTTTTCCCTGCATTACCACAAGGTGGCTTTTATAGCAGAGGAATTGTATCAGAAGGAGTAGCGGGCACAGATAGACCCACAGAGAACAGATGATTTAGCAGAGTTCTACAGTCAATAAATAAATCCATGGCACTTACTGTAGAACAACACCAACACATTCATGTCAATCGATTCAAGAAAGGAAGTGCACTTATAAAATGAAGTCTAACTCCATGTTCACATCCCGTACAGAATTCACTTACATTACCTTCTGGGGGCAAAACTCACTGATGCTGTAACCCATGTTGTTGTATTATTCCACAGGCCCTGTATCTTTATAGTTTGAACTTACAATAGTCAGAAAGGCAGCCTCTAGTGAAAAAGAATAAAAAGGAAAAGACAGATCTTTTTAAAACACATTGGCTACCCTTGCAGCTATTAAGGATCTTTTATTCTGGAAAATGCTGTAAAAAAATTAGGAATGTTTTGAAACTTTGTAAAAAGAGCATCTATAGCAGCACTAGTGGGACTCAATCTCAGAATGTTAGTCAGAAAGTGAGGAGAACAACATCAAGAAACTGAAAGAAAATAAAATCCCAGCACTAAATGAAGAGAAATGTAACATTATTTAGTCTTTTCCAGAAATTAACATTCTCATGGGCAGTTCATGCACTCAGCATTCTTTCACCCATTTCATTAAGCCATGCTATGGATAAATGATAAACGCAGCAATTTCATTCACTATACTAGAAAGAAACAAATTCAAAACCCACAATTCTGTAACAACATAGCTAGGACCAACCAAAATGACAGAAAAGAATGTTTAAGCTATGTTCAGACTTTTATGGATAAAAACTATTATGATCTTTACTTTCCTCTTTCTTGAAAACAGATAATCATGACCCTTCAATACAGAAAAAAACAATTATCACTGCATGTATTTCCATGTGGTTGGTGTTTTCATTAATGCCATGAATACATTAGAATGAGGGTTGTCTTAGACATGTCAATATTGCTCAGCAATATTGCTTCTTTTATCATGACATCAGCTCCTCTTGATCTCAAGTATAAATATACAAATATACACATGCCGATAAATATACAGTATATACACTTTTTGTTGTACTGTTTTTATTCCTTTCTTTTTACTATTGTTTTATTGTCTTCTGTTATATTAAATCATACTATACACTTAGCAAATAAAGGGAATCAATGTTTTTCCTCTTTCAAAGAGGGCTCTATGTATTTTGGGTACAAAGAAAAAAATTGTATTGTATAAAATATTTACCAATGATAGCCAAGTTTAATAGACAAGCACCCATTTTTACTTATTTACTTAAAACATTTATATAGCTTCCTATCTTATAACAAATTCTGAGTGGCTCCCAATAAAAATTAAAATAACATAAAAACCATTCAAAAGCAGCACTTGAGAAACCTATATTCTCAATTAGCATATAGTTTGTACTTGTATAGAGACTCATATCATTGGATGCAGACAAACACAAATTAGTAGGTTCCCTTCAAAACATGCAAGGTATCGTACTGAAAATAGTATTAATACACGTTTGTGCCTTGCCACATGTTCTTCACTTTCAAAAGTAAATATTGGAATATTACTTTCACTTTTCAGAGCTTTACCAACATGCAAGTCTTAGTAGAACCATAAAGAAGAGTTTGAATAAATATCCTTAAACTTCTACCAAATGTATCCCAAATTGGAGAAATAGAAAGAATTTTGTAGTTGAATGGGAAAATGCTACAGAACTATTTTCCAATTCCCAGTAAAAATGGCACATTATACGAGCCTGAATTACAGTTCTACTGCTTGGTTGTTTTCTTGGAGATGTTTCATTCCCTAAATTAGGTAACGTCATCAGTGCTAGTCTTGAGTAATGAAACATATGCATGAAAGTAGTGTATTAATTCAGCCATCAAATTATGCAATTACTACCGTAATAACAATATAGTAATCAGGATAACATACAGTGCATTGTATATTTAAGCTATGAATACAAATAAACATTTAAATTTCAAAACCACTTTCAGGATGTATTAAAAGGTAAAGGTAAAGGTTCCTCCGCACATGCGTGCTAGTCGTTTCTGACTCTAGGGGCCGGTGCTCATCTCCGTTTCAAAGCCGAAGAGCCAGCGCTTGTCCGAGGACGTCTCCATGGTCATGTGACCGGCATGACTAGTCGCCAGAGGCGCACGGAACGCTGTTACCTTCCCACCGTAGTGGTCCCTATTTTTCTACTTGCATTTTTACGTGCTTTCAAACTGCTAGGTTGGCAGAAGCTGGGACGAGTAACGCTGGGACGAGTAACAGAGGCGCTCACTCTGTTAATGCGGCACTCGGGATTCCACCCGCCAAACTGCCAACCTTCTGATCGACAAGCTCAGCGTCCCAACCCACTGAGCTACCGCGTCCCTGTTCAGGATGTATTAAGTCTATGTAAATCTAGCTTGAACAAACCTTTTGTTAGAGAAATGCGCCCTGAGATGCACGCTGAAAATAGGATTATGAAAGAAATTGAGTAAGATGAATTTTGAGTAATATAGATTAGTTTCTTGACTTTATATATTACAGTGTGGAAATATATCTAGAGCAATAATTCCCAACTCAATCAACTTTTGCCTTTATGCAACATAGTCCTTAAAATCTTTGGAAAATCACCTTAGTCAGATGGCATCTTCATGATCATTAAAAGTAATCTCTCTCTCTCTCCATTCCCATCCCTTTCTCATGTTATTTTTGTACCTACACCAAAGACCATCTGCAACATCATATAGACTACCAAAACAACAATCCTGGCACCACAGGTTAGGAATTGCTGCTATCTATCTATCTATCTATCTATCTATCTATCTATCTATCTATCTATCTATCTATCTATCTATCTACCTACCTACCTACCTACCTACCTGTCTATACATATATATATATACATATACATACATACATACATACATACATACATACATACATACATACATTGCTTATTACTTGTAATTTTACTTCAGGAATCTAATTATATATTTTTCTACAGGCTTATTTTTTAGAGATGTTATTTAATTGCTCAGTATTTTCCCAACTACTTAGATGTAAAAACATCCTTTTATTATTGGAATTTATATAACATGCTTACAAGACCATGTAGTTATGCAAAAAGTATATCTTCACATATACTGAGATATAAATTAAAATTGGTATTCAGCGCTCTGATAAACCAAGTATTCCACATATTTTGACAAAATAAGCAGGCTTTTCACCTCTCAAGAATGTTCCTGACTGCCAAGAATATAGCTCTTCTGTTTCTTATGTTCCTCAAATGTCATACCTCTGACAATGGATGGTAACCGGTCCAGGAGATTTAAAAATAACTGAAATGAGGAACAAGAGTAGCTATCAATGCCCAACTGCAGAAATTATATGAGGTCCTGTGAATGTGACTGCATATTTAATTTATTTACTATTTATCAGCTGCTTCAATTGGAATAATCTCTAAGTGAGATACACATTCCATACATAACAAGGGTAAAACAATGCATTAACAATACTTAATCATCAATAATGCATCAATAAAATATATACCATCACAAACTGCAGAAGAGCAATATCCACTTCAGTTATCCACTTTAGTCCCTATAGGTTTCCTGGAACAACCAAGTCTTAATTATCTTCCCAAATTCCCAAAGGGTAGAAGCTGCTGTATCCTGTTCAGAATTTTTTTTAAAAAGACTTTTATACATGTATAAATTATTTCTGTATATAGGGTAATAGGGAGGAGCTGTCAATTTTCCCATCCTGCAATAGTTTCCTCATTAACTGCAGACTGTCCCAAATTTTTGAGAGGACTATGTGGGAAATATTGACGGCTGTAGAATATGAGGATCAGCAGCCACTATTTCTACCCCTGTAAATACATGGAAGGTTATGTCTGGTATGCCCAATCATAACTTTTGTTGAAAGATAAATGTATTTTATATGAGAGTTTAGATCTATGTAGTTTCTTTTAGACAGGTCCAAAGAAGCAACTGTAGCTTTTCTCAGAATGAAATAATTATCGCTCCCACTCTTTCCCTTTCTGATCCAAAATAATAAAACACAGAGAAAAGTCTGTGTTAAGTTAAGTCTTTCATGTGTGAATTATTAAGCTTACTATTATGGATGGATGACAGAATTAGAACAGAAATGAATCCTAGGCTGTCATTAGTTTAACTGTTTAACTCTTTCTTGCTCACTTTTGTTTGCTCTCAAAAAAGGAACAAATAAAAAAGAAAAAAGAATACACATACACTTCCTTCTTTTAGCAAGCCCTGTCAGATAAGTATCACTCTCCTTTTGTACAATGAGGGACAGGATTTATCATTGCTATAGGAGCAAAAGTAAACATAGCACAGCTGTGCCTCCCAAATGGCTAGCCGAAAGCTTTACATTATTCACAAAGAAACACCTCATGCTAAATTTAATTACCATTTACAAAATCAAGATGAGCTCACATTGCTCTCACACACAAAGTGCTCTTTGCAGTCTTGTCAGCAGCACCCCTGCACACAGAGCATAATCCTATCTCCATGCTACATAGACAGAGCTGCAGGGAAAATGTACAATCTTTAATCACAGTACAAAGCTATGCTTTTGTTTACAAGCCATTTGAAACTCTTTAAATAAAGGCTAACAGTTCTTCCCCACCCTCTTTTTCCTTCCCAATTTCACCCACTCTATAAACTTTCAGAGATATCTTTATTGTTATTTCTAATTTTGGAGAAAAGTAACATTTCCTGAGATTCAATTTCACTCATAATTGTTGGAAGGAAACTAAATTGTCCACTGTAAACAGTCTTTGTAGTGTGTAAAATGAATCTTTATTATAGCCCAATGGGAATTCTAATAAATTTTCCAGTTCAAGTTCTTCCTTTATTCTCTTTTTTAAAAAAAAGAAAAAAAGAATGTAAGCTTCTTTTTCTTATAGGGCTATTAACATCAATTCAAACATTCTGCAGAACAGATCTGAAATCTCTCCATACATATACAGTTAGTTATATTTTAACAAACAATTGCAACCATTCCATCACCACTACCATCAGCCTTTTTTCTCTGGCAGCTTTCTTTTCTGGAAAATAGAATGGCTTTTCCATTTGCTTGAGTGCATGCTTAAAGTCAATGACAAAAAAAACCTCATTAGTTTAGTCTGGCAAATGCAATAACTGTCCAGTACTCCCACCCCCAGCCCATTTATTCTACTGCTACAAAATGGAAGCTAACTTTCATCAAGCTAGAATTAATAGTACAGTCTCAGTCTCTGATCCCTTTTAATTTCATGGATATTATATTTAATTTAAGAATCAGCTCCAGGTAATACTAATATTAAAAATAATATCATTATTTGTAAACTGTTATGTTTGAAAGTTTAATACAAAATGCTTTTTCTCACTGATACTCTGTAACCTTCATAGTAATTAGACCCACTGGTTCCCTAACAAAGGTAGCAGAAAAAGACAAAGTAATATGAACTTTACTTTCTTTGCTCAGTTTTAAGTCCTCAATGGAACCACATCTACATGGAACGAAGTGTGTAGTGGGGTGCCCCAGGGCTCTGTTCTGGGCCCAGTGCTCTTCAATATCTTCATTAATGATTTGGATGAGGGGATAGATGGGGAACTCATCAAATTTGCAGACAACACCAAGCTGGCAGGAATAGCCAATACTCCAGAAGATAGGCTTAAGATACAGAAGGATCTGGACAGACTCGAACACTGGGCACTATCTAACAAAATGAAATTCAATGGTGAAAAAAGTAAGGTTCTACATTTAGGCAGGAAAAATCAAATGCATAGGTATAGTATAGGTGGTACCTTGCTCAATAGTAGTAACTGTGAGAGGGATCTCGGAGTCTTAGTAGACAATCACTTCAATATGAGCCAGCAGTGTGCTGCAGCTGCCAAAAAAGCTAACACAGTGCTAGGCTGCATTAACAGAGGGATAAAATCAAGATCAAGTGAAGTACTAATACCACTTTACAATGCTTTGGTAAGGCCACACCTGGAATACTGCATCCAGTTTTGGTCACCACGATGTAAAAAAGATGTCGAGACTCTAGAAAGGGTACAGAGAAGAGCAACAAAGATGATTAGAGGGCTGGAGGCTAAAACATATAGGGAATGGTTGCTGGAATTGGGTATGTGTAGTTTAATGAAGAGAAGGGTGAGGGGTGACATGATAGCAGTGTTCCAATATCTCAGGGGCTACCACAAAGAAGAGGGAGTCAAGCTATTCACCAAAGCACATGAAAGCAGGACAAGAAGCAACGGATGGAAACTAGTCAAGGAGAGAAGCAACCTAGAACTAAGGAGAAACTTCCTGACAGTTAGAACAATTAACCAGTGGAACAACCTGCCTCCAGAGGTGGTGAATGCTCCAACACTGGAGGTTTTTAAGAAGAGACTGGACAGCCATTTGCCTGAAATGGCATAAGGTTTCCTGCCTGAGCAGGGGGTTGGACTAGATGACCTCCAAGGTCCCTTCCAACTTTATTATTATTATTATTATTATTATTATTATTATTATTATTATTATTATTATTATTATTATTATTATTATTATTACTATTATTATTATTATTATTATTATTATTATTATTATTATTATTATTATTGATACTTTTCTAGGAGATGGAGAATGGATGCAAAAAAAGAATATTAGAACTGCATTCTCTTTAGTTAATTTTCTCTGCTAAATCTTCCTGTTTCCACAGGCCTCCATCCAAACACTAAAGTGGACAATAAGGCTTTCCTGTTTGAAGCAAATGGCTCCCAAGTAACCTCTTAAAGGCCAAGTATCCTGTTGTGAATAAAGTATAAATATAAATGTTTCAGTGAGGCAGGTCTTAAAAGGAGTGAGGAAACTCCTGAGATGGTAGGGTTAAAGAAAATTCGTGTGTGTGTGTATGTGTGTATGTGTATATCTATATACATACAGTATACACACACATACATACATACACACACACATATATACACACACAAACACACACACACACATATGTAATTTTATTTCAAAATAAAATTTAAAAATACAAGTTTAAAAAGGGGGAGAGAAAAGAGCACACTTAACATAACAAGAGTGTAAAGAAATAAACTGCTTACAGTACTGGATATATTGTAAAGATGCCTAAGGGGATATCTAAGATAAAGAAGCATAAGGAGAAGATCACAGAACACTGTTAAATGGGGTATATGTTATATAATCCCAAATATACAGTTTTAAACCTGATGGCAGCCAGTGTAATATCATTGTTAAAGTAATGGATTAAGAGTGGAGGAACACAGATCTTGTCTTCCCTTAGCCATGGTAGATAGCAGATGTTTTTAGGTCAGTCACTTCTTCTCAACCCAAATTAGCACTTGCAATAAACCAGATTAACACCTAAATTCCATCATGTTTTTAAAAACTTTACTATAAGTACTAGATGACTGCAAGTGGACACTGCAACTAAGCAGAAAAAATGCTAAATAGAAGAGCAATAAGTCTAACCTGAGGTGCCAACACTGAAACAATGATTAACCCAACCATTTATCAGAATTATTTCAGAAATCTCTTTATGTATCTGTTTTTTTGACAATCTCTTGCAACAAGAGTGTACACAAAAAGAGACACCTCGTAAACTAAAGGGAAAAAAAACCCAACTGGTAGAAATGTCAAGGAGATAAAAATAATTAATGTATTATTAGTGTATTAAGCATATTTTAAGCATGATATTATAGTTATTGTATGTTCTACCTGAAAATGACCAATTCTCAGCTATAGTGGTCAAAGGGAAAAGTGGAATGCAAAAATCTTGGAGCCATGATCATCAATCTCTGTAAATGATAGTTTGGAAATTGTCATGCTTGCTGTGTGATTTTTTTATTGGATTTTATTAAAAAAAATACATACACAAGAGAACTAAAAGGCATAAACAAATAGTCACAATATTGATCATAATAAATAAGATGGAAAGAACAAAAGCTTAGAAATACTCAGGTAAAAATTCAGATTATTTGAAAAGAATCTTGAGAAAAACAATTCCAAATGCTGAGTCATTCTATGAGATTTTGTTGAAATCATTTTCATTAGATTAATATCTTTTTCTCCTAGACAATGTTTTTATTAAACAAAACACATATTACTTTCCATCCAATTTTCTACTAATCCAGACATGTCAAACTCGCAACGTCACGTGACGTCACATAACGTATCAGAGCCTTTTCGCCATTGTTGGCAATGAGGTGGGCGTGGCTTCCAGATGACGTGTACGGCCCATGGGCCGGCAGTTTTACACCCCTGCACTAATCTATCTGTAGCATGATTTTCCCGAAATATTTTACTCTGAATTTCTGGCTAATAGCTTTTAATTTTTGCTGTAAAAATTTTGGGAAAATGTGACTGTGAGAAAAATCTTACTTCTGATTAATAACCTGTGTTCTGTATGTCTTCACTGCTTTAAATTAACTATTAAGTTAAGTGTGACTATAAATAGTAGTCCTCACCCTTTTAACTTGCTTCAGTTTTTCCTAGTTCTGAGAGCCTCTTAAACACAGCCACATTTCTGAGACATAGATTTTGGTTGATCAGAGCCAATCAAAATTTGCAGACTCTGACATTTAATTTAAACAAGTTCTATTAATGTTTGAAGAGTTTTGAATCAAGGTGATCAAATATAATAGCGATCACTATGGTTGGATTCCAGCACGAAGTTTTGCCTTACTCTAATCTATTTTATAGACTATTTCCTTCAACTCCCCCCACAACTCACACAATAATCCCACTTATTGCTCATATGTGATTTCCCATCTAATCCAGGAAGATTTTCTAATTATGGTTTATGACATTCATAAACAGGTAGTCCTTGTTTAGTGTTCACAAATCACACTGGCCATTCAAGGATATGGGGAAGTGGTCACTAAGTAAACTGTGACTGTGTTTACATCTTATATAAGCTTTCCTTTGCTTTACAGACCTGTGAAAATTGTAATTACGAAGATTGGTCATAAAGTTACTGTAGGAGATGATCAATTGCAGGGTCAAATGCATCATCAAGTCTGAAGTCTCTATACCCCTGAAAGACACCTATGACCAGCCCTCCTTGAAATCTGTTGCCAATTCACACTGGCTGTTAGTAATTCAGATTCTTATGTATAGGTTGCATGGAATAAACTTGCAGTGCTTTTGAACTCTAGCCTAGCCCAGGGGTAGGCAACCTTGGCTCTTTCATGACTTGTGGACTTCAACTCCCAGAATTCCTGAGTCCACAAGTCATAAAAGAGCCAAGGTTGCCTACCCCTGGCCTAGCCCTTGGTTTCTTGTGTCTGACAGTTACATTTTTATCACTTACATAATTGCAAATGATCACTAAATAAGGCAGTAAATTTTGTACAAAATTCAATTTTCTGGAACCAACTATAACACGGGTCCCCAACCTTTGGGCAGTAGCCCACTTTGAGCCTTTGGGAACCAGACCATGGAAGTAGTGGGTGAACATACAGGGTGGTCGCACATGTCCACCACTCGTGCAAATGAAGGTACGCACACATGCTTGTCTGCCGCTCGTGCGGAACCATCTCCTCCCCCCCCCAATCCATAAAACCAGAAAGGTTGGGGAACTCTGATCTATACCCAGAAACAACTTTAAGTATCTTTCTGCCTTTTCACTCTCTCAAGCTATGTAACTTGCTATTTTACTGCATCAGAATAAACACAGTAGACACAAACCTATTCATTTAGGCTCCATGACCACCATGGTAAAACAAAGACTAGGTACCTGAGACATCCATGCTTTTATTACTGGGATTTTCATTACTTTCAAACTAAATCATAGTAATGCCTTCCTGGTTCAGTGCTTTAAAAAAATCTTTTGTCATATAGTAACTCATGCAAAATTCAGGTGCCTAGATCTTACCTTGCATTCACATTCAGCTCAATATTACTCTTGTTCGAGGGTAAAATGATATATGGTAGGTCTGTATTCCATTACACTGAATATAACATTATAGTGATTATTTCAAAATGGCACATGAGAGTACTACCATGCATCATGCTGGGAAGGGTGTTTAATATTAATCACTACGTTCCTTATAGTCCCTTGATACAGTACTTCCTTGTATTTACTCTTCCAATGTTGCATATTCTTTCTATCTATCTATCTATCTATCTATCTATCTATCTATCTATCTATCTATCTATCTATCTATCTATCTATCTATCTATCTATCTTTCCTTTCTTTTTCTTTCTAATCTAATCTAATCTAATCTATCATTTCCTCTCTCACATACACACAGACTAAAGGACAACAAAGATGATCAGGGGACTGGAGGATAAAACATATAAAAGGAACGGTTCCTGGAATTGGATATGTCTAGTTTAATGAAGAGAAGGACAAGGGGTGACATGACAGCAGTGTTCCAATATCTCAGGGGTTGCCACAAAGAGGGAGTCATGTTATTCTCCAAAGCACCTGAAAGCAAGACAAGAAGCAATGGATGGAAACTAACCAAAGAACTAAGGAGAAAGTTTCTGACAGTTAGAACAATTAACCAGTGGAACAACCTGCCTCCAGAAGCTGTGAATGCTCCACCACTGGAAGTTTTTAAGAAGAGACTAGACAGCCATTTGTCTGAAATGGTATAGGGTTTCCTGCCTGAGCAGGGGGTTGGGCTAGATGACCTCCAAGGTCCCTTCCAACATTATTATTATTATTATTATTATTATTATTATTATTATTATTATTATTATTATTATTGTTGTTGTTGTTGTTGTTGTTGTTGTTGTTGTTGTTGTTATTTAAGAAAAAAATATAATCAATACGGATATCTTCATATATAAATTCAACAGAAAGAAGGCAGATCTGCTCAGTCATCCTTCCCTTTTGCACTTCCAAATGTAAGCTTCATTTTGCAGTAAGTTTAATTTTGTGCAAATATTAATATTAACCGAAAGCACTTAAAACCTGATTTTCTGTCCATTCCATAATCTATAAAATTAAATGAGACTAGACAGTTTTGCAGATGATCATCATAACATTTAATACTGATTCAAGCCTATTTATTCATTACAGTATTTATTTCTCATCTTTCCCCCCCAAAAGATCAAGGCAATTACTGTATATAGGTATTAAGGTTAAAAACTAGCTTAAAATTACCCAATGAGATTACATGATACTACATGGGTTGCAGTGCCACCTGCCCTGAAGTTCTGGTCAGATTATTTTGTTGATGGAGCTATTATTTTCCCAATCAGGAGAAACAGCAACAAATTCAATGACTTGCACCACTATTCTGGGTCAGTCCATGAAAACTTGTACCACCAATTTCTAGAACTTTTAAGACAAAGACCTAATATATAATATACTTTCTCGTATCATTTCATTGCCCTATTTTACAATATTTTTTAAGATAATGTTTCCTTTTTTTCTATATTTATTAATTTTTTTTCCTTGGTAGAATCTCCAACTGTGGGATTCTTGCAATTAGTCCTTCTATATTTTCCCGAAAAATGGGATCCACTTTCCTTCAAAATTAGGCATCTTCAGCTGATTCTCTAACCCAGGAAAATTTATTCATTTCCCTCGAAAATCAGCCTTCGGGAGCTACTTGTGATTCTTCTCCATATGACTGGTTGTGTTAATTAATGGTATAAGAGTTGACATTTCAGCATTTATCAGAACAAATTGCTAATTGTATGTTGATGTTGTTCAGTCTCTCTTAACTGACTTTTAAATGACTTTATACAACAAAATATCCAGCACAATTAAAAACTGTGCATAGCTTTAAAATAGTGTATTCCACTACAATCAGTTCCCTTATGTTATTTACACACAGCACGTAGATCAGAGGTTTATGATGTAGAAAAGACAAATGTCATATATCGATCCAGATTGAGATGAACTAATGTGTGCAAGTCTTTACAGTAGCTAAACACGTTGCATAAACAATACAGGAGAAATAACTAGAGAAATTAAACAAAGACTTTTACCACAAGAACTGTAAATTCTAGCTGCCTTCTACTAGCTGATTCTTCTACCTAAAGTGATTGTTTTAGAATGAGAAATGTCAAGAGAAAGCCAGGAAATCATTATTCTTCCTTTCAATTTTTCTGTCTTTACAACAATGGCCCTTCTCCTATGCTGCCCCCCAACTGAATTAACTACTATTGACCATTATTTCCCCTTTCTGTACAAAGTAATTTTTGCTAAGCCTTTTTTAACTTACCAGATACGGCTCAACAGAAGAACATAAGCAAATTTATTAACATAAACTTGTTCAGCTAAATAGCCATTTTTGGACATCAAAAAATTAATGTAGGAGCACACTGCTGGTTCTATTCTAGTATATTTAATTCAAAGTCATTTCTTTCTAATCTATAAATTGTATAAGAAAGTTTGGTGTTTCCTCCTCATAAATTATAAAAAACCATATTACATTTATTTGAAAACAACTAATTTGGAACACTCAAGTTTAGTGTAGTGGTTATGTGGTGCACTGTAGCCAAAAGGTTCCAGGACTGGATTCCTGGGAATTCATGAACTCTCTCTGGTTTACTCACTGAAAGATTATTACTGCAGAGATAAAATTGGGGGATTGAATGCTATGTATGCCACCTTGTAGGGTAAAAAATTAAAAAATAAATTACGAATGCCATCGGCAATTTCTTAGGAACAAGCTAAAAGGAATTCAATTGGACTTTCAACTGATATTAACAAGCATGTATAAGTACACAGTTGTAATGCTGAAAATTTCAGGTTCTTTTTTTAAACCTACCCTCTCTTAGTTGGAATATATTTGTTTCTATGATTCAAGTTTAGTCTGATGTTCAGTCCTCAATGTATTAGGCAACTGATTTTAATTATACTGTATTCTTTTGCCTGGAGACCTGTTTCATTTTACAGTAAAAACTTCACCTGCTATCTTACTGCAATATATATTAGATGATGTTTTACAGAAACAGTATGCTTACTTAGAATATTTATATTATATCTTATAACATGTAATACTAAGGGGAAAAAAACTCTTTTTCTGACTTGCAACAAATTTACCAATGTTTTCAGAATTCTCATTAAGTCCTTATTATGCTATTATTTATTTTTACAGTATAGGTTGCTTACCAACACATTGCAATAGGCAATGCTTCATAAATAGCAAAACTATGATGATTATAAAACAAGCACCCAAATGCAATTTATTAACAGATAAACCTTGGGTAACCCTGAATGAAGACATTTAGTAGCAAAAATGCTACTCCAAAATCCCATTTTAAATAAGTCACTCAGACAGCTGTGCCTTTATAAAACACATTAAGCACCACTCAGAGCCCATATGGCTCAGGGATATATACAAATTATACAATTTCTGCCATCTGATCAAATGTGAGGGACATATTGACCCTAGAAATGAGTTAAATAAGAGTTGTAATTCAGCACCCAACAGAGGACACAGTCGTAATGCATCCTGACATTTGATCAAGCAACCTGACCATTTGACCTCATATTTAGCTCTCAAGAATGGCAAAGCATGGTTTGTCTTGCAGCTTCCTTCAGACCACATTGCAAAGAAGATGAAATTCGGGATTTATTTTTGGATACCGTTGCCGATTTGTATATATGAGCAATCGGAATATAAATATGTACATTAATTTATTAAAAGCAAAACTGTTTAATTCTATTTCAAAATTACTTCAAATGGTCTGCCTGTTGATGATGCCTCTATCTATGGTAATGAAACTGTGCATTCTACTTCTCTGATACCTTGACACCATTCTGCATTGGCAGTTGCTTCATAGAGAAGATTCTTTCTGATTAAGGTAAATCTGGCCTATCAATTTTGAGTGACTTACTTTAAGTACAGACTGCTTTTCCCTCAAAGCTGTCAGTCTGTTAAGTATTTTCTATCCATGTGATTTTCTTGTCAAAGTATAGAAGTGGTTTAGCATTTTTTTTCTCCCACACAGTATGAATTAATGCATTTGCCATACTCACTACAATGGCCATCTGCCTATATCACTGTTGCCAATATGGGTGTCTGCTTGCTTTAGCTCCGGCAGCAGGAAAGCCCTTCATGCCTTGGGTGAGTGACTCTGATTGGAATGTTCACTCTTGAAATACATTCCCGACATTATTCACTCATCCCTCCCAGGAACAGAGAGAATTCCCACCACCACCATCTCCATCATGGGGCAAAGACCTAGCTCTTTAGAGAAGGCTTCAGTGGTGAGAAAGGTAAAAGAAAGGGAAGAAAAAGATGACCAAGAGCAAGGAGGATGGAGTCAGTCACAATGATAATGAATGCACCATTGGGAGACCTGATGGATGAAGTTAGGGACAGATCATCATAGAAAAAAAATCTATCCGTGTGGTCTCTAAGAATTGACAATGACCTGATGACACATAGTCATTTTTCTGAATCTATTTAGGATTGATCTTGGGGCCTCAGATTATAAGCCTATTTTTCCAAAAGAGGCACTATGATCATGTCCTATGTTTCAAGCACAAAATGAATTGCAGCAAATTTCCAGTTTTAATTTGTTTTTAAAAGAGTTCTTTCTGTAAAACTCTGTTTGGAACATATAAGTTATATATGTGTTCACATTCAATCTATATTGACAACACCAATGCTTTCACTTCTATCAGCTGTTCCACAATTAGGCTAAAATAAATTGAACATCAGCATCAAGTGAAATACATGGTTTGGGATGCAGAAAGAAAAGATTCAAATATTACTATATTTAAAAAAGGGTTTAAACTTATAATTGTTTTAGAAAAGCTTAGGCAAATCATAAAATGTTTTGTTCTTTGTGTTGACACTGTCTTGAAAAACAAAAATGTAGAATTTTCAGTGCAATATAAATTGCTTGACTATTAGAAAATATCTATTTAAATTTATCTCAGATACATATACATATATAAGTTTTAAAGTTAGTATTTCCTTGATGATCTTGCAGAAAGAAACCCTGTATCCTTTGTTTACAATATTCTATTATAAGAAGGGTATTACAATAGCAATCTGCTTAAGTAGTTCTAGTACAGGAAAATATTAGTTCTCTATGGCAATTTTCCATGTACTGTATGTGGGTACACTACATGTTAAGCTAAACAGACAGATCAAACATGCAGTCTTTGGATCAGAGAATTATTCTACTCCCTATGGCAATCTAACCATGCCCTTAAATAAAGTTACCCAGGACTAGGTTGTTTGTACTTTGTGTTTCATATTGATTGGTTTTCTGGCCTCTGCTTTGCAACCGTGGACAAATTCCTGATCTCAGTTACTTAGTATTTTGCCTAACTCTTTATTTATACTTTTGGTGAATGAATTTTTTGAGACTGTTTTGTTTAACTCTTGAACTGTGGCTAAACTACATTCTTACTCACTACTCTGATTACTGATGATTAGGTAATAAGGCTTAGCTAGCTTCATCCACCTACTTCTAATGGATACTCAGCACATGGCATACTTCTAAAACTAAGCAGATTTGATCCCAACAGATTAAATCAGCTGCACAAGAATTCAGTCATTCAGAGAACAAGTCACTGAATACTAACTCCAGCTTCCAGCATTAAAACTAACCTAATGTATAAGCTTAGTCTTTCCCAATTTAATGTCTTTTTGCTGGCTGGGAATTCTGAGAGTTATGCCCTAACATATCTGGTGGATACCTAGTTAGGAAAGTCTGGTATAAATATTCATTAAATTAATGAATTCATAGCTAAATCTTGCTTACTAGGCCTTTTAAATTAGTAGTATTATGTTAGAATTTTGTTTCTTTCCTTTGTCTTTGTTTCTTGCTTAAGGAGAGATTATTGACATTATAATGCATCAAATCATTTCTCCCACTGTAGCATTGTACCACACTGACAAATTCTAACAAATACAGTATGAAAGAACACTGATAATAAATCTACACTGATCCTAACATCACCACTCCAATAAGAGAGACAGACAGACAGACAGACAGAGACAGATAGACAGTACATAAGAAAGAAAATTGATTAGGGTGAAGAATGAAAACCTGCCTCTTTTATTAGACACAATAGATTCTTCACTCATCTCTGGGGTCAAATGGACATCTCTGTTTGATCACATGTCAAGTTCCATTAATACCTAGGCCCCTGCTGGGGATTGCATTACATTTTGCATTTGACTCATTCCAAGTGTCAAAACCCCTTCTGATTTGGTTGAACAAGAGAAATTATTCTCATGCAACACGCTGTGACTTAAAGAGTTTTAAACTTTGTTATTATACTATATGCTGGCTACTTTTGACAATGAAACTAAAATGTACAAGCCACCTACTTTAAAACAATTCTAGTGGGAATGAAACTTTTGCTCTCTTTCAACCTTGCTTTAAATAAATTAATTGTAAAGCAAGTGTAAACTGCACTTCCTTTAAAGGAATCTTTTCAATATTATACTTTCTCTCTCTCTGTGTGTGTAGGTGTAAAGATGGATGGATGGATGGATGGATGGATAGATAGATAGATAGATAGATAGATAGATAGATAGACAGACAGAAGATATTTTCCAAATAATGTTTAATATCAATTATTCTAATTCAGATTTGATTTAGCAGTAGAGCTCTTCATACAATCCTATGCTGTTTACTAAAACATTTCTTGCTATGTTCATTGTTACAGAATGAAGATTTACTCAAAAATAAAACTATTTTAAGCATAATTTGCAAAGTTCATAAAATCATAAAGAAATAGACAACCATGTGACTCATTGGGTCATCCTTTGAAAGAAAGGTAGTAAAATCTGATGTAAACAGAATATTTTAGACTGATCATTTTTTTTACCATGATGGATGGTTCTATGATCATCTAAGAAGAGTACCATAAATAGAAAAATAATTGTAGTGGTAAACACACTTCAATAATAATTCAGTAATTATTTACCAAAGCAGAAAGACCATGGGCAGGCAAAAAAGCACTGGAAGCAACTTCCTTCCAGCTTCCTTAATGACTTTGCTTGTGGGAAGCTGGCAGAAAGTACTGGAAATCATGATCATGTGACTGCAGGGATGATGCAACAGCCACAATTTTTATAAATAAAACTGAACATCATGGAAATGTCAATTCTACAGGAGTAAAGAGCCTTGGTGGAGCAGTGGGCTAATGCCTCCTTAAGTAACACCAGCTGCCTGCAATTAGTGCAGGTTCGAGTCCCACCAGGCTGAAGGTTGACTCAGCCTTCCATCCTTCCGAGGTAGGTAAAATGAGGACCCAGATTGTTGGGGGCAATAAGCTGACTTTGTAAAAATGCCACTTGGGGGGGGCGAAAGCCCTAATAAGCAGGCATATACATAGAATGAAGGCTATTGCTAAGCACATTGATTTGTGCTTCTTAGATTGTAAGCGGCCCTGAGTCTTTGGAGAAGGGCGGGATATAAATGGGATTTTTTTTAAAAAAAAGGGTCCCAATTTTTTTTTACACATTCCTTAGGTTAGTGGATTTTAGGTACGTTGACTCAAAAATTGTTGCAATATAATACATAGTATAGTAGACACATTGGCTCATCTTTTTAAAAATATTTCCTTACATAAACAGAGAAACAGAATGACCACAGGTGTAGCAAAAAGGCAGTTGGAATGAGAGCAACGTTCAACTTCCTGCCAGCTTCCCCCATTGACGTTGCTTGTGGAAAGCTGGCCGAGAGCATCAGAAATCATTCCTCCTCCTCCTCCTGAGTTGACCCCTGGAACTCTCTGCCACTTTGCTGAATGGAGGGGAGCAAGTGAGCTGTGATCTGCAAGGAAAACTGCACCCCTGATTCCCATCTTAGTGTGTCCTCAAGAATCCCAGATAATAGGAATTAACACCAGGCAAACAATCAAGCAGAAAAAAACACTCTAATCAAGGAATTAACAAGGAGAAAAACCACACCTACATCAAGACTGCCAGGGCAAGCTACCATGTACAAACAGGGAACACTCTGTTGCAGTGATGTAACCTGGTGGGGTAATGAAGTGTCTGCGAGCAAGCAACCAACCAACCAAGCTCCACAGTTTTTATTATAGGGGGGGAAAACCAATAAAACAAGGAAGGTAGGTTTTTAGAATAATTAATTAATGTGTTAGATCAACAGAATGGGTGTTATATACTTTAATATTTTGCTGCACTACTACTTTCTGCAATGCAGTCGATATATGAATTGGCTGTATAATCTAGAAAACATTCATCGGCTTGTCCAGGCTATACCCCATCCGAAGCTACTCTGTAGTATCTATGGAGAGAGCAGAATACATAGCTAATGAGTCCTTCGGGAATAGGGCGGTATATAAATTCAACTAATAAATAAATAAATAAATAATTTAATATTCCAGCATCTGTGTCTGTGTGTGAGTGTGAGTGTGTGTGTGTGTGTGTAAAACATTTCTTCTCATATGCAGATCAGGATCCAACCCATTCAAGCATACAAGATCAAAATAATTTTCTATTTTAATACTGAACTTACATTTCAAGTATTTCTGAAATAACAGCAGGAATACACTTTTATTATTCTTGCCATGCCCCAACCCACCTCTTCTCAATTTGTTATTTTGTTTAATACAGCCTGAATAAGAAACTTATAAAGTTGGCTAGCTGTGTTGGTTTGCTTTTTGTGTTTTGATTTTTTGTCCCCTACTCAAATGAGCTGGTATAATTCTAAACATTTCATAACCAATTTATTTTAAATTTTTATTTTCCCATTGAAAAATGTGTTATTTCTTCAAATACTCTTGCCTTTAAATCAATAACAAAAAAAGTATTTTTCACTGAACAATCAAGGGATTAGAACAAGTTAAATATGTTTAGCCTTGAGAACAGACAATTGGGGAAGCACATGACAACACTCTTCAAATACTTCAAAATATCACATAAAAGGTTAATACCTGCTTTTTTTTTTTATTCCAGATTGCAGGACCCATGTCATCAAACTAAATAATGGGGAAATAGATTCCAATCAAATGTTAGGGGGAAAAGTCCCATCAGTAAGAGTTGGAGAGCATATGAATTAGAAAATTATTGACTTCCGGTGGCTCCGCGGCGACGGAGACAGCCTTCCCGGGCTGCCCGCGGCTCAGCTCTTGTTTTTTCGCCCGAAACAGCGCCGATCAGCTGTTCGGGCGAAATTGAAGCCCCCTCCTCGGGAGAAGAGGAGGGGGTGAGGCCCCAGGTAGGGGTAGAGTTCTCCGGGGCCGCCTGAGCTTGGAGCTTGGGCGGCTGAAGGATTGAACTCCCCCGAAGCCTGGGTTGCTCCCAGCTGGCTGGCGTCTCTGCTCCGGACTTCTTGGAGCAGAGCCAGGCGTCTGCGACCACCCCTGCCTGAAGAAAGGACTATGGATTAAAGGAGCAGGCAGAGCGGTACAAGAGGAAAAGGTGAAGAGGATTATTTTATTATACTCTCGAGCTTGATGGACTTTTTAAACTTTTAGTGAAAGTGCGTCATAATTGAAAAGTAAAAGATGGCGGCTAAACCTCCCCCTAAAACTCTACGGAGTGGTGGATCTCCTCCGGTGCAACATTCATCATTACAGGCATTGCATCCTCCTGATGTACTGACAGCGAAGGACTTACGAGATGCTTTGGATAAACTTTTGGACTCAATTAATCAATCAATGGCTGATAAATTTGCACAGATGGAGGAGAAATTGGAGAAACTGGAGGAGAGAATGGAAGAGAGGATGGAACAGAAGCTCAGCGTGATGAAGGTAGACATTTTGTCTTCAGTGCATAAAGTGGCGGAATGTGTGGAAAATTTAGATGAAAAACTGGATGATTTGACTGAAAAGAATGAAATATTAGAAGTTAAAGTACGGGAGAATGAAAATTTAAGAGACAAAATGGAAAGGGAGTTAAGCCTTGCCCAATATTACCAGATGCAGTTTGCTGTCAGAATCAGAGGTTTAAAAGAGAACATTAAGGAAGATTTAAAGCAGCTGGTTTCTGAGGCTTTTGAAGTGGTATTGAATCAGCCAGCATCGGAAATAAGAGCAGCTATGGATAAAGTGTTCCGTGTAAACTCATGGATTGCCAGGCAGAGAAAGTTGCCTAGAGATGTGGTGGTTTACTTTACAAAAAGAGAAATCAGAGATGAGGTTATACAAGCTGCTTATGATGCTAAAGTTGTGATTGCTGATCAAGAAGTCTTGGTTTTAAAAGAGATCCCTCCAAAGATTTTGAGGAAAAGGAAGGACTTTACATTTCTTGTGCAAGAGCTCAAGCAACGAGATATAAGGTTCAGATGGGAGATTCCAGACGGGCTGATGGTGATGTATGAAGGCAAAAGGTACCGGTTGATTACGGTGAAACAAGCGCGTGATTTCTACAATACTGTTTTGAAAGCAACCCCATTAACACTTCTGGAAGCTGCAAAGGGACCTGGAGAAGGAGAAGGAGAACATCAAGAGGATGAAACAGAGGAAAATGGTGCTGGAGGAGATCAAGCTACAACCTCTTTGGATGATCCTAGAGAGCAAAGGGTAACGCGTGCTGCTTTAAAAAGAGCAAAGAAAATAAAAGAACAAGACCAACAAAAGTCTTCAGAATCTTCACAATGTACACATAGCCAAGCAGTGGGAGGAGCACGGCCTAAAGAAGTTAGTCCTATCAAAGCAGTGCCTCGAGAGCTTTGGGAGGATATGCATGGCAACTAAATTTTTGACTTGGAACGTTAATGGACTAAATTCACCACAGAAGAGAAAGAAGGTTTTTCAATATTTAAAACAATTTAAGATAGATGTCATATGTTTGCAAGAAACGCATATTAGGGCTATGGACCAAAAGCTTTTATTGAACTCAAGACTGGGTACGCACTTTGTTGCTTCTGCAATGAATAAGAAAAATGGAGTGGTTGTTTATATTAAAAGTGCCATAACAGCGGATTTAATTGAAGCAGATAAGCAGGGAAGATACGTACTGATAGACTTGTTGCTAGAGGGCAAAAAGACGCTTTTAGTTGGACTGTATGCCCCTAATCAACAACAACAACAGGCTGATTTTTTTAGTTTACTTCATGCAAAGCTTACCCAGTTGGATTATAAATCTTTTATTTTTATGGGGGATTGGAATGGTGTTATGGATGTACAGATGGATAAGGCTGGGGCTTTTAAGCGTATTCCAAGTCATGCGAGACTGCCTAAATCTTTTTTTGAAATGAAGGATGACTTGGAACTACGAGATATCTGGCGCGAGAGATACCTGCAGGAAAAGGATTATACTTTTTATTCTGATAGACATCAATCTTTTTCGAGGATTGATTTTATTTTGGTGACTAATGACTTTTTTTTGAGGACTAAAAAGGTGAAGATTTGTGCAAGAACTATCTCTGATCATAGTCCAGTGTGGTTAGAGATTGATAAGGAGAAAAGAGATAGGCGCTCGTGGCGCGTAAATGAGAATTTGTTTAGAAATCAGAGAAATGTGGAAGAATGCAAACAGCGGATGAAGGATTTTTTTGAAATTAATATGAACAAAGGTACTTCTATGGATATGGTGTGGGATGCTAGCAAGGCGTACATGAGAGGGGTGTTGATATACATGAACAATAAACATAGACGTGCTGTGGAAGCTAAGAGGAAAGAACTGGAGAATGAAATAAAGGAAAAAGAAAAGGCTTTGATTTTGAACTCAGAGGATGTGAAGGCTAAGGAGGCTATTAAATTGTTAAGAGGACAATTTGATAAATTAATGGCTGACCAAGTGGCAACCAATCTGCGGTTTGCCAGGCATAACACCTTTTGTAACGCTAACAAACCAGGTAGATGGTTAGCTTATAGATTGAGGAAAAAACAAAGGGCTTCTAATATAGACAAGATTGAGCATAAAGGAAGGGTTGTGTTTCAACAGGACCTTATCAAGGACGCTTTTGTGGATTTTTATTCTAAATTATATGCTAAGGAGAAAATTAATGAAAAAGACATTGATATATATTTGGAAAATGCTAGCATCCCGGTTCTTACGCAAGTACAAAAAGAAGGGATTAATCAATTGATCACAGAAGAAGAAATTTTTACAGCAATTAAGGAATTGAAGGTGGATAAGGCACCAGGTACGGATGGCTTGACTGCG
Source organism: Vipera berus (assembly GCF_964194415.1). Lineage (NCBI taxonomy): Eukaryota > Metazoa > Chordata > Lepidosauria > Squamata > Viperidae > Vipera > Vipera berus. Next base: position 32,671,314 of record NC_138204.1, read on the forward strand.
GCCTATTATAAAAATTTACAATTAGAAATGATAAAACCGTTAAAGGAACTGTTCCAGACAATCCAGAGGGGGGGAAAGGTGCCACCGTCTTGGAGAACAGCTTTTATCTCTTTGATTCCGAAGGAAGACCAAGATGCTACTCAAGTTAAAAATTATAGACCGATATCGCTTTTAAACACAGATTACAAGATATTTGCTAAGGTTTTGGCTAATAGACTGATGAGGGTTCTGCAACAGGTGATTCATGGGGATCAAACAGGGTTTATTAGTGGTAGGCAAATGAAAAATAATGTGAGGCATATAGTTGATGTGTTAGAGTTTTTGGAAAGGAACAACCAGATTGCTGCGGTGCTAATTTTTTTAGATGCTGAAAAAGCTTTTGATCAATTGAATTGGAAATTTTTGTTGAAAGTTTTAGATAAAATGGATTTTGGGGAAAATTTTTTACAACCAATTAGGGCATTATATCAAAAACAAACTGCCCGAATTATAGTTAATAATAGCTTGACAGAAGTATGTAATATTGAGAAGGGCACAAGGCAAGGGTGTCCGTTGTCGCCCTTGTTATTTGTGTTAACATTAGAGATATTATTGGTTAAAATTCGGAATTCGGAAAAAATTAAGGGGATTCAAATTGGAGATCAGGACTACAGATTGAGAGCATTCGCAGACGATCTGGTTGTTACAGTGACCCAGCCAGAGAACTCTGTTGTGGACCTGATGGAGATAATAACACAATATGGGAAGGTTTCTGGATTTAAGGTTAATGTACAAAAAACAAAAATTTTGGCCAAAAACATGACAACACCGCAAAAGGCCCTTTTAGAAGGATTAACTGGATTTGAGATTGTTAAAAGGGTTAAATATTTGGGGGTGATTTTGTCGCCCTCTAATACAAAGCTATATAAAAATAATTATGAAAAATTATGGGGGAAAATTCAAAGAGAATTGGAGAGTTGGAAAAAATTGCAATTGTCTTTGTTGGGACGGATTGCAGCAGTAAAAATGAATGTCCTGCCTAAATTTTTATTTTTATTTCAAATGATACCGATTCTTAAGAAAGATTCTAATCTGGAGGAATGGCAGCGAGGTATCAATAAATTTGTGTGGGCAGGGAAAAAACCACGAGTTAAACTTAAGATTATGCAGGATACTCGTGAGAGAGGTGGCCTTAAATTGCCTAATTTTAAATTATATTATGAAGCTGCTGCATTAGTAGGAATAAGTGACTGGATTAATTTGACGCAAGGGAGGTTATTAAATCTAGAGGGCCACGATTTGTTGTTTGGCTGGCATGCATATTTGTTGTATGATAAGAAGGTAGACAACGTGTTTAGGGTGCATATTTTAAGACAGGCATTGCTGAGAGTTTGGAAGAAGTACAGACATAAGTTAAGTTGCAAGATACCATTGTGGGCAATTCCAAAACACGCAATAGAAAATATACATGCTGGCTTCAAACATGATCTGACTACGTACAAGGAGATTCTCAGTTTGGAAAGAAACGTTTGGTGTTTGAAATCATATAGCCTCTTGCGAGAAGAGAAGGTTGTTCAAAATTGGTTTCAATATACTCAGTTACGGACCAGGTGGAAAGAAGACCAGAAAAATGGATTTACAATGACTGATGAAAATTTGATAAAGCAAATTAGGAATCAGGGACCAGCACATATCAAACGGATATATCTTGCATTGATAGAGATTGACTCAGAAACAGAGCTTGTTAAGGATTGTATGATAAAATGGGCCCAAAATATCCAGGAAGTCATCACAATGGACACGTGGGAAAAGATTTGGGTGAGGAACGTAAAATTTACACAAGCTCAAAATTTAAGAGAGAATTTTTACAAAATGTTTTATAGATGGCATTTAGATCCTAAAAAGCTTGCAAGTATGTATCCGAATTACCAGCCTAAATGTTGGAGGTGCGGTGATGAAGACGCAACATATTTTCACATATGGTGGACTTGTAAAAAGGTTAAGGCTTTTTGGATAAAAGTCTGGTGGAACATGCAGAAGATTTTTAAACAGAGCTTAAAGTTTTGTCCGCAATTCTTTTTGTTGGGAATAATTACAGATGCTACAGTTGTGGACACCAAGTTGATGTTGAATTTAATTACGGCGGCAAGACTTTTGATAGGCCAATATTGGAAGAAAGAGGAATTGCCGACCATAGAGGAGTGGACTTTAAAGGTTTCCGACCTGGCAGAGATGGCGAAGATATCGGCCTATTTGAAAGATCATTCGCAAGAACGCTATATTATGGAATGGAGAAAATGGATTGATTTTATCCAGAACAAGTATAGGGTTAAGAAGTTTTATGTAGCATTTGAATAAGTCTTCTTTCGTTTTTTTTTCTTTTCTTATCTTAGTTTCTTTTTATACATATTTAATATTATTATTTTTTGTTTTATCCTATATAAGCTAGAGAGTGATGGATTTTAGAGTTTATAATTGTTAGTATATGATTGTTTATGATTGCTTTTTATACATATACCTTGTATTTAGCTCTGGGAAGTCGGGGGGGGGAGGGGGGAAGGGGTTAGGGGGGAGGGGGGGAGGTAGGGAGGGGGGAGGAGGGAGGGGGAAGGGGGGACTCTTAAAGGAAAATTGTATTTTTAAAACTTTTCAATAAAAAAAAAAGAAATAGAAAATTATTATTATTATTATTATTATTATTAATTTAATTTGTATACCGCCCTTCTCCCGAAGGACTCAGGGCGGTGAACAGGGCAATACATAAAAACAAGATACAAAAATTAAAAATTATTAAAAAGTAATTAAACAGTGCCCGTAATAAATTAATACAGATTAAAAGTTAAAATCCATTTATAAAATCCAACCCCGTCCCATCAGGCCAGGCCAGCTTGTTCAAAGAGATGGGTTTTAAGATCGCGCCGGAAGGAGCGGAGATCGGGCGCCATCCGGAGCTCGACCAGAAGATGGTTCCAAAGATCCGGTGCACCCACAGAGAACGCCCTCCCCCTGGGGGCCACCAGTCGGCATTCTTTGACCGGTGGCACCCTGAGGAGGCCCTCTCTGTGGGAGCGTACTAGGCGGAGGGAAGTTGACGCCGGCCGCAGGTGCTCCCCAAGGTATTCCGGACCCATGCCATGTAGGGCTTTGTAGGTCATTACTAACACCTTGAACCTCACCCGGAAGACAACTGGAAGCCAATGCAGCTCACGGAGCAAAGGTGTGACATGGGAGTGTCGGGAAACTCCCAACAGATGTGTTTTATTTCAAATGTGTTTTATTTCAAAACCCAAATACACAAATTTTTGTTCTGTTGAATTTTTCTGGGCAGGTTACTCTTTAGTCCATGGCTTTTCAACCTTTTCACCCATTGTACCACTTTTAGGATATGGCAACATCTGAGTACCACCAGTCACCTAGCAAGGTGTCAAAAACTTGATGACCAAAAAAAAAAGAAAAAAGATGAAGTACAGGTAGTCCTCAACTTACAACCGTTTGCTTAGTGACTGTGCGAAGTTACAATGGCACTGAAAAAAGTGCCCCCCAAGCCACAGCCGAGAAAGACACCTGCCTGCCCGCCTGAGGTTTTCATTGTTGTGAGCAATTCTGTTAAGGATTGGCAGCAGGGGTGGGGTGGGGGGGTGTTTGGTTTTTATTCCCCCCGTCTGTTGGGTGGTTGCAGAAGGTTTTGGTCACTTCCCTTGAAAGGGACACCATCTGGTAGCAGTAGAAAACAGAGGTGCCATTTTGCTCTTCTTTCCCCCCCCACGAATAAACTTACATAATAGCCTCTTCGAAGAAGATACCAATTTCACTCCCCCACAGCCCCCTGGATCAGACCCCCACATGGTCGTTTTCCCTTGCAACCCCCCCACCTTCGCTAAAGATCCCATTTTCAGCTATTAGCCCCAGACCGCTTATTATAAGCCTCTCTGGATTCCTTCAGTAACGTAACGGGCACTTTGGAGCTGGTGTTCCTGGGAAAGAGGTCAGTCGTGTGTGTGTGGGGGGGAAACACAACCGATTCAGGCAGAATTTTTAGTGGATTTAAGAGCGACCCATTGGAACCGTGGGATCTCTCACCGCAGATTGCACGGTTTAGTCACTTGGCTTGCGGGAGAACACAGCACAAGTACGGTATGCGGCAAAGGCGGGGGGGAGAGGAAAAACTCCCAAAAATAGACTGCCAGAGGATTAGGGTGTGGAAAGCCATAATACGGACCTAGAAGGAATCAAAGCATTAAACTTTGCAGGCCAGAAGCCACGCCTGTGTTTATAAATCCAGCGGGCGGGTGAGGGGAGAACAACGAGAAAGGAAGGGTGGGAGATGGGGGAAAAATGCAAGTGGAGGCGCTGAACTGGGCAAAAGCAGAGCAGGCAGGAGGAAAGTTCATTGTATTCTGCTTGGGACAAGGGAGGGGAAGGAACTGGCTGTAATACATATACCCCAAAAATACCCACAATCATACCCCAGGTGTGGCAGGGGCATTGGGAAATCGCAGTAGACCGGGTGAAGAGAACAGCTGGTTGGTGGGTGGCAGTTCCAGCCTCCGGAGCGCCCAGCTGATCGGCGGCCTTGATACTAGGCTGCTGACGCTCCCGGCTGTTCAGCGGTGCCGGGTCCGGGCCGCCGAGACCCTCAGCTGGTTGGTGGTAGCGAGGAGAAGATATCAGCACTCCCAGCTGATCCACGGCCTCAATACTAGGCTGCCAACGCTCCTGGCTGTTCAGCGGCACTGGGGCCAGGCCACCAAGACCCTCAGATGGTCAGTGGTGGTGGTGAGAAGATACTGGCGCTCCCAGCTGTTCAGAGGTCACACCCCCTCCCCCCAGTTGCCTCCTTTACATTCTGTTTTTGACCCTTTTGGGGAGAGGGGGTCGAGGGAGCCCGCTCTGGCTGCGTGACCTGCATAGCATCCTGGCTCTGTGCTGCATAGCCCACTGAGGCCCTGATGGGTGGGCACCTCCAGCTGTGACTGCTCACTTATCCATTGCATGAATTTGATGAAGCTGATCGGCTCCTTGGCAGGCCCCAGATCCAAACTAAACATTTTCAGCAGGGAGCGAGCAGAGCACAAAGGGAGGTGTCTCTTTCAGTTTCTCAGGGCAGGGCAGGGGGAAGGGGTGGTTATGGCCAAAGGGGCTGCCTGCCTCCTACCTGATTCACTCGCTCTGGGCTGGTGTGGTCTCGTGGCTGCTGGCACTCTGCCCCGCGGCAGGAGTGGTGGCTGCAAAGCATCGGCCCTGCCGCTGGTGACAGTTGTCCTTGGAACCGTGGGGGGGACCATGCTGGCTCGGCCGGGAGCATCCATCTGGCCAGGCCCTCTCTAGTAGCGGGCAGCATCCTCTTCCTCCAGGGCCCACTCTATTTTCTGGGCGGAGGGGGAGGAAGACAAGCGAGACACTCGCCCTTCTGAAGTAAGAAGGGGGGAAGGGTGACACGGATCCTGCATGAGAAGAAGTCAATCTGGTTGCTGCACAACGACTCCCTGGGAAGGGCGGGGCCTTGCTCTGTGCCTGCCCTCTTTGCATGCCCTCGGTAGGGTTCCTGCAGGCTGCGGCCAAGCAGCATGTTTTCCAGCAGCAAGTGAGCTGGGAAGGAACAAGGGGGGGAGGCAGGGGGGAGGAAGGCGATGCCGCATACCACCAGTCAGGTGCTCACGTACCACCAGTGATACATGTACCACCAGTTGAAAAGCCCTACTTTAGTCCAACTGAAACCCAGACAACTTTGGTTGTTTTGGATTTCATTTGAACAAAACCTGAAGGGCTTACGGTGCAAATGAAGCAAGGCTGTAGCACCCCACTTCTTTCTTACCTGTGCATCAACCTGCCTAATTTTTCTTTGCCCTATTTCCTCTTAGGTTATCAATGCTTTGCCACCAATAATGACCTTGCCTTTTTCATACACCCTCCATTCTGAAACACCTCTGCCCAGAACATGCATGTTTTAGGTCCACACCCAGATAAAATACATTTGGACACAAATTGGTTTTTCTATTCATGGAACATTTTGTGCACCTAAGAGCAGATTGACAATGACCAAGGAAGGTGATGGATTCTCCTTCAGTGGTAATTTTAAAGTAGAAGGTAGACAGTTATTTAAGCTGAATTTCTGAATCAATAGCTCAACCAAAAGAGTTGGTTAATCACTTGAGCATAACAGCTATGTTCTGTAAAAAAGAATATGCTTATGTTAAGTTTTCTAGGCATGATTAACAACATAATTTATAGTTTAAACTCCAAACTAATTCACTATTTAAACCAGGGGTGTCAAACTCACATCACATGACTTTTTTTCCATTGCCGGCAATGGGGTGGGTGCGGTTTCAGCATGACGCATCTGTCCCGCGGGCTGCCAGTTTGACACCTCTGATTTCAAGCAATTTTTGATTTAAACTATTAAAGCAACTAAACCTTAATGGAACAAGACTGAGATCGCAAAGCCATAGGAAAGAGCTTTGCTTCATACATAGGCCCTCAAAAGCTCAACACATGGCTGGTTTTTGGCTAAAGTAGAGTAGGCTTTGGCCTGGAGGGTAGGGGAACACCAATGCTGTTCCCTCTTCTGAATTATTCTAAAAATACAAATTTTCATGTTGGCAGAACATAGCACTATCTATCAAGCTAGAGGTACTATATTATCCTGAGCTGGCATTCTAATTACATCCTAATTTACAATTTTCATAAACAGCACAAACGAGAAAATTCTGCTTGCTTTAACTGCAGATTTAACTGTGTGTTCTAAATCTGAAACTATGGTCAGCAACTATAGCCAGCAGAAACAAGCCAACAGATAAGTCTATTCATTGAAACTGGTGCATTTCAAGAAGTGTAATTAAGATTAATATCAGGTGGCCCAGATATTCTAGGCAAATTCTAGGCACCTAAAATTGGCCCAAACTTTGTAACTCTGTGAGCAATGACACCAGAACAGGAGATGTTTATTGTCTGTGTTTGAGTAATTTCTTTCTACTTTCCTTAAAATATGAAATGTTTTAAAAACTGAGAGTTGATATTATTAGATACATTAATGTAAAATTTATATACATTATGCTATTTGTATAGCTTGAGTTCTTCCACATTAAAAAAAATGTCATATTCTAATAGCCAAACATTACAAACAGAATAAAATATTTTGTCTATACTCCTAGGCATTTAGAGACTGATAATAAGAAATTAATGGGGGGAAAAATCAAATATCTGTATTGTGCAAAATAATCATATTACAGTACCATAACTATGTTAACTTCATCAAACTTTTATTCATATTATCCATATCTTATTTCATTTTTTCCTCTGCCAGTTATTTTTTTCTGTTTGCAATTTTTGCTTATATTATCTTAAAATATTTTTTTCACTCTCAAATTATATTACAGTATCATTTTATTAATCTTATTTTTGACAAAGTATTTTTGCATTTCCTATTCTTGGTATTTATTACAGCAACAATAAGATGTGTCTGTATAGCAAGAAAGAGACAATCCAATTATAAAAGGTAACAAATTGCTAACTTTTAAGTTTGTGAGCTGTAAGAATAATGTAGCTAATTGTATTTGTGCCCTCCCCACCTGCCATTTTTTGGGAAATCTCCAGAGTTTGTAACAGAGCATACTTCTTGAGATATGACTTTTCACTGTTCAAGCTATTATATGGTGAACATAAATCATTTACCAAGTTTCCTAACATATACAATAACAATAAATCAGTGTGGAAAAGTTATTTCTAAATGAATTAGCAGATAATTAATTTGGATCCCCAGGAAATCCTGTGAAAACCTACTATTGACAAAATGGACTAATTGTCAATCATTAAGAAAGCATAACATGCCAATGAGTAATGTGGATGCAAACTGCCATACAGCACTTCAGATTCAATTTCAAAAAGCTGCTTTGGAGTACCAGAGAAGCATCTGTCAACAAATGCTAAAACAGCTGTCTATTCCCCAAATTGTATGGTTGCCCTCTGGAACTTCTGTATAATTCCAGAGTCTCAGCTGCTTTAACGAATGGCAGACAGGTTCTATCTCTGCAGTATCAACAAAACCAGAGCACCTTGCCTAGCTCAAGCAGATTCACTATTTGTATATCCTTATTAACACAAACAGTTTAGACCAGGCATGTCAAACTTGTGACATCATGCAACATATCGGGACTTTCCCCCCATTGCTGGCAATGGGGTGGGTGCCATTTCGGTGTGATGCATGCGCCCCGTGGGCCAGCAGTTTGACATTCCTGGTTTAGACCAAATATTTTATTTATTTATTTATTTATTTAATTTATATACCGCCCTTCTCCCGGAGGACTCAGGGCGGTGAACAGGGCAATACATAAAAACTAGATACAAAAATTAAAAATTATTAAAACGTGATTAAACAATGCCCATAATAAATTAATACAGATTAAAAATTGAAGTCCATTTATAAAAATCCCACCCCGTCCCATCAGGCCAGGCCAGCTTGTTTAAAGAGATGGGTTTTAAGATCGCGCCGGAAGGAGCGGAGATCGGGCGCCATCCGGAGCTCGACCAGAAGATGGTTCCATAAATCCGGTGCACCCACAGAGAACGCCCTCCCCCTGGGGGCCACCAGTCGGCATTCTTTGACCGGTGGCACCCTGAGGAGGCCCTCTCTGTGGGAGCGTACTGGGCGGAGGGAAGTTGACGCCGGCTGCAGGTGCTCCCCAAGGTATTCCGGACCCATGCCATGAAGGGCTTTGTAGGTCATTACTAACACCTTGAACCTCACTCGGAAGACAACTGGTAGCCAATGCAGCTCGTGGAGTAAAGGTGTAACATGGGAGTATCGGGAAACTCCCAATACAACTCTCACGGCTGCATTCTGTACCAGTTGGAGCCTCCGAGTGGTCTTCAAGGGTAGCCCCATGTAGAGAGCGTTGCAGTAATCAAGACGAGAGGTCACGAGCGCATGAGTGACCGTACGTAAGGCATCCCGGTCTAGATAGGGCCGCAACTGGCGCACCAGGCGAACCTGGGCGAAGGCCCCCCTAGTCACAGCTACTATATGGTCTTCTAGGGAGAGCTGTGAATCTAGGAGGACTCCCAAGTTGCGAGCCCTATCTACAGGAGGTAATAACTCACCCCCCATAGTGAGGGGTGGGATATCCTGAATATCCCGAGATGCCGGTACGCACAGCCACTCAGTCTTGTCAGGGTTGAGTCGAAGCCTATTCCTCCCCATCCAGACCCGGACCGCCTCCAGGCACCGGGACATCACGTCGAGGGCATCACTGGGGTGGTTTGGGGTCGAAATGAAAAGTTGGGTATCATCAGCATACTGATGATACCCAACTCCAAACCCACGAATGATCTCACCCAGCGGTTTCATGTAGATGTTGAACAGGAGAGGCGAGAGGACCGACCCCTGAGGGACTCCACAAACGAGAGGCCTCGCGGTCGACCTCTGCCCCCCTGCCAACACTGACTGCGAGCGTCCCAGGAGATAGGAGGAGAACCACTGAAGGACCGTGCCTCCCACTCCCAATCCCCTGAGACACCGCAGCAGGATACCATGGTCGATGGTATCGAAAGCCGCTGAGAGGTCTAATAGGACTAGGACAGAGGAATATCCCCTGTCCCGAGCCCTCCAGAGATCATTCACCAGCGCGACCAATGCCGTCTCCGTGCTGTACCCGGGCCTGAAGCCCGATTGGTACGGGTCTAGATAATCCGCTTCATCCAGGACCAGAGGGAGCTGATGCGCCACCACACTCTCAACAACCTTCGCAAGAAAGTGAAGGTTGGAGACCGGACGAAAGTTATTCAACACAGCCGGGTCCAAGGCAGGCTTCTTGAGGAGAGGTCTTACCACCGCCTCTTTCAAGGCGGCGGGAAAACTACCCTCACTCAAAGAGGCAGATATAACCGCCTGGAACCAGCCTCGTGTCCCCTCCCGGGCTGCATAAACCAGCCAGGAAGGGCACGGGTCCAATAAACATGTGGTGGAGCTCAGCCTCCCCATGATCCTGTCCACTTCCTCCAGAGTTACAGGATCGAACTCCTCCCAGGTAACATTGACAAGACCGCTCGTGTCCTGCTCGTCCGATACTGCCCAGTCGGAGTCCAGACCGGTCCGAATCCGAGCGATTTTGTCCGACAGATGTTGACTAAATTCCTCGGCACGCCCCTGCAAGGGTTCCTCACTCACCTCCTGATTAAGGAGGGAGCGGGTCACCCTAAACAGGGCGGCCGGGCGATTATCTGCGGACGCGATGAGGGCAGCGAAGTAGTTAGACCTGAGAAGCCTGCTTTTTTCGTATGGTACATTCATGACTAACCTTAAATCATGACGGGCATATAGTATGAATGTAACCATAGACAGTGAAGCTGTTAAGACTTCAGGTCCTTAAAAAGAAGGGATAAACATCCAAATACAACTCCATAAAACTCTTCATAGTCTAGATCAGCATCCTTGTCCTCTTTTTCATGAATGCAAAATTTTTAATTTCAACTATACTTATTTTGCTTCGTTCTTGATTTAATTTTAAAGTGGCTCAGGGATTTTCATATATCTTTGAAAATACATGTCAATCAAACCAAAACCTAGCCTGTTACATGATAAATGGCTTAAAATGAATGCAAAAAAAGTTGGTCAAGTGAGGGAAGAAAATTTACTTTGTCATCCCCAACACATAAGGTAGGCATGTTCAAACCATTTTTTTAACAGCTTCAGAAAGCCAAATTGACATAGCAGGACATACGTTACTAGTAGGTCCTTTAATTTACCTTACATTAAGACATATATTACTAAATAAAGAATGAATTATCAGATAGATTGTCACAGCATGAATCTCAGAGACAGAATGGCTAACCAAATTATGATATACTGCTGTGCTGGTGATATTAGCATCTTAATCAAGAGTTAAAGGAGACAGAAAATAGTTTGACTTTTTTGACTGTAAAGCAAAAAAGCAATCAGTCAGGAATAGACTACATTATTATATTAGAATTATTCCTAATTGCAGTAGTTTTAGAAGCAACAAATTATATCAGCTGTTAAGGATTTTTAATATGCTGCACATGCTTATAACTATCCTTTTCCTTTCATCTTTGACCAAGTGAATTTATTTTTGGTATAGCAAATCATCTTGTAGAATATTTAATTCTACAAACTGCAATTTAATAACATTAAAATATGCCTTCTTCGCTTCCTTGAACAGAAATTATCATTCCAGAAAGCATCTATTTAACCACTGCCTTAATATCTTACTTCCCCCCCACCTTTTGCACAGAGGACTTATATGAAGAAGGCTATTTGATTATATCATAAGTCAACCTGCCTGTGTATAACAATGGATGCTGCTAGTATATCACTATAACTGGGTGACAATGAGTTTTTCTACAGTTTGGACTAGTGGTTAAGGCACCAGGCTAGAAAGCAAGAATCCATGAGTGCAAGTCCTGCCTTAGCCATCTGGGTGACTTTGGGGCTGTCACTCTCAACCCGACCCACCTCACAGGATGGTTGTTGTGGGGTAAACAGGAAAGGCAGGTGTGTTTGTTTGCTTAAAAGCTTAGATGACATACAAGAACAAGCTAGAATCTAAGATTACAGTTTCATTAAATACTGGATAAAACTATTCAGATATCAGTAATACTGAAAACAGCATACAATAAACGAAATACTGTCCAAGATAAAATAGTAAAAATGAATTCAACTAGACGAGATTATTGTAACATTAGCATTGTACAGACAAAACTCATTGCAAAAATGACATTTTAATTTACCTATAGAAAACATAAGAATATTCCATTCATCTTTCTAGGAAAAAAATGTTCTAAAATATGACTATCCCTTAAAGCCCCCTTTTGTGTATTCAAAAGATATGCCCATGGAGAAGATCATGCTATTCTTCATACAAGATTATTCATTATGACACAGCAGGAAAAACATGAAAACTAGAAGTACATTTACTGTCACATGGAACCTTTAATAAATTCTCCTAATAATTGACTTGGCTTAACCACAAACACGAACATTTCTGATAGTAATTTGGAACTTTTCATTGCAATGTGAAAAAAGCAATGATTTCCATGATTAACCAGCCTGAACCTCTTGCAAGAATGGAATCTATGGATGCACAAGGCACCCTAATAACTCTGTAGCAGGTGTAATGCATTAGATGTGAAAGGGGCAAAGGAGTATGAACTGGATTAAATTTTATTCACTGTTCTCATGCTAAAACAACAGACCCTATTCAATGTGTATTTTTAAGGGAAACTTTATATAAGGTAATAAATGTATAGAGTTTTAAAAAGGAATAATAAGCAGCATCAATTCTCAATCCAAATTTCTTTCAGCCCTACCCATACTCTAATCCAAGCCTCAGCAAATGTTCTTTGATCTAAGAAGCAAAATGTACTTGACCTGGGTTGTCCTTGGGTGTATTCCTTCAGCTGGAAAGTCTGAAAAAGCAATGGAAACCACACACAAAAAAGAAAACCTTATTCAGGTAATCCTTGATACCAATTGAGACCAATGTTTCTGTCACTAAATGATGTGATCATAAAGTGAGACCATGTTGTTTAGCAATGACAATCCAGCAATTTCAATTACTGCTGTTAGCTGAATCTCATGGTCATTATGCAAGGCAACTGTGTGCTGGCTTCCTACAAACAAAGCCAGTGGAAATGCCAGCAGGTAACTGGGAGACGGAATGAGTGAGGGAGTGCATGGGGGAGGGGCAATGAAGGTCAGGGAAGGTGCATAAGGGTGTGAGAGGGTGCCCAAGAGGTATGGTGTGCAGGGGTGACCAAGTACCTTGGGGTAGCACAAGCACAGATGGTCTGGGTTCCATGGTGGGAAAAACTTACCCTATCAACTTGCAAATTTCCTTATTGGCTTTTTCATTGATTTTCTGGGGAAACCAGTAGGAAAGGTTGCAGATGGTGATCAAATGATCACGAGGCACTGCAACTGATCATAAGGTCAAACCAGTTGCCAAGCATCCAGATCTCAATCACATGACTCTGAAAATACTGGGAAGGCCAGAACTTCAAGGACTGGTCATAATCAGTCATTTAGTGCCTTTGTAAGTTCAAATGGTTGCTGAATGAATGATTATAGATTGAGGACTACCAGTATATGCAGTCACCAAGAAGCTCAATTCACAAATATTGTTATTTTTATACTCTACCCTGTTCCTCATACTTTATGTGATTCTGCACTATCAAGTCGTTTTTGACAACTCTTAACTATTTTTTTCTTCATGACGATCTATCCCTAGTTTATTCTTCCAAGTCTCTCAACAGTGCACTCATTGCCACTATAACTGAGTCCATCCAACCAAGAAGTCATCCTCTTCTTCCCTTCCTTCCTTCCTTCCTTCCTTCCTTCCTTCCTTCCTTCCTTCCTTCCTTCCTTCCTTCCTTCCTTCCTGAATTAAAGCATTTTCCAGAGAGCTAGGCCTTTGCATAATGGGTCTAAAGTAGGATAAATATTTACTCATTTCATGTTCTGTGTGGATAGATAAGTAATCTTGGCTCTTGGGATGGGATGTTTGTGTGCACCTTTAAGGCAGCTTTTGACTATTCACACCTGGATAAGTCCCTGTAATTTTCTTGGCAAGATTTTTGGAAGTGGTTTGCCATTACCTTCTTCCTAGGGCTGAGAGGATGTCACTGGCCCAAGATTACCCAGCTAGCTTTGAGTCTAAGGTGGGACTACAACTCTCAACCTCCTGGATTCTAGCCTGATGTCTTAACCGCTATATCAAACTGGCTTTTAGAACCTGTTACTGATTTTACTTTTTACATTAATATGAAAATGGTTCCTCATATTTTTCCATCAAAAAACAGAGCATCTAGCTGGTCTGATAATAAATATATTTTGAATTTTCATTTAGAAGCTCAGTAGTAAATTTCTGTTCCCAGTCTTAAGTAAATGCTAAAGATCTGTTATAGTGATGAAAAATAAAACAGAAAGTTCACTAGCTGTATCCAGACCAGAACACAGATATTAAATAAAAGCATGAATGCATTTAGTATTTTGTTAAATCAGAAATCTAATTATGGGAATAATTAGAATTCTTTTAAAAACTACATCAAAATACATTGATTTTTAAGAATAAGTTTTTTCCGCTCTGCTGCCAGTTGTTTTCTTGATTTTATTTTGGTTGCATACTCCTTACATTTCATTATGTTGTGAAGTTTTATTCTATGAATAGTTAATTTTCCAATATAAATCATTTTAGAAATGTATGAAGAGAAGTTGGATTTAAAAATACAAATAAAATAATATGCAAATAAGTAAAATCATGTGGCTGAAAACATAAAGGATCAAAAAATGCTACACAACTTATTCATGGTAAAGAGAATGCATTTACATTATTTATCAATGTGTACAGACTTATCAGAATAGGTGTTGTGAATTTAAGGAAAGGACAGATTATCCATTTGGAGAATATATGGCAATTGCTGCAAGAAACGTTTTAAAAACTCCAACTTTTATATATTTATCTTCTCAAAAGCAAGCAAAATTTCAGAAATTTGCTTATGTGGGTGTGTTTGCCTTGATTAGAACTTTAATAAATTAGAATGTCGGCAGTGCATGCTTTGCATTGTATCCAGCTACTCCGAACTCACTATGAAAGATGAAGAAAATGTATTTGAATACAGGGAAATTCTACAAAAGTATTTGAAAAAAAGTGAGGAAAAAAACCATACAATTAATAGAATTTACTACCACATGCGGCTCTTTCAGCCGTCTCCTGCGGCTCCCAGTCCTCTGCCATGTGCAGTCCAAAAAAAAAAAGTGGGACTAAAAAAGTTCAACCAATCAATTCAAATATGCAGGGTAGGTGCATATCTCGCCTTGGCTCCACTCTTCAGTCAAACCTTGTTCTGCACATGCGTGCATGTATACACATGCGCACACATTTTTTGCGGCTCCCAGTTTTTCCTTTTGTGAGGGAACCGGTTCCAAGTGGCTCTTTCACTGTTTCAGGTTGTTGACCCCTGCACTAGATTATAAAGCAAGAAACCGAGTTCCAGTTCTGCCTTAGTCATGAGACCAGCTGGGTAACCTTAGACCAATAACTCTTTCTCAGTCCTGAAAAACAGGCAATGGCAAACCATTTTTGAAAAACCTTGCCAAGAAAACTACGGGGACTAGTCCAAGCAGCTGCCAGAAGTCAAAACTGACTTGAAGGTGCACACACATACACATACACCATCATCAAGGGAGGAAACTTATATACACAAACACTTACATATATGATCCACATATACAAAGACCTATATACACAAAACATGTAAGCTGCACATATTACATAGATTTCCCACAGTTGACCTCAACACATCCATGTAATTTTCTTGGCAGCATACATAAGTGATATGCTGTGATTTGATTTAAACTTTATAACTTTATAACTAGCAGAGTTGAAGACCAACCTATCTTCCTGGCAGGTAAGATTTGGCAGAATGGATAGCCTCCAAGTCCCTTCTAATAAAGAATGCCATCTAGCAGAATGTAGAAAGCATGGCTGTTCTCTGGTTTGATATCCTCCCCCAGATATTCATGTACTTCCCACCCTGGTGATGCTCTGAATGTTTTTGAAAATATGGCTGTTAGCGGGGTAAGGATGGATATACGCGAATGGTTTCTTAATGCTTTCTTAATTTGTTATTCTTGCTTTTAAAGTGTAAGCTGCCCAAAATCATTTGGAATCTGGGTGATCTTTATTTTTCTAAGCTACATAGATAAATAAATTCAAAGCTTTCCCTCTAATGCCTTTCTTTTTCTTTTGTATTATTTAGTTTGTGGATTACTGAGAAGGTTGTGTAATCAGTAGTAAGTGAAAACTTATTATATAGTAAAACTGTCCAAGAAACATGAAAGTGAAGTCACCAAGGGGAGGAAAGAAGATGCATATACATAAATACAAGACAGACACACTCAGATTCCTGCACAATGTACATAATGCACAACATCATATATGAATGTATATTTTAGTCTTCCATCAAATTCCAATGGAACAATCAAAATCTACTACAGAATGGATAAAGGAGATTTGCAAATATCTGTCACTTGCTCATTTAACAGAAATAGCTATCTGGCCAAGAGGCATACCAAAAGCCACCCAAAAGAAGCGCTTCTGCTATGGCTATGAATCTGAATTAACCTTTTATTTCTGCCCAGACTACTTATCTTCTCATGTTCAACAGGCCAGTCTTTGGAACTGATCATTTGTGTGTAATGCTACCCCATCTTCATTTTATCACTCTAAATTAGATTCCGTTTTCAATATTGCACAAGCAAATTATGAGAATATCCTAAATCAACACATCCTTGAAAAGACAATTCGTTTTACCTGATTTGCTGAGAGGAATTCCTGGTTATTGTCATTCATTCCCATATACATGTTCTCTCCGTCAAACTGGAATGACAGGGGGAAAAAATAATCAAAATGCAAGTAAACTGCAACCGTCAAGAAATTGCTAAATTCTGTAAGCAGCCCATCTGATTGATCGATTGATTGCTGAAAATAATTCTAAATCTCATAGAAATTTAGCACAAAATAAATCAAAATCACAGCATTGGTCTTACAGAAGTTTTATGTAAACTGGTCTGTAGTTATCCCCAAAAGTTGTATCACCACTGTGTGCAATTGAAAATCAGTATTGTGGAAAGTTTATAAGATTGCATGTATCAGTGCCTGTACCTTTGCTACTGTAAAAGCAGGGAAATAAATTTTATAACTCTAAAGAAAAATGGGCTGTTTGTAAAAATCATATAGAAAAAGGAGGATGATTAGGAAATTAAGTTTAAGATTAATTGAAAAACCAGGTCTAAGACACAAAGTCTCATATCACACATAGCTACTTGCATGACGGAAAACATCTGTTAGTATACAAT
Organism: Vipera berus; assembly: GCF_964194415.1. Classification (NCBI taxonomy): domain Eukaryota; kingdom Metazoa; phylum Chordata; class Lepidosauria; order Squamata; family Viperidae; genus Vipera; species Vipera berus. The sequence goes on from NC_138204.1 coordinate 32,688,163, forward strand.
AGGATGTTCTCCATACTACCATAGTTATTGTTAAGGCAAAGCCCTATCAGGCAGTAGGAAAGAACTTTTATAAATAATAGATGGATCTAAATCACCTTCAGTTCAGAAAAGAATAGAATTGAAACTAAATAGTTTGGACCAGATTATCAGATCATCTATTTTCATATTTCTATCTCAATTTACTAGGGCCCAAAATATCTTCATTGGAAACTTTTCTTCAAGGGATCTTGGAGCAAGGTACCGTGTTTCCCTGAAAGTAAGACCCGGTCTTACTTTCTTTTGGGATCTGAAGTAAGCACTAGGATTTACTTTTGGGGAGAGCTTATTTTTGGCGGTATCGGTAGGCCGCAAGCGAGCGTGGGTGGGGCAGGGCCTGTGCATGAGGTGGAGAAGCAACAGCAGTGAGAGCATGGTGGCAGACCAAGTATGGTACTGGGGTGGGCCGGCGGATGGGGCATGTGCCCTTCTCATGCCAGGCCAGCCCCTGCAGCCCTGTGGCAGCTGTGCTGGGCAGTGGCAGGAAGGGTGCCAAACTGGGAGTGGCCAGGCCAAACAAAGCAGCAGGTTGAGTGCCGGAGGCTCAGGGAGGGAGGGTGGTAAAGCAGGCGGGTGCCCTGCCATCAGCCTTTGTCCACCCATGCCTTTCCTTACCTGACTCCCAGCCCTGTGCCATTTCTCCTTCACGATCAGCCACCATATGCAGGGAAACAAAAGTTTGTTGGGCGGGGAAAGATCAATCAATCAATTCCAACTTCTTGCAAAAAAAAAGATCTCGCAAAGTTGGAATTGATTGACCTTTTCCCCCCCCCCCACAAACTTTTGTTTCCCTACATGCAATGGCGACAGATCGTGAAGGAGAAATGGCGTGGGGCTGGGAGTCAGGTAATGAAAGGGATGGGTACTAATGACAGGATGCCGATCTGCTTCTTCACCCTCCCTCCCCGAGCCTCCAGCGCTCCTTCTGCCACTTTGTCTGGCCTGGCCACCCCCACCTTGGTGCCCTTCCCACCGCTGCCCAGCAGAGCCGCCCTGGGGCTGCAGGGGCTGGCCTGGCACGGGAAGGGCATGTGCACCCCGTCCACCCACTTCACCACTCTCCCTTCCCGATCCTCCAGCGTCCCACCTGCCGCTTTGTTTGGCCTGACCCCCCCCACCTCAATGCCCTTCCTGCCGCCGCCCAGCATGGGCACTCCAGGGCTGTGCTTGGAGCTCCAGAAGCTGCAGGGATCCACATGCACCCTTTTTGCACCACTGTTTTTGGCACCGCATCTGTGGACACGTTTGCCTTGCTGTTTTTGGCAGCACTTTGGAGGGATGGTCTATCCCCATTCACAGCGTGGCTGCCACACAATCACCACACCGCCTCTCAGGAGGGTAGCATAAGCTTCCAATGCAGAGGCAGGGAAGACAGAAGGCAATTCTGCCCACCAGATCAGCCTGGTGGGGGTGGGGTAGGAAACTAAGTGGCACAAGAAGCAGTGCCTGAAGCCTCAAGGAGCTGCAGGGATCTGGGTATGCCCTTTGCAGTCGTCCTCCTGCAATGCACAGCCTCTCCCTATAAGCAATCCGGCTCACCCAGGGTCAGGTTGGCTGTCGTGCGAGGCTCATCCCTCATATGTGGCAGAACTGGAAGACGGGGACGGATCACGCCTCCCGCAACGGCCAACCTGACCCCAGGCAGGCCAGACTGCTTCAGCTGCGAAGAGCCTGGCCTAAGGTTTCCTGAAGCTGATGAGAACTGTGGCCCACCACAGCTGAACAATTTAGCCAAGCCACAAAATTGAACCCACAGTGGGGGCACTAGCAGCAGGTAAGGTGGGGGGGAGGCACGAGATCTGGCCTGCCAAAAAAACTACAGTGGGACGAAGTGGGCGGGGTTAGGTAGGGCTTATTTTTTTGGTGTAGGACTTACATTAGCCAGAACTCCCCAAAATAAGATAGGTCTTATTTTATGGCTAGGTTGTACTTTTGGGAAAACACGGTTCATGCTGAATGATGAAAGGATGTTGTTTTTGTTTTTAGAAGTGAGGTCCTGTTTGCAGAATTCCTTGCCAGAGATACTCATCTAAAATCTACTTGCTCCTTCAATCTTCAAGGTCTTTAAACACAATTTTACAGCTGCTTTAATTTTCTTTTCTGTGATTTTATTGTATTCAGTATCTTTACTGCAAATTACCATTGTTTTATTCTTTGTACTTCCTTTTTCTAACAGGTTTGCTTAGTTACTACAGAAATCTTGAGTATTGGCAACAGAGAAGAAAGGTAGGTAAACAAAAAAATTATTGTCTTCTTCTGTCCTTTCTTATGGGCAGTGAGCTTGGTCATAACAAATGAAGGTTTAATTGCAAAATCTAGCCTCGAGAATTCTTTCAAAGGACTAAAAGTGCATTTATTTTCATTAGTATTTCTCCAGGACCAGCAGTGGTTTTTTTTAATCTTATATTTATTTAGAGAAAGAATGAAACTTTAATATAAATTCACTTGCTATGAAGAAAAGGGTATTCTAATTGGTCTTGCTGTTTGCTGTTTCTTATATTATTTTTAATATTGTCTGGTGTTTTGTGAGCCACCCAGAGTCATTTCTTCAATATTATTTATAACCATAGTTATAAATAATATTAAGCAATCATAACAATAATTAAATGATCAATTGAGTTTTGAGCTATGTTTTATATTATAACTATATAATAATTTTCTTATCATGATAAACTTTTATTTGCCAACATAGCAAGCTTTCTGTAAGTTTCTATGCCCTATGTATTTTGACTCCTCATTCATAAAACTTTGACTATAGATAAGAATATGAACATTTCACTTGCCTAGTATCTTTTACTATTATAACAAATATTCTGATTATTTCATGTACTTCACATTAAATAGCCTTGGTGGAGCAGTGGGCTAATGCCTCCTTAAGTAACACCAGCTGCCTGCAATCAGTGCAGGTTCGAGTCCCACCAGGCTCAAGGTTGACTCAGCCTTCCATCCTTCCGAGGTAGGTAAAATGAGGACCCAGATTGTTGGGGGCAATTAAGCTGACTTTGTAATAATGCCGCTTGGGGGGGCCCAAAAGCCCTAATAAGCAGGCATATACATAGAATGGAGGCTACTGCTAAGCTTGTAAGCCGCCCTGAGTCTTCGGAGAAGGGCGGGATATAAATGGGATTAAAATAAAAAATAAAAATAAAAAAATAATTAAATGCCATTGGTTGGCAAGCATCTACTTTTAATACAAGTATCAACTATTGAATATTACACAGAATTCAGTACCAAATCAAGAAAGGAGAGTTGAGATAAGTTAAATTGTTCTAATGAAAAAGATGCAAACAAACTTCTAATAAAAGTTTGAAGAATGATTTAGTCATTAAAATAATTTACACCAGAATATTTTAATTAAAAAAGAAAAATCCCAGAAACCCTGATCAAGAAGCAAAGCTCTAGTGATAGAAAATTGGCTGGAATTTTTCCCCCCGTACTTTCTTGCAGAACTATAGGCTACTGGAGAACTGGTCTATGGAATCATTTTTATGGAATGAGTGTATAAATTGGCATTTGGATTCTTAATGTTTTTTTTACAACCAGAATTTCCTTTTATTTTCCTTAAATATTCTTGAGGGTTTGTATACATGCCAAAGTACTTTCTTCCCAAAATTATTGTTCTGCTACTTTAGAGTAGACCCATTTGGGCTTGATGGATACAACTGTCCAGTTATATTGGAGTTACTATTATAATTTATATACATGCATAGACATATACCCATACACCTCCCATACAGATATATTTTTTTCTGTGAAATGTTTGAGGATAATAACATGAAGGGGAAATTACAACTGTCATTCCATCAGTAGGGCTACTTCAGTGGTGGGATTCAAATATGTGAACAACCGGTTCTCTGTGTGGATGCCGCTTCCGGAAGTCCATTCTGGGCCTGGGCAATAAAAAATTAGCTGCCGGTTCTGCCAAAGTGGTGCGAACTGGCTGAATCCCATCACTGGGCTACTTCCATTAGCACATTATTACCCTATTTCTAGCATTCTTACATTAGCCTTGCATTATTTTTCATCTTTTCGGACACTTCATCTAATGTATTTTCTACAATAGTTCCCACCAAACAATTTAGGATGCAATGAAAGAATTATCTTAGATTTACCAAGAAAGTGGTATGAAGACAAATGAATTCATCTTTCTTTGGAAAGTGAGGAGAGTTATCTTAAAATGTCTTTTTTTTTGAGCTCGCATGCTATTTTCTAACTATATGGACATGGAGCGGTAAACACTACAGATACAATACCATCACAGTTGGTTCGAGCAACTGCTGAGTGACATCTAGAAATCAAACTAGAGGACTGCACCAATATTCAACATATTTTACTTGCATATGAAAGCCATACTTTTGAGCAAAGAAAGTATTAGTGCACAGTTTTCAAATCACACCAATTCATGTATCTGTTACTTTCCATCTTTGGGAGGTAGTCTAATATCATCAGTATTACTTTAGATTTTAGCAGATGTGTGTATGCTTTTCTTAACTGTGCTATTTGCTTGAAAGCCAATTCAAACTCTCCCTTTTCATAATTCCAATTTTGTAATACATATCTATTTTATTGCTTTATATGCCATTCTTTCCCTAGCCCAGTAACTATAATGAAGCCTATCTTGGAAATTACTATGCTTCTGATTGCCAAGCAGTGAGGCTGAAAATCAACTCTCAAAATTCAATGAAAACTTCAGAACTTCCTCCCTGTAGATTAGATTTGTTTTAACTCCTGAAAACAGTAAGAACAAACAAAATTATTAAAAAAACTTGCTGCTAGCTTATTTTTTTCAGTTAAATGACTGCAACTTATGCTACAGCTAGATGAATAGATGTATGATGTGTTATCGCTCTGCGGCAGAAAGCAGTTGGAAACAATCAGCTTTATAATTGTACCTTCTTTATGACAGAAGCAAAACATTTTAATATTTTCTATTTGTTAAAATGGTTTTCTCTTAGTTTTGATTAGAACTGTCTCCTCATGTATATAAAGATGCTAATCAATTTCAGGAAATAAGGCTAATTCATTTATTGTACTCTGTTTCCAATAAAAATTGATCCAATTTATTTTTAATCAACTGAACATGGTACACAATAAAAACTTTTCTGTTAATGGCAGGGGAATAGTTCAGAACTATTATGCTAATTATTCTTTTTCCCATGTCACTGATTATTGAAATATATTTTGATATTGCTTTCCTGCCTTTTGGAACAGAAAAAGCACGGTGATACCTAATGTCAGTACAGCCATGTAATCTAACTATTCTAATTTAATGGGTTAATTATCTATTAATTTGCACATACACAGTTAACAGAAAATCAATGTTAACATAAGTTAACATAAAAATAGGTTTAGACTAGAGACTACATAATGTTTCATACTGCAGTGCCTTTCCAGATCCACTTAAAAATAATCCTTGATTTTGATAATGCCTACTCTCAAGTGTATGTACATAAAATTATATAAATGAATGTTTTTTTAAAAAAATCATTTTTTTTAAAAAAATAGAAGTAGCCAAGCCAGTTGAAGAGAATCAGCATGGTGCTGTAGTTAAGGTACTGAACTAGTAATGGGAAGAATCAGGTTCTAGTTCTCTTTTGTGCATGGAAATCAAGCAAGTGACCTTGGAATGGCCACCCATTCTCAATCCAAATCAACATCAAGCTCTCCTACAAAGTGACTGATAAAACAATCCCCACCCCACCCTGCACGCGTGCACACACACACACACTTCACATCATGCATCACGTAAACATTACATTAGGCAGTACAGTGTAAAAACAAGTGAAAACTATACATAGCAAATGCTAAGAATATGAAGAACAATTAAGCCAGTTGAAGACCGGAGTTTAAAACAAAATATCTCATATGGAAAATTATTGCCAGTTTTATTATATGCCATTCACAGTCACTTCTTCATGTGAGATGTGAAGCCATATTCAAGGCCAAAACATATCTGGAATTAATGTTTTATTAAGCTATATTGATGCCCATTTCCTGAACTTCAAATACATGCATCTTTTCATTCTCTATTGAACGATCTAGCTTTCTATTGAAGATATGCTCAAATATCTAGATGTATGAGTGCTTTTCTTCCTAATGTTTATTTTGCCATTTTGGTGTTCTACTGCTGTTCCTATCTGTTGGTTAATAAATGCCTAAGTATAATATCAGGCAGTATATAGTAAAAACTAAAGGAAATCAGGACACTATAGTCATTATCTCAATGAAGATGAAAAATTCATGGGAATGGAAAGAGAGACAAGGATAGAATTCTTTGCAACTGACGATAATTACAAAATACAAATGGGAAAAAGTTTTTAATGGCTTTTCAAGATCAGAAGCAAGATGGGACATTCCAAGAAAAATATGTACCCCAAATAAAAAGATGTGAGAAAAATGGCAAGCAAACTGAAAATGTGAGATTTCACAAGAAACAGACAAGGGAATGAAGCTGCCAGCAAACTATTCCAATTTGGTGCTCAATTATGTTGAATATTTCCAATCATCTTCAGATGTGAAGAAGGTTGATTTACAGATAAAGAAGAAGCAGTTATTATGGGAAAACATATGAAAACAAGAAATTTATGAAGAAAAAAAAGACTACACTGGAATAGAATCTAGTTTGTCTTATAGTACTGCAAAATAGGATAAGCAAAATAAGTCAGGTGAATGGTTGAAGTATCAATTTTTTTAAAACAAAATTTTCATCCACATTGTGAATGTCAATTGCACACCATGCTGCAGACTCAGACATTTAATCCACATCCCAATTAGTAAATATTGTTCTTATTCATGTTTAGAATCCACCAGAAAAAATAAAAGCAGAGAAGATTTGGAATCCTGAAACTCCAAGAAGCTAGACCAATACAGGAAACTTGAAGCCAACAATCATTTTGCTTCAGGATGTTTTCTATTTCTGTATAAGTAGATAAATGGTCTAGTCAGAAATACTGAACTTACTGATTTGTTTTATGCCTAATGTTCAATTTTCTATATCCCCTTATCCCCCGTTTTTATCATTCTTCAGACTGGTCCCACAAAATTTGAACTAGTCCATTAAAATGTCCATAAGCAGTTATGAAAGACAAAAAAGGAACAATAACTCACCAAAATTTGGTTTAATTTAAAATATTGCTATATCTTTTAATCTGACTTAAGTCTTCATTTTTTCATTTTGTTATTATTTGAAAAATTGTTTTCTATACATCTACAGACTTACTGAGATTTTCTGTAAGCAGAGCAGTGTACATATTATACAATATTATAAATGTAATTACTAATCCCAGGATGCAAAAGCTACTTTTTGCTACCAGACAGTAAGAATGCCAGCAGAAGGCTGCAAATGGCAACCACGTGACGTCCTCGCTTATTGACCTGCGTGGTCCTTGTTTAACAATGACAACCAGAACTGTCACAATGGCCATTCATAAGCGGCTCAGTCACTTAGCAATGGCAATTCTAGTACTACTTTTGCAAAATGCTACCTTGTATTCCTAGGACTTTTCACAAGATTTTGTTAGCCTCTAGGTTTTTCAAACTTTGGGCAAGTCATCCTAGAACTAGGCAATAGAGACAGGTTTTAGCAGAAAGGCTTAGAAATCCCCGGCTGATCTAATTACCGTATTTTCCGGTGTATAAGACAACTGGGCGTATAAGACGACCCCCTACATTTCCTGTTAAATTATAGGGTTTGGGCTATACTCGCCGTATAAGACTACCCCTCTTCCAGCGCACACCAAATAAAAATTAAAAAACATCAGATTTGATTTTAATATGGTAATTTTAATTCAAATGCTTATGACATGCAGGTACTTAGTAGGAAAACTGTCACTTATAAACATAAGGCTTTTTGTCATCAAACATGTAAACATAAAGCAGTGCAAGTGGATTAAACATAATAATAATAATAATAATAATAATAATAATAATAATAATAATAATAATAATAATAATAATAATAATAATAATAATAATAATAATGTTGGAAGGGACCTTGGAGGTCATCTAGTCCAACCCCCTGCTAAGGCAGGAAACCCTATACCATTTCAGACAAATGGCTTTCCAGTCTCTTCTTAAAAACTTCCAGTGTTGGAGCATTCATCACTTCTGGAGGCAGGTTGTTCCACTGGTTAATTGTTCTAAGTGTCAGGAAGTTTCTCCTTAGTTCTAGGTTGCTTCTCTCCTTGACTAGTTTTCATCCATTGCTTCTTGTCCTGCTTTCAGGTGCTTTGGAGAATAGCTTGGCTCCCTCTTCTTTGTGGCAGCCCCTGAGATATTGGATCACTGCTATCATGTCACCCCTCACCCTTCTCTTCGTTAAACTACACATACCCAATTCCAGCAACCGTTTCCTATTTTCCTAATTCACTTTTTCACTTTTCCTAATTCACTCTAAAGCTTTCCCTGCGCAGAGCCTTAAGTAACACCAGCTGCCTGCAATTAGTGCAGGTTCTCATCCCACCAGGCTCAAGGTTGAGTCAGCCTTCCATCCTTCCGAGGTAGGTAAAATGAGGACTCAGATTGTTGGGAGCAATAAGCTGACTTTGTAATAATGCTGCTTGTGGGGGGGTGGGGGGGTGAAAGCTCTAATAAGCAGGCATATACATAGAATGAAGGCTATTGCTAAGCACATTGATTTGTGCTTTAAATTGTAAGCCGCCCTGAGTCTTCGGAGAAGGGCGGGATATAAATGGGATTAAAAAAAAGACCAAATGGGAGATCTGCTCCAGGTTTTCCAGCCAGCCTGCCCAGTTCCTGAGTCAAATGTGTCCTTAGAGCTAAGCTGCTGCTCTGGCTACAGCATTCCCCACCTGTCTTTCAAGTTGCTCTTGCATTCCCCACCTGCCTACAGCTGCTCTTCAACTTTAGAAGGAAAGAAGCCCAGACCCCAGCCTGTAAAAAATCACAGACTGCAGCTTCTACTCCAATTGGTCCCGCTTTCCCTGCGCAGACTAAATGAAAGATCCGCTCCAGGTTTTCCAGCCAGCCCTGTCCCTAAAGTTTCATGGGTTAAAAAGTCGTCTTATACGCCGGAAACTACGGTAATCAGACAATTCCAATAAGATATAGCATATGGTGGCAACCATTATAAATTCATTGAAAGAATGGATTCATAAACAGAAACAATTATGCTCTTTTAAACTGTGGTGATCCTTTGCAGGATGTGTATTATCATTGCTTTCATTGTTGATGAACATTTCCAAATGTCCTTGGACCTAAAAATTTTACTCTCCAGACTTTCTCCACACAGCAACAAGGCAAATCTTACAAAAACAATTATCCAGTGCACAGATGAAAGACTACCTGGCAATTAAATCCTAAATAATCTAACCTTGAGTTCTATGAAAGAAAAAAAATGGTTTATAAACAAGCCAGAAACCAGCTTTATGGATTTTTTTCAGGGCTTGAGTTGAAATGAATTCTTAATATATCCTTATTACATTATATAAAATACACAGAGAAAATAGAAAATAAGTATTAAAAAAGCAACATTAGTCCAAAAATAATCTTAAAGTATTCTTCATTTGCAAAACTAGTTTTCATCTCCCTGACTTTAGATGCAACTCTATGGAAAAATAAAACCAAAGTGTGATGGCAAAGGTTCAAAACAGCACACACAAAAACATGGCATTAGGCAAGCCCTTTTAAGCAGTATTACTGCAACTATGTTAAAATCTGTTCTAAGAATAACTCCTAGAGACAATCAACACTTTTCAACATACATATAACACTTCTTTTGAAGTTTAAATATTTTTATTAGGGTAATAAATGCAGGTTATAACTGATATAAACAGCTATGAAATGCAAACATATTTATAACATGGTATCCTACTGACCCACCATCAAAATAGCATTTTTATTTTAATCACAAGGAAAGCAAAAACTTTTATGTTCCCTTCTGGTTTTTATATTCTTTGAAAACAAAAACATTTGATGATATATCTTGTGACATACTGATTAGGAAATCAGTTAGGCTGAATGGAAATTCTATTAGGTGTGTCACAGCTCGTCAGCAATATTCGGAGTTGCCTTCAAACATTTCTCATTAATGGAATGAGTTATTGAATGGGGTGCTACATGGTTCAGTCCTAGATATGGTTCTCTTCAATCTTTGTATTACTGAATTGAAGAGGCAGAAGAAACATGTATGAGATTTGAAGATGACATAAAATTAAGCAAGACAACTAGCATTGTAGAAGACCAAACTTTTAAAATGTTCTTGACATAATAAAAAATTGATTGAAAAAAATAACAATAAAATGCAACAAAACAAATTTCCTTGGAGAAAGAAATCAGATGCACATATACAGAATGGTCTGACAATAGTGCATGTGAAAAGGACCTTACTGTAAGAGCCATAATCACAATATGAATATGACTGAAGGAAACGGTTCATTCAAAAGTAACTGGGGGAATAGAAAAAGAGAAGAAAAAAAGGTGAAATAATACAATTATGAAGTCCACTCATTGCTAATTGATTGATTCCAAAGTAGTATCAAATTCTGGGCATCACATTTTTAAGGTGGATTCAGATGAATTAGAACAGGTGCAAATAATGACAATTGAAATGATCAGAAAATAAGTTTGAAGGAACTGTATATATTCAGCCTTGGGTACAGGTAGTTGTCAATAACACGTTTTTAAGTAGTTTAAATGGCATGAGTGAAAAGAAAACTGTGACATGTTCTCTCTTGTCATAAAAGGGAATAACAAGTTAAAGTTGGAAAAAACAGATTCTGAATGAATGTTAAAAACAGTTCAATGTTAAAACCAGTAAATTAGATAGAAGCAGCATTCACCCCTGATACATTTCAACACATTTGTCATGGATGCTTTAAATTGGATTCTTGCACTGAGAAAGGATTTCTTAGCTTATAGGAGTCCTTTCTCTTCTGTGTTTCTATAATTCTCTTTCCACACGTTCTATGGTTCTATGATTCAGTAATAAGATTTACAGTACAATCCTATAACATCTGCTTGGATACAAATCCCATACATTTCATTATATCTTAATCCCCTCACAAAAAAGCATGCATTGGATTGCATGTTTAATCAAAAAGGTTTAATTTATCAATGCCACATTCTTTTTTAAGGTGCTCAATGATTATGAAAAAAATTTGTACTTGAATTCATTTTCACTGTGAGAGTATCACTGCATGATAAAGAAATTTTGAGATTAAAGTTTTTCCTTACAAAATAAGAAAATGTTGACTTTTATAAATTCATAGTAAAACACTCATGTTCAACTGATAGAGAGGTCTTCTACCCAGGAGCAACTGCCTTGGGTGCCTCATGTAGAGTGATAATAGTTATTCAAAGAACAGTTTAGTATCTGAAATGTTCAGATGGACCTATACTTTTTATTCTAGGTAGCAAAATCATTGAGTTAAAATTTGATCTCAAAAGTTATTTCAGTATTTTTTTTCTTCTAGTAAGCTGTTCACTAGTAGTTTACTTTCAATGAACAAAACACAGAAAGATAAAAAAACACTAACAAAGGATGTAGAAGAGAGGAAGTAGAGGAAGGGCTTGTGGCTTTTCAAAGTCTTTACATCATCTCTTTTACCTTGTCTCTCCTACTTTGAAATAATATGCAAACAGTATACAATTATGACAGCAAGCACAAAATAATAACACTATGGTATTATCTAAACTTAGTAGATTAAACTCCATTCCAACACACACACACACACACACACACACACAGAGAGAGAGAGAGAGAGAGAGAGAGAGAGAGAAAGAAAATGGAAGAACATGGCTAAAATGTTAACCGCTTCAGAAAGTATTATTTCCAACAATCCAACATTTACAAAATAATCACAATGCTCATGAAGTTCATAACACAATCATTTGAGTGTTGTGAAACACATATATATCTATAACCAGGCAAGAAGAAAATATATGCTATTAAGACAAAATAAATGTAAAATGAAACTTTTTCAATTAAAAAAAGGAATATGTACCATCAGCAAAGTGATTGGAATCATGATAAGACAGGGATGGCAGAAACAGAAAAGCACTATATATTTTCTCTTCCTGGGTTTCTCAAACTCCATCAAAAGTATTTTAATACTACCGCTCTGGAAGAAAAAATAGCAAAAACACTGAGTGCTAGGAAGAGGTCTTACCAAATATTATATGGGAAATCCTTCCCCCAAGCACTGCAGCTTTAGATCTCTGATAAATCAATTTACTGAGATTAGATACCTTGAACTCTTTTTCATGTCTAACCTGTAACTTGACAAACAAAATACATCTTGCCAACCATGCATTGTGAACAAATGACCATTAATAGTTCATTCATTTATATAGCTTACTGCAACAGCAAAACAAAAGTTGCTGAGCTCCTGGCAAGTCACAATAAATTACTTGGATTTTGGTTCAGTAAGTAAAAACATTATGCAGATCAAGGCTACCTCCTTTACTTTTTTTTCAGTAAAAAAATTTGGATGTTTTGAACACATTAATATACTGTATGTACAAAATTCAGAACAAATAACCTTAAATGATAATGGTAATGATTTCATATCTGTACAACAATATCTGTAAAATGCAGGAAATGGCAGATACATATGTACATAGAGAAAAGATGCATAGAATAAAAAATCCACAAAGACTGCCAACAGTTAACATTAACTAAAACCATTCAGAAACAATAGTGATTTTTACATGGCAACAGGACAAGAGGATGAAGAAATCTTGGCTCCAAAGGTATAGCAGGAGATACACTCAAAGGACCATAAAGGTAAAGGTAAAGGTAACCCCGCACATGCGTGCTAGTCATTTCTGACTCTAGGGGCTGTTGCTCATCTCCGTTTCAAAGCCGAAGAGCCAGCGCTTGTCCGAGGACATCTCCGTGGTCATGTGGCCGGCATGACTAGACACCAAAGGTGCACGGAACGCTGTTACCTTCCCACCGTAGTGTTCCCTATTTTTCTACTTGCATTTTTACGTGCATTCGAACTGCTAGGTTGGCAGAAGCTGGGACAAGTAACAGGCGCTCAGTCTGTTACGCGGCACTCGGGATTCGATCCGCCAAACTGCTGACCTTCTGATCGACAAGCTCAGCATCCTAACCCACTGAGCCACCATGTCCCTTTTCAAAGGACCATAGGGTGTGTCTAATAAAGAAGTATATTGTGGATTTTAGTTGTTCCCAAAGTCAGCTGGGGGGGAGAGAAATAGGACAGACATGACTCTTTCTCTCTCTGCATGGTTATAAATGGTATATATGTGTTATGTTCCCCTCCCCTATCCCATGAACACCTGTAACTCTGCCTCGCCTAGGTAACTCCAGAAAGATGCAGTTAAACAGGATTCAGAAGATTCCTAGGTAATTCAAATGATCCCTAGATACGAGTAAGAGTTACAAAGAATTAAGAGCAATAATTTATTAAATTTATAAACTGCCTGTATGACTCTGGGCAGTTTAAATTGTTAAAAATATTTACAAACAAGGAACAATACAAAAAGTGCTAAAACAACATAAAACAAAGGGACAGAAATAACAGTGAAAAAAGTCTGGTTAGGAAAAGGAACAAGGAAAAAGAAGAAAAAGCTTGGATGGAAGAACTACATTTTCCAGGCTCTTCAAAATATCTGTAGGGTGGGGGACGTTCAAATCTCTGGGAGAACTTCATTCTAGAGCAGGCATGACGTCATGTGACATTGCGCAATGTATCACAACTTTTTCTCCATTGCCGGCAATGGGGTGGGCACAGTTTCAGTATGATGTATCTGGCCCACAGGCCGGCAGTTTAACATGCCTGTTCTAGAGAGTGTTGCTATAGAGAAGGCACCTTCCAAGGTCCCAATAGAAAAGATTGTTTAACCAATGGAACACAGAGCCCACCAATATTGCCAGGCAGATATTATGGAAGGGAAAAAGTCTGCAGCTCTTTCTCCTGTCTCCCAAGATCATTCCATTCACCACTACATAGTCCTCAAGTAGTTGGGTCTTACCCCATGTAAGGCCTTAGAGATAGAGTCCAGTACCTTTAATGATAACTTTATTGTCACTTTGAATGTACACCAATCGGCATACATCAAAATGAAATTTCGTTGCATAGAAGCTCTCAAAGGGTCACCACCTCCGATATATACTTCTTGTTCGTGGCCCGCTCAAATTTCACATTGTCCATTTTAGTCTCTAGGGAGTGAACGATGGCAAACAGGACAGATGGAAATGGGGCTCCATGTGGATTAGCCCTCAAATTTGCTTGTATTCTGACAACCTCGCCTTCTTTCCTTTTTCTGATCCTGACTCTTCCACCTTTTCCTTAAAGAGGCCTTGCTTCTTTTCGCCCCTGGAGCACGCTGCCGCCACCACCAACAACTCCAAAAGCCTCTCTTTCTTCCTCTGGGCCTGCCGACAGCCTTATCCAGTTCCTTTGCTCCATAAGCTCCAGGTCCTCTCCTCCTCTGCCTCCTCTGGAAACAGCCCTGATTTGCAATACAATTTTCATACAGGAAAACAAATTGGCAACCCGTGCAGCTTGTAAAGCAGAAGTATATCTGAGCATATAAAAGCATTCACGTCATTGCCTGCACAGCTGCATTCTCAACTACTTGAAGTCTTTGGGTGGTCTTCAAGAGCAGTTCCATGTAGAGCACACTGCAATAAGTTGTGAGATGACCAGGGCATTACTGGCTGTCTGCAAGGCCCTCAATCTAGGACAGGATGCAACTGGTATACCAGATGAAGCTGGGAAAAGGCCTTCCTGGTGACAAGTGCCACCTGCTTATCAAGCGGGAAGTGGAAATCCAGAAAGACCTGCAAATTGTAAAACTATCCTTGAATAGGGAACTGCCACACCATCCAGAGTCAAAATTGGATTATCTCCAGATCTGAGTGGTCCAAACATCCAGAGCCATTCAGCCTTGGTAGTATTGATTCAGTATTCAGTAGTGGCCAAAACTGTGGAAACTTTTTGGGAAAAGTGTACATGTGAGGTGTGATGGCTAATAACACTTTTTTTCGAGTAGTACCATAAAATTATATATCAATGGAAAGATAATTTAATCAAGAATGTAATGCAACAAAGTTTGTTCAATTACCTGTACTGCATTCTTTGAAAACGTATAGCCAAATAACCAGAAAAAGGAAACACAACTTGCTTAGGTTGATATCAGGTAGCTTTCCTTCATCTGATTGTAGCCAATGAGCATGAGTGTTTAGAGAACTAATCAGGTGTCATCTTAATTTTGGCAATAAGCCAATCAGATCACAGTAGGATTCAGTTATTGATGTCATATATTGAAGCTGAGAGGAGGACATTTGTCAGAGTGTTATGTGATCGCTATCACGTTGGTTGGGTTTTTTTCCCCTTTCATTTAGTGAGCTTTGTAAAACATTATAAAATTAAAGTAATGGTGCTAAGAGTTGACTGGTTGCCCAGAAAGCGATGTAAAATAGTATTATTAAGTGAACAAGGCTACAAAGAAATTAGAAGAAAAATTGGTGGAAACTTAACCAAAGGTGGCATTTCTACTGTACACTTTTCCTAAAAGGTTTCCACAATTTTGGCCACTACTATAACAATACATGGGCAAGACCTTGGGAAACTGAGCCAAGAGATGTTGCCAAGTGTATAGTCAGATACAGATAATCATAGCTTGCAGCTGAATTATGGGTGGAGCAAAAGGCTCAGAAGAGACTTGCAAGACTGATTTCAACCTTACAAAGCAGAACAGATAGGAAAGCATGACCAGATGAGTTTATTCTATTTTATTATAAAGCTACACTAATAAAATCTTGCATTCACTCTATATACTAGTAGTAGTAGTAGTAGTAGTAGTAGTGTTGGAAGGGACATTTGAGGTCTTGTAGTCCAACCCCCTGCTGAGGCAGGAAACCCTACACCAGGGGTGTCAAACTGCAGCCCAGAGCCCGGATGGATCATAGCGAAACCACGCCCACCCCACTGCTGGCAATGGCAAAAAATTCGCGATACATCACAACACGTCACGTGATATTGTGAGTTTGTCACCCCTGCCCTATACCATTTCAAATAAATGGCTGTCCAGTGTCTACTTAAAAACTTACAGTGTTGGAGCATTCACAGCTTCTGGAGGCAGATTGTTCCACTGATTAATTGTTCTAACTGTCAGGAAATTTCTCCTTAGTTCTAGGTTGCTTCTCTCTTTAATTAGTTTCCATCCATCACTTCTTGTCCTGCCTTCAGTTGCTTTGGAGATAGCTTGACTCCTTCTTCTTTGTGGCAACCCCTGAGATATTGGAACACTGCTATATAGAATTGGTAGAACTAGTAGAAATACCAATTAAACCAGTAATGCTTGGTTGTTTGAAATGTTCTCTAGTGCCTTGGTAGTTCAAAAGACAGAGACTACTTTATTCTGAAAAGCTATGAAAGTGGAAAATGAAATGTGATCTTTATTCATACTTAACTACATACAATTCAACTGCTGTTAAAATTAAGATGTGATATCCAATGAGCCAGAACTATAATCTTCCTTTAATCTTTATAAGCAAACTCTCCTATAATTGAAACACAGTTGCTATACAGAACTGTTTATCAGGTTTTGTCCTCATGCTTTGAAGTTTTGTTCCATATGCACTAGTAGGTATATCTTCATGGACAGAAAGCTTGATTTGGGAAAAAAAAAGCTGTCCATAAAAGTACAGATTAAATACTGAATGTAAAACTTTTGGGGTGATGCCTAGAAGATCCATCACAAATGAGAAGAAACAGAAAGACCCTGGTAAACAAAAATGCAAATAAAGGAATGCCTAGTGTAATACTGAGATTTTTCAATAGGTGCTATAAGTAAGGTTGAAGATTAAAAATGAGTAGAAATAGTCTTCATTATTGTCTTAAACTAAAGAAACGTTCTTTAACACTTCAAACATGAAATAACTAATTATAGATTGAACTTCCACATATAGGAATTTGCTTCATTCAGCATCTATTACTAACAAAACATAGGCTTTTCCTACAGTCTATTAGGGTCTCATTGTTTTTGGCATGTTTTTAGATCTGTTGTGTATTTCAGCTTAGAAATCCAGATACTATATTGGCATTTTTATTACCTTACAAGCAGCTCATACAGATTGTGCACAACAGAACTCCATGCTCAAATTTAAGTGAGAGTTAATGTTAGGGTTAAGTTTAGAGTGAGGCATAACACTAAAAATGTGGGTTTTTTTTACCTCAGCTGTGGTTTGTTTATATGACTACCTGATATTTTTTTAGTTTGTCTAAACTCAAAATACTAGTTTGAAACTGACTTTGGAAATTTGATTGGTGCTCATTGTCACATGTGAACTTAGAAACACAGAATCTCTACAGGAATAGAATTCTATAAGAGCAAATACCAATCTCAATATTTGCCAATAATCTGTCTTCCAAATTAGCAATTAATTCTTTTGTAGAGGTGACTTCTGAAATTTTAGGGTGGCTACTGGTTGCATGGAAGTCCTATATTTTCCTCCTTTGTTTTGTTCATGTAAGCCACTTTTTCTCCATTGCCGGCAATGGGGTGGTCGCAGTTTCAGCATGACGCATCCAGCCGGCAATTTGACACACCTGATATAAGCTATTTTATAAGTCTGTCCACAAATGATTAAATTCTTCTCAATCCTTACCTTTGTACCATTTATGTTCATGTCTCTGTTCACAAGGATTCCATTCTAATGCAAAACTCGTCTCTGTGTGTGTCTTTGTGTGTGTGTGTGTGTGTGTGTGTGTAGGGAAGGGGAAAACAATGCTACAATCTTCCTTAGTCCAATCAAGGTCTTAAACTTTAAAAGAGAGCAATGAAGTAAACAATGCATTGTATTGGTCTTATTTGGAAGGAGCCTAAATGGAAGAGCCCAGTTAACTGACTTAAACAAAACAGTGATAATTAGAAGCACAGCTTAATGCTGATGTTTAGCAAAACATTTTGAAATGGTGTTCCTAAGTACAGATCTGGTTGACTTGCCTAGAGAAAGGTGAAGCCTTTCAGTTTTGTCTTGCAAACCTTTCGCCCAAAAAAACACTTGACAAAACACTTGTACGAAAACAAGCTAAATTCTCCTGAAGGCAATGATTTTTGTGATGCATTCTTTTGCATATTATCTGGAATTAAGGGTGATATATTTGCTTTCTTTAAGCAAGTGTACACTGCAGCCAAATCTAATTTAATTTAATAAGAATTTCATCTTAAAATGTTTCATCATAATCATAAACACTGTACGATAAAATAACAGTACTTCATCACAGGGACAGAGCAGTATATTGTGATACGCTGGCAGCCAAATTTAGTTGAAAATATCAAACAGGTATAATTTTCTACTGATTTTCAACTGTAAATCAGGTAGACTTAGCATACTTAGAAAACACTTTTTTTTAAAAAATAGCCTATTTCCTTTTTCTCTGGTAATGCAATACATTCTTATTATGCCAACTACAGTTTGGCCATTGAAAAAATTGGTTTTAATACCTGAGTGGAAAATTCCAAATGACTATTAGATGGCAACAAGGAGACAAAAAACTTCACAATAGCCCTATTTTAACAAAAGTGTGCACCTGACTTATCCAAAACATGCCAACAGGTGCCTTATAGAGAACAAGATGACAGTTACAATCCACAACAATGTTAAATGGAAACGTCAACCCAGGAAGGTAGCAAACAAGATGGAGGATGAAGAAACAGTTGTGCCATCTGCTTAATTACATCTCGGTAAACGACAGTTGTTAAAAATGTTGTGGCATTAGTAGATACTGTGGAACAATCTGAAAGATATTCTAGGATACGTCCTATGGTGGGCAAATAAAATTCTAGATTCATTTTAAGTTTGGGAAATAAGAGTTATCATTCTGCTTGGTATAAACACTGATAGGACACTGAGATATCATACAAATTAAGCAAGTGAATGATTTTGAAAGTGGAATTTTTGTTGAAATGGAAAAAAGGGTTAGCATTTTTTAAAAAAAATGTAATAGAAAAAAAGTAACATGGCTTGTAAAATGAAAACCCAGGCAAAGGAAATAATAATGATTTAGCTTTACGCTGTGCTCTACTGACAACAGAAGATAAGATTCAGTGCTAGAATGATAGTCTACAATCCTAGATATATTTACTAAGAATAAGTCCAGTGTAATTCATGAGTGAAGAAGAACTAAAGAGCCTCTTGTTGCGGGTGAAGAAGGAGAGTGCAAAACCTGGGTTGAAACTTAACATTAAGAAAACCAAGATCATGGCATCTGGCCCTCTCAATTCCTGGCAAATAGATGGGGAAGAAATGGAGGTAGTGACAGATTTTATTTTCCTGGGCTCCAGGAAAATAAAATCTTTTAATTTCTTGACTGTAGCCAAGAAATTAAAAGACGCTTGTTCCTTGGGAGGAAAGCCATGGCAAATCCAGACAGCACACTAAAAAGCAGAGACATCACCCTGTCAACAAAAGTGCGTACAGTCAAGGCTATGGTCTTCCCAGTTGCAATGTATGGCAGTGAAAGTTGGACCATAAGAAAGGCTGAGCGCCAAAGAATTGAGGCCTTTGAACTATGGTGCTGGAGAAGACTCCTGCGAGTCCCTTGGACTGCAAGGCGATCAAACCGGTCAGTCCTAGAGGAGATCAATCCTGACTGCTCTTTAGAAGGCCAGATCCTGAAGCTAAAACTCAAATACTTTGGCCACCTAATGAGAAGGAAGGACTCACTGGAGAAGAGCCTAATGCTGGGAAAGATCGAGTGCAATAGAAGAAGGGGACGACAGAGAATGAGGTGGCTGGATGGAGTCACTGAAGCAGTAGGCGTGAGCTTAAATGGACTCCAGAAGATGGTAGAGGACAGGAAGGCCTGGAGGAATGTTTTCCATAGGGTCGCGATGGGTCGGACACGACTTCGCAGCTAACAACAACAACAACTCATAAGTTTTATTTCTGAATAAGACATATGTAGGGTTGCCCTGCCAATGTTTTACCCCAGAATATAACATCTATATTTAGTGTAACTTTTTGGGCAGTGCAGATTTCCTATGGAAAAGGGTAGTTTTGCAGGAGTGATTGCACAATAGTGCAGATTCTTTAATAAAATTGTGATTTGTTGATGACATCCTAAGAAAGCCCTGCAAATGCTACAGATCACCTCCTTGTATAATGTGCTGTGACAGAAGGCAGGTAATAAACAACAGCAGTCACATGCTGGTAACTGAAAGATAATGAAAAAAGAAGGTATGAAAATGATGGTAAAACTGGAAAGGTATGCACAGAAGTAGTCCCTGCTGACTGCTGCTGTCTCCCATACTGCACCACTACAAAGACAACAGTATTGTCCATGATCTATTAGGAACTGGGCTGCAGAGCTGGAGGTGAGTGGTGGGTGAGCAAGCGAAACTGAAACTATTATCCCCTCCTGTGGTCTGTGGAAAAATTGCCTTCCATGAAACCGGTCCCTAATGCCAAAAAGGTTGGGAACCACTGGTATAGACAATCCCTATATGGACAGCTCCCCAAGAGAAGTTATATTAGAAGCAAAAGACAAGTGGTTCTGGGAATTGCTAACTAGATTAATACAGTGAGGATTTTTTATTGTACATCCTTGGTGGCAGCTAAGGACTGTTGATGAGGGCTCCTGTTTCCCGCCAATCAAAATAAAGAGGGGAGGGGAGGGGAGGGGGAGGGGAAGGGGAGGGGAGGGGAGGGGAGAGGAGAGGAGAGGAGAGGAGAGGAGAGGAGAGGAGAGGAGAGGAGAGGAGAGGAGAGGAGAGGAGAGGAGAGGAGAGGAGAAGAGAAGAGAAGAGAAGAGAAGAGAAGAGAAGAGAAGAGAAGAGAAGAGAAGAGAAGAGAAGAGAAGAGAAGAGAAGAGAAGAGAAGAGAAGAGAAGAGAAGAGAATACTGGGATTGGGAGTTTTTATTATTAGTAGTAGGAATTCTGGCAATGTGAGAGCTTCAACAAATGGTGGTTTGGAGGGAAAATATTTGTATAGTCAAAGAAAAGATTATAGTTAGCAAGGAGTTGAGTGCTGTTAGTTTTATGATTGATCAGTCTACCTATTTATATAACTTATGCCCTTAACACATCTCAGTTGGGCTATTATAAAGTGCTCTACCTGAGCTGCCTTTTAGCTCACAGGGAAGATTCAGTTAGTTCAGAATGCCAGAGTCTGGTTGTTAATGGATAGTTGCTACCATAAGCACTTTGCACCTGTGCTTCAGACTCTGCATTGGCTTCCTATTAGTTTCTGTGTACAATTCAAAGAAATATTTTTGACTTGCAAAGCCCTATGTAGCTTGTCACTAAGCTATTTCCAGCTATTTCTGCTCAATTTTGACCAACCTAAGGCAACACTCTTAGTATAATCTATTAGTAGCCCCTCATTTCCATGAGATTAAGATGATGTACACACACAAATGGGTGTACATTTCTGTGTGCTGCCAATATAATGGAATTTGATTTTTTCTGAAATCAGATCGGCTCCTACCTTGTTAGGTTTCGGGAAATTATTAAAAATAGAACTTTTTAAGAGAACCTTTGATTTAGAGAGGTCACCATCTATTTTTATTGCTTTCTGATTTTATTTTATATGTGGTTTCATTTCGAGATGGACTGTTTATTGTAAATGTACTTTTTGATATTGTGAACATCTTTTTGTGGAATTCATTTTAACTCATCAAAAGTCTTATCCTGGGCATGCAAAAAAATGTATTAATGCAAAATCTTTTTTCCAAACCAGCTGCCTCATATAATACAGCTTTTACTGAAAAGTCTTCACTGTGAAGGTAAGACAGCTGAGATGGTACAAGAGATTTTCATGGTTTAAGAGAGGCACTGCCATGATGGTGACTCGGTGTGAGAACAAAAACAGGAACCAGATAACAGCAATAGCTAGGATTAATGCCAGTATATCAGCTGCTTAGCTGCCAAGAAGTTGCTCTCCCTGTCTGGATGTCCTTTTGGGTGCAGTGTTATAAGTATCTAGATTGATTATTTGGGGGGGTCAGATGTAGTTTTTAAGTTCATGACTTCTGTGGCAATCATAGATCTGTTCCAAGTAATATTGGGCATACATATGACCTGGTTTTTACTTCAGAGCAGACTAAATATGATCTGAAGATAGAAGATCCTAACATAGTTATGTTTGTTTAATTTATACACCACCCATATCCCCTTTCAGTGATTCTACCATCTGTCCTAGTCACTTTCTTGTGAAACTGATGATCTGGACCTCCATAGGGATGGCCCTTTCCATTGGATTGACTCTGTATAGGATGGATCCAAATAAACTTCAGAAAACATTTGGAGTGTTTCCTGACAATCATAAATCCCATATAGTTTCCTGGTTTCCATCTGCTGGAAGGAGCTATACTACATATTTTTGTAATTGATAGTCATTTTTTTATTTATTTATGTAATTTAATTTGTATACTGCCCTTCTCCCAAAGGACTCAGGGCGGTGAACAGGGCAATAAATATCAAAATACAAAAATACAAAAATTAAGAACAGATTAAACCATAGTGCCCAAATACAATAAATAAATTACATTAAAAACAATAATTAAAACCCAAAGCCATCAGACCAGGCCGGCTTGTTCAAACAAATAGGTTTTTAGATCACGTCGGAAGGAGCGAAGGTCGGAAGTCATCCGTATGTAGAACAAAGAATAGTTTGTATACCAAGTTAGGAATCAGTTTTGTACATGAGGTCAATAAATAATGTTACAAACAATTAATTTAATTAGTAGTTATTCAATCAACAATATTTAGAATTTATTGTGCCCCAGTCTGTATAGGGTTCATTTCAGCAGCTATATACAGAGATTTGTATATTTTTAATGCAAATATGTGACACATACACATTTGTTAAGGTCTCTGTATGTGGTACTAATCAGTTTTGATGCTAATGTTAAATATAGCCTGGGTACTGATGATCTTTCAGAAAACTTGCTCTGAAAACATTTTAGGACTCTAAGTCTGCTTAATACCTTTCTTCTATTTTTATGCATCAAGTTTATTCTTGTCTTCTCATATCTTTAAAAACCTTTACTTTTTATTAGTTAGACTTGTTTATTAGTAAGCTTTTTAATTTTTATTTTGTGCCTTTCAGTCAGTGTTGATTCCTGGTGACCACTTGGAAAAGTCCCTGCAGTTTTCTTGGCAAAGTTTTTCAGAAGTGGTTTGCCATTACTTCAAGGACTAAGAGAGAGAGACTGGCCCAAGGTCACCCAGCTGGCTTTGTACTTAAGGTGGTAATAAAACTCACAATCATCTGGTTTATAGCCTGGTGTCTGAATCATTACACCAAACTGGCTCTACAAAATTTAATTTTAGGATTTATTATAAATTGGCTCAACTGTTTCATATTGCTATTTATTTCATTTTATATATTTTCATATTTTACATTTTATAAGGGCATTTGGGAAGAAGGCATGGTATCCAATGCAGGAAATGAATAAACAGCTTTGGCAAAAGCTGCCCAAATCAATAGAGGGAAACATACATTTAAAGATATTATCTGGCTTTGTGAGTCATGCTGTGACAGAATAAGAAAATGTTAGCATTCAGCAATTTCAACAGCTTGCAAAACTTTAAAATATTTGAATCCTTAAAAGTTTTTGTGCTTCTGTACTTGATACTCCATTATTACCATTACAACCAACAATACATTTAAAATATGTTGGTGAAACAATGTAAAAGCAGCTTTGTCCAACTAATTAATGGCTTAGTGGGGGGAAAACAGATTGAATCTATGTTCATTTCAGAGAAGTTGTGTAGTTTTGCTCAGCAGTTAAAAATGGAACTGACAGCTTCAAAGATAGGAAAACACAGATAAGATAAACCTGCACAACACACACCTGCCCAATGCTTTCACCAGCCTTTCCTGCAATACATCCAGCTCATTCAATTACAGTATTACTAAAGATTTACAACAAAATTACCTTTCATTGCAGTTTCTTTTAAAATGATTTGGCATTTGCTAGTATTTTCTATTATAAATCTAATTGCAGATTCCAAACAGACAAGGGCTCATTAAGCCTTAATTATGCACATGTTGTTTTCAACAAACATTTTCATTTGGACTGCTGTGAGCTGTAATTGTTCAGAAGGCACCACAGCCACAGAATGTAATGCTCAGCTGGGATATCAGAAATTGCTACATTTTTATATTGGTTTGTTTGTTTTAAATGTAGGTAATCCAAGAGCACTGCTCGTTTCTGAACTACCAGGGAAAAGCAGCAAGCCCAATGTAAGCAAAGACTATGCTGTAACTTCTTCCCATTCCTAATTTACGAACTAAAGAGAAGCTACAAGATGTATTCCTCTTACATACATGGGGCTTCTTACCTTATTTGGCAGTAGAAGAATATAGTGTAACTGTAACTTACTGTATAGTTTTCTTTCTGTCAAGTAGTTACACTGAAACAGTTCAGTGCTTTAGAACATGTAAATGTAATATGTGGTGTGTAGTTTGAAAGCATGTTGTCCATTTTATTTATTAATTTAATACACAATCCAAGCAACAACATACATACAAACAATTCAGAAAGAAGATATCTGGAAAAATAAGACAGAATTCTCACAAACCAACTGTTGCCTACTATAGAGTCTTGCCACCCGATCTAGGCCAAGGTCTGAGGAAACAGCCAGGCCTTAAAAGCTCCTTTGATCAAAGTAAGGGTGGAAGCCATATGTATCTCTGAAGAGATATCATTCCAGTGAATGGGTGCTGCAAAGGCTTCTCATCAGATAACACTGTTTAATTGATGGGACCTAGAGCACATATGTTCCATCAAATCATACTGTATACTGTATACAGCCCAAACTGTATACCAGTCCTAGGAGGGGGAAATGTAACCTCATTCATGGCTAGAGGTGAAGCATCTTCGTATCCAAATATCCCCAACCATTCAATCTTCTAAGGGTTTTGCTTGAGAACTTTTCCTCTCCAGTTAAACCAGCACAACTGGGGCAAGACTTTAACAACATCAGTTGGTCAGCAAGGGATCAAGATCTACCACTGAATATTATCAACATACTGATGATACCTGACATCCTATCAAAAGAGCTTTCCACAAGCCTATGAAAAGTCTGCCAGTTAGTGTTGGTTTCTCTTTTAATGAAGCAGGAAATGTCCTCCTATTTGCTGGTGGTAAAAGAATCAGCCTCCACATTTGATGGTGGAAAATTCTAGTAGCGGTCCTTTTCTTAAATGAATTTTCTGATCCCTAGAGCTCAGGTACCTCATGTGATTTGGACTGGGGAAATGTCAGTCTTATTTCTAGTTAGTCCATGACATAAGAAACATAAGAAGTAACAAAGAGAACAGGTACGGATATAAGTGTCTACAGCACGGATAAGGGTTTTTGCTGCAGCTTTTTTACATTCACTACAATTTCTAGCAAGTTACCCAACATGGTTCATAGGAACAGATGCTATGTGTTGTCTTTTAAGAACACCTAGAGGGCTAAAGGTTTACCACCTTAAAGTCTAGTCAGCTACAATCAGAAATTACCATAATTTTGTTATAATATTCTACTTTCACCATACTTATACACCTTAGGAATGAAGACAAAAACAGTAATTCACATCAAACATACGATGAAATGATGTAAAACATAGTTATGTTGCAACAGGAAGCAATACATTCCCTTGAAACATGTAAAGTAATGACTTTCCCGACAGTTTGATCAAACACCTGGTAAGAGGACTACTAAGTCTGGATATTCAATAGCTATAATGCTGCATCCTACTCAGGTTCAGAAATCAAACATCACTTGTGTAGAATATTGAGCTCATCTTATTTTCCAGCTGTGGGGAGCTGAGAGCTACAGAATACTAAAGAGAACATAGAATAATGGTACATAAATATGTCTGTTCCAGCTTGACTTTATCAATTTGAAAGGCACATTCTATGTTAGAATTTAAAAAGGGAGAAATGAAAAAAAAAACCTCTCTGTAAGTAATTTCTTTCTCTTCTCACAATGGAAAAAATGGCAGACAGGTAACTTCTCCAAGTTGAATGAAAGCCAGAGGTTGTGTTCATCTATCATTCATGAAATATGCAATTAGTTTCCAGAAATTGCCAAGATAGACCCTACTTAAATATATTTGTAAAAGGTAAATCTATCAGTAACTATTAGCTATTTATTACTTATTTTAAACATACATATCTTATGTTCTATATATTTTTATATTTGTTATGGTAACTAAAACCTCAGATCATTAAAACACTTTTGCTTTTCCTGTATTGATATAATTCTAAAATATTTTTCCTCTCCTGTTTAATCTTCTTAGGATGACTTTTATAATGATACCATTTTCTATATTTTAATATTTCTGTCTTAAGAATCCTTAACAGTAACTGGCAAATAATAATTTTATTAATAAACTATGAATCACATCTCTGTATTAATGGAGAAGAGATGTCACTTCTATACATATAAAACTAACTGCTAGGAAATCTTTCTCCAACTTGTTCCTTTTCTTAAAAATACTTGGCAGGCAACTAAAAAATTAGCTTAGATGGATGCTTGGTATAATAGAACAAAGTGCTCTGTGATCTTATGCAATTTTATCTCTAGAAAAACATGCCTGGTACCACTAGACTGTCCTTCCTTCCTACACTTTGCAGCACAAGACTTTTATAATTTCTCCATCCTTTTTAATGTATTTTAATGTATCCATTTATTTTTATTGCATTTATCATTTTTTGAAAATTACTTGGGTTTATTGTTTACTTAAGTAAATATATTTTCATTGAAAGAATGAATCTTCCTAGAAGCTCTCTTTCAAACAATAAGATTTAGCATTACTTATATATTTATAGGCCAAAAATTGTACTCAGTAAATAGCTTCTTAATTTACATGAGGCCACAAAAAAAAATAGGCAAGTGAAGGAATAACTATTACAAAGAAGTGTATGTATTTTCCTCTAAGTTATGAAATAAGCCCTAAATCGTATATTTCAGATGGAGTGCTACATTTTTTTTAAAATAAAGAAAATGTTGGGGTAAGCAGAAAATTGTGTGACTTTGCCCTTGGGAATATAAAGAGGTGAGAAAGAAGCCAATAACTTATTTTTCTGTACTTTGACTTAGAAATGTTTTCTAGGTCACTTCTACTTTGCATTCCTCTTCTGACCTATTAAATCTAATACAACAAAATTGCATAGTTCATTTCATCCTGTCAGTGTCAGATCATTCATAAACTTCAGATGCAATATTTACAAAACTATTCATATATTCATAAATAAGATCTTATTAAGCCTTATTTTTCAAGGAGACACATTTGCTTGCTTACTCTACATTGACTCATGCTGACAAAGAAAAATTTTAAAGCAGCTCTCTATAACTGAGCTGAAGTGTTAACATTTTCCCCACAGACATTTGTTCTACCGAAAACACACATAAGGTTATTTATCACTGTACTAATTTCACCAAAACTCAGAGTTTTCTGGTCTTAACACTAGAAATCCTTCTATCAAAAAATTGAGAGTGGAATTTACCATCTTTATTTATATTAGCACAAATGTATTGCTTTCCAGGCACCTACAGTGGAAAAAGTAACTGACTGAATATATTAAACTTTTCTGAAATACAAAATTGCATTTATATTTTTATTTCATTTTAGCATTGTCTACAAATTTTTTGCTTTTTTAGTATTTTTTTTCTGCTACTCCACATTTTCCCCCCAGTTCCAATAATCATAGAAACATGGCAGTGAATTTATAAAGGGAGATACACCTAAAATTTTCACCTTCTTTATATTTGTACATTTGGGGCTTAGGGAAGCATAAAAGAATTCATATAATTCACTCAATGTCTTTGGCATCCACAATAGTTTCTTGAGAACACAGATTTAAGTCTTCTGCCATTATATTGCTTCTCTTTAGCAAAAAGATAAAGCCCCTAACTTGTCATCACTGCAATTTCAAAAAAACACTAAGAAAATAGTATGCATTATAAAAATGTATACAGATATCTTATTAAACAAAACTGTTTAAGGAACCTGAAAGTAAAGGACTCTCAGATTACATTGGACTGCAAATGTCATTTGTTATATGTCAAATGTTATATGTCAAATGTCAAATGTTATTCACTAGCTATGTCTCTACTAGCTCCCATTTTGAGGTGAGAATTGGAAGACAGTAGTTCTTCATTACAAAATGTAATTCTAAAATTGTCAAGAGTAGATTTATATTAATCATCAAACATTATCAACTGAACACTAAGCCAAGTGCCTATCTGGCACATCAGTGGTGCTTTATCCATACATGATTTAATTAACATCTTAATAAATACCCTCAAAATATTTCAGGATACCTAGAGTTCACGTTTAAGATGAATCAAACTAATTGCAAATATTAAATATTTTTTTAAAAGTAATCTTTGTCCCTCTTTTCTTCTCCTATGTAGATTAACATAATTTATTGTGTTACAAAATTTGGTGCCAAACCAAAACCTTGTTTCTTAATGTAAAAACCATGCAGGAATCAAGGTGCCATGCTGCCTAATTTTTCCACTTTATTTATTAACAGTAGGGAGCCATTAGACTTTAGCTAGTCTTAAATCAAATGAGGATTTTCCTGGGAACACATGTTAGATGCAGAGGGAGATTTTCTGAACAGATGCTGTATCTGACTCCAAATCATATTTCTGCACAGCGGTATTTTATATAGTATCTTATCTAAAAACTGGTTAATATTATCATTAGTGAGTGGGGGGGATGAGGGAGAGAAGGAATGTTAATGAAAGAAGCTTTGTCACTCACCTTCTATTTTTTCAGATGCATTCAGCAATCATTACAATCACTGGTCAAATCAGAAACATCCAAATTAAAAATGCAAGTTTCCAAATATAGACAGCTTGGGAAGGGAAACAAAATGAGGATGAAAATGCTTGGAATATCTGAATATTCAAATGATAAGGAACACTGAGACTACAATATTTATTAACATTTATTAATATTAAAACATTAAGATTTTTTTCTTAATTCTGCCATTGCTTAGATCTGCCATTGAATCCACAGTCCACTTTGTGCAAAATGTTTACAAGAAACATCTGGAAAAGACTGCTCTATGTGGAACTAAACTGGATGAATTTAAAGGGAAAGAATGCCAAGTTAACAATTATCCAACACTGCAAGAGATTAAAGAATAACCTGTCAAATGCACTTCATCCATAGGTTATTTTGAAGTGAAGGGATATATTAAGCTATCATCTCCGAGCACAACCAAGTATATATTTGGGAAGCAACAATTCTACAGCAGCACTGATAGAAGTCTTTGAAGAGTAAAAGGTTATTTTGGCAGGATGTAGCAAACAAGCAAATTTAACTGAATATGGTAAACAGAGATGGAATGATTGTAGCAAAAATAAATGCAACAGCATTCTAAGTTGCTTTGTATTGCCTCAGCTGACCACAATATCTGATAAAAGCAGTGGAAAAAAAGAGTTATTTCCTGTCTCACATAATTGGTTATCTTAATACAATCTCTAGTTTTTCTTTCTTCTCTTACACATGTACTCAGAAAGGTAAAACCCCTGAAGTTCAGTAAACCAATAATACTGAGCAAAAGTAACTAGAGACCTCTGAACTTCTGATTCAGACTTCATGACTGAAAATTATGCAACCTGACTTCCTATATAAACACCTGGCATGATTTTATTTATTTTGCTCCATATATACATATGTGTGTATGTATGTATAAAACTACATTTTTAAATTAATTATTTTAAGGGGAGTTACTATTTTGTTTTGTTGTCCCAGAGGGGGTGCTATATTATTGGTTCTTTTTCATTAGGGTTCAAGGCAATTCTTCAAAAAAGCACTATTTTTAGTTTTCCAGAGCAATCCTAATGTACCACAGGATCTCATCAGTTTATATTTAAAAGACCAAGCTTTGTCCCTTAACTAACTAATGCAAGAAAAAGTAGATCGCTATTGTTGTGCATACCCTCCAAAAGAACTTGTTTGGAACAAGGGGAAGCATTTAGAAAGTGTATGGTTTTAAATTGTTAAAGTAGCCATATTTTTTCCTAGGGTTCTCCCAGATTTGGAAGCTGCTGCCAGCTACTTCTAAAGGAAACCTGGAAAAAGACCTGGATGCTTTAATTACTTGGAAAAAGATGGATCATATGCTTTCTCTAATGCATATTAGAGATTGAACATTTGTCACTAGGACATGGGGTCTATGAATATAGCAAGCTGGAGAAGGGGCAGTAAGCAAATAAATACCTTTCTTTCTTAAAATTACTCAAGAAAAAAAAAACTCTAGAATCTACTGTTGCCAAGCATATTACATGGAGAGATTTTATTTGTTTGTAGTTCAATCCTCTGCAGATTTATTTAAAAGCAAGTTTCACTTAACCCAAAGTTAGAAGAGCAAATGAACTCCCATAAAATTTTCAATGGAGTTATAGCCTTACCTACAGGCAGGAAAAGAATTGAAGCCTTTGAACTCTGGTGCTGGAGAAGACTCCTGCGAGTCCCTTGGACTGCAAGGCGATCAAACCGGTCAGTCCTAGAGATCAACCCTGACTGCTCTTTAGAAGGCCAGATCCTGAAGCTAAAACTCAAATACTTTGGCCACCTAATGAGGAGGAAGGACTCACTGGAGAAGAGCCTAATGCTGGGAAAGATTGAGGGCAATAGAAGAAGGGGACGACAGAGAATGAGGTGGCTGGATGGAGTCACTGAAGCAGTAGGCGTGAGCTTAAATGGACTCCAGAAGATGGTAGAGGACAGGAAGGCCTGGAGGAACATTGTCCATAGGGTCGCAATGGGTCGGACACGACTTCGCAACTAACAACAACAACAACAGTTACTACTGAAAAATGAATCAGATAAAATGTATGTACACACAATCACAGTATCAGGCTGAAGACGCTTCTTAGATGAGAAGCAAAACATCTTCAAAGAAAAAAAAGAAGGTCCAGTTGCCTCTTGGAAAAGCACTTTTTTCATAGACAATATCAGGCATGATACCATAAAATTCATGTCTGGTGCTGCCTTCCCCCTTTTTCCCCCACAGCACTGACGTGCACATCTTCTGCTTCTGCCTGCCAATGACACAGTGAACCAGAATAGAATGGAAATGTGTTGTTAGTGTGGAATGCGTGCATGCACACACATAAACAAACACATTTATTTAAGTATTTTGGTCCTTGGTGCTTTCTGAGCTTGCTTGTTTTCTTGCAGATGTTTCATTACACAAAGTAGGTAGCATCATCACTGCTGATATGATTTTATTACTTATTTTACCACTACCTATCATTTTTTTGAAATATTCAAATTTGGATAATAAATTATAAAATTACTGGCAAAAAGGAAACACATCTGGCTGCAGCAACAGGAACATCATGTGGAACAAATTGAATATTATTACTTAGTATGTTCAAAATAAGAAATGAAGTTTTAATTCATTTTTAGTATAGAATATTTGCTGAATTTTTTGCATGTGCATAAATGCAGTTCCTCAATTAGCATATTATATACATATTCATTGGAGTTTGAAACCCCTGGTTCAAATAGTATTACCTGATGGGAACTAGGAAATGTGCCTTCTCAATCAAATTATAGCACCTGCCTTCTAGAATTATATTCCGCCAAGACATGTATGCTGCCTTGTATGATGAATAATTTGTCAGAGATTATTTATTTTTCTCCAAGTATTTATTATTTGTACTGTTTTAAAATTGTTTTAATATATGCTGTCCATAGCCACAGAAGAAAGAAGTAGCTTATTAAATAAATACATTTGAAAAGAGATTATACTTTAGTAAATATTCTCAGAGTAGTATCATACCTTTCCTCCAAAATCTGCAAAGGTCCCATATAGTATTATATACAAAAAAATAAAATACAACCAATATTAAAATAGAACAATCTCCCAAATGCCATTGATTTTCCCACTGCTATACCCTTTGGTATAGCAGTTAAGGCAGGCATGTCAAACTGCCAGCCCCCGGGCCGGACACACCATGAGGAAACCCCATTGCTGTCAATGGGGAAAAAGTCACAATACATTGTGCGATGTCAAGTGATGTTGTGAGTTTACATGCCTGAATAAAGGCAAGAGGATAAGGATTCATGTTTTGTTTTAAGCATGAAGCTGGGCGACCTTGGGCCAGTCACTCTCTTTCAGACCTAGGAAGCAGGTAATGCCAAGTAAATTGCAGAAACCTGTTGAGGCAGTTGCCAGGAGTCAACACTGACCCAAAGACCACGCATACATTATTTATTAGGGTTTTTTGAATAAGTCTTCTAATAAGTCTTCTACCTATGTCATCAAAATAGGTATTAAGCTACTGACTTCTATTTGGAAGAATGTTTTAGGGCAGGGGTGTCAAACTCGCCATGTCATGTGGTGTGTCGTGACATATTGCGACTTTTTTCCATTGGTGGCAATGGGGTGGGTGCAGCTTCCGTATGATGAAACTAGCCAGCAGGCTGGCATTTTGACACCCCTGTTCTATGGGGACAAAATAGGTACCTTAAGCCTTGCAGAGGCAACATAACAATTTCAGACCTTATTTTATAACAAAACTCAGGAAAAATGTCAGACCAAGAAAAATAAAAAAAACATCTAGTTTGTTCACAGGTTGTGATGGTGCAATCTGGGTTGTTCTGGGGGCTCCCTGCAACCCAGAGATTGTTTAATCTTGGTTTGAACCTTTCCCAGAGCAGATAGCTAGCAGTGAAATATGACAACCATTTTAAAGAGAGTTCCAAATCAAATTAAAGCACAATTTGTATATTATTATTATTACTATTATTATTATTATTATTATTATTATTATTATTATTATTATTATTATTATTATTATTATATTATATTATATTTGGACTGGGCAAATGTGCTATAAAAAGGTAAAGGTTCCTCCGCACATGTGTGCTAGTCGTTTCCAACTCTAGGGGCCGGTGCTCATCTCCATTTCAAAGCCGAAGAGCCAGCGCTTGTCCAAGGATGTCTTCGTGGTCATGTGGCCGGCATGACTAGACGCCAAAGGTTCATGGAACGCTGTTACCTTCCCACCGTAGTGGTCCCTATTTTTCTACTTGCATTTTTACGTGCTTTCGAACTGCTAGGTTGGCAGAAGCTGGGACGAGTAACAGGTGCTCACTCTGTTACACGGCACTCGGGATTCGACCCATCAAACTGCCGACCTTCTGATCGACAAGCTCAGCGTCCTAACCCACTCACCATCAAATGGGAAAAATAGTGAAAACTGAAGGAATCAAGATGCCCTATGAAAATAACATCAAGAATCTGGGTGAAGACAATCACTGCAAATATCTTGGCATCTTTCAATGTTGACAACATCAAGAAAAATGTTAGAAGTGAATACATCAAGAGAGTGAAGTGAAGAAGGCCTTAAAGTCCAAACTTAGTGAAGAAAACATAATCAAGGCAATAAACACCTGGGCAATTCTAGTCATTAGATACACAGCTGGAATAAAGGACTTGATTCAAGCTGAAGTAAATCCTCGAACAGGAAGAGCAGAAAAATAATAACAATGAACCATCACTTCATCCACTATAGATGTTAATAGACTCTTCTTACCAAGGAAAACAGGTGGGAGTAGAATGTTGCAAATATATCAGATGCTGAAGAACAAAAAGGAGCATTGAAAGAGTACCTGAAGGATGATGAAAAATATGCACTGAAGCTAGTATACCAGGAAGGCTTATTGGAGAAACCAAACTGGCCTACAAGAAAGACCAAATGAAGAATAGAAAATAATATTCTTCTGTTGGGGAAAACAGATAATAAAAAGACCTGGCAGTGGCTAATAGCAGGAAAAGTTGAAGAAAGAGAAAGAGGTACTAATTATAGCTGCAATAAGATCAAGCCTTAAGAACAAATGCATACAAAGCCAGAATAGAGAAGACAGCAACAGACAACAAGTGCTGCCTCTGCAAAGAAGCTGAAGAAACAAGATATCACCTGGGTAGCTGTGCAAGAAGGTTGCACAGACTGACCACAAACAATGGCATGACAAAGTAGCATCAATAGTACAATGGAAGATCTGAAAGAAATACCATTTGCCTATCAGCAAAAACTGGCGGGACCATAAAAACCGTAGAAATTGAAAAAGTTAAAATGCTATGGGACATTAGAATTCAAACAGAAAGTCCCAGACTTAACAATTGTGGATAAGAAAGACAAAAAAGTCTGGATAGTGGACAGCACAATACCTGGAGACAGCAGAAGAGAAGAACTGGAGAAGATAACAAAACGCAAATCAAAATAGAACAACTGTGGCAAAAGAAAGAAAGCAAAGATAGTACCAATAATAATAGGGGCCTTGGGTGCAACCTCAAAACAACTGGAGCACGATGAGCTTTGATCATTTCAGTCAATTGCAAAAGGCAGCTTTACTAGGAATAACTTACATTTTGTGACAATCCCTCTAACACCATCAAACATCAACATAGACCTATCCCAATCCATGGGAAGTGGACAAAAGTGCCAAATCCAGTCTGAACATTTATTTGGGTGACTATGCAACAAACCAAAATAAAAACAATCAATTTTTATGGGCCCATAACAACTTTTATACAATCATCTGAAAGAAAATATAGGATTTATTATCAAGTAATGAATATAGCATTCCCCTTCTAATTATAGAAGCAGCTGGCAAAGTTTTACTCCTACTTAAAGAAAAGTTAAACAAAAGTTACAGGCAGTGATTGGGATGGAATTGATGAAGCAGAGTAGCAACTTATTAGAATTCATCAGAATATGTTCATATTTTTACTACTCTACAAATGTGGTTTCATTCAACATAAGATTCCAGACCATCTTAGATTATATTCTTCATACTGAATGCACAATTCTAATATAGATCTGGGATGAAAACCGTAGGTAGCAGATGTGCTTCTTAAATGTTTGGAAATTCAATTCCCACAGGAAAATGAAGAGATGTATTATTAAATGAACCTATTTAAAACAGGAGGGTCTTTAGTATAATTCTTACATGATAAATGAATGACCAACAATGATCACATCCATGAGTGAGCAACATTCCACAATGAAGGGGAAAATCTGGCAATATTCAATCAGAATGACATAGTTTAAACTGCTATTTTTAATAAACATATTTTTGAGTTTACATTTAAGATAGCTAATAGCAAAAAAGGTGGGAGGGAGAAGGCTCCTACATCTTTAAAGGTTCTGCAGAAAAAAAAGAACTTCTGTCAGAGACCCTCAGTTCTGTCCCACTCCTGCCCAGGCCCCCATAGGTACCCTTGATGCGAACAATGTAGAGCTGGCCATGCCCACCCAGTAGGCCATACACACTCTAGCCACGCCCACCCAGTAGGCCACGCCCACCTAGGCCATACCCACCCGGCCCCGAGGGCAACCGCAATGTTGATGTGGCCCTCAATGAAATTGAGTTTGACACCCCTGCATTAATTCATGGAATTCAATTATTGAATTATTTCAAAACATGTATGCTAGGAACTGCAGGCAAACAGCAAGCCAGGATGGCTTCTGCAATTATGAGCGGCATGGGGGGAGGGCGCAGCAGGCGAATGGAGGTGCTGTGTGAATTACCCTTTCAGGTCAGGCTGGAATCCAGATGCAAAGGCAATGGAGGAAAAAAATGGGGGAGGGAGGAAGCTGCTGGTCTGCAGGTTTTTTTTTAAAAAAAACTGTCAGAGGCACTGGGCAGAGTGGGTAAGAGGCAGGCAGCAGTGGGCAGGGGCTTCCCCTTTCGTCCACCCTCCCCTCCATTGCTTCTGCATCTGGACTCCAGCCTGAGACTGAAGAGAGGAAAGCTGGCTGTAAATGGGCTGAGGTAAGTGGCAGCGGGTTGAAGAGGCACAGCCAAGGGTTTGTGCCTAAACACCCCATTCCGCAACATCCCAGGATAATGTTGCAGGATCTAATCTGAGAGAGTCATCAGGACCAAAGGTTTATTCTTCCAAGCATTCAGGCTTGTGCTGAGAGAGGTTCAGAGAAAAATTCCCTGATTATGGGCTCCAGCATGACCTCAAAAGCTTGGAAGAATAAACCTTTGGTCCCAGTGACTGACTCAGATTGGATCCTCTCAGCATCTTTTTTATATTGTGATGACCCGAACTAGATACAGTATTCCACTAGTGGCCTCACTAGTGCAGTATAAAGCCATACTATCACTTCTAGCGATCTTGATACTATTTCTTTGGCTTTTTGACTTTTGAGACATATTCATTGGAGGTTACCTTGCTACTGCATATAAAAAATGAGCATGCTTATGTGTCCAAAAGGAACAGAAATTAACTGATACAAGCTTCCACAGTCCACTGTTACACTCCAAACAGCAGCACAGAATAAACCCTTCCACAATCTAAATTAAAATGTTCCCACTGAACTCAACACAGATTATATCATACATCTCCTCCCAATCTGCCTAGAAAAATAAAATTTTGACTAACTCTGCAGCCAGTTATAACCCATCCACAGTATCATAAAAATTCCTCCCATGGAGCTCATATTTTAGATGATGAAATTATTATTACTCTTGCTTTATACCTTTGGCATTTAAAAGCATTCAGTGATGGGAACCATGCCTAAAGAAGCATTGAATTCAAAATAAAAATGAACATGTTATGATTCATTTCATTACAGTTTATTTTAGATTTATAGTTTATATATATAGCTGTTACTTTATAAATTCTTTTAAGATGATTTAGTTGTAATGTTTTTAAAAATTCATTAAAAATTCAAGTATCTACAAGCAAAATAGAAATATTTTCTCACATTCTATGAGAATCTTCACATATTACACAAGATTCTGAGCTTCATTTTTCAAATTGAGAAATATCATGAGAATGTTCCTCATATGTCACTTGAAATATCACTTAAAATTTCACTGTTCCTCATGTTTCATTTTTCCCAGGGTAATATTTGGGGACTGCATATTTGGTTAAATAATGCTTCTTTTCTCAATATTTAATAGTCTCCAATGCACATCAATAGATTTTCAATATTATCTGCAATGTAAGCAACTTATCCAATGTGTTACAATACCCAGTTCTGGTATTACTAGTTTGCTATCAGCACCTAGAATAAATTTATTATTTATCCATAACTCTCAAGACACCAAGATGAACTGCGCTGCTTGAAATTGTTCTGCCAGCAGCAAGATCTGACTGCTGGCCTATTGCAAATCAGGGCTGTTTCCAAAGGAGGCAGAGGAGGAGAGGACTCGGGGCTTATGGAGTGAAGGAACTGGAGGAGGCTGTCGGCAGGCCCAGAGGAAGAGAGAGAGGCTTTTGGAGGAGTTGGTGGTGGCGGCAGCATGCTCCAGAGGCAAAAAGAAGCAAGGCCTCTTTAAGGAAAAGGTGGAAGAGTCGGGATCAGAAAAAGGAAAGGAGGTAAGGTTGTCGTGCAGGAATACAAGCTAATTTGAGAGCTAATCCACATAGAGCTCCATTTCCATCTGTCCTGTTTGCCATCATTCGCTCCCTAGAAACTAAAATGGATGATCTGAAACTTGAGCTGGTCATGAACAAGGAGTGTATATCAGACGTGGTGACCCTTTGAAAGCTGTATGCAATGAAATTTCATTTTGATATATGCCGATTGGTGTACATTCAAAGTGACAATAAAGTTGTTGTTGTTGTTATAAAACTTTTATTCATTAAACATGAAACTCAGTCAACTGAACACTCCAATTGACTGGCACTAATGGTTGACATGGGTTGCTGCCAGCATCCAAGGTATCAACCAGGTACCTCCTTAAAATGTAAGATGTTCCGAGTAGTGCAGTTTTTTGTAGCTTTGCTGGAGTTATTGCAGGAAGCTGCAATTTCTTGATGTATTTTGCAAAGTTTTTGGACATAGTTTCTAGTGCCCCAATGACAATGGGTATCACTGTTACACGTTTCATCCATAATCACGCAGTTTCGATGGCCAGGTCACGGTATTTTGTAATTTTTCCCAGTTCTGTTTCTTCGACTCTGGCATCTCCTGGTACAGCGATATCAATCAACTGTACCCTTCGGTTCTCTATGACTGTGATATCTGGTGTGTTGTGTTCCAAATGGCGATCTGTCTGTATTCGGAAGTCCCACAAGATCTTCACCCTCTCATTCTCAACAACTTTTTCCACCCTATGTTCCCACGACTTTTCAGACAGAGGCAAGTCATATTTTTTACACAATGCCCAGTGGATTAGTTTAGCAACTCAGTCATGTCTAGCTTTGTAATCAGTTTGCACAATTTTGCTGCACTCACATACTAAATGTGAAACAGTTTCAACTTTGTTGTTGCAAAGTCGGCAATTTGGATTGTCATTGTTATTGTTGTTGTTATTATTGAGAAAGCGATTCTAAAAAAAACATAAACTGAGATAGTCTCCTCCTTCCAATTATTTTCAACAATGTATATCTAACTGCAATTCAAGAAAACAATCCAATCAACCTATATTTCTATGATCTTTATGAGCAATAAAAACAAGCTTGGGTTCCTTCCTCTCTCCTAATGAATAATTCTTATAGTTGTTATCATACCTTTTTTCATCGGTATCAGGGTAAGGAACATAACCTGGTCTAAGGGAAATTATATGTTAGAGAGAGGAGCATTGGGAACAATGTGCCTTCTCCTTTCTTGGAAACCCCCACTACTATTATCTCCCCACATGTTCCTTTTTCATGTAGACCAAAAAAGCAGCACTCTCTTTCACATTAATAGAAAAGTCTCTTCTTTCATGTGAAAAAGAGCAACTCCCCAGACTTCCTTCTGCTATTTTAATAAAAAATATTTTTAAATAGTTTCTCCTTGCAAAAAAAAAATCCCTAAAGTTAATGCCAACTTCACCAGCAACAGTTAGTGTGGTTTCAGCTGTTTTCTGTATTATACCCAGCCCTTTATTCTAGTGTGTCCATTTAACCTTGGCAAACTGAGTGAGAAGGAATTTTGCTAACAAGTATTACATGGGAATTCTTGTTTTCCTTTGCTATCTATCTCTCCATGCACCTTTGAAATAAAAAGCAGTCCTACTTAAATAAGGTTAGCAACCTGTCAGAATTTGCTGTATTGTTTCCAATAAAAAGTTTGGCAGTTTTCCAGGTCTGTCACTGTGTAAATCACCTCAGCTGTTTTCAGAATAGGTTTCGGGCACTAACAGTGAGGACTTTTAGCACAGTCATCCTTTGACTACTGTACCAGATTAGCTAATTGGTATTTAGTATGGCTAACATTTAGACATCATACAGTAAATGTTGCTCCCTTGATTGGTGGAAATTAGTACTATATTCATAAACACTGGAGAAGTGTTACATTTAGGTTGCAGCGAGTATCATTTTGTGATCATAGTCAGCTTAAGGTATTCTTTAAAAATATTGTTGCATTATTTAAAAAAAATAACAAGAAACTATATTTGCTCCCCCAAATGTTATTAGCCTCAGGGGGGAAATCCGTTGTCATTAGTATTTGCTTTCCCATTAATTTTAAATAACACAGAGATTATGGTTGCTAATTATTTGCTAGGCCAAGCAGACATGAGCAAGTATTCCAAGCACTACTGAATCGGTGTTCAGCATCCCTAGAAACCATGTCCAAAAGAAGATGATAGAGGTTGCCATTTGGTAAACAGCTGCAGTGCAACAGGTTACCTCCCCATGATTTCCAATAATACCTAATAGGCAGTGGTGGGATTCAGCCAGTTCGCACCACTTCAGCAGAACCGGTAGCTAATTTTTTTGTTGCCCAGGCCCAGAATGGACTTTCGGGAGCAGCATCCACACAGAGAACTGGTTGTTCACATATTTAAATCCCACCACTACTAATAGGTCCCTGACACCTGGCTCACACCTTCATCCCTTCCCACAATTCATTACATGCATTTTAAGTTCTACAAAATGAGCCAAAGATGCACATCATTACAAAACTGAATACTCAGATTTTAAAAAAAAACCTTTAGATTTAACATGTCAAAGCTGCTTGTTTTTATTAGGTTTGTTAATATAATACAAGATTCTTTTATGTCTCTATGAACTCAATGACAACAGCTTTTTTCCTACTGCTTGACACTACCAGTTTATAATGAGCACAAAGCCATTATCCTATGAATGTGGTTCTAAATGTTAGTTTATCCTGTAGCAAGCTACTTTCATGTGGCAACTTTATTCACCATATCCTGATATGGTATGACTGGATAACCATGAAAAGTTGCAGTAAATATTATATTGGGCAAAAAGATACAGAATGAAAAAATGCTTGCAATGGGAAGAAACCCATGTGTAAACTGGCCCTTAAGTCAATCTCAGAAAACTTTTTGAAAATCCACTGATTTTTCTAAAAAAGGATGTCACAGATATAATTGGCTATTTGCAGATTACAGAATTAATGCACAACATATAGCCACTTTGTAGATGGTTGGTTGCTTGCTTGCATCACCAATACAATGCACATAGTATTTGACAGAAGAAATTGGGGATCAATTATATCTACCCCAATTTTTCAATATATAAATGAAAGGATCCCAGTATTTGCTTCAACAATTGCACACATTCCAGAAGGTGTAATGTTCAAACAAGAAACACACAGTGCATTTTCTGCTGCATCCCCAAGGCAAGATAGCTTAATGAACACAATTCCTGTCAGGTAATAAATCAGATGCCCTTTATCTTGGGTGTCACAGCTGCATACTCTGCCGTACTGACAGCAACAGCAACTGTAACCAACATTTTTATTGACAAGTGATAAATCAGGTGCCCTTTAACTCATATGTATCAGTTGCAAATTTAGTTAATTAGAAATTCATGCTCACTTCTTTTTATGTATTATTTCCCAGAAGATTTACCATGAGCTGTCATATTTGACTACTTCCCAGGATTAAGGCTCTCAGATGTTTAGCAAGTGCAGCCATAACAGAGTATAGCACTTCAGCAGAGAGCACTAAGCCCTTGAGTATTTGCAATTTGGAGAAACTATTCCAAGAAGAGGATCAGCTGCCATTGTGCTGTAGGTGAGATTTACTGAAATCATTCACTAATACATAGATAGAGAGTAGTAGTACCACTGCAAACAAACAATGCACAGGGGTCAGTGTTACAGCTGCAGAATATAGAAACTCCATTGGGTATGAATAGATTAAATTCAAAGAAAAGTTCTTCCTATATTTTAGATTATTTTAAAACAGAAAGGACTACTTGAAGGTATTTCAAAGCATGAATGACCAGATAAATATACACAGCAACCCTGTCACAAATGTTATCAGAATTTCATAGTTAAAAGATGATAAATGCATAGATGGAAACTAAGAATGCTGTGATTATATTTTAAAATAATTTAATTTTAATATAAATGAAATCAAGTCTTCATTCCCCATGATATTTTTCAGAAGGTAGACTCTGCCCAAATCTAGTTTATGGCCCAAAAAAAGTTACATTATTTAAGCTTAATTATTTAAGCTTAATTAGACGTACACTGCTAAGTATTTAAGTATTTGAGAGTAAACTATATTGGACTCACTGAGACATTAGATAAACTTCCATAGAAATTTTCTTAAGATTTGTAATGAAGTCAACTATCCCCTATGATTAAAATTTCCTCTATGTTACCAGATACTGGATCATATCAAATGCTATGGCTGTGCAGGAGCCATAAAGCGCAGAAAGTGCTTCACAGCTTGCAGGTGTAGGAATGCAGCAGTTATCTGTAACCCTTTTAAAGTTGCTGTATTTTTTTAAAAATCATGAAGCCACATTGGAGGAAGCAGAGAAATGTTGATTTAAAGGCTATTGCAGACAGATGTTGTATTCAGGGCTCGAAAACTAAATTGGGGCAATCTTTCCAAGAGAGGGACCAAATTTTCAGGAAACTTACATCATATTAAATATATATATATATATATATATATATATATATATGTAATGATACTTTTTAAAATGCCAACATTTTCAGTGGTATTTCCAACCCTAAATGTTATTTTTAATTAAAATGTCTTACGACAGCAACAACAATTGCAACTATCTCTTATGATATCTATTACAGATGTCCACACAATAGTCACATGATACTCAACATGAGGCACAGAACACAGGCAGTAATATACACAGGCCGGTTATTCTGCATCTACCTTCAGTTTTATATATGTAATATTTTCAATACATATATAGCAAGGCATTCGAAATACTTAACAAACACTTAACATATATAATTTCAGCTATACTTTCATTAGAAACAACCACCACTCCAAAATTTATTCTTGTTTTATTCCCCTGGTATATTTCAACAATTAATTATGGATGCTTTTTCCAACATCAGTTGTTTTGTTTCCATGATGATAGAAATCAATTGTCAGCAGCTTCAATTGACTGGTAACCATTTTTTTCTTATTGCAACATGGGCTGATTTTTTTTTCACCACTCAAAAGCATAATTCCTTTTCCTAAAACAGATGTCAAATCAGAGTGTGTCCTCATAACAGGTCAGAGCTGTAGATCTCAATGCTATAAATGTCACCAAAATTAACTGGAAATTCTAATAGGTCAGTCAATGAGTTTTACAATGCACAGAGGGCAAAATCAAGCTGTCTAGCACTCATGATTAATGACACCAAAAATTACCCTATACATAGACTTTCCCAGTTAGACTGGAGAAAAAAAAGCCTTCAGTGAATCATGCACACAGATGTCATATCTTCCCCCAGGGAAAACCAGTCAGATCTATACAATTTTAATACATTGCAATTGTAAAATATTGTAAAAACTGCAGATGTGGAACAAGAAAGAAGGATCTATCAGAAGGAAGCCACAATGACAAATTTCTAGCAAAAAAGACTAAATTATACTGTATTCATTCTATAATTATTCCCTGAAATACTAATGGTGGACAAAAATGAAACCAAGTAAATCCACTGAGAAACAAAAGGGAGATTCCAAAAGGGAGATTCCAACATCCTTCAGGTCAAACTTTCCAACAGCCCAAACATAGCTTCCTTAGTTGCACACTAAATATTGAATGTCCAAGCGAAGTAGGCTCCCTTGCACAAATATTTTACCAGTGATTGGTGAAAATGACAATGTTCAATTTTAACTCTCATCAGTCCTTGTTGGTATGGCTAAGAGAAAGATACTTTGGGAAATATACTCAAATTAGAGAGCACCAAACTGCTTGAGAGAACACTCCTCTTAGGTTGTTGAATATTTTAATGTATGTTCCACTCATTATTTCAGTAGGGAACTATATAAACCCACTGCTAATATGGTAAAGCCATAGAAGCTTACTTTTAAATGAATGCTCACAGAACACACATAATTAAATACCCTCAATAACAGATATATTTGAAAAGACTTCCGGTCCTGCACACCAGCGCAGCAGTCGAGGGGTTCAGGACTCTGTGCCCTTCGGCTGAGTTTCTTCCTGTTAGGGGACCCTAAATGGTCCAGAAGCTGCTCCAAAGAGTCAGCAAAAAAGGAAGTCTCAGGGACCTTGGAGAGATGGCGGTCAACCCAATCGGTCCAGGAGAAGCCTTCCAGAAACCAACAGGTCTAGCCCAAGCTGCAAGCAACCGAAGTCAAAAGCACTATTTTAAGCTCATTGTAAACAGCGCATTTGAATCTGGATAAGAACATTGATTTTCTCTATCCTACTTATCAACTTTCCTGAAGAAAAACAACAACCAAGAAGCAAAAAACCTCCAAAAGTGAAGGAGGGGGATTTTTGCTCCACCCTTTTACTACTGGAAATAGCAAATTAAACCTTTTATGGCGGACCAAAACGTACTGAAATGAAATGAAATGACTATAAAACCTAAATTTGGATATGTTTGAAATTACTGAATGGTTAAGATTCTCATTTTAAAGGCAATTTGTTCATTTTGAAAATTTGAAAAATAAACCAGTGCTGACATCTAGTGGTGGATAAAGACTATGACAGCTATGGCTTTCATGCAGGACTTGGCAAAATCTGAAAAAAACTAATCTCTACTTGTGACCTTCAAAGCATTAACAATAGAGAACAGCTGGGACAAAAAAGAAAACAATCTGGGCTGCAGACAAAGTGAGATTTACAAACTTTAGGGAACAAAAAAAACTATTTGCAAAGAAAAGAAAATTTGGATTTTTGGTCATCATGGGAAATCAGAGATTTATAGAAAGAACCTATCAAGAAAAAATAAATACTTTTCAAGAAGAGACATATGATATGTTGCAACTAATTCAAATAACAATGATTTCAAACCACAAAGAAATCCAAAATAACTTTGAAAATATAAACCAATTCATTTCCGATTTAACTTTACAACAAAAAAAATCCCAGGAAACAACAACAGAGAAGGAACAGATAAAACAGACAACTGAACACAAATTTGAGGATAGAGACTTAAAGATGGAACCTAACAAAACAAAGAAGTATGTTTTAAGTGGAAAATTTTTTATAACAAATACTGGAATTGGAAAAAGATTTTAACACCACAAAACAAATTTGAGGATAAGAAAAAAGACTGGACAAAATGGATTGCAGAGATGGCAGGAAAAACACTAGAACTGGAGAGACAAAAAATGA
This sequence comes from Vipera berus, assembly GCF_964194415.1. NCBI lineage: Eukaryota > Metazoa > Chordata > Lepidosauria > Squamata > Viperidae > Vipera > Vipera berus. The sequence goes on from NC_138204.1 coordinate 32,732,650, forward strand.
TAAGAGAAGCAGAGAGAAAAAGTTTTTCAACAAAAATGAATGGGCAAATGCCTCCCACAAAGATATTGTACTTGATTTACTTTTTATATCTACAGTAACACCTACAAGAATATGGAAAGATTCTTTGATTCCGCAGAACATATTGATTAAGAAAGATACTGGGCAAAAGAAAAAGGCTAAAGTGAAAATTAAGAAAATAGACGATGTGGCCTATCAGAGAGAATATTTAAAAAAGAAACACCTGTACAAATATGGTTAAAGAAATAGAAAAATTTTAGATATGAATTTGATTTTAAGAGGGAAGAGCCCCTCAAATAACATAGTACTTTCTTTTCCTTCTTTCTTTTTATTTTATTTCTTGATATAAGCAATATAAAAGAGTTGGAATGGCTTATAAAGGAAATGTTTTAGATATTTAAAGGTGATTGACTTTAAGAAAATTACAATGGATGTAAAATGTTTTGAATAAGAGTTAAAAGACTAAAGGTAAAGGTAAAGATTCCCCCGCACATGCGTGCTAGTCGTTTCCGACTCTAGGGGCCGGTGCTCATCTCCGTTTCATAGCCGAAGAGCCAGCGCTTGTCCGAGGACGTCTCCGTGGTCATGTGGCCGGCATGACTAGACGCCAAAGGCGCACGGAACGCTCTTACCTTCCCACCGTAGTGGTCCCTATTTTTCTACTTGCATTTTTACGTGCTTTCGAACTGCTAGGTGGGCAGAAGCTGGGACGAGTAACAGGCGCTCACTCTGCTACGCAGCACTCGGGATTCGACCTGCCAAACTGCCGACCTTCCGATCGACAAGTTCAGCGTCCTAACCCACTGAGCCACCGCGTCCCTTTGTTAAAAGACTAGAGGACTAGATATATTAAATGGAATATTTAAAGATTAAATATATTTTTAATTATGGTAAAAAACGCAATTTTTTGGAAATAAATATGTATTAGCTTATAGGAAATAGGGATTTTAAGTAGCATACTATTTTTTTATTCTTTTTTTCTTTTTTTAGTCTTATTCCTTAAGAAAGGTAAAAGTACTGGGTAGGCTTACATGAGAAAAAATAGACTTAAATATTTAAATGTAATTAATTTTGAGAAAATCTTAACCAGTAAGAATGTTTTGAACATTGTGGGGGGAAAAAATGTAAACAAGAACCATAAACAGGATCTATGATGAGACAACCAGAATGACTAGATAGAAAAGGAATATTATATTGACGTGATTATTATCTGTAGAAATATTATAAAACTTTTATACTTAATTGTCATTCACTAAAATGACAAGAATTGTATTAACGTAAGGTTGGTAAAAGGGACACAGTGGCTCAGTGGGTTAGGACACTGAGCTTGTCGATCAGAAGATCGGCAGTTTGGCGGGTCGAATCCCGAGTGCCACATAACAGAGTGAGCTCCTGTTACTTGTCCCAGCTTCTGCCAACCTAGCAGTTCGAAAGCACTTAAAAATGTAAGTAGAAAAATAGGGATCACTACGGTGGGAAGGTAATAGCGTTCCGTGCACCTTTGGCGTCTAGTCATGCCAGCCACATGACCACGGAGACGTCCTTGGACAAACGCTGGCTCTACGGCTTTGAAACGGATGAGCACCAGCCCCTAGAGTCGGAAACGACTAGCACGCATGTGCGGGGGAACCTTTACCTTTACCTTTACTAAGGTTGGTAAAAGAGAACATTATGGGAAAAAGAGGAAATCAAGTAAAGTTATTATGTGGATTATAGATTATAGAAATCAACTGTTAGTGAATGTTTCTTAAATATAAACCCAGACAACACACTGTTTACCAAATATTAAGGTGACTATGTTAAAAAATTAGTAAAACATATTTATTAAAAAAAATATACTGAAAAAATAAAACCTCACCCAAATTGCAGAAAAGCAAGTGTCCAGGGCAAAACATTATTTAAGTATATAGACTCACAATATAGAGAAATAATAGAAAAGCAATGGCATGGGAACAAAATAAGTCTAACCTATAAGAAGCAAATAATATCACACCCACTAAATTCTGGTGACCTTCATTATATGAAATATGATTTATTTTAATCATCAGGACCCTTATAAAGACTTGTCAGTTTCTGAGGGGAGATTCCCTATGAAATTAGGAAGCTGATCTGCAGTATGATTTGTTGGGCATTTTCATGAATAGGAGGAGATACTTCTAAAGCTACTAGGCAGAAGCTAACCTAAATGCATTCTTATAAAGAAAAGATATAAGAAATGTGTCAACTTTCCCCAATTTGGCATTTTCTAGATGTGTTGGTCTGCAACTCCAATACATAATTCCCAGGCAATTTAAAATATCTGAAGACTTGCTTAAGACAAAGTATACTTTCTCCTGGAGCAATAAACAATCCTATAACACAGTTTAGTTGTAGTTTGTTTAGACAGATAATAAACCTCCTGCATATTCATCCAGACAGAAATAGTATGGGGCTTTTTCCTAAAAACAAGCAATTACAAAAGCTGATCTAAACAATAGTGGAATCCTTGATGCTCTCTGAGCTTGGTAATTTGCTTGCAAATTATGTTCTATGTTCTTTGCTACCTAGTTGGGTAATGAAATGTCTGCAACCAAGCCAAGCTCAGAGAGCACCAAGAACTCCATACTTCAGCTCTAACCTTCATATACGGTATATTATTCTATTAAGATTAGTTGAATGTAACAAAATTATATCCACAACAAGCACACATACACAACCTATGATATAAAATGGTGTCAGCTCTATGTCAGGTTAGCTAAACAAACAATTTATACAATGTGTACATTCAATGCCAGTCCAATATTGAGGGTCTCATGGTGCCATATTAATAAAACTAAACGCTTTATCTCAGCTGCAGTTTGCAATGGAACTATAATATCCTGATACACAAGTTTTCCCTCTTGATCACAGAATCCTGCTCCCGTTGGCCCCGTCTAGATTTAAATAGTTTTCTATCATCACTTCTTGTGCTGAAATAAAACAATTTCCCTTCTTCTGCTTAACCAATATTTTCCTGCTATAGCTTCAAACTTCATTGTATTTATAACATTTTACTTCCCATTATTATAATACAGGAATTGTAAGTATGACCAGAAATAGGTCCTGGGCATTTGGAATTGGTCTAGACATGCCAGTTCTTCATCTTGATCAGTCTGCCTCCACGAAGCTGCTATTTCTCCCCCAACACATTGTCCTATCCTTAAACAAATGCCAAGCATAGAAGGAAAAAAAGATAAAAGTTACCATTCTTTAATACATTCAGCATAGCTGAACTCAAGTCCTGCTTGCAAATTATCTAGGAGGATTTGTGTGGCTTCTTTTCCACTCTTGATATGTGCTCACATATATGGGGGACAGATTTGAAAAAAATATATTCTGTACTCCTGCTTGAGCAGGGAGTTGGACTAGAACAAGGCTTTTCAACCAGTGGTATGGGTATCACCTGTGGTACATTGGCACCTGGTAGGTTGTACGCGACCATCCTAGAAAAGTGGTAACGGGGGAGGGGAATGAGCTGAACCGGTGGCAGCACCTCACAATCCTGAGCGAGAGATGGCTGGAGCTGCAGGGCTGTCAGGGCTCAGCAGAAGTGCCAGGATCAACGCTTCTTCAGGGCTGTCAGGGCTCATTGTAAGTGCCAGGATCAGCGCCAGGCTCCAGCTGGAGCTCGGCGCTGATCCTGGCGCTTTTGAGCCCAGAAGAAACACCAATCAGCTGGAATGTTGCAGCATCCCCAGGGTCTTGTGATTTACATTCAGATGCTTGGCAACTGATTCATATTTATGACGGTCACAGCGTCCCAGGGTCATATGAAGTGACCAAAACCTGCTGCAACCACCCAGCAGAGGGGAGGAATAAAAACCAATCCCCCCCCCACCCCTGCCAATCCTCAACAGGAATGCTCACAACAATGAAAACCTCATACAGGAGGAAGAGCGCCACCTGGCGGGCAGGCAGGTGTCTTGCTCGGCTGTGGCTTGGGGGGCACTTTTTTCAATGCCACTGTAACTTCGAACAGTCACTAAGTGAACTGTTGTAAGTCGAAGACTACCTGTACTTTATCACTTTTTCCTTTTTTATGTTTTGTTTTTGACCCCTTGCTAGGCGACTGGTGGTGCTCGGGTGTTGCCATATCCTAAAAGTGGTACAATGGGTTTAAAGGTTGAAAAGTCCTGGACTAGAAGACCTCCAACATCCCTTCTGTTATTCTGTTATATCTGTTAAAATAATGGATATGTTGTCACTATATCCATTCCATCTTTTATTTATATGATCCACTTATTTATACTGTTTGGAGAGAATGGCAGAAAGAAATTCTGGGTTTTGGGAAAGCATTATGATGCCTAATCATATCTGCCTTCCATTATAGGCCAGATAATATGTGGTTTTTTTTTCCATGTCTTGCAACAATATGACAAGGAAAAGAGGAAAACAAAACTCAGAAATTGGAAATGATCACAATTCCTAAAGAAATGCCACAATGGAAATTATGGACAATTTAATCCATCATATTGTTATAAGAGATGCTAAACAAGCAGGATATGGATTGGTGATATGGACAAATATACTGCTCAAAAAAATAAAGGGAACACTTAAACAACACAATGTACTGTATTTAATAGTAGGATGTCTTATCTTGTGTTCCCTTTATTTTTTTGAGCAGTATATTATGAAGCCAGTATTTTATGCTGGGAGGAATAAAAAGGTATGGTCCTTCAAACCATAAGGTGGTCAGAATTAAACTTTTCCAACCTGACAGTTCCACCTACAGTATATTTGAATTGTATGGGATGTCCACATTAACAAGAAACTCTGAGTTGCATCCAGAAGGTAGATTGAGAAATATTGGAACCTGCAATAAAATCCCAAACACACATTTTGTTCAGAACAAACCTTTACAGCCACAATCTGCAACAATAGATCTGAGACAACCAATGAAGCAATCACCTTACAATCTTATCACTGGGCGCTATCTAACAAAATGAAATTCAATGGTGAAAAAAGTAAGGTTCTACATTTAGACAAGAAAAACCAAATGTACAGGTATAGTATAGGGGGTACCTTGCTCAATAGTAGTAACTGTGAGAGGGATCTCAGAGTCCTAGTGGACAATCACGTAAATATGAGCCAGCAGTGAGCTGCAGCTGCCAAAAAAGCCAACACAGTGCTGGCTGCATTAACAGAGGAATAGAATCAAGATCACATGAAGTATTAATACCACTTTATAATGCCTTGGTAAGGCCACACTTGGAATACTGCATCCAGTTTTGGTCACCACGATGTAAAAAAGGTGTTGAGACTCTAGAAAGAGTACAGAGAAGACCAACAAAGCTGATTAGGGGACTGGAGACTAAAACATATAAGGAACGGCTGCTGTAATTGTGTATGTCTAGTTTAATGAAGAGAAGGACAAGGGGGGACATGATAGCAGTATTCCAACATCTCAGGGGCTGCCAGAAAGAGGAGGGACTCAAGCTATTCTCCAAAGTGCCCAAAGGCAGGACAAGAAGCAAAGGATGGAAACTAATCAAGGAGAGAAGCAACCTAGAACTAAGGAGAAACTTCCTGACAGCTAAACAATTAACCAGTGGAACAACCTGCCTCCAGAAGCTGTGAATGCTCCAACACTGGAAGGTTTTAAGAAGAGACAGCCATTTGTCCAAAATGGTATAGGGTTTCTTGCCTGAGCAGGGGGTTGGACTAGATGACCTCTAAGGTCCCTTCCAACTTTATTATTATTATTATTATTATTATTATTATTATTATTATTATTATTATTATTATTATTATTATTATTATTATTATTATTATTAAGTATAAGCCTGTACCTAAGCAATCGTGCAGCATTTATTAGAATTTATTCCAAGGAAAGGCTAAATAGGACTCAACCTAAAGTGGGACAATTGACAATTTTCCATCTCTTACTTAGCCCTGGACCTGTTCTTGTTCATATGCAATCAGAATGGATCTTTTGCAATGTAATAATGTATACTTTAAAAAGTTAGGGTATTTTTAAAAGCCCAAATAATTGCAAACAAAAAGAGAGGGGGAGAGAAAAAAATACCCTAATCTATAAACAAAGACATCAATGTTTAATTACTTTATTAAGTAATAAATATGAAGTTGAGCTGTCACAAAAAGTTCAATTTATCTAGGCAGCTGGCACAATGACAATACTTCAAGCTGCCTCGTGGGAAAGCCTTGTTGGAAACTAGAGCAAAAACCTTAAGCCCCAGGCAAGCTAGGACATTACAGAGATGATGTGTTATGGGAATGATGCCAGATGTCTCACTTTCTCTGCATTGCCACTGGCAGGTTGACAGAGCAATGCTGGTGTCACCTCTAGGAAATGGGAAACATCACAAAATCAAGTCTACTGGGAGATGTCTCAGTAACAGAACACAAAGCATCCCTCTCAGAGACAAGCTTTTACTGACATCATTGAGTAATATTATTTCCAATACAGCATCCCTGTGAAGGACTTTATTTTAAAAAAGCTGACTTTCTTAAATGGCAAACAGCAGTGCTAGAGCACAAAAGGGTCAATAGTCTTATCTTAGGCCACCAGAAAAGCAAAGTAGACAATACCAAGGTTTCCTGCTTTCTATCCAATGCCCTATTTATACCACTTCTTTTACAATGCCAGTGACAGCTTTTTCCTGGTTAAAGGCACACTTCCTGCTTCTTGAACTGTGATTTCTTGTGTTGCTTTCATGTACACTATCTTTTTTACATTTTGTTCAAACCACTGGTTAGCCTCTTAATTGTAATAATGCATACTATTTAAGTAGTCAGAAGGGTGAAGCTAAACAGTTGCAAACAATGGAAATCAGATACTTTACATGTTTGCAAAAAGCCACATCCTTATCTTTCCCAGATAAAACTTGTGCCATTTTACTTGGTGGCAAACAATGAAGACTTTCAAAATAAAAATCCCCAAGCAAATGAAATACTGTATAAAGGCTTAGTCACAGAAACATATATCTCAAAATAATTACTTATATATTGTCCAATAAACAAAGGGAGCAAAATAGTTCTTTGCTGCTCATACTGTAAGTCAGGGGTCTTCAAACTTGGCCCTTTTATGACTTGTGGACTTCAACCCCCAGAATCCCTCAGCCAGCGTGCCTGGCTGAGCAATTCTGGGAGTTGAAGTCCACAAGTCATAAAAGGGCCAAGTTTGAAGACCCCTGCTGTAAGTAATAGAATATGGGAAGAAAGCAAACCAGAAACAGACTGAAAAGCCATAATTACTTTGCTTTTCTGGTTCTAACCATAGTTAAAACAAATTCTGCCTTAACAGTAAGTGTGGATGGAGACATTTGTATGTGGGACAGACCTATAAATGTACTTATCTGCCTGAAATTTTCTAGTACCAGTTTATTTTTAAACATTTTCCTTTTAAAGAGAATCCTGAAAAAGGGTGGGAAATAGGATTCATCAAAAATATCACACATTCAATATAAGGAACCACTTTTCTGCAGTTTTCAGATTATTATTCACCTAGACAAGTTCCCTCTACTTCAGGACTAAGCAACGCGGGATACATTCTGTCTTGGTCTTCCAAAAGGGCCTGAAAACCTGGTTCTGCTTGGGGCCCCAATGGGGGCATCCCACTTTGGAGGTGGTTAGGAGATTAGAAGATCCCACTTCCACACCATTTACATATTAGTCTCTTTTTATCTAGTTCTGGATTAATTTTAATTGTTTGTGCTGAATGTTTTTAATGTTTCTAAGCTTCTTATCATTTAGAACGAGTTTTCAGATTGTTGTAAACCACCCAGAGTCACTTGACAGTGAGATTGGTGGCATATTGGTGGCAGATTGGTTCGCATCCCACCAGGCTCAAGGTTGACTCAGCCTTCCATCCTTCCGAGGTAGGTAAAATGAGGACCCAGATTGTTGGGGGCAATTAAGCTGACTTTGTAATAATGCCGCTTGGGGGGGTGTGTGAAAGCCCTAATAAGCAGGCATATACATAGAATGAAGGCTACTGCTAAGCTTGTAAGCCGCCCTGAGTCTTCGGAGAAGGGCGGGATATAAATGGAATTAAAATAAAATAAATAAAAATATAAAAAATATAAATTGAATAAATAAATTCAAGTGCCACAGGCACTTTTCTTCTACCTTCTGGGCTCTCTTCTTTAATTGACTCCATTTTGTAATGTCTTTAAATCATAAATACATACACAGAAAGATGTCATATCTGCAAAGCAAAGGATGTCTCCATATATATTTCTTTTCTAAAATGTCTCTGAGATTATCCATCTTAAGACATTCTTAGAAAATGAAACTGGTACTTTGCTATGGATTAGCACTTTGGGGGGAAGTGTTCCTGCTTGCTCAATGGGTATGTAGACATTTTGTAAACAACCTCAAAATTCTAGGCATTTTCATTGCCTAACTCTGCTGTAGCCTATCTTGGAACAGGATCAGGTCATCTCAAACAAAAGATCCTCTGCTTTGATACCCGAAACCTTTTAAATTGAGTTTCCAGGGACTCAGTGTGAAGCCTCATACATGCAAATCACATGTTCTGTCACTGAGCTATTATTAGGCTTCATGGCATAATAAAATGCATTTGCCATTACAGAAACCTTTGTAAACACCCTCAAAACTCTCTCCCTACGAGTACCTAAAACCTCCTGCTGGGGGTTGCTTAAGTAATTTACTTTAAACCTGTATTTCAAACATTCTACACCATTCACTTTTTATAGCAGCTTTAGCATATGCCAACGCTAGCAGAGTTAATAGTAACAGACTAATTTTAAACCCTATGATTACTGGGACTGATTTATATAGTAGCTTCACTTCACAATACTGTGAATCATGCATGCGGTAATTGTCAACTCCAATTTTAGTTCTGTCATACTGAAGCCTTGGGGTTTTTTATGCCCAGCTGCTGCCTTCTCCACTCTACAGAGGTACGTTGATAATGCAGTGGGTTTCTGTAGCTTAATATCACAATATTATGATACCCAGTGTCAGAGCTCTGCAAGTGATGAGTCATCTGTGAACTAAATACTTCAAGAAATAAGATATATGATTGAAAAGGCATTTAAAGTTTCCATTTGCTTTGCCTGTAGATGGCATACTTTTTTTAAAAAAAAATAGCACTGAAATGTTCCAAATAATTGATCTACATAAAAGTGCTATGATACATGCACATACATTCAGCATGGCATGAAAACAAGTATTTTCGTACTAGGGTTTTGTACTCCACAGCAAAAAGTAAATTATTTGAAATCTTCTATAGAGCTATAAAAAACTTTTTTTTTATTTTTTGCAAAGCACCAGAAGGCAAGACAAGAAACAATGGATGGAAACTAATCAAGGAGAGAAGCAACCTGGAATTGAGGAGAAACCTCCTAACAGTGAGGACAATTAACCAGTGGAACAGCTTGCCTTCAGAAGTTGTGGGTGCTTGATCACTAGAGGTTTTTAAGAAAAGACTGGACAGCCACCCGTCTGAATTGGTATACTATAGGGTCTCCTGCTTTGAGCAGGGGGTCGGACTAGAAGACCTCCAAGGGCCCTTCCAGCTCTATTCTGATTGAAAATGTTTATCTGCCCCTAAGATTTTAAGATTATGTTACACTATACAGTCAAACTAGAGTCTTGGACTTTAAGAGAGCTAATTTCAATAAACTTAGAGAGAGCTTGGGAAGGATTCCATGGATGAGAATCCTCAAGGGGAAAACAACTCAAGAAGCTTGGGAAATTTTGAAAAGTGAGATAATAAAAGCCCAGTCTAGCACAATACCAACAAAGAAGAAAAAAAATAACAGCTCTCAAAAGAAACCAGCATGGCTTCATAAAGAACTCTGATAAATTGAAAGATAAAATGGACAAGTATAAAAAGTATAAAAAGTGGAAAGAGGGGCACATAACTAAGGCAGAATATCAGCAAATAACCCAAGCCTGCAAAGATGAAGTGAGGAAAGCTAAGGCTCAAAATGAACTAAGGCTTGCAACCAAAGTCAAAAATAACCAAAAAAAAGCCTATTTCAACATGTAAAAAACAAGAAAAAAGTTAAGGAAATTATTGGCGCATTAGTGGGGGAAAGTGGCAAGAAGGTGACAAGCAACAGGGAGAAAGCAGAACTATTTTTGCATTTGTCTTTACACAAAGGGAAAAAAACAGTCCAACCTATCAAAAACAGGACCATAAAAACAGATTAGAAACACAAGTTAAGGTAGGCAAGAAAATGGTAAGTGAACATCTGTCCAGCCTAGACAAATTCAAATCACCAGGACTGGATGGATTACACCCCAAGGTTCTCAAATAACTGGCAGATGTGATCTCAGAACCACTGAACTATATCTTACAAAGATCCTGGAGCAATGAGAGGACTAGAAAAGAGCTGATGTAGTTCCCATCTTCAAAAAAGGGGGAAAAATGGATCCAGGAAATTACAGACCTATCAGTCTGACCTCAATACCTGAGAAGATTCTGGAAAAGATAATCAAACAATGAACACCTAGAGCAGGGGTGTCAAACTGCTGGCCCACGGGCCGGACGCGTCATCCAGAAGCCATGCCCACCCCATTGCCAGCAATGGCAAAACTCTCCCAATACATTGCATGATGTCACATGATGTCGCGAGTTTGACATGTCTGACCTAGAGGCAAAGTCATTACTAAAAGCCAACATGGGTTTGTCAAAAAACAGATCCTGCCAGACAAATCTTATTGCATTCTTTGACCAAGTGACAAAATTAGTGGACCAGAGGAATGCTGTAGATATAATTTACTTGGACTTCAGTAAGGCATTTGATAAAGTAGATCACAACCTACTACTTGATTAAGATAGAAAAATGTAGGTTAGACAGCATCACCACCATATAGATTCGTAGCTGACTGACCAGTCGTACTCAACATGTGGTCCTCAATGGAACTGCATCTACATGGAGGGAAGTGTGTAGTGGGGTGCCCCAGGACTAGGCCCAGTACTCTTCAACATCTTCATCAACAATTTGGACAAGGGAATAGATGGGGAACTCATCAAATTTGCAGACGACACCAAGCTGGCAGGAATAGCCAACACTCCAGAAGACAGGCTTAAGATACAGGAGGATCTGGACAGACTTCAACACTGAGCGCTATCTAACAAAATGAAATTCAATGGTGAAAAAAGTAAGGTTCTACATTTAGGCAAGAAAAACCAAATGTACAGGTATAGTATAGGGGGTACCTTGCTCAATAGTAGTAACTGTGAAAGGGATCTTGGAGTCCTAGTGGACAGTCACTTAAATATGAGCCAGCAGTGTGCTGCAGCTGCCAAAAAAGCCAACACAGTGCTAGGCTGAATTAACAGAGGGATAGAATCAAGATCACGTGAAGTACTAATACCACTTTACAATGCCTTGGTAAGGCCACACCTGGAATACTGCATCCTGTTTTGGTCACGATGTAAAAAAGATGTTGAGAGTCTAGAAAGACTACAGAGAAGAGCAACAAAGATGATTAGGGGACTGGAAGCTAAAACATATAAGGAATGGTTGATGGAATTGGGTATGTCTAGTTTAATAAAGAGAAGGAAGAGCAAGGACATGATAGCAGTGTTCCAATATATCACAGGTTGCCACAAAGAAGAGGGAGTCAAGCTATTCTCCAAAGCACCTGAAGGCAGGACAAGAAGCAACGGATGGAAACTAATCAAGGAGAGAAGCAACCTAGAACTAAGAAAAAACTTCCTGACAGTTAGAACAATTAACCAGTGGAACAACCTGCCTCCAGAAGCGGTGAATGCTACAACACTGGAAGTTTTTAAGAAGAGACTGGACAGCCATTTGTCTGAAATGGTATAGGGTTTCCTGCCTGAGCAGGGGGTTGGACTAGATGACCTCCAAGGTCCCTTCCAGCTGCTTCTTCTTCTTCTTCTTCTTCTTCTTCTTCTTCTTCTTCTTCTTCTTCTTCTTCTTCTTCTTCTTCTTCTTCTTCTTCTTCTTCTTCTTCTTCTTATTATTATTATTATTATTATTATTATTATTATTATTATTATTATTATTATTATTATTATCGTATATACTTGAGTATAAGCCGAATTTTTCAGCCCACTTTTTGGGCTGAAAAACTCCACTTCGGCTTATACTCCAGTCAACAAAAAAAAAGAACTGTCCCTTCGTTCGGAACAGGCTGCTGAGAGAAGCTGCCTCGCCTGCTGCGCCCCCAACAACCGCCGCTGCCGCTTTCCCCCCCATCGCTCACCCGCTGCCCCCGAAAATGCCGCTGCCGCTTTCCCCCCCCCCATCGCTCACCCGTGCTTTCTCTCCCCATCGCTCACCCGTGCTTTCCCCCCCATCGCTCACCCGTGCTTTCCCCCCCCATCGCTCACCCGTGCTTTCTCTCCCCATCGCTCACCCGTGCCGCCCCGAAAATGCCGCTCCCGCTCGCCCGCTTGCTCGCTTCCTCGCCCGGGGACCAGCACCAGCCCGCCGGCGAGAAGCCCGGCCCGGAGGTGAGGGGAGGGAGCGGAGTCGCTCACCCGTGCTTTCCCCCCCCATCGCTCACCCGTGCTTTCTCTCCCCATCGCTCACCCGTGCTTTCCCCCCCCATCGCTCACCCGTGCTTTCCCCCCCCATCGCTCACCCGTGCTTTCTCTCCCCATCGCTCACCCGTGCTTTCCCCCCCCATCGCTCACCCGTGCTTTCCCCCCCCCATCGCTCACCCGTGCTTTCCCCCCCCATCGCTCACCCGTGCTTTCTCTCCCCATCGCTCACCCGTGCTTTCCCCCCCATCGCTCACCCGTGCTTTCCCCCCCATCGCTCACCCGTGCTTTCCCCCCCCATCGCTCACCCGTGCTTTCCCCCCCATCGCTCACCCGTGCTTTCCCCCCCCATCGCTCACCCGTGCTTTCCCCCCCCATCGCTCACCCGTGCTTTCTCTCCCCATCGCTCACCCGTGATTTCCCCCCCATCGCTCACCCGTGCTTTCCCCCCCATCGCTCACCCGTGCTTTCTCTCCCCATCGCTCACCCGTGCTTTCCCCCCCCATCGCTCACCCGTGCTTTCTCTCCCCATCGCTCACCCGTGCCGCCCCGAAAATGCCGCTGCCGCTCGCCCGCTTGCTCGCTTCCTCGCCCGGGGACCAGCACCAGCCCGCCGGCGAGAAGCCCGGCCCAGAGGTGAGGGGAGGGAGCGGAGTCGCCAGGGACGCAGCCCGGGGCCCACGTGGAAACAACACAATGCTTGACACACACACACACACACACACACACACACACACACGCACGCAGCGTTGCGTCTGGGCACCTTCGGGACAGGACGCTGCCCTGCCCTGCCCTTCCCCCTCCTCCCGCCCCGCCAATGCCTAAAGTCATTCGGGGGGCGATTCCCGGGACCCGCCGGAGTCCGGCCCGCCAGACTCGACGCTCGTCCTTCGCCGGTGGGGAGCAGCTGCCATGTTCAGCCGGAGCTCTCGGAAGCGCTTCTCCAGCAGATCGGTGAGGGGACTTTAACCCCCCCCCCACACACACACAGACTTCCCCCGGCGCTCGTTGAGGGGAGGCGCGGCGGGAGGGCCGGGTGGAATCGAGCGGCGGGGTTGCGAGGTGGCGGGGAATCAATCCCCCTTTCCCGGAGCCGCGCGTCCCGTTTGGCAGCTCGGCTCCCTTTTTCAGACCCCAGCGTTGCGTCTGGGCACCTTCGGGACAGGACGCTGCCCTGCCCTGCCCTGCCCTGCCCTGCCCTTCCCCCTCCTCCCGCCCCGCCAATGCCTAAAGTCATTCGGGGGGCGATTCCCGGGACCCGCCGGAGTCCGGCCCGCCAGACTCGACGCTCGTCCTTCGCCGGTGGGGAGCAGCTGCCATGTTCAGCCGGAGCTCTCGGAAGCACTTCTCCAGCAGATCGGTGAGGGGACTTTAACCCCCCTCCACACACACACACAGACTTCCCCCGGCGCTCGTTGAGGGGAGGCGCGGCGGGAGGGCCGGGTGGAATCGAGCGGCGGGGTTGCGAGGTGGCGGGGAATCAATCCCCCTTTCCCGGAGCCGCGCGTCCCGTTTGGCAGCTCGGCTCCCTTTTTCAGACCCCAGCGTTGCGTCTGGGCACCTTCGGGACAGGACGCTGCCCTGCCCTGCCCTGCCCTGCCCTGCCCTTCCCCCTCCTCCCGCCCCGCCAATGCCTAAAGTCATTCGGGGGGCGATTCCCGGGACCCGCCGGAGTCCGGCCCGCCAGACTCGACGCTCGTCCTTCGCCTGTGGGGAGCAGCTGCCATGTTCAGCCGGAGCTCTCGGAAGCGCTTCTCCAGCAGATCGGTGAGGGGACTTTAACCCCCCCACACACACACACACAGACTTCACCCGGCGCTCGTTGAGGGGAGGCGCGGCGGGAGGGCCGGGTGGAATCGAGCAGCGGGGTTGCGAGGTGGCGGGGAATCAATCCCCCTTTCCCGGAGCCGCGCGTCCCGTTTGGCAGCTCGGCTCCCTTTTTCAGACCCCAGCGTTGCGTCTGGGCACCTTCGGGACAGGACGCTGCCCTGCCCTGCCCTGCCCTGCCCTGCCCTTCCCCCTCCTCCCGCCCCGCCAATGCCTAAAGTCATTCGCTCGCTCGCCCGCTGCCTCGCCCGGGACCAGCGGTGGCGCAGCAGCCCAGCCAGCCAGCGGGCGGACGGGCGGAGAGAAGCCCGGCCCGGAGGGGAGGGGAGGGAGCGGAGTCACCGGGGGGCGCAGCCCGGGGCCCACGTGGAAACAAGGCTTTACTGCCACACACACACACACACACACACACACACACAGACGGAGGGAAACAAGCTTGACTGAGGAGGGAAACAAGCCCCTCCCCCCCTACACACACACACGCACGAGGAGGGAAACAAGCTTGACTGAGGAGGGAAACAAGCCCCTCCCCCCACATACACACACACGCACGAGGAGGGAAACAAGCTTGACTGAGGAGGGAAACAAGCCCCTCCCCCACACACACACGCACGAGGAGGGAAACAAGCTTGACTGAGGAGGGAAACAAGCCCCTCCCCCACACACACACGCACGCACGAGGAGGGAAACAAGCTTGACTGAGGAGGGAAACAACGCACGAGGAGGGAAACAAGCTTGACTGAGGAGGGAAACAACGCTTGACTGCCGCCTCCCTAGCAGACCACCCCATTCCTGTTAGAAATGGAGCCCAGTACTTCTAGTACTCCTGCACCAATGGAGCCCAGTACTTCTAGTACTCCTGCACCAATGGAGCCCAGTACTTCTAGTACTCCTGCACCAAAACAAAGACGCAGGTCATACGAAGCTGCTTTCAAACTAAAGGTTGTGTTAAGAGCAGAAAAAAGCAATAACAGTATTGCAAGTAGGGAATTTGGTGTTGATGAAAAACAAGTGAGGGAGTGGCGGAAAATGAAAGCTGAGTTGGAAAAGATTCCAAAGGCAAAAAAAGCTCGACGTGGTTTAACAACTCCATATGTGGCTCTAGAGACTGAATTGCATGAATGGGTTATGGAGTGTCGTCAAAATGGTTACTGCGTAACACGCATGGGAATTCGCTTACGTGCCCTTCAAATGGCTAAAGATGACAAATTAAAAGTACCAGGCATTGAAAATTTTGTTGCGTCAGCAGGATGGTGTACTGGCTTCATGAATAGGTATGGCCTATGTTTGCGGCAAAGAACAAAGATTTCACAGAAGTTGCCAAAAGACCTTGATGAAAAAGTGATGTCATTCCATTCATTCATCATAAAACAAAGAAAGATCCATAACTATGACCTGGGAGATATTGGGAATATGGATGAAACACCTATGACCTTTGATCTTCCAAGCAACAGAACCGTGGCAAGTTTGGGAGACAAAACTGTTTTACTCAGAACCACAGGTAATGAGAAAAACCATTTTACAGTTGTTCTGTCATGTTTGGCTAATGGAACTAAGCTGCGGCCTGTCATTATTTTTAAAAGAAAGACCTTGCCTAAAAAGGTCAAATTCCCACCACGAATTACAGTGCGCCCACATGTTAAAGGCTGGATGGATGAAGATGGAACAAAAAAGTGGCTGGAAGAAGTTTGGAATGGACGACCAGGTGCAGCCTTAAAGAAAAAACCATCATTGCTAGTTTGGGATATGTTCAGAGCCCACACATCTGATGACATAAAAACATTGGCAAAGTCTTCTCAAGTTACTTTAGCCGTTATTCCAGGTGGGCTTACATCTGTATTACAGCCCTTAGATGTGTGTTTAAATAAACCTTTCAAAGACCGTGTGCGAAAGATGTGGTGCGAATGGATGTCATCTGGTCAAGCCCGACTAACAAAAGGTGGAAATATGATGAAGCCTGACATAGAACTGATAGCAAAGTGGGTTCGTGATGCATGGGAAGAGATTCCAGAGGACATGGTGAAGCACGCCTTCAGGAAATGTGGCATAAGTAATGCTATGGATGGCAGTGAAGACACTGCTTTGCATGAGGAGGACAACTGTGATAGTGATGACAGCGAACTCTGTGACAATGTATATGATGATAACCTCACACCAGCTACAGCTGCAGCTCTGTTTGCAGATACAGATGAGGAGGAGGAATCCAGTTTTGAAGGATTTTGATGCTTGTGTTTTAGCTTGGTTGCTTATTGAGTTAAGGTTTTTGTACATTTAAAGTTATTGTTAATACTTTAATGTTATATATTGTTTTTGTTGAATATACTGATAATATATTGTTTTTGTTGAATATACTGATAATATATTGTTTTTGTTGAATATACTGATAATATATTGTTTTTGTTGAATATACTGATAATATATTGTTTTTGTTGACC
This sequence comes from Vipera berus, assembly GCF_964194415.1. Taxonomy (NCBI): domain Eukaryota; kingdom Metazoa; phylum Chordata; class Lepidosauria; order Squamata; family Viperidae; genus Vipera; species Vipera berus. Next base: position 32,749,399 of record NC_138204.1, read on the forward strand.
CTCTTTTCCACATGCCTCAATTAAAGCAATTTTATTGTTATCTACCTGTATTTTTATTTTTGAAATTTACCGTGAGCTGCTGCATTTCCCAGCCTCGGCTTATACTCGAGTCACCAACTTTTTCCAGTTTTGGGGGGTAAAATTAGGGGTCTCGGCTTATAATCGAATCGGCTTATACTCAAGTATATACGGTATTATTATTTATTATTATTATTAAAAACTTTTATTCATAAAACATGAAACTCAGTCAACTGAACACTCAAATTGACTGGCACTAATGGTTGACACGGGTTGCTGCCAGCATCCTAGGTATCAACCAGGTATCTCCTTAAAATGTAAGATGTTCCCAGTAGTGCAGTTTTTTGTAGCTTTGCTGGAGTTATTGCAGGAAGCTACAATTTCTTCATGTGTTTTGCAAAGTTTTGGGACATAGTTCCCAGTGCCCCAATGACAATGGGTATCACTGTTATACATTTCATCCATAATCATGCAGTTTCAATGGCCAGGTTGCAGTATTTTGTAATTTTTTCCAGTTCTTTTTCCTCGACTCTGGCATCTCCTGGTACAGCGATATCAATCAACTGTACGCTTCGGTTCTCTATGACTGCGATATCTGGCGTGTTGTGTTCCAAATGGCGATCTGTCTGTATTCGTAAGTCCCACAAGATCTTCACCCTCTCATTCTCGACAACCTTTTCCACCCTATGTTCCCACGACTTTTTGGACACAGGCAAATCGTATTTTTTACACAATGCCCAATGAATTAGTTTAGCAACTCGGTCATGTCTAGCTTTGTAATCAGTTTGCACGTTTTTGCTGCACTCACATATTAAATGTGAAACAGTTTCAACTTTGTCGTTGCAAAGTCAGCAATTTGGATTGTCAGTAGATTTTTGTATCTTCGCTTATATGGCGTTAGTTTGTAGTGCTTGTTCTTGAGCACCCAGTATTAAGCCTTCCATTTCTTTCTTGATGGTTCCCATCTTAAACCATGCCCATGTCAAGTTGTTATCACATTTTCCTTCAATGTTTTTCAAATGCTGTCCTTGCATAGCTTGGGTTTTCCATCTATTTAATCTGTCATCCAGCCGTTTTTCCTTATATTCTCCCTTTGTTTCTGTTTTTATTATTATTACTATTGTTGTTGTTGTTATTTTACTATTACTATTATTGATCACCGCACAGTCAGCTAGATATTCAGACTGGATTTGGCATTTTTGTCTACCTATCAAGTCCTTACCAAGGACCTGGGATAGGCAGAAGTGGATATTTGATGGTATTACAGTATCATTGCAGGATGGAAGCAGTTCCTAGTAAGGCCGCCTTTTGCAATTGACTAATGGTGAATGCCAATGATGTTCAAGTGGTGCTCCAGTTGTTTTGGGATTGCACCCAGTGCCTATTACTATTGGTACTACCCTTACTTGCCTTTGCCACAGTCTTTCTATTTCTATTTGTAGGTCTTTGTATTTTGTTATCTTCTCCAGTTCTTTCTCAAGTATTCTGCTGTCTCCAGGCACCGCCATGTCCTGTTATGCTGCAGGCACTCATCTGTTTGAATTCTGAAGTCCCAGAGCAGTTTAACTTTATCATTTTCTATAACTTTCTCTATTTTATGATCCCACCAGTTCTTGCTTACAGGCAAATGATATTTCTTGCAGATCTTCCAATGCACCATTGTTGCTACTTTGTCATGCCGCTGCTTGTAGTCAGTCTATGAGATCTTCTTGTAGCAGCTTACCAGGTGGTCCACTGTTTCTTCAGCTTCTTTGTATAGGCGGCACTTACTGTCTGTTGCTGTCTTCTCAATTTTGACTTTGTATGCATTTTTCCTTAAGGCTTGGTTTTGTGCAGCCAGAATTAGTCCCTCGGTCTCTTTCTTCAACTTTCCTGCTCTTAGCCATTGCCAGGTCTTGTTATTATCTGCTTTCCCAGCTATTTTTGTAATGTACTGGCCATGTAGTGCTTTGTTTTCCCATGCCTCTATTCTGTTCTACATTTGGTCTTTCTTGTATGCCAGTTTGGTCTCTCCAGTAGTCAGTAAGCCTTCCTGATATACTTCATCATTGTCCTTCAGATATTATTATTATTATTATTATTATTATTATTATTATTATTATTATTATTATTATTATTATTATTATTATTATTATTACTACTACTACTACTACTACTACTATACACAGAGAAGAATTTTATGCATCTTTTTGTATGTAACATGCATCTTTTGCATATAGTTCAGCAACCCAAAAAGAAGTAAACAGACATACATTTTGAGACTTATTGTATCCAGTCCAATCTATCAAAACCAGAATTTCTTCCTTGAGTAGATAGGTTTTTAAAACCATCCAACTAGTACTCTGAATAGTTTCTCTCTCCCTTTACAAACAAAGGAGTTTTGCTGTGGGGAAATGAAATTTGCTTGTGTCCATCAATTGTTGGATGAGAGGAGACAAGATGACAGATAAAATTATGGGGACAAAAGGGAAATATAATACAAGCCTGTCTTTTGCAAAGACAGATCTGCAAAGATTAGATTAGAGTTTGTGAAAATTAGATTTGACCCTAATGCAGCCCTCTCTACCCTGATGAAAGACAGACTTGTTGAGATTTCAGCTCCCAGAATTCCCAGTTACTGGTGGATGGAATTCCAGAATTCTATCTGGAGGACAAGGGGTCAGGGAGATAATTTTAGTGTGCCATCTTGTGCAATATAACTTTAACAACATGAACTATTTGTTTTGATTTTATTTTTGCTTGTTATCCTGTTCAATGACATCAATGTTTTGAACAATTGTATAGATGGAGAACAGTCTCCTGGAAGCAACAGTACAGTTCAGTTTAATAGATTATGTAATTGGGTTGTTTACATTCTGATAATAACTTATAGAAATCACACCAAATAGATCTTTGTGGTGTGTGTCTCTGTGTGTGTGTGTGTGTGTGTGTGTGTGTAAAACTTAAGCATCCCTCTTTGCTGAGCATTTTTTTTTAAAAAATGGATATAAATAATTTAAGTGTGGGCTCTTTTTCATTTGATAAAAGTAAAAAAAAAATCTATTCTTATATTAAGAACTCATCTCTACATTTTACTAATAAAAATAAAAATAAAAATAAAATAAAAACTCCTCTAATCCTGTATTTTATATATTGCAATATCTAATTGAAGAACTGTTGATAAATTGAAGAAATAATCTTCTGGAGAAAGTACTGGTCCAGCACCAACCGCAAAAGATTCTAACAGGAAAGCCAACATATGATCATCTTTAAAAATCAAGATCAAATTGTGGTTTTACTATGTTTATTAGATGGTTCATTTCTATTTTCTGATGATTTTAAGGTACCTTCAAAATTCCACTGGATAGTTATCCATAGCTTCTTTTGAAAAGGAAAGGAAGGAAGGATATGGGCTATCTCATCCATGAAACTGAAAGCACAAATAAAGTTTAGCTTGACCCTTAAGTATTAACTACCATAAGATGATTCAATTTTTTTAGGTTACTGGGCCAAATAAATGGGCCAAATTCTCCTCTAGATTTTCTTTTATTTTCATTTGCCCATGTAACATGTCTGAAATAAGTTTTTTTAATTCATATTTTAGGAATTAAAGGTTAATTCCCAATTACAGTGAAACAACAGTTTTACAGACCTGCATTTAACAGATGTTGCATGCAATAAATTTTCATCAGAAGACTCCCCTGAAATCAAAGACATATCCAGTGTAATCAGACAAGAAACTTAAACTAGCTTCCATTTTACATAATTTACAGCCAATTGTAAATGATATAATTTGATGTGAATAACCTAGTTTGCATCTTAACATTAGAACTAAGACAGATCACTATGCTTGAGCAGAAGTTGGTCCCATATTTATTTTTCTTGTTCCTTCCGTATCTCACTCAGTAAATCAATACAAGTATGTTTGAAAGGAAACTGCAGCCTGGTAGCAACATAAATAACTATGAATGACATAATTTGCAATTTAACAGAGAAGCAGCAGACCTTCTTTCCCCAAAACAGTCCACTAAATTGATGTTTCACTGTATTTCCCAAAAACTCTTTAAACAGTAATGGGAAGACTCAATAATATGATACACTTACAGAAATACAAGAGCAAATTTGTCCTAAAAGTCCTTGAGTCTCTAATGTTAAAATTACAAAACCCACCACCAATGTTTTATCCACTGATGAAGTGACTGGGAGGACTGCCCATACAAGGAGGTAGATAGCATGACATCCAGGAAAACTGCTGGCTTACTTTCAGACTTACCTGGATAACTTTAGATACACATAAAAATATATAAACCAAGTTACTGAGGTAACATAATGTATTACTCCTAATACTGAGAGAATGTGAAGGTATCAGAAAAATAAAAACAGAGGACAAAATAAAAACAGAGGACAACAACTGAGCCTTGGTGGAGCAGTGGGCTAATGCCTCCTTAAGTAACACCAGCTGCCTGCAATTAGTGCAGGTTCGAGTCCCACCAGGCTCAAGGTTGACTCAGCCTTCCATCCTTCCGAGGTAGGTAAAATGAGGACCCAGATTGTTGGGGACAATAAGCTGACTTTGTAATAATGCCGGTTTGGGGGGGGCTAATAAGCAGGCATATACATAGAATGAAAGCTATTGCTAAGCACATTGATTTGTGCTTTAGATTGTAAGCCCTGAGTCTTCGGAGAAGGGCGGGATATAAATGGGATTAAAAAAAACATTTTCCACTTTACTCTAGAGGTACAACTTGATGATAATTCTAAAATCAATCTATACATTTCCAGTATTTAATCTGATAGTTTTATATTTTCAGTAAATAAGTAATCAATTGTACACTCAAATAATAAGATCCCTTCCCTGTTCATGTGCAGATTCCCTAATATTCTAATTGTCTAATATTATTAAACAAGATATAATTCTTATATTAGTTATATATTGATCAACACCGCTCACAAAAAAGAACAATGAATGCATTTCTGATGATAATATTTGTTCCCCTTCTACATCTACAGCCATCTATTTGTAAATGGCTCATTTTAAAAAGATAAAAAAGATTGTTAAAATGTTAAAAAGTATTCTCATAGTCTTCTAAAAATAGCATTGCAGGTAGAGCTTCCTTACTGACCACAATTGGGATGGAATCTCAGTTGTTGAGTGAAGCAGTTGTTAAGCAAGATGTCACATGACTGCCCATGTGACTGCTTCATTCAATGACTGTCAATCCTGACACTCCCAGTTCTCATTCTTAAGTGATCATGTCATAGGTTGTTCAGTTGATAAAGAGTCCTGGGTAAGGCGTGTCAATGCATTACGAGGGATGGGGAGACCCTGGGAAACTAAAATTCCTCCTTGCTGAAACCTAAGCAGGATTTTCGGCCCTTGAGGGAGACACTCACCCATGGCCTGCAACAGGCCTCCAAGTACTATTCCCACCTGCTTGAGGCATTCTGCACTTATCTTACTGTACTTATCTTACTGTATTGCCTCTCCTATGAGATTTCAGCTCCCTCTTGCCTCTAGGGACTGGTTGAACAAGCTGCCTGCTGATGCTGTTCATTTCCTCTCTGCACACCTGAAGGAACACCTTCAGCAGGGTGCAAGAACAGGGCTCAGATCTGTTTCTCTACCATGCCAAGGAGTTCAATTCCCTTCAGCAGACAGCGCTTTCACCCAGTTCCCAGAAACAACAGGGAATCCTCTCAGCAGGCAGAACAGCTTGCAACGTTCCGTGCTGGATCCCCATTTACTTCCTGGGGAAACCAGCAGAGAAGATTGCAAATGGCAAACACATGATAGCAGGGTGCTTGGCAACCAGTTGTAAGTGAGAATAGTTTGCCAAGCACCCAGATTTTAATCATATAACCACGGAGGAAGGGGCAGCACAACATTTTATGATGAACAGAAATGCTTTACAGGCCATGAAGCACCCTTTCCAAGGCTATAAGTCAATAACTATCTTTACACTATTTAAGAATCTTTATAGTTTGCTTTGAGTTATCACTAAGATTTCATTCTCGTTTTCTTCCAAATCCTGAATTATCTTTGGCAGGATATCTACTTTATACTACCTGAATAAACTAAACCAAAATAATTAATTTAAATTGGTTTGAACCCATTGTTTAAATGCAATTTTGGATGCCTTTTCAAATCCAATGTTCTAAGTTCCCCAGAAGTTGACGCAATCAAGTCTAATTCCAGATTTCAGCACTTGTAATTTCACACTATTTCCATATAAGAGGACTCATTCCAAATTGCACGAAAGAAAATACAACTAGACTTACTCTTAATTCCAGCAAAATCAGCTACCAAACTGTCAGATATATAACCCCTAACAATATAGAATGGCATCATATTAAAAGCTTACACCAGCATGTCACTTTTAAACTATGGAACTTTGTGAAAATGACACTTTATCCTATAAAATAATATAAGATTTTATGCTAAATTTTATCTTATAAAATAAACATACTGATGGAAATTAAAAGTATTGTTATGACTGGGAGTTATAAGGACAAGGTTTATAGGATATAGCTAATTACAGTAAACATAATTTTAATGTTTTAGTCTCTTCTAAAGCTTCAAAAGAAAGACAAAAGAAGCCCATACTCATTGTCTCTTACGTAGAACTTCATTTCAAGGAAACTGAGAAATTGAGATAAGTAAAAAGATCTAGTTAGGTTTGCATCAATATAAAAAAATCTGGGATGAAAGAACATGCAGTGAAATTCAACTCCCTCCCCTTGTATCCATGGCCTTGGGCAACCTGGGTCACTGATTAATTATTTCAACATAGTTTCTTACTTTATTCAAAACAAGGTCATACTAAAAGTTACAAAATCTCCATACAAAACAGTTTCCTGTAATTGTAAGAATATGTAACTTTGAGCAATTTTCACATTTTTTTTCCAGTCAGTTTTTAGGAAACAAAAGTGAGTCTTTACCACAGAGCTGGCTATCATGTCAAATAGCACCAAAGACCCAGAGTTCTTTCTTCACAAATGTGACAGTCACGAAAAAATTTTCTTTGATACCCATTACATTTTCTTTAAATTATTCCTCTGAGGAACTCTGAAAAGAAACTGTATTATTTCACTCCACTTCATTTCCATCACAACAGCCCTGTGACATAGACTGTTTTCAGAACAATGAGCCCAAATTCCCAATATAGATTTGAATCCTTAACGCATTTTTTTCATCCTGAGTAGAAGCTAAACCAGCTCTACCTTTCCAAATTTTAAATTTCATTGATTAGTTAATAGCAGTTCCTGAAAGAAACTTAAATTGTAAGGTTAATCATAACCAAGACAAAGTGATGTACTATATGTGACTTATGGCTTTTGTTTCTCTTTGATCAAATATTATTCCTCTGTGTTCAAATGAAATGTTTTGAGAACTCTCTCAAAAGTGATCCCAGAGCAAACACTTTATCTCATAAGGCTATGTAATTTATCTCAGAATGAAGACCAGCACATTTTCCACTAGGCTTGATCCTGTCTTTTTATATCAGTTTCACACATCGAAGATTTAAATGTACTTTCAGATGTCGTATAACAGGGTTCCCAAAATAATTTCCCTTTGGATATCAAAGACTATACTTCCCAGAATTCATAGCCAATGAAACTGGGGGAGAAAGTCCTATCTTTTATTAGTCCTATCCAGCAAGACCAATGAAGAGAGATGATGAGAGCTGCAATCCAGCAGCACCTAACATCTCATCCCATGTTTTCTCTTTCAAATTAAAAGCTCTTCCTACTGAAAAGAAATATTGAACAGAAACCCAAATTTTATATTAAAAGAAATAAAGAAAAACGTTTAGAAAAGAATGTTAGTATAGTTCATGAACCTACTGGTTGCTTTCTCACAGTAATGAAAGGAAGTCAAATCCTGCCATTAAGATGACAAAGATTTTTTTCAAAAGGTGTAGGCTTCAAGCAGCTTCTTTTTCTGCTCTGAGCCCATTACTAAAATGAAATATTGATTGATCATAATTCTCAGAAGGCCAACATTTCCATCTGATTTGAATTGGATACTGCAAAACCACTACATGATGTATTGCCAGCAAAAGTATACATACCCAATTTTGAAACAGATGGTCTTCCACAATTAATTTGCCACCTTCAAGAACACAGGATGTCAATTAAATTAATAGAAAATGCAATATTAGATGCTGCTGTCTTAAAATAAACTGAAGGTCCTGTTCCCCCCTCCCCTCAGCATAAAAACTTGTACCATCTAGTATACAACTGCAGCTTCAGTTTCATTGGCACTCAGTCAATCATGCCCTTTGTTTCAAAAATTGTCAGATTCAAAAGCAAGTATCACTGTTATGCACTACCAAAGCAAGATTAGGTTAGAATTCAATGGCAACATGACTGTTTCACTGTCTAGTAACAAAACCAATTTATTTTCATAACGTATGTGTATGAACTGATATGATTTGATTCTTTAAACAAAAATGCCATATTATTTGCTCAAAGTTTACTTTTTTCCTTTTTCTGCTAATTAATATATTGTACAGAAGACAGAATGACATTTTATTCTTCCTTCTTCAAATGGTAGTTGGAAGTTTTCTTGAATCTTTTCAGTTTCCATAACCCACTGAGTAAGTAAGTAGGTAGCTAAATAGATAAATATCTATTTTAAAAAACCTTCATTTCCCCAAATTTTTAGACCAGTAAAGATAACCAGTTGAACTTCCTTCTTTCTATGGACAAAAATCCTTCCAAAATGTTGATTATAATCATTCTCACTTTTTCTACTATTTTATTTATTTATTTATTTATTTAATTTTATTTATTTATTTTAGACAGAAATGTGGGATTTCCAGAAAATGTTCAAAAAATGTTCCTATGGATTCCACCCAGCACAGTCATTTCAGTTACCTAGATCTTGTACAAGTATTTGGTCTTCATTATTTGGCATGAAAAGCATTACTTCTAGCCTAATTTACAGGGTTTGATCAGTATATAACGCCAAACTTGCCTGAAATGGAAAAATTATCTCATTATCTGGATAGTGAGATGGGCAACATATAAATTTCATAAATAAATAAATATATTTCATTTTAGGTACCTTACCATAGTGGGTGAAGAACTATATAATGCAGTTTTCTGAGGAAAAGACATGATCCATTTTACAGTTTTAAAAACTACTTTTTAAAAGCAAAACTATTTTAGGAGCATAAAAAAACTTTGTTTCATATACAGCAAATTTATGGTCCCAGTTCTTATGACATTATAATTAGAATTTAAGAAGCCACCTGATTTTCTTTGATGAGGCTACCAGGAAATAGTTTTACAAGACTAATCTATATCAACTAATTTTCAAGCAATCTCTTCAGCACAATAATTATGAGAACTGGACTAATTTAGTTTTAGCTACAGGTTTAACTGTATCTACAGTGGTCATTCATTTTTTCCCCCAGCTTTTTATGTCTATGAATGTCATAGAACTCATATTGTTCTATGACATTCAAAAATTTCAATTTGTTTTTCAATTGAATTGTACAGCTTATATATTATATGAAAGGTGGAAAAAATTCTGAAGTGATTATCTTGGTTTGATTATTTTACATCTCAAAAACCTGGCATTTCAACAGGGCATGTAGATTTTCTATAAGGTAAAGGTAAAGGTTCCCCCGCACATGTGTGCTAGTCGTTTCTGACTCTAGGGGCCGGTGCTCATCTCCGTTTCAAAGCCGAAAAGCCAGCGCTTGTCCGAGGACGTCTCCATGGTCATTTGCCCGGCATGACTAGACGCCAAAGGCGCACAATTTTCTATATCCACTGTATATTCAATTTCCATTCACATATAACATTTTGGAACTAATATAGAAGTACAGACTAGAACTGGTTTTCTCTTGAAATACATTTTCATTTTTTACCTTTCTTGCCACAGATGTTAAGTGAATCACTGAAATTGTTAAATTAGTAACATGGTTGTTAAATGAATGTAGCTTCCCCATTAACTTTGCTTGTCAGCAGGTGATCACATGACCCCAGAACATTGCAACCATCATAAATATAAATCAGCTGCCAAGCTTCTAAATTTTGATCACATGACCATGGGGATGCTGCATTGGAGAATACTGAATCTTGAAAATCTTGATCTATCTGTAGTGGCTTAAAAAGAATACACCATTTCATTACAAATTAGGCCTTACTATAAAATGTAATGGGACGCGGTGGCTCAGTGGGTTAGGACGCTGAGCTTGTTGATCAGAAGGTCAGCAGTTTGGTGGGTCGAATCCCAAGTGCTGCATAACAGAGTGAGCACCTGTTACTCATCCCAGCTTCTGCCAACCTAGCAGTTCGAAAGCACGTAAAAATGTAAGTAGAAAAATAGGAATCACTACAGTGGAAGGGTAATAGCGTTCTGTGCACCTTTGGCGTCTAGTCATGACCACAGAGACGTCCTCGGACAAGCGCTGGCTCTTCAGCTTTGAAACGGAGATGAGCACCCGGCCCCTAGAGTTGGAAAAGACGAGCACGCATGTGCAGGGGAACCTTTACCTTTTACTATAAAAGGAGACTTACCTCTGTATTATAAACATCAAAAACATAATGAAAGCATTCTATGCATAAGTATTTCCTCATGTTTATGAGATCCTGATCCAAGCTCAAAGAATCAAAATAGAGGAAGCCTGACCATATGATATCTAGATAAGCCAATGGTTTATCCATACTTAAACATTTAATGTACTACATATGTATGATGCATGAATAAAGCTTGAGACTAGAAAATGCAATGACAAACCATTTCAATATTGTTGCCAAGAAAATTACAGAAATTGCCCATGAAACCACTAGGAATCAAACTCAACTGGAAGGAGATTTTACCTGTAATTAACTGTTTGACATTCCTTTAGGTAATTTTTTATAGCACCATTGTTTTACATAGTGTGGGGGGGAGGCGCTATTCCCATGTGGATATTTGAGTGAGTTCAGGGATGATGGCAAATAGATGCCCATTACAACTTGGAATACATTCTTCAAAAAAAAATCAGGCCTCATTTCCTTGCATTAAAAGTTGTATTCTGAAATCAAACTGGCAATTAAGTATCCAGGTAGCCTGTAACATGATATGATACCCAGATCTCCATATCATTTTTGACATTCTTTAGGGAATTGACTGCACAAATACATCAAAAACCTTAAAAAAAACCAGAAGAAAACCATAATTGAAAAAACATTATAAAGAAACTACACAAACAGAAAAATCTTTAATGCAGAGTGCTTAGAAAAATACAATTAAATGCTTCATTTATGCCATACAACATAATCCAAATTCTAGTAAAAAGAACACTTGGAGCTTTATTTGTTAGAAGATGAATACAAAAGGTAAATGGCAAAAATTCATTCAGAGCACATTAGCCCTCCCAGTGACTTCACAATAAAATGCTACTGCTACAATACCCTGAATATAGATTCAAAATGGTCTCTGCACACATTTTATGCAGATTAATACAAGCACATAATAAAAGCACTGGTTGAGTAAGCATGAGATCTAGATTCTACACATAAGAGTCTGTAAAAGCACATGATGGTTAATAAAAATAAACAGTGCAAAAAGATGACAATATGGGTCAAAAGATTCTTCCATATATTTGTAACATTCCCTAAAGGAAAAGAAACTATGTGTATGTTCCTGAGTTTTGTAACTAACTCAATGTCACACTTTTTATATAAGGAGAGCAAAAGGTTTTGTTCCTCAGCAGCACTTTTCTTCAGAAAGAAAAAGAAGTGTTTTGATTTGTGAAATACAGGTTGAAATGAGGATTAATACCATAAACAGCAATGTAGAGGTTGCAGCTTTCAAAATCAAGAACTGAATGTTTGTGGCTTTTGAGTTGCAGATATCTAGCCTAAAAAGCACTTGGAAGAATGAAATTATATTTAAATAGGTTTAATCCTCATGATTGCAGAAATAGTGCAGGATCAGAAAACAGTGAAACTCAGTGAATATGCTAATTTCATTAGTGCGTTTTCATTTTTAGCTCCATTATCAAGGCGATATAGATTTTTTTAATATTTGAGAATAATAAATTGGCATTAGACTATGCAAAAGGAACAAGTCCACCAATTCCATCATCCACTAAAATCAAGACAATAATATGTAGGTTATGTTTCTTATACAAATCCAGATTAATCTTAGCTTTCAAATGCATTATAGGCCCACAAAGCTAAATAATTTTTATCCCTGCACTAAAAGTAACAGAACATGTAATAGAACTGTACACTTACTTTATTTAAATAGCACATGTTTTATGCTATTTATATAAATTTAAATTTTCCCATCCTTTCTTCTGATTCATTTAAATGTATGAGCAACTTTAAATGCATCATCCTTTTAACAGAATTAATGAGAACGTGCCATGGCAGCCATGGCTACCATAGTGTTCAAAACATCTTTTTTAAATTCTGAAAGTAACTAGAATAAAGCCTCTTCCACACATAAAGCTAGAACAACATTTTCTGTGAATGAATGAGTACTCATTATTTAGTTCTGAATCCCTGATTTAATAAAGCCTTTGGCAAAAAAGAGCTTCAAACACTTTCTATTATGCAGATGGAATGAACACATCATCAAAGCTTCTGCTGCTAGAAACAGAAAGGGTGCATCAAGTGATTCTGGCCATTCTAGAATGTAAAGAATTTTAATGACAGGTTTTTATCACATTGAATGTTATTCAAAATTACAAAGGGGGGGGGCTGAAATCAAAACTTTACAATTTATACTATTTTCCCTGAGATATGAGTGAGAAAAAAAATAAGTTAAAATGGAGGAGGAGGAGGAGGAGGAGGAAGAGGAGGAGGAGGAGGGTTTACACTGCAATTTGCTATAGAGGTAAAACTCCAAAGAAAAGAAAAGAAAAATCCATAAAATATATTCATTACATTCATTATACAGAGGACAAAACTAATTTCTGCTTAGTACTGTTTACACACACACACACACACACACAGACACACACACACACACACACACACAGAGAGAGAGAGAGAGAGAGAGAGAGAGAGAAGTGTTGATAAGATTTATCATCTATTTGAACAGGAGTAAATCCTTTTTGACAATAAGAAATGTTATTTTTAGAACTAATATTAGGAAAAACAAGGTTAAAGGCCCTTTGTATACAATCTGTATATACCAACATGTTTACAATATAAGGAGCACATTGTAAGTTTTGAGCCCTTGGAAGTTCCCTGTTTAAGAAACTGATAACATACATTTTTTAAAAAATCACACTTTTTGACTTCATTGATTAGTGTCATTTATTATTTTGTTTTCCAACATTATTTCAACATTTCTGAAAGTAGGAACACACAATTTGCTCTAGCCACAGTTTCTGTTTCTTCCATATGTGCATTAAAATCATGTTTTCATCTTGCTGTTTATAACTGTATAATCACATCAACATTCCTTTTACCCAGTCTTCCAAATGAATAATTCCAAATATTCAGCCAGTTTCCCAATCACCATTATTGGAAGCATATTATTGCATATATGCAAAAGAAACAGTGCAATGCCTCTACAAAGACATGATAAAGTTGGTGGGAATTTATGATGAAAGCTAACAGACCAAGAAGGCTTTAAATGAAGGACCTGTTGATTAACTGAAAAACAGAACAAAATTTAAATAACCAAAAATGCCAATTCAGTCATGCACACAATGCCATGACATTTTTACTATGTTTAATGTGCCAAATCACTCATGCATATGATTTAACTGAAAGGACTAAACATTCAGATTGCAAAATGTGGAATTCAGTATGCAGGAGCATAAAGAAGCTACGTAAATACCCATTTCAAAATTGGGAGAAAATTTTATGATAAGAGCTGGAACGCAACTAGGATAGAGAACTAATCACAGCCAATTCTCTTACAAGTTAGAACAAGGAAATCTATCCTCCTCTAATTAGTACTCCGTTGACACAAATTAAGTGAATTAAAATAACAATATTTTATTACAATTATTTTTGATATATTGAATTAACCAGAATATTTCTTACAATCAATATAAAAATTTCCAACACAAAGGAACAACAAAACCTTCCTTCGTTCTACTCCCAATATCTCAAAATATGTTATCATGGGGGACTCAGGCTCCAGACAAGTAGCCTGTAATGTAAAACAAGGGCAAGCTTTTGGCTCTGCACATTTTCTGACTAATACTGTGGTACACTGCTTTCATGACGATGTGTAACATATCAGCTAAACTAACAACACATTTGCTGCACACCATTCAATATAGTTTTTTTTCATAATGTCATATTTGTTAGATAATGTGATCTTTGAAAATAAAGAATTAAATAAAGAATATATAGAATTAATTCTACATATAAGGAATAAAGAGCCTGTTTTACATACAGTCAAAAACAGAGACTTTAATCTTTCACAAGTTTTCTCAAAAAATTATTAAACAGCAAATGGGATATGACATTTACCATCCTGAGCCTACACATCCTTACACACAAGCATGGTAGTGTTGGGCGGGGGTTGCACAAGTAAATGCAGTCTACAAAAATCCAAATGACCAGCAAATTGTAGTAAAGTCTATTCTGTATATCTTTGGTGTCATCTATGGTTTGTCTGAATTTTTGCAGCCCAGATCTGATAGGCCTAACATGGAAAATTGGGTCCTTCTGCTCTATAAAGAGATTCACTCAGAGTACATAATGCATAATGTTTACTACCGTCGTAAAAGCATGGGATTTATTAAAAAGAAAGTTTAATTTTCTCCCACTTTCTAGGCATATAAATTTATATACTGTAAAATTTATTGAGTTTTTCTCTGTGAAGGGAATAAAAAGTGAACATTAATCACTGGTTGATTGATTGATTGATCATTTGCCATCAAGTTGTTGATTTTTAATGACCACATAGATTTACAGGTATATTATATATACCAATTTGTATCACAGAATCAGAGGGCTGGAAGGTACTTAGAGGTCTATTAGTCCAACCCCCCTGCCCAAGGCAGGAGTCTTTATACCATCTCAGACAAATGGTTGCCCATTTTTTTTCTGAAAACCTCCAATCATGGCACACCCACAACTCCCTGAGGCAAGCTGTTCCTCTGATAATCATTCTTACTGCAGGAAATTCCTCCATATTTCCTAGTTGAATCTTCCTCTGACAAACCTCTACCCATTGCTTCCTGCCCTGCCCTCAGGTGCTATGGAAAATAAATTGATGCCCTCTTCATAGCCTATTACAACTTTCAGGAGAAAGAAACAACATTTTCAGTGTATATCACACACTCAAAAAAGAAAAGCTGAAAGAAGGAATATGCAACCTTAGGCCTGAGGGTTCTATTTCTAAAAATCCATCTGAAATAACAGTATCATATTTTGGCTTTATAAACCAAAATAATTCCATAGAAGACAAACACTTTACATATATTTTTCTTCTGTATGAAGCTCATCCATATCCAGGAAACAAGTATACAAAAGGGCTACCAAAATGATGACAACTGGTATAATAATAGATACTTATAACTGTCACCCTTTGCTGTCATTTTGTCCATATTTTTGCAACCCAAATCATTATTAAATGTGAAGTAGTGAGGTAGTAAGGATAATATTTATTTTAATTAAGGGAGAAATATATTTCCAGTGTAGCATACAATTACTTTATTAAGAAGGAAAGAAAATGACATTAATAATCTATCATTAAGCAGAGGTCATTAATTAGCCTCAGTACAAGAGAATAAAAATGTATTAAATGTTTGAAAGGGAAAGAAAGTTTGCACCAAAACACCAATGATATTGGCAAACAGCAAAATGCTTTTCAAAAATTATCTACTGATTTATAGAATTGATAGCGAAGATTGTTGTGGTACATAAATGAAATGAGAGATTTCACGATAAGAATATCACATT
Organism: Vipera berus; assembly: GCF_964194415.1. Lineage (NCBI taxonomy): Eukaryota > Metazoa > Chordata > Lepidosauria > Squamata > Viperidae > Vipera > Vipera berus. Next base: position 32,765,275 of record NC_138204.1, read on the forward strand.
CTATCATGGTATAAATCAATTATGTCAAAATTTTAGGATGCTTGAAACAGATCTTCCTGAACAAGCTGGTTTGTTCACTGAATCAAAAGTATTAATTAGCCTAAGGAAAACAAATGTGAATGTCTGCTATACCCTCCATTTCAACTATTTATATACGTTGTATTCCACACAAATTTCCTCCTGCAGAATTTCTCTCTACCCACTCACAAAAGAAGAAAAATCACTGTCTAGAAGGGGGGGGGGAACCCTATATACTGACCTTGTCTGAACTGAAAACTGTAAGCATAGTTGGAACTATATGAAATCACACAAAAAAACCCTCTATGAAATCATTAAGACCTAACACTGATTTGAAGAAAACTTACATTTTTTAGAAAAAATACTTTCAGTCTTTCAACTTAAAAATATGTTTTGAGTTTTTTCATGTTTGATCTCCTGGATAATATGGGGAAAAAAGGAATTGTTAGGCCTGCCTAATCCATTTCTATCTTCTCCAAGCTAGCATTCTTTTAATGATAGCAATTCAAAACTGCCCCTATTCATTCTAAACTGCAATGTAAGGAAAGGCAGAATCCAGAACTACAAACACAACTCATTTTTGTCTTTTTATTCAGGTCCCACTGAAATTTAATTTTTCTTAAGCTTCAAGTTGAAATGCTCCTTCAATTCTTACTATTCAAGGACACCTCTCCTTTCCTAACAAACTACACTTCTGTATTCTCTGGCTTTCTCAAATTTAAAGACCTTTGGCATGGAGCAATTCACTGACCTAGCTGTGAAACCTCCTATCTTGAAGGAATACAGGTAGACAACCTGTGGCCTTCAATTTGAATCAGGTAAGAAGAAAAGGGGAAAAGGGGGGGGGAAACAGGCAAGGGAATCAAAACAAAGCAATCAAAGAAGATGGAAGCAAGAGGAAAGCTTTCAGCAAGTTATCAGTTTAGAACTCGTGAAAAACCCATCTATCTTTTCCGTGGAAGTCTTGCAGATGAAGAGGAAGAGAAAAGAATAGCAGAAAGAACCTGGGCAATTCATCTACTTTTGGCTCTAGCCCACCCACAATAACAGGACCTCTTAGATTATCCCGAAGGGAACAAAGCCCTTCAAAATGAAACTCTCTTCCTCTGTTTTATAGTCAGTGATAACATCTTTGTAGCACACAGGGCAAGGCTGAGAAAGAAAAAAAATTTAGATACTGCTTCAGCTGCAGTCCTTTTTTCTTTGTGCACCAGAGTTTACTATGATAGAACTTTTTTGCATGGTCTCATTATGTAAATAAAATTTGAAAGAAGTGGAATAAAGTAGAATAATAGTACAAATTCAGCATGTGTATGTGTATGCGCATGCGCGAGCACACACACACACACACACACACACACACACAAACACACTACTGTCTGTATTTTATTTTCTCTCTTGTTCTAAGATCCTGGTAACAGTGGCAACAGCAGCACCTCGTGGCAGAGGTCAGAATTTTGTATATGATCATTTGCATCTTATCAATCAAACTTGAACTTAGCTTTATCAGAAAAACTGACAAAAGAATTTTCCAAGATGAGGTAGGTCTCTTTAGCACTACAGGAAATGACGATCCTAAAAAGATGGATTAAAGGAAAATGTCTTTATGCTAATTGCAACAAGTGTATTCCCAACATGTGGAAGATGATTTTAGATCCCCGAGAACCCTTTTCCATGGGGCCTACGAGTTTCTTGTGAAGTGATTCACATTCTGTCTCTTCTTTGTATCAGCAATTACAATTTTTGAGGTTTATATTATAACTTCTCAGGTGCAGAAATATCTTGGTATTATATCTTGAATCTACAGTGCTTGAGCTCAAAAAGTATTTGGGGGGGGGTTTCTGCAAATTGCTATTGTATAAATTTTAAGTTGTTTTTTTCTGTCAGCAACTGATTCTTTGTTAAACATGTTTAATATTTTAGTAAAAAAAGGATACTTAAATGTATTTCAGAAATAACTGTTTACTGTAATATATAAACTGATACATGTTCAGTAACGCTTACATTTCAGATTAATTAGAAATTTTCAAGGGGATGGGAGAGATCAGCATCAAAAACCTATGCTATTTTGAAGAACTTATACCATACAAACAAAACAACTGCCCTTCTACTGAGACACTACAACTTTCATTACTTTTATGAAAGCACCTGATTATCAACAACAGCAACATTTTCATGATTAATTAAATAATCCAAAGTTTCAGTTGAATTTTTATTAAATATTTACAATACTGTAATTCTCAACCTGAAATGATGGCTATTCATATGAAGTACTGACATTCTGATTATGTTCACCTCTTTCTCCTGTCTATTGAAGGGTTATTGCCTAAAGCACTATACACTCTCAAGTATCCCTGGGCAAATTTTGGGGTTTTTTTTCCTCTTTCTCTCCTTCACACATTAAAAGAGTAAAAGGTAAATCTAGATTAGTAAGGTTTTTGTGCTGTATTTTAGATTTTATGAAATAGTCATAAAACTGTCCAGTTAATATTTAACAGGAATAATTGTGGGAATAGGAAAAACACAACAGAATAGTCTGACAACCATGAGCCAAGAATTTGAATCCTGTGTTAGGGAAAATGTTAATCACGAGCACATAAAATGGTTTAGGTTCTAACCAGAACATACTGTACAAAACGAAATCCAGGTCTGCAGTCTTGCCAATATGCTGATCCCTTTCAGCAAGACAGAAATTTATTCAGAAAAAAAAATACTCACCCTAAAGTATTCCTCCTTTAGCTTATACATTTTCCATCAAGAACCATAGCCAGGCATGGAAGGAACACACTTAAAACCAAGCAAGACACTCCACCACCCCCCCTGCGCAAAAAAATACATTTCTTCTAAAAAGTCCTTATCAGAATTTTAGCTATTGGTTTATTTCCCCTCCCACTTATAGCTGTATTTACCAAAAAATTTTAAAAAAATGTTTTCAGGGGTCTGAAGTGACTTCACAACCAACAACTAACTGCCCCTCCTCCTCCTTCTCCTCCCACCCTCACTCATTCACCCTGTACACTCGCTTTTGCTTCCAAGATGGGAAAGACTTTCAGCCTTAAGCAGGCAGTTTTGGTGCTGCTAAGTAAAGCAATTTTGAAATTCCCTCCTGCAGGATGCAGCCGCTCGCTTGCCACCTTCAACACTTAGCGTCCCAGAGGAAAAGAAGTTTTCAACACCGTTAACGTTAGGTTAGGTTGGGTTGGGTTGGGTTGGGTTTGAGCGAACTGGCTTTCTTTTCGCCTTCAAGTTTGGCCCTTCGGCCGAAATCCCGGGCACCGGATTTCGGGCTCCTGTTTGCGAAAGGCGGCGCCTTTCCCCCCAATATCGAGAAGCTGCCCGTCTCAAGCTGGGCAAAGGGCTCCCCGGAAGGTCGGGCTCAGAAGTGCCATTAAATCAACTCCTTGCACTACCCTGGCGGGGAGGAATAAGCGATAAGTCCCGGGCAGTGCAAAAGCGGCAAAGTGCAAGCCCCCCCCCGGCCACCTCCGCCGGTGCGGGGCAAAGGGGCAGCAGTCCCGAAAGGGAGACGCGGAAGGGGAGGTGGGGGTGACGATGGGGAGCAGAGGGGGGGGCCGAGACTTCGTCCAGACAGCACCGTCCTCAGCCGCTCGCATCCTCCACCCCTGCCCAGGCGGTTTGCACCCGTCCCTCTCTCCCTCCGCCCCTCGTTTACCTTGTTGCAGTGGTAATAGTCCAGGGGGCCCAAGCAAGGGGGGTCGGCCCCGGGCAAAGAACCAACGGCGGTGGGGGCGGAAGGGTAAAACCTAACGTCCATGCCGGGACCGTGCGCTGAGGAGGAGAACGAGGTGGCGGCGGCGGCAGCGGCGGCAGCGGCAAGAGGAGGCTCCAGGGGGCATGGAACCGGCTCCTCCGGCGGCGGCTGCTCTGCCTCTGGCTCAGGGCGGGCGGGAGGAAAGGGGAGGAGAGGCGGGGAGAGGGAGAAGGGGAGGGCGCGCAGCCCAGAGCCAGCTCCTCTCGCACTCTATTGTTCCAGGCACCGAGGCAGGGGGTGGGGGGAGGAAGGAGGGGGAAGGGAGAGCGCCCGGGACCTGCTCGGGCTGGGCTGGGCTGGGTCAGCCTCTCCTTACAGCCTTTCGGGCCGGCGCTGGGACCGCCACAAGGCAGTTCCGAATACACGCGCCGCGCTCGGGACTTGCCCTGCCCCGAAGGCGCCGGGAGCTGGCAAGCCAGCAGGAGAGAGGGCCCGACGCGTAGGGCAGGTCCCTAGGAAGAAGAGTGAGCTGGGAAAGAAGAAAGTGATGGGTTTTCCTTTTCCCCTGCCCGGAAAGGCAAGGCTCGGAGGACCGCCGCACGCGAATTAGAAGTGTCCCCAGGGGAGAAAAGAACCAGACTCGGGGGTCGCACGAGAAAAGGGGAGCACATCTCTTGTTGCGGATTTGGACTCCTCCTAACTCTGTATGGAAATGTGGTTTGGTGGTCAGGGTTTCCCTTTGTGCCGACCTGCCCGGAGTAAAGACTTCAAGGAAGGAAAGCAAAGTTGGTCGTCGGAACGTGACCCTGCTAACCTGCCTATGCATCCACCAAGTTTTCTGCTAAATTCCAAGATAGGGTTCAGGCCTTCTCCCGAAAAAGTAACGGGCAGTCCTGTTTTGCAGAGAAACTGAGACTCAACTTTTCCACACGCCCCCCTCCTCTTCGCTTTTTTCTCCCGTGTGCCCCTATATCACGAAGCAGAATCATTTCTCTGCATTGTTTCACTTCGCTACTGCAGGTGACAAAAGGGTGGACTAAGCTTAGGATCCTTTCTCAACGTTTCAGAAAGACGTGCTACCAAAGCTTCAGCTTTGTCAAACTTCCCTACCAATCCATAAGAAAGTGGGTTGGAATAAAACACCCATTTTTCCAATTAGATTTTCTTGCAATGCACAATTCCTCCAGGTTTATTTAGTATATATTCTCATTCTCTTCCAAGGAGTTATCAGTGGCATAGAAAGGATTTTTCCCATGCACTTATCTACTTGCCTGTCCTTACAACAGGCCTATGAGGTTATGCTGAAAATTGGCAGCTGGCCCAAGGACACCCAAAATCTAAATGGTTTTGTAGAAATTTGAATCTGACTCTCCCCAATCCTAATCCAACATGACTGTCTGGACCAGATTTTAATCATCCATTGAGTAAATCAGTCTTCATCAGGCACTCTATCCAGACATGCCAAAAGAATATTGTTGCATCTTAACAACCAACAAATTGGAGCATGAGAATTATGCTGCATGTAATGTGCTGACTTTTTAAGAGCCACAAGACTTTTTAATATTTTTGTTGCAACAAGGTTTTGTGGAAACTGAAGACAGAAATGATACATCTTCAATATATAAACTTGCCAGGAAAGGGGGGGAGTATACAAACCTTATTCTAGTGCAGAAACAGGAAAGCTGATCATTTCTTAATTATAAGCTTTTTTACAACATAGCACTGTAATATTAAAATTCGGCCTGTATCTCGGTATAATCCAACATTAAAGAGACACAGTACGATAATGCAAAATAAATTATATGAAATCTGTGTTCGTCCCAAATGACTTTTTTTTTGAAAAAATAGAAGTGTATAGGTTTGTTTATTTTATATTCTGCATCAGAAAAACAATACCAGCTCAGAATATACTAGCATCACAATATCTATAGGTTGATGATAATGATTTTATATGGAAGGTTTTTTTTTATAATTTTAGGTACTGATGAATAAAATCTGTTTTTCATATATATGTACAAAAATTGTGTTCTCTAGTATTAACTGAAGATCACTATTCTCAGATTTTTATAATCATATATTATTTGGAGTATAAAATAATGTCAAACTTTCCAAAGGGCAAGATTATATTGAACATAGCAATTATTAGAGAAATAGTTACTTAAAATATTTTTACTTTATTCTTTTGCCCAAAATACTATTACTTAAAATATTTTTACCTTATTCTTTTACCAGAATTCTTCTTATGATTAGGTGGAAACATTCAAAGTAGAGAACAAGGATGGAATTACGGTAGTATTGTTTTCCATTCCTGCCTTGGATACATATTTATAAAATAGTTACTTCTTAATAACAAAGGACAGAAAGAACCTCAGGCTTCTCAAATGAAAGGGCCCGTAGATAGCAAATACTTTACAATCTGAAATAATAACGGCAATAACAATAAGATGGGAGAGCTGGATGGATGGAATAATTGTAGAAAATGGACCTGAATGTTTCAGTACAGAAACCACTCAGTTTACAGACTCAGAAAGTTGTAGTCATACTGGGAAGTCATCAACCAGAAATGGATAGCTATAGGAAGTAAAGGACAAAAATATCATACTGAAGTAAGAGTCACATTCTGCTGTTGAATAACCAACTTTTACAATTGTTTTGTACAGGACATGGCTTAGTTCAGTAACTGATCTGTAGTTCTTTCGAAAATATGGTACAGACCAGGGGTATCAAACTTGCAACGTCACGTGACGTGTCACGACATATCACGACTTTTTTGCCATTGCCAGCAATGGGGTGGGCACAGTTTTGCTGTGATGCATCTGGCCTGCGGGCTAGCAGTTTGACACCCCTGGTATAGACTTAATTTGAGACAAAGTCAACATAAAACAATACAGTAGTTCTAGTGAACTCGTGCTTGCATTTTCATTATGATGGAAGAGATTTTACTTTCTTGAAACAAATATGATGCTCATACACTGAATCCATGAACTGCATTATACAATAATTTAAATCTTCCTAGACAGGCAAGAAATAGAAAGTAAGTTCAGTGAGGAAAGGTGGCTAAAAATAAATAGGAAATACAGAAAAGACTTTTTTGGGATGGAGGAGGAGGGGATATGAATGGATACTGTAGAAAAATAATGGGAAAAGAGACTACAGTGTTATGTTGGGGGGGGAAGTAAGAGAAGATATAGCTATAATTCTACTAGATTAGGAAAGATACTAGGGAAACAGCAGAAATAAAGTGAATGTTTATTTAAGAAAAAGTTTGTGCCATAGGAAGCATAACAGCTGTTTTGCTAATCCTTGATATTGACCATATCAGTTGCAGAAAACATACACAAGGGAGACTGGGAATAGCTATAGGAAGCTAATCCCAGCTCTATTATGTTAGCATTTTATAGTAACTTTTCTTTTTACTAAGCTAGAACTGTAATGTATTTAGAGATTGAGGAAACTAATCTTAAACATTGAATCACTTCTTTAGTCGTTTGGTTTAGTCATTTAGTCCTATTTCTATTAAGTGATAGATGCCTTTGTATGTTTCAGATTGCAACTAAATCTACAAAACAAAACCCTACCTTCCTACTTTAAAACATTCATAGTGCCTTTAAATCATTTAAAACAATCTTAAAGGTAAAATCCAAAATGAAGAAATATGATTTCTAAAAAATGTGTGCGGGGGTATGTGTGTGCGTGTTTCAGTCAGAAGGATGATTGATGTTGAATCTGTAGTAGTGTTCAACTATGCCATAATGATAAACTGGCGCAAATTAATGTACTCTTAACAATACAATAGTACAAATTAATATATATTTCTGTTTAAAATAAGTACTTACCCCTCCCAGTAAAAGCTATGGATATCAGCCAATGTCATGTGGTTTTAGTGGCTTTCAGCTTAATTTTAAAAGGCAAGCAACCAACTGTAAAAGCTGTGCATTTTTCTGGTAATATCTTTCATTTCACTTTAGAATTTGAAGTAAAGAGGATGTTAGTATTGATGTTATTTTCTTTTGCCAATCTCACTGCTGAGACATCTCTGGCTGCTCACTCTTCCAGTCTGAAAGCGTCCCAAAGGAGGAATTCCCTCTTGACTTTTTCTTATGGGATTTAATTGAAACTTGGAAACTCGGAGAGTCTGGTTAGATGGTTGCACAATTAATGGCTGGATATTAGCCAGATTCTATCCATAGGAATAACATCTGCCTGTTGCAGGATCTTGGGAAAGATTTGGTAGATAAAAACACAAAATCCAGTCTGAACATCTGGCTGACTATGCAACAAATTATAAATTTATTAAATGTATGTGCTGTCCCATTTAAAGTGACTCCCAGGAATGTGTCTGGAATACTCCTATCCTTTGAAATAATTCCTCAAACATTTGCTTATTGAGTTGAATGAAAGCTGTGGAAGTCTAGCACTTGAAGCATTATTGTTTTTTTAGAATTCTAACCTTTAATTTCATTTCATTTTTTTTTGGGGGGGGGGTTGGCCCTATATTTTATTTATCTATATAGGTATTTTATTACTTATTCACCAAGAGCTGTTAGTATAACTGAAACAATAGTACTTGTTTTAATTTAAAACCAGTCTAAAGCCCTTGTCTAATACTTGATAATTAAATATTTAAACAATTAAAACTTAATGAGACTAATTAATATAATTAAACAAAGTACATTTTCTGATTTATTCTGAACTAATTTATGTAACAGTTGGTGATGAGCTTATCAGACATTTGCATAATGCAATATTATTGCATCAATTAAATATAATAAATGTAATGATTTTAGTAAATATATAATATAGGACCACTAGAGCTCCAAAGTTAACGATAGGCATTTTCTATATGAAACAGGATTCAATTTTTATAAAAGAAAAGGGAGCACATTTTATTACAATAAATAATTTCCTCAACTGATAAAAAAGACTTTTATAAATATTCAGTACATTTTTTATTTACTTTTTCAAATGTTTGTATTCTGCCTATTCACAACCCTATAGTCACCTTACAGTAATAAAACATAACTGAAATCACAATAAAAACCCATCACTACTGCTGACTTCATCGGGGTTCTCTATATTGAAGTCCCATGGAAAAGTATAATTTTTTCAGCTGTCTTAAATATGAATTGTTTTTTGGCTGAGTCTTTATTTCTTCCTTTTCTTGCCTTGTCCATTTATTTCTCTTCATTAGAGCTATTCAAATTTATTTAGTGATAAAAGAAAAAAGAAAAATAGGACAGAAATCATCTAAAGTAAAAACAATTTGGATATTTCTAGGTTTAATGAGAGAATTCAAGACTGTTCAATTGTCTCTAAATGAAATGAACGGAATGTTAATGTTGGCTGGGTCCTATTCTTAATTTTATATTAATTCAAAGGGTCTTTGGGTAGGAGTTTACTTATTTATTTATTTATTTATTTATTTATTTATTTATTTATTTATTTATTTATTTATTTATTTTATTATATTTATATACCACCCTTCTCCCGAAGGACTCAGGGCGGTGAACAGGGCACATATAAATAGAGAATACAAAAATTAAAAAGGATTAAATAATAGCCCAGATAAAAACAATAACAATATAAAAAACCCCATTAAAAAACCTAACATCCCCCATCAGGCCAGGCCAGCTTGTTCAAATAAATGGGTCTTCAGACCGCGTCGGAAGGAGCGAAGGTCCGGTGCCATCCGGAGCTCGACCGGCAGCTGGTTCCATAAAGCCGGAGCGCCCACAGAGAAGGCCCTCCCCCTGGGGGCCACCAGCCGACATTCTCTGACTGGAGGCACCCTGAGGAGGCCCTCTCTGTGGGAACGCACAGGGCGGAGGGAAGTTGACGCCGGCAGCAGGTGGTCCCTGAGGTACTCCGGACCCATGCCATGTAGGGACTTAAAAACCATTACCAGAACCTTATTTTCATTATGTGCTATGGATACTTTTTAATTGAGACAATGGAACTGGAATGGGGGTGGACATTATTCTTTATCATTATTAATGTCACAGTTGGAATCTAATGTTCAAAACTCCACAGATTCACACAAACAGTATTGGCAAAAGTATAGCACCAACAGTAATCATCCCTGGTGAAACAAATAATTAAATATGCTCCATTCCATAGTTCTAATCCAGCTGTCCTACTTCAACCCAACCCAACTGTTTATTTTTAAAATCAACCATCTCATCTGTCTTGTTCTTAAGATGATAAGGGACAAGGAATTGTTTTTTCATTTGGTTTTGACTTTTCTAAAATCTAAAATATTAGTTTTGAAATTATTATTTCTTTTATTTAGGATTCTAATTTCTTAGAAGCCTTGCCAGAATTGACTGATTTGTTTGCAGATCAAAGCTAATATTTTAAATAAGACAGAAAAAGTATAGATTAAATTAGTTATTTAGTTGTACTTGTGTCATTTATTTATTTATTTATTTATTTATTTATTTATTTATTTATTTATTTATTTATTTATTTATTAATTAAAAACTGGTCAATAGCCAAAGCTCTTTGGTAAACACAGTAATGATAAAATAGAGTCAGTTTTGGGCATATTTTGGCCAGTATTATACAAATGCAACAGTTTATTTTTATCCCAAGCATGTTCACATTATTCTTTGCAAATGAGAACATTTAATCTAAAGAGTAACTTGAAAACCAACATATTGCTGCCTGCAAGCTACTGACAAAGAAGTCCACGCTAGATCTGTGTATACTAGAATGTTCATTAAAAAAAAAATACAGTGAACATTTTGCTGAAAAAAGAGAAAATGTCTGTGTATAATATAAAAATGTGCTTTTGCCTACTTTGTTTTATAGAAGTGAGATTTGCATACATAAAAACACAGGTAACCCTCATTTAGGGTAAACAGCAACTCAGTCTTTTTGCAAAATGGTTGCTAAGTGAAACTGCAACTGGTTTATGATTTTACTTCAGTGTGCCTGTGCTTTGCCTGTGTGAGGATTTGTGATAAAGTTCCTTTTTCATCACCATCAAATCTATGAACCATCATTTAACAAGGCATTCACTAAATGAGGACTGCTTGTAAGTTAAGTGCAGTAAAAATTGGCTACTTACAAAGCTTGTATGGTTAAGGCAAGAAGTGATGGTCAAGAATAAATGGGTGCTGAATGAACGTGAAATTAAGCGAGGTGCTTCATACTGAGTGAATGAAAGGACTGGAGTACAAAATAAATATATGAAAGAAGAAGGAATAGATTGAAAGATAGAGGAAAACTAACAGACTGAACTGAGTTGTTGAAATCCTTAGGAAGAAGGAGGTGAGAAGAGCCAAAGGCAATTAATGATGTGATATATAGGCAAAGTGAAAGCAAAAATGGTTTGCAAAAGTAGAAAGACATGGAGCAGTATAGTAAATATTTTGGTATAAAGTTAAACTATCACTTCAGCTATTTTTCTTTCTTATTTATTTACTTAAAACATTTATATAGCCATGTATCTTGTATCAAACTCTGAGCAACTCACAACCAAACATAAAAACAGTTCTTTGTAGAATTAATATACTTATTTATATATTTTTAATTAAACCAAAAATATTAAAACCAGAATATATGGTATTTATTAACAACCATGGGTTTTAGCAAAATTCATATAGAATTGCAACAGTCCATATCCGTTCAGTATATGCCCTCTAATATTAACACCACTGTTTGTCAACATGGTGCTTTCAGACCTTCCTTGCAGCTATTTGTTTTCTTACTTTTTCATGTACAACAGTCAACAGAGAATATATATATATATTCTACTAAATCAGACTGATTCAGATGGATTGACAAAGACATGATGAATGTAGTTCTATGTACCTGATACAATTTACAATGTAATAAGTAGTGGATCAAATCTTTACCTTTGAATTATTACAAATGCAAAAATGGTGTGTAGTTGGTAATCTTTTATATCTTCCATCCAAATAGGATGTTGGCATTGTTTGAAAATGAAGTTTTATAAAAGCTTAGCTTAAGGAATGGGATATAAGAGACTAGGTTTTAGATCCCATGAATGGCAGCAGTGAAGGGAAGGGACTAGGAGTGCACCTACCCTATCAATCTGGTAGGGTGGCAGCTGTCCTTAGAGAGAGGTGGTCCCACAAATAACTTGGTCCCATGCTATATAGAGCTTTAGAAGTAATAATCAGCACCTTGAATTACAGGAAGGAAATGAGTCAGTGCAGCTAGGGCAGGGGTAGGCAACCTCGGCTCTTTTATGACTCATGGACTTCAACTCTCAGAATTCCTGAGCCAGCTGGCTCAGGAATTTTGGGAGTTGAAGTCCATGAGTCATAAAAGAGCCGAGGTTGCCTACCCCTGAGCTATGGCAACAGTAGTATAATGTGGGTAAATTTAGGGGCACCCATTACTGCATGCCAAGTTACTTCTAGGTTTCTAGCCTGATGCCCTAGCCTGTACACCAAACGCTCTCATAAATTATAAGCAGTGGAACTTACAAATTATTTTCCAAGCATTTAAGAAGAAAGAAAGAATCAAACTGGTCTCGATCAATCAGCATAAAGAAAGATTGCACTTTTGCTGTATGCCTTGCCTACTGTATACAGTACACAGTACAGGGAATGGCCATGGTAGAGCACCAGTTTTATGTTAGATCCCAAAGAATACAGGGAACAAAAAGTCTCTCAGAAAGCTGACTAGTGAATTATGGGAGTTGAGGTCCACACATTTTAAAGTTGCAGTGTTTGAAAAACACTGGTGTAGATGACAGGCTCCAAATCACTATTAAAACATAAGCAATAAAATGAAATTACACTATTTATTAATTATTCAAACATTAGCTCTATCTCTGTATAGTGGAAATCAGAAGTTCTTCAAGTTAGAGTGCAGCCCAGGAATGCTAATTTTAAACGGTCTAATCTTCATATATTTTTATGAATAGGGCCCTCCTACCTAAAATATATTTTGTGTTTAGAAACATACAACTTATTAATTTTCTAAAAGGCTGTTAAGAGATTTTCAAGGACCTGGGTATTTATTTTACTTGGATGTTTTGACTGTTTAATATACCAGCCTTAGCAATTGCCAGCAATTGCCTTGCTTTTGGTTCTGCAATAGAAATTTCCTTTCTTTGTTTAAACAGATCTTTACACAATAGGTAAGCGTCATTGTGTATGTATTAGACTGGTTGTGTTGTGAGATAATATGTAGTCAAAATAATGTTTTTCCTGTCAAATATTGAGTAGGCATCAATGGCAAAATGACAGGTGGTTTAAATAGCTGGCATTTACAATGATTTCATGAAGATGTTTTCCTTTTTTGGACAGGCATCAAAAACCTTGATTTGAAAGGAGAAGACTAATGAAATCTGTTTCGCAGCGCTACACAGTTTTATATTTGATTTTCACTTGGTACAAAAGAGTATGAAAATACGAGATAGATTTACTAGGTCATTTTAACAGCTCCTCTAGCATATGATTTTGCTTGTAATTTAGGATTATTTTGTTTATTTTAATATCTGTGTTCACGACTTTAAAGAAAATTTTAGCATAAAGGACAATGAAGCAATTTTTTTTGTGATAAGAAAGTGAAAAGATAGGAAAAATCTCACCTACTAAATGTTTGTATATTATTCTGCTTTGACAGGCACAAGAGCAAAGCTGGTGAGGAAAAACAGCAACTGCATTCTCACTGAAAATACTGTATGTTAATATAAAAGGTAACATCTCATACTTGGAGTAGGAATTAAAGTAGCTCATCTTCTGGTAACTTCATATCTTTTAGCAAATAAATTATTGATTAGGGTATCTATATATACATAGAAGGGCAATATGTGTCTTACATCCAGAGTGTGTGAGGACACCCAACTTATTCTCTAGTTGGTGGCATGCAGTACGTAGGCTTGAAAGCTATTCTTTAGATCAGTATTTCTTAGACCCCAATCAGGTCTTCTCAAAATCAAAATTGTTTCCCAAAAATAATTTTGGGAAGATGATGTTAAAATCCCACCAAATAGTCAGGCAAAGTAATAGCAGCAGTGAATGCATCAGTTTTAAATTTTAATAAGGTAAATATTGTTAAATATAATCCATACAATCAAGAGCTCTTTTGGCTTTGCCATAATTTTTAAATCTAGATTAACATTAAGTAAAGAGAAAGACAACCAGCAGCAAGGTGGATGGACTCAGTTTCAGTGGGTTTATGAATGCACTATTGGGAGACCTGAAAGAACAGGCTAGAAATAGATAGTCGTGAGCGGGGGGGGGGGAATCTGTCTTTGTGGTCTTTGTGGTCATTAGGGTCAAAAATGACAGCGTCAACTTCCCTCCGCCCTGTGCGTTCCCACAGAGAGGGCCTCCTCAGGGTGCCACCGGTCAGAGAATGTTGGCTGGTGGCCCCCAGGGGGAGGGCCTTCTCTGTGGGCGCCCCGGCTTTATGGAATCAGCTGCCGGTTGAGCTCCGGATGGCACCTGACCTTCGCTCCTTCCGACGCGGTCTGAAGACCTACCTATTTGAACAAGCCGGCCTGGCCTGATGGGGGATGTGCTGGGGTTTTTATTGGGGATTTTTATATTATTTTACTGTTTTAGCTCGGGCTCTTATTTAATTCTTTTTTAATTTTTGTATTCTGTATTTTTATATGTGCCCTGTTCACCGCCCTGAGTCCTTCGGGAGAAGGGCGGTATACAAATATAATAAATGAAATGAAATGAAATGAAATTGATGACATATAATCAATCATAATTTTTAAAAGTGGGAAGGAGTCCTGAGAGGTAAAAAAAAAGTTCAAGAACACTGCTTTGGATTGAATAGAATAGTGTGAAGATGCTTCAAGTAAAACCAAGCTTTGTTTCTACAGTGTTTTTAGTGTTAGCATGGAATGATGCATGGCATAGGTATAATTAAGGTCTAATCTTTTTTTTGTTTTGTTTTATTTAAAGGTATTCTGTGAAGAGTTTTTTTTTTAACTGAAGCTAGGATGATGGGCAGTGATACATCTATTTGTTGGTGTTTACTAGATTATAACATAGAATGAGAAGTATATGGTGAAGAAATCAATCTACATATCAATACCAAGGAAATGAGATTTAACAGATTGTGCAAACTATCACTCCATAGAAAGAGAAAGTGAGAGTATTTGATTTCTGAGGGCTTCCTCCAATCGTAGACACAAGAGAATACAATACACCTTCATAAAGAATTCCTTGTTCTTCTATTTCTTTCTCACTGATTTCATTTATGTGAGGTTTCCATGTTGTGTTTCCATTTAAAAGCATTTCTGTATGATTTACTGATCATTGTTTATTTGGTTGCAGGAACTGAACTGAGAAACAGGGCTGTGAATGCAGCAATTTATACCCTGGCCTCTAGGCGGCGGCCAATAGGTTTGAAGCAACCTATTGCCACCCTAGAGGCAGCCAATGGCGGCGCTGGAGATGGGTTGTCTGAGGAGTTGGAAGCCGTTAGCCAGCTTCCCTGCTTAAGCAACCTTCCAGCAATTAATCCCATGTGATATTCCAAAGCAAGACAAAGCCCAATACATTACACCCCTCCCCCCTAGAATGTACACACATTATAACAACAAAGGGAATGATTATAGCAATTACAAGTTTCACAGTGATACAGAAGTAGTATGCAAACGTACACAATTTCTGTACTTGCTAATACAGTGGCTCTCCTGGCTAGCAGCAAATCAATGACACATACAACATTATAGCTTCAATATTTGGAACAAAATCTTGTAAATATGCAGGAGGCTTGCGAACCCTCGTGGAGTGCCTGGGAGAACCAGGCACTCCCTGGCCTACCAGCTTGCCCGCCGGGCTGGGTAAACCAGGGTCCATAAGTTCAAATGAGTCTGGCTTACTTGGAATTCTCTGACTGGCCATTCCAGGTCGGCCCACCCCAGAGTCCAATCCTTCCGCAGAGTTAGCACAGCGGCTGTAGTGTTCTGGTTGACTTTTTCTGTCAGGAGCCCCATTTTGCACTCCTGGGCTTTGCCCCCATACGACCACCTCCCAGTTGCTCTGACTGCTTGGGACCTCAGAGCATATGGATTGATCAGCCTAGCTGCTGGTTTGCGGTCCGTGACTGGGACCTGGAATGAAGTCCTCGCTTTGTGGCTGTTCTGGAAAACGCTTTCTAAGCTGATCAATATGGCGACAAACGACTCACCCGCCCTCTAGGCCCACTTTGTATGAGAGGGAGCCTGATGTTTTGGTGATTTTCCCTTGCACCCACAAGTTCCCATGCCCATAGGTCCAGGCCCACACCCCGTCGCCCACTTGCAGCCCCTTCGGGGGTTTTGGGTGAGAGGCCTCAGCTGCCACCCGGTCTGGGTGCAACCTGTCCAGTTTTGTGATTAGTCACTTCCCCCAGCGCAGTTCTGCTGGGCTTTTGCCCGTTGCTGTGCATGGCGTGGAATGTTGCCAGAGCAAAAAGTCGGCCAGTCTGTGGTGCCAGGCTCCAGTCACTATGCATTTCAATGATTCTTTCATAGTGTGTACCATTCGTTCAGCTTGACCATTACTAGATGGGTGAAATGGAGCCGATGTCGCATGCCTAATGAGGTTTGCCCTCAGAAAAGACTGAAATTCAGCCGCAGT
This sequence comes from Vipera berus, assembly GCF_964194415.1. Classification (NCBI taxonomy): domain Eukaryota; kingdom Metazoa; phylum Chordata; class Lepidosauria; order Squamata; family Viperidae; genus Vipera; species Vipera berus. Next base: position 32,781,568 of record NC_138204.1, read on the forward strand.
AAATTGGGCCTCGTTATCGGACACTACGACATTTGGTAGCCCGTGCATTGCAAAGAGTTTCCTAAGCACCTGGATGGTCCTAGCAGTAGTCATATTTGTGATTGGTATAACTTCCATCCATTTAGAGTGGCTGTCGACCACTATAAGAAAGAGCTGTCCCTGAAAGGGCCCAGCAAAGTCTATATGAATCCTTGACCAGGGTGTGTGTGTCCCCTCCCACCTGTGGACGGGAGCGTGAGGCATTTCAGGCCTAGATTGCTGGCATGTGTAATACCCACGTACTTGAGCCTCAATGGCTTTATCTAATCCTGGCCACCATAAATAGCTTCATGCCAAAGCTTTCATGCGAACAATACCCAGATGACCTTCATGAAGTGATTGCAATACCCTGTCCCTTAATAAGGTGGGAACAATGATCCTGTTCCCCCAAAGAATACAGCCCTTATGAGCTGAGAGCTCATGTCTCCTTGTGAAGTAGCTCTGAAACTCAGGACCTGGGCTTTTCTCTAGCCACCCTCTGTGGACCCAAGATAGCACTCTGCTTAGAGTCTTGTCTGCCGCCGTTTCTGTGGCTATGTCCCCCGCGTGGAGGGGAGACTCTGGCAAGTCCTAAATGGACAAAACGCAGGCCGCTGGGGTCAGATCTGGCTCGATTTGACACAGTGGAAGCCTGCTTGGGCCACCTGCATGGCCCATATCCTTGCCGGGTTTGTGAATTAGCTTAAAGCTGTAAGCCGATAAAAAAATGGACCATCTTAGCATTCTAGGGGATAAGATGTGGGGTGTCTGTCTGTCTGTAGTGAATAACCCCAATAGTAGTTTATGGTCTGTGAAGACCGTGAAGTCCCTGCCATATAAGTAGTCGTGGAATTTTTTTACTCCAGCTACTATTGCAAATGCCTCCTTGTCAATTTGTGTGTAATTATGCTCAGCAAAGGACAGTGTCCTCGAATAAAAAGCAATTGGAACTTGAGTTCCATCACTGTCCAAGTGACTTAGGACAGCCCCCACACGTCACACGCAAGGCATACCGGCATCGATTCTTTAAAGTGAGTGATTGTGAAACTGACCAACAGAAGAGCCTTCAATTCCTGAAAACTTCTTTCGTGAACACTAGTCCACTTCCATGCGGTATTTTTGTCCAAGAGCCGGTGTAACGGCTCTGCCACTGCAGCATTGTTAGGAAGAAACACATGATAAAAATTTAGGAGGCCTAGGAATGCCTGAAGCTCTCCCTTCGTTTTGGGGCTGGGTGCCATCTGAATGGCTTTAACCTTTGACTCAGCAGGGTGGATGCCGTCGGCATCTATACAGAACCCCAGGAACTCAGTTGAGGGAACTTCAATACTACACTTATTCTTTTTAAGCTTGAGGCCTGCTTTGTGCAGTCTTTGAAGCACAGCTCTGAGCCTCCTTTCTAGTACCTCAGTGGACTCACCAGTGATGAGCATGTCATCAAAATAGGGGCAAACCCCTGGAATGCCCTTGAGCATCTGCTCCATAATGCCTTGAAAAATGCCGGGGGCTACGCTAACCCCAAATTGTAGGCGTTTCACTTTAAATGCCCTCCTATGGGTTATGATTGTCTATGCTGCGGTTGTGGCCTCGTCAACAGGAAGCTGCTGGTAGGCCTGAGCCAAGTCTAATTTTGCAAAAATTGTACCGCCTTGCAAGGATGTGGCTTACTACTGGTACTGGGTATGTGTGCTGTTTGAAACATCAATATTGTGATAACTTGTAATTATTTTTCAAGATGGCAACCAAGTGACTCAGCAAAAAACTGATTTTTGATCAGTATGCACAAACATATATATCCATATGTATATGTATAGATATATACCTATTGGTGAATATAAAACAGTTGTATCTAATTACCGGTACTTCTAAATATCATCACCACCATGTAGAATTCAGAAGCATCTTATTCTCTAAGTTCCTTTAAATTTGTTTTTAAATATCTAGCAGCTGCAAGAAAAGTTCTCTCTCTGATTGGTCATTTAAATACAATGAATAGTTTTGAAAATACTGCATTATAGTTTGATCGCAAATGACTTTTTCTGGGAACCTGATTTGATAATCAAAATTCAGAAAGCATCATCTAAATTGGTTGGGTAAGACATGTGGTTATTTTTTTGCTCCTAGAACAAATGCACATGCATGTACAATCAATGTAAATATTTGCATGAGTTTTACATTCAGCTTTAGTGAATATTAATGCCTAGATCTGTGAAGCTTTGATTCTAGTTTGTGCGTAAGAGGCCACAGATAAATTAACCCTTTATTTGGCATCTGCATTTCACCTTCTATTTCAGATATAGAAATTGTCTCAGAAAGCAATAAATTATTTATTTATTTTTCATATTTCCAAACTAACCCTCTACCTCAAAGAGGGGGTCTGGGTGGTATACAATATAATAGAACCAATAAATTAGAGCATATAAAATTTACGATTAAAATTAAATTAGGATTTAAAAAATAAATTATAGAATAATGACAATTAAACATCAAGGGGGGGGATTCCATGATAGTTATTTAACATTATTACAGGTGGGTGGCTTTCAAGGGACTAGCCAGCCCCACAGTTCATGGTCTTCTTTGCCCCCCCCCATGCAAGGCCACTGAGCCATGTCTTGACCCCTTTGTGAAAGGCCAAAAGTGGCTTTCCTCACTTCTGGGGGCAGGATGTTTCACAAAGCAGGGGCAACAGCAGAAAAGTCTCTCCTCCTAAATCCCACCAGTCAAAATTCTTTGACTGATGGACTCTATAGCATACCTTCTGTGTATGATCAAATGTGACAGGCTGATGAGATTATACAAAACCGGTTCAGTAGGTAAATTGGTCTCATGCCATGTAGGGCTTTATAGGTGATGAGCAACACCTTGAATTGAACCTAGAAGCAAATTGGTACCTGGTCTATTTCTTTAAGCAAGGGTGTTTTATCTGCTTTTCTTTGGGTATTTATTTATTTATTTTTTATTTAATTAGTTTTATATACCGCCCTATTCCCGAAGGACTCAGGACGGTTTACAGGGCAATATTTAAAAGACAATATAAAATTAAGATAAAAATAGAATTAAAAAGAATTAAATTAATAATAGCCCAACAATAAAACAATGTTAAAAACTTAAAACTAAAACCCCCCTCAGTCCAGGCCAGATAGATCAAAAAGCCAGGTTTTCAGGTCCCAGCGAAACGAGTGCAGGTCGGGGGCAGTCTGGAGTTCCACAGGTAAATCATTCCAAAGGGTGGGCACGCCCACAGAGAATGCCCTCCCTCTGGGGATCACCCACTGGCATTCCCTGACCGGCGGCACCCTAAGGAGGCCCTCCCTATGGGAGCGCACAGGACGATGGGAAGTTGATGCCGGCAGCAAGTGTTTCCTTAGATAGTCTGGACCCAGGCCATTTAGGGCTTTATAGGTCATCACCAGCACCTTGAATCTCACCCGGAGGGCAACTGGAAGCCAATGTACTCTATTAATATATTATTAATTATATATTATTATATTAACGTAACAATAATGACTGCCGTGAGGCACTACCTTGATGTGGTTGTGGGATTTGTATGCTCTGAGGAAGATGTGAACTATGCCAGAGGCTCAATCATACTGAACAGATCCCATCAGAAGAGTCAAAAAAGAGTGCCTCTCCCATAAACAATATGGTGAGTTATAACTTACAGAAACCCATACTGGATCGGTTGTCACTTGAATCAACGAGGGCCATGCCCAGTGTTGGAGTTTCTGGACACCTGATGACAAATGGGCTACAGGACTCAGAACTGTTGGCTGAACAACCAGGGTCAGCAGCTGCCAGGCTATTGGAAGAAAAAGCATTCACCTGTCCAAATATGTAATGTTTGAAAATAGAGATAACAATCTATTATTACAAATCAAGTCTAACAAGAAGAGGATATCTATAAAGAATGAACCAGTTCTAGAAAGAACAGCATTCAGAATCAGAAATAACAAAACAGAGGCTAGCAAATCAATGTAGATTTATAATATGAAATAAAGTATTCACAGAAGAATTGGAAGAACTGCAAATGTTTACCAAGGGCAAAGAAATGAAAGTCTTTCCAGAAGCAGCTCAGATTGCAGAGGCAAAACCAGGAGGTCAGCAGTAGAGGAAGCCAGCATAGATACTGAATCATCTATATTCCCAACCAGGCACAATCTCCTCTGCTTTCTCCTAAGAACAAAATCCTTTAACTAAAAAGGAGAATTGAAACAAAGTACAAGGACTAGGGGGGTGACATGATAGCAGTGTTCCAATATCTCAAGGGTTGCCACAAAGAAGAGGGAGTCAAGCTATTCTCCAAAGCTCCTGAAGGCAGGACAAGAAGCAATGGATGGAAACTAATCAAAGAGAGAAGCAATCTAGAACTAAGGAGAAACTTCCTGACAGTTAGAACAATTAACCAGGGGAACAACCTGCCTCCAGAAGCGGTGAATGCTCCAACACTGGAAGTTTTTAAGAAGAGACTGGACAGCCATTTGTCTGAAATGGTATAGGGTTTCCTGCCTGAGCAGGGGGTTGGACTAGATGACCTCCAAGGCCCCTTCCAACTTTAGTATTATTATTAACTACAGCCAAGGAGATCAGCAGATATGAAAGTTGAATTGTTCACTATAGGCAGACTCTACAATTTCAGTTGAATCAGAAATGTTTTTACCAATCTATCAAAGAGAGATTGCAGAGAACCAGTCAAACCTGACCAAAAAAAAAACCCTGCAGTTTTTGGAACAGCTATGGGACAACTCAAAGAAATACAAAAAAATACAGCTTGGATAGAAGAGGTGGACAACAATAAAAAAGAAGCTGTAATGAAAGAACTTGTAATAACAGCAGAAATGTTCAGAAATGGGCAAGGAAGATCAAGAAAACCAGCATCACGTGAAAATGAACTACATAGTTTTGGTTGAAACATCTGACTGGTCTACCCTCATTGCCCAGGAGTTTAATAATATAATATAAGGAGATGAAATTGAAGATTGGTTAATATCTGGTAAAATCTACCTGATAATGAAAGATCTAGTAAAAAGAGCAGCACAACATCATTAGGTAATTACCTGCTTGCCAACAAATTTCAAATTGCTAACTGGTATGGTAGCTGATGTAGTCCAACAGCATGTAGATAAAATAAGTTCTTTCCACCTGAGCAGAAAGGAAACTGCCCAAACTGAAGAACTAAAGTTCAGTTGACAAGAGAGGAAGATCAACTTGAATGTAGTTTGATCTGGATTGATTACAAGAAGGGATTTGACTCTTTGAAGCTTTGCACAGCACTATTTGCAAATGAAGCATGAATTCCCCATATGATTTTGCACCTGTGAAACATTGAAAAATAACATCAACAAATCATTTCGTTGTAATTCAGACATAGCCATCATTTAATGTTTATCAATTAATAATAAAGTTTAAGGACACAAAGGGCAGAAATCTTTCTTAATACATTTCTATCTATTGATTGAGCAATCCATCTATCCATCAATATAATCAATTTATGTAGTGTTTCTTATATCAATAAAGAAAATCAAATTAAAAAAATAATAAAACTCTTAATTTTATTAAATTTAATAAACTTAATAAGCTGTGTTAGACTTTTGAACAGACTATTGTTCATCAAAAAGGTTTGAAAAGTATGAAAACGTCTTTATATATGTCTAAAAAAAAGTGCCACTGAGTTAAATCAAACTTTCTCCCAGATGAATAAGTATATGATTGATGCCAAAATATGTGACAGCTGGCAATACTCACATTTTCCAACTTAAACAAAATGAAATCTTTATGAAACTCTCTCAGATTCTTCAGTGGAGCAAATGCTACTTTAAAAAAAACATGGAACAAAGAATCATTATATACCTTTCAAAATTATTTAGCACTGAGGAGATATCCAAAAATCTCTTATTTTTAATTTCAATTATGAAAAAATGTTGGTAGCTGAACTTTGAAAATTGATTCTTCTTTTTTAGCAGATTTGCTTACCATTTGCTACATTCACAAGAAAAAACCATCTGTTGTGACATTCATCAATTGATCTAGGATTAAATGTCAAAATTAATTTGTTTTGTAGCACAATAGCTGTAGATATTTCTATTTTTTCCTTTTGTTGTTGGTTTTGTATTGTTTTTGTTTTTAAGAGGAATTGTGAATTTATTTTTTCAAGGGTTATTGCCTTTTCTTTTTTAGCAGTTTGTAACATTTAGATATTAATAAGCAGAGAGGAAGTTTGCATTAATTTTAAACCAGGCCTGTACATATATGCATAGAAGATATTCCTCAAAAAAACACCCTAAATGTACTAAATAGGTCTATCTCCTTTAACCTTAAATAATTTATGCCGATAAAAAGACAGATTTTTATCAGCATTAATTATTTAAGGATAAATGAGATAGATCTATCTGAACTGTAGCTGTTATTAGTACTAAATAATTCTATATATCTAAGACAGATCCATATAAACTGATTTAAATCACAGTTTCTCAACCTAGCAATTTAAAGATGTATGGACTTGCTGGCTGGGGAATTCTGTGAACTGAAATCCATACATCTTAAAAGTTTCTGAGATTAAGAAATATTGTTTTAGATAATCAAATGCCTCAGGGAAAATCACAATCAGACAAATAGCATACTATTCCCCTTGTTACTGATTGTATATAACTTTTGAGGTATTTTTTCCCCTCTGCATGCCTATTATGCTTTTTCAGTGAATCTTAGTTTTTATTTAAAATGATAGATTTGATTAATGAATTATTTGCTGTCAAGTTAGTGTCAAACTCTTAGCAACCATATAGCTAGACCACGGGTATCAAATGTATCATGACTCTTTTTGCATTGCCGGCAATGGGGTGGGCACAGCTTCGGTATGATGAAACCAGCCCATGGGCTGGCAGTTTGACACCTCTGAGCTGGACCATTCCCCAAAACAATCTGCTTTCAACCTGGCTCTTCAGGTATCTCATAAGTATAACCCCTCCTGCTGGTTATCCTCTTCTCTTTTCTTCTACTTTTCCCAACATTACTGAGTTCACAAAATACATAATGTGTCTAAAATGTAATAGTATGAGCTTGTCATTTGTGCCTCAAGTGAATACTCAGGACACTTAAAATGATATTATCTGGCCTGATACAGAAAAACTATTAGAATTTCTGCTAAGATTGGACTAATTTGATATACTCCTTTGCAGAAAATAGATGCATAATATTTAAGCAATCTAATATTAGTGATGTTATCACTATGCTCTTTTAATTTGGAAGGGAGGGAGGGAGGGAGGGAGGGAGGGAGGAAGGAAGGAAGGAAGGAAGGAAGGAAGGAAGGAAGGAAGGAAGGAAGGAAGGAAGGAAGGAAGGAAGGAAGAGTTTCTGATGGTTCCTGCCAGCTTCCCACAAAGAAACTCAGTGGGGAAGCCACCAAAAGTCAGAAGTCACTCCCATTCCCACTGCTTTTTGCCTATCCTTGATCATTCTGTTTCTCTGTTTAGATACGAAAATATCTCTTAAATGCCGTAATGGCCCCAAAAGGCAGAGGTTGTCTAATTGTTCTCTAATGCTTTCAGAAGATAAGAAAAATTCCATCCCCATTTAAACCTCTGTGGAATAGAATACTTATAATGCTTAGTAATTAAAAGTAAAAATATCAAGTATTATGATAATATTACCTACTACTTCTCTCTATAAACTTCACAAGGCCACTTCTGTGACCTTAGTTTATTCAGTTTAGGGAATACAGTTGCTTGCTTGTTAGCAACTGTCAAATTATTATTTCTATGCTAATGCTGTAATTTCAAAACCGACAGTAAATAAGATAATATTTCCTGTTATTTATTTAACCAAAACTTTAAATATATGCATTAGAAAGTATTCAGAGAGCTATAGCAAACTGTATAGATTTGTTTCTGGTTGTAGGGCACTGACCATCCTTTCTAATTCTGTTATGCTGTTCTGAATTACAGTATTTCTGTATATATTGACAGTTAGATGCACAGAGATCTCGATTTGACCGTGATATAATATTAGAGGAGGTAAAAGCAATTTGCATATAAACCAACCAGTGATCAGTATTAACAATTAACACTTGGGCTTTCTTTAAAATATCTTTCTTTAGATTTGCGGACAAGGCTGAACTCTGCATAAAAGCAATATCTGTGAGCTTTGCTAGTTTTATATTCACAGGAGGACTGAGAAAACTGAGAGCGCACTTGAATCAAGAATGTGAAGGGATGCAGAAATCTTTAGATTTGCATATACAATATTGAGATCATGAGAATGTCAAATTTAAATGCAAAATTCACATGTCTCATGAATAAGTCATGAATGGTGGCAAGACTGATTTATTCTTTTCTTCTCAATTGTCATCACTCTCTCCATCTTCTATTCCCTCCCCTCACACCCTCCTTGAATAGACCTTAATCTGCAAAATAGGCAATTTCTGCTTTCTTTCTACAGGAAATGGATTGATAGATATGACTCTGCGGAAAACCATAGTTTCTCCAATGCTTAAAGATTTGCGTATGTGTGTGCATTGTTTGGCTGTGGTTACAAAGTATGGATGCATTATTAGGACACCACAATCCTGCTTTTTCCCTGGAGATACATTAATGCCATGGCAACAGCATTCAACTTTCTTCATGTTGGACAGACAACTAGATTCAGGTCAACCAGCTGTGCATTTTCCTAATATTGAGTAACCATGTAAAATGATGACTTTCTAATCACTTTGTTCTAATATTAACAGATATAAGATAAGGTTGATAGATTGCCAGTTCTTCCAGTGGCTGGAAATAAAACCATGTAAGTTTGTACAAGAGTTTATTAACAAAGTTGGGGCCCCTATTCAGTAGACACTGTCTTGAAGCAGATTTAAGGAATGGAGTTCACTACAGGTTTTTACAAAGGGATATAATATTACAGGGCATATACAGTATTTACCAATATGCTTATTGTCCTTACAAAAATACTATGTAATTGGCACAAACAGAACATGAGTTCCTGCTTTCGTGCCATTTCTATTTATTATGTTTGAGAGGCAATGTGGAATACTTCTGCTTCTATGATTATAATTAACATTTAAACAAATTGATTTCAGCCAATCAAAAAAATTTGGCCCACATTCCTTCATTTCAGCCATAACAAGTTTAACTCATAATATAATTAAGCATGGGGGCCATGGCTTCTAGAATTCTTCCCAATCCTTGATAACAGCTCCATTCTGGATCACATGACTACGGGAAGTAGGGTATAGAATAGAGAGGCTGGCAGCATTCCAAGTCCCGCAGCCTTTCCTACAGAGATTGATTGGTATGGGGAGGGGTGGGGAGTTTCTTTTCTAACCCTCAGCTACATCTGGCTCATTTTCAAAATCAATGTTTCTTTTCCCAGCTTTTTCTACATACTACATTTGGTCCTATTCTGTTCTGTTTCCAGAGTTGGATAGTTAATGGGCAGACATATTTCAAAAAATAAATTACAAAATTTATTTCTCACATTTTATTGGATTGCAGGCGGGGGGGGGGGAGGCAGAGAATGACTTCTGCAATTCTTTCCAGCCCTTTACTAAAAGTGGCCATTGACAACATTTTTATTTTCTTCTATGTACAAAATAACCTGCCAGTTTGTGGTGTGTGTTGCTACCCTCCTCTTGTATTGTACCACTCAGTGTTTGTGTATATACATAAGAGAGCTCAACAAGGTAAGCTGTATATGCCCATTCTGGATCATATGACCAGGAAGGAGACAAGAAGGGGGATTCAGAATGGAGCAGTTGGCACCATTCTTATTGACTATCCAACTACGTTTCCCATAGAGATGATTTGGGGGCATTTTTCTTTCACGTTCAATGAGAATTTAAACCATTTTCAAATTTAATCTTTACTTTGCTGGCTTCTCACACCATTCTAAATTTGGTCCCATTCTATTCAATTTTCAAAGAGTTACCCTGCTGACAAAAATGGAGAGACAGAGCTTTTTCACGTAATTTTTTTTCCCAACACTCTGCTGGGTTGTAAAAAATAAAACAAAATATATTTCAGTTGCCAATGAATATTAACAATATACTCAACTTCATGTTATAGAGGCAGTCCTCTACCTGTATCCACAATTGAGCCCAAAATTTCTCTTGCTAAGTGAGACATTTGTTAAGTGAATTTTTCTCCATTTTACAACTTTTCCTGCCATAGTTGTTACCTGAATCACTGCAGTTGTTAAGCTAGTAAAATGGTTGTTAAGTGACTCTGGCTTCCCCATTGACTTTGCTTGTCAGAAGGTCACAAATGGTAATCACCTGACCCTGGGACACTGCAACTGTCATAAATATGAATCCATTGCTAAGCCTCTGAATTTTGATCATGTAACCATGGGGATGCTGCAATGGTCGTAAGTGTGAAAAATGGTTGTAAATCACTTTTTCAGTCCTTTTGTAACTTTGAATGGTCACTAAATTTATTTTTATTTTATTTTTTTATTATATTTATATACCGCCCTTTCCCTGAGGACTCAGGGCGGTTTACAGGGAATTAAAAATCAAAACGTACAAAAGTTAAAACCAGTTAAAAAATATTAAATTCACCCTGTACACTTAAAAACCCCAGTTAAAATTTTCTCCTCAGCCTGGGCCCGAGAGCTCGAAGAGCCAGGTCTTCAGGCCCCGGCGGAATGATCGGAGGTCGGGGGCAGTCCTCAGCTCCACCGGCAGCTGGTTCCAGAGGGCAGGCGCTCCCACTGAGAAGGCCCTATCCCTGGGTGTCACCCGCCGGCAATCTCTCACCGGCGGCACCCTGAGCAGACCCTCCCTGTGGTTGGTCAAGGATTACCACTTTGTACATTCAGTTGGTAGGTAAAAGTGTAATTATCTCTATTTTCTGGTAAAGAAGATAGGAACAGGCAGATCAGACTTCATAACCATATTATAAGCAAGATTTCAAAAAACTGAGTTCCATGATATAGTAAAGAAAAAGCATCAGTGCGTAGCATTTTTCGTTGATTGTTTTCAGGGCATCTCTTATAAGGGGATAAAATTTATAGCTAAGCCTCATAAAAATCAATGCAAATCTTTTCAAATGAAGCTTTTAAAAATATTTTGAAAAGTATTTACAAGACAGTCCTCACTAAACAATAGTAATTGGACTGGAATCCTCAAATAAATAAATAACTGTAATTTAACAAATAAATTTCCATCACTAAATAATATTGTTCCAAAGTGTACCATCAGATAACTGCACCACTTTGTGACAGCAAACTAGAAGTGTCCATTAAGTGGTTTATTAAACTTTTGTTGACACTATTTACATTAACAATTTAATGTTCAATAGTTATTAGAATGTTTACATTGTAGCTTTCTTTATATCTGATTAATCTGAATGTCAGAAAAAGCATCCATAGTGTGATATATGAGAATTATGAAATTTTACACAATGCAAAGTTTACTTACTTCTGAGTAGCCAAATATAAGATTGTATTGTGAATTGCAGTAAAAAAATGAGGAAGCTGATCCAAGCATTATCTTTCAAATGCATCTAAACAAAACCAATAAAAGAGAGGAATAACTTTAATGGGTAGCAATAAGCAAGATAATCATATGGAAAATAAGTAAGTCTGCTTCACTAACAGAGCTCTGAAAGAAAAACACTAGAACATATGTCTTTAAATCCTTTCAGTGCAATGAAACAAGTTGTATATTCCAAGCTCTTTGGCTGATTTTTTTCCTAGCATAAATAATGGTGTGAATAGTTTCTTATATAAACTGAAAATAACCCTGTCATTTGCATGAAGTATGTTTTAATATCTCCTGAAGCTTGTGATTTTACTTTTAAAAACATTTTCTAAGTCTTCATTAATTCCACACTTTTTACAAACCATTGTAAAAGGATCTAGGATAAATTCTCCAGAGCTTAAGGCAAACAGATTCCAAGCTGATAGTCAGAGAGTTCTTTAAAAACAAACATTGAGCCGAAATAAAAAAAGCCCTGAAAACATTACAATGACTATAACAGTATAGTAATAACGGCTTTTAAACTAAATATATGATACATTCAAACACATTAAAGAATCAAAAGGTAATGAATTATTCATGTTTTTCTGTTTTTTTAAAAAAATATGTAACATTTAAAATGTAATTTTAAAATAACGTTATTCAACTTTCTCTCCCTGACTTGTTGGGAATGTAGGTTTTAGCCATGTGGCTAGGAATTCTACAAATTATAGCTTCTACATGTGAGATTTCTCATGCAAATGGTGACTCTGCCAAAAGCATGTACTTTGATTGTATTTAATGATACCAGTTCCTATGCTTGTACACTGCATTTGGCCATCTAACAGTCCTTTCCACATAAACACAATAAGATAAAAAATAACTTCAAGAGAATAGCAACTGAATAATATATTTGTTTCTCTTAGGGCATTTCTAGCCTGGCTGTTAGCCTCCGATTAGCCAACCAGCAAACTGATCTTTCATCAACTACTTGAAATAAAGTCAGGCAGAGGGAGCTCTTAACAGCTCCAGACTACTCCTGCTGGTTCAATATGAACTATATCAGTGTTTCTCAGCCTCAACAACTTTTACATGTAGACTTCAGCAGTCATGCTGGCTGGGGAATTCTGGGAGTTAAAGTTTACCTATATTAAAGTTGCTGAGGCTGAGAAGGCTTCTTTATCCTCAATAACCAGTGTCTCAGTTGCTTGTCAAGTTGGCCAATTTCCTGATTAAAACGTCTGACAAAGTTATATAATTTGGCAGAGTCCATAAGATGGTTATATTGATGGATAATTTCTAGTTTCATTTCACCTGCCAATTATGTGTTTATTGTTGTGATGTACACTATGTTTGTTGTGTAGCCGGTTCTTGCAGGCATTGAGTGAGATGGAAGGTTCAAAACAGCAACAGGCTTTATTGAAGGTCATAACATAACAGAAGCAACAAGGGAGCTGCTGCACAGCTATTTATACAGTTGGCCAATAGGCGGCGACCAATAGGTTTGAAGCATAGGTTTCCCACCCAAAGACCTACTTAGCCAGCTGGAGACAACCAGTCTGGGCCGACTAGCAACCATTACAAGCATACACGTGAACTAGCACTTAGCAGTTGAATTCAAGCAATTAGCAAGCAGTGCAACATAAGCAAACACTTACACATATAAGAAAGGCCAATACATTACACCCCTTCCCCCTGGATGGAACACACATTCATTTGGTTACAAAATCTTGAAGATATTTGGGGGGGGCTTTGGGCTCATTCAGAGCATCAAGGGGTTGCCAGAATCTCCCGGTCTACTGGTTCATCTGCCGTGCTTGGTAGACCCGGGCTCTGTGGTTCAGTGGAGTCAGAACAACTCAAGTCCCTTTGGCTGGCTTGTCCCAGTCGGCCCAGCCCAAAGTCTAATGGTGCCACTAAATCAGCATGGCTGCTGCTGGGTGTCAGGTGACTGCCTGGCCCCTGAGGTCTGGTTGGGGGAAGTGCTTTAACTGCCCTGTTCCCATTTTCTTTCATGCAAAATGTCTCAGAGCATCCGAACTGCTCAGCTGAAGTGTGAGGTTGTGGGCTCCAGGTCTGCTCCCCTTGGGAGTCCTGAGCCAACGACTGCTCCTCTAGTCATTGGCGTGACTGATCAACATGTTGGTGAATGACTTGCCCATCTTCCAGGACCACCTCGTAGGAGAGTGGTCCTGGAACTTTAACAACTTCTGCTGCCACCCACAAATGCCCTTGCCCATAGTTCTGGTCCCCCACCTGTAAATGCCTAGGTGCCTTCGGGCATGCCATGTCAGAGGCCACTCTATCGGGTTGCAGTCTGTCCAATTTTGTTATTAGTCTCTTGCCTCAACGCAGCTCTGTGGGGCTCTTGCCTGTAGCCATACAAGGCGTTGTATGCTGGCATAATGTTCTGTTCCAGCCTACAACCGGCCCTGTTTGTGTGTCAGGGACAACCCCTTTTTCCTTTTAATAATCAACAGGCTGAAAAAAAACCAACCCAAATTTATTTACAGTTTCAAATAATAAAGTCTTTCAAACAAAAAAGCAGCAGAATATTTTCTTCAACCAAAAATACATGATTCAAAACATCCAACAATAGTCAAACAAAAGTCAAACAGATTAGCAAGAACAGACTAGGATTCTCTTTGAATATCTCTGAACGGTTGCCTTCAGCAACCAGCACCACCCACACCTTCCCCTTTTATTATCTGTCCCAAGGTGTGGCTTCTCGATGCCTTCTCCTCCTTTCACTGAGTTGTCTCATTGATTTTCTCTTATCAGCTCTGCTGGATTGCCTTCTGCTTCTAGCATCTCTGAACAGATTCAGCTGTGACTCCTCTGAGTCTAAAACCTCCTCCTCACACAGCTGAGCCTCATGAGGAACATGACTGGAGGGGCCAGGCTGTGAGTCCTGCAGTGCATCGAGCCTCCCTCCAACACTGAAGGCTCTCTAAACCCCTCCTCCTCCTCCTCAGATTCCTCAGACTCAGCTGCTGGGAGCACAGGCTGACACTGAATCACAACACATAACAAGAAGTCAGCCAGCCTGTGGTGCCAGTCCCCTGTAGTAATGCGTTTAAGGGACTCTTTGGTTGTATGAACCATCCGTTCTGCTTGCCTGTTCGATGATGGGTGAAAAGGAGCTGATGTGGCATGCCTAATGAGATTGGTCCTGAAGAAGGCCTGGAATTCTGAATTGGGCTCCATTGTTGGAGACTAAGATGTCCGGAAGCCCATGCGTTGCAAACAGTGACCGCAACACCTGGATGGTTCTTGCAGTAGTCATATTGGGAATTAGAACCACCTCCAACCATTTAGAGTGGCTATTGACCACTATTAAAAACAACTGTCCCTGAAAGGGCCCGGCAAAATCTATGTGGATTCTTGACCACAGTGTGTGTGTTTCCTCCCATCGGTGGACAGGGGCCTGCAGCATCTCTGGTCTGGACTGTTGACACATGTAACACCCATGTACTTGGGCCTTGATAGCTTTATCTAGCCCTGGCCACCAAAGGTAGCTCCTCACCAGTGCTTTCATCCAAACAATGCCTGGATGGCCTTCATGCAGAGACTGGAGAACTCTGGGCCTGAGTGAACTAGGGACTACGACCCTGCTACTCCAAAGGATGCACCCCTTGTGAGCTGAAAGCTCATTTTTCTGACTGAAAAAAACTCTGGAACTCAGCCCCACCACTATTTTCCAGCCATCCTGTGTGAATTCAAGCCAACACTTGACTTAGGATTTTGTCGGCTACCGTTTCTGCAGTGATATCTCCCGCATGTAGGGGAAACTCTGGCAAGTCTTGAATTGCTAAAATGCGTGCAGCTGGAGCCAGATCGGGCTCCACATGTAGCAAGGGCAATCTACTAAGGCCATCTGCGTGGCCCATTTCTTTGCTGGGTTTGTGAACCAGCCTGTAGTCATAGGCTGAAAGGAAGATAGACCACCTCAACATTTGTGGTGACAGAATTTGAGGTGTCTGCTTGTCTGTTGTGAACAAGACTAGCAATGGCTTGTGGTCAGTAAAGATTGTGAACTGCCTCCCATATAAATAGTCATGGAACCTCTTAACCTCAGCCACAATGGCCAAGGCCTCTTTGTCAATTTGTGCATAATTGTGCTCTGCTGAGGACAAGGTCCTCAAGTTATAGGCGATGGGTGACTGTCTCCCATCCACCGACAAGTGACTCAGCACAGCTCCAACCCCATATGGGGATGCATCACACGCGATGCAAACTGGCAGCTTTTTGTTAAAGTGTGGGAGCACCAAGTTCGAGGACAACAATGCCTTGACTGCCTGAAAACTCCTTTTGTCCACTGCCATGGGGAATTTTTGTCTAAATGCCGGTGTAGCAGCTCTGCCACTGCAGCCTTGTTGGGGAGGAATGAATGATAAAAATTCAGGAAGGCTTGAAGCTCTCCCTTGGACCTAGGGCTTGGTGCCAGCTGAATCGCTTTCAGCTTTAACTCTGCAGGATGGATGCCCTCGGCATGGATTCAAAACCCAAGGAATTCTGTGGATGGAACTCCAATCTTACATTTGTCTCTCCTTAATCTAAGTCCCATGGTGCGGAACCGCTGAAGGACGGCTCTAAGCTGCTCAACCAGAATGTCTGTGGACTCCCCGGTGATGAGTACATCATCAAAGTAGGGGCAGACCCCCAGAATGCCCTTGAGCATGTGCTCCATGATCCCCTGAGAAATCCCTGGGGCTACACTTACCCCAAATTGAAGGTGCTTACCTTGAAGGCCCCCCTGTGTGTAACAATCATTTGGGCAGCTGCCGTGGCCTCGTCCACTAGCAGCTGTTGGTAGGCCTTCGCTAAATCTAATTATGCGAACACACAGCCTCCTTGCAACGACACCAGAATATGGCTGATGACTGGGATGGGGTATGTGTGCTGCTGTAGTGCCTGGTTAATGGTACACTTGTAGTCAGCAGATATTTGTACCTCTCCATTGGCCTTGAGTGGCGTTACAATGAGGGTTTCCCACTCCCCACTGTCTACGGGCTGCAAACCCCCCTGATTAACAAGCTTGTCCAGCTCTGCATCAATTTTATGCTTTAACGCAAATGGCACACAGCAGGGCTTGACCCAAATTGGCACGACCTGGGGATTAAGTTTAAAAGCTATTGGAGGCCCCTTGTACTCTCCCAAACTTGGGCTGAAAACATCTGCAAATTCCTTGCAGACAGAAGACAAATCTGTTGTTTGAGTCCGGTAAATGCTGGTGACCTGGATGCTCAATGTATCAAACCAATCGAGCCCTATGAGGCTCGTTCATTGGCCATCTGCCACAATAACATCTAGTGGGCCTGAAAACCCCTTGAACTTCATTGCAAGTGTGGCCTCGCCGTTGACCACCACTCTGGAATTCTGGAAGTCAGTCAGTAGTATATTAGATGGTTGTAGCTTGACCCATCTGTTACTACAGCTGCAAACATGCCGAAAAGTTCCAATGGAGATGATGGACACAGCGGAGCCTGTGCCCAGTTCCATTTTACATGGAACTCCTTGAAGTTCGACCTGCAGTCGCATCTTCTGTTTAAGAGGTCGGTGGGCACCAGTGCGAAAAATGCTCTGGCAGCTGGAGCAGAACCCTACTTGGTGTTGCCCCAGGGCCCCAGTATCTCTCCTGAAAGTCTCGTCTGGCTGGTGGTCCCTCTGGCAGCCTCGACAGATGGCAGCGATGTGGCCTGGTTTTCCACACACCTGGCACGTGGCTGTCCTGAAATGGCAATCTGCGCGTTGATGGCAGCCTCCACAGCCCAAGCACCTCGGGAACAGAACTGCCTTGTCAGCTGGCCTTGTTCCTCTTTCATGATGCCGCTGATTCTTGTTGACTTTGTGATCGGAGTCGATGTGTTCCACTCATTCGGTGTCCTCGTGGTGGATGGTTTCTGTAGATGGCATGCTTTGGGAGGGTTGCAATGCCTTCATGGCCCCTCCAACATCTTCGTCTACCATAACCTCCTTTAAGGCCTCTTGAAGTGAGAGAGTCTTTTTTGCAAAAAGTTTTTGTTGGAGCTCTCTGTTCCTGAGTCCACAGACTAAGCAGTCTCTTAGTCACTCCTCTAGGTCAGAGAAATTGTAGAGTCGCAAAGCTTGATGAAGCACTGCGATTAATTCTGTCGCCGACTTGCTGGGTTGTTGTTCGCATTGTTTGCAGGCGTGCCTCCATGCTATCACTGATAGCTTAGGCTCAAAATGGTCACACAGTTTCTTCTTGAGGTCAGCATATGTGATGGTTCTAGAAGCACTGGGGCAACCAAATTCTCAGCGATATTGAAGGTGGCTGGGCTGCACATGCAGAGTAGGGTCACGGCCTTCAGCCCATCTTTGCTGACTTGATTCACATGCAGGTAGTTCTCCACGCAGGAAATGCAGGACGACCATCTCTCTGGGTGCATCACATAAAATTCCTCGAGCTTTCCGACCTTCACCATGGTGCCTAGTCTTTGCGGCTCATGTCTTCCATTGCCTTGTGCTACTGGCTTCTGCGTAGGCCCTGGGACTGATTTTCAGGGCAAGGTGGTCTCCAGCATGGCTTGCTAGGCAGACTGCTGTTCCCTACCAGGCTCTGTGCTGGTCTCACCCCCTAGTGACTTCAGGCTCTTATGATGAAGCAGCACATCCCACCTTCATCACCAGTGTTGTGTAGCTGGTTCTTGCAGGCACTGAGCGAGATGGAAGGTTCAAAACAGCAACAGGCTTTATTGAAGGTCATAAGATAACAGAAGCAACAAGGAAGCTGCTGTGCAGCTATTTATACAGTTGGCTGATAGGCAGCGACCAATAGATTTGAAGCATAGGTTTCCCACCCAAAGACCTACTTAGCCAGCTGGAGACAACCAACCTGGGCCAACTAGCAACCATTACAAGCATACACGTGAACTAGCACTTAGCAGTTGAATTCAAGCAATTAGCAAGCAGTGCAACATAAGCAAACACTTACACTTATAAGAAAGGCCAATAACTGTTGTTAGCTTCCCACAATCACTATGATGAGATAGGCAGCTATAGTGATTAAAACAAGCAAACATAACCCTTCAATAGTCTAATATAAATGAAGGAACTGCCCATTGCCAGTACCTGGCAGTGCACTTTGTAAAAAGCTAAGGTAAGACTCATCTATTCATCCCGCTTACCCCAGCATAAAGACCCTTCACTAACCATTTGGAGAGGAGATATTCTCATATCACCTTAATATTTTATCCTGTGCTAAGACTTCCAGCACAGACAATCTAGGACAGGGGTGTCAAACTCAATTTCATTGAGGGCCGCATCAGCATTGCGGTTGCCCTCAGGGGGCCGGGTGGGTATGGCCAGGGTGGCGTGGCCTACTGGGTGGGCATGGCCAGCTCTACATCGTTCGTATCAAGGGTGCCTATGGGGGCCTGGGCAGGAGTGGGATAGATCTGAGGGTCTCTGGCAGAAGGAAGGTCTCTGGGCCAGGGCCAAGGCAGTGGGGGCCGTTCCCTCACTGTTACCAGGATGGCTTTGTGGGCCACATGAAACCACTTCGCGGGCCAGATCCGGCCCCCGGGCCTTGTGTTTGACATGTCTGATCTAGGACAAATGGAGAACAAATGTTTGGATAATATGTTCTGGGCCTACCAATTAACACAGTGGTTCTGCTGAGGCACAACACCACCCTAACTGGTGGAAAATGTTTGTCAAGGACAGCTCAGAATTGAAGATGAAGAGGATCATCAACCTGAGGGCATTCAGCAGGCAGAGTTGCCTAGCAACCAAGAGAAGCAACTATCACTGGCTGCAGAAGACAAAAAGGTGGAGTTAACATCTCCCCCCAAATGCAAAGAGAGGAGGGCTGACTATTGGCCAGAAAGAACCCTGCCTGGTCAAAGGAACAAATTCAAGTTATGCCACCCCTACATAGGAGGAAACCACACACCTCACCAATCTGTTGGCAACAAACTTCACTTAACTCACAATGACCATTATATCTTTAGCTGCCTTATTGTTTGTTCAAATCTTTTGCCATTAGAATTCTATTTGAAAAAACTTTTTAGTAAAGGTGGAAGACCTACCTGTGTTACTGTGATTTCTGTAGATCAGGTCAGGACAATGTTGGTCTGAGATTACTTTGATGTTAAGCCATTTGTGGCTTTTTAGATTGAAAACAGCACCATGAATACTACTCAGAAACCAATATGGGGCCTTTAGCTTAGGTTAACTGAAACTGCTCACCAAAGAAGGAGAAGACCAGTACCTTAATTCATCACAAATAGTCAAGAAGGATGCCATGGTTGGTGGTATTGAAGGCCACTGAAATGTTTTAAAAAGACTAAAAGCACTGTCTAAGTCCAAGACCCAACAAAAATCATCCAGTACTGCAACCAATGCCATTTCTGCCCATGCCCATGCTGTACCCTGACTGAAAGTGATCCAGATAATTTATCTCTGGTAGAATAACCACATCCCTAGTTCAAACATTTTCCCTAGAAAGAAAAGACTGAAAAATGTAGGATTAGTTTTCAAATATGGCTAGATCCAAGGAAGGCTTTTCAGCTTCTTTCAAGGTTGCAGGTATTGCCCCCATTCATACACACATATACCAAGAAGCGGTGACTGTTTGGTGTTGTAGTTAATGTGATGGACTAGCTTCATCAGAGTTGACCAGTTAAGCCAATGACAGTCAGAGACCTTCACGTATCAAGCCTCCACTGCCCATACTCCATACTACCAGCCCCCACCCAATTCCTAAACCCCTTTCCTAGCATTTACAACATCTCAGCTGACAGCATTTTTCCGAGGCCCTCAAAGTTATCCCTTATGAAAGGGATGCCAGGACCTTTTGCTGTGGACTCACTCTCTATCAAACCTCATGGGTGCCAAGTAATGTTACTGCTGCTACTCTCAATTATTCTTTTTGGCTCCATGGAAGTGTTGCAAACCCATGGATAAAAAAAATCCTAAACATGTAGCACTACATTCTCATAGGTGATCTTCTTCATAGCCGACACCACCCAAGCACATTCTGTCAAACAAATGCTCAAAACAGGTAATTTTTCAATACTGCGTTTCTAAAAGAAAAAAAAAGTTTTCATAATGCACTAGAGCTGGCTAAATTTTCAGAACATACGAAAAGGTCATCAGCAAAAATCCAACCTACTAATACATAAATCAACCTGGTACAGTTCATTAGAGAAAATGAGGCAACTGCATACATTTAAAATGATGAACATAAATATTTCAGTTAAGATTTTTCCTCTCCAGTGGAAACACTGCACTGAAAACCTTCTCAAACAATATGGCACAGAGACATGCACAATAATGCCATGTACTGCAACACCCAAACAAAAAGATGTTTACATTTACATTTGGTTTATTGTCTGTAGTAAGTTACAAATATAAGTTGCCTACAATATTGCTGTAATAGTGGTATAGCTGTAATAGCTAAGGTAAGTGTTGATGATGTGCTCATGAGTGCCAGTATAGCCACCACATCCTCAGCAGATGTTGAAGATTCCGTAGAACTACAGTATAGAAGACGCTACAATGAAATAAAATAAATTGTCAAATTATCAAAACCTTAAAAGATGTCACACCCAGTTTTATTTTAGATTGGTAGCTGTTCTGTATTCCAAACTTCTAGATAGGTAAATAATAGGGCTGTTGATACAGAAGTAAATATAAAGAAATAACTTTTATCTCGATGATAGACTTTGTGCATCACCTTTACCAGGAGAATGCTAAACTAGATACAATAAGCTTTTTGATCAGATTCAATAGAATTCTTCTTAAATTCTTATGCTAAAATTGATTTTTACCCTAACCTGCAATGTCAGTCTCATTTTAATTTCTTGTAATGTAATGTTTAATTTGATAGGGTTATTTTTCTAAAAAATAACCATTGTAATGTCCAGTATGCCATCCATGCTAAAAAAAACACCATTTAGTTGGTGGATTGCACAGTGTGGACACATAATGGGCTGGGCTGAATCCTCTGTTGACTCTGCCTGATCTTCTCCTACAGCAACTCACCATGTCACCTCCATATTATTTTGTGTTCAAAAAAGAGACATGGTACCTTGGAATTATGGGAATTATAGTTCATTATATGAAGAAATTACCTAGGAAAAGCAGTCTTGAAAGATTTTTTTGCAGTTTGAAAGCAGGAGGGGATGCAGAAAACCAACCCTCTGAGCCGCTTAGATCATGGCCAATGTGTATGAGAAGCTTACAAAGGCTACTTTCAGGGTCCTTACAGGTCAGCATAATTTTCATCCTGAAATGTCTACAAAACTTTATCAGACATATCATTTGTTCTTTGTTGGAAAGATAAAATACATTGAACAATATTATTTCCTCAAGTTTGAGAGGTTGTTTGGTTTTTGCTCTTGGCCTACATAAATCTGGCAAGAATGATTTCTCATATTTGAATGTACTTTATGTCAAGGATTTAAAGATTACCATCAAGTCTTGGCCAACTACTGTTTGCCTTGATACTTGACATTCATGAAAGGTTATTTTTACTTTCTGAGCCCAGCGTTAACCTGCATAAGCAATTATTCCTGATTTTGAAGTGTTGCAAGTCAGTATAAAATCTGCTGTGGTGAGATTTTAAGGTATTTATTAGGTAGGTAGGTAGCCAGACAGATAGATAGACAGACAGAATCTTTAGATCCCTATGGAATCACTCACTAGAATGGTTATCAATCAATATCACTTATAAAACTATAAAATTTATTTGTTTGTTTGTTCATTGCACTCCATCACCATACAAGACTCTAGTGTGGTGGAATCAATGGCTGCAGCTTGGAATTGGTTCGAGGGAGGAAATCTCTAAGGTCAAACCCTTAGGTCAATATCTACCATTTCCCAAGGGAAGGCAGACAGTCCAGCAAGATTTTTCAAATATCTGTTAGGATCTATTCATGAGAGGTCCTGGTTGCTTGCACCTGACATTAATCAAGAACATCTGTTTTCCGCCTTTTAGCATCAGACATCAAGATTAAAGAAACAAGCAATCAAAACTAGTACTTGGTAGAGCAATCATGAAAGCCTTGGAAAAGATATTCAAATGATGTCTCCCTACCTACAAATACCAGAATCATGCAAGCCATAGTACTCCTTATATGTTGGGATGCAACCATCCCATTTGGGAGGAGGAATCAAGTGAGGAATCAGCATGGACTAAAACCCCAGAAATGTACAGTTTTGGTTAATTGGGAACAGTGATTGGGATGGATGGGTGAAAATGTGGTTTTCTTCTGGGAAATATTTTTTTCCTGTTTGTACTCTTAAAAATAAAATATGGAAAATATTTTTGACTATACCTCTTCTTGATCCCTTAAATTTCATTCACTCTCAATCTATGTGATAGTTTCCAGAATTTCTTTCCCAAGTAGCCACTGGTCCTATCTCAGACAATCATGCAATCCCAAGAAGAGCTTGTGATGAATATATTTATACTTAGTCAGAAATCTAGCGTATGGAATCAATAAATTCTTTGGGTGATTTACCAAGTCTAGTTCTAAGTGTTTTTATTCTCTCTTTACATTAAATACTTCATGTGTTTTACCTAGTAATATTGGTATTGGACAGTGTGACAGGTTGTAAATATTTTTCCTTAATGCCCAAGAGTAATGGTGCATTATGGGCACTGTAGAACATTTGTAATGTTTGCTGGTATTATTCTGGAGATAGATACCAGACATTACTGGGTCTAAAATGCATTTCAGGGATGCCAGTTTTTGATATCTACACTAGTTCTTCAAGTCCCAAACCATGAATGACTTTAAAGATAAAACAACTATATTCCATTATGCCTAGAAAGAGACCAACCAACAGCCAACTTAGCTGATGAAACAACTGTAAAGTGTACACATCTGCATGAAAAGCATGTATTCAGTCCTAAGCATGTGATGGATATATAACAGGGTAGCTTCCCTGTATATATTGCGTGTATTGGACATACATTTCTCATGCAAATTTGAGAGAAATATGACTATGTCATCCATGATTATTACAGAAATCTCAAAATGATCAGTGATCCATGGTATGCCACGCTCCTACCCACTGTTGTAAACGATTGTCTCTCTGTTATCTAGCTGAGTCAAATGATTTTAAAGAAATAATGAAAGAGAATAGTTTGTGGAAGTGAAGAAGATCTAAGACAAGACCAGGATCATGAAACAAAGGAAGTTTTAGCTGAGTTTATCCAAGATACTGAGTCACAAATGAGCCAATCATATTTTCTAATCTAACACATCGTACACACTTAGCCAGTGGTTATCAATTTGTGCTACAGTATGTAGTATGAATTCAGATAATTGGGTTAACAAAATCCTGAATGTGAACCATGTATTGTATGAACACACTATTAAAAGTTAGCACTGAATCCAGGGATATAAAGAAACTGGACAATTTTACTAAAATGAACAGCCTAAAAATATCCAAAGCAATGACACTTTGTAAAAAAAATGTCTTTGGAACAGATCAGGACAGTACCACAGAGTCTCATGGTATATACAGCAAAGAACACAGTAAATTTTTCCTTAACATCACCCAGTTGCTTGGCAATGCAAGCTTCTAAAGATACCTGCAAACTAGAAGTCCTCTCCAAGTTTACCTTTAAATGACGCAGGAAAAAAATATCGTAGTTTGCTCCTTGGTGTGATCCACTACAATGATTATTCTAATCTAATCATTATAAAAGGGAAATAAAAGGTCTTGATCAATCATAGCAGAAAAGAGAACAGCAGAAGTAGAATAATACAGTACAGGTACAAATCAGCTGGGTAGCTCAAAGAACAGAGGTGCTTCTGAAAAAGCAGTAATTCAAATCTGCCTGCTACTCATGACCAAAGGAAACAAAAGGAAATATATCAACTTGTCTTTTCCTAAGTTAAAATAGTCTGATAGTGTTCTATGAAATCTGAAATGCTGTCTCAACACTAGCTGAGTACTGTTATTGAAAATGCTGAGGACTGAGTTTGAGAAGACCTAATTTGCTTTATCATGGTTTGTTTATAGCTATTTCCTTTAAAGCCCAGATTAATGAAGCATATACAGAATAACAACAACAATTATATACCAATAGTTCTGAAAAAACATTTGGCCACATTAAGAATGGACAGAATCTCGATGTCATGGTTCCGACAAATGAAACTCTTCAAAGTACTTCAAGGCATTGTTTACCTTAAATAATCTTTATTCAAGTAGCATAGCTTTGGCACATACATGGTTGAAGCCGAAATCTGAATTCCCCTCCCCTAAACACATAGTATCAAAGCACAATTCCCTCCTCTAATTAACAGTCATAAATCAGATTCTCCAATTAGTTTGAAATGCAGGTTTTCCCTCCCGTTCTCCAACCTGCCATTTCTTTATCATCTCTTATTTCAAAAGCCCCTGAACTGTTATGTCTAACTAACTCCCATCACATTCCTCCTCCTCCCCCCCAGTATCATCTAATTCTAAGAGTATAGCATAGAAAGAAAAAGGCTGCATTTCCCTATGTTGTCAAAGCAAGAACATCCGATGTTAGCAGCAATGACACTCAAGTTATCAATTACAAAAAAATTGCATTATTTGGAACAGCACATGTTCAAAACATATCTTAAATTATCCTAGATCTTTGCAAAGTATTTAATAATCAAAAGTACCAAACCCAGTCATAACTATCCCAGATGTTGGACACATTCTATAACTTAGCCCATTTGAGGTACCTTGGTTCAAAAATTGTTTGTTTGTTTATTCAGCAAATTTATACAGCTGCCTAACTCACATATAGTGACTCCAGGCAGGTTACAACATTGAACAAAATGTAAAAATCCACTAAATAATAAAACACATTTTTTAAAAAATCCTACCCTTCATGACATCAACAATACAATCAAATCAGACACTTGATCAGCTCCATTTCCATTTATGGTCCCAGGCTTGCTGATAAATCCAAGTTTTAGGACCTTTTGGAAAAGCAGCAGGTGGGGGCCTACCATACCTCAGGAGGAATGATGTTCTATAAAGAAAGGGCCACCACCAAGAAGGGCTTTTTTGTGATCCCACCAGATGACAGTCCTTAATTGATGGGACCCATCGCATGTCGTGCCTTCCTTTGCTGGGGGCATCAGGCAAATGTAATAAGGGAGAGGAGGTCCTTCCTTCAAATAACCTGGCCTCAAACCATGCAACGGTTCAGCATGTTGAATTGTACCTGAATGCAGATTGGCAGCCAATGCAACTCTCACAGAAGAACACATGACACATGAGCAAGTTGTATAGAATTGTTCACACTGCTGCATTCTGAAGTAGCTGAAGCTTCCAAGTACTCTTTGAGAGAACCTTGCTTCAAAAATTGTTGCCCAATATTGCACTGTTCTGCCCAATTAAAGATCATTACAATAAGACTTTTAGTAGGTACTGTACACTTTGATATGATTATCTCCATTGGGCATAGATGAAAATGGCACACTTTTAACATTATGATTGTTTGTTTTTTCTGCAACTATTTGGAGCAGAATGTTCTACACAGTCCTCTGAAATAATGATTTTTTGCTTTAGCAGTCTTGTATTTCTAACTCTGATGTGAATAATTTCTGAGCAGTACATCATCCTCTTCCCTAGATTATTTCACGGGCTCTTGCATTAAACAAATCTGAAGTTTCTAGGCCAATCTATGTTTTAGATATGAGGGGAAAATAGCATTAGGCAATGCTAACTAAATTTAAATAGTGCTTACTTCCCCTAAAACTCATTCTTCAGAAATGGCATTTTTGATTACCCACATATATTCATATGGTCATCAAAAAGCTCATCTGTGTAATTTGAAGTTCATCTACACATTTCATGAGCATCTGGTAGCTAAAACAATAGTCTCCAGCTATTGCGAAATAATTCCAGCAAAAACAAATGTTTTACAATGCTTTACTTTCAAAGAAGTATTATGTTAAGATACATTGCACAACCAATGCACTGAAAATAAACTGTATGACAGAATTTACTGCCCCTTAAATTCAGCTCCAGTACATTCCATGAACTAATACCATTTCATATATTTTTGCTATGTATTGCAAAGTAAAAAAGAGACAAAACACAAAGACAGTTATAATGCAAATACATACAAAGACAACTGCATGCAAGTGCTTAAAAATGAAAAAATACAACAGAAAAAAAGAAACAAAGTATAATATGTCATTTTATCAATTAATAGTTACACTTCTATATATACATGTAAATATTGGCGTGATGGCTCAATGGTTAGGACGCTAAGCTTTTCAGCTGGAAAGGTTTGAGAACTAAGCACCATAGGATGGAATGAGCTCCCATCCTCGCCCAAGTTCCTGCCAACCTAGCAGTTTGAAAACATGCAAATACGAGTAGATAAATAGGTATCACTTCGATGAAAGGTAACAGCACTCTGTGTCATCATACTGGCCACATGACTGCTGAAATGTCTTCAGACAACACTGGCTCAATGGCCTTGAAATGGAGATGAGTACCACTCTCTATATTCGACAATGACTAGTGGAGTAAAAGCCGTGTGTGTGCGTGTGTGTGTGTGTGTGTGTGTGTATTCATTTCTAATGTATATAACTATTATTCTTTTTTAAAATGTCTGCTACTTGCCTAGTTTTTATAAACCTGATTTTTTAATAACAAACATATCACTTGCTGTAATCTATTTGCTAACATTAATCAATGAGATTGGATGATAATTGGCACACAGTGTGATCTTTACCTGTTTTTGGTATAACTATAATATACGTCTGGTTAAATACTGATAAACTTCCCTTATCAAATATCCTATCATACAATTGACAAGGTTTGAGCACCAAATGATTTATAAATGTTTTATACCATCCAATGGGGAAACTATCCACTCTTGATGTTTTACATGCCATTTTTAAAATTATTTGTTTAATGTCAACCTCAGACAGTGGAGCAAATAAACATTGTTTTTCTGTATTACCTAATTGTGATAGGTTAATTTTATTTTTTAAAAGCCTCTATATTTTTATTTGATACATTTTCTTGTTTGGTATGTAATTCTGAATGCAATTTTTAAAATATGTCACTTGATATCCATTGAAGTTTTATATATTTCACCACTTTTACCTCTAATAGTTGGAATCAGTGCTGTAACTTTCTTTTGCTTTAGGCAATTAGGCAAAATCTTTCACCATTCTCCCAGTACCTCTGTTGTAAACATGTGGGCTTGAATTCTCCTTGCTGTTTTAATATAGTATTTAATTCATATTTCTTTTTCTGTATTTCTCTTTAGAAAATAGTAGGCAGGCATCTAACTATCTGTACCCATAGATATTTCAGTTCATCTTTCAAATTATTTTCCCTTTATTTTTAATCTTATTCATATATGATGCATAAGCAATAATTCAGCCGCAAATATATGTTTATATGTTTCCATTCAAAGAGCTGGGGGTGGATTTAAATACTCAATATATCTGGAGAAGGCACCATTAAGAAAGATTTCCTTAAAATTAGGCCTAAACAACTAAGCTAATTTCATCAATATTCCCAATTTGTGCCTGAGTCACAATGCCTGGATTTAATAATAAACATTCTTGTTTGCAATACTAGACATGCTTTTAAATTGAGCTAGGCATAGTTGTTGAGCAGTCCAATAATATACATTAATGGTTGCAAAACACTTGCTTCAGTGAGTACTAATATAATTGTCATTGTCTAAATTGTTATTATATACATTGTCTGCCTGCTTGAATGCTGGAAAGGAATATTTTTGAAATGTACAGCTAAAATGTGAGCCAAGGATATAACAGTTTTTCTAAAATACCTTCATGGTACAATGGAACTAAGAAGAATTTCCAAGGCAATGCCATCTGGAGCTAAAGGAATGAACAGATATTCTGAGAAATGATTTTAGGTTTTTATCATTAACATTATCGTCTGTTTTTAATAGGGGCAAAGTAATCCAACTTGAAGTCATGCCCTCTCGCATAAAACTACTGAACCTGCCTGCAGGAATTAGTTATTTCAGCTCTTTTAGCCAAAACCATAAAACAGTCATATAGACACTGTACCCTAGGAAAGGGTTAACTTTTTTCTGAATGCAAATGCCCTCATGGGAATGGAATGTGTAGTGTTTGGAAGTGGCTGTGCCCCAGAATGCTTTGAGAGTCTACTGACTACTGAATGTTAACAATCACTATTATTAAAGAACAATTGATGGCCTGTAACAAAACTACAGAAACTAATTACTGTAAAACTTTTATTGTACTTTAATTACTGGGCCTCTTTGTCAATTAGCAGGAGAGAGGAGCAAAGGCTTGTTTTATAGCAACAATAAATTTTCTAGAACTACAATCATCAGCTACTGAACAAGTGAGTCTATTAATGCATAATATCGAGACACAAAGTAACTGCAGAACTAATGTGGAATTGCTAGTACAAATAAAAATTCTGTGAAAAAATAATAACTACATCTCATGCAGTACCGCTGCTAACTAGCATACTGGCCTTATGTTTCAATATGATTTTTGTGGCTGCCATCAAGCAAAATAGTCTGATTTTTTTAAAAAATACAGTGTTCAGGGCTTTTGAAAGCCCTGTAGGAAAATCAGCTGGTGACCTATTAGTAGCTGTTTAGCTCCTATTTTACCACATCATTGGCCCTGTAATGTCAGGTCTCCTCTAAAGAGCCCCCCACCGCATATATAGAGAAGAGAAACTGGATGGATTTTTGTTCTAATTTTTCTATTGAAAATGTTTTTCCCCCTTATATTATTTATTGTACTGTATATGTATCTGATGCAGGGGACATAGCTATACAGATCAATGAAGTTAAGCACATTAAAAGTGTTTTGTCTTTTCTACTGACCAGATGCTAGAGCAGACATGTCAAACACAAGGCCCGGGGGCCAGATCTGGCCCGCGAAGTGGTTTCATCCGGCCCGCAAAGCCATCCTGGAAACAGTGAGGGAACGGCCCCCACTGCCTTGGCCCTGGCCCAGAGACCCTCCTCCTGCCAGAGACCCTCAGATCTGTCCCACTCCTGCCCAGGCCCCCATAGGCACCCTTGATGCGAATGATGTAGAGCTGGCCATGCCCACCCAGTAGGCCATATGCACTCTAGCCACGCCCACCCAGTAGGCCACGCCCACCCAGGCCACACCCACCAGGCCCCCTGAGGGCAACCACAATGCTGATGCGGCCCTCAATGAAATTGAGTTTGACACCCCTGTGCTAGAGTGAAGAGTAGTATTTTTTGATGCTTGCTTCACTGACACATCTAGAAGTACTAACTCCAGTGCATCTACAAGAATGAAAAGTAGACCAAGATAACAGAACAACAACTATATATCTGAGGTAGGCCAGATTAGGAAACCATAGTTATGAAAGCTAATATTATTTTTATATTAAGTTACACTAACAGAGGACCTTCCTCAATGTGATATCCAAGCATGAGGTGACATCAGTGGAGGAAGAAGCCCCAGATGTAGCTGCAGAACACCATTGAAACTTTCTGAGTGTGGAGCTAGTCTATTCCTGATGGTGCACTTTGGATAGTGTGCAAGTGTGAACTGAACGGATTAGTAATTTGTTGACAGCGAAACAACTACTTTGTACTCACAATGTACAAAGGCTAATGTAACATCACCATACACTAAATAAATAATAACAGTAACAGAATCTTTCAAGTCTGAATGTGCTTTCCCCCTTTCCCCTTTTATCTTTAAGTGGACTAGGGAAAGTCATGTCTGACACTCCTTCTCAAATTGCATTTCTACCTCAGAATCAAATTTCTTTTGTCTATCTGTTGTCTTGGTTGCAGCTTTTCTTCCTGTTCCTCAAGATTATTTCTTCTGCCCATTATACTGTGGTGGATTACATAAATGAATGGTATAAGATCTGACACCACAAAAAAGAGTGCTTGGTGTGTTCAGTGATATTGGCAGTCATGTAGTAATTATTGTTTGTGAACTTATTTGGGGGTAGGTACAACTGAATCCCCTTCATGGATTACTGCCTTGTCGTGGTGAAGGGGCTTGCGTAATTCAATGAAGCTATGAGCTATGCCGTGCAGGGCCACCCAAGACGGAAAGGTCATAGCAGAGAGTTCTGACAAAACGTGATCCACTGGAGAAGGAAATGGCAAACCACTCCAGTATCTTTGCCATGAAAACCCTATGGACAGTACCAAAAGGCAAAACGATATGACGCTGTGGATATGTCTGGTGGTGAAAGGAAAGTCCGATGCTGTAAAGATTTTTTCTCCATAGGAACCTGGAATGTAAGATCCATGAATCAAGGAAAGCTGGACGTGGTCAAACAAGAGATGACAAGACTAAACATCGACAGAATGATCTCAGTTCGAATCCAAGGCAAACCATTCAATATCACAGTAGTCCAAGTCTATGCCCCAACCACCGGTGCTGAAGAGGATGAAATTGACCGGTTCTATGAAGCCCTACAGCACCTTATAGAACTAACACCCAAAAATGATGTCCTTATCATCATGGGGGATTGGTATGCTAAAGTAGGAAGCCAAAAGATAACTGGAATAACAGGCAAGTTTCGCCTTGGAGTACAAAATGAAGCAGGGCACAGGCTGATCGAATTTTGTCAAGAGAATACGATGGCCATAGCAAACACTCTTTTCCAACAACCCAAGAGATGGCTTTACACATGGACATCACCAGACGGTCAACACAGAAATCAGATTGACTATATGCTCTGCAGCCAAAGATGGAGAAGCTCTATACAGTCAGTAAAAACAAGACCAGGAGCTGACTGTGGCTCAGACCATGAGCTTCTTGTTGCAAAGTTTAGGCTTAAATTAAAGAAAGTAGGGAAAAGCGCTAGGCCAGTCAGGTATGAATTAAATCATATCCCTGTTCAGTATACAGTAGAGGTGACAAATAGATTTAAGGAATTAGATCTGATAGACAGAGTGCCTGAAGAACTATGGACAGAGGTTCACAACATTGTACAACAGGTAGCAACCAAAACCATCCCAAAGAAAAAGAAATGCAAGAAAGCAAAATGGCTGTCTGAGGAAGCTTTGCAAATAGCTGAGGAAAGGAGGGAAGCGAAAGGCAAGGGAGAAAAAGAAAGATATGCCCAATTAAATGCAGAATTCCAGAGAATAGCTAGAAGAGATAAGAATGCCTTCTTAAATGAACAGTGCAAAGAAATAGAAGAAAACAATAGAATAGGGAGGACCAGAGATCTTTTCAAGAAAGTTGGAGAGATGAAAGGAACGTTTCATGCAAAAATGGGCATGATAAAGGACCAAAATGGCAGGGACCTAACAGAGGCAGAAGAGATTAAGAAGAGGTGGCAAAATTACACAGAAGAACTATACAAGAATGAGCTTAACGTCCCTGATAATCACAATGAGGTGGTCACTGACCTCGAGCCAGACATCCTAGAATGTGAAGTGAAGTGGGCCTTAGAAAAGCTGAGCAACAACAAAGCTAGTGGAGGTGACAGTATTCCAGCTGAGCTATTCAAAATCTTAAAAGACAATGCAGTAAAAGTGCTACACTCAATTTGCCAGCAAATTTGGAAAACTCAACAGTGGCCACAGGATTGGAAAAAATCAGTTTACATTCCAATTGCAAAGAAAGGCAGTGCCAAAGAATGTTCAAACTATCGCACCATTGCACTCATTTCTCATGCT
Organism: Vipera berus; assembly: GCF_964194415.1. NCBI lineage: Eukaryota > Metazoa > Chordata > Lepidosauria > Squamata > Viperidae > Vipera > Vipera berus. The sequence goes on from NC_138204.1 coordinate 32,813,670, forward strand.
AGTAAAGTTATGCTTAAAATTCTACAAGCTAGACTCCAGCTGTCAGAATCCATTTATATCATATTCATAAATGGAATGTTTCAAACATATCCCATGGATTCTGCCATCTCCCGAAGAGAAGAGGATAGATGTGTATTGAACCGGCAATAGGCATTTCAAAGGAAAGGAGAAGCCTTTTGAACTGGGGAAACAAAAGGGGGGGCTAGCATCTGGCTTTTGTCACGGTAGACAGCAATAAACAAAAGGGTCCTAACTTCCTTTTTCCCACGAGATGGATGATACGAGAGGAAGGATGGGGGGACTGACCAAATGGGGATTAAGGGGGGTTAAACCGGGAACTCTTTATAAGGATTTACATCGTGGAACCATTAAGCCCTGTCTCATTTCCTACAACCGAGCATGTCATAGTAAAGATTTCTTTTGGACTAAAAACCTGGCTCCAAGAGTTTTTGTCTTCCTAAGACGAGGTTTGGGGTGGGTCCTGACATTAGACAGGGCTTGCAACGAAAGTCAACCCGGGAAGAAGAACCTTACCGGGGGACTTTGCAAATAAATATGATGTCTGACGATGAAGCAAGAATGGAAGGAAGCCCCACGGAGAAGGAGCCTTCCTCCCAGCCGAACTCCCAGAAACATTGGGAAACTGAAGCATCATATTCCTCCTGGGAGGAAACGGCGGAGCAGCACGAACAAAAACCCCGGTGGTCGATGGGCGTTGGAAGGAAAAGTGAGTGGGAAAAGGCTTCGAGAGAAGTGACCCTGAGACGGAGCGACCACCAACCGGAATGGAAACAAGAGATGGAGAACTCCCTGCACGCCAGTGAGGAAGAGCGGATTCTGGAAAAAGCTATTGACTTGATGAAAACAACCCTGAGCTCACTAAGGGAGGAGAGAGCTGGAAACCACAACACCTGGGGTCGCAACTGGAGGGGTAACGGAAGGAATCCAACACCTGAAACCCCAGGGCTGTCCAATGGAACAGGAGCCGCTGACTCAGCGGTACCCACCCCCCCCAGACCCACAGATGGGGATCGAGATGAGGAGCGATACACTCTGCGGCGCAGACAACGATCCAGCCAAAGATTCCCACCCCTGGAAGCAAAATTCAAGGGGGAGCCATCACGACTGGGATTTTTCCTAACCCAAGTCCTCAGCTACATGGAAGAGTACGGACGGGACATCCCCAGTGACAAAACACGCATCCGAATTGTGCAATCTGCCCTGGACGGGACGGCCGCAGACTGGGTGGTGAACCTGCATGACTCCAACGCCCCAGAACTCAACGACTTCAACCGATTCATGTCATCCTTGAGGCGACGATTCGAGGACCCTTTGGCTGACCGGAAGGCCCGGGAGAGAATCAAGACGGTGAGGCAGGGCAGGAGAACAGTGGCCGAATATACCCAAGAATTCCGAGCCATCGCCAGCAAGCTGAACTGGCCAGAAGACATCCTCCTCAGCCATTTCAAAGACGGTCTAAACTACGACCTGTATGACGCTTGCCTGCCTCGGGGAGACCCCTACCATCTCGATGACTGGTATGTCCTGGCAGAGGAAGTGGAAATAGACCTATTGAAAAGACAACACAGAGGAAAACCATGGGGCCGCCCGCCACTCGAGCAAACACGTGAGGGGGAAAACCCACCGGCCACGGCTAAAAAATCAAAGGGATGTTTCAATTGCGGGAGAGAGGGCCACCGTGCTGCAGAATGTCGTTCGAAAGCCCCTCCACGCAAAACAGAGGCACCATCTTCCAAAAAGCTGGGGAAGTCTCAAGGCAACCCAAAAGAATCTTCCATGAAGGGGACAGAGGCTGTAGAGTCCACAATTTCTGCCAAAACCTGGGATTGGACTCCAGCCTACACTGCAGGGGCGGTGGACACCTCGGAAGACAGCTCAGAGGGAGAACCTTTGGTAAGTGGACCTCTTCCACCCATACTTAAGACAGTAACTATATTAGCTTCCTCTGCACCAAAAGCCAATGAAATAAAAGCTTTGATAGACTCTGGCTGCATCCGCTGCCTCATCAGCCCAACGCTGGTGGAGGAACTGAGCATCCCAGTGAGGAGGCTAAAACAACCAATCTCCTTCAGTCAATTAGATGGGTCTATAGCAGGGGGGGGACCAGCTACCCTAGCCACTCTACCACTCCACATGTCCCTGGGGTCCCATGAGGAAGACATAACATTTATAGTGGCCCCAGGCATGGCATGCCCAATGATTTTAGGACTGGAATGGCTGAAGAAATGGAACCCCGGGATAAACTGGAGGACTGCAGAACTCAACTTCCCAAAAGGGGAACAGGAAAACGTAAAACCCCCAAACACCCCCCCAACCCAGAGGGAGGAAAAAGCAGCAGTGGGGGAAGAGAAGGGGCTAACAGAGATACCGGAAGAATACAGGGACCTGGCTGAGGTTTTCAGTGAGGAAAGAGCAGATGAGCTCCCCCCCCACCGCCCCACAGACTGCACCATAGAATTCAAACCTGGGGCAAAACTCCCAAAACCCAGGATGTATGCCATGAGCCCAAGGGAAATGGCAGAAATGGAAAGATTCATAAAGAAAAACTTAGAAAGAGGATTTATTGAGCCCGCCAAACCCAAAGTAGCCGCCCCGGTTCTGTTCAGGGAGAAGAAGGATGGTTCCTTTCGTTTGGTTGTGGATTACCGGAACCTAAATACAATTAGTGAATGTAATCTATACCCCCTTCCCCTAATGAAGGATATGCTATCCCACCTATCGAAAGGAAAGATTTTTACCAAACTAGACCTGAGGGAAGCATACTACCGTATTAGGATTAAGGAAGGAGACGAATGGAAAACTGCATTCAACTGCCCAATGGGGTGCTATCAATTCAAAGTATTGCCATTTGGACTGCAAGGGGCCCCCGCAGTCTTTATGCAATTAATTAATGACGTACTGAGAGAGCACCTATATAAGGGGGTCCTGGTTTACCTCGATGACATCCTTATCTTCACAGAAACCAAAGAGGAACATATCAAACTAGTCAGAGCAGTCCTGAAGAAATTGCGAGCTGCCCATTTATATGCTAAATTATCGAAGTGTGAATTTCATCAGGAAAAAATCGACTACCTGGGATATCGCATATCCCCAGAGGGCATCGAAATGGACCCAGAGAAGGTCAGGGCAGTACTAGAGTGGGCACCCCCGCGCACACGGAAGCAATTGCAAAGTTTCCTGGGGTTTGCAAATTTCTACCGCCAATTCATCCCTGCATTTGGCCAAATAGCCATGCCCCTCACAAATTTGTTGAAAACGAAGGGGGGGTCACCCATGAAACCCAGCCAGCCTCTGAAATGGTCAATGGAATGTCAAGCAGCATTTGAGAGGCTAAAGAGACTCTTTTCTGCGGAACCTGTACTTAAACACCCAGATCCCAACAAACCTTTTGTAATACAGGCAGATGCGAGCGACGTAGCAGTCGGAGCCGTATTACTACAAGAAAATGATGAGGGGGTGTTGCAACCTTGCGCATATACATCCAGGAAACTTACAGAAACTGAACAACGATGGCCAATATGGGAGAAGGAAGCATTCTCATTAAGGTGGTCATTATTAACTTGGCGTCAATTTTTGGAAGGAAATAAAATACCTTTCCAAGTCTGGACTGACCACAAAAATTTAGAAGCACTAAAAATGCCCAGGAAGCTCACTCCTAAGCAAGCCCGCTGGTCCCAACACTTTCACCGATTCAATTTCACTCTCAAACACTTACCGGGGGGAAAGAACTTCCTGGCAGATGCATTATCCCGCATGCCCCAATATAACAGCACAAGAGTTACTGACTTTAAACCACTTGTACCGGAACAACAACTGGCAGCACCACCAGGGCACAAGAAAAAATGAAGCCGAAGGTAGATAGCCAAACTGGAATAGAATTCAGGAAATCTTTGGAAAGTGATGAATGGTTCCAGAAAAATAAACATGTGTGCACAATTAAAGATGGACTGCCGTGGGTGGGGGAGAAGCTATATATACCGGCCACACAGAGAATCAATTTCATGCAACTGTGCCATGATACAAAATCAGCAGGACACTTTGGCTTTGTAAAAACCTTACACTTAACTAAAAGGCAATTTTGGTGGCCATCTATGAAAAAGGACATAGAAAGCTATGTGGGTAGCTGTCAAATTTGCGCAATGGCCAAAAGACTGCAAGGGAAACCGCCAGGTCTGTTACAACCGGTGGCGAATCCCTCAGCCCCATGGAAAGAAATAGCTATGGATTTTATTGTGGAACTACCAGAAAGCAACGGAAACACCGTTATCGGGACTGTTACTGATCTGTTCTCTAAGCAAGTCCATTTCATACCTTGCCCAAAAATTCCTACTGCAAAAGCATTAGCAAAACTTTTTGTACAACATATTTACAGATTGCATGGGGCACCACAACGCATCATATCTGACAGGGGGGTGCAATTTACCTCAGCATTCTGGAAGGAATTTTTATCTCTGTTAGGAACCACCCAAGGACTGACATCTAGTCATCACCCTCAGGGTAATGGGCAATCGGAAAGGGCTAACTCTGTACTTGAACAATATTTAAGATGTTATGTACATTTTCAGCAGAACAATTGGACAGACCTGCTGCCTTTCGCAGAAGTGGCATATAACAACGCAATTCACTCCAGCACAGGTTACACTCCTTTTCAAGTAGCCACAGGCCAGAGCTTCAACCCCATACCTGATCTAACTCCAAAAGAACCGGTAATTCCAGAACTAAAGGAATGGATTGCTCAGTTACAATACACCTGGCCTATTGTCAGAAAAGCATTAACAGAGGCTAGATTAGCACACAAGACACAGGCAGACAAGAAAAGATCTGATCCCACACCGTTCAAGGTGGGAGAGATGGTATATCTGTCTACAAAATACCTTAAGTCTCTCCAACCCTGTAAAAAACTAGGACCAAAATACATTGGACCTTTTCCAATTAAAAGAATCATAAACCCAGTAACAGTTGAATTAGAACTACCTAAAAATCTTAGACGAATACACCCAATCTTTCACTGCAGTCTAATAAAGAGAGAACAACAATCTCCCCTACGAACAAAAATTCCACCACCACCACCTCCCATCATGGTGGAAGGAGAACAACATTTCGAGGTGAAGGAAATTCTGGATTCCAGGAGACATCATGGAACAACTCAATATCTAGTGGCTTGGAAACACCTCCCCTCCTCAGAAAATGAATGGGTCAGCAAACACCACGTTAAAGCACCAAAGCTGCTTAAGAGATTTCATACAGAATATCCAAACAAACCGAGTTAACATTTACACATGTTTTTTTTTCTTCTCTTTTCTTTTCTCCCCCTACAGATGGACACATCTTTCTTCTAAGGAGAGCGGACTGTCAGAATCCATTTATATCATATTCATAAATGGAATGTTTCAAACATATCCCATGGATTCTGCCATCTCCCGAAGAGAAGAGGATAGATGTGTATTGAACCGGCAATAGGCATTTCAAAGGAAAGGAGAAGCCTTTTGAACTGGGGAAACAAAAGGGGGGGCTAGCATCTGGCTTTTGTCACGGTAGACAGCAATAAACAAAAGGGTCCTAACTTCCTTTTTCCCACGAGATGGATGATACGAGAGGAAGGATGGGGGGACTGACCAAATGGGGATTAAGGGGGGTTAAACCGGGAACTCTTTATAAGGATTTACATCGTGGAACCATTAAGCCCTGTCTCATTTCCTACAACCGAGCATGTCATAGTAAAGATTTCTTTTGGACTAAAAACCTGGCTCCAAGAGTTTTTGTCTTCCTAAGACGTGGTTTGGGGTGGGTCCTGACACCAGCAGTATGTGGATCGAGAACTACCAGAAGTACAGGCAGGATTTCGAAGAGGCAGAGGAACTAGAGATCAAATTGCTAACATACGCTGGATCATGGAGAAAGCTAGAGAGTTCCAGAAAAACATCTACTTCTGCTTCATTGACTATGCTAAAGCCTTTGATTGTGTGGATCATAACAAACTGTGGCAAGTCCTTAAAGAGATGGGCATACCAGACCATCTTATTTGTCTCTTGAGAAACCTATATGCGGGCCAAAAAGCAACAGTGAGAACTGGACACGGAACCACTGATTGGTTCAAAATTGGGAAAGGAGTCTGGCAAGGCTGCATACTGTCACCCTGCCTATTTAACTTATATGCAGAGCACATCATGAGAAAGGCAGAGCTAGATTTATCAAAAGTTGGAATTAAGATTGCCGGAAGAAACATCAACAACCTAAGATATACAGATGATACCACTCTAATGGCAGAAAGTGAAGAGGAACTAAAGAGCCTCTTGTTGCGAGTGAAGAAGGAGAGTGCAAAACTTGGGTTGAAACTAAACATTAAGAAAACCAAGATCATGGCATCCGGCCCTCTCAATTCCTGGCAAATAGATGGGGAAGAAATGGAGGTAGTGACAGATTTTATTTTCCTGGGCTCCAAGATCACTGCAGATGGGGACTGTAGCCAAGAAATTAAAAGATGCTTGCTCCTTGGGAGGAAAGCCATGGCAAATCTAGACAGCACACTAAAAAGCAGAGACATCACTCTGTCAACAAAAGTGCGTATAGTCAAGGCTATGGTCTTCCCAGTTGCAATGTATGGCAGTGAAAGCTTGACCATAAGAAAGGCTGAGCGCCAAAGAATTGAAGCCTTTGAACTATGGTGCTGGAGAAAACTCCTGCGAGTTCCTTGGACTGCAAGGCGATCAAACCGGTCAGTCCTAGAGGAGATCAACCCTGACTGCTCTTTAGAAGGCCAGATCCTGAAGCTAAAACTCAGGCCAGATCCTGAAGCCCTAATAAGCAGGCATATACATAGAATGAAGGCTACTGCTAAGCTTGTAAGCCGCCCTGAATCTTCGGAGAAGGGCGGGATATAAATGGAATTAAAATAAATAAATAAAAATAAAAATACTTTGGCCACCTAATGAGAAGGAAGGACTCACTGGAGAAGAGCCTAATGCTGGGAAAGATTGAGGGCAATAGAAGAAGGGGACGACAGAGAATGAGGTGGCTGGATGGAGTCACTGAAGCAGTAGGCGTGAGCTTAAATGGACTCCAGAAGATGGTAGAGGACAGGAACGCCTGGAGGAACATTGTCCATAGTTTCACGATGGGTCGGACACGACTTCGCAACTAACAACAACAACAACAACACAACTGAATATTCAGGAATTATAGTTGATTCCTCAACTACCTCATATGCATCTTCTTTTTGTATCTGTTTTCTTCAGCTGGTCAATGGGTCATCTAGAAAGGTTATCAAGAGCTACCTTTACATTACAAGAAAGAAATCCAAGTCTATATTTGGTCTTGGTTAATCACTTACACTCCTCTTTATCAACTTTCCTTTGTACTCTTTATGCAATGGAGCATCATTATATGTCAGTGTGGGAACATTACTCATATTTTCTCAGTTGGTTGTCCTGAATATTTTTTCTCAAATTAGATTTGAAAAGGACCAATCTTAAATATACAGTAAGACTGCACTGACATTTGATTTGTTGTTGTAAAAACTATGTTGTGATGTCACATCATTTTATGTATATAGAACCAAATATGCTTTATGAAACTATGGCATTCTCTTATGATATAATTTTTTCTTTGATGTGCTTGAATGTGCCAATACCATATCTGAACACAAGCACAATATCAGTCAATAACTGTAGCTTACTCTCAGAAGTCAGTGCGACAACAAAGTACAGCACACAGGTTGTGATGGAACTCTAATTTAGCAGCAGTTTCAGGCAGTCAGAGCTCCAAATTATCCCATGCCACCTGTTTGAACAGCAAAATCAAGCATACTTTTCCTATTATTGTATTTTGCAGCCCAAGTATAAATCCAATTTAAATGATCTTTTCTCAAGTATCAACATACATGTATGTATTTGTGTGTGTGTGTGTGTGTGTGTGTGTGTACGTGTGTCAACTGTATTTCTGATGGCTTAATTTAAGCATCTGCTGACCACATTACTGCAGTGATGTGACAGATACTGCAGAATCAATGTCCAATTGCATTGATATGCGTTGCCATTCACTTTTGGTGTGAGCCATATCGCTGTTACTGTTTTCAATTTTTATGCTACAGATTTCCAAATTAAGTGTCCCATTTTCACTTTCATTGTTAGAGTCTTAATCTGTGGAATGCATCACTGCATTCTTTTAAAGTAACAGTATCATTGTTTATTTTTATCAAAAGCTTTGGCTTTTCCTGAGCAACAGGCAGTTGCATGGTTTCTTTGTTTTAACTCCCCAGTGGCCCTGAGTGTTGTATGCATGTGAGTGATCAACACAATTTGGTATTGCATAAAGCTGGGAGAAAAACAAATTCTATGGATGTCTGAGGTGGCTTTGATAATGTTGTTACTGTAATCTGAGAGGGAAAGGGTAAGGGCAGTCTTGAATAAAAGGTGCTGACTAGATCATTCACTCATAGGAAACCTGGCTCATTTTTTCCTTCCTAAATATTTTTCTACTTATATCAGTTCTATAAATAGTATTTTTATACTTCAGACAATGCTAATCACATCTATTCAAACTTGGCAATTTAAATATTCAAGAGTGGTCAGCTGTACTTTCAAGAGTATTGCTTATTTATTTATTTATTTATTTATTTTTATTTATTTATTTATTTTTATTATTTATTTATTTATTTATTTATTTATTTATTTATTTATTTGATTAATTGATTAATTGATTAATTTTTATGCCACCCACCTCCCCTACAAGGTAGCTCTGGGCTTATGTTCTTACTGCTCATTGCTAGACTGATTCTGTGATAGATTCTCAGAAATAGAATCAGCTCAGAAACTATGCAACTTTGTAAACAGGACTATTGTTCAATCAATGAATGATTGAATCAGAATGATGTCAGAAGTCATCTAGCCCAATGCAGGATATGCCAAATGCCTAAAAAGGTAAAGCTTCCCCTGCACATGCGTGCTAGTCGTTTCCAACTCTAGGGGCCGGTGCTCATCTCTGTTTCAAAGCCGAAGAGCCAGCGCTTGTCCGAAGATGTCTCCGTGGTCATGTGGCCGGTATGACTAGACACCAAAGGCACAATGGAACGCTGTTACCTTCCCACCGTAGTGGTCCCTATTTTTCTACTTGCATTTTTATGTGCTTTTGAACTGCTAGGTTGGCAGAAGCTGGGATGAGTAACAGGTACTCACTCTGTTACGCGGAACTCGGGATTCGACCCGCCAAGCTGCCGACCTTCTGATCGACAAGCTCAGTGTCCTAACCCACTGAGCCACGCGTCCCTTTTGCCAAATGCCTACCCAGTTTCTATTTGGTTAAAGAGATGCATACCATTTCATGAAGCGGTCTTTTCCACTGGTTAACTGCTTGACATTACGAAATTCCTCCTAATTTTTAACCTGAATCTTCTTCCCTGTACTTTCAGCCCATTAGTTGATTCTTTCCTATATATGAAAGTCTATTAGATATCTCAAGATTGGCATCATATCTCCTTGCAATTTTCTTTTCTGCTAACTAAATAAACTATTTCTTTAACTATTTGTCCTTATAGTCCTCACTTCAGTTTATCTATGTCTTTTTAAAATCAAAATGAAGTAGAATGGAACAATTATTTCTATTGAACCTGACTATAGGTTGCTAATATATCTCAAAATCATATTTGTCTTTTATGCAGATGCATCAAACTGTTCAGTTTATAATGTACTATAGCATCCCCTTGATTCTGATAATTAATAAAAATATTGAACAGCACAGAGTTCTATAGCAAGTTATTTAATACTATTCTGCCATCAAGTGAGAGGCCATTAGTGAGTACTCTCTTAGCCTGGTCATTCAGTAATTATGATTCCATCTGACAGTTCTATCATTTAGCTGATAATTTGCCATTTTATTAATGAGGATATTATGAGAGACTTTGTAAAATGTTTTGCTGAAGTCAAGGTAAACTGTGTCCACAATGTTCCCTTACTTAATTAAGCTAGTAACTCTGTCAGAAAAAGAGATAAATTTAGTCTTGCATGACTTGCTTACGTCAGACCTATGATAAACTCTTGTTAATTACCATATTTCTATCCAAGTGCTCACTAATATGCTGTTTAATAACAGAAATGTCCAGCTGAGAGTTTGATGATTTTTGGAATTCTACTTCTCTTTTTTTGGAAGATAGGGAAAACTCATGTTATCCTCCAGTCTCACAGGTTTTCCAGGAGTTCTCAAAGATTACAGTTAGTAGTTCTAAGATCACCTACACTAGTTCCTGCTAGGATGTATAATATTTCATCTGGCCTGGCAACTTAAATTCTTGAATCCATTTAAATTAACTAACTGTTCTTTAACTTTCTTTTTTGACTATCCTGAGCTGCAGCTTCTTCCTTTCAGCAGCAACATAGTCATGGCCAACCAGGGCTTTATTTCCATTCTAAGAGAAGGCAGACATAAACTAAGATGTTCTATTTTCTCCCTGACACCTGTTATGGATTCAGCCTTACTGCTTACAAGTGATCTATACATCTTGTTTTTTGTGGGTTTTTTTTTTGCTTCTGATAACAACCAAAAGAAGCCTTTTAAAATTATTTTTGAAAAATTTCTCACAAGTTTCAGCTCAGGTACAATACATTTCTAGAGTCTGACTCTTTCTATTTATGTATCTCCTTCTATTTCCTATTTATGTTCTCTTTTCCTTTCACTTTAGAAAGGTCTATATCTATCCACCTTGATTTCTTTAGATGGTCACATTTTTCATTCATGAAGGAACTGTTTGCAACTGTGCTCTTAGTTTCTTATTTATTAGAATTGCCCTGAAACATTTCTCCTTCAGAATTTCAAGCTATTGATTCCAACAAACCTTCCGTGTGAGTTCACCAAATTCTGCTCTTGTGGATGCCAGTAGGCAAGTCTGATTTTTTTTCTGTTCTTAACAGTAAGAAGGGATCATTATCAATGGATTCAAGGCAACATGTCCACTATTGCACAATACAAAGTCTGGCCCCTGCGGCCTCAGTTCCATTCAGCAGGGAAATCATCCATCATTCCAACACACCTCTTCTTCCTCAAAATATCATTGGCTTTCTTTGATCCATGGGGCCCCAAATATAATCCACCCTATTATGTGAAGATAGAGGTTGGTGAAGCTTATACAAGTAGCTGCGGATTATCTTCTAAAGCAAGAGGTTGAAACAGGTTGAGTGACTTCTGATCCTCTTGCTTCAGAGTCAATCATACTTCACTCAGTTTTCTGGCATTTACTCACTTTTCTCTGCCTCTTTCTCTGTCCCTGCCTGTTCAACCTTCCTGAGAAGCTTCACCTGTTTTCTGCAAGAACTTCTCAGCTTCCTTGCTCTCTCTTTGTCACCTTCTCCTCCAATAATGGCACATCTCACTTTTCTAGCAGATGTTACTTGGATTACTTTCTGACAGGAGGACAGACACTGTACATATCTTTGAGATGACCACAAAACTTCCTTCATCATCCTGGTTGTTTGCGGTCTCTCTTATATACTTCCTTTGCTCACTCATTAAGTTTGCTCTCTGAGAAGTCAGTTTCCTTATATGTCCTCTGAAATTGCCTCAACTAGGTCAACAGGAAGCAATGTTCCAATCATGCACAATGGACAATTACAGCAATCAACAGCACAATAGTTAATCAGCTGTATTCAGGAAATACCCAGGAGCGTTTAGCAGTCTACACTTCCTTGCTTCTCTCCTCCTCCTCCTCCTGCTCCTCCTCCTACTCCTTTCAACAGAGATAGAAAATCAATAAATTATCCATATAGCTCTTTCCCTACAGCAATAACTTATGGCTGTTCATCCCATTTCAACTTTGCCTGCTATGATCCACTATATTAAGTTTCAAGCCCAGGGCCCGTAATTAGTCACCGTTACTAAGCCATAACTTCGTATAATCACAATTTTTTCATCATGCCACATTGGCAGGGTTTACACAACCCTGATAAGTCAAAAACCAAGCAAATGATGTTAGTACATTGTCAGTACATTGGGTGCACCCAACTTCTGTTCCAGAAAGGTAGTATTCTATTTATTCTCTTAGTATGTGAAGTAGTTTTACTTATATAGAGATAATTATTTTGTGGAAGACTATGTTATCAAGCCATTTATCCTAGCATGGGCAACCTGTGTACTCAGGGTCACATATGGGCCTTGTGTTCTTTTTTATAGCTCCTGAAGGAGAGGGTCATTGTGGGGGGGGGGCTGTAAAGAAGATTAGTGTTGTCAAAATGCTGGGTACAACTAGGCATCAAAACTGATAGGATGAAAACTGTAAATAGCCTGAAATGTATGCATTCTATTTATCATAAATTTATCATAAATCATCAGATTTATATTTACCACAACTACAGGAATTTTGCAGTTCAAAAAGCAGAATCCCCTATACTCCATGAAAATTAAGGCTCACCCACATAGGTAATATGGTTGTACCAAAATTGCAGTCTTCAATTTTTCCAGAATGGTCCTGAGCCGTGGGAAGGATGCCTTGCCTGATATTAAGATTTCCAGACAAGCACTGTTCATCCTTCAAATCTTTGGAGTATATGCTTGACTCCTTTTTTTCCTTGCTAAAATTTGCCATAAATATATTGAAAATATCAAACCTGTTCAAAATAGCATAAAGATAACTTATTGGCATTAGATACCCTCTCTTGAAATGGTACAGAAGAAAAGAATGTCCAACATGTAGTGTAGCATACTAAGGAATTGAATTTCTATTGAACTATATTAAGAAAATATCAAGTAGCATATTCATTCGTGACACCTTTTCTTAATTTATAATGCATGTATATACTGTGTTTTGAGTGCTCTGGAGAATCCAAATTAGTTCCTATAGATGATTTTAATAAGAGCTGTAGTCTATAGTCTCTTCATGTGTTCAGAAATGTATGATGATGCACAGCAATTATGAATCTTATAAAGATGAAACTGAATAGAATAGGATAAATTTTTCATGGGTCATTGAAAACACAAATGATATGCAAATACTTCAATCTTGAACTTCTTGTGGATTTTATTAAGAGCTGATTTATAAAAACAGCACTTGTATGTGTACATACCTATATATGCATATAATATATTACCAATTTGACAACATATAAATCATTTATAGTAATTTATCCAACTTATTGCTTTTCCTAGTTATTCCAGAAAAAAATTACAATGTACAGCCAAAAGATGGTTGAAAAGGCAGTCAAATAATGATTGAATTAGTCACTGACTGCCCATAGCATTTACTACTAAATGAGATGCTTTTAGGGAGAACATTATCATTATGTAAGTGTGTATAGCAAGTACACTGGAGATATCCATGGGTATGTAATAACAAATTTTACATGAAGTTTTTCCCTACTATCCTTTAATGTAGCCATTTTTCTTATTTCTTCTTAGCCATGGCTTTGCTCATTTGCCTTGACCTGGTAATTTATTTAATATATGTGCAAAATATTGCTATGAATATATTTTGTGAGATGCCTTTTAACAAGACTTCCGTCTTGGCTATTGTCATTGGTCCTTTCCCTTGGCTGAGGTCCTGTTTTTAATCTCCACTACAAAGTCAGATAATTTTGTGCATTTGAGGACTGAATAACTTTCCTCAATCCTCTTGTGACATTACCCATAAGTACTATAAAATACTGCTTTCCTACCAGAACACCTTAGACCTTGTTCAGCAGTGAACTGTCTACAAGATGGACATTTTGTTGTGAGAGATAACTTCAGGAAATTTAACTGTGCATCTTTGCAGTACAGTGGATGAACTCAGTACTCAGAGGTAGACACTGATACCAAGTTGTAGATGGATCTCAAGTTTCTGCACAACAACCAAGAGTTATGTAACCTGAAAATTGTGAAAACTGAAGTCCAGCACCTCTGGAGAGCAATAAAAATGGAATAGCTAATGTACATGGTTTCATTCTGTCAATGGGAATGAGTGAAGTTTGCAAAAATATAGCCATTCATGTTGTTAATTTTCTTTTCCTGTCATTAATATGACTTTTTGCTTCATCAATGGTCTTTCTGGCAATTGACTAATCACAAATATCATTGGTATACAGGCTGTGGTAGCTTTTTTTCTCTTTTAGGCCACCCATGAAGTAAACAATCATCTTCCAATTCAACTGAATAACAGCAATGCCCCCATCACTGCCCTCACTATCAGCATTTT